>NC_060877.1:12758449-14107139 GCF_021901495.1 Neodiprion virginianus | reverse complement strand
CCTCCCTCCCTCCTCCTCCCTCCCTCCCTCCTCTCTCTCTCTCTCTCTCTCTCTCTCTCTCTCTCTCTCTCTCTCCTCTCTCGCTCTAAATTACTGGCGCTCTCAACCCCTGATTTCACTAATGCTCCAGAATATCTGACACTTCGAGACTCGCAATTCCCAGGACCCGCTCAGTTCTGTTTGCCACTATATATCGACGCCCAAAAGGCTTCTTATTTCACAATTTTGAGCACATATTCTCTTCTATTGCCATAAACTACCAAAATATTATCTTAACTGGCGATTTTAACTGTAATCTACTACAGAATAATTTCGAATCAAGCTCACTTCGTGAATTTGCCAGCACACAAGCTCTTCATATTGTTGAGGCTGGAGCGACCTTTCACACAAGTACCTCTCACTCTCTACTTGATCTCTTCCTAGTTGATTCTTCCTCTAAGATCCTTTCTTTTATTAAATCCTCGGCTCCTTTCATCGCTGGTCACGATTTGCTTGAGCTCACTTACAATTTTCAACCCGATCCTCGCCCAGCACATATGATTGCCCGCAGAGACCTAAAACACTTTGTTGTGACAGATTATCTGGCATCGCTGTCATCTTCTCTGTCCTGACTAAATGCTCCGTCCTTCTCTACTCTTTCCTCACCTAATCACTTTGATAATATGGTCCGTGGTGTTTCGTCTGCCATCACTCAGGCTTTTGATACCCATGCTCCGCTGAAGCAATGGACCACAAACAGAAGGATGGCGCCATGGCTAACCGATTCACTACGATCGAAAATTAAGTATAGAAACTCGCTTTATAACCGAGCTAGGCGTACGGGTGATTTACTGTCCATGGCCGTCTACCGTCAATATCGCAATGCCCTTTGTAGTGAATTACGTATCGCTAGAGATAATTTCTACTGCTCCCGCATCTCGTCGATCTCTGATCCGTCTGGAATTTGGAGGGAGCTGTCGTCTCTCGGTCTCACTAAAGCTAGGGGATCTTCTCCTTTTTCCTTTTTTTCTCCTGATAGCCTGAATCAGTTTTATTCCGCTGTCTCAACCTCTGATATTCCCTATCCAGACTCTCTATCTTCCCTATGTCTACCCCCACTGTCTCCCTCTCAACCTGTGTTCGAGTTTGCCGAGATAACCGCTGATTCTTTGTCATCAGTTTTGAGTGTTCCCCACTCGTCCTCATTATCCCAGGGCCCTGACTTACTCTCTAACTATGCGATTAGTAAAGCTGTCCCGCTTCTGTTTAACAGCCTTCTGGATTTGTTCAATGCAAGCCTCCGTCTGTCACATTTCCCGTCATCATGGAAACGTGCCTTCATTCGCCCAATACTTAAAACTGTTCCTCCGTCGTCTCCATCTGACACAAGACCAGTCGCAAACCTCTGTGAGCTCTCTAAAGCCCTGGAGCGAATTGTTTTCGGTCAGATTACTGACTTTCTCCATGCCAATGATCTTGCCGATCCCTTTCAATCTGGCTTCAGGAAGGGTTATAGCACGTTAACTACTTTGCTTAAGCTTAATCAAGACATCAGACAGGCAGTTGATGACAGAAAAATAACGGTGCTTGTTCTCTTTGATTTTAGCAAAGCGTTTGACATGGTTCCACATCACCTACTCCTACGTAAACTTCGTCTCTTGGGTTGCTCGGATGGAGTGCTTGCCTGGTTTTTCTCATATTTATCTAAACGATCGCAAGCAGTTGTTGATGACAGGGGAGCTGTTTCCTCCTGGTGCCCCACTAATATGGGTGTTCCACAGGGATCAGTTCTTGGTCCTCTTCTTTTTTCAATCTTCATCCGTGATATTGGCATTGGTCTGAACTATACCCAATACCTCACTTATGCGGATGATACACAGATTTATCTCACCTGCTACCCCAGTGACCTGGCTCGTGCTCTATCCGATCTGACTCTTGACGTGAATTATATCTTTGATTATGCTGTGGTTTGATTATGGACTCAGGTTAAACCTTGCGAAGTCAAAGGTTATGATTTTGGGCAGTGGTGCTTACATAAATCAAATTGATTTTTCGACTCTCCCATTCGAGTCAGGGAAAATGAGCTTCCCTATGTCTCGCACGCTCGCAACCTGGGCATCATTATGCAATCAAATCTTTCGTGGCACAGGCACATTATGCACATTTCGGCCAAGGTGAACTTTACTCTTTTTCGCCTAAAATATAATAAGAACCTTCTATCGAAGAAATTGCGCATCACGCTTATAACTGCACTTGTTTTTCCACTTATCGATTATTGTTGCCTCGCCTATATCGATTTAACCGGTGAACAGAACCTGATATTGGAGCGATTAATCAATAACTGCATTCGCTTCATTTTTAACGTACGTCGGGACATCCATATCTCCCCATATCGCAACAGCTTATCTTGGCTTACGGTTTCAAATCGCAGAAATTATTTTATGGGCATCCTTATTTTCAAGCTCCTCAAACTAGATGTCCCTTCCTACATCCATGACCTCTTCTCTCTTGCTCCCACATCTACTCGTCCAACTCGTCTCCATTCTACACCAACATTCTCTATCCCCCTACATCGTACCTCCACACTACGCAATTCTTTCGTTCTCTCTGCTTCCTATTTCTGGCATTCCCTTCCTCCTAGCATCACAACTCTGCAGTGTCTCCCCACCTTTAAAAGAGATCTGCGGACGCATTTGCTGGCTTCTCAGCTCTAATATATTTGGTTTCTTTCATTGCATGCGGTTAAATTGCCTGCTTGCCACTCTCCTTTTCTTTTCTTTTCTTTCTTTTTATTATTATTTCTTTTTCTTTGCACTATTTGTATGCTTTATTTGTGCTATATTTATATTTTATTTGTGTTTATATTCGCTCGCGGTCTCTCCGCGTCTTGATTCTATACTTTGTATGCTTCTTCTTAGTTTTCTTAGTTTTCTTAGTTTTAAGCCTAGGTTAAGTCTTATTACTTTATATTTAATCTGTTTTCATGTACCCATTGCCCACGGAGTTTTTTCTCCAGGGCATAATAAAACTTATTCATTCATTCATTCATTCTCTCTCTGCTGCCGAGCATAGTCCGGAGGTATAGGGCATTAACGATTTCGAGACGAGTTAATCACGCCAGGTGCCCAACAGCATTTCGCGATATCTTTTTTACATCCAGCTTACATTGCGGGACGCCGAATTATTGTGCATGTGGCAAGTTCTGGGTCATTTTCTTCGAGTGATCGAGGTACGGGAAAAATCCACGTTGCAATACAGTGTTAAAATTATATCTATTATATAGCTCTGTTTGCAGACTCTGTCTTACTTTATAGATTTTAGTTAAGACTTGATTACTGCAGCAGTAGTTCAAATAAAGTACATAAATATATTCTTCATATTGTTGTCTGCTTTTAAATTTTGAAACTCGCGTTTGCGAGGAAATTCTGCAGAGAGAAAGAAATGAGTGCTAGTAAGAGATATTTCAATCTATTAGAAATAACATTAATTTTTTCTCTCCTTTTGTAATACAGGAAAGCCGTATATAAAGAGAAAGGTAAGAAAAGGTTCGGTATCCAAACGTAGAAAATGACAGTATTTTGTTATTCCAATGCAAAAATTAGACGAGCTATCTTACTCGCACTCATTTTTGTCCCGTTTCCGCTAGAAAAATGGCATCGAAGTTCGATAAAACTACAAAATCAGGCCATTGTCAATTTCCAGTGTACAAATAAACGTAGAGGGTTGCAATTCGGGCGAACTTGGTTTTTAGACGAGACGGAAAAGTTTGGCGGAAAGTATTTCCAATTCGGTTGAAGGGCACATTTCATTCCAAAAAAGTATTGAGCTACTGGAAACCCATTAAGAAACATTGCATTCTGCACACCTTTGGAAGTATGATTGTTAATTCTGAAACGGAATTAGTGACTAGAGTAACTGAATCACGTTGCTTTTGCAAAACAAGCCAATAGCGCCTCTAAACGCTGGCTGCTACTGTTTTGTGTTGTGATAACATCCTGAAAATAGTATATTATGCTGCTAGGTAGAGAGGTAAGTGATTTTGATGAGGGCAGCTCCACCCGAATCAAATTTGCACTTCTCCCTAAAGGGCCATTCATTAATTACGTAAGGATGATTTTGGCAATTTTTGACCCCCCCTACCCCGATTTAAGGGCACATAAAATTTCTCGAACTCTTCCTCCCCGTCTTACGTAAGATTCTATCTAGTTTTTCTGAATAATTAAAATTATATCAACAAACGGGAAGAGTATACTATAATTTTTATTTACAAGATTGAAAATGGATAAAAATGAACACATTTAAGTTTTAAAAATTTTAAAAGCATTCCAATTTTTGTAAATGATATGTGAATCCAATTGTATATTATAGAATGAAAAAAGGCCATTCGGCATCAAAATGGAAGTAGATTTCTAATGATAAATTTCGACATATAAAATATTACATAAGAATAAGTTTTACCCCCCCCCCCCCCCCCCCCCCAGATAAGGGCATGTAGAGATTTTTTTAACCCCCCCTCCCCCTCGGGACCCTTACATAATAAATGAATGGCCCCTAACGCCGTACGAAATTTTATACAACACAGGTACGAATATAGCTATTTTTTTAACCTACTGGAGTGAGTTTTGTTCACTTATCCGATGTAAGGAGGAAAAGTATGATGTGAGCTAAGTTCTACTCCCGCTTGGTTGTTAAGTGGTACTTCATGCCCGTTTACAAGTATTAAAAGCAGCCATAGTCATGACTGTCTTATATAATCATAAAACCGCCTTTTTTGCCGTCGTTGTTTCCATCGTCCCACTTATCTGTTTCCACGAAATTTGTTCACCCCATCCCTTACTTCAATTAATATTTTTTATCAGTAAATACCGTGATCTAAAAACCCTAATATGTTTAATTTCCAGACATTATACAACATCCACAGAGCAGTGTAATGACTCTTCCAGCAACAATACTTACCGCCACTCTTGCTGGAGCTCCGGGAGGAGGCGTTGGTGTTCCTCCGCCTGGCGTACACATTCCTGCCCATTCGGGTCCTTTGGAGACATCTGATCAACCTCAGGTACCGTAAAAATATAATTTCTTGTAAATACTTTTCACATTCAAACGTGAAATATAGTGAGGCACGATGGATTTGTGGTATATTATCAATAAAATACGTTATAACTACATTATAGACTGCTGGTGTGGGTCAATTTTGTCCCTTTGCAGTTATGCAATCGCCCGCAACCAACATTTCAAAATATCCCATTCGAAATTATTGTCAAAACTGGGAGCGCTCGAAAATTCTAATGATTTTAAGGCGAGTTGCTTGTTATCTCTATGTATATGTAAAACTGATATTTACCTCGATGTGTGTGTAAGAAGAATCTTGAAAATAATCATTTTGTTTACGAAGACCTACATTTCCAAGATTTTTCCATGTGTATGACATGAGCAGGATATTATCTCTTGATTTTTCACCTTACTTACTGTACTTACTATACTTATTATACCTTACCATAGTTAATAGGCCCATGACTATCACTTCATATGCTAAGAAATCTTGGAGATATAAATTTGAAAAACTGGTGATTTCGAAAAATTAACGACGGAGCCAGGAATCGAACCTGGTATCTAGAGATGCTTGACCGGAGCCTTACGCCACTAGACCACCTAGCCGCCCTGACTCTGTTGACTCTGCTAAGAAATATTCCTGGTGAAAATCTGCGATTGAATCGTTTATTACTATGGATAAGAAATTTGTCGTTTGCAAATTATTGTCGTTTGAAATTGGCAAATCTGGTAGTATCTAACAGTTTCAAATAGGGTTGGTGGATCGTTATTTGACTGTCATGCGCTCGGCACTTGTGCTGAGACGTCAGATGTCACCGGATTAGCCAGTTTCAAACGACTGTAATTTGCAAAAGGCAAACTTCCGATCAAAATTAAACAACGTTTCAGTTGTCAATTTTTAAGAGGAGCACATTCGTAGCATGAGGGGTGATAATCCTGGGTCAACCTGCGTATGTGTGCTTCCATCCAATATAAATTTTACCCCTGACACTTGATTAAGACCTAAGACACAAATTCCACTCCAAAGTGTAGAGTGGGCAAAGGAAACGAAATGAGGCATCAACTCAGGAAAGGGAGTGAAAAAAGAAACGCCTTATCTAATAAAATATTATAATAAGCTTAGACTTGAAACGCTATACCAAATAAATAAGAATTAAATTTTAATTATGTTTCTGTTTTTACGATGCGATGTTACAAAATGAATGTTTCCTACTCAAAATTACAAAAATACATGTTTTCTTAACTTTACTTGACTTAGAGGTTGAGAAAATTCGAAAATTCATATTTTTGACCACAAAACGCAACTTTGAAAATTTCAGGATCTTTTTAAGATCATTTAAAAGTACTATATAAAAAAGATTCAACCAACAATTTAATGTCCATGGTCGATTTTGACGATTTTTTAAAATTCAAAATTCTACAAATTTTTCATTTTTCAAAATATTTTTCTTTCATAGTCCCAGGTATTTTTTTTAAAACAAACACAAGCTCGTTTCTGTAACTATAATATTTTTCGAGATAATTAAAAAATAAACTTGAAAAATTGGAAAAATAATGAAATTTTGAGAAGCTTTCGAAAAAAATATTTAAATTTTTTTCCTTTGTCAGATCTTCGTTTTTTAAGGAAAGAAAACTTTAACCAAATTTCGTCCAAATCGAAAGGGATCAATTCCAACCATTGGTCGATTTGACATGGAATGACCCATCTGTAAAAAAGTTAGACCATCATCCGCATTACCATTCCTCACACCACGGTTAAAATATGTGCTCTACAGGAGTACAGTGAATCCTCATGTTTTTTTTATATTATTTATATGCAATAATCATGGTATTCACCTCTTTCCTCGCACTGTGTTTATTTGATGTTTCGTATACTCGATATTACTTTTTGGACTGGGCTGTATAGAGAAAGACACAAAATCATTTTGATGCTATCACGCTCGGCTCGCGTCGAAGGCATTGGAGCATGTCTAGTTACATAGGTATATTATAGTTTAGTGGTGCCGATATACGGTTGCAGTGCACTGCGAACCTCTCGTGTAATCATCAAATCTGCCTGCTCGCTAACGTTGTTACGTGCTGCGGATATTGTGGCACAATTACAATTGTAATTAAATCCTTTTATCGCATCAATCACAAATTACAATTATAATAGGCATGCTTTTTCAAATTAGCACGAGGCCCATTTTGCCTCACTCTCCCCTTTATGTAATATACTTTTTTTATTATATGACACCTAAATATATGAATAAATAAGTATGCTTAGGGGACAGCGGGATCAAATGGGACGCCCTTGAATTAGTCGAAGTCCAGAGCAAAATAGAACATACTTTTTACGTGGCTCAAGAATTTTGTAAATATATGTCGGGGTGAGATCGGCTTAAAGCCGTATAATCTCGTTCTTCGGATTTCATGGTTGATGCTACAAAGTTGAATTCAGGGACAGTCGCGCACTTGCTGGCTAAGAGACGAAGCCTCATCTGTTTATCATCGATACACCTTATCACTTTCTCTACGGCATCGCACTCTTTATCACCGACGATCACCCGGTTCCAGGTGGTCCAAGCCTGCTTCATCGATGCGTGTCGAACCAGAAATTGCGTAACTTGACAATATCGTTCGAATATCTGTCCTCTGGCTCGAACATTTGAACGAGGGCTGTTTTCATATCGGTCCACGTGGGGGATTCTACCAGCCAAGTGTCACCAAGTGTCTTTGGAGCAGTCCTGTGATCTTCATATATATTTCGTAATCGGTTAATTTTCGGTATTGTTTAGCTCGATCGACGTGTTCACAGGAGTCGCGAATGGATACTTCACCATCGGAGTTATAAAGGGCGATATAAATGTCCACTAGTCTCGGTCATTGTGGGGCCGCTGCTCTGGCTAACATAGCTTCGATGAGCACGTTGTTACTTCTAATATTCTCTTGATGTTGTCGTGCCATCACCTCTAATAGAGCGGCCAGTGACGGAGTCGCTTTGTTAGGCATGTTTGACATACTCGTTTCGACTTGAATCCCACTTCTGATATTGGGGTAAGATCGGCTTCAGGCCGTTGCCTCTTTTCTATCCGAAGAGCTAATCTGTGAGAGATTCAGCGTATGCTTTCGGCGGTTGTCCGTCGAGTACTGCTGATTCTCAGACTGATAGTAATATTCTAGTGGCCTATTTCATGCCTGATTTCGATTGGTCAAATTTGTGGTCAAACCGCTTACCTCAGAGTTGTTAATTTTTTTTCATTCAAACGAAGTTTTTATTCAAATTCGTGTTTACGTATTACTGCATTATTCAATTGCTCCTAGAGTCTCTATACTTTTCTGAGAGAGATATTTGTGTGTTCGTGTAATTGATGTGTGTTTTTGTTACCTGACGGCTCATATTTATTCTTCTTTGTTAGACTCATTATATTATTTTTATGATGAGGTGAAGGGTTAAGATGTGTATTTACAGATAAGGGTATGAGCGATATGGTTTTCGGGGTTCCTATGCTGTAGGAGGGACTGGGCAGAGAATGTTGTTCTTTGAAGGATTAAAATTCTCAACCTCGTAGATAATGTATTGGTAAATCTTGGTGAGCGGTAATTGAATGTATAACGTATATTTCACGTGCATATAGCCTCCCCAAAATTCATGAAGAAGGAATTCCAGCACGAATAATAGACTCCTTTGTTAATAGCCCGACTTATGCCTTCTCTAAATTAATTAATTCTTGGTTCACTACAAATATCACCCTCCCCCCCCCCCCCCCCCCTACCGCCGTAGTCAAAGACAGTTTTACATTAGTAGATAAAATAAGTAAACTGATTATTCCAGACAATTACATTTTAATATCACTAGACGTGATATCGTTATTCACTAATGTACCTATAGACCTCGCCATACTCGCTGTAAAGAACCGTTGGGCCTTTCTAGGTAAAAAGATTCCAATCCCATTTACTGAACTTGTTAAAGCGTTAAACATCTGTTTAGATTCGACTATCTTCAAATTTAACAAGGACACATATGCACAACGGTTGGGTTTGCCTATGGGATCCCCACTCTCTCCAATCTTCTTAGACCTTGTAATTGAGGACCTTGAGTTGTCATGCATCAGCAAATTTGTTTTTGATATACCCTTCTATTTCAGATATGTTGACGATATTTTAACTGCTGTCCCCAAAGAAAAAATAGACGACATATTGAACATTTTCAAACTACATCATCCCCGATTACAATTCACCATTGAAATAGAAGTTAATAACGCTATCAATTTCCTGGATTTATTGTTGATACACAACAACTCTAACATCAAAACAGATTGGTTCCACAAAAAAATATGGTCTCAAAGATACCTGAATTTTAATTCCTACCACCCGATGTCTTACAAGATAGGTACCATCTTTAATCTTGTTGACCGAGCCATCAAATTATCAAGTACCGAATTCCATGAAAAAAATCTGTCACTTATATACAATATTTTAAGATGGAATGATTATCCACACGGCCTTTTGTACAAACATATAAAATAGAGACGCATCCATATCAATAACTTACTGGACAACAATATTGACTCGGCTTCCGCAGATGACAACAACAAACCAGCCACTACATTTATCTCCATCAAATAACTCAAAAGATTTACAATTTGTCTTTGATTCGGGAAAAGATGGGATCCCTATACGCAAACGATCCAACGTTGTTTATAAGATACCTTGCAATGATTGCAATCAAGTTTATACTGGACAAACCGGCGCCATCTAGGTACTAGACTCAAAGAGTATCAACGTAATGTACAAGATAATGAGGATCGATATACTGCACTAGCTAAACATGTGATCAACAAAGAACATTCTTTCAACTATGATAATGCAAACATCCTTTGTGAAGAACCCAATTATTATAAACGTTTACTATTAGAAATGTGCAATCTTGTAGGGTATCCAAATTCCGTTAACCTTAGACAAGATGTCGAACAACTTAGCAATATTTACAAACCGCTGATTACCGCCCACATACCACACTTTGTTTAACCTTAACTATAAGTTGTACATAATTTTGATGTCCCTACGTTGCTTGTTTCTACATTTGTTTGTACTTGTTTGCCTTCACTCTGGGTCACATTTGATTCTCCCAGGAGTTGTCGTTTACCAGTTGTTTCAAACGGTTTAGCAAAATTGGTCAGACACGGAGAATAGGGAGATAACGACACCATTATTGCTGTGTCAGCATCGTTTTAACTATTTTAACTATCCAAAACCCTTTCTTTAATCTTTCAATCTTTTCACTTATGCATTGTGCATATATATAGTTATTTTATTTATTAACTTTCAAATCTTATACACCAACACTTTTGAACAATTGGATAAGACGCCAATGTCTACAGTCATCCTATTTGAAGAACCATCGCTCTCCAATATGTATTTTATTATTCTGACCAGTGTCTTAATCCTCTTTCTTATACAAGGTAAATTACTCCTTAAGTTCTATATACTTTTTTAATCATAACAGATATACGATATGTTCATTCTAATCTACAATAGATAATAACTTTCAATAGTATTATATCCATAGAAGTTTATGTCTTACTGAGAAAATTTATGTTCTTGACAGTCAAATAAAAATTGATCGTTCTGAGGCAGGCCCCTATCCGGGCCGAAACGTTAACGAAAATATACGTTATTCATTCAATTACCGCTCGCCAAGATTTACCAATACAATGTTGTTCTTTGCCTCGGGACGTTGATATTAATGACGGTCAGCAGCTGTCAAACCTCGTAGATACAAGCAAGCTCGGGAAGTTAGTTTTTTCAGGTTTTCATTGTAGATGCTGCGCAGCCGTTCGAGGTATGGAACCTCATCGAGCATTAACCAGAGATCCTTTGTGGGGAAGCACATTGGTAGCCCGACGGCATTTTTTAGCGCTTTCTTGTAGACACCTTCGAGCTGTTTGAGATTTGTTTTCTTATAGAGCGGAAGGAGAAACCCGGTGCCGTAATCCAGTGATGGCAGTATACACGCTCGTATTATTCACCATTTGACGTATGCGTCGGTTTGTGTGGATTGACCAATAATGCTCTGGAGAGTTGCTATTACGTGTTTTGTAATATTGAGTCTCTTCAGTCCTAAGGGTGATACTTTCAGGGTTCTTGTTATTTTTGCGCCGGGATATTCTATTTCCCGTTTCATTTCAATGTATTCATCCTGGTTTGTCGTCGGGTTGGTTGTCTTAATAAATCTCTGTTCAGCTCGCCGATGTTGTCCAAACATGATTACTTGTGTTTTCGTGCCGTTACATTTGAGCCGCCATCGGTGATAGTATCTGATAAGCTCGTTTGTGTTTCTCGATGCCTTGTATTTGGCTCTGTCTGGATTGAAGCCCTTGTTGATTATGCACATGTCGTCTGCGTATTGTGATATTAGATCAGACAAGTGCGGCACATCACTGAGGTACTGATGGAATATTATCGGGCCAAGAACAGAGCCTTGTGTGACACCATGTGGATGTTGTTTTAATTCGCTTTATTCAATCAGGAATTTACCAATCAGTTTTCTGTCCGATAGGTAAGATTCTAGCAGTTTGATGATCCCGATATCGATGCCCACTTCAGTTAATTTGAAGATTAGTCCGCTGTGATTGGTACTGTCAAAAGCTTTCGTAACGTCGAGAGATACGACGCAGCAGCTTTCTTCTTCGTTAACCTTTTCAGGACGGGAATTTTTACGTTGAAATCGACCTTTTATTTTACACGAAATTTGTGTATGATATCAATGAATTTCTCACGTGGAGTGTCCGACTAACCCAGTGGTCGAAATTTCGGCCACTCCTCTCTGCAACGTAAAGTCCAATGTTAAAAATTTGATTTGGTGAGTTAGAAGTGCTTTCTTACGTAATTGGATACGCTGAATACGAAAAAAATAGTAAAAGATGTGCAAGACACATCCTTGACCTTGAAAATTACATTTCAAGGTCAAATTTATTGCTCCTTCTATTTTAATCCGAAAATGATGAGAAATTCTTCGCAAGGAAAAACAATGTGCTGATCTGCCGGTAGAAACTAACGGTGATCAAATATTTCGATTTTATGTTCACCTTGAAGATGCGTTTTACCATACGCAATACTATTTTTTTCGAATTCAGTGCATCAAAATACGTGGGTATACCAATTTTCAGGTCGAAATATTGAATAAAAAATTTGACCTTGAAATAGTGATTCCTAGAATGGTTACACTATTTTTTCTATATTCAACACACAATATTATCTCCAATACAACTCGAAAATATTATGATACTTGAGTGGTCGAAATATCAACCAGTCGCGTCCTTAAAAGGTTAATTGTTTTTTTGATGTAGTAGAACGTTCGGGTCAGTTGGCTGTTCGTGCCCAGACTTGGTCTAAATCCATGTTGCGAGTCCGGGAGTAAGTTGAAGCAATCACTCATTCTATTCTAAATTATTCGTTCGAACCATTTTCCCATGATGTTGAGTAGCGTTATTGGTCTATACGAAGATGGCTCATTTATTGGCTTTCCGCTTTTGTGCAAAAATATGAATATGCCGGTTTTCCACGCGCTCGGATAGTAGTTCGTTTGTAGACAGAAATTGGAGATTTCTTTGAGTCTTATGTGGCACGAATCATGCATGCGTTTTAAATGTTTTGCTCCAAGATTATCTGGTCCCGGTGCTTTATTATTTTTGAACTTTTTCAGGGCTTTTTTCATCTCTTGTAGCGATGTCTCTTTGATTGGTTTCGGTGGTACGAGTGTGTTTGTGGTTTTTAGTTCATCCTGTATGGTACTTTCAGTAACAATCGCTGCATCCACCAGTCTGTCCACTACGTCTTTTTCTGTGTAGGCGCCTTCGAAAAAAGGGACCACGTTTTCAGGTTTTTCAGCGATTTTTAGAGTCGCCAAAGGGTTTTTCTGTGGTTTGTTTCGTCTTCGATGATTTCCATCCATTTGCTTTTCTTGTGCTCCATGATTTTTCTAAACACTTCTTCTCCACGTCGCGCGTCGGCGAGTAATTTCTGTTGTGCCGACGCATCATGTACCTTAAGCGGCTTCTTTCTCTAATCGCACGCTGAATTTTGTTCGGTAATACCTCGCTTTTCTTTTTTAGCGGGTTAGTCATGTCGTTATTGACTGTTTGCAGGTGTTTAGTTAACGTGTCAATGGCACTTTCGACGTCCTCGATGCTGTTAATTTTTTTTTGCTGCCGAAGTTTAGTTCTTTCCTCATATTCGAGCCATTTTTCGACCGTTTTAATTCTTGGTCTTCCAGCGGTGGTTGTTTTTGCTGCTAATTTGATTTTTAGGAGAATCGGCACGTGGTCGCTGCCAATGTCGTTGGTATTTTTATACATGATGATGTTGTTGCCGAGGTTGGTCAGTGCATAATCAAGGTTGGAGTTGTACAGATTTGCTGTTGGTCTCGCGCCTGTGGGATCAACGGCAATATCAAGAATTCCAATTTTAACGAGGTCCATGATTATGGTTCCTCTACAGTCGTTGTGCTTGTGCCCAAATGCCGTGTGTTGTGCATTTCAATCACCTACATTTACTGAGTTTTGTTGCCCGAGTATTTCCAGGATGTCGTCATTGAGTACAGCCTCGTTTGGTGCTGCATAGACTCCATTGATGTTGATTTTTCTATCGGAGTCCGTCTTTATTGTGATCGAGCAGCACTTTAAGAGGTCAGGTGATTTTCTACGAGTCCAGTAGACATCATTTCTTGTGTACATGAAGGATCCTCTCTTCGTGCGTCGTTTTGTGGCGGCCCGAATTTTTTTGACCACGATTTTTGAGTATGCCATGATGTTTTATTTGTAGATGCTGGAAGGTTTTACCTTCGCTTCGTTGGCGACTACAATGTGCGGATTTGTCTCCATAACGAGGCTTCGAAGTTCGTTTATTCTTTAGTGAATTCCATTTACATTACTCTGTAAGATGACTATGAATGCTGCTGTATTTGCCATAATCGATCGATTATGGTGTTAGCCGCACCGATTATTCCTTCGAATGTGCGTTGGATTGGTTGAATTGAGTTTATTTCTTCCACCGTTTGTAATATTTTATCGACGTAGCTTTCGTTTATTGTATCGTCGTGTATATTAACGAGTTGTTAATGTTTCCTATATTTTGTCAAGTCCACCACAGTCGCCAGAGTTGAATCCAATAGAGGCTGTGTGGCTGAACTGAAGAAGCATGTAAGGAAGCATAACATTTCATCGAAGAGTCATCTCATACAAATTTTGAACGTAGAATGGCGCAATATTTCCGAATTTATCAAAAACCTTCTTCATTCTATGCCTCGAAGACTGCAAGACGTTACCAAGCAAAAAGGCCTTTCCGCAAAATATTGATAACAAGTTGTTTATAAGGTTTGCTGAAATACGAATGCTTTTGTCCCAATCATAATAACTTTGGGTAACATCTATGCGTTACTGAGTGAGAGATAAGACCCCCTTTGTGAATATATAATTATATTCGAATGTAGGTAAAATATAAAATAGCACATGTTTGAAAAAATAAATTATTTAAAAAAATGTTTCTTATTTTATTTAAATTTATCCACTGTACGAATACTTTTGTCCCTCGCTGTATATTGTTCAAGTGTTTTGAAGTAGCTATATTTTTTGTCAAAAATTATTTTATAAAATCAAAGACTTGTTCGGTATATGAAAGACTTGGAATACAGCCAGACAAAGTAAAGCACAAATTCACTACATTATCTCTGTCCAGTAAAGGATCCGTACATTCATTGAGTGTGACTATGTTATAGTTCGTAAACCCCAAGTCCAGAGTATTTCCAGAAACATTAGTGAGCCTATTAAGTTGCATAAGCCCCAACTCATTGAAGACCTCGGTAATAAGTAGGACAGATTCCTTAATAATAATTATATGATTTTTTAATTTCGTAAATATAGATAACAATTTTGTTATAAAGCTTTTCGTCATGCACTTTGATAAATCCAACAGTCCGCAAAACAGTTCTAAGCCTCACAGACTGACACCTATCAACATAGATTTATTGAGATAGACTGCGCAGTCTGTGCACCCAGTTAAAGCCGTAATAAGAGAGAGAGAGACAGAGCAACACTTGGAGCCAGCCCTCTTAATCTAATCGGTAACTTGGCGGGGTATTCGCTGGGTGCGAAGTAGGTGGTGGGAGAACTGGAATCGATCGCAGTGCGCGACGTGACCAAAAAAGACACTTCAGGCGGACAAACTCTCACTATACAGGGTGTCCCTAAATTGCCTCCCACGGACTAGCCAGCATAATACCTCGTTAAAATCCAACCGAGAATTTCTTTTCCGGAAGCTCGTCCGACGCATAGTTTTTGAATTATAAACGATGGCGCTAGACCAATCAGAGTGCACCATTTCATCTAGATTTGCCGCCACGGAAATTGCTGTTTTTTTCGTCTGGGTGAATTATTATTATTCGCTTACGAATTAAATATCGGCACCTCCCCTCTCTCGCTGCTGTATCCCTTATTCTTGAGGATGCGCTTCTGTTTACACACACAAGTGTGCGCCCATGGATGTGCGGCCGGCAGCGTGTGCCGCGGCAACAATACCGAGGTCAGCGCCCGAGAAGGGGTACAGCAGCGAGAGAGGGGAGGTGCCGATATTTAATTCGTAAACGAATAATAATAATTCACCCAGACGAACAAAACAGCAATTTCCGTGGCGGCAAATCTAGATGAAATGGTGCACTCTGATTGGCCTAGCGCTATCGCTTATAATTCAAAAACTATGCGTCGGACGAGCTTCCGGAAAAGAAATTCTCGGTTGGATTTTAACAAGGTATCATGCTGGCTAGTCCGTGGGAGGCAATTTAGGGACACCCTGTATATTTACCAGTGAGATTTGCGTATTCTTGCATTATTAAGCAAAAATAAACATGCGCCACGAAACCTGCTGCATAGTGAACTGCAAGAATAATGGCAGAAATAGCAATCACAAATTCTATAAATTTCCACAAGCAAGTTGGAAACGAGAACAACGAATGAAATGGATAAACGCTGTCAAGAGGAAAAAGTAAGTGAGTTAACCTATAAAGCACAACGTTAAAGTTTGCATCGTTGGAATGTAATAAAATGTGACTAAAAAAAAAAAACGTAAATCAACTAAAAATGATTCCGCTAGGCACAAAAAGTGATCATAACGAAAAAAAAATACTGGCCCTGTATGATAGCAAAGGATGAACTTGATATTAATTTAGATGTGTATTTTTTTCGACTAATTTCGTTGCGTTCCAACGATGTAAACTTCAACGTTATTATGAAGTAACATTTTTAATATTATATTGTGTACGTTGTAGGAAGTTGCATGTGAGAATGGTTCAGTTACTATAATTTATTTATTGTTTTACTTCAGTGCCGATGGATCGCCATGGTACCCATAGCCACATGACAGGATTTGCAGTGCGCACTTCATTGGAGGCAAAAAATCTGACGAACAGGACAGTCCTAGTGACATACCAAAAATATTTCCTGCTATATACACCTCTGCAAGGGTTAATTAAAATTTAGCCACGTCAAGGTACAAACGATTCATGAAACACAGAAACAAGAAAGAAAAAAATGCAGCAATTGTACTTAATATTGATGATAAATCAAGTGAATTTGAAATAATGGAAAATACTCAAAGTTCAAAAATTGATAAAGAATGCCAAATTGAAATATTTTCGAATGTTGAATATGAAGGAAAAACACTCATTTGCAATAGATATATATTTTGCTGCAAAGAAACATGTGACGCTGAAGTTCAAACTGAAATATCAAGCAATTCGAAGTTTATGAAGTGCTACAAGAAGACGAAACACCAAGGATGTAATATTGTTGAAAAGATTTACGCCGATCATTTCTTTGAAGTATTTTCTTTTGAAGTACTTTTCTTTGGCGAACTGTCTGGCACTAGATCTACCCCATTGCTGCTCTTTGCTGGTTTTGGAAAAGCTTTCTTCGTGGTTGATGTAGTAAATCAGAGCTGCAATATGCTTACATCTACCACTCTGATTGTACTCCCAATCACATTGTCCACTCGTAACGTAACGACTAGAAACAATCTGTAAAAAAAATTAATTATTTCTTTGCATTCTATTACATTGAAACGGATCATACGTATGCACTACGTCAAAGATTGCAAAAAAAAAAAAAATAATAATACGTTCAAGGATGTTATGTATGGCGTCGATGTCACTGAAGTTTGACGAATTACACGAGCTTCGATGGTGTGGCTCATATGACCTTGTCGTATTTCTTTCACGTCTTGGACATGTTGAGTAAAAACTAATTTTTTTCCTTCCATGTAGTTTGTAGTTGGAAAGCGATGTCGTGTGTGACTGCTCGGAATCCAGTTTTGATAATTAATTTGGCCATGTTTAACTAAAAATAAAAAAAAATTTACATAATTAACGGCACTACAGTCCTAAATAATCGTCTGAAATATATATGAATTGTGTTATCTGATTGGATTTGTTTATTTCTTTACTTACTTCTCGCGAAGACAGTCATGTCAAAGTCCGCCGCAGGTACATCACTAGTTTCAGGTTAGGAAATAGTGTCGTGTGTGATTGCCTGAAAACTTGTTTTGATTATTAATTTTGCCATTTTAGACGGAAAATAAAAAAAAGGTCAACATGATTATCGACACTATAGACTCACATAATCGTATAGAACATATGTAAATTACGATGTTTCATTGAAATTATTTGTTTATGTACTTACTTCTCGTAAAGATCGCAGTTTCCAGTCCGCCCTAATTGTAACCGCTAGCTGGCGCTATCATCGCGCACCCAGCGAATACTCACAATCAGACTTATACAAGTATATCTCCCCGATTGCCTCATTGCTTTCCCTAACTGGCGGCTGCTCCCCACTCTTTCGATCGTGCACCATGGAGGACTGGCTCCAGGACTATATTCGCTGTCCATCGGTTTGAGCTCCAGCGGTCCCGTAAAGTCCAGTAAAAGAAGGTCTGAACCCCATGTTTTCGATAACCAGGCTGCGTTTTTGCTCAAAAATGAAGTTTTAAGTGCTGATTAATATTTGAGGACAAGCAGGGTACTCACCCCCGGGTCGGGGTGAAAAAAATTAAAAATTACCCTCGAAGACGGGTTTTTCCAAAATGACTCGAAAAATAGAGTATGTAGAATAAAATTGCAGAACGTGAAATCTTCTACAAAAAAGGTCCGAACCACTTCAACCCTATTTCAAACCGTTCATCCCCCAGACGCGTTCGAAAACTCGAGGCCAAAAAAAAAATATGAAAAAAAATTGAAAGCAATTTTTTTTCAATTGTTCGGTCTTGTTGAATGGCTATACTTGTTCCATCTTCGACTATAATTTTTTCACCCCTTTGGTAAGCAATTTTCATGAATTTACGGCTTAAAATTGATCCTAACTTTTTTCCTAATTGATGAATATATTTTTTTTTTTTATATAGTTTTTATTAGAATATTTCCAACAATTTTCGCAGAAAACATTTTCACGTATCTCCGACAAGTTCGAAGTTAAACACAATTTTATATTTTCTATCCCTCCGAGAAGGCTGTATCGGAGAACCCCTGTTGAGAGAGAGAACAATATGCCTACGTCGGTGCCGCTCGCACGCATACCTGCCTCTAGCCGACTCAATGCGCTTGCGCGTGACTTCGACGTGTAGACGGTTAGAGCGTCAGCATGTCAAGATAAACAAATTGTCGAAGGACTTGATGTACGTAAAAACTTACCTCAAAATTGATTTCTGATTATGTCATTGAGCCATTGATTATTGTATGAGCCCATTATATGTTTACTATTGGAATAGATGTAGATACACGAGCCTACTTCACTTCAGCTACTATAATTATTGCTATCCCAACAGGAATAAAATTTTTTAGATGATTAGCAACTATACACAGAATAAAAGTAAATTATAATCCACTCAATTTATGATCAGTAGGATTTATCTTTTTATTTACAATAGGAGGATTAACTGGACTCTATTGTTTCCAAAATTTCAGGAATATTCAATGCGCAACTTATGAATCGAATTATTAGATTTTATTATTCATGATTTTGTGCGTGCATCAGAGTACCATTTTCGGTTCGGTTTTCGTGAGGACATGTTTGAATGAATTCATCAAAAACCTAACGCCTCATGTAAAAAATTACTCTCAGAACCCTGTAGAAATTCTATTGAGATTCTATTAGAATTCCATTGAAATTGTCCTTTAAATTATATTCATTTCTTTGCATTTATTCTATTGAAAAATATTCCCCTTTGCCGGATGAATTTTTCATTAGAATTATAGTAAATTTTTCATTCACGCGATACTTACTTGATTATAATCTTTTCGTTGTAAAAACTGGATTAGTGAAGTGATCGAGACTAAAATGTCTTTCAGATGTTCACCATTATTTCATTGACAATAGAAGACAAATAAAAGATAAAACCCAAAAAATACTATAATGAATATCTAAGGATGTACGGCAGTTTCCCTCGGGGGGATGAGCGAAACGTAGGCGCGGCGGAGTGCGGTGAGCGGGGCACGCATGAACAAGAGAGAGAGTCGGACCACTTACGGGCTATCCGCGTGGCTAGCGGATAGCTCGACTTATCATTATGCCTAATCAAAATATGAGGGCAAATATAGTAGCTGAAGTGAAGTAGGTTCGTGTATCTACATCTATTCCAATAGTAAACATATAATGGGCTCATACAATAATCAATGGCTCAATGACATAATCAGAAATCAATTTTGAGGTAAGTTTTTACGTACATCAAGTCCTTCGACAATTTGTTTATCTTGACATGCTGACGCTCTAACCGTCTACACGTCGAAGTCACGCGCAAGCGCATTGAGTCGGCTAGAGGCGGGTATGCGTGCGAGCGGCACCGACGTAGGCATATTGTTCTCTCTCTCAACAGGGGTTCTCCGATACAGCCTTCTCGGAGGGATAGAAAATATAAAATTGTGTTTAACTTCGAACTTGTCGGAGATACGTGAAAATGTTTTCTGCGAAAATTGTTGGAAATATTCTAATAAAAACTATATAAAAAAAAAAATATATTCATCAATTAGGAAAAAAGTTAGGATCAATTTTAAGCCGTAAATTCATGAAAATTGCTTACCAAAGGGGTGAAAAAATTATAGTCGAAGATGGAACAAGTATAGCCATTCAACAAGACCGAACAATTGAAAAAAAATTGCTTTCAATTTTTTTTCATATTTTTTTTTTTGGCCTCGAGTTTTCGAACGCGTCTGGGGGATGAACGGTTTGAAATAGGGTTGAAGTGGTTCGGACCTTTTTTGTAGAAGATTTCACGTTCTGCAATTTTATTCTACATACTCTATTTTTCGAGTCATTTTGGAAAAACCCGTCTTCGAGGGTAATTTTTAATTTTTTTCACCCCGACCCGGGGGTGAGTACCCTGCTTGTCCTCAAATATTAATCAGCACTTAAAACTTCATTTTTGAGCAAAAACGCAGCCTGGTTATCGAAAACATGGGGTTCAGACCTTCTTTTACTGGGTTAAGCTGGCACTAGCAGTGGAGGATCGAACAGTGGAGCAAACTCGAATCTGCATCCTTCGTTAGTAGACATTTTGAAGGCTATTCAGGCGAACACAACGGCACTACATGAATACAAGTAGAGTCAAAATCGGCAAACGGCAGAGTTAATAAAATCGTTAGAGGCGTGCCATGAAACTGCACAGACTAACTCTATTAAAATCGCTGTGTTAGAAGCTAGGTTGTTGGAATTGGATACGGAAGGTGAATGCACTCGGGGTTCTCTGGCGAATGTCAAACCGCAGGTGAACGCGCTGGAGGTTGAGAACAACAAGCTCCAACAAAAACTGGCTTTCAACTCAGTAGAAATTGAAGGGATTCTGGTAAAGGCCAATAAGGATCTGCACAGTATTCTCTACTCATTGTCAGTTGGTAATGCATGCGGATCAACGCTCGATGCTGCGGATGTCAGCTCAATATATCGGCGACCATCCAATGATTCAGTTCACCCATGTCCAATCACAGCCGTTCTTACGCGTCGTGATGCAGCTGTAAATTTAGTAACCTTCATCCGAAATCGAAGGGGTAAACTCACAACGCGGGATCTGCAATGGAAGAACAAACAGGTTCTTGATATCTCCGTCAGCAAAAGTCCCACTCCTCTATTGCGTAAACTCTTTGTTGCGGTAAGGATAACCAAACGGGCGGAAGTTGTCAAGTATGCCTGGACAAAGAATGGAAACGTCTACGTGGGAGAAAGAGATGGGGCTCCACTTATACATGTCTCGAAAATCGTAGGTATCCCTACTATATCTTCATAGCAACTAGTCTTATTCACTTCTTTTTCTGCTAACTTGGTCGCTTATCTACTCGTATCAGAAAACTGGTTTTGCCTCTTACGTATGCTTTTCTCTTTGTATTTACATTACTTACGTTCCGCGCTAATCTTTTTAGGCCCTCTGGCTTCACAGTGTATACATATTCTAATCTATCTAGCTGTGCTAGGTCGAGCTATATCTCGTCAATTTGTTTTGATTTTCTTGCTGTGTACCATATTCTCAATGGCTATGTGTAAGTCTATCGATGCCTGTCAGGTGAATGCCCAGTCATTGGTATCAGATTTTATAGATGAGTTTCGGGGCTATTTCTCTTCAAAACACTATCATCTCATTGCTGTATCGGAATCCTGGCTGACATCTCTAGTACAGGCGAATAAGGCATGTAATCGACTGACTCCTGTTCTTTTCGAAAACAGGTTCGCCGACTTTTCCGTAGGTAGATTTGACCTCAAACAATGAGCCCTTGATTTTGCCGCCATATCAATTTAACAGCTGATTGTTTATAAAAATGTTGAAAAAAAAGATTGAATTTTTATTTTTAATTTTTTTTCTATCGGCGTGAGGAACAAATATTTCATATAAAAATAGTAGGTCTCATCCTTGTGTATAAGAAAAAAATTTTTTATTCAAAAAATAATTTTTAGTTTAGCCGCAAAATGTGAAAAACTAGCCAATTTTTTTTTTTTTTTTTTTTAATTTCAATCTAGTTTCCTTAATTATAAATTTAAACCTTCGAAACTCACATGTCGCGTGTGAAATTAGTGCTTTAAAAACCAGTCCAAAAATTATTCGATTATCTCGTACATTATGGCAACAAATAGCGATTTTCGAAAAAAAACTTTGGGTACCAATAGAATTCAATATAATGGGGTTACAGCATCAAAAAAAAAAGTATCGATCAAAATAAAAAACTCATTGAATATTCCGATAGCTGAGAAAAAAATAATTAGTTAAAAAAAAAAAATTCTTTTACTATAATTTTTACCGGAGATATACATTTAACAACTACTGTTCGACTGCCCGCTCTCGTATACCCCCCACCGGGTTACCGCGCTACTTACTTTACTTTGAATTGGTCTGAACACGTGCTGAGTATCTCGCGGAGAGTGCATAATACACTTTGGAAATTAAAATCTAATAAAGAACTTCTACCAACTCGCTTTTTGATAAACTCTTTAATTTTATCTCTTCTCGACTGTTGTGCATTAGTTTACTGTGATCTAACAGCTGGTCGGGATCTTAAGCTAAATCGTGCCCTCAATTGTTGCGTGAGATTCACATTTGATGTGCATAAGTCTGAGCACATCAGCTCATACTACTGTATACTTGGATGGCTTGCTTTGGCTGATAGGCAGAAGTACCTGTTGGGAACTTTTCTGTACAATACTTTGCGTCTCAGATCACCTAGCTATCTCTCTGATGAGTTGGTTTTCTTGTCGGCAATACGTCACCGAGTCACTATAGGTGACCCAAAGGATCCATTTATTCCTCTACACCGAACTGTTGTGTTTCAGAGATCATTTCTTGTATCTGCTTGTATCCTGTGGAAGTCTTTGCCTACCTCGATTCGGCAATCATCTTCCTTAAATATCTTTGACCTAAAACTTAGTAAGTATTTGGCCAGCAACATTGTCTATTCTCTCTCTTTCTCCCTTTCTCCCTCTCTCCCTCTATTATTAGAGACAACTGTGTGTCAGGCTCGAAATGAGAGTGAAAACAAAATCGGGAGAACGAGAGGAAATATTTAAATGGTCAACTGTAAAAGCTACAGTGACACTTAATAAAAGAAAAAATAAAGAGGTAAGAGAAATAATAATGCAACATGTTCTTGACAAACGAATGGATTTGTCAAGCATGTGAAAAAGAAATCCAAAGGTGGTGAAATGCGTTTCATGCACAAAATATTTTCACTCAGGATGTACACAGAAACACAAGGTATACAACAAAGACAATGATATAGTTGTATGTGCAGGAAAGAAAGAGACAGTTATGAGAGATAAAGGGGAAGGAAGAACTGAAAATTTCGGAAGCAATAATAGCGCGAAGAGTGAAAAAGACAATAGCACGGTGGCGGGAACACTAAATAGGGAAAAGAATATAGCAAAATCGATGGTAAGGGAGAAGAGAGACGAAAAAGAGGCAGGAGAACGGAAAGAGGAGGAAACAAAAATAGCGGAAAGCGATTTGGTAGAAGAAAGTATTGAAAAAATTCTCAAAATCGTGCGAAGTATAAAGGATGAAGGAACAAGCAGAAACGAGGTTAAAAAAATAGTCGAAACAGCCATGAGCACAGAGATTATGCAGCTAAGACAGGAAATAGAGGAGATAAAAACGACCCTAGCCATAATCACAAGTAAGAGTAATTGCAGCGATGAGAATAGAGGAGAAACGAAAAGCTACGCGGAAATAAGCAAGACAAAAAAAAGAGATAACATCCTAATAGTTGAGCCAAAAGAACGACAGGAAAGTCAAACAACAAAAAACACAACTCTCGAAAAAGTGAAGATCAAAACCTTACCGGTAGGGGTCTCAAGGTTACGAAAAGGAAGTAATGGAACGATAGTAATAGGATTTGAGAGCGGAAAAGAAGTGGACCGATTAAAAAAATCGCTAGAAGAAACAATTGGAGAGGACTTTCAAACAATAGTACCGAAACAAAAACAGCCAAAGATAAAAGTAATAGGGACAGATCGAGAAGAGATGGAATTATCAGACGAGGAAATGGTGGAATTGATTAAAGTCCAAAACGAAATTGACCAAGGCCACTTAAGAATTGTAAAACGAGGAACAACAGGAAGGAATAACGAAGAAAGGAGTGGGAAATGGGGAGAGGGAACCCTCATAATTGAAACAGATATAGAAACACATAGGAAGCTCGTAAATGAAGAAAAAGTAAATTTGGAATGGAGGAAATGTCGGGTGTACGTCTTCATAAGTATTGTAAGATGCTTCAATTTTTAGGGATTTAATCATCTATCAAAACGTTGTAAAAAAGAGGTAGTCTGCAAACGCTGTGCAGGAAGACACGATGGGAAGGAATGTAGGGTAGTAGAAAAAAGATGCGTTAACTGTTGGAAAAGATCAAACGGTACAAAAACAACAATATAAGAGTCAACCATGAAGCCACGGACAAGGAATGCCCGACATACCAACGAAAAGTAGTGGAAGAAAGGGGAGGAAGATGATATGAGGATGAATAGCAGCGACTGAAGATAGGACACCACCTATGCTCCAATGTGCTCAAATGCAAGAAGCATTATAGTACATAAAGAAGAAATAGAAATACAAATTTGTAAATCAATAGATCCCTTTATAGTAGCGTTAACAGAAACGACGTTGACGGAAAATATTGAAGACTCGGAGATTAATATAGAAGGCTATAATACAATAAGATGTGACGGCGAATCCAGGACAACAGGAGGAGTTATTATGTACATAAAACAATCGATTAAATACAAGGTATTGAATAAAATTAAAATAGAAGAAAATTATTTGTGCCTAACAATATGGATGAGACACAAGAATGTATACAGTGGCTCAATAGCAGTCGTATATCACTCACCGAGCTCATCGGACACGGAATTTATTTCGTTCATGGAAGAGCTGAGCGAAGAACTAAATGCCAAAGGCGAATGCATCATAATGGTTGATTTCAACATAGACATACAAACAGGTACATTCTATGCGAGAAAGCTGATAAGAGAGCAACAAGCGATAGGGATGAAACAATACGTAACCGAGGCAACAAGAACAGAAAGAAGCCAAACCATAATAGATCTAGTTTCTTCGAACAAAACCCAACTGATACCCAACTTATCAGTGTACAACAAACACCAATTATAACGGATCACGCATGGATAGTTTTAGCAAAAAAAAAATATAAAATAAATTTAAAACAAAAAGGGAATTTATAACAAGAGACAAGAAAGCAATCACGACAGAAAACTTCAAAAAAAGTGTGGGATAATATTAAAAAAGAACAAAGAAATAATGAAACAGTAGACGAAAAGGCCGACGGGTTGATAAAAAACATAATAAAAGGACTAGACATAATCGCGCTAAAGAAAAGAGTAACAATTCCAGCTAAATGGTTAGATAAGTACTGGTACTCTGTAGAAATAATGGAAATCACAAAGGAAATAGGTGCCTTACATAAAAGAGCCATAAGAACAAAAGAAAAAACAGACTTGGAAGAGTATAGAAGACACAGGAACGATGCAGTACAAGCAATCAGAAATAAAAAAAAAAGAATATTACGAAAATAAGATCGACAACAACAGAAATAATCCTGATGTAATGTGGAAAACGTTACAAGAATTGATTAAGGGAAAGCAGAAAGATTCAACAAATACGAGGAAGTAATATTTGATAAGAGGAAGAAGAAAGGGACGGAGAAAGTACTCCAATAGATGTACCTAATAAATTCAACCAATATTTCATTAACAGTATAAAAAAATAATTTTAAGTATCGACCACAGACAAGATAAAGGCAAAGTAATAATAAGAAGAAATGATGTCATCAACGAATGGGAGAACTTCGAAGAGATTACGGAAGAAGAATTACGACGAATAATACTAAACATGGACAAGAAAAAAAAGGGAACAGGAGAAGGAATAACGACAACAGTGCTGAGGGAAATATATGATGTTATAAAAGAAGAATTAACAGATGTAATTAATACCAGCTTAAACGAAGGAGCTTGCCCAACAGAATGGAAAGTATCAACAGTAATACCGATACCAAAAGTAGCCAATACATTAAAAGTCAGTGAATTTCGACCGATTAATATACTACCGATATATGAAAAGGTGATGGAACTGGTAGTCAAACAACCACTCGATAATTTCTTGGTGAATAACCAAATACTGATAGAACACCGATCGGGATTAAGAAAAAATCATTCGTGCGAGACAGCTATTCAAACGGTACTGGACGAATGGAAAGTATTGGTGAGCGAGAATAAGATGGTCGGTGTAATATTTATGGACCTAAAAAGAGCTTTTGAAACAATCGATGTAGCAAGAATGATAAAGAAGATGAAAACATGCGGTATAAAAAGAAGAGTGCTGAAGTGGTTTGAATCTTACATAAATGGGAGATATCAACAAGTCAAGATCGGTAATAACACATCGAGACGGGCGAATGTACAATATGGAGTACCACAGAGTTCCGTCCTGGGACCACTGTTGTTCATAATGTATATAAACGACATTGTGAAGGCGAAGACAACGGAATCAACGATAAAATTATTTGCAGATGATAAACTAATTTATGTCGCAGCAGGAAGCACACAAGAATTAGAACAAAAATTGCAAAAAGTGCTCAGAAAACTAGAGGACTGGTTAAACGAAAAAAAATTAAAAATAAATGCGAACAACACGAAATATACGGTGATAAGGAATGTGAGGAGAGAGTTTGGAAGGGAAATTAAGATAGAAATGTAAGATAGCAATAAACTGGAAAGGGTAGAAATAATGAAGTACCTCGGTATCCTACTGGATGACCGTTTACTATTTAAAGAACATTGTGATTATATTTTAAAGAAAATTAGTAAAAAAACGAGTTCTTTAATCCGAATAAGCAATTATATATCACCATATACACGATGTACGATATATAAAACAATAATAGCACCGCATTTCGAATATTGTGCCTCGATAATGATAAACATGGGAAGAGGAGAACTAGAGAAACAACAGAAAGCACAAAACAGAGCGATGAGAGTAATTTTACGAGTCAACACATACACAAGAATCAGAGACATGCTTGAAGTGCTGTGTTTTATGTCCATAAAAGAAAGATTAGAATATAATATATGTGGGCAGATCAATTAATTCTCGACGAAAGTGTGCGCACTAGGGTCGGCGATTTTGAAGCTGATTTTTCCCTTGAAAGTACACCTAAAAAGGCGACGATCCTGTAAATTTGAGCCCGATATGTGCAAATCCGGCCGCTGGAGAATTTTTCGAATTTTTAAAAAAGTCGATTTTTCACTAATTTTCAAATATTTGTATCTCAGCTTCTATGTAACTTAAAGACTCCTGCTCAGCGGCATTCTACTCAGTAAGACTTCTACTTTTATGAAAAAAAATAGATATTAGGCTTAAACTTATATCGGGCTTAGCTAATAGCTTCCAACTAAACAACTGTTTTGGTTAAATTTTACCTATTTATAAAACACTATTATATGTACGGTATTTGAAGTTGAGAGTCGACCAGCAGCTAATATCTTTTGTCGAGGTATATTTTAGTGGAATCTACCCAGCTTTTGCTTAATTTCTCCGATTTTGTAAAGTTATAGCTATTTAAAACCAATCAAATTTTAAAAAATCGCTGTTTTTAAATAACAAGAACTTTTTTCTCCGAACTTCGATTTGTTTCAAACTTTCAGGAAAGCTTCTTTATTCTGTCCCAAAGAAGCCCTGAAAATTTGAACTAGGGAATTGAGCTTGTATTTGTGTGATGTGGGAAGACTACGACCCTAAAGATGATACTCTGCAGCATGGAAATGCGACGAAGATGATATGGAGTGAGTGTACAGATCTTAGTGATCATACTGTATGACAGGTAGACATATCTCAACATACCACATAACTGATTTTCTATATCTCATTTTCTCAAATTACAACTTATACGAGATATTGGAAAGCAATTTTCGAAATAATCGTTTCTTCTTTTTACAGGACGTCTGACGCTGAAGGTTGATTGATGCGTTGGGTACACGCTTGATTTCGAAAGAGCCATCAGCATGACAATACAAGAAGCATCGTATGTGGATTGTTTAGTATAATTATTAGACTGATCCTTAAAAAAGTCATTGTTTTATTTGAACCGGCTCAGCACCTCCTAGATCGGTTAAAAAATTTTTTTTAAATTGGGCGAAAATTTCAGCCTTCTCGTTCAATCAAAACGGGTGCCTGTGAGCATCAATTCATTTTGAGTTTCGAATTTAGGTAGGAACAGCTAATAATCACTGACGATGAAAAATCTATGTGAGAAATTAACTACTACATCAGCTATTTGAACAGTATTTCCATTGTAGCATCGAAATGAGGAAGAAAACATAGCTTTGTACGTTGACACTCCTGAAACAATTCCAACCATGGCAGAAAAATTCTTGGAATATTGAAGATAAAAACAAGATGAATCATTTATAATTTAATCACAAATCAATCAGTCATTATTCCCAATTTGCACTCATTATTCATTACTTGAAGTTAGTGATCGATCATCGTCATCGAGTGTTTTTGTTTATCTCCAATATTCGAAGAATTTTCTACTTTTTTTTTTGTACCCAATCTGGATATCTTTTCCAGATGAACTTTCTAAGGACTAGTCTAATGATATATGATATTTGTGCTGAACTGTTTTTGAAAACATTATTTCCACATGTGTGTAACTAATAGTAAGTGGAATAAAAAAATCTACAATTAATTATCCTGTGTACTTCGATACTAACATAAATGCGTACTTCTGTCCTATTTCAAAATATTGATGGATCTATTTAGTAATCCTATTCTTTTTAAAGACTAGTTCAAGGTACGTTATTATGTCGAACAGTGACATACTTCAGTGTAAGCAATTATTACTATGAATTATCAACAGGTTTGTTATTGACTTATTCTTTTGAATTGAACAAGCTGTTACATACGTTGATTAGAAAGGATGCAGTTTTCGGTTCCAGAACACAATACAGAAATAAAAGCAAAAAAACTATTCATCTTTACAACTGAATTGAGACAGGCCTTTTTTTATTATTATTAATTTAACAGCACGTTAGCTAATTTTTCTTCCTTGAAAGCCTTTTACCTGGTGCGACTTGGGTACAGAGCTGCCGGGGCTCAAGAATCGATTCAACAACAAATTTCGTTAATTATAACTATCTTCGAAATATTTGGGCGCCAGGTGCTTTAACGGTAAACAACAACAATCGATTGAGTCTCAGGGAGTGAGACTGAGTTGGAAGGCCCAGTGTAGAGAGAGAATGAAGGAGGAAACTCAATAGACAGGATGAAATAAGCCTTACAGTTTCGATATACTTGTACGTTTTCGTATTTTTATTCCCAATCCGGGCTTCTCGGGGATCGATTCTTTCGATAACCTTCTTGGTGATATTGATAATTAATCGATATTACAATATTAATGGCACAGCACATACACAATTACAAATATGTATTAAAGCTAAACCTCGTTCTTCGAGGGTTCGGCGCAGAGTGTCCCAGTTAACCCCCACTCTTTCCGTGTGGATAACCGGTACGCTTATTCGGTATGTTTCCGATTGGTCTAGTTATTCGCCCAACTCAAATTTGGGCGCGCAAGTATGAATTTATAATCGATCCTTATTTTCTAAGATTCTCGAGGAGCCCCGAGTAATGTGCTCCGACAGTAAGGCCAATAATCGACATCTCCTGTCACAGAATCAATCTTTGATAGCCAATAATTAATGTTCTGCACATGTTCTCATCAAAGAAAATTTCAGAAATTTGGGACCCCGAAGGCACCATAAATAATTTTGAATATGTGTACGCTCCTGACCGCGGAAGTTCCTACGTTGATCACCAGTCAACTCTGCCGTTAGCTGTAAAGATGACGGCCACGATGGTCCACTCCACTTAATAAGTCTTCTAAAGGACGGTAATAACGTCTGATTAAATGTTCTGATTCACATCAAAATCAATAGGCTTGAAGATTTCAATAGCTTTCGCAATTTTTTCAAATTTAAAGTTCAATATGCATAGCGGTTCGATACATAATGAGGTCCCAAGCAGAGTTCCGTGCCTCAAGATTTCAACAATTTTTTTCGTTCGTGTGCATGTTCGGATCTACTTCCAAATCAATAGGGAGCGAGATTTGAATAGCAGTGACTCCTTGTTTAAATTTGAACTCAACCCGTGTAGCCGTTCATTACTTATCGAGGTCCCAAGCCTAGGGGCGGAGAAGAAGAAGAAGAAGATTTTTCATTTTACATCAACTTTGGACTGTTAATAACTTTAAAACTGGTGGGCAGATTTCAATCAAATTTATAGTGAAAGGTCAGATGGACAAGATCTTTAAGTCCTGTGAGTTTTGTTAGAAATCATTCACATGTTCCGGAGACATTACACCCTGATTGCGAGCTTTAGTTGGTCCGGGTAAAGATTCTCGGCTAGCGTTCGCCGCCCTGCGGGTACTTGGCGGCGATTCGCTGCCGCGAATCTTGATATAACGCGTACAAGCTACCATTACTCTTTGTGCATTGATTAAATAAAGAACATATAACAGCATTATTTGTGATAAATAATAATCGTCTCTTATTTAATCAAAAACCCTTTTCCTTTTTCGCATTCCTTGGCTTTGCTCTAACAGTCGGTAAATTAGTAGCAGTTGCCTTGACAAATCCCTATCGGACATTTTTTCATATACTTGGTAGCAAATAAATCAAGTATTTGTAATAATTGATACTTGTTGACTGAACATGTGCGTGGATTAAACGTTCAAAGCTATGTAGCCTCGACCGCCGCGTTCTCGACTGTAACATCGTGACGTCATCGGCTCAGGTCGCCAATGGTGGCGCGTTTCATAATCACGTGAAGGGGTTCGTATGTTCGCGATTATAAAATCCTTGTTATGCAATTACAGAAAGGCCAATAATTGAAAATTCCTTCAAATTTATTGTATTTTACAGTCAATATTTTGTTTCAGCATAAAAATGTTGATAAAATTTGTTTTTACGCACACCCAATTAGTCGATGTTTTTTTTTTCAAGGAAATGCAGAGCTTCATACCTCCGCCACCGGTCGGTCAGGTGCAACTCATTGGTCCGCCACCAACAGTGAGTCAAGTACAGTATCAGATACATCCAGCCCAGTCTCTACAAATTCAAGGTATTCAAGTACCTCCGCCTGGATCTCAGTCGTCACCACAATCGTTGACACAAATGTATGTTATGAGTCAGCCTCCTCCACAATGTCCATCACAACAGAACTTTGTCTCCAGTAGTAGCGCCCCGGTCAGTGGAGCGGTTTCATACGTCTATACGCAGCCGAACATGCAGCGGCCTTCGACTCCGTCGCACAACATTATTGAGACAGTGAATGTTAATTTACATCAACCTCCACCATCTACGCCTATGAATATTACACAGCAGCCTCCTCCTCCTCTTCTTCACCTACACTTTCCCCCACCCAATTTTTCCCACAATCAACCACCACCGCCGCTACCACAGACTTATCAAATCCAGTACCAGCAAGTTCAGACGCCAGGATCTCAGTCACAGACACAATTTGTCCTACAGCCTGGGAATCATATTGTTCAACAAACACATGAATCCCCTCCGTCGCAGTATTTTGAAGGACAGCCTTCTTCTCAGTTTCACTTGCAAGTACCCCCACCTTCAACGCAGACATTTGTAGTCTCTAATTCACCGTCTGGACAACACCAACAATCAGCTCCTCAAATTGGAGAAGTGCTGCAAGACCAACCGGATAATAGTTTTGAGCAAGGGGCACCGCAGCCTGTCCCGCCACCCCAAATGGTTCCCCCACCATCTGGTAGTCGCGGGCTAACTTCTGTTGAAATGATGGCTCATGTACCTCCGCCAACACAAGTGCCGCCACCACAACTGCCACCACCACAAGCAGCGCCTTGGTTGTACCAAAGTCAACAGCCGCAACCAATTCAACAGTCTCAAGCTCAAATTCAAGTGAGTACCTAGTACAGAAAAGTACTGATAATTATTGTGTAACAAGTACGTAAAGTGGACCGTTTCAGCCGAAGGTCACTGCTGCGTTGTCGCGAACACAAGTGTAAACGCAGCACGAACCAAGGTGAGTGCAGTAATCACAATCGTCAAACAACGCCTCTCTACACGTGTATCACACACTATGTTTTGCAACATCTGAGCGAAAAGCTTGATCCGAGAACACGGTCGTATTCACAGGTCTGGAAACTTTCGTGGTAGGGGTAAGTCTCTTATTGAAGCTCAAAAATTTCAGAAATTGGTAGCTAAAGTAGAGTGCTGCAATCTAGGAGTAGTCAAATGGAAACAAATCCTTGTAACCTCACAACACGCTCGAAGTAGCGTCAGTGATTGCTCTGGTCATAAATTATCGTCCTGCAAATCACAGCAGTTCAAGATGTCGTTGAGTTGCTCTGTGCTAAATTATACAATAAATTGACTTGGCTCTGTTAAATATTGTTTCGTAATCTTGTTTATTTTGTACGTTTCGATCATAAAATGTAAAACTAATTTCAGAGACAAGTGCTGTTCCGATTTATTATAAAGTTTCCGAATTTTGTCAAACCCGATCGATAACCTGTATTTTAAAAATCAAGGTTATATCTAATTTTTAATTATTTTATCTATAGAATTTGTTTATTGTTCAATTTTTATCAAAAAATTATACGATCGAGTTACATGTAATATTACTTATGTACTAGTTAGTTTAAAGATGTAACACTTTGGAAAAATGTAGGGAAGGAGAAAGAAATTCGTAAATTTATGACTCTTCAATACTCTATAGTATCGCTGAACAGAGTGTCATCATTTTTTGAACATAATAATAAGTTGGGTGTTCCAAGATAGATCTAGTAGGGATACTACTAGGGATAGTATAATAGGTCTAATTTCACATCAACAAGGGTAGTAAGGATTCTCTTCTTCTGTGTACAAAATTTTCACATTTTATAAGGAGAAGAAAAAAATCTCTCCGAATTTTCTACACCGATAATATAAATAGTTGTTTTTCAATTCATATATTTGGTTATAAATCATTATTCAACCTACTATATTATTATTTAATCTTAGCTGGGCAATGAACGCCAAGTTTCTGTTAGCCATGTTTCAGTGATAAATATTTTTGTACAGAGCTCTGCATGCTGATTACTGGTTAAATTACTAGAGATGTAGACTTATACAGATTCTCTAAATCTAAAAACCTTAGGTGCTTCTCAAATTCACAAAGTAAAGTAAATTTCTCACATTTTAGTAAGTCTGCATCGCATTTTAAGAGAACCTCCTCCTTACTTATTGATTTAAAGAAGTGTTCTATGATTTGAGCTACCCAGTTGTATCGAGTGTTCTGATTCTTAATCTTATGTAGCGTTATTAGTCACATCAGGAAAATTTTTGGATATTTTTCTGATCTTATTTCTGAAACCTTTATTATCCATTTCAGGATAAGTTTAAATTGTTGCAATGAAATTGGAGGTTAGCCAGTTTCCAATCTGATCGAGTAGCTTGGTGTATTATGTGGGAGATTTAATAGAAGATTGAAAACCAGTGATTGACCTTTTTCCAAATCATCCATGTATCTTATCGCGCTATACATCAGAATAGAGGAGACCAGTGAGTCATATAATTTAAATATATCCACCAGTTGTGAATTTGTAGCTTGTAGATAACTGACATTAATAGACACACATCCTACTTTTGCCTTTTTGACCGTTTGTTCTGTATTCTTCTTTCTTCTTATTCTTATACAGGGTTGCCTGGGTCATAATAGTTCCCAAGTAGACATATTCATTTACATATTTGCTTTCCTGTAAACCAAAATAATAGAGCGCATGTTTTTTCTTCTGACTGTAGCCACCTTTTTGAAAGAGTACAACCTTAGTTTTGTTTACAATTAATTCTAATTTATTTAATTGGCAATACTCGTATCAAAATTTGATGGTTTTTTTCATCTGAGTATAACAGTTTGAGAAAATTACAATATCATCGGCATAGGCCAATAAAATTATCTCAGTCAAATGATTGATGGAAATTCCACAAATGCCTCTTTCAGTCATGAAGTCTACTAAATTAGTCATAAAATTCACAAAAAGTAAAGGTGATATTGTTTCTCCCTGCAAGACACCCTGCAGTATTTGTTTCGGATCTGTCACTTCAAAATTCGTATATATTCTCATGTTAGCTTTCCTGTAAAGTGATCTCAGAATAATAATTATTTTTATACCATAACTATTGGGATATTAGGTTTTGGCAGGAAAATAAATAAAACGGACTACATGTATGAATCATAATACTTTTGGTTTTTGACTGCCTTCTAAGACACTCGTTAGAGAAATGACAGATCAGCAGCTTGCACCAAGTGGTTTCGAGTGGGGAATAACTCTGACTTTAGATGTGCATAGTATGCACATCCAGGGACGTAAAGAAATTAAAATGTATTCTTACAAAAATCTGTGTCAAATAAGTTTTGTCAGAGAATATTGTTATTGACGGATGGGAATGCGGACTTGAAATCTATAAGTAGGGCATTTCGTTTACCTTTGTCTCTATTAATATAATTTTGAATTATTGATTTCACTATCAGAGAGAATATGTAGTCATCTTCTACCTTTTCTGAAACCTACTTGCCCTTCAGAAAATAGATTCTCTCTTTCGCACCATGTCTATTATTCAAAATGTTTGCAACTTTTGCAGTACAATTAATCAAAGCAATTAGTCTATAATTGTTTGGTTCCGTGTTACTACCCTTACTTTTATACAACATTTTAAAAATTATCTCTGAGTAGTTCAGTGGAGTGTAATCAATCACTAAAATTTCATTAAAAAATACATTCACGAATAGAATCCAGTTCTCCGGAATACTATTTTATATTATACTTTATACTATTTTTGCCTGGTGACTTTCCACTCTTACACAATTTGAGACGGTTTTTTTATTTCTTCCAGGCTTAGGGGTGCAGTTAAAAAATCGTGTCAGATTTGAGGCCTGAGAAAAGAAGGATTACCAGTCTTTGGCTTCTATGTAGTTTATGGTGATACTACTTTTCCTGTGCAAGTTGATTGTTCGACAATCATTTTGAGTTTTTGGCACTACATATATTGTTTATCAGATTATCAGTATATTCCGTTTTTACTGCTTTTATTGTGTTATTACAAGTTCTTTTATTTTATACGTAAATTCCTACAAAAGGCTTTGAAAACTTCTCATTTTTAAATATTCTTAAATTGGTTTTTACCACATCTTTGGCAAGCTTGCATGGGTAATTAAACCAAGGTCTATGTGATATATTTTTATAGAAGTTTTCAACCCTAAAGAATGAGCTGCACTAAAAAAGTATTGAACTCATCAATATCCATGTTTAGCAATTGCGACAGCAAATTACATAACATTTGTATTTGAAATGGATACAGTAAGTTGTTTTCCGATTTGACTCTTCTTTAAATACTTTATTGAACTTCCGTATTCAAGGTGACTGCCACTGGGTAGTAGTCAAACTCAGTGACAAAATCATCGAGTACTTCAAACGTTCGTATCAAACCTAGCGTTTGGGCACTTGCCCACACGAGATCAATTGTTGAGCAATCAAGGATACTTGTATATTACATGTAAACTTCCTAGGAATATCATTATTTATTCTACCATTTAGTAAAGAGAATCCTAAAGATTCCATAACTTCCACCAGTTTTCGTCTTCCAGGATTATAAATTTAATCTGAAGTTTCTCTTTTACCTATTAGTGATGTGTTATCAAAAATTGAATCCTCAGAGTAGCTATTCTCAGAACCGACACGAACGTTAAAATCGCCCGTTACGATTATTTTTTCATTCGGATATTTTAACAAAATATTATATATTTCCTTTTTTATTTCTCCAACTACACTCGGCAACCCCATTATCAGGCTTACGTAAACAATACCATGTATAAACATGACAAATCATCTTATTCTTGTGATGATGAAGTACCTTGATGTGGATATTGTTGTATCACTGCTCATCGAGAAATATCACGAGTCCTCCTTCTGCCTTTACCTTGTCCGCTTCTTTGATAGCTTGGCTATATGAGATTATTTCCTTAGATGTATTGCGTGTGAATATCTGCACTCGTGATTTATCCTCACACCACGTCTTGCTTACACCTACAGTGTCTCCTGTGTGTAATTGATCTCTGATGTCTATTATGTCGCCTACCCTTTTCATATTTCAAACGATAAGCTTGAGTGCGTTACAATGATATGCTGGTTGTTATATCCCCTGATCACCGTCACGCCCCACTTCACGCCTGCTTTGATCTTGTTTGCCATCCGCGCCGAAATTCTGCTATCTTTGGCGTACTTAGATTCCAGGTTTCTTTTGGCATGCTGGATCGTATTCTTTCTCGGCAATGCTGATCTTAGCGTTATAAAAACCTCATATCTTAAATTACAAGAATTATTTTCACTGTTTCCTTTTTCCGAATGATGAAGCGAGCTCAATTACCTTTGCGCTTCAGTTATATTTATGATTTGCCCGTCCATATCCAGTTTTGCTGCCTTTTCTTTTGATATCTTTCTGTTTTGCTTCCAATAACTTTTTCAGATCCATCGCTTTCTTTCCTTGCTCAGGTCGTGCCCAACAAAAACATATTATGGTTTGCATTCAAGAGCCTGTTTCAAGATGATAGCTTCTGTTGATTAACAATTTCAAGGTTAGTTTAATTGGCCGAGTCTCTTTGTTGACACCGACTCTTACCACTGAGTCTATCTCACTCACATCGATGTCTATCTCACAAGGAAAGTCTTTCCGCTGACATGCTTCGATTTTAATGAAATTTATATATGTTATTCTACATCAAAATCTAAGAGACACGTATTTTTTTTATCGGCGGAGAAACGTTTCTAGGGGGTGAAATTATCCTTTGCAGTTGAGACCTCCGAGGGGTACTTTTCAGGTTTCACCTATTTTCACTTGAGATAATCGAATGCACCCAAATGGAAAATTACCTTGATGATAAACGATGAAACATGCAATTGGTTTCATATCAGGGGGTTGCATAGAAAAAAAGTTATAGGGGTTAAAATTCATAAAATCGTTATAACAAAAAAAAAAACTATTGCACCTGTCTCGATGGATTCAATTGCACTTTGAAGAGCGACAAAAAATAACACATATGGGTTCTCGCGTTTTTCTCGCAAATCAAGTTAAGGGGGTGAACTACCCCTGTGTACGTTTACATTTAATCCCAATAAAACGGCAGTAATTATTATTTTTTTTATTCCTTCTCCTAGTGATATGTTTTTTTTCAATTTACCACAATCCCATCACGTATATAGCATTTAATAAACGGTTTTCTCTAGGAGCCAACTTATTTATAGATCGATCTTTCGTTGAAAAAGTATTTATATCTGGCTCATCGATAATTCTGACTGATATCTATTTGGCAATGAGATGACATAAGCATACGATAAGCACTTACACATAGTCGTTTCGGTAGATAAGACCAAGTTTTGGGATGACGCACAGAAAAACTACGTAGTCAAGTAAAAAAAAGAAAGCGTACAATACACTCGTATTTTTTATTGATAATATGTCAACGGTTTAACAAAATAATCACTATAGCAATAAATAGAAGCGAATATATAATCATATGCTCTATTAGCCGTTGTAAGTACTGCAGTAATAATACTCATTGAAAAAGTGTTTGAAACATAACGACTTTTTACACCAGGAACAGCGAACAATAGCAACAATTTCACATCCTGGAACTTCACAGTGTGAGTTGCAGGAATCTCCAAATGCAAAGTGTACAGGATTTTCAAAATTCGCTGGTTTTTCTTCTATGTAACCACTTTTGTACCAAGAATATTTGAAAAGATCGATATAACGTGGTGACGACAGTTGGTTATGAACAAGTGACTGAAGCTTTATGATATTGTTTCTCAAATGCAAATCAACATCATAATTCATCAAAAGACATTTATCAGAAAAATGTCTAACAAAATTTTTCCATACTCGGAATCCAAAAACATCGAGGGGCTGGATTTTTCCGGTAGTTCCTTTAGGTATGAGCATTACTTTGACATCTCTATTTGAAGGTTTCACATCAAGTACAGCTTGGGGACAGTGTCCAGTCCAAGAATCAATCAGTAATAGAAATTTTGAACTAACTTTCGGGAAAAATACATGCTGCAACCAAATTTTAAAATGATCTGAAAATAGAAAAACCTATCATTTTTTCATTCGAAAAAATGTCTATACAAAAACAGTGGGCGTAATTTATACCTGAAGTAAGCTTCCCAGGCTTGGATACTTCTGTGTACACATTATCTGGTCTGAAAAGCGTTTTCTCCACTATTGGACCAATCTTGCCAGTTAGTTCTTTTAAAACCAAAAATAGAGGAGGTTAGCAGCTTACCGTCAGCTGATGCAGTCGGCTGAATAGTGTAACTGTGGCTCGTAGAAGAGAGTGATCGTACAAGACATTGTACTTGCTTTTCTCCTTCGACTGCTAAAGTTCTTCCGGAATGCATTTCTAGTTGGAAGCCACTCTGATCTGCATTAAATGTATTTGACAATCCGTACGTTCTAATATTTTGCTTCACGTCATAGACAAATTTTTGAATTTGTTGTTCCAAGACTTTTCCATCTTCAATTGTTTTGGATGTAATGAATTTATTAATTTTTCTCGATACGATACGATGAGCTGCTTTGAATGAGTTTATCCACGTACGAGATGCTTTGAAACGAAAGTCAGTATGCCCTATTTCTTTTTGAGCATGTAAGGCCCATTTTTTCAAATCAGAATCGTGCACTATTAAACCAGCATCCACAGCAGCTTTGAAATTTTCGAAAGTGTAACCACAAATTAGTGCTAATTTTTCTTTGTATGTCCCCCCCTTGTTCAAATTGTGGGCCCACCGGTGCAACTGTCGTATAGATTGCACTTTCTTGAACCTTTGTTTATCACTGCCCAAACCCAAATTTCTTTTCTTCCCACTGCGCCAATACTCAACGGCCCTTAATTTGTACTCGTAAGATAAGTCTTCGTTATCACGAGTGCATGTATCAGGCGAAAGTTCTGGTTCATACAGGGCGTTTGCCCATTTTTTTTTTTTTTTTTCTTTATCTTTATCTTCAACAATTTCCATTTCCCAATCCTTAAACGGTTCTTCGAAATGCAAAGAATTTTCTTCTACCGTTTCGAAACCACTGTATTCGTTCATTGCACTCAACAAAATATTTTCAAAGTTTTCTTTCAACTGTATTTCATCGTTATTTACTGGCGAATCCGGTAAACGCATAACTTCAAAAGTTGCGAGAAGCATTCTAATAACGTTCAAAGGATTTATCTTCATTTTCATTAATATTTGCAATTTCGTTTTAAATAGTCTCGAATTGTAAGTGAGTTCTTTCGTTGTGTAAAAGAAAAATAGCCGACCGTGGTGAATATATCCCGCAATCGCAGTTTTATCACTGCTTCTACGTCGTATTTCAAATCTAATTATGGAAGCGAGTGACAGACTGAACAGAGGTGACTCCCAGATAACACCTTCAAGCAAGGGGGGAGGGATTACGATAACTATGAAAATATGTCAGTATTTACTAAATTTTTGTGAAAAATATAAGAAATAGATATTTTTGAAATTCGTCTTGTTGTATATTCAGTATTAACTGATAAAAAAAAATGTTATCCGTGAAAGTTATCCAATCTGTCATTTTTGGTGGCAAAAATGAATAAGTGGATTCTTTTAAACTGTGAATGTGATTCGTATAATACCGTCAAAAGTTACAAAAAATAAAAAATTGATGAAGTGGTAGAATTTTCAGCGGAAAAATTTGATTTTTTCCAAATTTCCTTCCTCAATTGGGTAAAATCCATTGTTTAAATAAATTTTAAATGGAATGTTTCAAGTATAACTAGAAGAGTCTCAAACTGCCTTCAAATAAAAAACAAACCATTAAGATTGGATGCATACTTTTGGTCCTATGACTTTCACCAATTATGAAAATATAATTTCGAGAAAAATCTGTCCATCGTTTGATACGTAGATGTCGAGAATTTAGAGAAAAAACGAATCACTAAGAGAAGAAATAAGAAAAAAAAATAATTACTGCCGTTTTATTGAGATTAAATGTAAACGTACAGGGGGGTAGTTTACCCCCTTAACTTGGATTGCAAGAAAAACGCGAAAACCCATATGTATTATTTTTTTTCGCTCTTCAAAGTGCAATTGAATCCATCGAGATAGGTATAATAGTTTTTTTGTTATAACGATTTTATGAATTTTAACCCCTATAACTTTTTTCCTATGCAACCCCCCGATATGAAACCAGTTGCATTTTTCATCGTTTATCATTAAGGTAATTATCCGTTTGGGTGCATTCGATTATCTCAAGTGAAAATAGTTGAAACCTGAAAAGTACCCCTCGGAGGTCTCAACTGCAAAGAATAATTTCACCCCCTAGAAACGTTTCTCCGACGATAAAAAAAAATACGTATCCCTTAGTTTTTGATGTAGAATAACATATATAAATTTCATCAAAATCGAAGCATGTCAGCGGAAAGACTTTTTTTTTCAATATTTTTATAAACAATCAGCTGTTAAATTGATATGGCGGCAAAATCAAGGGCTTATTGGTTGAGGTCAAATCTACCTAAGAAAAAATTGACGAAGCTGTTCTCGAAAAGAACAGGAGTCAGTCGATTACATGCCTCATTCGCCTGTACTACAACATTCAATAGTTTCCTCACCTTTTTCTAGTATATTAGAAAACATAAGATTTTTTGCTGTATCTTTGTCTTGGAAGGCTTGAGTTTTTCTCTATTCTCACAATCTTTTTCTTTCGCTTGTTGAATCATTTTCGAGAGCTTCAGACTTTGATCGCCATGCTTCAATATCCTCGGCAAGCTTCTTTTGTGATTCTATCATTTCCTTGTTCGATTTTTGAATCGCTTCGACCGCTTTATTTGTAGTTTTTGACATTGATGTCAAATTAGAAATCATACCCTGTAGTTCCTTTATGCCCTCTTGCGTCACACTTATTTTTCCACTCTTTAGTGTCATCACTCCTGACTTTAATCTAAGTATAATAGAATAACCATAGAGTATATCGAGGAGCAACGTGAATGCTCAGACGTAACTCCTACTTATTTTATTCTATACATATTCCTACTTATTACATTCTATATGCAGTTATTGGATTTGTTAATGAACAAAATTCGGGAACTACTATGCGTTAAACAAATCTAAAAAAATATATTAGGAGCTGAGTTTACCACCTACTATTGGGTTGCAGCACCTTTGCACTCGTGGTAGGTTTCCCAAACACAGCCCGCCTCGATAAGAGACTCACCTCCACCACAGGAGTTTCTGGACCTGTCTATATGATCGTACCTGAGAAGCATCGAAAATGCCACTCACAAAACGTAAAATTAGAGTTAGGTAACTTACTCTTGACGACATAGTGCGTACAATTGAGTTATTCGAAAGTGCGCATGCGCCAAGTGAAGCGCTAATGTGTAAAATAAAGCATTCCAACTGTATACGCATGTGCCAACGCTGCTTCATCGCACTGATCGCAAATTCGGCATCGACTTTAAAAATCGAATTTTCCAAGCAAATTTTGGAAAAGTGTTTTCGGTTCAATGAATCGACCGTCAAGGCCTCTTGAAAAGGCCCCTTCCGAGACATGCGCTCATCCCTTGCACCAATATACCCACAACTTTTTTCCACTGAGCTTGGCTTAGCCAAAAGTTATACATGTGTTAGCGCAAGCAGTGACCACGTGAATAGGACGAAGCCTTTTGAAGTTACACGTGTGATATAGTGTGTCCGTGGAGATTATACTGCTTGCAGATAGTTTGATTTCATTTCTATATAATTTACCACTTTCTAAAATATCTCCTGGAATAGGTATTTTATACTTATGGCAGTAGACAACACATTTTTGATAGCAAGAATAACTACTGCCAGATAATATGTCTGGCTTCGGTATTGAGATTTGGAAATTCTACTCTACCCATTTTGTTGATGCAGGCTGGAGTTGTCTGTTCTCAAAAGTATCTGGCGACAACGTAAATTTTTTGTAAAATGCCCGAATGCATATAGTGCTGCTTTCAATTCGAGAACGTTTGTACGAAAACTCTACTCTAACAAATTCCACCAACCTTTGGTCCATTTACCACAACAATATTCTCCCATCCCAGACAGTGAGGAATCTGAAAAAATGTTGGTGGTATAACTATAACTCCTAATAATCCGCATACTTGACGGGATCTAATTTTGAAGGGATATGAATTTTATTCTGTCCGATTGATTCTCTTGTGTTTGTCACTCTCTAATTTTACAGCTCCTTTTCTTAGAGAAGTGAGTTATTAGGTTACATGTCGTCTGTCTCTTCTGCTGTGGGAATTTGAGATTGAGCTTATGACGATCCTCCACAAACCCTAAAACTTTCACCCGATTTTTAGATTGCAGATGATATTTTTTCAAGCTTAGGATGAAGCCTATAGTATATTGTTTGTTATTGCGACGAATTAGGCCAAGCAATAGAGGATTTTTCATGACAAGAATACTATCGGAATTCCAACTGTGCGATCATCAGACGGAAGGCAGTCCGTACTTGTATTTTGTTATGAATCCTACTCGCAGCTATGGTCGCAAAATTTTTTCATTTTTTTTTGCTTATAAAATCGAAACCAATGAAGCGATCTTGATGCAACAGACGAGTTGTAGAGAATCAAAATTCGAACAAAATGAGTGTTCGCGCGTTTTAACTAGGGAGCTGGGTGCCATTTTGGTAAATGATTTGTTCGTCTCTCATATCGATAGAGATGAAAGTTCAGATCAATACAAATCGATTTGGTTCAGTTAATTAAGGTCGTACGTCCCTGCGTTTTTGAGTTACAGCGCTTCAAAAATGTAAAAAAAAAGGGTACTAAATCATGTGTTCGTGTCTGCCTCTTGGACTGATGGTCAGAATCGTCCTCAAAACGTTGAAAATCCAGATGCAGACATGCCCTGCATTATCACGGGACGTAGTTGTAAAAATGTAAAAACAGCTCTACTAAATGATTTGTTCGTCGTTCTAGTTGCATCCAATCGATTCAATAGGAATACCCGAATACAAAAAAAAGTTGGCAGACATTTTGGTCACTGATTTTGAGGTGTACGATTTTTTGAAGTTCACGCAGAATCAAGGGAAAGTGGGTATTACGGTTATTTATTGTTGGTATTAATAGTTTTAGTATTATTATATATATTGTTCAGTCTTTTTTATTGGACCCAATAAAAAAAAGAAAAAAAAAACAGTTTATTACAACGTCAGAAGACGCAAATAAATTTAAGGATGTATGTTATGGATCGTCCCAGCCAAAAATTGTGTACGATCAGACTTTTCGTACTTTGTTACTTAATAAGGATCTGAAAAAATTCAACAACATTCGACATGCTATGAACAACGATCATCAATAATAATATTGCCCAAAAGTTATTAACCAAATTGTTTAAACAAATAATTATTCAACAATTTATTATATACGTATAGGTATATACCTGCACATATATCTATGTATAGATATGACCCAACTCTCTACGGAGTTATAACGTTCTCACTTTCTTCTCTCTAAGAAAGAAAGACAAACAATACAGTTCATCTTGTACCTGCGGGATGGCAGGTAACAGATTTAGAACCCGAATTTTTGAAATATGTTTTTAAAATTATTCCTATCAATTGCTTGTATGTAACATAAATTACTTTCATTAACATTTTGTAGGCGCAGAATTTTGTACTTGTGGCTTGGCGCGAGCGTAGAGTTAAAAAAAAAATTTATATTCAAATGGTCTGCCTTTGGAAAATCAGGGGTCTGGATGTCCGCCTCTGGATTTTCAACGTTTTGAGGACGATTCTGAGCATCAGTCCAAGAGGCAGACACGAACACATGATTTAGTACCCTTTTTTTTTACCTTTTTGAAGCGCTATCAATTGACAACGCAGGCCTGTCATGGTGGCAGACGCGGTCCTTAATGTTTCTCATGGTACAAAATTTGATATTAATAATGTCTGCCAAACGAACAAATCATTTATAAATTTTGGCACCCAGCTCCCTAGCTATTTGGCGATCAGTATAGCTCAAAGTATAGAGCAGCTTGATTAGTTTCAGTGCTTAGAACCAGAGGGCAGGCGGGTGGCGCTTGACGCTCTGATAACGTTGAGCGCACGGATTTAGGCAGATTGGTTTCGGCCGTGAATGAGTGAGGATGAGCGTAGCTTGGTGCATATTTCGTAAACCACCTTATCCTCAATTGGATTCCCTGTATTGAGTCAACTCCCTATTATGGGCTCGCCTCTCAGAGCCACTAGCCAATTGTTCGACTAGCTCATCAAGCTGGGGGCATCAGCTGGACGAGTCACATGATGTGCTCGCGGGTACGTCATCTTAGAATTGATCTTAGAATTGCCGCCGGGGCACACCTCTCTTGCGACCTTGAGTCCACATCCTGCCATGTGAAAAAGGCCTCGGCTGAGGCCGCGTTGCAGGCTTAGGTGGGGAGTGCTTTCCACAATTCTGTAGATTGGTCCAAGTCTTCTTTCGCTTATTATTAAGACCGTCCCTCCTGCGTTAATTAGACTAAAATGACAGAGCTCTCTTAGGTAGCGATAATTAAGCTAGAAATGAAGGTTGACCTCTGGAGATCCTCATCTTCATGTAATTGGTGTAGACAATTTTCTTGTATATTTAGATCTTCTTATTAAAAACGCCGAAATTATAAGTCAACGTTTCGACCTTCGGATGTGCGTCAGCTTCTGGATTGTTTACTGCATCTAGTACAAGAGAAAAAAATATAAATACATGTATATAAACAAATAAATTTGCTTACTCGTTACATAGCATCTCAATTATTGCACAACGATGTAAAGTCTCATACTGAACTGTACAAAATTTCCAACCAACCAGCAAATACGAAAAGAACCAGAAGAAAAGTATCTTTGCACTGAAGACTTCTTTTCATTCTCCACTTGAAATTGTTTAACATTTTAAATTTAAATATACACCAATGACGAGGGCCCTTGGATGGAACTCACACACACAAAATTTTATTATAAAAATACCTTGAACAAGAAAAAAAAACCATAATATAATATCGCATAACGGTATTTAAAACGATTGAACCAATAAGTTATGCGTGATCAACACTTGTTTTTGTAATATCACCTAATTCTGTTTATACAGACCTATTTACATTGAGAAAAGAGGATTAACCGTGGACTAGATGCGTTCATCATATTTTAAGGAACCGGGAATTTTTTCTTTCTCTTTTTCTTCTTACTTCCCACCTTTCCATCCGTCACAATAAGGATATTTAAATTGGAAAAATTTAGATTAAACTCTGGCGTGCGTACGCGGTGACCACCGAAACAATAAGGAAGAAGTAAGGAGGAACCGAAACGAGAAACTAGAACAGAAACTATCAATTCAAATTTGAATAATTGTGAACACAGTCGGTAACTTATCCTAGAGACTAGCGTCCGTAATTAATTTTACATTGGCGTCACTCAAATTCTCCACATCCTGTCTTACAATTAGATTCATAGAATCAGTGTGACTTACAATATTGCACATTTCGAAAATTAGTCTGTTATAATAACGAGGTTCTTCATAGAGAATTCTTATATTATGATAATCAAATTAGCGATTAAATTGTAACATTTGTTTAGTAAGGGCCGTGTGGTGGTCAAACTCTTTGATGTTGTTCTTGTGTTCATTTAATCTAACGGAAAGTAACCGACTAGTCTGACCGATGTATGGCTTGTTACAATTTTTACATGGAATTTTGTACACCAAATTTGAATGTTTATCTCCAAGTAACGCGTCTTTGCTCGAATCGAAAACTAACCACAAATCATTTAAGTTGTTTCCGGTGAATTTAATATTATATTTCTTAAAAGTTCTATTTAACAATTCAAATAATCCTGAAACATAAGGAATTGACACGAAACTAAACAAATTATTGTTATCCATATGATTATCTTCCTTGTTGTGTCTCCTTTAACTATAACACGGCGTCTCGATGTTATAATTTTGTGTAATAATTTGCATGGATAATCATTTTTTAAAAGAACTTCTTTTATTATTTCAAGACTTTCATCATGAAGCAATCATTTGCAAGTTCTATTCCCCTATCTACCAAATTAATAACGGTGCCTATCTTGCAGGATTTCGGATGATGTCAATTATAATTTAAATATCTTTGTGTCAGTTTCTGAAACCAATCGGTTTCTATGGTCAAGGATTTGTTAATAATCATTACATCTAAGAAATTTGTTCGATTATTTAATTTAAAATTCAAAATAATATATAAATATAACATATTTAAAATTCACCAAATTTATATTTTTTTTACTCTCTTGTACTAGATGCAATAAACAGTCCTGAAGATGACCCACATCCTAGGGTCGAAACGTTGATTTATAATTTTGATATTTTTAATAGGAAGATCTACATAACCAAGAAAATTTTCTACATCATAAGAGAGGTCAAGAACTGATTTACTTTCATGTAATCGGGTCTGATGTTACTTCAGTCAAAACACTTGGTTGCACTATCTGGCTTGTTCAGGCTTCTCCCTCCACTCCGGGAGGGTTTTTACGCCTAAGCAAGTTGTGATTCACTAAATTACCCGCGAAACGACTGTGTTGTTATTCAAAAACCCCGACTATCCAATCCCCCTCGAATTCTCCCTTTGTGACACAAATCAAGCAAACAATAAGTTTTGAAACGACTCGATCAGAGAACCAGAGAAAACATCCAAAACAGAAAATAACTTTGTTTTTTTTTTTTTTTAAATTTACAACTCCGTCATTTTTCAAGTCGTAGTATGGGACCTTCGAACAGATATAATATGATCTTTATTTGTACATAAGATAGACGCTGTTGGATGAATAGTTTTTGCACAATAGCAATTTGAATTTTTTACTATCTTTCAGAGTATGTGGATAGGTCACGAATGGTCCGATTTCTATTATTCCAGAAAATTTGTCAAATAGAACTAAAGTAGTGCAAAACAAGTATCCTTGTTTTATGGCAAAATGTTACAGAATACATAAAAAATTATGAATAATAGTTTCTTGACCTCGATAATGTTGAATTAAAACTTTTTCTTGAATATGAAGATCAGTAACAGACAACCAAAAATTTTGTTTACGTTTCGGCTCGAGTGGCGGCCCTTGTCAGAACGATTATTTATTGACAAAACCATCTATGACAAGAAAAAAGCAATTGGTAAAAGGAGTGAAATATTTAAACTTATAACAGATAATCATGAGTAACGAAGGCACGTGTGCAGACATAACCTTCAATGGGAATTACCTGATAATGACGTGGAATATTACACATCTTATAAACGAAGAATGAAGAAAAAATTAAATAAAACAAAGTAGCCTAAAAGCCCATTGTGGTAATGAAAATAGCAATACGTAGCTCCCAAACGTTAATCTTAGTTTTTAAATTAATTTAAAGACACAGCAGACAAAAAATCGATTTTCTACCAGTAGATCTTCCAACGTGCAACTGAAAAGAGAACGAAATCAGCAAGTAGGAAGAAGCATCAACAATGAGATTACGATGTGAATGGATAGGAAAATATCATAATAAGATAAGGTAGAGAGCAAGTTCAGTCGATAATTAGTAGTTATGGTTAATGTATCACAGGAGTGTAAATTGTGCTGAGATGTTCAATATCCTGTCTTAGATTGAAAGAATTAGGATGTGCACAATGTTAAATATTTCTCACAAGAAGCGTTTGTAATACAAAGCTTCAACATCTAAAATACTGACTTGATCATCGTTGAAGGCATGATCAAATTCAATCTAATGTCTCGTTAGAGCTGTGTAATTATCCTCATGCTCATGAATGTTTCTTTTATATTCATTGATTCTCGTATGCAACTGCCTACTTGTTTATCCTATGTATAACATATTACTTTGTCTACATAGAAATTTCTAAATGACGCAAGAACGCTTGTCCAAGGATAGAAAATCTTTACCTGAATCAAACAAGGACGATAAATCATGTACTTTTTTACCGACAAATTGAATATTATATTTTGATAAAATTCTATTTAGAGACTCGAATAGATTGACAATATAAAGGATAAAAACAAAGTTTTTGGGATTATTAGATGCAACAGTTACTTCATTATTATTATGAGAATCACAAACAGACTTGTATTTCTCTTGTATACGTTTATTCAGAAGGATCGGTGGATCATCATTCTTGCGTAGTACATGGTAGATCAACGAAAGGTTCTTATTATGAAATTCAATACTAAATAATCTAATCGCTCTATCAACCAAACAATTGATCCTTCCAATCTTGTATGATCTGGGATGGTGAGAATGAAAATTTAAGTACCTTTGTGACCAGGTGACTTTGTAGAACCATTCCGTTTTGATAAGCTGATTTTCATTGATAATAAGCATATCAAAAAAATTGAATTCACGGTTGCATTCTATTTCAGATGTGATACGTAACCGAGGGTGGAATCGTTCAAAGACATCTAGAATTGAATCGTCTTTGTTGGAAGGAACATCAGTGATTATGTTATTAACAAATCTGAAATAGAATGGAAGCGTAAAATCAAGTTTGTTTGAACAATCGTCTTCTGAATCATCCATGACCAAATCAGACAAGATTGGAGTAAAAAATGATCCCGAACATGATTGAAAACGAGGGGAGGCGCATATATAATAATTGAAGCGCATCGCGCACAATTTAGCAATCTTTTAATTCGATTATTTCAGCAACCAATGGAGCTTTGTCGATGACCATATACTGTAATAAATCATGTTCCTCTTCGTTTATTTTTCATCTATTTCATATTTATGTAAGGATATTTTTAAAAACCATTCAATTGCAGCTTTTCCGCTGATTTTTTGTGACATCTGAATGGAGAATGAGTTTCCTGTGGTTCAGCTACCCCATAATAGAAAATAAAAAAATTGACATAGCTCCAGTGGTTGCTGAAATAATCGAATTAAAATATTGATAAATCGCGCACCGTGCGCTTCTATTATTGCACATGCGCCTCCCCTCGTACAATCCCCACTACTCGACTGCGTTCTTGCGCTCGTCCGTTTTCAGTCATGTTCGGGATCATTTTTCACCTATAGTGCAGCATTTTGGCATAAAATTATGATATACGTTTTGAAGTGTCTTATCTTTTTAAAAATTTTCTTGGAAAATTGAAATCGGACCATTCGTAACCCATCCAGACGCTGCGAAAGATGGTGTATTAAAAATTCAAATCGCGATTGTGCAAAAACTATTCATCCGATGACGCCTATCTTGTGCGTGAATGAAGAACATGTCAATCACTACTTTTGTTCTAAGGACCAGCACTATGGCTTGAGAAATAACGGAGTTATGAATTTTTGAAAGAATGAAGATTTTTTCTGTTTTTTGGTGTTTTCTCCGCTAATAATGATCCGATCGAGTCGTTCCAAAGCTCGCATTTTGTTTCTCTTCAACTCGTCTCGTGACAGCATCAAGATGATTTGTTCGCATTTTGATTCTCTACAACTCGTGTCATGATAGTATCAAGATTGCTTCATTGGTTTCGATTCTATAAGCAAGCAACTTTCAAAATCACGATTTTTTGCGTATAAACGTTAATAAAAAATGCTAGACCATTGTTGTGAGTAACAAACATAAAAAATACAATTACGGACTGCCTTTCGTGTAATGATGGCACATTCGGAATTCCGCTAGTATTTTTGTCACAGAATCACTTATTTTCTGCTCTATTGCTTGGCCAAAGTGTGAAGTTTGCACCTGAGCGAAGAGAGGGTGACAATCACGTAAGTTACGATCGGTAACTTTTGGCCCGAATCACACACGATAATTTTTATAGCAAGTGAATGAAAAGTGGTCGAGCTTTGCGTAGTAGTTTTGTGGGACGCGAGTGGTCAATCTCTTCTCCCCAGAGACGAAAATGAAGCAATTATGGACTCCGCATGCGCGAACCTATCTTTATAAAACTAAGATGAGATTGGCTACTTTCGTCCGGCCAAACTGCTACGCAAAGCCCCACTTTTTATGCACGTGTGATGAAAATGACTTGAGCATGCTTCTCGTTTTTTTTATATTTTTAAGCGCACTCTCCCAACTTGTCTTAACACTCTTAACCTCGAGAACCTAGACCTCTGGATCTCAAAAAATGAGCCAGAGTTTTCATAAATTTATTAAAAACTTGTGGAGTAATGCAATTTTCAAAAGGGAGACAATTGAGTTCATAAAAAGCTCAATGAAAGGAGAAACCGGTTATTTCTCAGATTAACGAACACAAGTATTTAACAAGATATATCTTTTGAATCAATTGTGCCCATTAAACAAGTAGGCGTTATTAAACTTAAAACTATTTCCAAATGTCCTGTCTTAAAATGTAGATGAGATATAAACTCATTCAATTTTTAACTTCTCGATTCCCTGTTTTCAGAGAAAAATAAGTTATTGTAATCACCCCGAAAATGAAAAGTTGAATTTTCACTAGAGTTCGATGTTTTGAGATCTGGAGAAACACCTCTGGCCATTTTCACATGGACGTCTGGTGTATGTATGCATTGTAACCGGAATGAATTTTATTTTAAATAGATAATCGTGAGGGCTAAAGTCCGGTTACCCTACGGCACAGGTACTGATCAGAATAAGGAGATAATTAACGATAAAGGTACTATTGTTGGGCGCCAGACGCAGTAGCGTCAGATATAAGGTAACTACAGAAAATACAAGGGAGGAAACGATCAGGTTCTACGATGGTTTTGCACAGCCGGCTCAGTATAGACAAGATAATGGTAGAGGGGAGGGGTCGTATCCAACAGATAAACACAATCAAATAGAGAATGGTAATAGTATCGAATATATTGACAAAAGGCGAGCGATATTAATTACAAGCGAAAAATGCAAGACATTCTGAATAAAATTAGCTAGTCATTCTTTCTGGAGTATTGACCTCAGACGTGCCTTCGCTGTTTATATGTTATTCTGTGGAGGGAAGAGTGCATTACAATATCCCATGTGACGGGATATAAAATACCGCGTCACAGCATATATTGGGATGTGCTACCGGCTCGCCTTACAAGGAAAGCTGAGACTCGCGTGGGCACGCTAAAAATGGAACCCAAAAGTTTAAAGTAAATAGATATAAAATAAACGAAACGAAATGAATAAATTTATTTAAAACGCGGCAAGATCCCAAAAATTCAAAACAAGAGGTAGGTGTCGGGTGCCAGGTACTATTTCGCGAAAAGGGAGAAAACGACAGATACGAAATTGTCAACAAACAAGGATGAAACCACAAAAGAAATTTACCTTGATCGACCGATGCTCGGCTCTCTCAGCACTTCTTCTTCTTCATCTTCTTCTTCTTCCGAATGACTATTCCCCGATCGAGGATGTGCCAAAGTACTCTTCAATTACTCCTGGTATCTCTAGGAGTTTCAAACCTGGGTTATCTTCGTCCAATATTTACGGTTGCAGGTTATTCCAGAACGCCGTCTCTCCATTCATGGAGGTCTCTTGCTTAGGTTAGACTTGCGTGGCTTGGGTTCGGAATAAATTCGACGAAACAAACAAAAACAAAAAAACACAACGCGGAGTAGGATACTGAAACAGACACCTGGTTATATTAATTTTTTGACTAATGTTGGTTGATTACAAATTTAAATTATTTTTGGCAATAAAGTCGGCCAGGACGAGGATAACGTGAGCAGGGAATCTTAGAAATAGCATTTATAGATCAGAGCCAGTAATGATGTTGTTTTTCCGAAAAAAGTCTTTGTTTTTAACTCTGGGTAGGTTAAAATAGGGGCATTCCCAAAATGAGTGGTTAGGTGATACGACAAGGTAATCGCACCGACACATCTATGGAGCCGCCAAGCCCATTCTGACTAGGTGCTCATTAGTATTAGTGTGATTTGTTTTAATCCGGTTTATAAGTGAAATCATCCTTCTGGCAAGAACTAAGCTCTTGAACCATCGTTGGTTAGTAAATTGGCCCGCCATTGAACAATAGGTGACACCTTTATGACGGTCTATGTCGAGGATGCTAGTTTGTGATGTAGACATTGTAAAGCTTCTTGTAAGTTGTTTAAGGACGGCCCAAAATATTTTATTGTTGAATTCTATTGGCTGATCCCCTACTGCCCGAGCGGTCCTATCAGTTTGTTCATTTCCTGATGAAGCTATATGGGATGGAATCCATACCAGGATGCACTGACCTCTCAATTCGTGGATTTTGAATGTTTTTTATTTAATGCTAGTCAAGATTGGTTTTATCCTATTTTTCGTCAGAGGATGTGACAGAGCAGAGATGACACTCAGGGAATCTGTGAGGATCAATGTTTTCAAGTAATTCCTGTCCTCAATTAGGTCCATTGATTTAGAGATGCCTAAAGCCTCTGCAGAGAAGGTAGATGAGTTATCATTAAGTCTATAAAGGAGAGGCCGGCCCTCATCCGGGGGACCACCACTGCCGAAACGTTCGAAGGTAAAGAGGATTTGGAACCGTCGGAGTAAATTTGAAGAAAGTCTGGAAAGTCCGACTTACAGGTCAGTTTTAAACATGTAGCAGAAGATGGAGCTCGTTTTATGCGAAGTCCGAAGAAGGTGTTTGTGCTGGTTGGATTAAAAATAGCCGGGTATTCTAAGTCATAGCAGGTGGGGATTTTGGAAGATTTAATCCAGGATGCAGTGTTCCTTATCGAGGACCATACCTTGTAAACGTAGGAACCAGTGTAGCTGAGATTATGCCCTTGCCTGTCAAGTAGGGATTCCATTAGTTGGAGTTTGGGTATAACCATGTTACTATATTATTTAATAATATATTTATATACTATATTTATTTAAAAAGGGTAAACATAACATCTACACATTACATTCTTATAAACAGTGCTTGAAGAGACGAAAATTTTTATACATACATACCAGGTACACGAAAACAAATTCGAACTCACTGGTGATGAGAGAAATTAACGACAACAGAGTCAGGGCCGCTAGGTGGTCTAGTGGAGTAAGGCTTCGGTCAAGTATCTCTAGACGCCAGGTTCGATTCGTGGCTCCGTCCTTAATTTTTCGAAATCACCAAATTTTCGAATTGTCAATTTTCAACAATTATCTTCTCATAATTAATGATTTGCACATCCGCATATCATTTATTAGACGGCTTTGCCTGTCTTGCGTGGCTTCTCATCAGAAGCAAGAATTCAAAAAGGGTAAACATAACATCTACACATTACATTTTTATACACAGTGCTTGAAGAGACGAAAATTCTTATACATAATCATATTACCTTGGCCAAAGTAGGTCCTGAAAATATAATTCTCAGTTACTTCTTGTCTTCTTACGTGAAGGGGGGGAATACCACTAAGGTGTAATGCCACGTTATTTGGGGTGGTCTGAATGCATCCTAGGCAAATTTTGACTGCTGAGGCCTGAACCGATTCGAGTCTTGACTGATGACATTTAGAGGCGTTACCAACTAATTACGCTCCCCAGTCGAGGAGAGCTCTCACAAATCTCTTAAACACGATTAGCATTGTCGCGGGGTGACCTCCCCACGTAAGACTCGAAATAGCCTAAAGTACGGAGACGGTTTGGATGGCTTTGGACCTGTTATATTCAATGTGGGTTACCCAAACGAGCTTTCTATCTAGGTCTATGCCTAAGAATTTAACGGAAGTGAAACTAAGAAACTAAGTGGGTAGATAGGTTGTGAATGTGGGAATTGTTAAATTGAATGTTGATAGGTAAGTTGCCGAGAAGTCTCCTCGAGAAAACACAGAGCTGAGTTCTTCGTACTGACCATTGGGCCCCTGTGTTGGAGCTAGGAGTTTATGGATTCTAGGGAGGCTAAAACTTCATCAAGAGCAATATGAAGTTCCCGGTGGGAGGAATATATTACCACATCGTCGGCGTATGTGAGGGTTTTAGTTTTGGGACCGATATTGTTAAGGATAGATCTAATGCAGATATTGAAAAGAATGCGGCTGAGAACAGAACCCTGGGGGAGGCCGAGGCTTGTAAGTCTGACACCCAGATCTGCTCTCCGGGTCCTATCATGGAGCACCATTCGCCAGATTACCTGTCTTGTAAATCCCACGCTTCGGTCGGAGATGCCGAGTTCAATTAGATCTTGGATAAGAATTTTGGGGATCACATTATCAAACGCTCCCTCAATATCCAGGAATACACCAGCAAAGTATTCCTTCTTTAAGAAACTTATGGAGATGTCAGTTGTGAGAATAGTGATGTTATAATTAACCGATTTGCCTTTTCTGAAACCGTAAAAACACTTCGGAAATATATGGCAGTTTTCGGTCCACCAGAGTAGTTTAAAGTTGACTATTCTCTCTAAGGTTTTGAGGATGACTGTGGAGAAGGAGATTGGTCTAAATCTCTTGGATCTAGGTTTAGGTACGAAACACACTATGTAATGAGACCAATCCTCTGGGAATTCGCCTAACCTAAGAAGTGGTTGAAGAGATAGAGTTAGAAGCTCAGCCCTTCAAGGGGAAGTCGTCTGAGTACCTCATATGTGATTAATTGTAAGTCTATTCCTGGAGAGGATCCAATTTTGGCAGATTGCACAGACAAAGTCAGCTCTTCTTGAGTGATATCAGTGTCCAATATACAGTCGTAGTTTCCGGACTCTGGAATGATATAGTTTTCGGCCGCGAAAGGGACAAAGACCTTGCTACATGCAAATGCTATGTCTTTATCATTTGGGGAATGAGTGGGAACTGTCTTGGGAAGGTGGAATCTCCTTTTAAAGGCCTTGAGCAACCCCCAGACCCTATCAAGCTTAGTCTGCGGGCCAATCGAGCAGCAGAAAATTCTCTGATGCTATTTTTTTTGGTATCTCTGAGGAAATTTTCAACCTCTTTGTCTATCTTATTATATGATGCCAAATTCTCCTCAGAGGAGTTGTCACTAAAGCGCTTGGCCGCCGATCTTTTACAGGCCACCTTGTTGAAGCACTCCTGAGTTCACCAGAGAGCAGCGGGAGGTGATCTGTATAGTCGAAACTTCTTCATAGGCGAAGTTGCCTCGTAGTTTTGAATTGAACCTTTTTTATCAGTATGAAGGATAGAGGTTGAGGTTTTCTTGAATAAAAAACTCTCGCGTTTGAGCCATCGAATTATGAATGCTTATTGGCTCTTGTGGGAAAAGCCTTGCGGCATAAAAACCCACGACGTATGAACGTTTATTTGTAAACGTATAAAAGCATGTGTCGCACACGTGAATGTGTCGATTGTGTTTATGAATCTGCATATGCCTGTTACAGCCCGTTTGGCTCATGCCACCGCGATCTCGAGTGCGTTTCGTACTGCGATTTTTGTTTTATTCGATTCGATCGAATTTCGTATAATTTGCATTTGCCTTACTCGGCGGAGCGAACGTATATGAGAGTATAATTGTCGTTGGTAGTACACCAAGAGCGCTTGGGCTCGTTGTATGATGAAAGGGTGCAAGACCCTTGGTATGTGTGTATGGGCACTCGGTCCCGTGTAGAATGAGAGACGCTCGGGCCGTACTCATCTACCTTACTCGGTAGAGCGAACGTATACGAGAGTATATTTGGGCCTCTCGTTTATGGTCGTGGTACGAGAGAACGCACGGCGTCACTAACGATCATCACTAGACGGACGACTTAACTGGACTGTTTTAAAAAATGCGTGATGCGCGCTCGTCTCCTCGTCTACGCGAGATTTGGCATCCCTGCGGAGCCGAGTCGTTCGAGCGCGGCTCGCATGGAGATCGCAATGACACGGGCACAAAACGACGCTCAGGCACTGAACATGATCCTTTCTTTAAAGGCGAGTTCTCCAGGTTCTTCCCTCCAGATGCCCGGAGGGAATCGTATATAAAGTTAAGAAGTTGGATATATCAAGTGTTTAAATTATTGGCCTCTCTGGATATATCGTTGAGCTTAGGGATGATTGTGTTGTTAAAGGTTGTCCAGTCGACATTATTGAGGTCGAGTTTATTTCTTCTTTGGAATCTGTGGAGAGAGACTCCCCAGGCGAATGTGGATAGGAAAGTGGTCGCTGCCTAATGGGTCTTCCATTACGTGCCAGGAGATGCCAGTGAAAAGCGGTGCTGAAGCCAAAGTCAAACCCAGGACACTCCGTTTATTAGGTTCTGCGTGGATTCTAGTTGGCGATCCATGATTTAAAATGATGAGATCACTGTTCTCGAATGTGTCTAATAGAAATTTCTCATCTTGATTTAGAAAATGACTCCCCCATGCAGAGTGGTGTGAGTTAAAGTCTCCACAAACACGGAGGTTTTCAAACTATGCGAGACCCTGGAAGAACTCTTTCCATTCAGCACGCGTTAGAAATTTATTGGGAGCTCTATAGGCGTTTAAAATGTGCAAATCTGTGTCTGAAATCTTAATTTGGACCATGTGCCACTCCAGTTTTTGGGGAAGGAGGAGATGTCCAATCTTTGATAAAATATTTGTTTAAGAATGAGGAGAGCCACGCTGCGACACGGAGTGAGGGAAGGTCTGTCCCTCCTCAGGGTGTTAAAGCCTTTATATGCTAGGAGTTGATTGTCATCTAGCCAAGTTTCTGTAAGGCAAATAATATCAAAGTCGTAAATAAAGTCCTCAAACTCGTTGATCTTACCAAAAATGCTGCGGCAATTCTGTTGTAAAATGTTGAGCTTGCTAGTCATGTTGATTGTGGCATTGTTGCTTAAACAGCTCCTCCGAAGCTTTAATATTAACTATTAATTGATCAGAGCTTGGGAATTCGTCCGCGATTCTTTTACATAGGAAATTGGTAAAATCGTCCAGGGAGTTTCGAATTTCAGTTTTCATTCAATCCCTCATTCTCATTTCGGATTCAGAAATGGAGGGGATGTCCTGAGATATATTAAGAAAGTGTTCAGTCTCCATGGGGGAGTCAAATTCGTCACATGTCTAGGCAGGAGTTAGCGTTGCGAAGAATTCACTCTCGACTGAGGAGGAGGCAGAGTTGCGTCTAGACGTAAGGTTACTGAGGGAGGAGAATAGTGGTCTGCTTGGCTCCAGTTTTCCTTGCGGTCACGTTGTTCATATGTGAGGAGGTAGGCTGTTGTCTGCTTGGACTCCGATGTGGAGTGGAAGATAGAGGGGGATACTTTTTACTGTTGAAAAAAAGAGACCACAAGGGGGGTTGATTGGGTGGTTTAGGTTCCGCTGCAAGTTGGGCGAACTTGTCATGAATAGCATTATTTTTCTTAATGTAGACTGTACAGTTTTTATCCGAGGCCCTATCTTTCAGCACTTGATAGAGCGGCACGTAGGCCGGAGAGTAAAAAGGTTAACACACACACAGAACGCAATTGGAAGTTAGTAGATAGAATAGAAGTTCATTCAGGGTCGGTGAAGCAGATCGGTGATACTCTGCTTCGCACAAGCGGCTCCGGAAGGCTCGATAATATAGCACGCTATCAAACAATAAAATGGAAGAGAATTCATACAGAATCAAGAACAAAACATAGAAATGATGTAACAGATTTTTCAAGAAAACCCCGATAATATACCGGATATAGAGATGGTAAAGCTACTTGTTATGAAACAAGCGTCAAAATTATAGATAACCCAAATAGCACGACATGAGATGAACAATAGTACAAAACAAAATCTGAATATTCAATACAGTATCATGAAACTATTATAAACGAAAATTTAAATAACAATTATTTAAAATATGTAACTGGATAACAACAATTACGCGAGATAATAAAATTAAAGATGACTGATACTTACACGGCTACAGCGTGAAGACGAGACGCTTGTACCTTTACAAGGAAAATTCGAATACTAAGAAAACAAAAACGATAAAACTTACGCGATGTACTCGAAACTATGAGTTACTTAGCTCTAATAACTAGTTCATTAACAAAACTCAAATTACACGGAAAGAGATCAAATACGTCATGGAATAGAAAGAGAAAAACCTTCCCCGTATTTCGCTAACAGAAAGCGGTCTTATTTTTCGAAAAGAAGGTGACGCTGTTAACAGAGTAGAACCACTATTGTCTAACTAGCAGGAACATTCGAATGGATTCAACTCGTAATGGCTGGTTCCATTTCAAATCGCCCAGCAAGGTCGGGACGAAAAATTCAAACGACTTGTAAATAATTTATATGATTCTTTGAGTAATTTAAGGGGACCCGTATTTGGTTATTTTGCTCTAAAAAATTTCATCTCTGCACGGCTATTACCATTTTTGTCAAAAACTCGTTTTTACAGATTCCGTAAATTTACTGTTTTTTTTAAAGTGCTATAACTTTTGAACGAATTAACGGATTTGAGTGATTTTTTTTCAAAATGTGCGTATTTTTATCTTGTTTCAGAAAATTCCAAGTTCAGGAAGATGGACACAAAATCGCCGGAGTTATTCAACGTAATGTAAGATGATCCGAAAAAATTCAACCCCGATTTTCGGGAATTGCATTTTTTTTCTCTCACCAATTTTTTTCCGAATAGTTCTTTAAAGATATTAACTCTTCGCACAAGTTTCGTTAGCGGATTAGTTCTGTAAAAAGAGTTATAAATTTTGCAATATCACGAATATTTTATATTTTCAGGTAGCTTATATTTTGTACTGTAAATCGATTTCTTTATGTCGCTACATTGTTTCGTTCTGTTAAGGTAGTACCGTGAGAAATCACTTTTCTCACAATATCTTTTAATTTTCGAATACACATAATTTTAAGTGTCCTTTATGCGTAGGAATTTTTTTTAATAGTCCTTGCGATACTAAATTTTGGAATATTAGCAATCGAAAGTCGTACATTTAACATGTATTCCCTATCCCGACCGTAGTTAGAGTGAGCATTTTATTTAATAACAGCCATACTTTTCTTAGAATTATTTTCAAAGACTGAGAATTATTAATTGAGGATATAACAAGTAATTTTTTTCAAAAAAACCATAAACAAGCAGTATTAATTCTTTTGTAAATAATTTTTAAAGTTTGTTGCTTTTAATGATTTTCAAACTTTCTCTCATAACCTGACCCGTGAGAAATAGTGACTTGGCAACGTTGCACTACGCGGGAAGTTTAAAATGCAATAAAGGCCCAACGAATTGAAATAAATGTCAAAACTTTGCGGATATAGGTTACGGTACAGAAAAAATAAAAATCATGAATAACTACAATACAAATATATTAAATATTTATTTACATAAAATTACAGTTCTCGATAAAGTCTGTAACAAAGGCATTTATTTTCAAACTTAGAAAAATAATAAATGCTACTAATATTTTACTTTTGTTTAGAAACTCTTTCTTTCTTACAAATATTTTTTTTGCTTTATCAATCACTAGTTTTTGCACGTTTTCATTTCTTAAAAATTTTAAAACATTTTCTATAACATCTTTTTTTTTGTTATCCTTACTTTATTATCAATTTTTTCAGTAGACAATCATACCACGACGTCATCACCTCCTTGCTTGAAAATTTCTTCTAAATAATCAACTGAAATGTCATTCATAGCTAATTTTTTACACATGTTCAAGGAAATAATATCTTTTAACTTGCATAATACTTTTAAATTAACTTTTGTTTTCTTTGCGTTTGATAATTCTTGCAAGTAAACTTGACATTTCTTGTAAGAAGCCAACAACTTTTTTTTACGTCAAGTATTTGGACTAAATTCTGTAAAATTAAAACGTCATAAGCAGCATCGTGAAATGATTGCGGCTCATCATCTGAATTAATTAAAAAATCTTGATTAAGACTCTCTAATTTAAATTTACCAGGACCTTTTCTATCACTTAATACTGATCGAAACGTTGTTAAAGTATCCCCAAAACCTATAAGTAATCTAGAATAGTCGAAGCATTTACATCACTTATTGCACGTAAAAGGCGAGGAACATCAAACCGGCCATTATGCGCTACTAACAAACATTTCTTTCTACCCTTAGACAATTTTTTTAAAAATTGCCTGAAAGATTCTAATGCATCCGAAATCTTTAGAGCTTGTACCTTCTTCTTATCATGAAATAAATTTTTCCCATGATCATGGTGAAGTTTAGTAACGGCACTCGCTGACCCGGAGATATTAGTTTTGGTGTGTATACATATAAACATGAAAAACTTCTGTATCACAGATAGCAGTGATTTGTAGAATATGAGCATCAGCTGCAAATCCAGCAGTTTCAATGTCGAAGTAAACGAGAATTGTTTCATGTTCATCAATAATGTTACTCTTTTTGCTATCACGAACATAATCATTTAATCTATTAATCCCGTAATTACTTTCATAAGTAATACCGTCACTTTGTTCATTACTTTTTCCTCGAAAGCTTTCTCTTTTTCTTCAATTCTAATCGACGTATTTTTTTAGCCTTTGACTGGTTAAATATCGTTTTTTTCTCTCGGTGTTATATCCATTTGACGAACGTATTTAACTGTTTGAGGTCTATTAGGAGAATTTAACGTTTTTTGAATATTCAAAATACTCGTATCACCATCATTTTTTACACAAACAGCAGATGCAACTCTGATATCACAAGCAGCACTTGTGCTCAAACATTTATTTTTATGAGCTTTATGAGCTACAACATTATTAAAACTCTCATTGCCTTGGCTTGAAGCCGCTACAAAGAATTTATGCGAGTTAGCGGCATATACTTCAAATAAGTTGACTAATGCACCGTATAAAGTTTCATCTGATAGACTAAGAGTATGCTTTTTATTAGGATTGCACCAATTACCACAATTTTCGTGTCTACTGAATAAGTGATCAGGTATTTGCTTCAAATTTATAGCCAACTGTTCAGATTTTCCCTTATTTTGAGACACAGCATATGAGAAGCATTTTTTAATGTGAGGAGAAATACCCTGTCTAGCCAATTCTTTATAACTCGATTGCATTTTCCACAATGCTGTCCCGAAATTCTTGGTCAAGTGATTTTTATCACATAATTTATGAAATTCTTGAGTTGGATCGTCTGCTCGTACAGCAGCAATCATAGAACTGTCTTCGTCTCCTATGATGGCTCCTACTTGAAGACCAGCTTCCTTTAAGATGGTGCTGTGATTGACAAGTTCAACTCCTGCCGCAGCCTCCATAGCCTTAGCACTACCTTAAAAATTTAATCGACAGTCATGGTCTTCTTTTTTACGACCCATATAGCATTTCCGGCATTTTCGATTTTTCGTCGAGTAATCCAAAATTTTTCCCGATAAAAATCCAATAATTGTACTATAACCGTTCAAGCTGTCATAGCTACGTCCATTACCACGTTTTGTCCAACCCATATCAAATGATACTATTATATTTATTATTTCACCTAAAGCATTATCAAATAAATAATTATTATTCTGTGAATAGATGTTGAGGATGTCAAGTTGAGGAAAAATGTCTTTGGTGATTTCGGGAGGCCTGAAATTGAACGACAAAATTTCATGAAATTTCCAATCATGTTTTTATTTTTATTTTATTTATTAATTCAATTCAATATCAAATGTACAACATACAACAAAAAATTTTCGGCAAAGTACATAATTTTGAAGTGCGCGATTTACAATTATAAACTATTTACCTAAAGCTATGACAGCAATACTCAATTTCTCCTTTGTGACAGTTAAACAAGAAAATCACAAGTCATATTTCAAGTTAAAATTTAATTTGCCGTATATTATACATTTGATAATAATATAATAATTATAAATCATCCAATAATGTATAAAATTTCAAATATATGATAGAAATTCCACAAAAATATTTACAATTTTTAGCCATGATTATGTCACAATTCAATTAATTACAATGCAATAATATTTTGCTATCAGAAAACCTTGGAGTAAAAATGTGATTTATAATTATTATTTTATCTGCATGAGCTCTGTCAATATTTTAAATAAATCGAAACAAATGCTTACAATGTATAGCATAATTTCTTTACATTTTTAATGACCAATTCTTTCTCTTCTGACGCAGCTCGCTTACAACTGTCTTTTGCTTCTGATTCAATAGCTTTGCCAACTCTAACCTCATATCTTTTATATAGTTAATTTCTTATTTGAGGTGAATTTGCACAAGCTAGAATCTTATTTCATCTGGTGTTTCCTACACCTGAATGGATAGCTCCTGAAACACGTAATTAATACATTATATAATAAACTAATTAAACCATAACACTGTATTAATATAATAGATATTAATAAATTGATAATAATTAGGTGTATAATTAATTATATTCATTGAAATATAATATTTATAGCTTACCAAGTACCACGGATGAATTAATATCAGAGACTGTCTTGCTTTTTACTCCAGTGTTGACCTTATTAAGCTTTGCACATTTATCACACTTTATTTTAAATTTTGAACGGAAACCTTCGTTTTTGAACTCATAAAGCTTCTCTAAATCCAAAAGACTTCTGCAGCTTGTGCAATTCAGATTTTTTGCAATTACTTTCCACGTAACTATCCCATTCTCATCAGGAATTATATCTCCGTCCTTTCCGTCAAGTGCATTTTCAACTTTTGGTTTTTTAGCATTAGACATACCTGCTAAGGCATTATTGATTTTATCAGCAGTCCTTTTTTTGACAAATCTGCCGTTTTTTAATCGCGAAGTCATTGTTTATTATTTTCAGTCTGCAATTATAACTAACCTCAAATTGATTTCAAAACAATACATTTCTCTATAACACATGCTTGAGGGGTAAGAGATCCTGAGTTAGAATGCAACGTTGCGAAGTCAGACAAAAGACGCAATGGGATAATTTTTATACTTCTGCGCATGTGAGAGGAGGCGCAAAGGTGTACTGTATCTCAACTACTTTTTAGGTTAGTTATAATGTTTTATACAGGGGATATTTTTCTGAAAGTTGAGGACTGCTACTATCACGGTACTACCTTAAATTTATATATACGACGAAATAAGTGGGTAGGAAAAGTATGAAAAATCCATTTAAAAATAAGACTATATTAATCCCAAAACAGTTCGATATTACAATAAACATGAATTCATTATAACTATGTAGTTTTTCATTTTTTTCTTTTCACTATAATTTTTCCTACCTACTTATTTCGTCGTATACATGTATTAAACATAAAGAAACAATGTAGCGACATAGAGAAATCGATTTACAGTACAAAATATAAGCTACCTGAAAATATAAAATATTCGTGATATTGCAAAATTTATAACTCTTTTTACAGAACTAATCCGCTAACGAAACTTGTGCGAAGAGTTAATATCTTTAAAGAACTATTCGGAAAAAAATTGGTGAGAGAAAAAAAATGCAATTCCCGAAAATCGGGGTTGAATTTTTTCGGATCATCTTACATTACGTTGAATAACTCCGGCGATTTTGTGTCGATCTTCCAGAACTTGGAATTTTCTGAAAGAAGATAAAAATACGCACATTTTGGAAAAAAATCACTCAAATCCGTTAATTCATTCAAAAGTTATAGCACTTTAAAAAAAAAAGTAAATTTACGGAATCTGTAACAACGAGTTTTTGACAAAAAATGGTAATAGCCGTGCAGAGATGAAATTTTTTAGAGCAAAATGACCAAATACGGGTCCCCTTAAATTACCCAAAGAATCATATAAATTATTTACAAGTCGTTTGAATTTTTCGTCCCGACCATGCTGGACGGTTTGAAATGGAACCAGCCTATTGACTATTAGGCATTAAAACAATTAATTTCCTATTCATTGCAAATCACTCACCTACTGACTACCATGGTCAATACAAATTCGAATACGAAATTCGTAAAATGACGACTGAAACACCCAGCCGCGAGCAGAATCGCGTAAGAACAATTCGATGCACTTTCGGTTCACTTCGCGAAGCTTCTCGAATTTATTCACGAATTTATTCAAAGTGCAACGGGAGAATTTCAATATTAGAAAAAAGTTCATCCCTTCCAGATTTTATTACTTGAGCAGAATCGTGTGAAAACAACTCGATGCACTTCCGGTTCACTTCACGAAGCTCCTTGAATTTATTCACGTGTACATCGAGTTATTCTCACGCGAGATGAATCGTCTTTGTGGTGGTCTGCTGACATCGCTCTGCTAGCTCTACAGCACAATCTTACAACATACAAGCTTGGAAACTCGATCAAAATTTCATTGTGTTATTGGTAGTGGTTATGATGGTCTGTATATAATTTGTTAGAACAATCCTTTATTTATAGTCTCTAATCTTACACACAAAATACTTGGTATTCAAGGTATAACGAATCGGCGAAAAGAACGGGAAGCTCTAGCTTCTTGTTTCTTTCTTAGTGACTACCATAGAGTTTAAAATAAACATCTGAGATTAGACTCGTAACAAAATTACATTAAGGTAGTTTCGCTATCTGCCACCAGAGTTCCGGAACAACGATAGTCATTGTATCTAACACCCTCCCTCAACGAATACTTCATGTAGTCTTAGTAATCCGATAACCCGCATTTTTCAGATATATTTTTTAATTTTACAGCTTACAGCGGCTTTGTCAACATATCTGCCAACATGTGTTCTGTCGGGCAATAAATGTAGACCATCATTCCCTTCTCTTTTAAGTCCCTTACGTAATGGTATTCAGTGTCTACGTGTTTTCTCCGGTGACTAAAACCTTGATTTTGTGTCAACTTTAGGCAACTCTGATTGTCTTCATTTATGATGATTTTTCCGTGTGGTTCCTCCTGTATATCTGTCAGCAACTTTCGAATCCAAATAGCTTCTTGACAGGCTTCTGCGAGGGCTATATATTCAGCCTCTGTAGATGATAATGAAACGCAATTTTGCTTTCAACATCCCCAACTAACTGTTGCACTGAATAGTTTGAATAAGTATCCACTATTAGATTTTCTGTCAAACCTATTCTCTGCCCAATCTGCGTCAGCATATCCGATTGATTCGTTTTTTCCATTCTTGTCTCCTAGTGTCAATTTTCTGTCTTTTGTCCCCTTTAGGTAGCGTAGAACCCTTTTTGCTTCGGTTCAATCTTCTTCTGATGGTTGCTGATTGTGTTGACTTAGTATGCTAACGCTTGCTGCTATATCGGGTCTTGAATTTACTCCAATATATAATAGGGCTCCGATCAGCTGTTGATATTTCTCACTCTGGTTCATTGGCCTTTTGTCTTCTTTAGTTTTTAGATATCCTGGATCTAAAGGTATGTTTGATGGCTTCGCGTCTTGAAGTCCAAATTTTTCTGATAATTTTTGTGTGTGTTTTGGTTGATTTATGTTATAGAATCCGTCTGGATTTTTTGTTACCTCAATTCCTAAGTGGTTTTGTGGTAATCCAAGGTCCTTTAAAATAAAGTGTTTCTTCAAGAAAGCAATCACGTTATCGATGTCCTTCATCCCTTTTCCTGCGATCAAGAAATCATCCACATGTATTATTAGGTAGATTTCTTCCTCATTCTTTCTTTTTATGTATAAACATGGATCAGCTTTGCTCTGTTGAAATTCGTATCTCAGAAGAATTTTCTTTAGTTGATCGTTCCAGACCTTTGCAGCTTGTTTCAAGCCGTAGATACTTTCATTTAATTTACAGACCATTTCCCCTGATCCTTCGACGATGTAACCTTCTGGTTGTTTCATATAAATTGTTTCCCTTAGCGGGCCATTCAAAAATGCTGTCTTTGCATCAAGATGTTTTATCACTAGTCCTCTTCTGCCTGCTATTGTTAGAATTATTCTAAGAGTAGTTTGTCGCACCACAGGGGCGAATATTTCATCGTAGTCTATACCGTACTTTTGTGAGAAACCTCTGGCGACAAGTCTTGCTTTATATTTTCTAGTGTCACCTTCGGCGTTTTCTTTTGTTTTAAATACCCACTTACATGTGATGACGTCTTTATCTTTTGGTGCTGGTACTATTTCCCATGTATGATGATTTCTTAAAGATTCAATTTCATCATTCATCGCATTTATCCAGTCTTCTATATTTTGTCCAGATATTGCTTCCTTTTGAGTTGTTGGTTCTTCTGTTTCTGTTGTTAATCCTGATATATCTCTGTATCTACTTGGTGGTATTCCTTTATTCGTTCTTTGAGATCTTCTGATTTCAATTTGTGATTCATCTTGAGTTTCTCCATCATTTGTTTCAACAGGAAAGTCTTCATATTCGTCCGTCGAATCTGATGAACTTCCATCAGTGTATTCATCTTTGGTTTCTTCATTTGACGATATTTTAGGCGTAAAGATTATTTCTTGCGATGTTTTGTTTTCAGTGATCTTTGATTGATGATCAGAGAATATTACATCTCGACTGATTTTTATACAGTCTGTTCTTGTATCCAGTAGACGAAAACCTTTAGACTCCTTAGGGTATCCGACAAATGTAAGTTCTTCTGCTTTCTCGTCTAGTTTCTGCCTGTGTTCCTTTGGTACTTGTGCATACGCCTTACATCCAAAAATATGTATGTTTCCTACGTCTGGTTTTTTCTTGTGCCATAACTCATAAGGTGTCTTGTCAATTGCTTTTGATGGCAGCTTGTTTTGTAAATAATTAGCTGTATTAACTGCCTCACCCCAATATTTCTTTGGTAAATTCGCATCAAACAACATACATCCTGCCATTTCTAAAAGACTTCTGTTTTCTCTTTCAGCGACCCCATTTTGTTGGGGTGAATAAGCTGTTGTGTATTGCGCTTGAATCCCTTCATTCTTTAGGTAATTCTGTAAATTTTTGTTAAGGTATTCTCCTCCTCGATCTGAACGTATAAATTTTGGTGTATCTCGGTACCTTGTTTTTGTCATTTCTACGAAATCTTTCAGGTACGAAGCTACTTCTGATTTGTATTGCATGAGGTATATCTCAGTGTATCTGGAATAATCGTCAATTATTGTTAGTATATACCGTTTGTTACCTGGTGTCATAGTTTTCATTGGGCCGCAAACATCAGTATGTATGAGGTCCAATAGTTGTTCAGTTTTACTGTACGATTTCTTTGGGAAGGGTTTCCGAGTCATTTTACCTTTTATGCAGCTCTCGCATATCTCTTATATACCGCATTCCTTGATTTTTATATTCGTTGCTAATCCCTTTGATTCAAGTTCCTTAATTGCACGTGTTTCTCGGTGTCCAAAACGCCTATGCCAAGATGTTGGCAGTCATCGTTGTGTCCAGTTTCTGTTGTTGTGTATGTTCTTTCTACAGTCTTGATTTCGTATAATTCGGGTGACAGACTAGCTGTAGCTTGAATTTTTCCATATTTCATTATGTTGCATTCGGTGTCTTTGAACAGTAATTTGTATCCTTCAGCTGCTAACCTTTTAACTGACAATAAACTTGCCGTTAGTTCTGGTACGTACAAAACGTTTTTTATTTCCATATTTGATGTGTTACCGTTATTGGTTTTGCATCTTATGATACTCGTTCCGATACCCTTTATTTCACATAACTGTTGTTCATCAGCCAGGCGCACATGACCTTTTCTTCTCGGATTAAACTCGGTGAAACATTCTTTGTAATTTGCCATATGACTAGTTGCGCCTGAATCAACGAACCAAGTATTATTTTTCTTTTGACTTCCTCTTGCACCAAAACATGATTCCTCACTTATCTCCAGATCTTCGGGTGTAGTCATCATAAAGCATGATTCATTTTCATCGACTTGTTTCGCTTTTTCATTTTTTTCTTTCCAGGCTTTATATTTTCTGCATTTTTTCTTATAGTGCCCATCCTTTTTACAGAAAAAACAGGTTTTTCTTTTGTGCTGTTCGCTGTCAATCTTCATTGCCGATTCATTTTGATTTTTATCTGTATCTGTCTGCTTTCGCCTTTTATATTCATCTATGAGTTTACTTTTTACCAACTGTATTGTGAGTTCATTTTCCGATCTGCTCTCCAGTCCTGTAATCAACGCACTGTATGAGTCTGGTAAGCTACCGAGAAGCATAGCGGCTACTAGGTTATCTTTTAGTGTTTCTTCTAACGCGGCCAGCTTATTAACCAAATTTGACATTTCAGTCATGTGGTCCTCCATATTACCACCTTCCGCTAGTGTTAATCTACAAATTCTTTTTAATAGAAAAATTTTGCTGGATAGAGTTGCCTTTTGGTGATAATTCTTTAACGAGTTCCAAGCTGCACGTGCTGTCGTAGCGCTCCTAACGTGGTGCAATTGGCTGTCTTCGACTAAAAGTCCAATTGTTGCACGAGCCCGATCGTCACGTTCTGTCCAATCGTTTGTTACTGGAGATGGTGCATCGTCCCTTATTACGTTCCACACTTTATCCTTTATGAGAAGTAATTCTAATTTATTGCACCATACTTCGTAATTTTCGCTGTTCAGCTTCTCTATTTTAAAACGTGAGCTTTCCGCCATTTTTGTGTGAGTCTGTTTTATTATCTGGAGAAATTTAATGATTCTTCGTACCTGGGCTCATAACCTGTTATTGGTAGTGGTTATGATGGTCTGTATATAATTTGTTAGAACAATCCTTTATTTATAGTCTTTAATCTTACACACAAAATACTTGATATTCAAGGTATAACGAATCGGCGAAAAGAACGGGAAGCTTTATCTTCTCGTTTCTTTCTTAGTGACTACCATAGAGTTAAAAATAAATATCTGAGATTAGACTCGTAACAAAATTACATCAAGGTAGTTTCGCTATCTGCCACCAGAGTTCCCGAACAAAGATAGTCGTTGTATCTAACACATTGGTGGGGGTGTCGTCTTATTGAAGCACCGGCCGTTTCGCCTAGGTACCACGAGTGTCGCTATTATCGAGGGATTCAGGCTGTATGAGAAAGACGGAAACAGATTTCAAAACCACGGACGGACCTGTTTCCATCTCTCTAGCACAGCCCGAACCCCTCTATGGCAGTGCCACTCGTGGTCACTAGGCAAAATGGCCGGTGTTTCAATAAGAGGACATACCCCCACCACCACAGTTTCCAGATTTGTATGCAAGATCGTAGCACAGACACACGATTCACAGATAGGGTTTCGCGATATCGACAGCGGCGGCGTGGCACCACGAAAGGTTCTCAGGCGGTATAAATACAGGTGCGCCAGAGTGCCTCCTCAGTAGACTTCAGTAGATGGCAGGCACAGTGCTGAGCTGACCCACTCAGAAACGCGGCGTCGCTCACCTCGAGGGCATACTCGAACTTAGCTTTAAATTTTGTGTTAGATGAAATTTCAAGCATAGCGCTTCAAATTCAAGAAATAGAGATCATGTACAAGATAGAATCCACGATAGCACGATATTTCTAGAATGTTGAAAAGATAGAGAGTGCAGGTATAGGCGATAGAGCAATTTTATTTAGAATACAATAGGAGCAGAACGAAGAAATTCTGTTAATTTAAAATTTATTTTATTTGTTTAATTTCGCTTTACATAATTAATTTTATAAACGTAAAACTGTGATTTAATTTATGTTTCGATTTGGTTGATTAAAATTTGATAATTATTCAACATAACTGTTTTCTGTTCCCTGTTACTAAAGATCTAAATCGATATCACCGACAGACGGTGATTAATCAAACTAAGGTAGTTGGATGGCTCTGAGCGATTCGAGTCCAGGAACAATACCTGGTGAACTATAGTCTGACATACAGCCACGGTTCACACCCTGGTCTGTAGTTTAGTCAATCGCAATCAAATAAATCAGGAGTTTTCAGCTTCGGTTTCTGTACCCATGTCTTAGGAGGAGGGCGGCTCTGGTTTTCCCATCCCGTGTCTCCGAAAGGAGAGCACCGGCTAACAAGTCTTATTTTCGAAAAGGCAGCTCTGGTAACTTCCGAGTCTGCAAAATTCTACCTATATCAGAGGGTCTGCAAGATCGGTCTTTGTTTGAACCCAATAATAGGAAATCCTTTGATTAATTAAATTCTTTTCAATTTTCAGCAATTAGGCAAAACACTAACGTGATGTTCTCACACGCTACCGCTTCGAGCACACATGCACACATTACAATAAATATATAATAAAACAAAAGGACAAATATAAAATAAAAAATAATATTGAAGTGTGCTGATTCGTTTACCCGTCATCCCAGACGAAACAGGGACCTTCGAACAACTGTAGGGTATATATCCCCCTTAATGACAAATAATAATCATTTGTAAAAATGTGATATTTCAGGTTCAGCTCCCTCCGGCAAACCTGCCTATGCATTGCGTACCCCCGCCACAAGTTCAAGCACAGATTCAGTATCATACGCAACAAATACAATACCAGAATGGGCACATGCAAGCACAGGTTCATTATACGATCCAATCACCACCGATGCAGCAACTTCTTGATCAGAAGTTTAATTCGTTTCAGCAAAATCAACATGGCGTTAAAAGAAGATATTCTGATGGAGAATTGTCACAGGTAATTTCAAATTGGAATTTCAAGTCTAAAATACCTTGTGCATTTAACTGATGTTTTGTATTGGCCATAGACTGCCTGATGACAAATTTCAACCTTATATCGCTGTCTTGATTATAGTTATCGCAAAAAAAAACTATTTTCTGTATATTTATATTTAATTTCTCGTGCATATTTGAATTTTTGAAACAAAACGATTCAATATTGTAAAACTTTTTGAGAAATTAATATCGTACTATATACTATTCAAAGTTTTTCCTAATACGATTGTACGACATATTGAAACAAAGATTTTATTCTCTACATTTCACAAATGCAGTACGATTATATATTCCTTTTTTTACTTGTAAAATTACTGAAACCGATGATGCGAAATTTATTTGCAAAAAATTTCACATTAGTCATTATTGACTTGCTTTTAAAAATGGACGGATGGTAGATATTAAGACGGGTGCGCCATTTTTAATTGAAATGACAAACTAACGCGGGATACTAAGGTAGTACAAATAATGTTTCCTACAAAAATTTCGTAATATCGAGGAGGACACTTCATGGTATGAATAGTATGAAACTTTAATGTCAACGCTGTGACGAAATCTCGCAGCATCTTACAATATTCCCAGTACAAACGTATCCTTTTTCTCGCACGAAGATATCTGATCTTGAGAATAATCCAACATGAAGAAGAAAATTAGGTACCTCTAAATACACGTCAGCATATGGCACTTTGAAGTCTAAAGAATAGTGCAAGTATGCATGTGAACATTAATTCAGAGACTGCTAGTTTTTCGGCTGAGTCAATTACGTTGGTAATGCAGATTCAACCTGTAGCGGCCGGCCGGCAGTGGCATTGCAACCTGAATCTGCGGTACCAACGTAATTGACCCGACAGAAAAACTAGCTATCTTTGAATTAAGGTCTACATGTGTCCATCTTCGTCTGTTTTAATAGCGGTGAATGTGGGTACTTGAACTTTGACCCGCAGTTAAACCCGAAATACCTCACTCAAAACTTACCGTATTCAAAACACTGCAAGATCAATACTGTCAGAATATTGATAACATTCCCTCACGGAAAAAAACCCCAACTTGGATGTAAATTCGTACCCTCAACTTATAGATAATGCTAATTTCCCATAAAAAAAAAAGTTAGGGGTACGAATTTACGCCCAAGTTGGGGTTTTTTTCTGTGAAGGTTAGATCGTGTAATGGGTAACTAAACTCGCAACTTTCGTTATGAATGTGATAATACTGGCCGACGGGCAGCCACTCCTGAAATCAAGTGTTCACCGTAAAAAATTACTGTGAAGTCACACGAAGTTACCTAAAGTCACTTGAAATCACTTGAAATCACTTGAAATCATGTAAAGTTACTTCATGTAGCTTTGGAGTTATTTACAGTTCTGAAGTTAGGTGAATTTGACCCACTTTGACGAATGGTAGCCCCTCGGTGGTGGAATTACCTTACGATTAGAAGCTGTGATACTAAATTCATGCAAATCTCCCACAAGCTCACACAAAAACATGCATACTCTACACACACTCATTATAACAACATCGCCATTGCTCTTTGTCACCAGGCCAATACACACAGCACTCATGCATTCCTTTCAACAGCACAATCGCACTCTGCTCATTTACCTCACTTTCATTATACCTTCGCAAGAAACACGTTACGAATATTGCTTAAAATTTGGTGCATACTTGTTTAAAGAAAAATCCTCTCTTGTAGTCCAGACACTAAGTAAGCCAACCCTACAATAATATATAGCAAAGCGAATCTTGGTGGAAATTGTTCATTTGGAGGTGTATATCGAAAATGTCTTCGAGTCACTGAAAATTTGAACCCCCCCGAAGCATGACAGCACGTAGAATATAAGTGTAGAATGTTTGCGCCTACGCCCAAACTAGCTATTATCTAATTTGTAGCTGACTGATCTTCCTACAAAATTGTCTTATGGTAAAATCGTATGCGGTGGATAGCTACGGATGTAGAGCCGTTCGAAAATTAAAATCACATGATATTATTATTTAGCGAAATCATGTGGATGAAGGAGTGCACTGGAAAAAGAGAATATTTCAATTGTGTCGCTACACTAGCAATAAATTTGTAGAGGTGAAACACGAAATGGCTGAAAAAATGTATTATTGCATCGTAAATCGTTATTGATTGTTCAAAAAGACAACATGGATTTGCTAATTAGATAGTTGATGATATTTTGGACAAATTTTAAGAGGGTTAATACAAGAGACATGATTTCCAGAACGTGAAATTTTTTATCAATCGCACCAGCTAAAGTTTGCGATTTCAGCCTAGAACCTCCCTAACACCAGAACTTGTAAAAAGGTATATACTGATGATTTTTTAAAAAAAGTAAAACTGAATGCCCAAAACTTGAAGTGTTTTTAAGCTAGCAAAGCTGTAAAAAACTGATTTTTGATGTTATCTCAATCTCTGTTAAAAAGTATTACATTTTGAGAACGGTGGAACCAGCTTGACGACACAACTACGTCGCGAATCATTGCAAATTTGATGCATCCGCCGAGTTTTTCGATTTTAGTCACATCTTTGGACGGCTATATCTCCGAATCTATACGTCGCACACAGATTTCCCACAAGGCAATTTTGTAAGGAATTCAATCAGTTACAATTTTGTTACTAACTATTTTGGTTGTAGGAACAACCGTACACTTATGACGTAACAACTGGAATTCCGCAAGCTTTCATGCCCCTGGGGGACGGTCAATTTTCAGTGACTCGAAGAGATTCTCCTAATACAACCTCAAATAAACAATTTCCATCAAGAATCGCTTTGGTATTCAATATTATAGAGTCGGCCTTCTATACGGCCCACGGTAACTGGACTATAGGCTATGTTTGAAGTTATAGACAATAAATTTGTTATGAGTTCGGACAAAGGAAATTAAAAAATTCCATTAAATCAAGTTGTTTCTGTAAAAACTCTCTTCGGAATGGTGATAGAAGGCTTACATTCAGCAAGATGCTGTCTTTTGTCCATACAAAACGATAGGTTCATTGCAAGATCAGTTTAGACTACGAATACTTCTCAAATGCTTACTCACTTATGCCTTTGAGAAGCAGTCAATATTCTAATAATAGTTCTATATCAGATTAATGCTTTGTTAGGAATCGTCTCAACCTTACGGATCCCAATGTGTTCAACGACATGGAACAGGGTAAGTTATCACGTTTATTCTTTGGATCTGATTACTGATATGGTTCACTATAAGATGTACAGAGTGTCCCATTTTAAATAATACATCTGAATATCTTGAGAAGCAATGGTTATAGAGAAAACGTTTCGTCTAAAAGTTGTCGAGTACTGAGGGGGACAGATACTGGTGATATTCGTTTTCCTGTGAGTGGACGTGCCAAGGTGATATGAAGGTCAACTTCGGTTTTCTCAATGGAATCATACGTTTTCTACTTTTTCATCCAATCGAGCGTTCAATTGTACATTAAAAAAAAAAAACCTGAAACAAGATTGTGCTAAGATGAATGGTTCCGAAGATATTCCATTATTTTCAAAAATCTCTTATTCGTTCATGTTTGCACGCGTGTGTGGGTCGGTCGACGCATAATCAACCCTCATGAATTGATCAGATGCTCGAACTCATTACTTTTCTGGTTGATACACAATTGCAGTCTATTTTTAAAACTTTCAATTGTTTGAAGAAGAACAGTTCTCGGAATCCCGGTTTCGTTATGTTTATGAACTACGACGCTTTCTAAGACATCACTGGGTCGGCCGCGGTGGACCCATCCAGTGGCCCGCAAGATCTCCCGATCTGACCTCGCTGTATTTGTTTCTTTGGGGATTCATCAAGATTAAAATTTTTGCAAAGGCGCCAACCACTGCAGTAGATATGAAAAACCGTATACGAAATGTCTGTAGGAGTATACCAAGAACTGTTCTTCTGCAAACGATTGAAAGTTTCAAAAATAGGTTGCGATTGTGTATCAACCAGGAAGGTAATGTGTTCGACCATCTGATCAATTCATGATAGTAGATTGTGCATCGACTGACACACACACATGCTCAGATATGAACGTCTAAAAGATTTCTGAAAATAATGGAATGTCTTCGGAACCATTTATCTTAGCACATTCTTGTTTCGGTGTTTTTTTTTATGTAAAATTGAACGCTCAACCGGATAAAAACATGAAAAAAATATGATTGCATTGATGAAACCGAAGTTGACCTTTATATCATCTTGGTGCTTCGACTCACAGGAAAACGAATATCACCAGTATCTGGCCCCCCTCGGTACCCGACAACTTATAGACGAAACATTTTTCTCTGTGACCATTGCTTCTCAAGATATTTAGCTATATTTTTTAAAATGGGACACCCTAGTAGTAGAGATACGACAGTTCTGCACCAGAAAATGGCGGCGTACCGGGAGCGTATCTCAATTCCTTACCGACAGTCGGTATGTTACCACCGCGATGGTAAGCCTTACCCACGATATTGCTACCGGCTAAAGCGTTAACATAGATGGCGACACCAGTATTTTCACCCGATTTTACCGACACACAGTTTGACAATGAATTATTTGCTTAGTCAGGTGAGCAGCTATTTTGATTTTTGCTTAGTCGGATGAGCATCCATTTTGATTATTCTTCAGTCAGATGAGCATCCATTTTGATTATTGCTTAGTCGGATGAGCAATCATTTTGATTTTTTCACCGTCGGATGAGCAGACATTACACATTTTTTATTGTTAGATGGTAAACATTTTACCGACGAAATTGTTATCTCTGATCTCACCGACAGTTGGTGTTACCGGGTGTTACCGCAGGTTTGCCGTATGTGGCGCCCCCTTCATCGCATTATCGATCAATCGATATTCCATCCATCCACTCTGCGTGATGTTTCCATTGCTCGCCGCAAAATGGTAACTTTTTTCTTATTTTATCATGTGGTTGTGGGTGAAATTTTCAAAAAATAACGGTCGGATGCTTTAAATAGATCGTCAAATTTTTCACATGAAATGCAGGTCGAGACCTGTGGAAGAGGGTGTTTTTATTGGGTGGCGGTGGTAGTCTGGATGGATGATATCTACAATATCATCAAACGTGATGTAAATACAATGTTTGATACCTCTGACTATCCACCCGACAATGTGTGTGCTAATGACAATGCTAATGAAGGATGAAAATAATGGTGAAGTAAGCACGAAGTAAGCACGATCGTACAAAAATTGCCTCTGAGTTGGCAGGATGACAAACGGCAATTGATACCTGGGCAGACCGACACCGTACCTTGGGGGTTTGACGCAGCTCCCCAATAGCTATAGGATAGAACGGTAGACATAAAATTGATGTGAATATTTGATGTTTGACACCTCGGACGATCCACCATCAGGCGGAAACGTTTCACCATCAGTACGATATTTAATGGATTTGAAAATGTGAATTCATATACTTAGCAATTCCTTATTTATTTATTTATTATTAATAATATATCGAGAAATTATTCATATTTATTTGTTCACCTCGAGAAAAGTTTTCAGAAAATGAAATAAAGTTTTCCAAAAAATAAAATGTGTAATAATCGTATGGCAAAATTGCATATTATCATTATTATTATTATTATTATTATTATTTTCATATTACAGAGTATGGCACATGTGCGTACAAAGGAGATAAAATGTGGAAATATTTGTATATTCAAAATCTTTTATTGTAATTCGGAAAATACATACAAATTATGTTACATGTCTATTTTATTTATCCATCTATTGTGCGAACTATCAAAACCCAACCACTTCACATAGAACAGATTCCCCCGTTTGCGTAATACCCTCTCCACAAGGTAGCCGTCGGGGTATTTTACTTTGCTGAGCTCTTCTTCGTAGAAGCCCCCCTCGATGGGATGATCTTGATAATCGGTAAGTTTGTAGGTGGGTGGATTGGTATCTTTCACCTCACTCGCGGTGAATATTTTAATCGTCCAATTGGGTGTATAGCCTTTTTCGAATACATTCTTGTACTTGCTGATTCGAACTCGATCGCCTACACTGAATTTCCGCGCCCGATCACTTCGTTTGATTTGCCGAGGCTTGTACACGCTACGATACAGCTGTTTTTCATTCTCCGTGCTAACATCCACCGGTTTCATCCGAATCGTGCGATGTTTGGTGTTGTTGTAGGACTTCATTAAATCATCCAAAATATCAATCCACTCGTACGATCCTTGGAGAGTGAACCGCTTCCACATTTTATTTTTCAATGTTCGATTAGAACGTTCGCATATCGACGCCTTTAAGTTGCTAAATGTCGAATACATGTTGATATTGTGATGCTTCACGAGGGCTTTGAATTCGCTGTTGTAAAATTCGTTGCCTTGATCAATGTGTAGATGTGTAGGTATACGGCTCTGGATCAGTACAGATTTCATGGCAGCAGACATCTTTCCGACTCTTGGACGTTATCGGCACCGCCCACGCGTACTTGGAAAATATATCGATGATTGTTAGTAGGTATTTGTATCCCTTGTTGCACGAGCTGTATGCGGTCATATCGACGAGATCAGCTTACCAGGTCTCATCCAGTCCGCGTACATCTACGAATCGGCGCGGATAGTTGCGTCGAGCCTGTCTGTGAAGTTCGGCAGCTATTACAGTCTTCATTGTTCCCAACTGTTCACCTTTTAATTTTTCGAATTGTCGTCCAACCACTTTGGTTCCTCAATCGATACTAATTCCCTGCTGGTCTGTCCCAGCGTCGGTGTTGCTTGCTCCCTAATATGTTTGATGCGACTCAACGCGTTTTCTACGATTTTGTTATTTATGCGTAGCTGTTTCAACTCCTCGTTGTGATTATGCGCGAAACTCTCAAAATTTGATTGAAAAGTATCCACAATATCCACAGCCATAGATCGTAAAGCGGTATTGAGAACTTGTAGGGAAATGGCATCGTTTTCCATCTGCGGATCAGCGATATTACACAATCGTTTGCTGTCTATATCGTACTGATTATCGTTGGTGGTTTTGAATCCAACAATCGGAGGCCCTCGAATAAATTTTTTACCACCACCACCACGCTCAAGTGTCGTCCGAATATGTCTATGCTCATCACTGGACGGTCACTGAACAAATGACGATTTTATGTTTACACGCCGCTAATAAACGATTCCGGCCTCGCGCAACTCTTCAATAATGGAGACTATTCCGTTGGAATGGTTGGTATTGCCTGCAGCCTGTGACGCCATAAGCAGCCGGAGGCGATCTACAATTTCATGTGGATCATCCCAGTAGACGTAATCAACATCTTGCCCCTCCTTTCGCGCAATCTTATAGTCAGGTAAGCCTTTATCTGATTTTTTCGGCGCGCCGACGTGTTGTGCAATGAAATTTATATACTTTGCGCGTTTTAAATCATCTCGAAGGCTTCCATCGGCTTGGTAATGTTTCGATGCGCATTTGTCGTCGTTACAATTTTTATGTAATTATTCCTATCCGTATTATTTACAATCGATGCATCGGGTGATTTTTTAAACAGTAATTCGAGTAATCTAGGTGTTCTCTCATAACTTTTATCCCCCCACATTGACCAGATTATTAATGAAATTGATCGGTGTATCGCCAATCATCATACCGTTTGTCAACTTTCGAACACCGTATGTGGTATCCAAATCCCTCCTTTTGCTTGTGCTGAACATTTTCAAATATTGCGCCGTGGAATCCGTTGTTTTCTTCACCGCCGTACTTGTAGTCGAAATTTCACCAAACTTCAGTGTTTTATCATTCGCATCCATGAAATTCCCCTCATCCATATCCTCATCCTCCTCATGATCATCATCATCCCCGGGACTCTCGTCATCTTTTTCTTCCTCTTTTTTCATTGCCACATCCGGTAGTTCCGTTTTAATTTCATGTTTAATATGCTGCTGCCGCTGTCTTGAGGTATCAACCAATTTTTGCAACAGTGTTACTAAAGGCTTGAACACCTCTCCCATAACCTGTTCGGTCGTATCCTCGTCCAACTTGAGCGTCTTATGCTTCCGCCGTATGACATCGGATGCTTTCGATATTTCACTCAATGTATCGCTATGTTTACGAATCTTGGCACTCTCCATGTTGCCGACCCTATTGTTGCGATGAAACTGTGCAAGTTTATATAGTTTATGCTTATAAAGCAGTCAAACCCCTTTCTATATTGCCTCCCATTGATTCCGATATCCTTGTCAATTACGGTAAAACTGTAATTGTCATCATTGCAGCATGCCGAACACAAGTCTTTATATTGCTGATACACCATGTATGTGTTCACATGATCGTTGTAGATATGTTTCAGATTCATATCATCCTGCCGAAATAGCAACAATAAGTTTGCATTGTCACGCACTAAGTGTTTTGGAATGCACGCATACGTTTGACTTAGGTAAAAGCTATCGACATCGTGATGCCTGCCCATGCTGAAGTATGCTCTGATATTACCTTGCTTTTCACAGGCTACATCATCGAAAATCATAACAGAGTTGGGGCGAGCATCTTCCGGTTTTACAAGCTCATCGTTTTCACGAAACTGGAAATAACCCACACCCCGCACGGGTTCTAGTAACTTTTGTAAAAATTGATATTTTGGCTGGGTCAGAGATTTCGAATAGACGTAGACATTTTCGAATCGCAATCCATTGCCATGGGTGATGAGTGAGAGAAGAGCGTTAGTTTTACCACAATTGGATGGCCCGCAAAAAATTGCTCTCACGGTATTTGGCAGCAATTTTCCATGTCGTTTTTCTATCTTTCTTTTTCCACGTCGAACCATTTTATCAAAATTCGCGACAGGTAGTTTATCGGACTGATCTTGAAATCTCATGATGTTTCGTTAGCATGACATCGAGAACTAAGATGACGGTATATAAATTCCTCCTTTTATGGAAGTAACGTTAGTTATTGCCCGACTATGAGAACGTGCACACGGAAGAAACGCGGTGGTGGTTTGTTGAATAAAATCATCAATCATCTCCCAGTTGAATTGCATGTGCCAGGGTATCAGTACTGCGGACCTGGAACGAAATTGGCCAAGAGGTTGGCTCGTGGATATTTGGGGATCAATCCGCTGGATGCTGCATGTAAAGACCACGACATTGCATACGCAACGAATCGCGATATCGCAGCGAGAAATCTTGCCGACAAAGCGCTCGCTGAGAAGGCGTGGAATCGCGTCTTGGCCAAGGACGCTAGTGTGTGTGAAAAGGCTGTAGCCTGGGGAGTCACAAACACCATGAAGGCTAAATCTAAACTCGGAATGGGCTTAGCTGCGAAGCGGTCGAAACTTGGAGCGGCTGCGAAAAAGAAATCTAGAACAGGCGGGAAGAGTAAACAGCGGAAGAGAACAGTGAATCTTAAATCCATCATCACAGCAGCAAAGGTCGCCATGCGACCGAGTTATCAAGCCGTCGAGTCGGCATTGGCGGGTGCTCGTGCGGCTGCGTATGGGACTGGGAATAATATTCGTATCCTGCCGTTTCTCATTACAATTCTGGCCGATCTAAGCGCTACTGAGGGTCTTGCGGGTGGTACTGCGGGTATAGCTGAAGCTGTCAACAAAGCTAGTGTCAACAAACATCGGTTGAACGAGACCAAACGGCACAATACAATAACAGAGGTGATTGCTTTGGGCAAGGAATCATACCTGCGACCCTACTGCAGCGGAATGGGTCTGTACTTACGTCCGGCAAGAAACTAATAAAGCTACCACATCGAGCTCTCACCAACATTGATTTACGCAACTATGCTAAAAATATGAAAATTTCACATTTTCGTGGCGTTTTCATGCGGAATAATCTGCCGAAATCAGGACCAAAAATCCGAGAATCCGCAATTATTAATCTTGTCGATAAAAATGGTCCAGGGACACATTGGGTTGCATACAAGAAAAATGGTGACCATGTTGTGTATTTCGATAGTTTCGGTGATTTGAAACCGCCTAAGGACTTGATGAGGTATCTCGGTGTTGGTAGCGTTGAATACAATCAAAAGAAGTATCAGGAATATGATACTGTGATTTGCGGCCACTTGTGCCTCAAATTTCTCAGCGAACAACTATGAAAAGACAAGTGTTACATGAGCAATAGGCTGATTCAAAAAAAACGGCTAATATTTTTTTTTTCAAAATCCTCACACAAAAACTTCCGAGAAGGTGTGAAAGGACGCCTGTAAAAAGCAGAGCCCTTAATATTATTATTAAGAGGTCGCGCATCGGGAATTTCTATTTCCCGTTTAAATAACACAGGAATAAATTTTTTTAAATTTTGCAATTTCGTATTTTTGCAACGGCTCATTGAATTAGCGGACCAAAGCATATTTTTGTAGGAAATTTGACGCTCCACAAAAAAAGTCCCTACAAAGTTTTCGATAGTCACACTCCTTCAAAAGTTATTCGAGGTCAAAGTTGAACTTACAAAAAAATTCAATGTTTTTTTTTTGATGATACTATGAATCTTTTCTCATTATTTTATTATAAAGATATATTTAATAAATATATCATACTCTAATTGGGCTTTTTCAATCATTAATTTTCCCATCGAGTCAATATAAAGTTACCTCACAAAAATGCGATATTAAATAATAAACATGTTATCATGGCGAATCCATAACTGATGCACTTGACTATTTAAAAATGTAATTGTTCCGAAGTCTATCCTCTTTATAACAAAATAATGAGAAAAGATTCATAGTATCATCGAAAAAAAAAAAAAAACATTGAATTTTTTTGTAAGTTTAACTTTGACCTCGAATAACTTTTGAAGGAGTGTGAATATCGAAAACTTTGTAGGGACTTTTTTTGTAGAGCGTCAAATTTCCTACAAAAATATGCTTTGGTCCGCTAATTCAATGAGCCGTTGCAAAAATACGAAATTGCAAAATTTAAAAAAATTTATTCCTGTGTTATTTAAACGGGAGATAGAAATTCCCGATGCGCGACCTCTTAATAATAATATTAAGGGCTCTACTTTTTACAGGCGTCCTTTCACACCTTCTCGGAAGTTTTTATGTCAGGATTTTAAAAAAAAAATTAGCCGTTTTTTTTGAATCAGCCTAATGAGCAAGCATTAGTCATGTCGGAATCGTTGACCTTAACACTGTCAGGCACATCCTCCGTGCTGGAGACTCAATATTTCCTCCCAATCGAGTTATCACCGGAGAAGAACTATGTTCTCGGACTCGTCGAGTTCCTGACATTCGATTCAGTACCCAATATTCATGAGACGTGTAATGAATTTTACCTGAAACGAGCGGACAATAGCAGAGAGAGCATCACGATACCCACGGGAAGCTATGAAATTGAGGATATTGGAAATTTTCTGCGTAAGGAGCTACCCTCCGACATCACCCTTAGTCTCAAAGCTAACGACAACGAGCTGAACAGTGAAGTCATGTGCAATCATGTGGTAGACTTTAAGCCCAAAGATTCCATCGGTCGATTATTGGGATTTAAGGCGGTTGAGCTAGCACGAAACGTTACTCATAAATCTGAATTACCAGTATCCATACTGAAGGTTGATACTTTACGTGTTGAGTCTAGCATAACCACAGGGGCGTACATAAACGGGCGTCGAGCTCACACGATTCACGAATTTTTCCCAACCGTTCCATCGGGATGTAAGATTGTCGAAGTGCCTGCCAGCGTCATTTACCTGCCAATCGCCGTACAATCGATACATCATTTACAGCTGAGAATAGTCGATCAAGAGGACGAGCTGATTAATTTTCGTGGCGAACCGATTACTGTACATTTACACGTGAAATCACTCAAATAATGGGAATCGTGTTTGAGACGAGAAAGTTGGGCAAAAGTTATAAAAGTCAAACGTCATGGTCAAAAATCATCAGTCGCCCGACACCTCTGACAACGTTTACACCGCCTACGAGACTGACACCTCTGAACGTTCGGTTTTTCCAGAGCCTGGGTCTTCGATTACTTGGAGATTTTGGAAAATAAGAATGTGTGTTCGCTGCATCCTCTGTGTGTAACCATGGAAGAAATAATAAGAATAAAGAAACCCGTGGTGTTCGACGAATCGATTGCGCACTCTGAGATTCATGCTTATCCGCCGTTTGCATCATCCACCTTCCAGAACAACGACGAAATCCATATTGTTGTTCAACATCAAGACTTGTGTCTACTGCCCAGTAAAAGCTCTCTACACATTCAGGGAAAAATCACAAAGGATGATGGTGTGGCTGCAGTGACGGTTACGAAATTGATCAATATGGCCGTTTGCCATTTGTTTCAGGAAGTTCACTATGAGTTGAACGGTGTGGAGATTGATCGGAATAAAAATGTTGGTATCACCACCGTTATGAAGGGGCACTTATCCCTAAGCCCGGGTCAGCAATATAGTCTGGAGAATACCGGGTGGTTGAGTGGGGATAAGGAACTAACCGATGCCGCTGGAAATTTCGATGTTGTTTTACCGTCAAATTATGTGCTAGGCTTCGCCGAAGATTATCGTCGAGTCATCGTCAACGCTAAACACGAGTTAATTCTCACACGTTCCAACACTGATTTGAATGCTGTGATTCAGACCTCGGCGACGGAAAACTTTAAAATCACCCTGAATAAAATCGAGTGGTTGTTGCCCTACATCAAACTGGCAGCTAAACCGAAAATCCAGCTACTCAACTACATCGCCAAGGATCCGGCCATATGCATGAGTTTTCGTTCTTAGGAAACGTACGTGTATCCGATGCTCCCATCAACAACGCGGCATATATGGTCAGTCAAGACATCGACGCAGATTGAGAAGCCGAGATATGTCGTTCTAGGATTTCAAACTGCAAGGAGAAACGAGCCGCTGAAAAATGCTGGCGTATTTGATCATTGTCGGATCAGAGATGTAAAACTCTTCCTCAACTCACAGTGCTATCCCTACGGAAATATGAATCTTGATATATACAATAATCAATACGCCATTCTCTATAATATGTATGTTCGCTTTCAAATGAGCTACTATAACAAAGAAGCTGAGCCTTGGCTATCGAGGCGTGAATTTATAAACCAAGCCCCCCTTATCGTCATCGATTGCTCCAAGCAGAACGAAACATTGAAAATTGGACCTGTGGATATACGATTGGAATTTGACTCTAGCATTGCGTTTCCGCCACACACATCTGCCTACTGCATGATCTTGCATGACCGCATTGTTGAGTATAATCCGATTAGTGGTACTGTAAAAAAATTGGTATAAGTCAATTTTGAGATAGGATGTTTAATTATTATTATTATTATTGTGCGAATAATGAAAATATGTGTAAGGTTATTTGCTCAATTCAAATTATGATGATCTATATCCATTATTATGTATAAGCTAAAAACAGAATGTAATTGTTGATAAATAAAATAAACAAATATTCAAAGCATCCGACCGTCATTTTTTGAAACGTTCACCCCCAACCATACGATAAATAAATAAAAAGTTGCCATATTGCTGCAAGCAATGGAAACATCACGCAGAGTCGATCGATGGAATATCGATTGATCGATAATGCGATGGGAGGGGGAGGAGAGGGGGGGGGGCGCCACATTCGTCAAACCTGCGGTAACACCCGGTAACACCAACTGTCAGTAAGATCATAGATCACAATTTCGTCGGTAAAAGGTTTACCATCTAACAATAAAAAAATGTGTAATTTCTGCTCATCTGACGGTGAACAAATCAAAATGATTGCTCATCCGACTAAGCAATAATCAAAATGGATGCTCATCTGACTAAACTATAATCAAAATGGCTGCTCATCCGACTGAGCAAAAATCAAACTGGCTACTCATCTGACTAAGCAAATAATTCATTGTCAAACTGTGTGTCGGTAAAATCGGGTAAAAATACTGTTGGCGCTATCTATGTTAACGCTTCAGCCGGTAACAATATCGTGGGTAAGACTTACCATCGCGGTGGTAACATACTCACTGTCGGTAAGAAATCGGGATACGCTGCCGGTATGCCGCCATTTTGTGGTCCAGAACTGTCGTATCTGTACCACTCACCCTGTATAGAATTTTCAGGTTCTCAAAACAGACAAGGTTTTGCATAAAATGTATAAAATTATTTTCTCGCATCTTATTCATTGCATGAATGCATACTCCCCACTATCGTATGTTGAAGATCAGTTCAAAAGTTGATGCTGATCGTTCTTGGTTTTTTTTTTTTTTTCCTTATTTAGTGTTATTTGTGAGTGAAAATATTATCAATTTTCGGACGTATTGGATAATGTGACCTCATTTCTTTCCACCGGATCCAATCCGTCTGCCTCAATGACATTTCAAGTGTTATTAGTATTAGTTATGTTCGGAAGTAATAGTGAAGTAATAAGATAACAATCTACATCATACGTACAGATAATGAATGAATTTTTTGTTCTATTGAAGTTATGTACATCGAGTGAACCCCTCGATATCAACAAGTGAACGGTGACAAGAGTTGGGCTGAATCACCAGAAGAAAAACCAGCGATTATTGCAGTTCTTTTTTTTTTCATGAACTAACAATTTACCTTTCTTCTGCAGGAGAGGAAGGGCGGGAGGATACTTGAAAGAAAGAGAGGAAAGGTGGTTTGAGTTTTTTGTATGCGAGTCTAAAATGAGCTTCTAATCGCACAGATTTAAAAAACAAAGAGAAAACATAGTTTATTATTGTGTTACAATATGAAAATTTCTTAATAAGTTAATCACAGAGTCGATGAATGTTACTAATTACCGAATGCCAATTAGTACACAATCGTTAGTCATGACTCATATTACTGAACGATGGGAATTTAAATCGGCCATAATGCCAAATCACACCGATATGAGGCCAAATATCCGAATGGTCAAGTCTTCGAATCATTCGTGAATGGCCAAAATTTGTAATACGAGGTTACGAGGTTCAAATGTGTCTACCATAAATTCTTGGAATTGATATGAATTAGAATTAAAACGTCAGAAATTTGACGCTTTGGTGATTTGAGCCATTCGTAAGTTTGACTATTCGGAGCTTGCACAATTCGGCGTTTTCATCTATTGCAAGTTTCAACTACTTGGAGGTTTGACCCGTTGAACTAATATGTTGTAATTAGGCGTAATAATGAATTTCAATTCTGACTATTCATAACTCTTACGTGTTGTACTGACAGTTGTGCCTGCACACATTTTTCTCAAAAAAATCATATAACTATTAATAGCATGCCATTGTTATAATAAGGTATACTAAGTTACATCTTTTACAAAAGTTAAAAAAGTAATATGTTGCTTTTTAGAAAACGAGTTACATGTTTTCAAGGATAACAATACAAGGTACTGCTGTAGTTGCACCAGTGATTCGCTGGACACCAGTTACTGACTGCAGTCACACAAAATCACCAAAATAAGTTTTAAAAATGTATGTTCTAGCTAACAACAATATTTTTATGCTCTCCTAATCGCAGTCAAGGTATCACATGACATTCGAAAAAGTCGCTTAATAGAATATCGTAAAAATTTATAATCAACGTGTCACATGTTCGGATGGGTGCTAAGGAAGCTATCACTATACAGTATATCCTACGTTGAAATTCTGTGCGTTCATAAGTAAATGTAGTTCACTTAATTGTCATAAATCTTGTTGGAATTTGCACAATATTAGAATGCTTCAACATGACTGGTCAGAATTAAGAAGGTCAAGGCAAAGAATATGGAACTACCAAGTACGCTTTTATTTCCGAGAAACAATCCAATTTCTACCTGAGATACTTCAAAATGAACTACATTACACAGTTTACAGAAATTGATTTGCTCTGAATTTTGTATACCGTAATCGCTATGGTATGAAAATGAGACTATATTTATTGGCTGTATCAGATACTTAAATGTGAATGACCCCAAGAAATTGGTAAAAATAATGGCAACGCTTTTCTAGATACCTCGATATTCTTTATTCAAATGTACCGCCAAAAGCGTCTTGTCTCGTTGTAACTCTGTGATATTCTAGTTATATCTATTCTCTGACTGCTAAACGTAGTTTATTTAGAATTTCAATTTCGATTGTACATTGTTCAACTCGGTTTCAAATACATGCGACTCTTTACTTTGATTGGAACAACGTCTGCATGAATTTATGATCATGTACTGGTACAGCAATAGTCGCATTCACTGGTGTTTCCAAAAAAAATCGTATTCTGACGAATATTTCAGTATTCATTTTATGATTTTGAAAAAGTCGTCTCAAGTCAACTTATTCAAAAATATGAATATTGTACAATACCCAATCGTAGTAAGCGGGTTGTGATTATGTAGGCTTCACTGAAATTTAGCGAACTGTCACGAAGAAATTTCTAAGGTGGTCATTCGCTGGTGCTGTTACTTTATTAAAATTTTTCCATGTCTTCAAAACCAGTCACAAGTGAAACAAATTAAGGGTGTGCCTAGTTAAATAGTGCGCTTTCTTCCGCATCACGTGTTCACAACCGAACCACGCGAAGTAGGTAAAAAAGAAAGTAACCAGGGAACGTATCACTTTAGTGAATTCGTTTAAAATAGTTCTGGTTGTACAGATGTAGTAGATGAAAACCAAGAACCGCGTGCTGTGTAATAAAAATTAGTCCCTCGTATTTTTTTTTATGCAACTAAAAACAATGAGTTCTAGAAACGGTATAAAATCACAGTTATTACACTACAATTGTTCCGAATTATTGAAACAGACAATCCCACTTACTGCACCGGATTGAACCTTGGCGCTACGCTTAGGCCCTTGGTAAATCGGCATACGTGATGGTACAGCATAATAGCAATTTTTACTTGAATTTTATAGTTAAACTCTCCACTGGAGTAGAAAGGTTCCATTCTGAACGAATTTTAAGTATAATTTAAGTACAGAGCGTACAGGTAGGTCGAAATCGTACTAGATCGATGAAAATTACACAAGTTGTCCGCTCTTATATTTCAAACACCTGTGTAAAATTTTAAGGTAATTTAATTTTTCATGATTTTACATTGAGCTCGACAGTTTCCTGCAAAACTCAATTTAAAATCACGAATAATTAAAAGTAAAATAACTTAGGTATGGTTCAGACAATCGCTTCCAAATTTTACACAGGTATTTCAAATGAAAGCCAGATCAATATAGGTGCATTACCTAGGTAACACTCTCAAGAGTATAGATTTTGGGGATCTATGAAGCCATTTATTGAATACTGTCCTGCTGATGACTCTTGAGTGAGAAAGAGCCAGTTATGCGGGCTTCAGGTAGAATCAACTGCATCAGTCGGACCTGTTACCAAAATGAAATGAGTCGCGCTGTATTTTGAAAATAGGATAAACGAAACAGGATTGGTATTTATTAATGGGGCATTCCACGAAGTATCGATCAAGAATGGAAATTGGTATTTCCGATTTACTTCAAGCTTTTTTCTGTGAAAGTGCCGGTCGAAAAACGAGGCTCTATTTTTTTCAAATTGTTTCGATTATGCGTATGTTACGGGGTGGATGATAGTGGTCACGATGAGCGGCTATCGATGACCGCATCCACATCCAGCCGTGATGTTATTACGGCCTATTTCGGATTCTTAACACATCGACTACACGCACGTACGAAGAATCAGAGGAAATGAGAGGAAGTTACATTGACGAGTTGAATGTTTGAGTGTACGATTGATTTATTGTCAGAGACATGGAAAAAGGGAAGAGAGGTCTTTTTAGATGTTGTTCGAATGAGTGATGACTTGCGAGTTCGTATATCGGGGGAAGGATGCGAAGGACTGGCTAGTTGCAGTACAGGGATAGGGGAGCATTCTGTTGACGCGGTATGGGAACTGATAATCCAAGAGCTGATGACAAATTTAAAGAAGGTGTTTTGCCCACGTTAAAATAATAAAAAAACAACACTATTACTGTGGGTGCATTTGCAATGGTGGTTCTGGTAGAGGTCTTGCGATTATTTCGCCATTGCGCGACCTATTAGATTTGAAAAAAAAATAAACCCAAAAAATATCTTTTGGGCAAGTTGAAATTTTTTTATCTCTTGTTTTAGCAGCTGTATAATATATAAATAACAATCCCAGACTAGTTTTTGAGTTTTAAAGTATGACCTGACCCCCCCGGATTTATTTAATTAATATACCCAAAAAATATACTTTAGGCATTCTAAAATTTTTATGGCATATTCAATAAACAATTTAAAAAATACATGTCAATTGCCAGACGATTTGAATGGTTTTTAACAACCCCCTGACGTGAATAAAGATTTTAAATAAGTGCGACAAAAAAGTCTCACTTGTAGTTACAAGTGCGAGAGAGATAGTTGATTTTACAGACAAAAGTCAAGAGACGTTTTTTGTAGAGAATTCGATTTCCTATAAAACCCTATAGGGAAAATACCGTACGATTTAATCAGACTTGGGACAACCAATAATAGTGAAAAAAAAATTTTCCCATGTTAATCAAATGGGAAAACTTCAATGCCGTTGCGCTACCTCTAAATATATTTTGACAGCGCTCCCCTTGCGCGAGGATTTGTTTTTAGATTCGAACTGAAAACTTTTCAGGTGACGAGCAAAAGAAAAAAATATCGCCCTAAAATGACACACCCTAAATTGTATATATATAGACCAAATATCTGTGTATATAGTTAATATAATTTAGTATTTTTGTAGTGAAAGCAAATATTTTGGTGATAAAAATTATTTTAATGAAAATTAATAAATTATTCAAGGTAATACCACACATACCTCACATAATACTCCGTTTAGCAAGTCTACGAGTTGCAAGGAATTTAATGACACGTTGGTATCAAAGAAAAAAAATTTATGAGCTTATAATATATTTGTTATTTTATTGAAAAATTAATTACTCCATTACTCTGCTGTCTGTGTTGAGAGCGAGTTCCATAGTAAATAGTGGTCACATGATCACATGGTCTTGAGGCGAACAACCACAGGCCAAGGAGCCAGGGGCCCCGTCGGCTGCCGGCAGGTGTTGATAAACTATCTCTCTCGCACTTGTAACTACAAGTGAGACTTTTTTGTCGCACTTATTTAAAATCTTTATTCACGTCAGGGGGTTGTTAAAAACGATTCAAATCGTCTGGCAATTGACATGTATTTTTTAAATTGTTTATTGAATATGCCATAAAAATTTTAGAATGCCTAAAGTATATTTTTTGGGTATATTAATTAAATAAATCCGGGGGGGGGGGGGGGTCAGGTCACACTTTAAAGCTCAAAAACTAGTCTGGAATGTTATTTATGTATTATACAGTTGCTAAAACAAGAGATAAAAAAATTTCAACTTGCCCAAAAGATATTTTTTGGGTTTATTTTTTTTTTCAAATCTAATAGGTCGCGCAATGGCGAAATAATCGCAAGACCTCTACCAGAACCACCATTCCAGATGCACCCACAGTAATAGTGTTGTTTTTTAATTATATTAACGTGGGCAAAACACCTTCTCTAAATTTGTCATCAGCTCTTGGACTATGAGGCAGTGAGTTGATAAGAAGAGGATACAGGGTATAAGGTAGCTGTAGGAATGTGGGAACAGGATCTAAGGTCTGGAGGATGTAACACGTATCTGAGATATTACAATCTCAAAAGCGACTATTTTCTACAATCTGAAATAATTCAGGAAATACTACGAAAATGTGACAAAATTTTCTAGCCCTATTTGAAGATGGAGATTTCATCACACCAAAAGTTGGATTTCAAATATTAGAAAATTTCAAAAATTATTTTTCGATTACGTTTTTCATATGAAAATGAACAAAAAAGTTCCCTATAACATGGGTCGAAAAAAAATATATATACTATACTTTAATATGCTTTGTTTTTCGACCAGTACTTTTAGAGAACAAAGTTTAAAGTCAATCCGAAATACCATTTACCGTTCTTGATCCATAATTTGTTGAATGCCCCTTATACATGTTTCAAGATGATGGACACGTTTTTTTCAGTATTTCTTTTATTGCAGCCTTCAATAGACGGTAGTAAATAATCCGACAAATGATTCAGACGTCCCCACTGTAGATACGATAAGCTGTTACGAGCTTATCTGACATAAAAAAACGAATAAAATTTAGAGATAATGTCAAGGATCATCAAATGTTACTTTTCAACTCAAAAATCAAGAATACAAAACTAAAATGACTACTCTAAAAGTTATGACTGTACATATAGCGGTAACTATTGGCGTGAGCTTGAGGAATTTTGTTGATTTTCTGGTTTTAGGTAATTTTATGAGGCCTTATCATGTTAACCATTGGGGCTTCTAATTTTTAACCGGGCTAGTCACAGCCCTCTACTGAACGCTACATTGGACCAAAAATTCCGAGACACTATTTTCCGTCAAATCGACTTGTGTATCCTTGAGTTCTCCGATTTGGTTCTCAATTTGGACGTGATTGTTTTGACTCTCAAAAGCACTTATTTTTAACTTCTCATTACTCTATTATTGGAAGGAAAAAAAAGTAATTGTAATCACCTCGAAAATGGAAAGTTGGGTTGAAAAAAGTTCACTAGATCTGCACGCGCGCGTGTGCGTGTGCGTCAAGGAGTTTCCGGATTTTAATTATTTTGGTCTCAATCGACGCAGTTTTTTCAAACTTATAGTTAGAACTCATTATATTGTATTAGCCTTGTAAGACCGCGCCAAGCGAGTGAGAAACGTAGCGCACCAATAGAGCAGAACAGGAACATGGCACCGTCCACCCAGGCATGCGATGCTTGTTTTGCCATAAATGATTAATCATTAGACTTTATTATCCTTTGCAACCCGCAATTCAACCAAAACAGATTAAATTTTGGCTCTGTTCGGTTTAGTATTTATCCAATTATTTAAGGACTAACTTCTAAAAAATAATTTAAGAATGATATCTGGAGAATGGATGAACGGATTCGAATAAAAATTGGTACTACAAGGTTTTTCGAATCACTGATCACAAGTCTGAAATAAGTTTGACAAAATTAAAATTTGGCGTATTTAATATTCTATGAATAAAACACCAAAATATTTGGATTTTGATAAAAATTGGTACGCGAAGATTTTTTGGAGCCGCTACTCACGAATTTAACATAAGACTTCTCAAGTTCAAAGGAGATAGTGACATTATTATTGATGTTGTCATCCTCGGCGTCGTCGCTATTGCTATCACTATCATTATAACTATTATTATCAGTCTCATTATTTCAACTCGAAACTAGTTTGAAAATGGGAATATCATGGCTTGCTCATGATCGGCTCAAACCCACTCGCTTTACCTCAAATTTTTCGAATCAACTGAAATAAGCTAAATTTTTTTTAAAAAGACCACATTGATCGACTCAATTTAAAATTCTCACAAAGTCTCAAAAACAATGTGTCATACATTAAAATCTTTTAACATTGAGGTGGGGTGGATTAACTCTTCCTTATTAATACCCTCCGACGAATCGCCATCCATCTTCACCATATTTCGCTACTTGCTAACTTTCCCACATTCCTAGTAATCTTATAGTCTCTTTCCTGTTTTCCTATTCCCATTCGGCCGCGCGCCACGATTTCGTATTATTGCATCTTTCGTGCTTTCACACTTTCGTACCGAACGATTCTTCTAATCCACCCTTCATCTAGTACACTTCTATTCTAACGTTTGTCTATTTAACTTCAATACCTACGACTAGTCCATCAACTTCAATTCTATCATTCAATTGATTAAAATCTAAACAATCTTCAACGAACTGCACCTCAATTCAAATAACCAACCTCAAATTCCACTTCAAATATTCATTTTGCCTATTACTGATCTACTTCGCCTAATTACACAATTACACCTCCCAGTTTTAATAAAGCATTTATACAACCAAATATGTACCTTCTTTACCTAATAAGGAGTGATAATGATCACTCCTTTCATCATTCCCGGATCGGGAACGGCAACGAGATCGGATCCGAATCTATCCGGATAACATTTTGAGTGCGTTACGGTCGTGTTATCTATTGCCGAGCGGTAAAGAAAGATTGGATTGGCTTCGCTTTTACGATCCAGGACAACGGCACGTTAGAATAAGGGTTGAAGTATAGGTAGGTTTAGAATATCAATTATATATGTATTCATTGTCAGGTACTAGATGGAACAGTAGAAACGAAGTTTGCAGTTCGGGACGTACGTAAGGAGTCTATGATGTGAGGTTGTTGAGAGTTAAAATATGAGTAAGTAGAATGAAAGTAGCTGAGTAAGGGCGATAACGAGTAGCGTGAGGCTGAATGGAGATAGTGGAAGAGGATAGAGACTATGATGCTAGTATAAGAAATGTGAACGAGTTAGCAAGTAGGAGTAGTAGACGGGTGGCGATACGCCGGACGTAACAAGTAGGTATAGAGGTGGTTTGACAACCGCTCTTCGAACCAATCCTCCTGAAGTCCCGTAATACCTATAGTTATGAGAAGAAAAAAATCGGTATATTTTTTTCAACCCTATTTACTGTCGCATATTTTATTGTGAGGATAGGAAACAGGTTGCGGAAATTAACGTCACACCAATTTAACTAAAAGAAGATTTTAACAAATGTATTTTATTCTTTTGTTCTTCCTCGTACAAAGTTCTAGAGACGACTAACGCTCACACACATAGCAGCGACCGCAGTCTCTCATATCTCTCACGCATGCGCGCGCTTCGAGCTCTCATTGGCTCATGCAGGGCGAACGCACATTAAACTTATCCAACATTTACGTATCTAAGCTCAAAAATTGTTGATGTGGAGTTGTAAGGTGAAATAACCGACGCTGGGAACTATGTTTAACGGTAACAAGGAATTAACAAATGGTTTGTTGAAATAGAGAAGACAAACAAGTTACAGAAATTAGGCGATTGATTAACCAGCACGCAGAAGGCAAAAAGAATGAAGCTAGTTAGTAGATGCATGTGTTGCCAGAGCACGGTGAAGACTTCATTCAAAATGTGAAAAAGTGCACTCTCGCCCCCGAGTCAAGGCCAAGGGTCGTGTCGCGCCATAAACGCCACATGTAGGAAAATTCCAGGCACGGTCAAACCGTCGGCTCTCAGCTAGCAGGGCGAGGCCTGGACACTGTTAATTGTAAAACACAAAGTTGTAAAAGACAGAAATAGGAAAAAGTTAATATTAATTCTGAGAAAGACTTTCTTCGCCAGCTTGCTGCTGGCGAATGGCCGCCACAGTTGATATCTGACACATGATTTTTCAAAATTACTTTAAATTTTCAAATAATATAGATCGATATGGTCGTTTTCAAAAATGAAGCTCATTCAAATTGATTTGAAAAAAATGAGTGCCTTCGAAAGTCACAACAATCATTCGAAAAATTGCACGCTAAATCAAAAAGCTCAATTCGAACGCAGGACAAATTGTCATGGAATGCTTCAGAAACAAATAGTAAAATTTTTGGTATCGTATTTATTACTGTTCTTGCAAAATAGCGTCTTAAGAAAATTGAATTTTAGCTGTTTTTCCAGGTGAAGGATCTCTTGAAGTGGCACCAACATGAACTTACTGAAAGTAAAACAAATTGAAATATAAGTATATATTTTTACACATGCAAAACTTTAGGCCAAGTGACCGATGAAATAAACCTAAGAATGATATTGGAACTAATCCATAAAAAAGTATCTTACGATTAGGTACACTGCATCCAGTAGAAGTTTAATTAGGTATCATCCAAAACAAGTCAGACATTGTTTATTTCGTAACTCTTTCAATTTTCATCGATAAATATGAGCATACTTGATTGTATGAAAAGCTATCTAATTTTGTGCGTAAAAGGTAATAAGTTATACTCGTTCATTCGTTTAATATTCTGATGTAAACCGGAAGATTTGTAAATTTTCGCACATTTGAACTCAATTACTAAAAATGATGATTCACCTTTCCGCGTTCGAAAAAACTTTCTCATTCAAATGATACTTGGTCAATCCCATAAAATACGCCATTCTGTAATGATACCATCTTATTGGAACATTAATCGACGATCATACTGTATATTCAATGTTTAACGGTTGTGGGTAGGTCAAAACATTATTTGGAAAACATATTTTTCTGCTTCATGCGTCTGTTCTATAGTTGCACCTCAATAGTAACTGGTCTCAATTTTTAGTAATTTTGAGTATTGAATTTGGTGAAAAGTTTTGTCAAAATTAAATTCTACTAATAGTTGATTACAATTGTCAATGCATATTATTTATTTTGTGAGTTATTATTGCACATATAGTGGTAGTACATATATGTTCATTTACAATCGTGACTAAGTTTCTCATGTACTCTCATGCAGAGAATATACGGTAGAGGTTCGTGTTTAAAATGTCCATGCCAATAAATGTACCTACACAAGGTGGATATAAATGTAAAGAAAAATTATGCTTCGGACTGATTTGATTATTTCAGAATATTGATGGGTGTATCCAGTTAATCTATACGATTCTTGTTGAAATAATTTTCTGGGTGTATTATCACGTTTTAATGAGAATTGACTGACTTGTTCAAGCAGAGAAAGCGACCGCCAGCACCAATTCTCGGTTGGCCCACCACCAGGAGGTATTGGCTCAGCAAACGGCGGCCGAAACAAGCTGCTTATACCGTCTTCACATTCAGGTCTGTAGCTAAGAGTATTAGAGAAGAAAGAGTGCTGAATACCAGAGAAAATCCACGATTATTCAATCCAGTCAGTAGTGATAGAAAACTTGAATTCATATTCTTACGTTTATCTTTAAATTCTCGTTTCATAAAACTGTATCACTTTGGCAAACGAATCGACACTTATTCTGTGAGAAATTATCTCGACCCTATTGACTACAGAAATTCATATACTTGATTCGCTTTCATGTCCATCCAATCATCAATTTAATTAATCCTTTAGTGGTCATTTGAGTAATTTTTCACGTCGGGGAAATGGCTATTTCTTTAAATATGATACTTGATTTTTATAAAAATTGTTTACACGAATTTGACAGGGTTTCAATCAAAAGCTATTTAGCCGCATAAAACTGAAAAACTAAATTTGCTTAAATTGTCTCTTTAACAAAATTTGTATCCAGAAAGATGTCTAGCGATTTGAAAAAAAAAAAACATTTTTTGTATCTGAATTTGATTGTGGCTATTGGACGGTTAAGCATACCACCGTGTTAGTAATATATAAAGCTTTCCACAAGACATCGCTATGGCTACGTCATTTTTGTTCTGGTTGGTATGCAACTAAGAGCTTTAATTGTATCTCCTCTTAAAATAAAAATGTATGTGCACCTTACTGCTGTGACATGAATTGTTGAGGATGCACAAACAGATGAACTTGAAAGTATATTTCAATACAACAGAAAATTTAATTTTCAAAGAAATGTCAGTTTTAAAATTCACTTTCTTCTAGACTTGAGTCGTTTTTTCGCTAGAGATATACTTTTGCCAATTTTTCGAAACATATTTTCAGAAAATTTTCAACTTTTACTTTGAAATTTTCCGACTTTACACATGTAAATCTAACATTTTGAGGAAGAAGAGTAACAGAAATTTCTATGTACCATTTTTGACCTTTTCATTGAAGCTAATACGTCAGTTGAATCTGAAACAAGTTAATTGGATCTTTATCTCGAACCCAATATTAGAACTTTATGAAACCCAATAATGTGGAGATGGGTGAGGTATGTTCTACATAAATAGTGTAGTTTGCTAGTGTTGTTTAACCCTAGGCCATATCCATTTTTTCGTCGCATACCTGGATCTGTAGTACCCCTTTTAGAATTCCTATCACATGACCCGGAGTAAAATGGTCATATTTTAATTTTCTCTCGTTTTTTAAATATCAATTGGCCGAGATATCCGTCTATGCATTTACAGTCGTAAAAGATGAAAACTTCTGCGATAGACTGCGGAACGAAGAAATATTATCTCTCGAGAAATACAATATAAAAAATAGATTTTGATATGTTTAGAAAATTCATATCTTCTTTCATAGTTTACCAAATTGAAAAGTTCGTCTAAATTTTGAATGTACATATTAAAAACTATATGAATAAAATTTGCTAATAAACTATTCGAAGACGAGCACCAAAAATGCGACAGGTCGTATGAAATATTCGATATTCTTGCAAAAATTTTAGGGCTTTATCAATATTTCTTTATTTTTTGGTTCAATTCGAAATATTTCAGATATTAAGCACCACAATTACATAAGAAACATTGAATTAATTGGATGATAATCGGAAGGAATGCAAATGAAGCGAATATGTCATTCGTTATATGTTATAAATATAAGTCAAAGAATCCCGCATTAATAGTTCGTTGTATGGTCCGATAGGTCACTACTTTTTAGGGTGCCGTACTCGAAAAAGAAAAACGGAACCCTCTTTATTATATAAGATAATATATAATGTAAAACACTTCGAATCGATAATGAGAGTAATAATAATTATTAAAAATTGATTTATTACAGAGAATAGCAATTAAAATTCATCAGGATAAATTATTTATACTACGACTCGTACCTATGTATTTATTTTAGACGGGGGTAACCGGGCGTTCAGTCCTGCTTGACCATTGTGCCCGGGCCCGTTGGGGCACCCTAATATGTAAGAATCAATGTGAGGCCGGCCAGCTTGGCAAATTGAAGCAGTCTGCCCACCCTTATTTCCTCAATTTTTTCTTCGCCGGTGTAGCTAGCTCCAAGGGCCCGTTTACGCGGTCCCTCGAGTCCACCGCACCGGCTGATGAGGTGGAGGTGAGTCTCCTGCTCCTCCCCGCATCTCGGGCACAGGGACTCCGTTCTGAGCCCCAAGTGTACGAGGTGCCTGCCCGTGTACCAGTGACCGGTAATGAAACCCACCGCAGTTTTTAGCTCGTTCCTGTTTAGATTGATGCGCGTGGCTGCTTGTGCGTGCGATGGCCCTTGGAATAGGGCCCTCGTTTGAGCCATGCCCGGTGCTCCACTCCAGGGTTCCGCGAAGCGGGTCTCCGTCCATTGCTTGGATAGGCGTTTTACGTGCCCCGGAGATAGGTCAGCGAGGCAGCCCTCGTCACTCGTGCGGCGTGATGCTCCCTCTCTGGCTAGGTTGTGTGCCAGCTTGTTGCCTTGGGTGCCACTGTGTCCTGGCGCCCATATGAAGCTTACGCGGTTATTCTTTGACAGCCGTGATAAGAGAGTAATGCAGTCCCAAGTCCGCACTGAACTTACAACGTATGCGTCCAAGTGTCTAAGTGCCGCTCGGCTGTCACTAGATGTATATGTGATTCCCTTTGTAGCCTTTGCTCAGGATATGCAGGGCACAGGTCAGCAGGGCAAACAATTCAGCTTGTAGTACCGAGGCCATGGGTCCTACGGAGAGCGAAATGCTGGTCCTTGGTCCCCCGTACCGGAAGCCGGCGCCGGTGCCCATCTCAGCTTTAGAGCCGTCTGTATACCAAACGAGTCCTTTTGGTGAGCATAAATCATGTGGGTTCTTAACCCAGGTCTCCCTAGGGGGGTAAATTACCCTGAAAGTTTGGTCAAATTGGAATCTGCTAGGGCAGCGGTCCCCGGTCAGTTCCAGAACAGTCCGCGGTGCCCTTAACCGGTTTAGTATCACTGTGTGTCCCAAACCGGTGCGCTTCCAAAGCCCTAGGTGCCACAGATGTAGCGTTACCCGCAGGCATCCTCCTCCACCGTGATGTGTAGAGGCGGTAGGTCTAGAAGGGCCTCTATAGGAGTTGTCGAGGTGGCCGAAGAGCCCCCGTGATGCCCTCGATCGCCATCCTGTAGATGCGGTCGTATGCTATTCGAAATGTGGTCTTGCACATTGCGGGCCACCACACGAGTGAAGCATAGGTGATTTGAGACAGTATGATTGCTGTGATCGGACTACCCATGGTTGTAGTCCCCAGGTTCAGTCTACCATCCTCCTGCATAATCCAGGTCCAGTAAGTGGCCGTAGCCTTCTGTGCTTGGTGGTCGATGTGGGCCCTCCATGTAAGTTAACGGTCCAGGATGTCTCCCAGGTAGCGCACCCCGATAGACAGGGTTAATCTTAACCGAAAAATCTTAATTTGCCCCATCATGAGGTTGCACTTCATAGTGAAGAGTACCATCTCGGTTTTGCTAGGATTGATTCTTAGACCCTAAGATGTGCACCAGTTCTGAACAAAGTTAAGTGCCTTCTGCATCTTGCTTGTCATAGAGGGAAGGTGGTCACCTGCGACGATTAAGGTAACGTCGTCAGCCTAACCCACCGCTGTCATCATCATCTTGTCGAGCCCCGTAATTAGACTGTCCACGACCAGGGTCTACAGCAGGGGGAAGACTACGCCCCCTGTGGGCAACCCCTGTCAACTTGGGTCCTGACCTCGGTACCTCCAAGACTAGCGGAGACAGTTCTGGTCTGTAGTATGTGCATTATGCCCAACTTTGTGGCAGCTTCACAAATTGCATCGAAGGAGGTGTTGTCGAACGCCCTTTCAATGTCCATAAACACGCAAAACGCTGCTTTCTTTCGATAGGGTGGCCCCTCCACCTCCCTTTTACCAGGTGGTAGAGTGCCGTCTCTGTTGTCCTACCGGCTTAGTAGGCGTGCTGTATCTTCGAAAAGGGGTTCACAGCTAGAACTTCGTCCCTTATGAATCTGTCCACCAATTGTTCCAGTGTCTTCAGTAGAAAAGATTTTATACTGACCGGTCTCCATGATTTTGCGTAGTCATAGCAGTTCTTTCCTGTTTTCGGGATGAATACTACCCTGGTCTACCTCCAGGTTATGCAGCGTAGCCCTAGGCACGCTCGGAAGATTCTGTTTGGCCTGGTGATCAGGGTCTCGCCCACTTCTTGGAGGAGGGCTGGGAAGATCCCATCTGCCACCGGACATTTAAACCTGTCAAAGGTGTCGATCGCCCGCCTGATCCTGGACGTTGCGACGATCTCTCTTGCCGATTTCCAGTCCCGCGGTCCTCGCCTGGTTGGGCCAGCCTGTCGAGATGGTCCCTGAACTGCAAGTCCGAACCCAGAGAAGTGGACCTCCAGCATATGGGTCATTATTATTTGATCATTTATTTTTATATCATTATGTCCGAATGACTTCCATACTGCCGTCCGGCAGCGTAAGGCAGTCCAGCCTGATCGGTGGGCCTGACGAGAAGATTCTGCGGAGCTTGGCCACTAGTGGTAGAGCCTTGGTCTCGCTGCAAAACCCTCTCCAGGCCTCCGTCTTTGATCTTCTGATCAGTTGTACTCTTTCTGGGCAGCCTTATAGGCCGCCCAGTCCGTGTCCTTGTTTGTCTTAAGGGCCCGGTTGAGGAGTTTTCGGGAGCTCGGCCCAAATTTGCCCAGCTCTCCGTTCCACCAGGGTACCTTGGACTTATTTACCTTGGGCTTTGCGGGGCACGCTGCCTCAAAGGCCTGGATTATGGAGGATTGCAGGTGTATTACCTCGCTTTCCACCACGCTAGCACTGCTCAGATGGCTGCAAGGTCCCTGGAGCCTCCAGCCCAGTTCCTGTTTATCGGAGGACCAGACTGTAGCCCTGGGATTCCTGCGTATTCCCGTCGATTCCAACCCGGCTTTCGCCGCGAGGGAGAACGTGATGCGCCTGTGGCCTAAGAGTGTGTGTTCTTCTTGCACCCACCAGTCGCTGATGAGTTCCAGAAGCCTGTGGTTGCAGAGTGGGAGGTTGATCACTTTTTGTCTGTGTGAGGTGATGAAGGTTGATCTTGAGCCCTTGTTCAGTATGTCGAGCTCGACTGATGATAAGTACTCCAGCAGAGCTGTACCCCTCTTATCGGTATCAGAGCTGCCCCAGACGGTGCGGCGCGAGTTCACATCGCAGCCCACTACGAGGTGTAGCCCCTTGTCGGCGCAGTACCTGACCAAATTTATAAGTTCTTCCGTGGGAGGTGGTTCTACGGAGTCGCAGGAAAGGTAGGCCGAGCACACGACTCTGTCGATGGGTCCGTCCTTCTCCCGTTTCAGCTTGATCATGGCTGCTGCCAGGTCTCTGCTGCAGAACTGGCTGAGCCTTAGTGCCTGTTGCCTGCCTTTAATGAAGACCGCCGCCCTCGGTCCGAGTCCAGCCGCGCCTTTCTCGCACACCAACACGCCGATCCTTCCATCCAGTCCTGAAACAAGCCCCTTGTTAATCCACGGTTCTTGAATGACTGATATATCCGTTTGCTTCACCGCCAAGCTTTGGCTATGGATGGCCGAGGCCGCTTTGCAGTGTTGCAAGTCGATCTGCGAAACCTTCATCCTCCGCGCGGCCATTGGGCCGTAGAACGTCAGCTTCGCTATTTCGGGGGTTGGGGGTATCCTTTTACCGAGTTCCCCCTCCCCCTTGTCCGCAGGGCGGCGAGCTAGCTGGTGCCCCTATGGCAGCTCCGCAGGTGCGGGGGTCGCACCCGACAGTGTCCTTGCAAACCTGCCTGCACGCTCTCCTGCCTGGCTCTGCTGAGCTCGTGAGCCCTAGGGGGGCGACCCCTGGGCCTCACGGCAAAGCCTCCTCCGCCTCTTCTTGTGGCAGCCCTCGTGTCCCGAACCGCGGCGCTCGCACCCCTGGTCCTTGATCCCGAAGGTGCCACGTCTTTCGTCAGGGCAGCGGCGCGGGAGGGCCCCGCTGCCATTGCCGGCGCTGGTGCCCATTTCCGCGACGCTTTCCCGTCCTCGCTGCCTGGCGGGGGGTCCTGCGGTCCATTCTCCGTCACAGGGCGGCCTTCTTTGAAGGAAATACGCCCTAAGCCGAAGTGGGCCACAAGCCCCATGTTGTTTGATTTAGCGTCTACGCCCAACATCAGATGGACGGACTTAGGTCCGTCCTTCCTGTCTCAGACCTTCCAAAAGTGGGTCTGGAGACCGATGTTTTCGCGCTTCAGCCTCCGTTTCCACTGGTATACCAGGGATAAAGACCATCATCCTCGTAAGTCTGGCAGTTCCCTTTCCAGAATATAGAGGGAAGCTTTCACCCAAGACGTCAAGGTCGGGACCGTCTGATGCAGCCAGGTCAACGCCCCATCTTCTGAGCATGTAACTCACAGGACGTCCTAGTCATGGCGGCACTGTTTAAAGCACGGAACCTCTTCCCCTTCCGGGACGGAGTCTAGCGCCTCTACCAACGCCCGCATCCCCCTACTCGGAGTCTAGAATGGCCCCGGGGTAATCCGAGAGAGTAATAAGCATCCTCCGGCCCCTGGCTGCCTCCATATAACTCCTGGACCTGAACTTTTCTCGGCCCCTTTTGGGGCATAGATGCGTAGCGTAGGGAGTAGACTTCCGGGGGCTTGCCGTCCGAGGGTCTTGGTCTTTTTAGACCCGTCCCCTCCGACGGCACCTGGCTATCTTCTTGTCGCACCTCGGTATCAGGCAGCCCAAAAGATGGGCCACCCGTCCCGGGGTGCGCGGATGTTAAAGGAGGGTCTCCCGCAGGGGTTGTCTCAGAGGAGGTCCCGGAGGCTATCCTGGCCTTCCTAGCCCTCCTCCTTGACGCCCCGCTGCGGCGGGCCCCGACTGCTGTTGCTGTCGCTGGGGGGTTGGGGGGTGGTCTCAGGCTGTGCCGGTCCCTCCATTCTCCCCAGCCCCAGTGGTCGTCGTGACCGACTGGAAGCAGCGTGTCAGGAAGACTAAAGTTTCCTCGTCCGCTCGCATCCCTCCGGTTCCGTCGTTCGTTGTTGTCACCGGCGAGCTGATCTCCGTAGAGACCCCCTCGCCGGGCGTTGTCTTTAAATTTGGGTTTTTTCTTTGGTTCAACTCCATTGGTGTCCCACGAGTGTGCAGGAAAGGACGGTCCGCCACAGAGCCTGCTATGTGAGGGTAAGGCTAGTACAATGGGGGGGCGCCCGGTATCCCAAGGGCATCGTTCGCGATACTTGAGACCCCAGTGCCATCCAACTTTCCGCACGATAGCTTACATCTTGACTTTAGGAGTTAGTCCGCGGCCGGGGCTTTAGTTTCTCTGGGCCGGTTTTTACGCCAGCCGGGTCCCGTATAGCTCCAGCTAACCAGGTCGTCACCCGCCCCCGCCCCGTGGGCCGGTTGCCAGCCAGTATACAGTCGATCCCGGGCATGAGCATGCACGGTCCTCCCTGGCCGTCCTCCTATCCGTTACCCGGAGATGCGCTCGGTTGGCGCTTAACCTGTATCCCCTTGCTCCATTAGGGGTACGGGGTCCGCGTATATTACGACTCAGTACCGAATTCTAATACATAAAATGCAAAAATTCGTGTTCCAATACTTTTTATTACTGAAAAACAAATAAAGCAAGATGACAATTCATTCAAATGTTATTGCTGAAAGATATTTAACATTTGCTGAAAATGAAATGTAAATTATGAAAATTTCATTCCGTTGAGAAAAGTTACATGAATGCCACTCCAGAGTATTCGTGAGCGTGGCTCCACTTTCGGTGTACACTGTTCAGTGACTCACAAGGAAAGTATTGGACCTCCGGATAACAGATTCTGCCAGAACTTCTGGGCGTGTGTCATTGTTCCGAAATATGGAGCTTCTGATGTGTAGTTTCCTCCATTGGACCATATTTCACTCGATTTACAATTCATAAGTTTGTCAAAAATTTGGAACTTATCCTTACCATAAATCTGAAATAATAATATATCTATTTATACTTGAATTTATAAGGGGCTATTCAAAAATTGAATAAAATTTTTAAGGGGCATCGGGGGTCCGCGAGTTTCTTACGTCTTCTTACGAAGACGGCAAGCAGATGTAAATCTTATGTTACGAAAGATTTTTTTTCATTTTCTTCCAAAACACTTTTGAGATGTATGAAACGTTTGTCTTGATTTTCGTCTATCCGAAGCGTGAGATGCTAATAGATAGATACTATTGATATATATTTGTTGAACCGAACGTGCTGGAGAAAAAGGACATGCGAAGGATAGAGTCGTGTGTTGAATATATAAAACAACGTACCGAATATCGTTCTATCTTCTTAATATATATAAATCTCGTGTCACGATGTTTGTCCTCAATGGACTCCTAAACCACTTAACCGATTATAATAAAATACGCACACCATGTGCAGTTCGATCCAACTTGAGAGATAGGATAGTTTAAATCTCAAATTATAGTCGCAATTATAATATATTGCTAATTATTTGTCTGTTATTATCTGACAGTCACAATTATCTGTTAACTCCGAATGATTCTAACAGATGTCGATACCTTTCGACTGGGTTGAGTAAGTAATCAATAGATGGCGCTGCTATGGTAAATCTACGAACGTGTCATATAAGCTACATTTTAACAGCATAACTAGCAACCCATCCCGGCTTCGCACGGGCATATAATAATATAATAAAAGAAAATACACAATGTTTACAGTGAGTTTCTAGAAAAATAACATTTATATTATTACTTAATATTATTATATGCCCGTGCGAAGCCGGGATGGGCTGCTAGTATTATATAAAGATATCGCCGCCGCCACCGCTGCCGTGTCAGGAATCCCGAACCTACCCGAATTTAATCGAAGTTACCCGAACTTGCCGGAATCTATCCGGAAATACCCGAACCTTACCTAACCGAACCATGTATGAAAATGGGGGCTTGCGCGCGAGGCCTCCCTAGTATATGTATATAATGTGTGGCGTGGATTTTTCCCGCTTCTCGGTCACTCGGCGCAAATGACCGAGAACTTACCGCGTGCACAATAATTCGGCGTCCACGATGTACCCTGGATCTAAAAACAATATCGCGAAGTTTTGTTGGGCGTCTGGCGTGATCAATACCCCTCGAAACCGTTGATGCGCTATGCCGCGACAATATGCTCGGTAGCTCAGTACCGTGGAGAGGGGAGGGGTAATTTTTGGGTAGAGAGAGAGCGAGATACGCAACACCAACACGTTATTTTACTAAGCAATGATAGAATCAAACAAATATATTTTCTGCCAACGATAATACAAACGAAAAAATATTTTAAAAAATAATAATTCAAACCTTGCTCGTTGCGACTCAAAATGCCAAACAATAAAAATAATAATTCATAATTCGCTATTCGCGATTCATACTCAAATACTTAGATTTAACAAAAAAAATTATATAATAGAAAAGAAGAAAAAAAAATGACTAAATCTAGACGACTTCTTATGCCTACTTGCGCTGGTCGCTGCCTTAACAATAAACAATAGCTCCAAAATTCGAAAACAGAAGTTGACCCGTCGCGCCGACCGCGATCGTCCTCTCCGGTATCGCGCAAATCGCCACTATTAGCCTCAAGGGCAAGAAACAAAAAAAAGAAACTCGCTCTGGCCGCGTTACTTACAATCTTAATTATTATCTTAACTAATATGTTCTTCCTCGGGATTATCTACAACTTATTATCGCGCATCCGAGCTCAACCTACTCCGTGACGTTTGAATGCGGTTCGCGAGTTTGAACGCTCCCCCTGTGACGATCCGCGACCTACTCGAGGGGTGACACTTTATTTGAACAGACTCGACGTGACCCCGTGCAACGGAATTTGGTTGCACTCGATTTGAGACCCTTGTGCCTCGACTCGAACCCGTGGCTCTACTCGACCTACTCGATCGCTCAAAAGTGGCTCTACGTTATTGCTCACAACTCAGGCTACGGTCACCAAGCAGATGTATCGGCCAAAGAATTTCGAGTACTTTCGATAACAGAAATCCTCGTTGGCTATCCGTTCCTTGGCAAGCTGTTATTTAATGTCTCTCGAAATTCTCTCGCAAGAATATTAGCAGCGCTTACCGCTCCACATCCAGAAGACGAAATTACCAACTCCCTCGTTACAATTCCTGGTCATCGTCGCTCGCAACAACACAAACTCTTGGAGACAAAAGAAACGAAACTCAACTATCACCGTATGCAAGTGCCTTGGTTAACCGCCAGAACTAGAGTGACTTTTCTGATGGTCGGTCAGCCGTAACGGCGATCTCGTCACGCTAATCCCTTCATGACGTCATGACCCTAGGAATGCGTAACAATCGATCCGTCATCGATTTCGGAGATTGCGCAACTTGACGCGCACCTGTCGTCGCTTCGCGGCACAGAACTTGAGGCTAGATCGCGATGTCGTCTTCCGCGCAGCTCTACGGTGGCCCGGGGTTGGGCAGGGTGGTGCTCCCTCGTCGCTAGCCGGTCTCTCGCGGTTGCCTTGGTCAGGTGTAGGCGGGTGAGCGGGGAAGCTGCGGCGCGCTGGCCGCCAGCGGGAATCGCGTCCGCCTTGGATTCCCGCGCTGCAGGGACCTGCGTTGGCTCCCCCGCCGTAGCCTCGGCATCCTTCACGCAAAATCTTCGCGGTTTCGCTGCTCCTCGAAATATCCTCGGCGTCGGAGTTGGTCGCTGGCCTGTGGCCGGTGTACTCAAAAGAAATAAAAAAAAAAATCCTGCAATATCTTAATCGTGATTCGCTATTTCGTCCCTGTCGAAGCTCGGATGCGAGACTCCAGTTCTGGCGCTCCCCTATTATGATTTCGCGACCCGATCTCTGAAGCTCTTATTCCTGGGTTCCGCCCAAGGTTCAGGGACCACCTTGTAGCTGGCATGCTTAACAGAAATGTCACGTTACAAATGATGACTATATGTTCTTTATTTGCTTTACAAAAGTTTATACCGTGTCACTAGCTTGAGAGCTCTTGCTCGAAAAACTCGAACGTTGCGTACTCGTTTTTTTGTCTATCCCGACTCAGAAGAAGGGTACATACGTCCCTACACGCTTCTCAAAGCTACTCGAAGCGTTGAGATGCGCACGCATCTTATACATACTGAGCGCGAAGGCCAACCTCAACAATATTTAACAAGCCACCGCTTCTATTCTGTTTATAGAGTGAGAAAGATCCCAGTTCAATTTACCTGTTCATTTTGTTATAAGAATGATGAATATCTATTGATAAATCATTCATCATTTTGTTTATTTTGTCCTGTTTGTGAATTTTCCGAAACCTTATGTAAAATAAGGGCGGTAAGAGAGGCCGCGGGGAGGGGACCCCTCCCGGTCCAGAAAATCTTCCAAAAAAGGCCTTACGTACTTTATGGGTGACCCCTAAGTATCTGATGTCGAACTTTAACGGAGGATAATGAAAATTAATATTTCAGGGCAAAATATACAATAAATTTCTTTTAATAAGGTATTCCAATCATTCAACTGCTAATTTAATCAATTTTAACTAGATAAAGAACGGCCCAATGGATACACAGCAGACAGAAACAAATAACTGTTACTGAGCGTGAATACTTCGGTACATTTCGAGTTTTATTATCAAAATAAATTGTAACACTATTATAAGTAACTTTGGTTTGCTGTTTGGTCATCGTCGCATCCAAAGGAAACACACGGTTGCAGGATTCACATGCAATAATTCCTACTATTTTTTTTAATTGTTTTATTGCAATTTATTGCATTTCCCGATGGCGTTGTCTTTATTCTTTGATAACTGACACTTTCTTTTCAAGTTTCTGTCAAGAAAAGCAATCTAAAGCAACAAAACTTGGTTACAGTAATTTTTCAGATTGTGATCATTTTTTTGGTTGAACGTCTTCTAAAGTTTGCGTACCTTAACTATTTCAACGATAACTGTGGTTGAATTTTAAAAGCTTGTATTAGTTTTCTTAGACCGATTTTGCAGTTTGGTCATGGCTTTAGTCCACAGAGGTAGGCTTACAATTAGGCATTTCACCATTTTTCAGTGGTAGAGACGGTCCCACTTAAAAATCGTTAAAAAACCTTATTTAGTAATGCTCCATTTCCATCTAAATGCAATGAGATGTGTTAGGAAATATTTCAATCAAATGGCGTGAAATGTACAAGCTAGAATCGTGCATTTGCAGTCCTCATAGAGAACTGCAATGAATTTTTTTGCAATTACAAATTCTGATGCTTAGGTAGCAATAACATGAAGGATTATCAAAAACCTAGCCTAATTTTAGCTGTTCAACTTTCCATTTCATAGCAGAAGTAAACCAAGTGCATATTAAGTAAGTTAGCCGATGTAATAATACAAAAAACTGGTCGATCAAACAATTTCTCATATCAAGTGAGACAATTTGTGAAATCATTTTTGCTGACTTAGCATTTTTCGTAAATTCTGACCGTGAACTGGAATCCAGCACTGCTGCCGATACTCTTAGACTGTAGTGTACATTGATAATTTTGAAAGAATCTTGACAATAAAATAGTTATTAACGTGAACTATAATAATAACTATGAGATGTATTGATCGACATTTCAATATGTATCCTTTCAAAGGAGTCCTTTGTCATCGCTGTATTGACCTTGTCGGATTCTAATTACGTCTAATCTGGTAATATTGGCTAAATTTTGAACTGTACAGAGAGTGCTAATCAATACTGAAAGAGGTATGTAACAGCCTTGGTAACAACATTTTGTTTCAGATATACTCTTTGGTAATAAAAAGTCCAAAGGCGCTGCCTTCTGATAAATTGAAAACTATTCATTTATATTTTGATGTTTATTGAATGTATTCGGAAACCCGTCTAGCCATTTAATTAGAATGAGCTTGGTACGCCTAAACTTAAGGATTGTTAGAAACGGTAATGAGAAAATACCTGCGACTAGTTCTACTGTATAAACGTTTCTTATGTTGTATACCTATGCTTAGCTTATAATTAGACCAACCTTATTGATCAGCACTAGTTTGTTCAGTGCATAAATATTCCATAGAATATTACGTCTGTGAATTTCCACCATTTTTCTCATCGTCCTCAATGAATTTAGCACAACAAGGGGAATAATTGCAGTAGAAAATCTACCATAAATCTACCATATGATATTTGTACATTTATATTTTAGAACTTGCAACTTCTAGTCAACGTACTTCATAAACAACCTTTTTATACTCTATATCCTGGGCTGGCAGATTTCGTTTCAGAAGAAGATGAATACATTATGCAATTTATTTTCAGATGTGGAGTTCACGACTGGAGAAATCAAGTCGACTCAGTTGATACTCAGAAATTTATTTATTTTCAGATTCCATGCCACGCCGGTTCCGCAGAACATTTTATATTAACGTTGAAGACCTTTGATTTTTTAAATGCATCAACTATTGAATTACTACATCTCCTGACGTTTGAGTAGGTTTTGTTAAACAATCCACGAATGTTATAAGGTTTAATAATATAAAAAAAGATCACTTTCCGTCTTTTTCAGATCCTCACTCACGTAGAGTGTTTCATTTTTGAAAAAGTATGAAACTACTCCATTGAAATTTTTTTCATTGCGTTTTAGCTACTGACGAAAAAATTTTCAGATTAACTCTCATACCAACGTCACTAGAAGCAAACAGTGAATACTTTTGATATTTCAGAATTCAATAGATTTCCAGCAACGTCAACTCTAAATGTGCTGATCCTAACTTTTGAATTCATTCAGTCATGTGGAAAGTTCATTCAAGAACAGGCTGAAATACAAATTCGTACTTATCCATGCTTCAAGGGTTGAATCAAACTTTTGATCCATTATTGAAAACTTTGAACAACCAGCTAACTGTTATTACCCAGAGCTTAGCGATTTCAGGAGAAGGGAAAATTTGGAGAGATTTATTTTTCCAGTCTCTCTTCGTAAATTGATTTTCAACTACATGTTCGCTTATATATATATTATTATATTATATATAAATATATATATATAATGAAAGTATATCTTTTGTCCTTCACAACGACACGTACATTGTTGCATTATTTTGATGAAATCTTTTCTGTTTGTCAGGTGAAAAACGATGTGGCGATAAACATGTCATCAAACAAGGTATATCTATTATTCGATAAATACTTTTTCTTGGAAAAAATATTTCGACAGAGAATGTGGGATACCTTGAAGGAGGTAGTCCCAGTTTCGTGTTTGTTTTTTAAGTTAACTTTAAGTAGCTGCTATTAGTATATTAGTATACTAGTACTAGTGTACTAGTTTTATTCTTGTGTTGACATATTTTAGCACTTCTCACATGATAACTTCGAAACAGTTCATTGAATTTTGACAGAGTTTGTTACAAATTCTGCACAACATTTTTTTTTTTACGTTAGGAACTTGGGAAAAAATCGGTGCCACAAAATTCGGTGTGGGCAGATTCACCATTCTTATCCGGCCTAGACCCTTTGGTAGGTTTTTGGTAGATAAAAACCTACCTGTGTAAAATTTGACAACGACTGTCTCTTTTAATTTGTCTTGATTTCACTCCGATTCTTTATGATAGTTACTCTCTCTTACCCATTATTCGTCTGTGTTTAGGAAATGAGCAAAATTATGCTGCTGCTGAATCTGGCGGGATGATTCCTGTCAGACCGCCACCCCAGGCACCATGGCAACCTTATATGAGAACTCAATGGGGACGACCTCTACTGCCATCTCGAGATGGAGAGCATCATGTGTTCTATCCAGCACCTCCGCCAATCAACATGCCTCCTCCGCAGATCCGGCCGCTCAGAAGTAGGTTGAGCCACTCTCGTACAGAAAACACAAGTGTAAAACTAAAAACTCAACTATTGATAAATACTATTCAGAATCTCACCATCGGTAGATTTACGACAGTGGATTTAAGACTGTAAATTTACGAATACTGGCGGCTATTCACTAGTATGGTATAGAACAGAGTAATACTATTTTTGTATTACTTACATGTGAGTAATACACAACTAGTTAATATTACCCTACTCGTGAATGGTACATGGAGTTTCTTAGAATTTTTGAGAAGGTGAATTCACAAACACCGCAGAGTATCACCAACAATCCGATCCCTTTACTACGTAGTTACCCAGTGAAAAAGAATTCTTAAAAATCGGTTATTTTTTCGGCTGTCACAGTGGTTTTCCCGTTTAAGAAAGTGAAGGGATCGTCTCACATCAAAAAGAATAAAAAATTGACAATTGATAGTGTGAATAAAATGAAATTATAATCCAATTTATAACATGCAATTTGACGTCAATAACTGAAAAAACCTACATTTTTTCTTCATTTTTTTAGGATGACTATTCAGCCCCATTATTCTTGACCAGTATTATCTTAGTAGTATACCACTTGTGCACCGCAAAGACAAACAATATCGTAGCAGTATGATGGTATTAAGGAAGTAACGCAACTACCCACCTAGTCTTACAAACATTTGCCCGTGGTTTGACCTAAGTAGTACTTAATCTGGCAACGTCGCTTTTCATTGATTGTGTGCGCGTGTATATGTGTGTCAAATATGCCGTCGACAACTCATCAGCGGTATCAGTGAATTTCTTTTAAGCGCCAGTTCGAAATGCCTAAAGAAATGAAGCCAAAATTTTATTGAAAAGGTAAAATATGTCGTGTAAACAAAAAACGAAGAATTATAAAAAATGTAATAGCCTGCACGAGCTGTCACATACGTTGAAATTTCAAAATGCGCGCTCATAACCTCGAATATGCGACGTTGCAATGTTTTTAGCGAGGGTCCGAAAATTCGCTATCAATACTTTTTATTGTTTTTATTATGCCTATCATAAGTCACCTTTGAATATTTTTAAGCCGGATAAATTATTCTGAGTATTTCATCTCTCTGCTGTTTACATTTCATTCTGATCTATCCATCAATTACGGAGATATAAGGAATAATGTGCAGCTAACTCCGTCATTTCTCATAAGAAGCCACTTTAAAGTGGCTTATCTCTCTATCTAATAAAAAAGTTTCAAACAAATGAACAGGTAGAAAAAGATTATAATAACAATAGTAAAAAAAAGACTATAATAACAATAGTATAAAAAATATTTTAATAACAATAGTATACGCATGAAGTTGGTGGTGGGGTGAGATCCCGAAAACAAAACAAAAAGCATCTAGCAAACCCTTTGACAGCTGTCATCGGCTGTTTATGACAGTCTTTGACAAATATCTTTATAGGTATCTGTTTCTGACGCGCAAAAAATGAACATGCAAACGAAAATTATCAAGATGATTCCCGACGGGAATTGTCTTTCTCGCGCGTTGGCGTATTGTGTACACGGCACTCAAGATCGACACGCAGAGGTGAGACTGAGTATCGTTTCAAATGTAGTGGATAATTGGTCTACATTTGCGGGTTTTATTACAGGTAACGAGTCAAACGGTGCTGTGATTAGGTCACCTGTTGTTTACAAATCACATATGAATAAAAATGGAATATACGGGGGAGAAGCAGAATTAGCTGCAGCTGCGGACATTTTTAAAATATGTTTAATCGTGTATCGCGAAGAACAAATTCATCCACACCGGATCGGATCACAAAATGAAACACAATTCTCGCTACTCTTCACCGGCGACGGAGACAGTGGACACTTTGATGTCTTGCAGAACCAAAATAAAATTCAGATAGTGAGTAATAAGTATGAAAAGTAACAATCAAATAATAGTAAATCTAAATATATCACCAAACAGTCAAAAGGACAGCCAGGATTTACGATGACAATGGAGAAAGGAGGAGTTTCAAGCAGCAGACAAGGCGATGAAGATGGTGGATGGTCGGACGTACCACAAAAGAAAAAGGAAAATAAAATTGTAAGTGCGAATAACCAAATAAGCCAAAGAATAATAATAAACAAATATTCCTATAACCAGGCAAGAGGACGACCAGGATCTATGTTAACCACAAGAGAAAGAGGTGTTTTGCGGAGTGAACAGCAACACAAATATAGAGAAAAAAATAATATAAAGAAGGTGATTTTGGAGAATAACGGGCAGAGCGGTAGCAAAAATAATTCAGCAAGTCAAGGAGATAGATCCATATCAATAGAGAAGGTAAACCAATTGTCAACCAACGAATGGAAGCTTAGATTGATGAAAAAAAGAAAAGTAAGCACAGAAGGAATTGAAGTCGATAGCAAGTGCAGACCTGTCATCAAATCAACATGAAGGAATTCGCCTGTCTACTAGACAATGCGTAAGGAAATAGTGAGGCGCGCAGTGCCGAGATGGGGTTGGCGCGCGAAGCGCGCAGGGGCGAAGCCCCTAGTAAAGATATAAAAAGAATTACAAATATCTCGCGTAAAAACCCACCTCGGATCGTAAAAATTTCCATGAGTTCTTTTTACGTTATAATCGAACATTCTGCCAAGTTTGGTATTTTTCTGTCCATCAATTCTATTTCCCGCGTTACTTCCTTAAGTGGCCAATCAGTATATACATTCACCGGTACTATCTCGTAAATGTGCGGTAGTATCTAGTATTCACAAAATCTACAGTTTTAAAACTATTATAAAATTCGATTCAGTCTGTGGTATACTACTGGTGAGTGGTCATGGCGATAGTGAATAACCGATCTTATTCTACAACTGTACTTATTGGTTAATCCAATAAAGAATATTATGCTATATACAGTAAGATTTTGAGCAAATGAAGCCGTCCGAAACAAGACACAGGTGGCCCATATAGCAGCACGCTCTCTCTCGTTCGTGAGTTAGGGTATGTTCGACAACAGAGCGCGTACTACATGGACCGCCCGGGCCTGGGTTCGGACTGTTTCATTTTCTCAAACATTCACCGTATACGTGGCATCCGGGGGGTGCATACGCCTTATTGTTAGTATCAATAAATATATCATAATGATGAAGTATTTTGCATTCGCGTCAAGCGCGGTATGGGATTACATATTTGACTGTCGTAGAGAAACAATTTTATTTTTGTTCTTAATTCAAAATATGCGTTTGCAAGTTGCACCCTTTATTTACCCGCGAATTCACTTCATTCATACTTATAGAAATACACGTTTTCCAAAACCCGTGGATAAGACGAATGGCTACTCTTTGTTACCATTTATAAGTACATGTCAGTATAAAAAAAAATGTTTTGTAGTAAAAACAGCTGTACTATGGCCTAAAGTATTCCAAGTTCTGTTGTAATTGGATTTTTTTTATGTTGATGGTAGTAGTAGTACATATTATGATTGAATATCACAACTAACCACCAATTGTGCGAGATGCAATTGGTTCGTAATGAGATGGTTGCGCAAGAACACGCCTTATTTTCTTTAATCATGGTTATAACCACTAAGAAGTTGATTAATTACCCAACACGTTACGTACCGTCCATAGTGACTATGCAATGTACTAGGTACTTACATTAAGTAGTTACTATTCGGTTCCTATACTACTTGTATAGTACGTTCTGAAAGCTGAGTAGTTTTTCAAAACTTATCAAGGAAGATCTCTTTCTTAAGTTGTACATTCAATACTTAACATTTGTTTTAGATCAACCAGACGACAGCCGATCACCGCAAGGTCACCAAAACGTAGGAACTGACCATCTTTCCATCCCCGAATATCATCCAGTACGTCACTACACAACAAAACCTCCCCCATATAATTCAGTGCCGTTAATGCAATCTGTTTGCAACCCTCCACCGCCGCCCCTACTGCAACAGCAAGGACAACAGCAGGTGCAGCATACGCAACCCTATCAAGTTCCAATCTCTCAATCTTATCAACCATCCATATCGTGCCCACCATGGGTGAATCAGGGACATGAAGGTGCTCAATCTTAATAATTATGAACTAACCACAAACAATTGTAATAGATGGACAATTATTGTGATAACAAGAATTGCGCGACGGTACATTTGAATGCAATAATTGATTTATACCAGATAGCCAGAATAAGTCCTGGAACTAGTCTACATATATATTTAAATTATTGACGTTTTTTTTTTCTAATTAAGCGATTCGTATAAATCGACTGTAATTAATTTGCTTGGATGTAATTTTACCGAACATATGGATGAAAATAGATTCGCTTGTTGAAAGCTTTGTTGTCATAAAAAATGTTTTCCGATAATATAACGATACCACGAGCGTTATTACATCTGTTTCTTCTATTTAGCTTGATACTGTTCATAATGATTGCACTAAATACAGTGTATTTGTGAATAACTGGAAAAATACGTTTACGTTTGGAACGCTAATATTTCAGTATTACCAGATGAGAATATTTTGTTCTGAATAGTGGGGACTTGTCGTAAGACCTGTTATAGTACTATTTTTCACCACACGACTCAGAGAGCATAGAATTCGATTTATATCCAACTTACTGTTGGCAGCAAATCAAGTCGACTAATTTATAGGTCATTAAAAAAAAAATATTCAGGGCAAATAGTCGATCCGAAATGCTAACTGTGAGTTCATAAACGCCCACTAGATTTTCGATGTACAGTCGATGGTACGAAAGTTGACTAGCTATCAAATAAAAGTCAAAAGAAACTTTAAAATTTTGTTACGAATGTTACATGTGGACGGTTGTCTCCTGACACCATCTCCAGCACAAAGGCGCCAACGCGCTTGTGGACTGCAGTAGGGACCTTGGTTAGAACTTTTCTCAGCTGCCTCCTCGATGTTGATGGGTTCTTGGTTGCCTAGGTTCCCTTCAAGTCAGCTCAGTCCGCCTACCATGTCTTATGTATTAATAAATTCTTATTTAACTGGTGTCGCAGTTTATTCAGTTATTAGAAATACATAAGCTTATACAGTCGTGCGACTTGAACCTTGTTCAGCCATGTTTTTGCTTCTCCACTCACCGTTCTGGTGGCATATTCGCAACGTCTTCAAGCCGCATACATAACACCATGGTGGAATGTTGGCTTCGATGGGGGCCAGAGGCTAATCCAGCACTCTACACCCCCGGCGTAATATTCCTTAACCAGGCTGCTAGTTTGTCAAATTAAATGGGTCACGTTCCGACTCACCTGCAAACGTTCATTCTGATTGCTGGCGAAATTTGATAACCTGACAGTGAAATGACTGAGTCATCCGCAGCCGGAAAGGGAACAAGGCTAGAGGTTCGTTGGTAACAAAAACAAGACTTTTTTGATTCTGTGACATGCATTGTGGTCAATGCTTCACGATATTCATTTTTTTCTCCGACTCTTCCTCAGTCTCGATGTTTTCGACGACATTCGCGAATCTACGATCGACATGTTGCCAACTTTATACTTATTTGCTGTCATTTTCATCAGACTCGGTGAAATATTACCATTTTTCCCAATTTTTTACACTCTTAAGTGAATTTTTTTTTTAATTCATATTCATTCGAAATAGTCAAATAATAGTGAGGATCTTAACAAGTTTACTACCTGAGATGAAGTCAACAAATATCTTTAAATGAAGCTATGCTTGCGCAGAGGGGAAGGTGTTTGTATGTCATCGTATCACACCGGATAGTGCGACCAGCTGTATGCTCCTGCTTTCGAGCCAGTCACAGAAGAGTGGAAGTACACCCTTACTGATGCACGCACTCCCTAAACAGCCATGATATGATTAGGCTACACTACAATTCAGGCGTCTGCAGGCGTATTGCTATGCCGATTTTCCTGCAAAACGTTACTTGCGTAGCGTGTCCGCAACGCTCTCGGCAAGAATAGTTTATGGACAGGGAAGTGGGGCAAGCCGAGGAAAGCAAAGAATAGAATATCAAAAACAACGAAATAATTTTAACGTACTAGCGCTATAATCGAAAGCAAAGCAATGTAGATTGCAATTAAAATCATAATTAAATAAAAAATTAAGACGCTATAAGAGTGACGCGCAAATAGTGGTTAAAAAAAGGCACAAAAAAGCTGGTACTCTAGGAAACCCCGAGAGGGGACACTTTACAGGCTAGCGAATAAGATACTTCAGGATTTTTGTTTATTTTTGTTTCGAGTAAATTTGACAGCGTCTTGTGACAACGGTAGCGGATTTTTAATTTTTACAAAGAAACAACAAGAGTGAAGCTACATCGTGAGCGGTAGACCTCACGCGAGGCTACGGAGAGAGCGCCAACGCAACGTACAGCTCTGCCGCAAGGGAAACCGAGGCGGACGAGATTCCCGTTGTTGACCAGCAAGCCGTAGCCACCCCGCAGTGCCCAGCATCGTACAGCCTCGCGAAGCCGCCACCACGCCACAGCCGAACGATGGAGCACCGTCGAGCCCGGCAGCCAATCAACGGTATGCCACAGTGGAAATCAAAGTTAGCGATAAGCTAGACTTGAGAATTATGTTCGAAGTCCATGTTCGAATTTCGGCTTCGCGTAGCAGAGCTCGTCACTTCTGGCGCTAGAGAAGAGCATTGGCAAAATTTATAGTTAGTTAGGGTCAAATTGGAGCGCAGTCGTTGTTTTTCTGCGAATTAGATTCCGAGTTTTTATTTTTGGTTGTTTTGTGGTTTCTCGCGAATCGAAAAAAGGAGTGCTTATGTACCAATACGGGGTGGGAAAATTTTTAGTGTGGCTTCGTCGCAGTAAATGCTAATTATTTCTAGCAAACCAATTTCGAGATTAATTTAAATTGGCGCACCGATTGACGGTTGGTCGTTTTGTAATTGCGTTACGAGAATATTCGAAATTCGTGTGCCGATTTTCTTATTTGGTGGCCATAGCTTGAGTTTTCGCGAGAACACATAGAGTTAATTTGGCTTGCTGAAAATCTAGAGTAGAGTCGCGGTTTTGAGTACAGCCGTTTCATTCGTAAATTGCGTGCAGCCCAATTCCGCTGCACGGGGTCTAATTGCGTTAACGTGTTTGGAAAGTGTCACCTCTCGTATAGATCGCGTATCTCAGTGTGATCATCCGGTTGAGCTGTATAGTAGTTGCACATTCCGCAAAAATAGAAGTTTCGGATGTGTTGCTGAAAGGATTCGTCCAATAAAACACCGTTCTCACTAGGATTCACGATGAAAAGGATAGATTTATTAATATAGACTTTGGCGTGTAGCTCTTACATAGAAATCAGAATCTGAATAATAATAACAATAATGTATTATTACCGGAAGTTGAAGTATATATATTCTTTGTTTGTTTGAGACGATGGTAATGTACCGACAGTAGATAGGATCTGTGTGCTCAGCCAATACGGCCCTTAACAGTTGCGTTTCATACGTTAAGTCCTGAATGAAGCTGGAGTTTACTCCGAGGCTTGGGGTAAGCCGATTCATAACGATTTATTTCTTTTCTTTATTCGTGTTGAATTAGGCTGCGATTAGCACATTAGCTATTAAGGTTCTTCCTTGGTGTCGTTGCAAATTGCGTATCGACGATATTAATCAATTTACTCAATTCTCTTTAGCGATTAGCGCCACGTCCAGTTGTAAGATCGCGGTTAGCGCATTTGAATGATCCTTTTTTTTTGGTTCTATTGAATTTGTTGAATATCAATAGTGCGACTAGCGCAAGTAGATTAAAGATTTATTCGATATTTTATTTTTCGTTATTGTTTTTTTTTTTTTTGAAATCGCGAAGAGCGAATTAATCATTTTGTCTCTTTATGTTTTTGTATCGTTTCGATTGCAGAATATATTGTTGTATTTTCTTTTGGTTAAATTGCGACGCCTTTCGAGTGTCCATTCTTTCTTGCCACAAAATTACCTCTCCCCTCTCCCCGGTATTGAGCTACCAGTGTCTAAGAATACAGCCGAGGATTAGCCGAGCTGCCAATTGAGAGGCGCGTCGATCACGCCAGGCACCCAACAGAATTTCGCGATATCTTTTACAAGATCTGTTATTTTCAGCTTTCATCGCGGGTCGCAAAATTATTGTGCACATGATGAATTCTCGGTCGCTACTCCGGGTGGCTGAGTAACAGAGAAAATCTGCGTCACAGTATAGACTGCTGTGGACAGATATTGATAAACTTGAGATGCAGAAAATTGTTTTCGAACAAAATCAAAATTATTTGGAGACGGTGTTGTCGCAGTATCTAATTGGTCTGAAGGTACTATAGATTTTTGAACCAAGTTTATCCGATTACATAAACGTAGGCTTGGCGAGACTATTAGCTCTGCGTCTAGCCTTATCAAGACGTCCGCTGTTCATCGAACCAGTTCAAAGTAGTCTAATAGTTATGACTAATTTGTATTATTTTTTCTTACGAATACCCCTCCCACTCTCGATTATCAGGGGTCCAGGTCTCCCACCAAGTCTTAGCATCGCCAAAGAGATTATTCTCTGCTCTGCCAAGAAGCTCTGTATCCGTCCATCCATGAGTGCGCCGGAATTTCTCCAGTTGCTGACACCAAGGCCGTGTACCCAGCACTCCTACTCGGGTTGAACGGCGGCACTGCGACGACTTCAGAGGCCTGTTTTGCGTTCCTCGCCAAGGATTGCATAAATGTTCGAAAATCACTCATCTCACTCGAACCCGAGGAAGCGCTCGAACGACCGTCACGTCTGCCCGAAGGCTTTATTGGGATCTCGAGTCCACTCGCGAAAAAGTAGAAAAAATACAGTATTCGCGTATCCCACTTCTGATGTTAGGAAAATGAAACTCGGGAGAGGCAATCTTATGGAGAACAAGGTTTATTCCGGACTGGACGCTTCAGTAGACTGAGTACGAATGAATACAATTCATAGAGCTCAAGTATATATGTGGATAATGAGATGGCCGGGAGAGGGGATAATCCTGTATGCCTGAGGTGTTACACGCTCTGCGTGTGTGGGTATCTTAACAATATTGTGAGAGACATTCTGTACGTTTGTCTTGTACGTTTATTCTGTAACGACTAACTTTTCATACACAAGAGGTAAGTATCGAGAAGGAGGTAAACATTGTATACCTTGTGTATATGTTCCGTGTAAATGTGTTGTCTGTATGCGAGAGTGAATGTGTATGTGAATCTGTTTTGGCCTTTATGATTGTGTCGTTGACACTTTTATTCAACAGAAGTTTGGCGGGGCCATGGTGAAGCATCGGAAATGAAGTCATGAAAGGCACGATATTTGGGCATGAGAGCAGATGAAGTCAGGGACAAGTTGTTGTTCGAAAAACATATCACGTTACCAATTATGAAAAACGGCAATTCAGGCACTCTACAGTCAGTTAAAATCGGAAACGAAAACATATGCCTCTGTAATACGTGTGCTTTCGATAGTCTCCTCCAAATATCCTTGTCTGCGATCTGTGATTGGCTATTGTTGAGAGAAGCAGTAAGTAAAACATAGCTTCTTGTTGTGGTGATAATTTCGCTCACAATCAGTTAAAGTTCCCTAAATTGTTCATGACTTTTCCCGTCGACAAATTTAGAAGTCCCTGACCTTTTTTCACGAAACTTCGGTAATGTTGGGCAGCTGTTGCGACTAAAACCTTCCGAAATTGTGCACCTTTGATATATGAATGTCAATTCAAAAATATATTGTATTGCTTCGATCTACACAAATAATCAGAAACTGTAAAATGCCATTTCCGAAAGTTATATTTGCTAAATTTACGAAGCATAGTTGACGTTTGAAAATATATTTAAAAAAAAAAAATACGTCTTTCCCTGACTTTTTCCGATAGACAAAATTCCCTATCCATTCTCAGTTTGCCCAGTTTTGTCGGTCGGTCAGCACCCTGTGTTATAAAATGTAAATAGTTATACGCGGTTGAACCAAGAAAGAGAAAAGGCAATGAATCACTATCACTAAATATTTGCAACGAAAAAAAAGTCTGAGGGAAAATGCCTCATTGGCTGAATACATTGGGTATCTAGTTTCACGAAAATTTTTATACGCAATTCTCGATATTTCGTTGTTTAAACATAATACGTAACGGTTATCACAGATGACAGAATCGAAGGAAGGGAACCCTTTCATCAAGATGTGCTTCGATATTTTTGACAAAGGGCTAAGAGCTTACTTTTACAAATCACGAGCCGCAATATTGCTTGATCTTTTTAAGAAGGACAGCGACGTCATACGCGGTGGATGCCGCCTAATTGACTGCGCCACAAATGTTGGTTACTTGGCTGGTGTACTATTTAGAAGTATACCCAGCTATAGAGAAAGGTCACAATGTGATCATGGATGCCCAACTCGGGAGAAAACGTTGCCCATTATAACAATTCAACGAGCAACTGTATGCAATGGACAAGAATATAAAAATGTAATTCTGGACCAGGTTAGGCTCACTGGTCAAAAGAAATGTTCTTTAAGATCATGCTCAGGATGGGAAACAACAGAAATATTGGCATTAGGTGAAATTTTGCATACATACCTACTTTAAACAAGTCATCGAGACAAATTGATCTTGCGAATGTCGTAAAAATCTCGTTACTGCAAAGTGAAAAATGGTAATAGCAACTCAAGGAATGACGTAATACAATTTTATTTATTTATGGAGTTGAAGTTCGGAACTAAACGTACTCCAAGATAACGATACCAGTTTTAAAATTTTTATTTTGTGCCATTACAAAAAAATATACGTTACAGGAAAGAAAATGCTAATGAGTTTTGTCCAACTGTGGCCAGAAAATTTAGAATCTGTTATTGCTCTTTTCGATTATGCTTACTCTTCCTATACTTTCTTGTAACTATGACGATAGTATGATCGGCTCAACAACAATTAGTGCTAAAGCCTTATTTAATTAGAAAAATACAATGAACCAAGCAAACTGATTTTGCGTTTCAATTGCCAGAAATCGCGCAGAATAGTTACTCGTGTTATATTATTTTTTTGTGATTCCCACAATACCTAAACAGTTGTTGTAAGGATACCCATTCTAGAAGGTGGCCTGTTAGATTTCGACGTTGATGTATACATCTCCAAATATCGAAGTTTACGTATCGCAAACGGAACAATGGTCTGAACAGACCCATTTTATCCGCAAATTTAAACAAAAAACAGTTCAATGCATTTTCATTTGCCGCAGCAATAAACAAATTGCATGAATTCTACGAATTTACTATTTCGTAGAATCCATTCAATCCATGGTATTTCTTTATTTCTGTGTCAAATAAAAATGTATTGAAATGATTTTTTCTTGAGAATTGCGTATACAATGGGACTGTTGGGCCATTTTTCGCGTTTGAGACACGTGGACTTGGATGTTGAGAGATATACGATACGATAACGTCGAAATCGACTAGTGTACCCCCTTCACTTTGATTTTCTACTACTAGAAGGAATGATAGTGGTTTTTGCATTAAGACTGTGAAGATTTACACCCGAGTGCAATCAGCCGCATAATAGTTCAGCGGAGCCGGCACGAGCGCTCGGCATGATCGCACAAGGTTGTAAATCGTCATGCTCGTGATGCAGACAATTTTTTCGCTCCAAGTACACGAAAAATGGGATTCAACGAACAGTGTTATATTTTCTCTGAGGTTCAATTACTCTAACGTTTATAACTTCAGCCTCGAAAAATAAATCGTTATTTCACGATGTAAGAATTGTCTGGTATCTATGAACTCGTGATTAAACATTATTAATAATTATTTTAACCTAGTCTAATTTCGCATCTATGAATAATGTACTTGATATACTGGTGTACATATTCTGAAATATGTTTTACCTATTGTAGAATCTTGGTGATCGGTCAATTAAGTAAACGTATTTTTAGTTAACGTTTCGACCCGGATATGGGCCCTCCTCAGAACGATTTATTTATTTAACTGTCAAGAACAACAAAAAATTTTTTTTAAATAATAATACTAGAAGTACAATCAGACATTAAATATTGTAGATGTAATACTCTTAGGGCTATTATATATTATTGGTTAGTGAGAACAATTTGATTAATTGAAAAAAGAAAGGCTTAAAGTGTTATTTACCTTTTTTTAAAAGTAAGTGGACTAAGATGTAGTCGAATTCACAATTTACAATTAGTGGAGACAATGTTCTTTGAGTGACGGTAGTCAATGTCAATCTTCTAGTTATTTTACATGTAGGAGTTAATAGTTGGAAGTCATTAATTAAAAAGATTAAAGAACTATATTTCTTCACAGTCAATATGTCATTGTGTTAAAAGGTTTTAAAGAAGGTCTTTTTAGCAGTAAAATTAATTTGCAAAGTGTCCAAGAAGTGGAGGTAGGCTCTTTATGACTATGTTCCACATGTCTAACAAAAATTATTGTTGGTTGAACCGATTGGGTCAACAGGTAAATAACGATTGATGGGAGAAACAAATATGATCCAGAGTGAAGGTGAACCTAATATAAACAATTATACAGAAAAACGAAAAATATTTTGTGAAAAAAAAATTATGTAGAAAAACTGTGTTATGGGGACAAAAATTTTGTGTATCTAGTTAAGGTTAAACAATATTTGTTGTGTGGGCGGAGATTAGAGGTTTGTAAATATTACTTAAATGTTCAACATCTTGTCTAAGATTAACGGAATTGGTGTGACCTACAATGTTGCATATTTCTAGTAATAGTCTTTTATAATAATTGGGTTCTTCACAAAGGATGTTTGTATTGTCGTAGTTAAAAGTATGTTGTTTATTGATACTATGTTTTGTTAGAGCGGTGTGACGTTCTTCAATCTCATGTACATTGCGTTGAGGTTCTTTGATTCTGGTGTTAAGGTGGCGGCCAGTTTGTCCGATATAAACTTGGTTGCAATCATTGCAAGACATTTTATACACAACATTGGATCGTTTGCAAATGGGGATCTTATCTTTTTCCGTGTCAAAGACTAATTGTAAATCTTTTGAATTTTTTCCAACAAACTTGACATTATGTTTGGTAAATAGACGGTTCAATGACTCAAAGAGACCAGATACATATGGGATGGGAATATATGTAGTAGCAGGTCTATTGTTATCGTCTGCAGGAGCAGAGTCAATATTATTGTCAGGTAAGTTGTTGATGTAGGTGCGTGTCTTATTAATATGTTTGTGTAATAGGCCATGAGGATAATCATTCCATCTTAGTATATTGTATATGAGCGACAGATTTTTTTCCTGGAACTCTGTACTAGAAAGTTTGATGGCTCGGTCAACTAGGTTAATGATGGTGCCTATTTTGTAGGACATTGGGTGGTGAGAATTAAAATTCAAATATCTTTGAGACTAGGTTTTTTTGTGGAACCAATCTGTTTTGATATTATTGTTGTTGTGTATCAGCAATACATCTAAGAAATTGATGGCGTTATTTTCTTCTATATCGACAGTAAATTGTAATCGTGGATGATATCGGTTAAAAATATTAAGAGTGTGATCTATTTTTTCTTTAGGAACAGCAGTGAGAATATCATCAACATATCGAAAATAGAACGGTAAATCAAAATCAAGATTGTTAATGCAAGACATTTCCAAGTCTTCCATGACAAGGTCTGACAAGATTGGGGAGAGAGGAGATCCCATGGGCAACCCGAATTGTTGTGCATACGTATCGTTGTTAAATTTGAATATTGCAGAATCAAAACATATTTTTAAAGCTTTATCTAGTTCAATAAGGGGAATTGGGATCTTATTTTCAAGAGAAGCCCAACGGTTGTTTACTGCGCGCAATGCAAGATCTGTCGGAACGTTGGTAAAAAGAGATATTACATCTAGCGATATTAAAGTATAGTTGTCTGGGATAATCAATGTTTTTATTGTGTCAACTAAGGAAAAGCTATCTTTAACTCTAGAGGTGGGAGGTGTGATATTAGTGGTGAGCCATGAATTAATTATCTTGGATAAGGCATAGGTCGGGCTATTGACAAATGAGACAATAATTCTTAATGGGACTTCCTCTTTGTGAATTTTAGGTAGCCCATATGCGCGTGGGGGGACACTATTGTAAGTAGAAATGCTTCTATATAAGTTTTTGTTTATTAATTTGGAGTTAAACCAATTGAACGTGAGTTTGTTCACCCTAGTTTGTAGGGAGTTACACAGGTCATATTTAGCAATTCTGTAGGTGTTGGTGTCAGAAAGCTGTTGCCTCATTTTGTTGTTATAAGAGTCTCTATGCGTAGCTACCGACGTATTGCCTTTATCAGCTTTTAAAAACATAATATTAGGGTTGTTTTTTTTAAAAATCATGGTATCACGAATTTTTTTGTCAGTGACTGAATTATTGATATTGTTTCTGGGGTACTTTGGGAAAACAAGAACTCGGTTAGTGAAATCGGATCTAACTTGATTTCTTGACTCAGTAGGAAAACTCGTAAACTCGTAAAAATACGTTTGCTTAATTGACCGATCACCAAGATTCCATAATAGATTATATACGAGGTCGAGAATTCTTATTCATCGAAATATGTTTTACGTTGTGGGATTCATGTTGATCGATTCAATCCATTTTTTCTAAACCATTCCAATATTGATGTTATACGTTATGTCCAATTGTAGGTGGGCCTGTGTTATTCGAAGTATTCGATTTCGAAAACGACGATTGGCCAATAAAGCTTGGCCAAATACCCAAACAGTTTGTAAACCCTGTATCATCATGATTGGAGATTTACGAACTGGTGGGTCTTGTTCATTACAAGGGCCCAGGAATACGAACGCGTACGTCCGATGACGGAGAGAAGAGCAGGCTCCTAGGCTATTACACGGCGATTTCGAGACGTCGAGGAGAATCTTGGGTCGAATACGACGATACCCATGAAAAGGATCTGCGATTAAAAGACACATTCAATGCTAATCCGAAAATTTTGGTTTTTGCGCACCAAAATAATAAATAAAACCAGTGTTACGAATAAAAAAAAATATTTGTTGCGTAGATCTTTATGCATTTGATCATTCAGGGAATCTCAGAGTGCCAGTAAAATGAGCAAATTGTTTTGAATACATTTTCTGGATACAATATTTTTCCTTTCCTGATAAATTCGTTATGAACAATTAAATGTGATAGTGTGAGCAACCGTGCCCGTGTGATGAGTAACAGTAGTTCCGAAAATTAACAGGAGCACTATGAACATACAAGCGTAAAATTCTAATTTTATAGATCAGCATGCTACTTGAACCACATACTTGTCTTGATTTTGCAATGAATTACAGATTTTTCTACAAAAAAAAATCGGAGATACAGTACATCGAGAGCAACTAATTCGCGGATCTGAAATCAATTTTTAGCGAATTTTTATATCCGCGCGTTCTGGCATTTCTGTGTAGCGTCGTTGGCATGGGGGTGAGTTTCGGGTGTTGGGGGTCGAGCAACAAAATCGGAAATCCGACAGATTCACCTGATTCAGTGATTTATTGGTTGAAAATAAAATATACAGTACATTCAATTATATTTCAAGCGTATTGTTTTTACGTGACGACTTGGGGGTGGTTTCCGGAGCACGGGTTGATTCTTTCAGTTCGAAATGAGTGTATTGTTCGAGCAACTAATTAGCAACAAATTCTCATCATTTTTTCGTTAATGTTTCGTCATCCGTTTGCCTGGCTTTGCCAACTTTTTTTAAACTTGACATCGCCCTTAATTTCGGCGAAATTACTGGAGCAACAAAATCAATATTTGGGGAACAAATTAGCAACTAAAGAGCACTAAATCTCCATATAGGTCATTTTCGATTTTGATGAAGTGGTTATTCCAGCTTAAGAGACGTAAAACAAACACCGATTGTGAGAAGGAATAATCGAGTTTGGAAAAAAATCTATTATACTCGATTAATCGGGAAGAAATAATGGATTGAATCGAAAATCGATTATTTTTGGTCATTCCTAATGCATGTCTGGCTGTATTATGCAATTCTCAGTCAATACTATCAGCTTAGAAACGCAACCTTGCTACAGCTGGTACAGAATCGAATTCAAATGCTTCTTGCATTCAAACTCACCAACTGTTGATAAAAATTAACAGTTCGTATTTTGGTATTTATTCAATCCTAACAAAATTACTGCCACATCGTATGAATAAACAGAATTTCACTAACAAGAACTAATATTTGCTTTTTGGTTTTAACATATCCAAAATCAGTGGCACAAAGTAAGTGATAATACAATCAGCACCGGCTCTTCGCATCGCTGTCAATACTTCATACAGTACACTTTCCAAATCAAGTGCTCCACTCTGAGCTCCATGGTAAAGCATTGCATATTCACCAGACACTTGGTAAACAAAAAGTGGGTACTCGGGATGCGCATCTTTAATTTTCCGAACTACATCCAAATAAGCTAAACCTGGCTTCACCATGAGCATATCAGCGCCTTCTGCTACATCTCTAGCCTGTGAAAAATATAATTAGATTTTAACCATTGTAAAAATGACACCAAGTGTGATTTACGTATACTTCGATCATTGGTCAAGTCGATGAGTACGAATGAAGGAACCATAAGGCAAATTACATAAACCAAAATTATGTTGTGGATCTGCACAAGAGGTATTCCACGTCAGATTAGTGAATGATTGACCATGACATTCTATATTTTTAATAATGATTTTTCCTGTAATAGTATACCTGAAAAACGTCTATGAAATTTTTTATATTTCTTCGATCACCAGTTTTCAGCCCACGAAATCTGAAACCCATCTCAAGAATGATCTAATTGATTTTCAAAAACCAAAGTTGGCAATATTCTGATGCAATTTGAAAATTTTCACAGACTTTTCACAATGGAAGTACGTTGTTTCCATTTTATAATCTTGAAAAATGGTTCAAAAAATACATATTTACAAATTTTACTTTGATGTTAAGTAATCGTCGTAAGTTACCTGCCATGAGACCGAAAGCACCAAGAGTGAACACCAATAGAACATGACGTCACCTAAATAACATGATATGACTGTAACGGTAACAGATTCTGGGCTCTATCATACAAAACATTCGCGTTGAAATATATTGAAATAATATTGAAAGCCTAAAGGAAAAAAAAAATGATACTTTTACCCTACAATTTCATGTGAGAGTTTTAAATTACTAGGGATGTGCGGGTACTCGAACTCGGGTTTCGGTCGGGTTTTTTGGCAATCCTGAAATTTTTGGGTAGTCCGAAATCTTCGAGTACCCTAAATTTTCGCATATCTAACTCGAAAGTAATCCATTTTACCCGACCTAACCCGACCCAAAGAATTTCAGTACCCGCACCCCTACTGGTCGATAATAAAATTACAAACGCTCGTATTCGAGGATTAGTTCTCAACCCTATCAATAGTACCGCACAAAAAAGTGCAACTTTCGTATCTTTGTGCTCCATTTACGTATATACTAGAAAATCACTGAAGTAAGTATGTATGTATTTCACCAGCGGCACTGTTAAGAGAGAATGCGGAAAACGCCGGGGTGTAGTATGATAGTGGGGGAAGCGGCACTATTGGGAGTAGCGCCATTGAGAGATTATACTGTATTTCATGATGATGTACTAATGAAGCAGGCAGGTATGAAAGAATTCAATAGTATATTCTTCGGTGAGTCGCTAGTCGGATTTTTTGAGAATAGAAGCTCCAGAAATCACAATTCCAGCCGGCTACGAAATAGTCCTTCAAATCGTCCGGGATTTCGGAAGTGTCATATGTCCGAAATTTTGAAAATCGCTCTTTACTTTAGAAGTCCCTGTATTTTTGGAGAAGCGAAAACAGCCGTGGCCAAAATTTTGTAAAACCCCGCAATTTTCGGCAAACCCGAGATTTTTGAGGAACTCGAGTTTTTGGGCAATCCGAAATTTTCGAGTACCCTCCCCAACCCGACCCGAAGAATAGTACCCGTACACCCCTAGAAATGACTAATCAAATATTTATATTTGATTTTTGAGAATTAATGGTCTTTTTTTCGGTCAAGTTTAAAAATTCATAATATAAAAACGGATAGCTGAAAAAAAATAATTCTTTTTTTTTTTGGCGTGTTCTCAGGGTTTACATTATCACAGGAAAAAGTCTTGGTAAAAATGAAAAATATCACGTTCATTCCTACACTCAATTGATATGGAATACTCGATAAGGATGTTTACAGTATAAACAACGAATATTATCTTACAGCTGCTCTTGCTGCAAGCCCATTACTACCTGGCGGTAGCTGGTAGCATTTTCTGTCCCCAAATTGCGGAGCAGACTTTGAGGCATCTCTGAAGGGCCCGTAAAAACCTGATGCAAATTTGACGGCGTAGGATAAAACTGTAACTTTATTTGGTAAATCAGCAGCGGCTAAAGCTTTCTTTATTGCTCCAATCCGACCATCCATCATGTCCGAAGGTGCCACGACATGTGCTCCTGTACAGTTTTGAAAATTGACCAAGTATTAATACGAATTCTTAATAACAATTGATTCAAGGCTTGTCACGTTTACGAAATTTATTTTTCTTGTGAAATTTGTCATCCTATCATGAAATCAAATCAAATCGTTATTTCGGATTTTCAATTATAATTTTATGATCTCCTGAAGTATTTACTTACCGCCATAATCATGAATTATTATTTATGAGGAAATTACTTGCTGCCTGATAAATAGTTGAATATCTAAATTAGTGCTTGATTACTAAATATTTTAAGGTTTCATCAACTGTACGAAACTACGAAAAGTGCCTGACAGAATTCAGCAGTAGTGGCTTGTGTATAAAAAGGAACCATTCAGATAATTGTGATTATCGAATTTCATCAGTTGAAACATTTTGTACTTATAGCTCTCATATTTGAATTCCAGTTTTCAGCATATTACATACACTATTAATTTTTGAACAAGATTACTACGTTGAATATCTCATTCCTCACCAGCCTGACCATATTTGACAGCAATCTTGCTAATACGTTGGATGGAAGCTTCGTTGTTGATGCGACCGTCAGAGTGTAGTATTCCACAATGCCCGTGTTCAGTATAAGCACATAGGCAAACATCACAAGTGATTAACAAGTTAGGAAACCACTTTCGAAGTACTGGTATTGCTTGTATAACTGGATTTTCACTACTATCTGCATTGGAACCAGTTTTGTCCTATGGTTACAAATTTTCAAATGAGGATGAAAAGACACTTGTTATAATTTCTACCAGAATCATAGCATATCAGATCCTATAACCTTGATCAAGTGACTTGGAACACCGAACAACAGAACCGATTGCAACCCCTTTGCTATCAACGGCTCTAATATTTCTTTTAAAACATTAATTCCATACCGATATACTCCAGGCATACTTGGAATCAGCTCCTTAGCATTGGGTTCATCCCTGAAACAGGTAGTGAAAAATAGGTAAATTGGTGTTTACCTCAATGATGGTTGAGTTATTTAGGAAAATATAGAGGTGTTTTTGTCGTAGGAATGGGAAAATATTCAACTCAGTACAAGACTTTTATTCAAGATTTCAACTCAAGTGGTCTCATTGTTCGGAAAACCAAAACTGTTCTACGCAACAGCAATACTTACTGGTATGATCAAACTATATTCTTGGTAATATTTTGTTAACTTTTTGTATACTGTAGATGATACTCTACGTAATGTTTCGTTCAATTTGTTTTGTACAGTGCCGAACATATATACTTATAAGTTCGAGTATGCTCTTTTGGAGGGGTAGTCGAATTTGGCACTGTTGTATATATCTCAAATTAATCAAGTCCACGTATTTCAAACGCAAAATAGGGCATAACAATTCCAGTCTACATACAATTCTGAACGAAACCACTGTAATGCATTTTCATTAAATGAAAGAATAAAGAAATTACATAATTACAACGAATTTACTATCTCGATTTTATGAAAATGTGTTAGAGTGGTTTTGTTCAAAATTACATATAGAATAGCGCTGTTTTTTGGGTTTGAGATACAAGGATGATTCGAGATATGTACGACAACGTCGAAGTCGACTAGGGCACTCCATTAACGTGCCACATTTGAAGACAATTACAATTATGAAACTTTGTCCCGTTGGTGTTTTTAAAAATGCACGCACGAGCAAAAACGCCATAATGAGTTGGTTTATAAAACTTAAGATTTTACTCACAATATAAAAATCGGATACATCAGATTCTTCGCTGTAATTTCGACGTTCTGTGATTGCCATTGTCGCAATAATGGGTGAAATATCCCACTATGTAGAGTGTGTTTAGCTTTAACTGTTGCCATTTGTTAGGTTTTTAATCACATACGTTTTCAAGTACCGTTGGGCTGGATACTGATATGAATAGTTACGAATGATCTACACTTGATGTTAAAACATACTTTAACATCTTAATGCAGTGTATTCAATGTTTTATTTATCTTTTTAGTTCGAATCGAGCTCCAATTAGATCCGTTCACGCTTCAATTCCGGTGTTAACCTAGCTTTAACTATGAGAGGTCGAAACCAACTGTAAACTGTAAGTTGAATATGTAGCGCGAATTGGCATGACAATATGTTAAAATACAGAACTTCTCACAACCTCTGAACCGCAGTTTATACGACGTATTAATGCCGACACTTTATAGAGGGGAGGACACGGTGCGGAGAATATACTGCAGTGGGAGTGATCGTTGACTGAGATATTCTCCGTCAACATATACTTATATAAGACTGCTAGCGCTGAGTTATTTTTCGCAACAGCTGCCGGGTCAGAAGCGGATTTGAGGGTATTAGCAGTTTCATGTATTATCAACCAAGTAACTGACCACGCCGGTTAAAGAAGTTCTTCATAACCAACACTGTCGCGTCCAATACGTTGGTAACATACCGTCGTCATTGGGAGATTAAAAAGTTGGGACATTCCACACAAAAAAAAGATCTACGCAGAAATTATGCAAGAAAAAAAAGAATGTCAATCAAATATGAGTGTCTAATTTAGAGGTGTCCACTTAAAAAATACATCGATGCGTTTTATTCGATGCAATGCATCGGAACCTTGCATGGATGTCTTTCGATACATCGCTTAAAGTCATCGATGTTTTTTCGACGTCGAATACTTTTATGTTTTTTAGCTCACCAAATAAAACGAAAAATGCGCGTCAACAAATGTCATTTTATTTATCTCATACCTGTTTCTTTAAAATCGCCAAGAGAAAGTGTGACCATAGTTTACTATTCACCATTTCCAACTAAATGCAGAAAGTTCGCTGTCTTTCTTTTGATCCGTATAAACGCAGAGCAGCCCCCTGACACCGGCTTGCTTTTCCTATACGATAAATTCAAACGCGTTTTATCTTGGAATCTGAAGTTCTTGAAATCGCCACCAGCAGCGCTGGCTGTTCATGTGAAACACTGATCTCTATACCTATAACACAGAGATCAGTGCACTATACTAGTGCTGTGGGTAATGCTGTAGCTGTAATGATATGTTTAATTTTATGATACTGTTTGTTGGTTGAGTAGTATTGTATGAGACATGTAGCTTTGTAAGTGAAACAAAAAATTTATAGAAATATTTTATTACAATGCCAACAAAAATATATATTTTTAAGTCTTTAATCACTTAACATCAATGCTGTTTAGACAGTCTTTGCAGAAACAAAAGTTTGTAACACAATAAATTATTGGCCTAAAAACGGTTCTCTAGCGATACGTGACGGACTTTACTGAAAATATTGAATTTTATACACGATTGTCGACTAGATACATGTAGAATTTTTTATTATTTTATTTCAAAAAATTGGTTCACTATCAAATACTTCTAAATATACTACAATCATCTACAGACGAACTATAAAGGATTCCGTTAATTAGATTACATTAGATTGATGGTATGTCGGCTAAACTCATATTAATTGATTAATGCAAGTGTGAAACCATATTACGAGATCCTTGCACTACCCTGCAGAACTACCATATAATATTATCGTTTTAGTACTATAATCGGGCTCCATATACTTAGCCCCAGCTCATCTACCCCGATTGGAATAATTCTTTCAGAAATCGTTTGTGAATCGTTAGTAGGCGTTTGATAGCGTATTCCCGGCGTCTGATTGTCAATAGTTTATGTATAATGATAAAAACAAATTTTCCTAGGGAATTTGAGTGATGATGGCCCCTAATTAACCGTATTTTTGATTAAACGCAATGTTATCAATATGCAATCGTTTGTACGTCATTTGTCGGTGTTCGATAAAATGTTCTCAACGTTTGGAATCCAGCAGTTTATTTGTAAAACAATAAACAATTCTGTTACAATAATATTTCTGGGGGGTTTTATCGATTGTGGGGAATTTCCCCAGTTCTAGGGAATTTCCCCAAGGCTGATTTTAGTAAGCTTCTATTTTTCATAAATTTTTATTTTTTTAATCCTCAACCGTTTGTAGATCGTTTGTAGGTGTTTGATAGTGCATCTCCGATGTTTGATAGTCCAACGTTCATGTATAAAAATGAAAACAAATTTATTTCGGATATTTTAGTGACGGTAGAATTTTGTCATTGAATAACATTTCATTTCGTTTGTAAGCGTATACGTTGTAACGTGGCGTTTCAGAGCCGCCCGTCACAAGGGCACATAACGGAGAGAAATGTCTAGCAAACGCGTCCGTGGCGGGGTACTCCAACCGAACTCGATACGAAATAGGCAATAACTACTACTAACTAATTCATTCTTTGTAAATTGTGTATTTCGCGCTCCAATGCACGCTAACAAGGTTTTTGGACGACGACGATCTCGACCACCGAGGGATCAACAGCTACCTATAGTATTGGGAAATCATCCACTCAGATACGCTACCTGACGGATCAAATATAAACTACTCTATGCAGGTCAAGCTTAAACTGCTGATATCAAATATAATATGTGAGAAAAGTAGTTTAAAAGTGTTAAACTTTTTTTTAAACATTAAGTAATCAATTATTATCTATAAGCTTAGTTATTACTTAAAAACATCTTAAATTTCAATATTTGATCAAAAAATTTAATCATGGAGTTTCCACCACGAGAAAATAAAAATAAAACTTTCTGCTGCGTGTATGGGTGTAATAGCAAGTCTAGTAAGAACAATACAGTTCGATTTTACACTTTTCCTTCGGCAAATTCTAGTTTTGTAGTAATCAAAAATAAATTTGGTGAAGATGAAGTAATTGATCGTCGATTAGCTTGGATAAAAGCATTGAAAATTGGGAATGAGGTTACACAGTCAAAAAAAGTGTTTTTATTACATTTCACCAAAAATGACTTCATACCAACATGTAAGTAATTACCTATAGAATTTCATTTCATAATTATTTGTTTATCATCAATATGAAATGAAATTTTTTCTCATGTAATATTTGTCAGAAAAAATAAAAAACAATAAACATTAACTTTTATTTTTCATTGCAGCCAATGTTGCGATATTGCACCCACAATTTCATGCGGTGGATCTTTTAAACGAGAAGTTTGGAGACAGAATGCAATTATTTTATACTCATTATCACAACTAGTATCTGATTGCTGTAGGCCACATTTCATTAGATGTCCCGCATCAAGTATATCTTCACCACCAATAAAATTTTTATGACTAGGCTGAGTATTTGCAAACTCACAAATTTCTTGTATTGAAATTTTCATATTTTATTGAATTTTTTTTGAAAATTCGAGTTTTAATAACTGTAGATAAATACACGCTTTCACATAAGAACACGAAAGCTGATTTAAAAATGCGTTTTAGAATAGTTACTGCTTCTGCCGCAAGGAGAAGCCACGCTCCCGGCAGATTTCCCAATATACCTATGTGGTGATAAAAACAATTCAAATTAATATGACCGATAAAGAAGACCGATACCGATGGCTCCTCACACGGGTCCGAGTTTGGGTTTGGAGTACACGTTGAATTTTTTTAATTCTAATCTAGATGCATTTTGGATTCGAAAACTTCTAGTACGGCTGAAATTTGAAAACCGTACTAAATTTGGCACCATCGTACTAGCGTACTGAACAGTAGACAGAAGTACTGAATCTAGTACAATTGTACTAACAGAGATGAGTAGGGAGATGTCCAACGCTCGCGTTTTAGGTGATCCCACCAGAGTGGCGCTGAAACGTAGCGGTGAATCGAGAAGTAGAATTTTGTAATCATCGCCTCGATCGATGCTGCAGAGTTCTTTTAGGGCTACACCAACATGATGATCATAAATATGCTTGGTGGATAATACAATCGCGCGTTCACTGTTGTTTGCGTGTGTGCGGTGCTCGTAGGCGAATTAGAATGTAGTTGCGCGGGCATACCCACACGGTAAAACGCTCGGCTCACGGACGCACGCACAACACACACCGTCGGCCACGAGCGACTAACCCCAACGTTCTAACACACACTGGGTGGATTGGGTGTACATATGGGGCATTTCATCCAAATTCAACATATTCATTCGTTATCGTATGATATAATCATTTATATCAAACATTACATCAATACGATAACGAATGAATATGAAATATTTGGGCCTCCGGATTTTGTACGTAGGCTCGTAGTGAGTAAAATAATTAGCCGAATGAAAAGAAATATAAGAATGAAGATTTAATAGGGAAAATTTAACAGAGCCTCATTCTATTTTCCGATTTTTCCGATTTTTAATTATTGTGCAGCGGTGTACACTGACATAACGAGCCAGCAACAGCTACAGCTCCAAAGAAAACTAAATGCCTGCGTCCGGTATATTTGTAAACTATCTAAGTACGAACATGTCACTCCGTGCTTTGCTAGCCTCCGCTGGCTCACACTTTGGTCTAGAAGAGAATTTTTCCTGGTCTGTTTATTATACAAAGCTCTTGTGTTAAATCAAAAGCCACTCATCAAAAGAGATATGCGTATTCTTGAACCTCGCGTTCGCCGAGGGGATGTCAGGCAAGACTACTATGAGCTTCCGCGCTGTCATGGTGCCAAAGATCAATTGTTCATGATCGCGGCTGCCATGTCTTGGAACCTGCTGCCGGCCTACTGTACGACTCAGCCATCGTTCCAAGAATTTCGTAGAATCTGTTATAAGTATTTATTAAATATCGAATCGAGCTAGATCACTTGACATGTTGTTGTCGATGCTATTATTTTATTTTATCTTGTTACATGTCATTTTTATTTTTTATTTTTGAGTTATAATTGCTGGTAATGTGCGATGTGTGGGTGATGCGAGATATATTGTGTATGGAACACTATACTATATTTAAACCCTGTTTATTGTTTTACTTATGTCTGTCATTTATATATTTATATAAGTCTCGAAATCAAAGACTTGGTAATTTCGAGGAAAGGTGGAGAAATCACGACATGTGAAGTTGCAGTAAATAACTGTAATTAAAAAACACAAAGTCATAAAATGACGTTTACAATTGAATAATGTTACATTAACTAATATTGCAGTTGTATATTACATTAACTTTAGCACCGCACCTGAATCAATCACAATCGTCGGTATCTCGTAGTGATTATGTATAGCTTTATCCTGAACTATGCCGTATGACCGCTAACGAGCGACTCTGTTGATTCCGCTGTGTTTTTACTCGACGTCTCCTTTAGTTGTATACATAACAGATCCGTGACGTACCTGAATGGGAGACCAATAAGTTTGATAAGGTGTCAAACTTACATTTATAGTGTACTTCATTATTCTATGTATTGTCTTATTGGACGGCCGCAAGGAGTCTAGGCTCCACGGCCGATTAAATAAACATTATTATTATTATTATTATTATTATTATTATTATTATTATTCATATATCAAGTAATCTAGCTCGATTCGATATTTAATAAATACTTATAACAGATTCTACGAAATTCTTGGAACGATGGCTGAGTCGTACAGTAGGCCGGCAGCAGATTCCAAGACATGGCAGCCGCGATCATGAACAATTGATCTTTGTCACCACGACAGCGCAAGCTCAAAGTAGTCTTGCCTGACATCCCCTCGGCGAACGCGAGGTTCAAGAATACGCATATCTCTTTTGATGAGTGGCTTTTGATTTAACACAAGAGGTTTGTATAATAAACAGACCAGGAAAAATTCTCTTCTAGACCAAAGTGTGAGCCAGCGGAGGCTAGCAAAGCACGGAGTGACATGTTCGTACTTAGATAGTTTACAAATATACCGGACGCAGGCATTTAGTTTTCTTTGGAGCTGTAGCTGTTGCTGGCTCGTTATGTCAGTGTACACCGCTGCACAATAATTAAAAATCGGAAAAATCGGAAAATAGAATGAGGCTCTGTTAAATTTTCCCTATTAAATCTTCATTCTTATATTTCTTTTCATTCGGCTAATTATTTTACTCACTACGAGCCTACGTACAAAATCCGGAGGCCCAAATATTTCATATTCATTCGTTATCGTATTGATGTAATGTTTGATATAAATGATTATATCATACGATAACGAATGAATATGTTGAATTTGGATGAAATGCCCCATATGTACACCCAATCCACCCAGGGTGTGTTAGAACGTTGGAGTTGGTCGCTCGTGGCCGACGGTGTGTGTTGTGCGTGCGTCCGTGAGCCGAGCGTTTTGCCGTGTGGGTATGCCCGCGCAACTACGTTCTAACTCGCCTACGAGCACTGCACACACGCAAACAACAGAGAACGTGCGATTGTATTATCCACCAAGCATATTTATGATCATCATGTTGGTGTAGCCCTAAAAGAACTCTGCAGCATCGACCGAAGCGATGATCACAAAATTCTACTTCTCGATTCACCGCTACGTTTCAGCGCCACTCTGGTGGGATCACCTAAGGCCGTGGTCGAAAATTGACTCACAGTACAGTCACCAATCTTTTAACTCTTTTGCGTTGCCGAGTTCATGGACAGCTCTGTCTCTGTCCTAGGGAATTTTTAGTACTGGCAGTCAATTTACGAACACGGCCTAAAACGCGTGCGTTGGACATCTCCCTACTCATCTCTGGTACTAACACTGGCAACACTGCTTTTGCTAGGTATATCGATAGCCGCTTTCGGAGTCGATAACATTGTCGATAACAGCAATAAAATTTTGTAGCGCAAGCCGTTCAGAGATTCGTCTCCTTCGTGAAAAATGGCGCTACTTGCGAGGAAGGTCTGCAAGGTTCTGGCTCAGGTATTTCTAACTTATTTTACATAACGATTGACAAGCATCGCTCAAAATGCAAACAAAGTTTTTAATTGATGAAGGGTTCACTGATTCCATAGATCACCGTGGAGAATCAATCGGACAATTTTATACGAATTTGGCATTAATCTGAAACTGATAATTCATTTTGGAGTCGACTTTAATAAATTAAAAATATAATTAAATTAAGACCAAATCAGCTCTATATCAATACTCGCTTCTGTCACAGTTTCGACCAACAACCTTGAAATAATTTTGCATCTTGATGCATTATATTTGCTACAATAACTTATTTTATTACATATCTATTTCTTCTCTTCCCCAATTCCAAACTGGTCCCTGATGTTGCTTTGAATGCATCAATTTTATGCATGGATTCTTGGTGCTTTAGGCTGCCCCAAAAGGCCCAGTAGCCAGAACATTCCATCTGGGAGTTGTATATCAGCAGGACGTAGTAAGTAAATTATTTCACCATCGTGTAATTTAGCAATTTTAATATTACACATTAATGTTTCTGCTATTATTTTCAGGGTGTGCAAAAAGAATCAAAAACAAAATGTACGCTTATTCCCGGAGATGGAGTCGGACCAGAACTTGTCTATTCTGTTCAAGAAGTTTTCAAAGCTGCAAATGTGCCCATTGAATTTGAAACATTCTTTTTGTCCGAAGTCAACCCAACATTGAGTGCTCCTCTTGAACGAGTCTCTGGTAGTATTGCTAAGAATCGTGTTTGTTTAAAGGTATTTACTTCATTACTTTTTATGAGATATTATTTGCTTGCTGACACTAAGTTTATTACAACCTGTGCTTTTTATTTGTCAGTTTTATTAACTTAAGCACAACTAACATTTCAGTTATGCTACTGCAAGTTGAATTCGCAACTTATATTAAATTTTTATTTTACATCAAGTAGAATTGTGTGTTCATCTTTTCTCTGTGATTTGAATCAGGAATAAGTTTCGTTTTTTTATATGTTGGCGTACTTTCAAGTTATTCATTATGCACATAATGAATGTCACAACTTGTCAATTCAGTATAATAAGAGCAGGTTCTTTTCAGTAGAAAGGTTACAAGTTTATGTTAAAATTGACAAAGTACGTTTTATTTGGATATCTATCATGTACTTTTCAATTTTCTGAAGCAATTTATATGCGAATTACAACAGTGATCCTATCTGATAAAATATGTGCCATTTTCATTCATATCAGTTATCTAGAGTATACATAGATGCAATAAACTTTGGTATACCATATGAGTGGCAATACGGTGGCAACTGTTTTATGGCCAAGTGCTCCATTGTCGGCTCCTTATCTGATGTACTTTTTGTTTCATGTTTATGTTTTAACTCGCCATGATCATTTCCATTGCAATAATTTCTGCGTAACGTAGGACTTTCTTCGATAGAACTACTAAGGATACAGAAGACTGGGGAGAATTTTTTTATTCACCTCCTCTATAATGCTACACCAGGGAAAAACACTGGTAGATCTAATCAGAACGACAATTAACCCCTGACAGGCAATGATGGTAAAATTTCGGCCCTAAGAATCTTGTTGAACACCTTCAACGTTCATTTTTATTTGTTTAGTCCAACTTGATTAGTTTCATAATACAACCATTTCGTACGGAATTGTTTGAACATTAATTTAAAAAAAGGAATCTTGCTAGTTTTATTAAAAAGTGAGATATTTGAAAGTAATTTCCATTGACTATTTTCTACACTCATTGCCACGAGAGGTATACGGTTTGGATATTTACCTGTCACGGGTTAAGGTTGTGAAAACGCAGAATTAGTCATTACATTTAAATACCTATTAATACAATAAAATGGTTTGTTGCAGATGTAAGAGGCAACGAAACATGTATTTTATTAACTGATATTTAGTTGAAATAAAAAAGATCGGCGTCTTTCCACCTGCAACTACCATTTTGTTTGGTTCATCTACAGGGTATTTAAAGTGTGACAGAGCAATAGTAGTCAAACTATTGATGATACTCAAAAAAGTTTCAGATGGAACTTACATTGTTCTAGAAGGCCGTCATTCTGGACCATCTTATTTCTTTTTTGGTGGAGGTGCTGAAGCTTCGTCAAGGTCAACACCACATTTTTTTTCTACGACATTATTACTGATTGAGGCAAATTCGGTGATCTACAACACAAGGTCATTCTAGGCATGCGAAGTGTGACAATAGTCGAAAAATCAAATCAAATCAAAAGAATTATTTTCAAAGGATTTACTAACCTTGGTTTGTATCTACCTACAGAAGATGCTCGAAGTGACGACCCTCGACTTGTGAACAATTGTTAATTTACTGATGAAAAGACCATCTAACTTCAGCTAACATTTGTGGTGTAATTTCAGTACATGCTCGGTGTATTCTTCCTTTCATATCGTCAGGCGTGGTAGGTGCTACCGCCATTACACTTTCTCTGACAAAAGCCCATAAAAAGTAATCAAGTGATGTTGGGTTAAGCTAGGTATCTTCTGTGGGTAGACACGAACCAAGGTTAGTTAATCCGTTGACAATATTTATTTTGATTTGATTTGATTTTTTCAACTATTTTCATACATTATGTGCCTAGAATGCCCTTGTGTTGTAGATGACTGAATTTGCCTCAAAGTCAGCAATAATGTAGAAAAAAAAAACATTGTTCCGTTTAAAAAAGTGGTGTTCACCTTGACGTAGCTTCAGTGTCTCCACCGAAAAAGAAATAAAATGGTCCAGTATGACGGCCTTCTCGAACAATGTAACTTTCATCTCAAACTTTTTTGAGTTTCATCAATAGTTTGAGTACTATTGTGCTGTCACATTTTAAGCTTTAAGTGTAGCTATATTCTAGACTGTGAAAATTACTTGGACAGAATTTCATTTGAGAATCTTGAAGTTTTCAGCATCCGAACAAACGTAAAATGTTACTCAATTCCTGAATTATTAATAAACAGTAAAAAAACGAAGAAAAGATTTTAAAATATGCATCAGCTAAATGTCTCTTGACAAATAATATTGTTTGTAATGGCTGCATGAAATTAAGGAAATGTAGTATACCATTTAATTTCGACATGACACATTGGGTTGAATTTGGAAATTACGAAAAAATGGAATCAAAATAAAGAAGCAAAAAATTAGTACCCGTGCCTTCAATTTTGCAATGGACTTTAATACAAAAATGATTATGCAATGCATAATCCACTATCAAGATCATGAAGAAACATCTGGCTCTGACAAGGAATGTGTCTCAGGTCGATCTCTTTGATTTTGAGTTCATATATATTATAGTGCATCGAAAATTAAGCGACAGGAATTTTTATTTAATCAGCTGTAAAACACTTTGAGGGGGTAAAAATGAACCTCAAAGCTGGGTATCCAACAAGGTGATTTCTTGATGTGCTTGAATGAATCTAATGCTAAAATGTTTCATTCATCAATAGAATCATAAATCATTTTAAGGGGATGAAAATGACCTGCATAGATGGGCACTCAACAAGGTAATTTCTGCATAAAAAAAAATACGTCTTGCTGAGTTTTCGATGCACTACAGCATATATGAATAAAATCAAAATTGGAGAGATCGACCTGATATACCTTTGTTTTGAGATATTCGTATTTAATTTTCGAGTAGCAAGTGTATTCTTATTAAAAGATTCATTGGGATAGCATAAGCTAGTACATTTTCGTCTAATTACCGGTAAAGAAATCAATTCATTTAGTGTTGATATTAAATTAAGAATAAAACGAAGACATTAAATAGTGTGAAATTTTATTTTTCAGGGTATTTTGGCAACGCCAGATCACTCTCATACTGGAGAGTTACAAACTTTGAATATGAAACTTAGGCGCAGCTTAGACCTGTATTCTAATGTTGTACACGTGAAGTCTTTGCCCGGTGTTAAATCTCGTCATCAAAACGTGGACTGTGTTATAATAAGAGAACAAACTGAAGGTGAGTATTCTGCATTGGAACACGAAAGTGTCAAAGGAGTTGTTGAGTGTCTGAAGATCGTCACTGCCACGAAATCTCAGAGGATTGCTAAATTTGCGTTTGACTATGCAACCAGAAATAATCGCAAGAAGGTTACGTGTGTACACAAAGCTAATATTATGAAGCTTGGTGATGGGCTCTTCTTGCGATCATGTGAAGAGATAGCTAAACTGTACCCAAGGTATACACACACACACACATATACATATATATATATTTTTTTTTATCAATCTACGGAGCATAGACCATTTATATGAATATCTCAATATAGGATTGTATTATACGAGGTTGAAGTTCATAACGAAAGTAACGAAATATTGAAAACTAAAAATGATATGCAACTTTGGAATTAATTTGCAGAAGTTGTGCCTGCAGAATGAGTAATATTTTGCTTTATCCAAGCTGTAGTGTACAAGTTACTACGTTTTAACAATTTCGAGTTGCAAAACAGCGATTTTTTTTAAATATTTCATATCACCCACATTATGTACTTCAACATTATATTTAACTATCCTAGATCACTCTATTTTTATCTAAAATAAAATAAGGTTTCGTCTATTTTTATCATAATTTTGTTCTGGATCTACTGATTTACATAATTTGTTCACAAAGAAAAATATGATTATTTTTTTCAGAATTCAATTTGAAAAGATGATTGTTGATAATTGTACAATGCAAATGGTGTCCAACCCACGACAGTTTGACGTTATGGTTACACCTAATTTGTACGGTAATATCGTTGATAATTTGGCATCCGGATTGGTTGGTGGTGCTGGAGTTGTTGCTGGCGCCAGCTTCAGTGCGGAGTGTGTTGTTTTCGAACCTGTAAGTATCTTTTACAGTACTACCTTGTTATAAGAGAATATTAGGGTGATTAAGGGAATAGGATTCCAATAAATTCGTTATCGAAGTGTGTCCCAACTACTGCCTGGAGAGATTGGAAACCGCATGTGTGTGAATGTGTCGATGTTCATCACACTTCTCGTTATAAAAGAATCACAGATATGTACACGAATTCGGTGACTAAACACGTATCATTCGCGGAATCAAAAGTTAGGAGACCTCAGGTACACAGGTAGAGTGGGGGAAGCTATAAAACTAGCTCAAGGACAACGAAGGGGAACTTCTTTTACAACGAGGACTCTTATAATTGGTACTACTGTAACTGGTTATGAAAAATTTATTATTCTGAACGCTTCTCATTCTCCAGCACAGGCATTTTATCACTGTGAAAACATTGCCATGATTAAAGAATTCATAATGAAATTGTCATTGATGTTCTTTACTTTTAATTTACAGGGTGCGCGTCACACGTATTCAGAGGCTGTGGGTAAAAATGTGGCAAATCCCACTGCCATGCTTTTATGTTCTGTCAAACTTCTGAATCACGTTAATTTACGAACTTATGCAGAACAGATCAGAGACGCTATTAATCGTGTATTGAACGATGGAAAAGTCCGCACCAAGGACTTGGGTGGACAAAGTTCTGCAACTGATTTCACAAAGGCGATTATTTACAGCCTCCGTTAGTTTGATATTAAATTTTGTTTAATATTACAGGACAACCTAGACCTCGCAGCACTTTACACGCATTTAAAGCTGCAAAAAGATATTGCAAGTTTGATATTGATCGAATATTAATGACATAGTTTGTGCATAGCATAAATATTCTCGCTTATATGTGTAACTTGTGCTCATTATTCAATAAATTAGGTCACTTTGTAAAGTATTATTGTAATATTAGAAAGGAATGTTGATAAGTCTAGGTTGATTATCAATATGCAATATTTGTATATAACTATCAACTGATTATGTGATATTCGGTCAAAAACATAGATCTTTGACTCGAAATATTCATGAGACAGAGAATGCATGATCAAGATCTTTGCTTCTATAGTGCATTATTCAATTAATACAGTATTGTCGATTACCTTGTGAATAATACTAGGAAAACCAGAAGTGATGGAGTAGTAATTTTGTCAATAGGTAAATAATTGGTATAGTCCAATTTTAGATGAACGCTGTTAATATACGTGAATTGTACAAATAATAAATTATTGTATATCCGATTTAAATTACTGTTTGTTTGTTAGTACTTATGTACAAAACGTTGACAACTCGTACCTCAATGCTGAAAAAGCGATCCAATGTAAAAAGTCTACTAGTTTTGCAATCCTTAGTATCCTTCCTTGCCAAAGTTGAAAGCTGAACACGCTCTAGGGAATATACAGCAATATATTTATTATATAATTATGCATAAAAGCAAAGGCCCGAGTATGGATTATATAGGTATGCACCACGTGACAAAATTTTCGATGGTACTTCATTTTGATTGTCACAATCTGCATTTTTTTTCCACTCAATACCTATAAAATAGACCATTCAGAAATTCTTAAAAGATCATTTTTCCAGTTGATCTAGTATCTTACCAAGATTTACTGTAAGAAACGCCTTTGCCGAGTCCACTAAAACCACCAAGGATTTTTTGCTTTATTGGTAAGGCAAGTCAAAACATCTGAGTAAATTTTCCTTTTCTAAATGATGAATTTGAGCATTCTATCTTTAGAACATGTTTCAACTATTTTAGCTATACTAGCAATTACTGAGACTAGTTGATATTTTCCTAGTCTCATTCTTTGGTTCAATACTTTTATTATCTACTAATATTTTTTTGAATACTGTTGGAAAGTATCTCCCCTGCATATGCCATTTATTATTTTCACCAGTGGCCATGGGGTATAGATATGACTTTATACACATAGGGTTTTACCTAGTTTTAATTTCTCTATCATACTATATACTAATACTACAATGAACACTAATTATTACTTCATTGCTAACAAGATCCAGTAACGTAAACTGCTCGACCTTGTCTTGTTTGACCGGCACTTCTCTTATCGATATTCTACCTTCAAGTTTTTGCACACATTCACAAAATATTTGCTAAAGCTATCTGCAGTATTTTTTTTTTCTACCACAGTTTTATGTTATCCAGAAATTGAAAGTATACTCCTAATATGAAATTTACTAATTACGTTCTTCCATAACACCCTACTTGTTCCAACTAGGTATGCGATCATTTTTGGATTTATTTTGTTTTTTTCTATAAATTAATTTACACGGTTTACAATTCTTTTGATTTTTTATTCAAACTGCACTATTCACGTTTATGGCATCCTTAAAAATCTTGTCCCTTACGTTAACTAACATCAGTATCCCTACGGTGACAGACTTTCTTTCTTTGTGTAGTGGGATTCAATAGCTTTCTAAATTTCTCTAAGTTCCTTTGCTTCTCCAATTACAAATGTCACATTTGTATTAACATCATTTTGTCATTTTATCTCTATTCTCTTGTCGCAGAAGTGTTCTGCTCTGTTCTTTTACCATCTGTTTCAAGGTTTTGTAAAAGTATTTAGTGCATCTTTCAGTTTTGAGAATATAGACAAATGTTTTGCAACGTGGATTTTCAATACCATGGCTAATATGTCACCAACATACTGCCTCATACAAACAAAGTAGTGATTGATGCAGGCGGAAGTTAGTTGTGTTACTCTTGTTGGCTTGTCCACCATGGGTATAAACCTCTGGCCACAAAATACTTCCAAGTATTCTGGCAAAAGACTGTTTTGGTTCAACAAATTCATATTTATGTCGCCCGTCAGTACTATTTCAGTGTTTTGTATTTTTTTTTGGATCCTTCAGATCTGTGTCAAGACAGCCATGCGGTTCTTGTGTGAGTAGATTGCTATTCATCTGTGTTGATTTAGTTGATTTATAAAGTACAATTAATAGCATATTTTGGATTTTCACAACTTTTACTTAATATCACAATACGTTTTCGTTTATTGTATCTTGATTACAGCAGATTGAGTGATTGCTTAGGAAGTATGAACTCAGCGTTTCGATAATCAAGGTTTTACAGCAAATCATTATATCTAGGTGTTAATAGTTTTCGTACAGAAATCCCTCTGATTCTTCAAAATCTTTATCGATATTTCCAGTTTGTAGTTGCTGTGCTTCGAGCCATTCACTAGTTTGTAACAATTACAGCTCCCAGACCTGCTGGCATGCTTTTACGCATAGGAGTAGCACTATGATTGTATTCACTGTACTAGTAACATCTACTCATATTTATGTATTCGTATACTTAGTATCTATCTCACACAATGCAAGCAGAACTTTTTGTTAATTTTGTATACATCCCTGGTGAGACTACCGCAAACACAGGTGTAAAATACGGATGATGGAAAGACGGATTTTCAATTTTCTTTAATGTGACCCACCATCTGAATAAGCATATAAAAATAATGTGATACAGAACGTTGAGAGAGGGTGTTCAAAATTTTGTTGATTTGTCAGACTTATGTGTTTTCAAACTAATTTTTTATACATTCGAACTAGTGTAATCAATACTTTCTCGTGAGCTTCAAATTGTTTATAGTAAAAACTGAAAAGAAAAAAAACAGTAAGCTTACAGAAGGATCAGTTTAGAGTAGAGGCAATATTCATATTCTTATCTGGCTTTGCATTTGTAAGAAAAGTAATTGACACGTCTCAAATTACAGAATATTCAGATATATGGAGAACATACAGGCATGTACAGTGCTATTGAGGTAATGAACATAGCATTAAACCAAAATAACCCACTACAAAAGCTTCCCTCTTCAACAAATATTGACCAAAATTGCATATGAATTTTAAAATCATCTTAGAGCATTAGGTGTAGAGAGTACTATTTTATCGTGCTATAATGTTATATGTATCATGTAAAGGTATCACACACGAGATCTAACAAAAACGTTATTGTCAAATAAAAATCCCATTTAAAGAAAGTTGACGAAAAGCAGTCAATATGGTAAAATCCAATTTTATTCGCTTGAAAACCCAAAAACTTTCAAGCTTCCAGCATCCCTTTTTCGATCGTAAGTGTCTTTATCGTCACACGCATATGCCAATAAATATTGTTTTGGATGCCACGCCACCGTAAATGTTGCAGCTTCGACCGGTATATCGGCAACTTTTTCTCCCGTTTCTACCTCTCCAATGTCTATGACCAAGTCTTCAGAAGCAGCTGCTAGGAGTTGCCCATCATGAGAGAATGAAATGGTTCTAACAGGCCATTCCAATCGAGAAAATGTCCTTAGGCAACATAATTCATCAGCATCCCACAGAGACACTAAAGCATCAGCTGACCCTGTTGCGAAGTAACGACCAGTAGGGTCAAATTCAATGCAAATGCATGTCCCTGGATGAGCTTTGATTACATGCAGTAGTTCTAGGTCCGGATAGCTTAAAATATGAACACATCCCTGACCATTTGTAAGATAAAATGTGTCCGAATCTTTGTTCCAAGATATTTCATTGACTTCAAAGTTGAATTGTTCCTCGGCACGAATTTTCATTACTCTTGCATCAATGAATGTCACTAAATCCTCCTTGTTGCCAACCGCTATTGTGTTACCGTCAGGCGACCAAGATATATTGATGTTTTCACCCCGTGTCGCAATATTTGCTGTGCATTTTTGAGATCTTGTGTCCCAAATACGCATGGTTTTATCTCCACTTGCAGTTGATAGTAGCTCAGGGTGAAATGAGTGCCAACATAATTGATCCACGCTTCCTCCATGTCCGCGGAACGTTGTCTCTTGTTTCTAGAACAAAGGTTTTTGTATTTATACAAAATGCTTTACTGTTTTTAAGTGTGTATTGCATGGAGCTTGTATTTGTAAATTTTTACACTTTATAGGTTCCATGGATCATAAATATACTTGTATAGTTAATTCCACAATTTATCACCTGCATTGATTAATAACTCTATATTGTAGTTAAATTGAATACATATATTGCATCAAATTTATGAGATTGAAGGTGGTAACAAAATATTTCAGAAAAAATCGCTAGCTTGCAACTTTAGAATTGCTTGAAATGCGATGAATGGAAAATTTTATTTATTCATTTATCAACGACAGTAATTTGCAAATAACAAATTTCGAATCAGAAACGAAAACGTTTCTGTCACAGATTTTTATGAGAAATATATTGTTAGCCTATGAAGCAATAGTCCTGGATGACCCTGTATACCTAAAAACTTTCGATTTATATCAAAATGTTCTAAAAATACTGACTCTAATGAGTCAAAATAAAATGACTCTTCATGCGGTCAGTGAAGAGTAAGCACAACATAGTCTTAAACTGCAGAGGTTCATTAAAGTATATCAAATTTATAATACATAAACACGTAAACGCACAGCGAGCTTATACTCACCAAACGATCGGTTCCAAGAGAAAAAATACAAACACACTTGTCGAACGAGCCGGACGCCAGTAGTCTCCCGTCACAGCTCCAGCCAACGCTGTGTACCTTTGCTGAGTGGCTTTGTTGCTCTTTGATTTTGTTATGTGTTTTAAAATAACTTGTCAACTCGTCGACCCGGCTATTCGACGCTGCCATGTTTATTTGACACAGCTGACCGCACAGCATTGCCAACCTATCAGGCGAACAATTCTTTGAATAGCGCCAAAACAATTCTTTAAAATTCTTCGGGAACCCAGTAAACGTTGACTGAGGCGTTGACTGTGGATTATAAGGACAGTTACCCCTGGGGTCCCTGGGTAAATTTTTGTGCATCAGTTTTCGGATGGCTTTCGGCGGGCAAGTGTGCCCATGTGGGCCCGGGAGCGTAGGAGGTTTCTGCTCTATCGACTCTACGTAACAGGCTCGTACCGACATTTGTAGCAGCCAAAGTATGGTCGGTATGAAAGCTTAAGATTGAGACGGTACGAAGTGAGTACGTAAAACTACGTAGCGACTGTAAATGTTAGTACCATATCTTTATCGACACAGTCATTATTTTATTCCAATAATACGGACGGATATGCCTTTTCAATGTGACATAATTTTCCTGAAATCGCTTGCCCTCATTTCTCTGTATTCGACCATTATGTCTTGCAGAATTACATACAACGAATTATTTTAAGACATGAAAAGTTGTCATAATTATCGAAATAATTATGTTTGTTACAATCATTATATAAAAACAACAGTTTCGATTCCTGGCTCCGTCGTTAATTTTTCAAATCACCAAAAATTTTCGAATTACATTCTCTAGCATTTTTCTTTCCGCTAAAATAGATATAACGTATTTTCATATCACCTCATAGACGGCCGGGACCGTCTTACGTGGCTTTTAACAAGTAGTGTCATATACTTGTAAACATGTCACATGTATACAAAGATCTATAATTGTGATTTTTGAGACGAATTTCATAATACATATTTATTATTAATTCCTTATTCATCTGAATTGTATGATAAAATAGATCATGCAATAGATTGTGACGTAAATACTTCAAACTTATAATTGTGATTACTGTTTTCTACATTGATGACGTACTTGTGTTGTCAGTTATTAGCTACTCATTTGCTCACAAGGATTTCCAGGGGACGCCACGAGGAGGCCAACCGACATTGCTCCCCCCCCCCCATAGGTCGATCAGCTCGATCATCCCCGTGAGGAGATGCGAAACCGCGACCTAATAACGTCGATCAGTTCGATCATCTCCGTAAAGAGACGCGAAACCGCGACTTGGTCAATCAGCTCGATCATCTCCGTGAGGAGATGCGAACCCGCGACATAGTAAATTTAGTCTATAGTTACAAAAATTCTATACGCGCTGTATAGGTTTCTCAACTTTTGTGTATAGATTTTAACGCGGATAAAGTTGTAAACAAGCTGTCGACGATGAAGATTGCATGTTTCGTGTTCAAACCACCCACTACACCTACTTTGGTTCACAGCGGCTTTCATGTAAGGGAAGAGCTCATCTTCAATATCATATTCTCCCCTGATTTTCGGATAACCTACATCGAAAGCCGCGTTTATCAAGTTGACACAAACGAAAATTCCTTTGTTGCTACGCGCAAGTTTCCGAAATCGTTTTCCTCTTTCGTTTCGTACGCCCGAAAATATGTAAGTATTTGTCTTGGCTGACCTAGTACTGGATTGGACTCGAGGACTACTTCCTCGCAAAGTTGACGTCCAGTTCTTTCTACGAATCTTTTTGTGATATAACCCGCAACGTATTCGACTGCGCAGGACATTAACGTTTCGTCGGTGGTATGTGACGCGCCTGCTTCGACGACGATTCTTTCTACATCGGCGAGTGGTTCCCCGTTGATCTGTTCATTCAATTCGCCCCAGTAGAGAAACGCGCTAGCTCCTACTGAGTTATTTCTTATCGAGCCAGTCTGCAAAGGCACTCGGACATTATTGGACAGGAGTGCCTCGTCCTCGTCGTCTAAGCAGTTTGCAGATTTGGCGGGCTTCATTAAATTCAGCATGATGAGCTTTTGGTAATTCAGGCGGAATTGTTTTGCGGTAGGGTTTTGATTATAAGTTCCACCATAACAACGGATCATGGAAAACATATTTTCAATGGGATTTTGGTTTAATCGCGATGTCATTAAAAATTTTACTCTTTCGAGTTGCAAATCTTTGAACAACATTAGGATTGCATTAATGGTCTGTCGAACACCATTGAAACACGGAGGGACTTTTTCACCCTTGTCTGTCAGTGTGCGCCAGTTTGCAGATTTGCCGAACATGATCGATAAATTCTTGCAAATATACGGTTTCTGGTCGGACAACGCGCATCGATGAGGATTAGCGTCATTTGGAGACCGGGTATTCAAATTATCAAAAGAATCAGTCATTCAGCAGTGTGAGAAATTGAGCAGTATGCATAGCCGTATTGATGTTGATGTAATTATTCGTTGCAGCAGCTGATAGCGCTGCAGAAAGACGATTGCTAAATACCTACCTGTAGCGCTAATCGACAGTTCATCCTTTGGAATGGCTTCGGGTAAATATGTCCTTCAGACAATTTGCACGCTGCCTTCGTTAATTTGTCTTTTTCTAGTTCCCACAAAGATCGCAAGTCTCTCCAAGAAGCTGTACTTTCAACGTCTAATCGAATATCTTACTAGTTGATTACGGAAATTTTTAAATACATGTGAAATGTCAAACATTGCATAAATTTTCTGGCCGTTTCAAATGAAATACGGTTCGTCTGTGGAAGCCATTCTACCGATTGCACTCTGATTATTGGTGCCTTGAAGCGTTGACGACAGTGCACGAACTAGGTGCCTGAACAAACAATCCACGAACTCGGTACGCTACAGTAAAAGAGGGTATTCAGTGTCAATCTGTGATTTAACCAAGATATGGGGTCTTGCGAAACTCAAAGCTGACGTCAACTCGTAAGGCGAATAAGGCATGTAATCGACTGACTCCTATTCTTTTCGAGAACAGGTTCGCCGATTTTTTCGTAGGTAGATTTGACCTCAACCAATGAGCCCTTGATTTTGCCGCCATATCAATTTAACAGCTGATTGTTTATAAAATGTTGAAAAAAAAAATTGAATTTTTAATTTTAATTTTTTTTCTATCGGCGTGAGGAAAACATGTTTGATATAAAAGTAGTGGGTCTTTTCTTCGTGTATAAGAAAAAAATTTTTTTATTTCAAAAATAATTTTTAGTTTAGCTGCAAAATGTAAAAAACCAGCCATTTTGTTTTTTTTTTTTTTAAGAGTGAACCACTGTGGCCGCCATCTTTGTTGTCGACGGCAGAGTTGACCGGTGTTCAACGTAGGAATTTCCACGGTCAGGAGCGTATATGTACGCAAAATCATCGATGGTGCCTTCGGGGTCCCAAATTTCTGAAATTTTCTTTGACGAGAATATGTGGAGAACATTAATTCTTTGGTATCAAAAACTGATTCAGTTGTAACGATGTATCTTTTTTTTTGCTTTTATTTCTGTGTTGTATTCCGGAACAGAAAACTACTTCACATCTAATCAACGCGATGATATAATAGCATGTGTACACAAAAATCACATCCAACAATTGTTAAATGCATTTAATCAATATCATCCACGGATTAAATTCACACATGAAATAGAAGCAAACGACAAAATTGGCTTCCTTGACACCTGAATTATCAATTACAAAGGAGCAGTTTTGACTGACTGGTATAAGAAAGAAACATGGTCTGCCAGATATGTAAACGTTCATTCACACCATCCGCTTCAGTTCAAAAAAGTGTAGCAATAGGCTTAAGGTGCCTGTCCACGTGAGAGTGAATTCTGAGAGTTACTCTCGAAAATAGTCTCACGACTGTTTCTACGTAAGAGTGTTTTTCCGCGAGTTTCACTATCGAGAGCAGTCCAGACAGTGGCCGGAGAGTTACTGTCGCAAATTACTCTCAGGACCATGTCCACTGGAGAGCGTCTGCAACTTGCGAACTACGCGTCACGTCAGTCTTATCCGATATGGCTTCTTATAAACGAGTTGCGGCAGCGATGATAGTTGTGCTCGAAATTCGAGAAAGACTTAACAGAAAAAAAAGTTACTGGGTTAAATCGTGGGTATCACGGAGGCTGCAACTCCGTGTAACTAATAATCTTGTGCGCAAATTGGAAATAGAAGATGCATGTCAGTTTCGAAATTTCCTCCGAATTGTATTTTTTAAATCTCTGTTACGGTATAGTTCAGATTTAATGTTCCAAAACGTCTCATTTTTTTCATACATTTCAATTAAATCATATGTATCGGCTTTCGTCCAAGTGCGTCGTGCCATTGTAACACTTCTGAGAGCACTGTCACAGTACGAACCAGGTTCGAAATTCTGCGAGTAGCTATCCGATAGCGTGTTCGAACTTGACCACTGGCGAGTATTGCTCTCGAGAGCGACTCTCGAGAGTTTTACTCTCATGTGGACAGGCACCTTTACTAGACAGATGCATCAAACTAGCTGACGTCCAATTCAGAAAGAAAAATTTTAAATTAGTACGGGAAACTCTAAGAAAAAATGGGTATCCAGGCAAATTAATCAGGCATTTACAAGAACAAAGAATCCACAAACATTATAATAGTTGCACAGATGCCAAACCGGATAACATTGATGCTAGTGGACCAAAAAGGAAAAAACTGTCTTGGATCAATTCCTCTCATTGATGGCCTGTCACAAAACATTAAAAAGATACTATCGAAAGAGAGCATTAATGTTTCGTATAAAATTACTAACACTTTGAATAATATGTTTACAACTTTAAAGTTGAAAACAGCCACACTAGAACAAACTAACATTGTATAGAAAATTAAATTTAAAGATTGTGACAAATGTTACATAGGTCAATCCTCACAGTATTTCAAAAATAGAATAGCAAATCATAAAGATGATCTAAAACGCGTGATCCTGATACATCTGCTCTGGCTGAGCATTCTTTGGTTGAAGGGCATAATTTCGTTTTTGAAAATGTAAAAATAATTGACAAAGGAACCAACTGGCACAAGAGGCTTATCAAAGAAATGATACACATATCCAAAAACAATACTGTCAACAGAAGTACTGACATTCAAAACCTGAGTCACCTCTATTCTGCCATCACTTAAAAATTGTCTTTATAAATTGGCATAAACTGTTATGAAAACAATTAGGCTAATCCACCAAAAAATATGTAAACAGACAGATGACATTCAACGTTTGTTGTTAATTTAAATATTAAGAGAACAGTTAGCTTAGTAAATGTAAGTTGGTATTCACTTCCATTTCGGACACTGTGCAATAAAAATCATACGTTTTAAGGAATGTCGATTTATGTGAGTGAAAATGTTTTTAAAATTAAAAAATTTTCCATTGTAGTTTAAATAATACGATCAATTATCACACTCGACATTTATGTATGATAACAGAATTGAAAAATAGTTTGACACAATATTGATAAACAATTGCTAGCCGTTCGATGTTTTTAACGTGACAGTTATTGATCAAATGTAATTCATGTAAAAATATGTGACTTTTTGTATATTAAGGAAACCTGATAATGGTAGGCAGGGTCTGCCGAAACGTCGCATAGAACAGTAAAATTGGGTGCTTAATTCGCATCATTTCAACCCCGACCGTCATCCAACGAAATGAAATAGCCATAATTATCTACACGGGCACGAACTTCAAACTCATCAATAATCAGTCAAGGCAGGTTAGCAATGTAAGCGAAAGCAGAATGATATAGCGAGAGAATAGTATTATCACAGTGCAATGATTCGAATATACCTTAATAAGCACAACGAGAGCGGATGAGATTTGACCCATGGGGTGGGATACGTGGTGTGTGTCGTCGCCAATTTCGAATATAGTCAGAGAAAGCGGGGCTCCTAGTCAACGACTCTCTTGGACGAAGGAGGTGCGGAGGTTCGCGTCTCCCGTAATCGAACATCAGGTACAGAAGATCGAGGAACGTCTTATCAAAGCAAAGTGACCATGGAGATAAACATTCGAAACTAAAAATTAAAAAAAACTCCAAAAACCACATAAAAATTAAAGAGAGACGATTTAAAAGGAAGAAATCAAATAAACCAAGTGAAACCCAAGAGTAAAGTGCATCGATGAAAGACGATTGTTTACAATTATTTACAATTTTAACAATATAAACTATTTTAAAAAATTTACACATGGAATGAATGAATCATAGAATGGATGAACGAATGAATTTTAAACTTAATGGCGGCTCGTGTTTTAATCTACCGATAAAGAAGTGAAATTATGCTATACTAGTCGTACCTTATGAAATTTGCGTAAAGTTTATCAATTACTTAAAAATAATTTGTAATTTCAATAAATTCTCATAACAGTAAAAAAATACAGTCAAGGTAATTTGCAGGTACAGCGGAAAATATTACAAATAATAAAGAAAGCAGGAAATATTACATCTAATAAAGAAATTAAGAAATACTACAAGTGAAAGAAGGAAGCAAGAAATACAAGTTAATCAGATAATATCAAAATTAACGCGGAGGTTTAGAAATTCAAAGAAACAAGGTACTCGAAGAAATATTCAGGAATTAAATATTATGAAGTAAATATTTTCCCTGGTAACGACACCCAAGAAATTGTTTACGTTTCGGCCCGGGTGAGGATCCTCCTCAGAACGATTATATATTTACAGAACCATAATTAAAACCAAAGTAGGCTCAAAAACCAATGTGAGTTTTAAAAGAGCGATACGAATCTCCCACGCATTCATCTTAGTTTATAAATTAATTTAAACACAAAACCGAAATTTTCAACAGAGCTCGATTTGGTTTTAATTATTGTTTTCTTCGTGTTGTTCATCAAATTTGAAATATCCCATGTTATTACCAGGTAATATCCTTTCAATTATATCGGCACAAGTTGCTTTCGTTAATCTCATAATTCTCTGTACAAGATTAATTTTAAGCAATTCACTCCTGTTACCTATTCTTCTTTTCTCGTGACAGATGGTTCCGTAAATATATAATCGTTCTGAGGAGGACCCCCACGCGGGCCGAAACGTAAACAATTTTTTGAGTGTTGGCACTGATCTTCATGTCCAAGGAAAATATTTACTTCGTCATTATTGAGGTCGAGAAATTATTGTTCATTAAATATTATAATAGAAAGTATAAAGAAATACGTAGCGTCTAGTTTGCGATATATGCGATAGATACGAGGAGAAATAACGGCAAGAGATTGGAAAGAAACAGGTAGTCTTAACGTATCAGGAACAGAGATTACAAAAAAAGGTATTATAATGCGATATATTACAAGATAAAGGGACTACGGACAAATTACGTAACAGTGGTAATAGGGAAGAGAATTAAATAGAAAAATGTTATTCAGTACGGCGCAATACTCCAAATTCCAACAACGATGTGTTACACCGCGCAGCGATAGAAGATCGCACACGGGGTATACTTATTCCTTTGCAAATTCAGCAGCAACTGCTACATCTCTGGAGCCATTGAGCCGCCCATTTCACCTGGAAGATCCGTGCTAAGTTAATACACATTCATTCTTCCTCGTTCTATTATACTCACATGGTTAAATTTTGTCACAATACATTATAACAAATCATCTTTTTTGCTGTCATTTAGAATTATTTATATAAAGTCGAGTCATTTCATAATTTAGTGGCATTCTCAACAGCAAGATGTCCCTTTTTGTCACTTTCAAATTGCTGTGTTAGGCGTATTTTAATTGGAGTGCGAGAGTTTGTGAATGATTTATTCTTATAATTTTGATTAATCCACGTTTACACTAATTTACCCGTTTATCTTCTCTCAGATTGATTCTGAATATACGTAATATTCTTGCTTGAACATATTTTTCCCTAATTTATATGCTTTATTTATTCAATGTTCTCGACCTCTGTAAATATATTCTATTTTTTTAGTAGCCGAATAAGATTTGTGGCGTGAAAGGTAAAGGCCAATAAGTAACGTCACGAGTTGACCCAATTTCGGAAATACATAAAAAGATTCACTCGAATCAATACTTCACGCTATCACGACAAGAAAGGCACGACAAGATTTTGTTGAATTCAAGAATTCCCTTGATTAAATCATTTTGATAAAATAACTAAATCAAAATTGTTGAATTGAAGTCATCGTATTTGGAACAAATAAGGGGATAATAAATTGAAGAGAATGGCCTCGAACAAAATCTATTTTGTTGGTTCAAGAATTCCTTTCACTCCGTGTATCTGCCTAGGGCCGAGTATTTTCAAAGGGCCTGGCCGTGGGTAAAACCACCCCAATTCCCAATGCATTGGATAACCATACGTCCTCCCAGGCCTTTCTCCGAAGGTCCCAGCTCAGGTCGCTTTCTCTAAATTAGGGCAGCCACCTTAGTCATCGACTCATTTTGCGACTTTATGATAACATGCCGAACGAATACGGATTCAGATTTATGCCAAATATTCCAGTCAAATTGGATCAAAATATAGCGGATAGAAAAAATAATTAGTAAAGATCTATAAATTTGTGGAGACCGTTATCTTGGCTTACTATTGAACATACTAAAAGTCCTGACCTCTAATTGGACGGCTCGATCCGCCATCTTGAATCGAAGGTGCTCCAATCTAGTTTTTTTATCATATCTCGACAACTATTGATCCTATCGTCACAAAGATTATTAAAAAAAATAAAGCTCGGTAAATTATCCATAGAAAAAGATTACATTTTTTTCATATCCTTAACAGTTTTGGTATAATACAGGGTATTTGAAAGTATCGATATTTGTATTTCCCGTTCCAAGCTGCCGTGAAAATCACTTTTTCGGTCTAGAACCTTTTTTTTTTTTATGTTTTCGATAGTTTTTTTAAGATCATTTGTAATAAATTCTTTAGCTCCTCGGATCCGTTCGCCACCGATATCATCTCCATCCAAAACATATTGAGTCGATCGTCCTTACGCGAGAATGTTTGAAAGCTTTGTTTTACAGCAGCTTTGGAGCACAACTCTTTGAAACCTCGGTCAATTTTGTCGGCAGTTTGGCCATTCAGTCGGTTCAGTTTAACAAACTTTTCGAGAGTTACTTTCAGCCTTTGGAAGGAAACTTTCTCCGATTGCACGATAATTTGTGGATCACAAAATGTCAACGCTGTAACAATCCTATATTTGACACGCGATTTTACTAAGATTTTCGATATAGTATTTTGCTAAATCATCAAACACTCTTTTCGAAACAGCAGTATATCTGTCGTGACGGAATGCCCTTCTTCCGTTGCAATACAAGAAATAAATTAAACATAATAAATAATTTTGTGTAGCACCTTCGCAGTATCTCCGTGTCAACGTTTAATAAAAGAACAAGATAAAAGATAAAAACAGAATACATAAACAGTTGGTAAAATCGTTCGAACTATTACTTCTTATCGTGTATATCATAAAATCGTCATTATTTGTATAAAATGTATAGATTAAGTGTAAAAAGAATATAAATAGGTGTATAATGTAAACTTATCAATGGCGATCCGAGTATGATTTTATCCTCGTGTTTGTCCAGTTTCGTCCGTTAATTTATTCAATTTCTCCTACTGCCTTTCCGTAGTTTACTGATTACATATGTTTCTCTATTTTAATAATTCAGGTGCTTGTTTAAATTTGATATACTGGTGACTATGGTAGAAACATTTATTTTTCGAAGAGCTCACTCCACTTTTATACATCGATAAATTATATTTTTTTTTCTTTTACACGTGCCACCGTTTCGTTCATCGTCAAGAGAGTGAGAGCAAGGAATGGTGAGGACGAAACTTATAGGCCTAGCTACGACGGTCAAGCCTTTACACCCACCGACATTCAAATCTTATTATGATTTAGGCGGGGTTATTCGACTGTTACACTGTTTGACTGAGGTTTTTCGATTTTCTTACGGCATCTCGAGTATCGTAACCAATATCGATCTGTTTCACGTCAATAAGACTATTTTTATCTCACCAAATTAAGCAATATGTTTTGTGCTCAGTAAACAACCTCGATATTTTGGAGCCATCGAGCTGCACAGAACCTCTTCAGAAATTCGCGAGATCCTGAAAACCGAATGTAGTCCGCTCGAGGCGCTGGTACGTTATTAAACAAATTGTACATTGCTCTCAGAAAATCGATTATCTTCCATCCACTTGATTGATCCCCGACTTTGAATACATTACGCAACGTGTGAATGCCGCAACTTCCCATGTCCAAGAGCTGCGGTTCGTTAGGAGATTCGTTCATTTCGTTTTTCAAATCGGTCAAGAAATTAAGATTCACATTGGGACCATCCATCGATACTTGAATTATTTTTTTGAGATTGAATACAGCCAATTGCTCTTTAAAAGCTGCGAGAAAATCGATTGCTCTTGTGTGACCAAGAAACACCGACCCCAAATACCGGCATACTGCAATAGTTACATATAATATTGCACCAATATCGCACGATAAAGCCCATCTGTTCTTCTTGGGCAATTTTGTTTAGAGATTCATCAAACGAAATTGCCAGGAATTCGCTTTCCGTTACATTGCTTTCGATTTTTTCTCGAAACAAAGGTCCCAGCCCGTCAACAATGATGTAAGAAAGTTTATTACGCTGCAGCTTTATATCCTGTGCAATTTTGGCTATCTGGAAACATCTCGCGAAACAGTTTCGTAGTCTGGCCAGCTGACAACAACGAGAAATGACTGCCTACGGTATTCAGAGCCCAGAGTATTTCGGCTCTTGTGGTACTATCGTTCAGTAAAAATGGGTTTGGATTCGCAGATACCAGTTTCCGTAATGCACGTTCCTTTGCGATAATTCGATTCGATTCGTCGTTCTGATTCTCATTTGAGACGTCCGAGGTTTCGTAAAGGCCTGATCTTCAGTCTTCGTTGGCTTAGTGACCGTACCTTCAGTATAAAATCGGCCGCTGGGAGTAGAAATTTTAGACACCGTAACCATACAATGTATTTTTCCAGCTATGCGACTAATCAGTGCCTGTACTCCCATGTTACTCAGAGCTACAGTCTTTTTGCAGGGAAAACAGAACGCTGAATGCAGGTCATTTTTACATTCCTGTAACCAGGGCAAATAGGCCTCATCTTTGAGCCAGTTAGAATTTAATACCACCTTGGCCATTATTGCGTACATCTATAAATTAAGTCAACAGTTGTTAATTCAATACGAAAATTTCACTGAACGTGTGATTTTCGTTAACCAGGTGTGAATAATATTCCATATCTCTTTAAGCAAGATCATTTACAATAAATAAAATAATTTTTAATTCTGAAAAAATTCATAGCTTGGGAACCAGATCCCGGCCCATGATGAAATTCACATAAGTTTTTGAACAGTAAGAAAGGATCATCCTCTGAAGTTTTTGTCGAAAAAAAATGATGCAGCTTCTGAGAAATCGCAAAAACTAATTTTCTTTGAGCTTTCACGGGCTTTCAGCGGCCCCGATAACTTTTTGCATAATTTGGCGTTGCAGTTCACTCGAAACTGAAACTTTTTCATATGTAACTTTTTTTTTATACAATCAATAGTTTCCGAGTAATACTTAATTACACTAATTAAAATCGGACGTTTCCGATTTCCGCACATATTATACCGAATGCTAACGTCTAAGCGTCGTCGAGTAAAAATCTAAAAAAAAGTCACAAACACTCTCGACAACTAATAGAAAGTTTTCACAAAGTTTAAACAAATTCGAAGAGGGTCAGGCTTTTGGGCAGGTCGATCTGACGTGGAAAGCCTCATATATATGAGGAGGCAAAAAGGTGTACAAAATGAAGATTTTTCGGCTAGCGAATTTATCACTATGCATGCTTGAGTTCCAGAGTTTTTAATTGAGAACAAATATTAATCTGTTGAATAATCTGATTCTAGTTTATTTTCAAGTGATTTCAGTGTTTGCCTATATATCTGACACTCTACCACACCTGTACACTTTCACTACATTCTGTTATTTTAAAGAGTAATTTGGTAATACAAATATTCAGCAAGAGATTCTTCCTTGCTTTACAACATTTAGACATACCATACATATACATAATGTTGTGTTCTTGCAAAAAAAGAAAGGGTGAAATTTTTTCACCGTAGTTTTCACTGTACACGTGTAAATAGCATAAAATAGACGGGTTTTTATTTTTACCTTCAGAAGTTCTTTCAACATTGAATGGGTGAAACGACTAGGTAAATAATAAAATATGTGTGTCTCTACACCCTTCAATAAAAGTAAAAGCATGTAGATTGCCGACAAAATCTTAATTTCTGTTGACAATAGCGAGAATATAAATGACTTACCTTACTTTCTGGCAGTTCAAATTATTTATTTCTTTATTAATCTCCGTTGGATCGACAAAATAATTTTCTGTAACCTCTCGTCCTTATTCACACGAGCCGGCCGCTACAATACATGAGCCAAAATTATTGTAGCAGTTCTGCGGCCGACAAGTAGAATAGTCTAGTCGAGAAGTGAATTTTCTGCGAAAATTAGTTACAGGTCTCGTAAAAATATGAGCGATAGCTCATTCGATCCGGAATCACAACCCGAAAAAGGAGTTTTTTGGATTTTTTCTGCCGATCAAAATTACGATTGTTATTAACAAAAAACTAAAAAAAAAAACGCCCTTTCGTTTTTTGGCTATAACTCAAAAATTATAAGTGATAGCGAAATTTAAAAAAAAGATCCTAAAAGAGGAGGAAATTTCCGATGAAAAACTCCGTACTCCCGGAATTCTAGCTCCATTATTTATAATTTTAATTTGACGCTGAAAGTAGGCTTCCGCGAGATTGTTGATCAGTCAACGAGTTATTTTCTTCATTATCATCATTGTCAGTACCATAAATACCTCGGATGATTTGAAGGTATCCAGGTTTGACAATAAATTCGCTTGCCGATGCCTCTGGATCCTGATCTTCTGTTACGCTGTCGTCGTTGTCGTCGTCATCATCATTTCCCCCGATAATATCGGCTGAATTTGATGATAGTGATGATAACGAAGATGAAGATGACAATGATGATAATGAAGAAAATAACTCGTTGACTGATCAACAATCTCGCGATGTTCACAAAAAATCAACCCCTTCCACATCCACATCAGGCGACCAACCTTCATCAAAGCGCAGAAGGAAGAAATAATTAATAATTAATCCAATTATTTTACAACTTGACACATTTATCATCTGTAATAAATAAAAATGATTTTTCACGTAACTATTGCTTATTATTTTGACGATTTATTCCTCATCTCCTCTATCCAATTTTCTTTCCAAAAAGAAGACCATAAAATATGTTATAATTGAAGAAAAATTCCAAATCTCATAAACAAATAAGATTAAAAATATAAAAAAAAATATATTCGAATAGTTTGATAATCGGGTGATAAGAATGCCTTAAAGCATATTTGTCGTAACATTAATTGTTTATGAGATATAAGGGTTGTAAGGAATAGACAATGTAAACTTTTGTAAATAAAAGCGTGTAATTAGTAAACTATAATTGATAAACGTTAGGTTAAAATTTTATTAGGAAGCTTAACTCATGCTGCACAAAAATGACTTGAAGGTCGAAAACTGTATCTGCAATAGTTGCAAAGTTACAGCAAGTTGTTAGTTAACAAATCGAGTCAGCGCTGGACTTAGTCGTGTTAAAAAAACAAGATAATTTTTTAAAAATAGAAGAAAATTTTTTTGCCATATTGTTGCAGGTAGCTGTTTTTGTAATTTTTTGATCCTCTAGAAAAAAATTATAACAAATAAAAAAAATAGTTTATAATAAATTGTTAAATAAATAAATGAACAAATTGTTGATTAAAAAAAAAATTTTTTTGCTATTCTATTGCGAAATGTCAATGATGATTTTTAGAAAAAAAACGATTTCTTAATAATTTATTTAAGTAATGAAAAAATGAGACAAACGATTAACAACAATAAGATAATGTTTTTAAGAAAAATTTTTTTTTTTAAAAATCATTATTTCTACATTACAACCATATGGTAAAAAAAAAATTTTGAAAAATTGTAAATTTATAAGTTTGTTTATAAACAATTTATAAACAAACGACATAAAAAAATTAAAACTGGTATTGATTGATGTCTAAAGTAGAATTGAAATCAGTGATAGCTTAACATATTGAAAAAAAAATTTTTTTTAACAACAATATTTTGAATTTTCCATTTTTTGTTACTGTGAAAATTCATAATTAACAAAATAAAAAATTTTATAAAAGTTTTATGACGTCATCTTATTCAGCATGCTTATAAAAAAAGGCTCCAAGAAGCAAAATATTTTTAGGTTTATTATTTAAACTTTTATACCGGGTTCTTTAATAACGGAAACCCGGAAAAAGTTAGTTACTTAACAATTGCATAACTTTTTGAAAAATTGAGATAGACATAAAATTCTAACGGGACCGTATTCTTTGAAGTCTCTAGATGACCCCTGAATTTTTTCAAATTTTTAAAAAAACATTAAATGACATAAAAAAATTATTATATGTGTAGTACTCTCTATAGTGGCGGCGCGCGCATGCTGAAACTGCCGCGCGGAAGCCTACTTTCAGCGTTAAATTAAAATTATAAATAATGGAGCTAGAATTCCGGGAGTACGGAGTTTTTCATCGGAAATTTCCTCCTCTTTTAGGATCTTTTTTTTTAAATTTCGCTATCACTTATAATTTTTGAGTTATAGCCAAAAAACGAAAGGGCGTTTTTTTTTTTTTAGTTTTTTGTTAATAACAATCGTAATTTTGATCGGCAGAAAAAATCCAAAAAACTCCTTTTTCGGGTTGTGATTCCGGATCGAATGAGCTATCGCTCATATTTTTACGAGACCTGTAACTAATTTTCGCAGAAAACTCACTTCTCGACTAGACTAGAAGACAAAACAACGTGATGTCCACGTGAAGAAAGAAGGGGGAGAGTCGATCGGAGGAGTTCGCGTTATAGTACGGGTGTGACTTTAAAATGTTGCGCGTTGAAGGTTATAATATTCGCGTCCATCGAAACACGAAGTGCTCACAGACTAGTGAAAAAAATTTAAAAAAAAGGAAAATTATGCAATCAGTCATTTTTGTCGAACACTCGAGTAAATTCTGGAAAAAATCCAAAGAATCAACCAAATTCCCTGATTTTTCCCTAATAATTCCAGAGAGTGAGAATTCCCTGAGTTTTCCAGGTTTTCCCTGTTTTCCATATGCGTAACAACTCTGATTTATCAATTGATCAGTGATCAAAATTAAAAATTAAAATTAATAATCAAAATTTCAGTGCGTTCATGTACATTCTACGTTAACGTCAGGCTACTAATTGTTAGTAACGTAAACGGCTGAGAAGCGCACCTTACTACTTGCGCCTGTTATACTTCTAGTCATGAACTACACATGTAATACTAATAAAGATGGATCGAATCGGTGATACGCGCATCTTACCCTCTTCCCTTGTCAGATGAATCCAGGCGATGACGCTACTTCCAGTACTAGTCGTGTACTACAATTTTAAATTTCAAATCGTAAAAATCACCAAATTTTTATATTTACGCGAATATCACGCACAAATTTGATATTTCTAATCTATTTATATTTTTTTTATAGGTTCTATACCAAGAAAGTGATTTTCACGGCGGCTTGGAATGGGAAATACTAATATCGATACTTTCAACCCTGTATTATACAAAAACTATAGAAGATATGAAAAAAAATTATATAACCTTTTTAAGGATAATTTACTCAGCTTTATTTTTTATAATAATCTTTGTGACGATAGGATCAATAGTTGTCGAAATATGATGAAAAAACTAGATTGGAGCACCTTCGATTCAAGATGGCGGATCGTGCCGTCCAATTAGAGGTCAGGACTTTTAGTATGTTCAATAGCAGGCCAAGATAAAAGTCTCCACCAATTTATAAATCTTTACTAATTATTTTTTCTATTTATGCTAATTCGACTGGACTAAAATCAATAGTCGGCGAGATTTCGATACCAAATGTCTGTTTCAATCTCGAAGTCAATTGATAGCCGCGTTCGATCTAAATCGTGCGGCTGAGGCACTCTGGTGTGGAGAAGAAGAATACAAAGAAGAAAAATGTTGTTTTATCATTTTTGACAGTTAATATGTACTTAACCATTTGACCGATTTCGATCACGGTTTCACCATGAGGTCATGTGGGCCGTGAATACTATCCATGCAAGTCTCATTTGAACGGGTTTCTGAGACACGGTGAGATAGGGAACTAGTTCGACCGGGTAAATAATTCCAGGCTAGCTCTCGCGTTTCATGTAACTTGGCATCGATTGCTGCCGCTAATCTTGATTTCTATAAATACAAATTTATTTCCCCATCATTTGGTGGATATATTACGCACGCGAAATAATATTTTGCTATTTTCTTCTCACGCTGCGTTCCTCCTGTGTGCAACACTGATCACACCAGGGTCTCTGGTATCCCTACTTATGTGCAAAAAATATAATAATTCGAACAACACAAGCTAATAAAAATTTCAGAAAGATTTTATAATTAGAACGTTTGCAATCATTCAACTGGTTTTTTTGATCCGATTCTAATGTTGCTTGTATTTATTTTGATCACCCAACTGCGAATCTCCAAAGATTGCCTCAACATTTTACGAATACTAGCTACCCCTGGTTGAAATGATTTCTACGATTTTCTACGAATTTTTAGAGTAATTGGAACATTTCGTATAATCTTGTACGAAAAATTGTAAATACGCATAGTTTCTCATTAAGACTTACCAATTTTCATCAAAAGTTATATTTTTTCAGTAAAAAGTCTACAAGACACTATAATTTTTAAATAATACTAATATTTATATACGAACAATTTTGCATTTTTACAATTTTGTACGAAATAATACGAAATGTTCCAATTTCTGTAAAAATTCTTAGTAATAGAAATTTTCACCAGGGACATTATCTCTAGAGCAAATGAAAATAGATGTGTGTAAGTACGGCACAATAGATGTTCGTTAACGATTGAATTTACGGATTATAAATATACTGTAATATCAGATTTCTTGAATATTTTTCAGATAATTTGTGGGGATCTGGTGAGCAAGCGAAATGAGCTTACAGTATTAGAACTGGATCAAAAATATTAGAATTGAATAATTTTAAACATTTCAACTATCAAATCTTTTCTCAAATTGTTGATATCTCTTCTTGGAATTTGTCCAAAATCATTTCCATCACAAGGTACGCATGTTGTTTCATTAGTGTTGACTATAGTTGGTGCAAAAATTCTTGCTGGAAGTTGGTAAATACCAACGGTTCTTTATCTATACCCAACTTTGGATTCAGCCGATCTGGCTGATCCGTCGGATTCGTCCAGCCTACGAAACTGAAAACGGGCACGTACATATAATTAGTTTGAGAACTGCTGACTTACAGTTTGAGAACTACTGACTTACCTGGCTTCGCCACGACTTGGACAGCAGGAGAACCTCTTGCCTATAAACCCCTGGCAGAGCGAGATGCGGCGATCGGGACTGGGCTCCCCTTCTTGGGGCTAGAAAAGGACGAGGCTATCGGACGAAGGAGGATACACTGCGTGCGGTTGTATGCGGTGTATGGGTACACGACATAGTAACGCCAAGCAATAGGCGCACGTATACACACATCTGTGCGTTATACATCGTCGCTTAAATACGTAGAGGCGAAGGCATTGTACCGAGAGCAGCGTCGTCACGCGGCCCAGGTGCCGGGCAGTCGACATTCGAGCGAGCCAGAAGCCAGGTCTGAGTTGGTCTGAGTCGCAGAGCGATTGAAAAGCGGGAAGGACAGGATATTTCGCGGAAACGAAAAGGTGGAAATTCACGCTGTAACGAATTGTAATAATGGGACAGGGGTGATTTCACACGCGGGTGAGTCACGCTGCGACGTACGCTAACCACATCCGCAACGTACGATTATAGGAACATCCGCACGTCGTGCAACCAAGTATGCCGAGGAAGCCAGCCAGCCAGCTAGGCGTGCAGGCTGCCGGCTCTCCATGTCAAGTTATATGAATTAAAGACCGAGGAACGACGCGGGAGTCATTACGCTGCAGTGAAACACAGCCGGCACGAGGCTGACTGATTTTATGGAGTGGTAGTTGTCCGATTATCAATCCACGCGGAGTTTTTTCATTCTCGTTTATCACCACCGGGACGTGTCTTGATTCGGTCCGTGACACGGTTACGCACGCGTTATTCATTGAGTGAGGAAGTGTAGAGTTTACGCGAAAGTGCAGTATTGTGTACCTACCTAATTTTACTCTGGGTCGGGGGGCCAAAGATCAATGCCTCAATAATACAGCAAGTTTACGCATAGGTGTCGCCTAGCACATGTGACGTGCCTGAAACCTGCGTCTTTGTACGCCCAAAGAGTGAATTGGCTCAATATCCTGCTGCTGCACTCTCTTCTGCAAATGACCGATGCATCGGGGTGTTGAAACGAAAAACGACCCCGCGACATTGTTGCCAGTCTCTGAGTTTCTACTAGCGAGTGAAGATAAACCGCTAAAGGCTATCCAGGAATTGACAAGCTCCTCGGTGCCGCATCGCGCATACTTACTGCAGTAAATCGAATAATGGTAATTCCATTTTCGTCGTCAATGACCACGACCTCCGTACCGGCCGGAAATTCCGGCGTGGATCAAGATTCTAGAAATCAGATGACTCCCTCGTTGTACACCATACCGAAGGATTATCCTGACCTAGGAAAAATGCAGGCGGACTACAAAGAGAACAGGGCAAAGTAGGTATTCTGATACGACTCGACGCAGACGCTTGAATTCCTCAACATTTTTTACCATCTTCGTGTCATAAAAACACATATTATTCTATAAATCCCTAGTCATACGTTCTGCAAATTATTCATCATTATTAAATGTACACATGATAGTATTTCATGTGGAAGTAACATCTGTTTCCGGCCTCACCTGAAAATCGTATTTTACATAGCAAAAAAAAAAAAAAAAAAACCACTCGCCAAAAGATATCTCTTGAGTCCAATTTCGAAAGGTCGTTCTCGGAATGTGAAGTTTTCCCATTAAAGTAACATGAAAAAGATGTCCTTTTTCTAATCGTTCCATTTTAACTGCATTGCAAAACACAGATTTGATTCTGAAATAATTTTTAATAGAATGGAATCCCCTACAAAAGTTAAGTTTTGTTCGAGTCATTACGCACTAGGCAGACTAGGCGATTGCTCATAGGCCCACCACTAACAATGAGTGGGCTCCACGTGCTTCTTTAGTTGAATATGGTTTGAATTATTTCTATGGAATTCTAATCCTCAAATAATGCATATTGATGAAATTAAAACAAACACAAAATACTGATCTCAATGCTTTAAATCAAGAATATATGTGGAAGGGCCAAACGAATGTGAACAAAGTTTATCCCCGACCCTCACCAAATGAGTTACAGATTTTTTCACTGTTTCTGGTATGCGAAATAGACTTTTAGAAATTGTGTAGCACTCTTGTACCAGCCTTTTAGAATACTGAGAAGAATTTCTAGTTGTGGTAATTATACAACCTTTAACCATTGCCATTTGTTACACTAACCGAAAAATATGTATCTGGGTAAAAAATGAAAATGAGTTTCGTAACTAACATTAAAAACTCTGGTATGTGTTGTTATTTTTTTTTATTTTGGATACTTATACTGTATAATCTTGTAACTATTGCAACACTTTTATGTTGGTGTATATCAATAAATTTATGTTCAGCTTTTATTCAGTTTAAAAAAAGGGGTTAACTGAACAAACAGATTTAATGCTGTAATAATTAGAAATGTGTTCACAAAAATAGAAAAATATTAACAATTATAATCACACTAAACACTTGAGTTTGTCAAATTTTTTTGTAGTCCAACAATATTCAAGTCGATATTGTAACGATGTCCACTTTACTAGAATTTTCTACTAACCATAAAAACTTATGAATTCTTCTCAGTGAAGAAAATATTTGAAATTTTATCTCTCAAAAAACTGAATCCTTCGCTGATTTTTGTCACCAAATTAAAAATACAGCAAAGTTTAATGTGCTACATGAATGGCTTGAAAAAAAAATTCTAAATTTCTCGAAATTATTAGGCGTTGCTTAAGGAGGCTGGTGAGCGCTTCTCAAGGGTGAATGTGAGAGGGCCTATCTTATACATGGGCCCGACCGATGGTTCTCAACGTCGTTTTCAACTAATAAAATTTTTAAAAATACTTCAAAGTAAAGGTTTTCGACATATTATTAATGTAACATGCATCGTTTGTCATCACATCACTCTTTCCAAATCAACCGAATTATATTTCGCTACTATAGAATTCCGAAAAAGTATTTTACGCGCATATTTTCATATTTTTTACTGTTATTCGCAAACGATACGGATAAAGATCTTCATACTTTACGAACATTTTTTTAAGAGTACCATTTATATAGTTTTTCATTGGGATACCTAGGTTGTTTGTCTGCGATTTTGACGTTCCGCGTCATTTCACCGTATACCCGTCATGTACCACTATAAGTGCTCGTGTATAAGAAGTACACCTTCAACTATCAATTACTCGAAATCTACGTAGACCATTCAACGGAGGTTTTGCATAGTAATGTAATTAATATCAATCAATATTGTGTAAAAACATTCGAATTTTCCGAACCAACCTCCTTAAATTTGCTGTGAATTTTTATTAATTAAAATGAAAACGTTTTCACTTGACCGCAAGGTGTCACCATTTAGGAGTTACGATTTTTTTAAACGATAACATTCGTAAAATTATAACTTTTTTAGAATGCAAAATGTATAATAGGTCTTCATGTAACATCAGGTTGCATAACTTTGAATCGATATTCTTGCTAAATAAAAATTTTGCTATAAAACACTGTTTTCAGCCCGGCAGACGTTCCGAAATGAAACTGATAGTCATTTCAAGCCGTGTAGAGAGGTTTAACTTGAGTCAGAGAAAATTCAGAAATAATTTTGGTTAAAATAAAAATCGATTTCACGAGAACAATTCGTTGTCAGTGTTTGATCTATTGTTTCTTCAAGATCAAAATAAAACGTACAGATTAAGAGATGATCTAGGTAGCATTTCAAGAAATTGCATACTGACTGTAAAAATATTATGTAGTTACATTTTTTTGGAATGATTCATAATAATATAAGAATTTTACATTAAAAGAATTACCGTATTTGCAAATCATTACATTAAATTTTGTAATGGCCTCGGATAACGAAAATTTTTATGGTGCTTTGGAAAGAGCGCTTATAAGATCATGCTGTGAGTGACGCTGGCTTACGACGCTATGATATTCTGCCCATAGATAAATCAGTCTCATATACATGTGTATACATAGTCCAGTCGAGGTAGACATAAAAATAGCCTTAAATGGAAATAATTAGGGGGAGTGATTTTTTTTTTAAACTTCGGTGGGGCGGGGGGGGGGGAAGGTGGTTGGAAGTCTAAATCTCGATTTTCGGAAAAATCCCGCCATTGCGTTCGCCGCCATCTTGATTTAAAGTTCAATTTTATAGTTTTTCTAAAATAACTCGTTAATTTACAACTTTAGAGCAAAAATGGTAGAATCCAAAGTTGTTGGAAATTTAATTTCCCACAAGTTTGGTCATTATCATTTTTACGCTAGGATCAATATTTGCAGAGTTATACGATCAAGTTTTCTCAAAAAAATCGTAATGAGTGGAATTTTATTTCCTTCAACTTTGGTTCTCACACTTTTTTCACTCCACGATCAATATTTTTGGATTTATATATATATATGTATATATATTGTAACGGATATTGAAAAACCCCTGAACTGAGTGTACATCCGAAAATATATAATATATATATATACATTCGAAAATATATTATAAAATATATTGGAAAACCCCTGAACTGAGTATGCATCCGAAAATATATAATAAATATATATATTTTCGGATGTATACTCAGTTCAGGGGTTTTCCAATATACGTTACAATATATATATATACATATTAGGGTGGTCCTTATTTGGGGTGTTGACGAATTCCGACAAGTGCGCCCCCTAGACACGTTTGAAATAAATAAAAAAAAATGTGTGCAAAACCCCAGCGCTGTAGTCCCATGAGAACACGTGCCTGTAAGCTCGTTTTGTTTCCCATTTAGATAACATGGCATTTTTAGACCAATTCAGTCACTATTTTTTCTAGTCATCCCTAAGTATGTTAAAAATTATTTATCCACATAAATCTATTGTTAATAGGCATGACTACGCGCACATTCTTTTACAAAACCTCACATGTATCGTATTTCATTATAAATTTGATATGAGTTGATTAGAGTTGCATTCAAACTATGGTCATTCAGTTTCAATTGTGTATAATATAATATAATATAAAAAGAATGTGCGCGTAGTCATGCCTATTAACAATAGATTTATGTGGATAAATAATTTTTAACATACTTAGGGATGACTGGAAAAAATAGTGACTGAATTGGTCTAAAAATGCCATGTTATCTAAATGGGAAACAAAACGAGCTTACAGGCACGTGTTCTCATGGGACTACAGCGCTGGGGTTTTGCACACATTTTTTTTTATTTATTTCAAACGTGTCTAGGGGGCGCACTTGTCGGAATTCGTTAACACCCCAAATAAGGACCACCCTAATACATATATATATATACATAAATCCGAAAATATTTCCTAGCGTAAAAATGATAATGACCAAACTTGTGGGAAATTAAATTTCCAACAACTTTGGATTCTACCATTTTTGCTCTAAAGTTGTAAATTAACGAGTTATTTCAGAAAAACTATAAAACTGAACTTTAAGTCAAGATAGCGGCGAATGCAATGGCGGGATTTTCCCGAAAATCGAGATTTAGACTTCCAACCACCCCCCCCAAAGTTGAAAAAAAAAAAAAAAAAGCTCCCCCTAATTATTTCCATTTGAATGTCTATCTCGGCTGGACTAACAGGATTTTTGTAAAAGTGCCGACTCCAAGCCACGCGGTTACCGCAAGTGCCGACACACGCTCAATTTTTTACGTAAGACGAGTGTAACGGACAAATGTTGCGAACAAAAATTTGTGCAGTGTTGGCGTTGTCGGTAATCGCGTAACTCGGAGTCGATAACTTTCACCAGAGACTCCCGGTATATGATTATACATATATACAGGGTGTCACAGAACTAAGTGACCAAACTGACAGGGGTGCGAAATGCTGTCAAGCTGAGTAAATTAACTCGAGGCGCCCCTGAATTGGCTTGGAAATATACCGTGTGTCTATGAGGAAAGTGTGCACATTATGCGCGTGCGTCAAGTCGTTCGAATTTTATTGGCCGACAGTTACCGCCTGATTGAGCAGCCGACGCAATACCAATCGCGACTGTCAGAAAACGTCCCTAACTGCTGTCGGTGTTGTTACGAAAAACAGTTCGTCGATTCGGAACTGATCCGAAGTAAAATAAATCAGACACACGTTAATCGTGTCAATCAAATCGTCGGATTCCTTCGACGGTCAATTGATTACTATAATCCGAAAATCATTATTGAATTCGCCGCTCGCGAATTGATGCTACACGAGTGTAAATGAAAGTGACGTGGAGCAAATAATTAACGGTGAAGACTCATTCACGGTTATCTGAATAATTGTAATTGGAATTCAACGAGATACATCAGCTCACGGCAACGATTTCATGAAGTGTGAAATGTGAAGGGCAATCTCTGTAACAAGCGAATTCAGTAAAAAGAAGCAATAAACCGTACTTTTCGCTTAGAACTCGATCTGAATTCCATCAAGTGAAAACAAGTCTGCTTTGATACGTAAATATTTTATTCGAGATATTTTGATAAAAAAAAAAAACATGTGCAGTTCACACGTGGTAGAAGTGAAATCTTCAGAAACTAAACTGCGAGAGAATGAGGAGAATGCAGTATCAGGAGTGGAATAATTATTCGTTTCATCGATAGTCGTTCCATTTCATTTCATCGAGCTTCAAATTACTACCGTGCTGAAGAAGCTAAGTTTTCGTTACATCGATAGTCGTTTCTTTTCGTTTCATCGAGTTTCAAATCACTAACTACCGCGCTAATAAAGTTAAGTTTTCCCCCGTTTTTACTCCCGTGTTGAAGAAGTTTTCACTAACAGCGCTAAAGAAGTTTTCACTTCAAAAAACAGTGCAGAGTTACAGTTTATTATTAGTTGTAGCGAAACGTAGCGACAGATTATTGTCTCTGATGTTAATGTGTGTTGAACATAAGTATATGTTTCTCAAGTTTGTTCACTTATTGAAAACTAATCTCTGCAAACCAGCTCAAGAATTTACTGCTTTTTGTATTGCCACGTTCCCCTTCTAACTTCAACGTCGCTGCCTTATTGGTTTGTAAAACTCAATAGTAGTACCTGTTTGAGCAAAAGGTACCATCGCCAGGCTCATACAACACTACAGTATTTTGGACAGTACAAACTAGGCATACGAGGATTATTTTCAAAATCTACAAATAACTTGAAGACTGTAACCTACAGATGTTTGTATAGAAAATGAGTTCTACGGTACAATTCGTTTATAAAAAGCCGAGACAAATGAATTCTCAACTTGATTAATTCTCATCAACTAGCATGATTGTGAAGCCAAAAGAAGATCTAGGAGCCTTAGCCCTCTTAAAATACGTTTACTGATGTAAATTTTGGTGAAATTTTGGCAGAAATCGATTTTCTGTTTTTTGAATAACTAAAAAAAGTTGAATAAAACGAATGATTCGACAAATATTTAGATTATCGTAGTATATAGGTATATTAAAACAAAAACCTAAACGTTTCTGCAATGAAATTGAATGTTAATTAGATATTTTTTTAGTCAGTTTTGGTCTTATGAAACTTTTGTAACATTACACATATTGTAATAATGGAACAGCTTGTTCATCTATGCTGCAATCAGTGCTCAATATGATTTACTTGCGCATGGGTTTTTAGAATTTATGAAATTTTATAAATTACCTTTTTTCGTTGCAACCAGTCAGTGAAATTTTGTTTCTGATTGTCGGCATCATTTTCATCGAACGGGTCTGAACCTCATCAGATATTATTTACTATCTTTGAAATGCATACTAATTGTGGCAAGGCTACTGTTTTCAAAAACTGTATGATTGGATTTTGCGAACACGGTTTCCACTGAACTTTTGATTTAAAACTCCCTGGCTACAAATCAAATTCCCTGACTTTTTCAAGTTTTGCCTGCTTACAGGTTAAGAAGACACCCCGGCAAAACAGCGATGAAATTATTGGGATCTAAGGAAGTCTAAAAGAATAAAGTTGCAATAAAAAGAGCACTGGTTCTGGATTCCTGTAAAAAAGAAAGTGCTGTAACTTGTATTTACGGTACTGAGAAATATTAATATTGCAGAAAATGCAGTGATAAATCATAAATAAATGGCGCCGTTGAAATAAGTCATTTAAATGTAGTATTTCTGAAACGTCCTGGCAGCTGCACCAGCCAAATCGGCCCACTAAAACAATCCGGACGGGAGATTTTCTTACTTTTTTATTACTAATTTATTACCACAATACTAAATTTATTACCCTTACTAGTTCAGCGTAATCGTCTTGTGGCGTAGCATTGGTCAAAGCTGCACCAGCCATATCGTAACTTACCTATATTTCACACCATCAAGGTCTACCTTACGTCTAAATTTTTTACTTTTTTATTACGTTTTGAGGATATCAACTAAACACAAGGAATACTAACCCTTGAGGGGGTAAACAGCCCTTATTCCCTTATTCCCTTATTTCATGAATAAATCATCTTTCAGGCTAAATACTGACCGAAATTAATTGCATTCGATGTTTGTTTGCACCTGCAAGCATACAGTCATGTGTCCTGGAGCATTTTCAGACATTAGGAGTGCAGTGGGTTGTTGTTATAAATATATAATTACGCGCTCCCCAAAAACGTCTGGCTACTAACCTAATTCCGTCGAGATCATGTTTTAATCACAAATTTAAGAAATGAAAACGTTAAAAATTCAAATAGAGCTGCTAGAAAAACTTTTTTTTTAATGTTTCGATTGTTTCAATTATTCATTTCTGAAAAATTATAAAAACAATTGTTTTCAATCTTCTACTCTGATTGTTTAAAAAATCCTTATAAATTGTTTATGTCAGTATCAAAAATTTGTTTTTGACAATAGCATTGTCGGTAAAAACAATAATTTTCAAGATGAAAATCGTTTCTTCAAAGAAATTTCCTATGATATGAAAATGCGATTTTTCATTAAATAATTTTTTTATTGTTCAAAATTAATATTAAGGAACCATTTTTTCTTTAAAAATCATGATTTTAAGAGCTTTCCATATTCTGTCAAAACAAATGTCTTGGTTCCTTCCTTAATTATTTATTCAATAAAAATCTGTTATAAACAAATGAACATCCGTACTATATTTTCTTTCAGACGCTCTCAGAAAAAATAAGCAACTACGCACGAATTTTTAATGAGAATATTTTTTCCTCATTTTTCACATAATTTCAAATATTCTCACGTCTTCGAACTTATCAGTTTCTATGGATTATCCATCATTCCGGTGCGAATAACTTGTAAATTATTACCAATACGGCAAAGACACTCCAAATCTTTTCTCTACACCATTAAATGACAAAAAAATATGTTTTTAATCAAGGCTTCAACTCGATTATTTTTTAACTTATTCGCGTTTATTTGTAGAAAAATATGGAAACATTTTTGTCCGCCTTTTAAATTAAAATATCTTAGAAACTGTCACAAATATGACAAATATTACAAAAATGGCAAGCTCGAATACATGAGAATATTTGAAATTATGTAAAAAATAGGAAAAAAATATTTTCATCAGAAAGTCGTGCATGGCTGTTGTTATTTTTTTTCGTACTATCCAAACAAAAGCATAGGACGGATGTTCATTTGTTTATAACAGATTTTTTATTGAATAAACAATTAAGAGATGAAGCGAAAAATTTTTTTGGCAGAATGTGAAAGAGCACTGCAAATGATGATTTTTGAAGAAAAAAAGGATTCTTAATATCAACATTTAGCGACAAAAAAAATCGGTAATTAAAAAATGCGTTTTCAAATTATAAGGAAATTGTTTAAAGAAAGGATTTTTTTCTCAAAAATCATTGTTTTTCCGACGATCTTATTGTCCGAAACAAATTTGTGATAATGTTATAAACAATGCGTTTGTTTATCAGGATTTTTTAAACATTCAGAGTAAGAGATTTGAAGAAATTGTTTTTATATATTTATCAGTAATAAATAATGGAAACAATCGGAATATTGAAAAAAAAAGTTTTTCTGGTAGCTCTATTAGAATTTTTAAGGTTTTCATTTCTCAAATTCGTGATTAAAACATGATCTCGACGGAATAAGGTGTAACCGGACGTTAACGTTGGGGGACGCATCATTTTATTACAACAACCCATTGCACCCCAAACGACCAAAAATGAATCTCGACACAACTAAGTACTGCTAGGAAGAAGTTGCTTTGGTTTTTTAAACTTGAAAGATCATCAGAGGTGGGTAAAAAATATCAACTTTGCGAGATATCGACGGAATCGGGTGAAAACGGACGTTTTAGGGGTGAGTCATTTTATTACCACAACCCACTGCACCCCTAATGTCTGAAAATGCTCCAGGGCACATGACTGTATGCCAGCAGGTGCGAACAAACGTCGAATGCAATTAATTTCAGTTTCATGTGCTGATTGAAGGGTCTAAGATTTCGAATATAACCCCCATCACTTTATTTTTATATGTTCGCAGGATGCAGCTATCAGGGACACAAGGCACAGCTGGTTCAGTAACGTCATTCGCAGCGGGGTCGTCTCTACCCAGTCCTTCTTCAGTGAGTGAAAAAAAATCTTGGTGCCGACGAGTGGCTCCTTGCCTCGCTTTTCTCGTTGCATTTTCCACGGCGATGGCTTTACTCCTAGTGTGGAGCGAAGATGCCGACAGGAGGTGCGTAATTCGTGGCTTCTTTAGATTATACGTTCTTGCAGCTGCTAAAATCGACATACGCTGGGAAGTGATGTGGGGAATTCTATTATCGAACTGTTTTAGAAATATTTAATCATTCATCTAGTAGATTTGCCTATTCAGTAAAATGTACCTAAACTTTGTTCACCAAGAAAGCTATGATATCGAAAATCGATATGGATATTCATGCTCAAAAATGCTTTTTTCCATCGTATTTCCTAAAATTTTGCAATGATTCAGTCGAAACGATACAATTTTCACCGTAATGCTAAGAGTTGTTCACATAGATAACAAGAAAAATAATTTTTGAATTCCCTATGGCAGAAGAATAAATTCTAGAAAACCGTGTAGCGATAATATAACCAGAATTGGTTAACAATTTTGATAAAATTCAAAACATCTGCGTCATTGAATGCTTTCTTCAGGTTACAGAAAAATGGAAAACAACAAAGCCGAGAAATAATTTGGATTTTCAAAGAAACATTGCCATGTTCTTACAACCGCACTCCATAGTGTTTGTTACAGAGCCAATCTTGTATATTTTTCCGTTCTGAGATAGATTACAAAAGATTATTCGCGTAAACGTTAGCGTCAATGACCATACAAGCATAAGATTAAGCTTCAACTATAATTTGATTTCCGCATTACCTCCGTTAATAACTCGACTACTTTTCAAATATTGAATACTTTATAAGCAATAGTGCTCATAAAAATTACAGAATATTCTCATTTTTAACAAGAGGTAGCTCAAAAAATAAAATTTGTGGCATGTGTGTGTATAAGGACTTATTTACTAATATGAAATTCGAACTCGTCAAAAATGGTCTATTTCATGCACTTTTGCCACGAAAATAACTATTAGAGGTTTCTGGCAGATGCCACTCACAATTAGCTGCTGCATTGTTACAATTTCGCATGCTCACTCGGTTGGGACACACCCACGGTACAACGCGGCTTCATATATTTTTTGCCCCCGGGCAATCTCTTAATACTAGTTGTTTTTTGGGCAGGGATACAGCAATTAGTTCATGTGTGAGGAACCATGCTCCGAAAAAAAACCTTACACTCAACCACAACTCAACTGGCAGCTCGTCGAACCCATTGACCCTGATAGTTTTTAATGGAGTGAGACAAAAGTCGAGTGCCTTGTAGATTCTTCCAGTTAGCGTTATATGATTCTATTTGAGGACTGTCAATCTGGAATCAGAATGGATGTAAGACTACGAAATGCGGCATTAGACTCGGTGAAATTCTACTCTACTGTTTGACCCTTTCTGAAGTGAAAATTTAACGAGTTTATTTTTTGAGAAATATCGTTGAAGGTAAACCTCTATAATCGCAAGCCGTGCTATCTGCGCTCCTTTCCACACAAAACAATGATCACCAATGAACGTTCATTGCAGTACCTCGATGAAGGCTACTGCCGTCCATTGGGCATCTACAAATATTTGTATTCAAAACATGGAAGGTTGGAATGGTCGCAACAATACATTACATTGAACGTCCAGTGGATATCAATATAGGGATCTTATAAACGGGCGCTGGATGTCTTGTGAACATTCATTGAACGCCAATAGGATGTAAACTTGATCCCAGTGTGGATCCCATGGACGTCCATGAAACATTCGTATAGTCAATGATGCACAGGCATATCATTTTTCATATGTCACGAATACGTATGCATGTTTCGACAGATTTTATAATACTAAAACACATTTATTGTCGTGTGAGAAACGACCTACTTCAGACAGCTTCAAGGATGTCCACCAGCCTCCGTGAGACGTTCAATGTTGATATCCATGAACACATGCCGCATGGATACTACAGGGAAGTCCAAGAGTAATGAATCAGTGTATATGCATGGGCATATCTTCTAAATATATAGAACGAATCTTCTGCAGAGGCGTACCATCAGCTTTCCTCAGGAAGACGACACCCTCTATTGTGCCACACGTAACGATGTCCGGCCTCTTTTGCAAATGACTTAGATGACGTTAAAAACTTATAAACGTTAGATGGGAGCACTTTGTTGACCTAGATGTTCCAGACATTGTCTAAAGGCACTAGGGAAAGCGCAGTAGTGAGAAAAGTGCCCCGTCGCATCTTAGCAGCAATGAATCGCGGCCGAGCTTCTGCAGTGCCGAACGTAACCAAAAGAGGTATTGGGCGATCACTTCGAGCTCTCATAGGAGGAATCAGAAAGCGAGAGGAGTCAATGTTACCTACAACCAAATTACCCGCAAGGGTCGCGGCAACCTGCTACACGGCTGCGGGATTAGAGTCAGAACAAGCGCAAGGGACGCTAGAGATTATGGCTTCGACATCTTCTCGAACAGGTACACAGGCGGGACAGCTCCTAGAAATTTTGGGGCGTCCAGATTGGCGTAGGCGGCGGAGTGCGGCGAGCTCATCATGGAGCTTCCGATTATCCCCTGCCAGCTGCAGAATTTTAACGACATCGGTATTGACGCGAGCTTAAAGAGCCGGTAAGTCCTGAAGCTGCGTGGAAATGTCACCAAAGGGAGCATTGATAAGCAGGTAAAGCTTATCAAGCTGGACAGCAAGTGTTTCATGAGGCAAAGGCAGCACGGTGGATTTTCCGCAGACGTAGTGGTGCCGACCGAGGCGATGGCTGCAACTGCTCGCTCTTGTGCGAGGTCAGGGAGCGGGCAATAAACCTTCTTCTTACACAGCCTGGATGATAGACAGCATGACAAGAGGCATAGCAGCGAGGAGAACAGTCCTCCTCCAAGCAAAGCAAGCGCGTGGAGACATGCCTGCAGTCACGCGCAGCCCATATCAAGATAGTACGGCACTGTAGATAGATAAACTCAGCCGGTAAAGTAGAGTGACTGACAGCAGCTGCACAGCCACTTATGCGGTCCAGCCCAGAGTTGACAGCGGCAATCAGTACGGACGAAAAGAGGTGTAGTCGACAGGAGAGAAGTTGTGATTACCGCAGCAATCCCAAGAAAACCAAGCCAGGAACACCAAAAAGGGCTAGACCATCCTTGGGCGACTTAGGGATGCTATTCTTTTGTCCGCTTTCCGGTCTGTCCTTTGTATACTATAATTCCAGAAGGTCATCTTTGTATTACGGTCACTTCCAGGTACTTGACTTGCTCTCCAATCTCGTTGGTATACGTTTTCCGGTGAGAATCACCAGTTCTGTCTTTTCGTTGCCAGTTGCAGCCCGTAGTCAGGCATCCACCGTACGACTTGTCTCATCGTCTGGTTCAGTTTATGCTGTGCCAGTTCTGGAGAGCGCTCGACTATCACCGCCGCCAGATCATCCGCGTATGCGACTAGGCGTGCGCCAAGAGGGAGCTCCAGTCTGAGCTGGCTGCGTAGGTACCGTTCCAGAAGTCTGGTCAATGTATGGATTCTTGGGCGACCCCTACGGTGATCTCTCGTGTCATTTGCTCTTCGATTGTCTCATATGTTAATCGTCTGTTTTGAAGGTAGTCTTCCCCAACCAGGAGCAAGTACAATGGAACCTCCGAAGTCGCCGCTCAGCGCCTCCAGGATGTCCACCCACCTGGTCGAGTTCAAGGTGTTCTTGACGTCTAATGTCGCCAGCAGCACGATAGGTCACGCAGCGTAACAGTGTCTGTCTGTGTCGCAGAAAAAGTCTACCATCTCCTAGATTACTTCGATCGTTGATCGACCCCTTCGGAAGCCGAACTGCTGGTCCCAGAGGCTTCCTGCGTTCTGTTTCGCGTCCTTGAGTCTTGGTCTCAGTAATTGTTCGTCCAGTTTCCCTGTCGTGTCCAGTAGGCTCAGCGGCCGGTAGGCCGACGGTGCAGAAGTCACTCTCATCCTTAGGGACAAGGACCAGCTTCGCCGCCTTCCACCGGCCGCTGAAGGTCCTTGTCATCACGCACGTGTTGTACAGGTCCAAGAGTATCTCAGGCTTCAGGTTAGCCATCAGCCAAACAACCTTCGCCGGTACCCCATCGGGGTCTGGCGCCTTATCCGTTCTCATCGCGTTGGCTGCTGTGGCGAGCTCCTCCGCGGTAAAGACTAGAATATCACCACCATCTCGTTGTTGTTGGTTGCATCCATATATGTCGGATGTGTCGCGAATAGTCTGTCGACGATCCGTCGTGCCATTTCAGCGTTTTTGAGTTCTAGCGGGATCCAGGCCCCTAGTCTACCGGTTACGATCTTGTGACCCGTACCCCACGGGTCCCGGTCCACCTTCTCGCAGAGCTTTTTCCAGCATCGTGCTTTACTACTCTGATAGTGTTTGTCAGTCGCTTCCGTTTCGTCTTGTATGCAGCTTGGAGGGTTTCCCTTTCGGGTCTCCCGCCAGCCCTCGCTATCCGTCTTCGTTTGGCCAGGCAGCTCTTCCGCAGTTCAGCTATTCCGTCCATCCACCATGAGCAAATAGATGCCGTCCTGAATGCTAAAAACCACTGCACAGTGCCAGTCTTCAAAGTTTGTATGAGGGCAGTGGGATATAAGATCAAGACTCCTAGGGGTAATTTAGCCTACTCAATAGTTGGACAGAAATGACATGGTTGATGAGTCAGTCGAGTGGGTTGCAGCAAGGTATAATGGCAATGGTAATTGAGAAAAAGTACACGCTCATATTTCAATTCGTCAGAATGATCGAAAGTTGAAAATTAATTCCTCAATAACGATGCTAAGCAGAATTAGAGAAGTATGTTAAACTTGTCACGATTAATTTTCCACACGGTAAGATAAGGTGACGTGAGGGCAATCACTCAGTTACTCTATGGCGTAGATTAGTTTTGGCAAAAGAAAAAAGTTGGTCACTAGACGCAATTGCATCAATTTTTACAAAAGAGAAAAGATATGAGAAAAGGCGAAACAAACCTCACGACGGTTTTGGATGACTAATTCAAATAGACAAGCTACTGGTAGAAGACTGGGGAATAACCAAATAGAATACCCAAAGGAAAGTAGGTATTGCGTTAATTATGCCAATACTGCCGCTTCCCCTGTTTTTTACTCGAACACGACCCCCAACCGTGGATAAGTTCTATTGCACTTTCAATACTGCCGCACGGTAGGTGCGTTGTGCTATTGTTTTCGTTGCCGAGACGCATCGAGAGTGGGGGTACTGCTTTCCTCGGTTAGATATTTCCCTATACGCCCATCACCGGCACTATTGAAAGAGCGTACTGTATGTTGATCAAGTAGCAGAAAATGAAATAGACTCACAATCACAGGAAGGAAATTTAAACAAATTAGCAGGAGAGATATTACTGTGATAAACAAGACAGCAAATATTGGTACGAAACATGAGACTTTTATCCTATAATTAACAATCAGCAAGTTTACAATAAAAAGAAAGATATAACTAACATGCAATAAGATCTAAGAAATTACTTAAAATGGAGAAAGGATAATTAACAAAAGGAAAAATACCGGAAAGAAGGAAAATCAACGAGAATCTATAGCAAATGCAGTAAAATAACTAAATAAAACTTGAAGAATATGTTTGATTTTATAACGGTGTCACAATTAACGAACGGAGCAGTAAAAGTGCAGGCACTCGGGTGATAACTAGTTCCAACTTAATTAATGATACTATAGTCGTACTCTAGTTTCAGATATTGTTATGGAAAAGATATCGGTATCGCTGGATATTCACAAAAGATGTACACTGCCTGAATTGCGAAACTAAGAATCACGAGATTTAGGTAATAAACGATACGGCACATTCGAGATCTAGAGAACTTATACCTTGGACAATGATTTATACGTAGAAATCTAGGCTGTGGTACTGTTGCGGTAAGCAATCGATTTAGGCGGTTAATAAAAATTTAGCAATAGAGAAGAAAATTAGCTATGGATAATAAAATGAATGATGTTAAAATCGACGGCAGTATGGAAGAACGTGACATCTCAAATTGTGCCCGAAGAACGTGACATCTTAGATTGTGCCAAAAGAAGGTCACATCTCAAATTGTGCCACAAAAAGGTGACATCTCAAATTGTGTCAGAAGAACGTGACATCTCAAATTGTGAAAAAAGCTCGACAATAATTTTACCCAAACTACAAACTTAGATTAATCAACGGCCACAATAGCATATTTTATATTCTAAGGTCCAGTTTATGTACAAGTCCAGTGTTATACACTCATCTAGCTCCAGGGAAGCCTGTCGGTTGTGTTGGGAAATATGCTCCGCTTATCGTCATTCCAGCTCAGTGCTACTTTCTTCAGCCATCTCAAGCTGGAACCGCCACATTCGAAAATCGAAAAATTTCCTATGGAATAATTAAGGGCTAATTAGAGGCTAATTAAATGCTCTATTTTCGAATTAAATGCTCCGCGTTTTTTAAAAGAAACCTGTGGCGGTGCCAGCGTGACATAAACCTTGAACCGCCACACCGAAAAAAGACGGATAACACGTGAAATTTTGCAAAAGTGTTAGGGTCATAATTAAAGGCTAATTAAAGGCTCTTGGAATTCCTCATCTTTGAATTCGTTGCTCGGCGTTTTTCAAAAAAAACCTGTGGCGGTGCCAGCTCGGGATAAACCAGACTTAAAAAAAACGGGAACGAGGTCAAATTTCAAAAAAGTGTGAGGGTCATAATTAAAGGCTAATTAAAGGCTCCCGGAAAACCACCCGCTCGAATTAACTGCTCAGCCCTCGAGGGGTGGAAACCACCAAAAAATTCGAAAAATCGGTGTAACTCTCGGACGCAACAACTTACAGAGTTCGTACGAGCGTCAAAATTACTTCAGAATTGAAGGCTCCTGGAAAACCACCCGATCGAATTAACTGCTCCACCCCCGAGGGGTGGAAACCACCCAAAAACTAGAAAAATCGGTGTAACTTTTGGACGCAACAACTTAAAGAGTCGTACGGGCGCTAAAATTACTCTAGAATTAAAGGCTCCCGGAATATCATCCGATCGAATTAACTGCTCCACCCCCGAGGGGTGGAAACCACCCAAAAACTAGAAAAATCGGTGTAACTTTTGGACGCAACAACTTACAGAGTTCGTACGGGCGCTAAAATTACTCTAGAATTAAAGGCTCCCGGAATATCATCCGCTCAAATTAACTGCTTCACCCCGGAGGGGTGGAAACCACCCAAAAACTAGAAAAATCGCTGTTACTCTTGGACGGATTAAGTTAGGTGGTCTTTGGAGGCGTTACATTAATCTCTTAATCATAGGCTCTCCGCTGCACAGTTTAAAAGTTTGTGTTTCAGAAAATCCATACAAGTTGACGTAATCCGTTCTAATTTCCAGATTTCGGTCACTTCAAAACAATGCATTATTGAATTGTCTCTGATAACAGAAGAATTTTCAACAACACAAGCTCTACAAAAATCAGCAGAGAAATTTGAATGAATTTCAGGGTATACAAAATTCTTAAGTGTTCAGTTGATTTCATGTTTTGTCAACGATCAAACCGATTATTCTGTTCTGTTAGTAGTACAAAAGAATTCAAGTTTCACGGGACCGTTTTGCAGTAAAGTTCACTACTTCGTCGCTATCAGGAATCATGATACCCCGTTCCAATCCATGATTCCCGAGACTATTTTAAATAGAGTAATTTCTGGTTTCGCCCGTAACTTCGTGCTGGTGTATAAATGTGGAGTGCTATTGGATCAGGTGTCAACATTGTTGAAAATTGTTCTTCGCTCACAACTTTGCTGCGATAATGTGTTCTGCCCGTATAAGCCAGTCACCGTCATCCAAACCATATTTCACTCTACGTTGACTTGGTTCATTTCCGACGTTATCGCCCCTGATCCATTGAATTGAATCCGCCCATAAATCAGAATCGTAAATCAGTAATAATTAATAATAAAAATATTAATAATAAAATATGAATTAATCATGATCACAAAAATGCAGGCGAACAGAGGGTATTTCGACAGTTAGCAAAAAAAGCTTGTCAATGCCTAAGCGCTTCGAGTAAATTCATTTAAATGACCTGTGTTAAATTCCATTATGTATCAAAAACTCATCAATTTTATTGGCCGGTAATTGGTTATAAGTACACATTGTTAATATTAAATCTCATCGGTAGGCAAAAATCATTTTTACTCAACAAAATAGCTATTGGTACTCACAGCATGTATGATTTCAGTAGAATGTAGATTGTGTGTAGGCGACCGTGATGTTAGCCATCATGGCATCGCACATCTCGGGAAATATTTCAATTGCAAGAGTCTTTGAAATAACCAAAACTGCCATTTTTAACTTTTCTTCTGTGTTGGGAACATCAATCGACAATATATCGACATCTTTGCATTCACATCATGTGCTGTAAAGCTATGTAAGCCCTCACCCTGAAACCATACTCCGTTTTTTCGTACCTCACCACAGGTAAACATGAGCCGTTTGCATTTGCGGCACATTAAACCACTTCAAACTTTATAATACCCAAAATACTGGAAAAATATCTTCTTGTATCTTGAGGTCTTAACTATAAGTCAAATTCATAATACTATCGAATAATCAATTTTACAACTATTTTGAATGTACAGCGAGATAGTTTAAAAAAAGTAATTTTTTTTACTTCCAAACAAGTTGAGAACTTCCATTTTAGCACCAAAATACGTCTTTCAAAATTTGAGCTCTCAATCTTAACATTAAGAGGTTGCGCATCGCACTTTTCCATTTTTCATAAGGATTACATGGGAGAAAATCGTTTTTGGCTCATTCTGATTTTCATCACTAGCTAACGATGCGCCGTACAGAAAATTCATAGACATATTTTTGTAGAGAATTGAACGCTGTTCAAGAAAAGACATCTTATCATTTTCTGATAAAGCTACTCTTTAATAAGTGTTTGACGTTCTTACATGACTTTTGACCTCTAATAACTTTTCAACGAGTGAATTTATCAAAAAATAATGGAAGACCTTTTTTGTAGAGCGTTTAATTCTCTACGAAAATTTGTCTGTGAATTTTCTGTACGACGCATCGTAAGCTAGTTATAAAAATAGAAAGGGGCAAGAAGCATTTAGCCCATGTTTTTCTAATGGAAAAAAGAAAAGTACGGTGCGCACCCTCATAATGTTAATAATGAGAGTTCAAATTTTAACAGGCGTATTTTTATACACAAATGGGACATTTGAACCTGTTTGGAGGTAAATATATATATATTGAAACGTTTCGAGTTTGCACGCTTTCGCCAATGAGACGTACAGTTTATTTGCGGGCTTTGTTTCGCCAAAACTTCACACGCTATGTGTGATATTTAGCGCATACTCGAATGATATATTTATTTTGAGAGTTTCCTGTCTCTGGGATAGAGGTGCAGGATTCGGTCTCTGGACAGGGAAGGAAGGTGGAGAAGGACGACTTGTTAATTGTGTGATTAACTTCTGGAACAGCCCGAATAGTTTGACCACTTCAACTTGGTTTTTCGAGATAGCTTCAGAATTTGTTTTTTCACCCTCATGTGCAAAGGCACGAGTGGAATAGACCCATCATCATAGGCCGTGTAAACGGTTGAGGGTCAAACTTGATCTGTGAGTGTGAAGCACGCACAAATAGATCGCTCTGAGAGGTTGACTCGTGATGCGAAATATCTATTTCTGGAAAGGAAATATGGCAGTGATACGTCAATGTTTTGTTCCCGTGAGGCGGGATAAGAGACAGGATGAAAGGTTGTGAACTTATTCTTCTGGTAATCTCTAAGAGATTTTTGATAATTTCGGAAGGGATAGTTCTTCCTTATTTGCTCTGATATTAATGAAGTTTGCCTGCGGCAAGACTGACTATTAATTGCATGATAACATGTTGGTCAGAGGGACGGTATTTGATTATTCTGGATCGTTGACTAGTCGGTTTTGGTGATGGATAATGATTCGTTTAGTGGGAACTAAGACAGAATATCATTCGTGTGCGAGTATGGTAGTCGGAAGGACTTAGATGATAGTTCGGTTTACCTATGGGTAGACTCACTATTATTTATGCGATAGCCTGGTCGTCAGAGGGACGGTATTTGATAATGAGGAATCGTCGCTGACAGTTGATTTTGATATTATAATTATTCGTTTAGATAGTACTGAAACAGAATATTACGTGAGTGATAGCACAGTAGTCAGAAGGACTTTGATAGTGATTCAGTTTGCGTATGGCAAGACTGGATATTACTAGCGTGGTAGTTAAAGGCAAGGGGATTCTACGCAAATTTACCTTCACCTGTATTAAGACTTTCAGTCGCTATGACCGTGACTCTCTACGGGTTCAGGTGTCCTACCTACGGGTCGGGGGATTGTGAGACGATCACCGTATCTGAGCTATGAGGTCAGACGCAATGCTGTTCTTCACTCAGACACGGCTCCCTGGTACCTAAGGAATTTATTTTATTGAAAACAAATAGAATTTATTAGTACGCTGAATGCCCTCCTTTGATGGGAAGTGGTGTTGAGGATTCCTTGCACGGGTACTCCACGTCTCCTGATCGTGGGTCCTTGGTGTCCGGCTCCTCGTGGATGTGGGAAGTATGGGTCTTCTCGTGGAAGTCTTCGATAATCTATCCTGGCGGTTGCTCAATAGGTAATAGATTGCTAGATTCGCATTTGAGCTCGTCTTATATACTCTTATTGTCTAGTTACGCCGTTTTCGGGGATAGAGATTGGTCGCGTTCCCTGAAGAAGGGGTACGGTAAATCGTGTAATTTGATTGGGTTCCCGGTGTGTGGCGGGGTTATCGAGTGGACAGTTAGATTTGGCTTGGGTTTACCAAGCAAAATATTAGGGGGCACGCGCCGAACCCCAGGTGTCGGTACGCCAGCCAGGCGTCCCGTCACAATATATATATATTTTTATCCCTGAATAAATGCCTTATACACCCCGAGATCCGCGTAAGGGCTCTATCCTGATAGTAATATGAACAACCTCCAACGCACCCTCATGACTGGAAGTTACGGGAAGGTTACAATTACAGCAAAAAAATTGACAAACAATATTTATAGCCGTATACGTGAAACTTATTGTACGCATTAATTGGAACATAAGAAACTTAGGAAAATATCATCTTCCGCCTGAATTCCACGACACGCTTGTCTTCCACCCACATAAGTGGTGAAATTTTGCGAATTTTACCAGTATATTTGAGTCTCGATTCTTACGGTAAAAGATCTATTACAACTATCCGCCAGAGTTTTAATTTATTCACTGAGTAAACGTATAACATGGAAAAAACAGCTTCACGATGGTCTTCCAATCATTCAGAACACCAACGATCGTCTTTAAGGACGTTCCCACCAAAAACACTTTTCTTCTAATATTTTCCAAATTTTGAATACACATACTTATGAGTGCCCTTTATGTGTAGGAATTTTTTAAAACCCTTCTTGCGGTGCTAAATTTTGAAATATTGCAAGTTGAAATTTACATATTTAACATGTGATCCCTATCCTAACCCCCATTGTGGCGCACCTTTTTTTTAAGTTACTACAGTAATTTTCTTGGAATTTCTATGAAAAACTGAAAATCACTAATTGAACATATAATAAACATGTTTCTCAAAAAATAACACAAAGAAGCGGTATTCATTTAATTATAAAAAATGTTAAAAGTGAGCTACTTTTCACTTTTTTTTCATTACTTGATCAGTGAGAAATAGCGACTTGGCAACGTTGCGTTGGGCGGAAAGTTCAAAATACCGTATAGGCGTAGTAGTTGTAAATAAATGTGAACCGCTCACAGATAGGTTAACTGTAGGCTGTTGTAAAGAAAAATGCAATTTTTTAAGTATATTAAGTATTTATTATAAATTATTTTTCAACATTAATACTCGTTATGTTAACATCATCAACAATTATAGATTCAAAAATATAATCAATCATATAATTTTCATAAAAACTATAATTTTATCAAGTAACACAAAATAAAACATTTTAGAAATATATTATTTTTTAGACATAGGTATTTTTTTAATTTTCTTTTTTGGTGATTTTAAATTCTTAATCTTTGGCGAATTTTCATTTTTTAGGAAGTCTAAAACTGCCGTTAAAATTTTTTTATTTTTAGTTATTCGCACTTTGTTATTATCTAATTTTTCGCTAAACAATTGCACAATAGCATTTTCTCCACCTACTCTATAGATTTCCCTCAAATTATCACAAGAAATGTCATTTGAAGCCAATTTTTTACACATATTAACTGAAATAATATTTCTTAATTCGACTAACATTTTTAAGTTTACTTTAGTTTTATCTGAGTTGGATAACTCTTCCAAATAAATATTACTGTTTTTACATGCCTTTAATACACCACTTCGCAGGTTTAATGTATTAATTAAGTCTTGAAGTACCACAACGTCATACGCAGCGTCATGAAAAGATTCCTGATCATTATCAGGGTGTAAGAAGTCGTTACTTAAACTCTCTAATTTAAATTGACCCGGTCCTTTCCTATCAACCAAAGACTTTCTGAACAATAATAAAGTGTCAGCAAAACCAACAATTAAATCTAAAAGTTCGACTTTAACATTCATAATAGCTCGTAAGAGTCGTGGTACGTCAAAGCGAGCATTATGTGCAACTAATAAACATTTCTGTTGTCCATCGGATAAGCTAATTAAAAATTGTTGAAAAGATTCTAAAGCATCAGAAATTTTGAGTGTTACGACTTGTTTGTCTCCGTAGAATAAGTCTCCATATTTATGATGAAGTTTAGTAACTGTAGTGGCTGACGATGAAATTTCGGTCTTCGTGTGTACATAGATATTAAAAATTTTACAATCACAGATCGCTGCAATTTGTATAATATGAGCATCTGAGGCGAATCCAGTTGTTTCTAAATCAAAGTAAACAATTTTTGTTTCATCATCTAATGCAATATTATTATTATCATCACAGTGTTTACGCACGTAATTGTTTATTTTATCCATTCCACAATTACTCTTATAAGTTATACCTTCATGTCTTTCGGTATTTTTACGTAAAAGTTCTCGTTTCTGTTTTAATTCTATACGTCTTAATTTTTTTGCTTTAGACTTACTCATTGCCAATCGTTTTTCTCGTTTCATTTCACTTCGTTTAACATAATTGACTGTGTGAGATCCAGCAGGAATATTCAGTCTTTGCTTAATATTTATAATACTTCGTTCACCGTCATTTTTAGCGCAGACGGCGTCAGCTACCCTAATATCACAAGAAAAGCTAGTACTTAAACACTTGTTTTTGTGTGCTTTGTTTGCTATAATATTGTTAAAACTTTCATTGCCCTGACTTGAAGCGGCAATAGAAAATTTATGAGAGTTTTGTGCGTATTTATCGAACAAATGTAATAATTCTTCATACAAGGTTTCATCAGATAGGTTTAGAGCATGATTTTTACTTGGGTTACACCACTTTCCACAGTTTTCATGTCTGCTAAAAATATGATCCGGTATTTGTCTCAAATTTCTAGCTAAGTTTTCGGAATTGCCCTTATTTTGTGCAACAGCGTATGAAAAACACTTTTTTAAATGAGGAATAACATTTGTTTTATTTAACTCTCTAAACTTATCGCGTAATTTATATAACTCTTTTCCAAAATTTTTGGTTAAATGATTTTTGTCGGCTAATTTATGATACTTTTGACCTGGGTTATCTGCTCTTACTGCTGCAATCATTGAGCTGTCTTCATCTCCTACAATAACACGTACTTGTAGTCCTGCTTCCTTTAAGATGTTGCTGTGATTAACAAGTTGAACTCCTGCATCAGCTTCCATTGCCTTAGCACTTCCGCAGAAGTTCAATCTACAATCATGATCATCTTTTTTATGCCCCATATCACATTTCTTACATTTTCTATTTCTAGTTGCGTAGTCTAGAATTTTTCCTGACAAGAAACCGATGATAGTGCTATAACCGTTCAAACTATCATAGCTACGCCCGTTACCGCGTTTAGACCAGCCCATATCAAATGACACAATGATATTTATTATTTCACCTAGTGTATTATCAAATAAATTTTGATTATCATTTGAGGAAAGCGTAAGGACATCTAACTGCGGGAAAATATCTTGGGCAATCTCCACTGGTCTGAAATAATAAATAAAAATAGTTAAAATAAAAAAATTAAACCAGATTTACAATTATTTTTTTTTTATTTTATGTAGACAATTCAATGCCGTGAAATTAATAGCAATACATTTTTTGTAAAAAATACAAGTACATAATGTAGATTAGTGCTTGTCAACTTATTGAATATTTAATTCAATTCTTGATCGAAATATTGTAAATAATTACAACAAGATAAAGTCTCTCCTTTATTTTGTGTAAAAATAAATGTTGTTGTATATTATACATTTACTGATAGCATAATAATTATAAATCACCAGTTTATGTATAATATTCAAATCCTAAGATATAAATTGAAACAAAATAATAACTACTTCTGCTTAATATTATATTACAAATAATTCATTCGTAGAAAATATAATTTTACAATTTTTCAATAAATTATATTACAATTTTATAAAAATCAGTGTTGAGAAAATGATTTATAATTATTATGATGATCAGCATCAGTCCATTGAACAGTTCAAATGAATTAGAATGGATGCTTACAATGTGTCACACAACTTTTTGACATTTTTTATCACCAATTCTTTTTCCTCAGAAGCAGCTCGCTTGCAACTTTCTTTAGCTTCTAATTCTATTGCTTGACCAACTACAACTTCGTACTTTTTATAAATTTTGTCTATTACTCGAGGTAAATTGGCACAAGCAAGAATTTTATTTAAGCCAGTATTTCCAACACCGGCATGAATAGCCCCTGAAACATTCAAATAGTAAATATCATAAATTTCTTATAAAATAATTGTAAAGCTATTAATTATGTCAATTCAAGTTTTTTACTTTTACACATAAATAGAATATTGCGAATTCACTTACCTAAAACCACGGACATATTGACATCAGAAACACCATTGGTGGACTCTGCGGTATTAACATTATTATATCTGCCACAAGTATCACATTTTATCTTAAACTTTACGTGAAGTCCTTCTCTGTTATAGCCGTACATTTTTTCCATGTCTAAAAGACTGCTGCAGCTGGTGCATTTGAGGTTTTTAGCTAATTTTTCCAATGCAACTATACAATTCCCATCTGGAATTTTACATTGAGTAGTTTCATGCAGTGTTTCGAGAATTTTTGTTTTTTTAGCTTCTGACATAGCTGTTAGAGCTTTAGCTACTCTATCGCCTACTTTTTTTTTCACAAACCTCCCATTCTTCAAACGTGAAGTCATTATAAATAAATTATTTTTTAACTCCAAAATAAAAGTAACCTCAAAACATTAAAACTCTGTAGCACACGTCTCAGATATAATAATAATATACAGAAAGAGAATACAATGTTGCCAGATCTGAGAAACGACGCAATGGGTATATTTTTGGACTTCTGCGCACGTTCGCGCCACTGAAAATGTACACTGCACCTCAACTTTTTGTTATTGCATCATAGTATAGTTTACATAGGGGGACTGTTTTAGAAGTTGAGGACCACTGCTAGGTGGGAACGTCCTTAAGGCAGGTAGAGATGCAGCGTTCTAACCTCGTCGCTCATGTGCCGCATGCCCAACGCAGTTTCACAGTCCTGGACGATCGTCGTTGTATCTTATAGGTGAAACACTATTCTTTTCGTGTTCTTTATTATAAAAAAAAGCATCGCAATTAATTTCATCCTTGATAATACAAATTTTTTTAGATTTTTTTTACGCCTGCTTATATGGGTGAAAGACGAGTCTAGTCGTGAAATTCAGGCGAAAAACGATATTTTGTGAAATTCTTATGTTCCAATCAATGTGTAAAAACACTTTCGCATATGCGTCTATAAATTTTTTTTTGTTGATTTTTAATCGTGAATAAAGCTCTCCCGTAAGCCCTCGGCACGGTGGTGCGTTGGAGAATATTCATATTACTATTATATGTTACACGGATGATTCATTAAATAAATTGATGTTGCCAAAATAACCCGGCTATCGTTGACTCCCAGGCCATAAAAAAGATTGGCAGCTTCTGAAGATTTGAAATTTGAAGTAGGAGTTTTCTTTATATAACGCACTCACTTTCTCAAGCCTGTAGCACAATTTAGACCATTGTGACTATCTTTCTAGATAGTGTCTGAAAAGAGAAGAAAGGGCTAAGTTCCTGTGATGGTGCCGTCGGTGGCGGTGACGAATAATGTTTATAGTTTGGAGAAAGGTACATAGAAAATAATCTCCATCACTCACCTGCAATCCAGACAAGTGAAATCACTAATTGCACGAACGATGCTTCATTTGCGCTGGAATGACGTTCGTTGTTGACGATGCTGAAATCAAAGTACAAGACACAAAAATTGCGTAACGAATTCACGCGACACGAGCATTTTTTCGCATTGAAAATCCTGGTTCCTATTTCATTCACCTGCTACGTTGATTCGTAAAGTTCGTGTGTCAATCACACTCTTGTGGGTGGACTGTGAAGCATTTGATTTGTAGGGGCAGTGTATCGAGAGTCGTTGACTGAAGAGTGATTTTGACGCCTTTAGAAACCCTGTAACTTGTTCCGTCCAAGAGTTACACGGATTTTTCTAGTTTTTGGGTGGTTTCCACCCCTCGGGGGTGAAGCAGTTAATTTGAGCGGATGATATTCCGGGAGCCTTTAATTCTAGAGTAATTTTAGCGCCCGTACGAACTCTGTAAGTTGTTGCGTCCAAAAGTTACACCGATTTTTCTAGTTTTTGGGTGGTTTCCACCCCTCGGGGGTGGAGCAGTTAATTCGATCAGATGATATTCCGGGAGCCTTCAATTCTAGAGTAATTTTAGCGCCCGTACGACTCTTTAAGTTGTTGCGTCCAAAAGTTACACCGATTTTTCTAGTTTTTGGGTGGTTTCCACCCCTCGGGGGTGAAGCAGTTAATTTGAGCGGATGATATTCCGGGAGCCTTTAATTCTAGAGTAATTTTAGCGCCCGTACGAACTCTGTAAGTTGTTGCGTCCAAAAGTTACACCGATTTTTCTAGTTTTTGGGTGGTTTCCACCCCTCGGGGGTGGAGCAGTTAATTTGATCAGATGATATTCCGGGAGCCTTCAATTCTAGAGTAATTTTAGCGCCCGTACGAACTCTGTAAGTTGTTGCGTCCGAGAGTTACACCGATTTTTCGAGTTTTTTGGTGGTTTCCACCCCTCGGGGGTGGAGCAGTTAATTCGAGCGGGTGGTTTTCCGGGAGCCTTTAATTAGCCTCCAATTATGACCCTCACACTTTTTCAAACTTTGACCTCGTTCCCGTTTTTTTTTAAGTCTGGTTTATCTCGAGCTGGCACTGCCACAGGTTTTTTTTGAAAAACGCCAAGCAACGAATTCAAAGATGAGGAATTCCAAGAGCCTTTAATTAGCCTTTAATTATGACCCTAACACTTTTGCAAAATTTCACGTGTTTTCCGTTTTTTTTCGGTGTGGCGGTTCCAGGTTTATGTCAAGCTGGCACCACCACAGGTTTCTTTTAAAAAACGCGGAGCATTTAATTCGAAAATAGAGCATTTAATCAGCCTCTAATTAGTCCTTAATTATTTCATAGGAAATTTTTCGATTTTCGAATGTGGCGGTTCCAGCTTGATATGGCTCGTCTGTGGAAAAGCTCGGACGATGAACCGAAAAACTCGCGTCTGTAACCACGCTGCAATGGATTCAAACCTCGCATCAGCACAGAAACAGATAGACATAAACAGAGACTTTTGATTCAAAAGATACTAACTTCTAACTTCTAACTTTCCTTTCCAATGCGAAGCTCATTTACATATTTCACATAATAAATACACAACTTTGTTACTTCTTTAGGACAAAGACTTCTACTGGCGCGGTCTTTACAGGAGCGGATCGCTCGCAAAAAATCGTTAACGTCACAATATATACATATAATGACTAAATTCTCAAATAAAGTGAATCTCGAAAAACTGTACAGTTTCGTGTAATAAAACAATTGAAATATAATAAAATATGCACGAAATTGTCGATTTCAATGAATATCAATTTGACTAGTTGTCAACTGCGTCATTACGTCAAGTACATTGTTTACGCACAATGAAAGAAAACACAGGCCAAGGAGGAAGAGTCCTATTATCACTTCAAAACCTGTGTTCAATACTCTCCATACAACCTGCGCTTTAGATAACTATAGCTCCCCGACTACTAAGCCGTTAGTGTATGGAATGTGAATCCGCAAATAGGTTGACCGCGGGCGACGAGTGACGCCACGAATAAAAATGTGTGCAATATGTTTATACTAGGGAATGGGTATCAGATACATCTAATAAAATCCAAATATATAAATTTACTGATGTGCAGGAGGAAGGCCTTCAACATCAATATGACGAAAGAGTACGTACACAGTGTTCCTATGGATAACTCTGAACTGGTAACATACATCAGGGAAGTTCATCTCTTGCCAACAACGCATCAGGATCCCCTTAATTCTACGCAGACGGAAGAGGAAAAGTATCTGTCAAATTTATTCCCGGGAAAACGGAACGGAATTTACCTCGAGTACATCAATAGGGTGAGTCTCGGTAAAATTTACAAACAGACTTCTGGACCTCCAGACCGATAATATAGCTTTACAGCATTATCATTTATCATTTGCTTGGAGGTTGGTTGGTACATAATCAAGTGCTTGGTAGCTTTGGAAACTTCTTGAAAATAGCTTGAATTTCATTTCTGTAAAACAAAATAACACATTCTTGTGCATCAAATCCCATGAATTTATTACACAATTGGAGGCATTTAGTGAGTAATATAGTATTGATCATTTTCACAAATGCATTCAGAAATAATAAGTTGGTTGTTTAGCATTGAAAAGTGATGCTATCGATGTATGTTCATTGTACTTATTCTATACCTGAACTCTGAAGTAATCTAGTCCTTTATTATCGATGAAAGGAAACCCAGTTTGCAAATGATCCTTGGTTCACGAATTTTAGATTATTGGACTACACTACTACGTACACTTGGGGGCAATGAATCTGTCAATGGGATGGCTAATTTTTTACACTAGATAGTTATGTTGGCAACACAGAGTAACCCACAGCGCCGTAGTCGGCCCAGCGCGAAACAAACTCAATCTCAATAAACATAACGTAACCCATGACCGTCGAATCTAACCTTGAAATACTTGTTGATGTGTCAATCCAACAAGTAATTATCCCCGCGATATTCCAAGGTTAGATTCGATGGTCTTGGGTTATATTATGTTTATTGAGATTGAGTTTGTCTCGCGGTCGGCCCACTACGGCGCTGTAGATTTCTCTGTATTGCCAACATAACTGTCTAGTATAAAAAATTAGCCGTCTCAGATTCATTGTTCCCAATTGTACATTAGACTTTTTGGGCAGTCTGGATGATATAAATTTCAAGGGAATCAGATAGCTTTCCAGATTAATTAATTGTTACGTCAATATTATTCTTGGATGTAAAGGTCATAACAAAAACAGTTTTTTTGTGTTAACGTTGCAGCCCGGATGGGGTCCCTCCTCAGAACAATTTATGTAAGAACATCCGTCACGAAGAGAAAAAAATTATGAAATACAATTAATTATCACAAAATTAATATGTAGAAGACTTATGTGATAAGCAAAGCTGATTGTGCTAATATTATTAAGAGAAATTACCTGATGATGACATGGCACTTTCAATTTTCGAAGAAAAAGAAACAACAAGTAGTAGTAATAAATAAACGGTCGAATAATCGAAAAATCTCAAAATGTTCATTTTACAAAACACACAACTACTGGTATGCGAAACTCCCAAGCATTCATCTTGGTTGGTAAATTTGAATAAAATCACGCAAATGACAAATTGTGAGACTAGCTCACTTTTGAACATGTGAATCGTCCCGAATGTAATGAAAGGAGAACGACTTCAATCATTATCAGAGCAAGCACAGATTCAACGAGTTAAATAGATGTAAGAAAATGTTAGGAAGGTAAAATCAAGAGCAAGCTCAGTCGGTCACACATATTGGAAGACTCTGTAATTTTTTTAGCAAAAAAAAGAGTCCTTTTTGAATAAAAAAAATAATTTCTTCCTTTTTTGGTAAAAAATCGGCGTTACCAGAATGTAAAACTTTTTTCAAAAATTCCTTCCGAAAGCTAACAAAAAATTACAACTTTTATGTCGAGTCATTTTTTTTTCAGTTACTTCAAGTTTCCGAGATATATTCATTTGAAAAAGAAAACGGCAATTTCTCAAATAATGAATTAAAAAATCTGAAAAAATTCACATAGAGTACCTTTTAGTAGTACTTTGATATAACCAATTATGGGGCAGATCTGAGATGGTCGAAAAAAAAGTGGCCGAGTTGACGGAGAATCTCTCATATGTAGATGACATAATCACTGCGGTCCCTTTACGGTATCTGTCTTTAACCATTTCCACCCGCGATTACAATTAATTTCTGAAGTAGAGTGACATCGTGAGATTAGTTTTTTGCATGTTCTAATCATTAATGATAACCAGCTTATCAAGACTGACTGGTTCCATAAGGTCACTTGGTCACAAAGGTACCTAAATTTTCATTCTCACCATCCCAGATCATACAAGATTGGAACGATTTATTGTCTGGTTGATAGAGCGATTAGACTATCTGGTATTGAATTTCATCACAAAAATTTGACCTTGATTCACCACGGACTACGTAATAACGACTATCCAACTCCGCTTCTTAACAAACTTATACATAGTAAATACAATTCCATTTTGTCGGTGATCAGTTCCAACAACAATAATGGTGTATCTGTTGCACAAGTTAATATAAAATCTTTGTTTCTATCCCGTATGTTGCTGGCCTGTTCAAGTCTCTCAACAGAATTTTCTCTAAATATAATATCCAATTTTTGGGTAAAAATGCACATGATTTATCCTCTATGTTTGACTCTGGAAAGGGTCTAGTACCCTTGGATATGCGCTCTTGTGTAGTCTACAAAATTCCTTGCAACCAATGCAACATGTCCTACATAGGTCAAACAGGTAGGCAACTACATACGAGAATAACTGAACATAAACGTAATATACATGAGCATGATGATAATTATACAGCGCTGACTAGACACGCTATCGATTTTGGTCACACATTTAATCATTCTCAAGCCAGCATTTTAGATGCTGAACCAATGTTTTACAAAAGGTTGTTGTTAGAAATGTGCAATATTGTTGCACATCTCAATTCTGTCAAACGAAGACAAGATATCGAACATCTGAGAACTGTTTACACCTCTGTGATATATCAAATATAACTATTAATTACCGACTGAGCTTGCTCTTGATTTTACCTTCCTAACATTTTCTTACATCTATTTAACTCGTTGAATCTGTGCTTGCTCTGATAATGATTGAAGTCGTTCTCCTTTCATTACATTCGGGACGATTCACATGTTCAAAAGTGAGCTAGTCTCACAATTTGTCATTTGCGTGATTTTATTCAAATTTACCAACCAAGATGAATGCTTGGGAGTTTCGCATACCAGTAGTTGTGTGTTTTGTAAAATGAACATTTTGAGATTTTTCGATTATTCGACCGTTTATTTATTACTACTACTTGTTGTTTCTTTTTCTTCGAAAATTGAAAGTGCCATGTCATCATCAGGTAATTTCTCTTAATAATATTAGCACAATCAGCTTTGCTTATCACATAAGTCTTCTACATATTAATTTTGTGATAATTAATTGTATTTCATAATTTTTTTCTCTTCGTGACGGATGTTCTTACATAAATTGTTCTGAGGAGGGACCCCATCCGGGCTGCAACGTTAACACAAAAAAACTGTTTTTGTTATGCCCTTCAGATCCAAGAATAATATTTACGCAACAATTTACCGAGGTTGAGAAATCGTTTTCATCATTAATTAATTGTGTCTTGTAGTAAACAATAATTTGAATGTTTTGAAAGTTGTTACTATTAACACATTTATTTCTTTGTTCGTAAAAGAGACGAATAACCTCCACAAGTAATGAGAATAGAAGTGTTTATTTTTGTACTCAACGGTGCACCGTTGCGAGAATTCGGAAAAATTTCGATGTGCAAATTTTAAAAACAATATTTAGGAAAAAACAATTTGCATGTTGTTGCGTGTATTTGTTGTGCTTGACATTAGTGTGAGGTATGAACTCTAGCGCTCATGGAAGAAGGTTGCGATTTGCGTACCCTTCCGTGACCGTATGTATGTGTGTCACGAGAATTAGCGGATCAGCTGTCCTCGGTGTCAGTCTTCGAGTGTACGTCTATCGCGATACAACGTTGTGTATCGTCTAGAGTCACTCTGTATTTATATAAAATAAATTTTATTTTCTGTTCGCGTTTCACGCATCTATATAACGTGTGCAACATTTCTTTATAGAACGTCTCCTCTCGCGTTTTATCAAGGTTACAACTTTATATCGTAACAGGTTAGGAGTCCAGCGACGGTTTTCTAGCGAGAGAATTGAACGGAGAGAAAACGGTTGAGACAAAAGAAAAACGCGGGGTTGCGAGACGCAAGCCGTGGTAGTCGGCCATATTGTCAAAACGTTCGCGAAAGTGAGATCGAGTTTGAAGTTACAAAGAACAGTTGTAAAATGCCTGGCTATATTTCTGTGAGAATTGTAACGAAGTTTGATGGAAGGAATTTTTTTGCGTGGAAATTCCAATTCAAGGCACTTCTAGTGGAGTATGGCATCGATGATGTGGTATTAGGAGTACGTGTAAAGCCGAGTTACACGCAGGCGGAAGAAAACGCGAGAAATCAATCGATCAAGGACAATGCAAAAGCGATGGTTATTATATCACCTTCGCTTGAGGTTGATCGACTCGAGGGTCCTCTGGTTTGCGAAACGGCGAAGGAGATATGGACGAAATTGTCGGCCATCCATGAGCACAATTCGGCGACAAATCGGCTCCTGTTGACGCAGAAATTTCACCAGTACTCAATGAGCGTAGGCGATACCGTTTCGCAGCATATAACGAAAGTGCAGAATATGGCGAGGCAACGTATCGGACGTTATCATAATGGCGAAGATTTTGCGGGATTGACGTCGAAATTCAGTACGCTACAGATTGCGTGGGACAGCGTGGACCCTACGAGACAAACGCTGAACAATCTGCGAGAACGTCTATTATTAACGAGGAGATACGTTTGAACGCGGAGAGTGACGGCGCGGATGGCATTGGTGGCGATGAGGATCAGCGACGAGAAGGTCGGTAGCTCACAGAGGAAGGGACACTCCAGAAACAAAGGCTTCAAGAAAAATGGTCGTGAGAAGAAGAAGAAAGACATCGAGTGTTACTGTTGGCAGGAGAAAGAACATTTTTGCAACAGTGTGCGTAAAATTCAATTTTACACCTCGATATTCGGGGTGTAAAATACTACTTTTTTCAACACTGTGCGTAAAAATCAATTTTACACCTTGCTGGCGTAAAATATAAAATTCGTTTTTTTACGTTCAAACATCCTAATGATACAAAGGAAAGAAAATTAGAGGGCCCTAAAATTCGGGCGTAAAATAATAACTGTAATTTCTTACGCCTGCATTTGAAAATTAAGTTCATAATGGATTAGACACTTCAAATCCTACCTTACCGACTTTACCAATAATATGTCCATGAGTGTGTGTGTCACCCGCTTCCATGCGTAACCATATAATCAGTCCCGCTTTGATTATCCATCGTTAGTATAAAATGAGTGATAGTGACTCTATTCCGGACGGTATTTTGGCAGCAGCTGAAGATGCGGTGAGCCAATTGCTTTCAGATAAATCGAAGATTATTTACCGTGTGTGTTACGATGATTTTCGAAAGTGGATGAAACATAACAAAACAAACTCTTTCGATGAAAAAGTATTTTTGGCATACTTTCACGGACTTTCACAAAACTTTGTATCTTCGACTCTATGGTCGAAATATTCAATGTTGAAAACAATTTTGAACATTGAACATACCATAGACATCAGCAGCTACAATAAGTTGCAAGCTTACTTGAAAAAATTGCACACCAAATACACACCGAAAAAAGCCAAAGTTTTTTCACCAGCTGAAGTAAAAACATTTCTAGAAGAAGCTTCTGACAAAGAATTTTTAGCTGCAAAGGTAAGTTTTCAAATTTTCGTGTAAAAAAGAAAAGAAAAGAAAAGAAAACATTCAATCACGGTGAATGAATATTTACATTATCCGTAGGCTGCTCTTATTCTTGGCATACATGGGGCATGCACAGATCAAGAGCTTTATGGTTTGACTATGGATAATATTAAACTACACGACGCCTATCTCGTTGCGACAATACCCAATACGAACACATTCACCAAGAACCTTTGTGCTCGAAGGTAAATACCAGAAGATCGTGATCGACTACATGCTATTAAAACCGAAACATACACCAATAACAAAACTTTTCATCGGTTACCGCAACGGCAAGTGCTGTAATCAACCAATGGGGAAGAATTTAATCGGTAGTATGCCGAAAAAAATTGCCACATGGTTAGAGTTAGAAAATCCTGAATTGTATACAGGATAGAGTTTTAGGCGTTCTTCGGCCACTCTGCTCGTAGATTCGGGAGCTGACATCACGACGTTGAAAAGACATGGTAGATGTAAATCCACGCAAGTAGCCGAAGGGTACATCGAAAATTCCGTGAATAACAAAAGAAAAATTGGAAAACAACTAACAGATGCGATTGATGAAGACTCTGATGAAAGTTCCAAGAAAAAATCAAAAAAACAAACTACCGTTATAACAGTTACCAAAAAAACGGTCCAAATAAAAGGTTAATACAAGCATCGAATTATGTTTCAACGTTTATGTAATTATGTTCGACTATAAGTCAAATAAATTTGTTAATTTTCATAATTTTTATACTTTGATTGTTAATTGTCAAAAGATTATTTGACATGGATTTGTTAATTTTTATAATTTTTATAATTTGATTGTTAATCGACAAAAGATTATATTATTAAACATAAATTTAATGATTTTTTAAACCATCCCATTTATAAACAAAAGTTCTGAAAACAGTATTCTGATAAGATTCGTTAATGTATCGATGTGATAAATGTTCAGAATAAAAAATGAATTACGTTTTTCGAACTAAAAAATTTGAACTGAAATATTTTACGTGAATAGAAAGTTTTCGTCTCTTAAGCACCCGATGTAAGAATGTATATAAGGAATGTTTACATGTTGGAATCTTACGCTTCTGATGGGAAGCACGTAAGACGGTCAAAGACCGTCTAATAATTGAAATGCGGATATGCATTATCATTAGTTACGAGACAATTCATTGTTGAAGATATAAATTTGATGAATTGGTGAATTCGAAAAATTAACGACGGAGCCAGGAATCGAACCTGGTATCTAGAGATGCTTGACCGGAGCCTTACTCCACTAGACCACCTAGCCGCCCTGACTCTGTTGTCGTTAATTCCTCTCATCACCAGTTTAGTTCAAATTTGTTTTCTTGTGATTTGAAGATATAAATTTGATAAATTTGATAAACTGGTAAATTCGAAAAATGAACGGCGGAGCCAGGAATCGAACCTGGTATCTAGAGATGCTTTACCGGAGCCTTACTCCACTAGACCACCTAGCCGCCCTGACTCTGATGTCGTTAATTCCTCTCATCACCAGTTAGTTCAAATTTGTATGTGTGAATAGAAAGTTTAGATAGAAAAATTTGAACTAAACTGGTGATGAGAAGAATTAACGACAACAGAGTCAGGGCGGCTAGGTGGTCTAGTGGAGTAAGGCTCCGGTCAAGCATCTCTAGATACCAGGTTCGATTCCTGACTCCGTCGTTAATTTTTCGAATTCACCAGTTCATCAAATTTATATCTTCAACAATGAAATATTTTACGTTGAGAGGAACTTCGCCCCCCTCGACTCCCCGGCGGGGGCTTCGCCCCTAGACGCCACCGCGTAGCACAGTGGTCTGTCAAAGGTCGGCTTTTCCAAAATCTTTGGACACGGGGACTACCTTACTAATATTTGACCGAATTTTCCGCACACTGTTGTAAAAAATATCGTATGCACCACGGGCGTACGATTTACCCCCTCGCGCGCGGCGATCAGCACTCAGGTGTAAAACCGTCATTTACGCCCTAGGCACATAATATACTATTTGCGCGGAATTGCCCAACGCGAAGAAGCACCAGCAAAGGTGACCGTGATAGAGACGAGTCGCGAAGTAGTCCAGACGAATAAGCTATAAAATTGACTGAAAAATATATGTGGGAATTTTGAACATTTTGAAAATTCACAGCTCGTTAACAGCTTCGACTCCTAGCTGGAAATTTTCAGCGTTGTTTGAGGATAGAATGAAGTATATTCCCTGATGATTTCAAGCGATTTCGAGTTGATAGAAAAAAGTTACAGCTATCTGAAAACAGCGATTTTTCAGAAATCAGTTAATTTTGCGAGGCCGTATATAAAAAGGAACGTGGTAATTAATAATAATTCGTGTAGGTAGTGATAAAGTATACCTAGACGAAAAATTTTAGCGGTCGATTGGCCGTCTACATGGAAAATTCTTGACTTGGCAGCGTTTCAAATTTATGCGAAATTTTGCTAGAATAGTAGTTCATGAAAAGGGTCCTAATTAAGCTGGATTTTGCTTTGGAGTAAAAAACTATTTTTTTCTTAAAAATACAAGGTCAACGAAGGGGAATGCCGTTTGATTTGAGTCTTCAAGTCCCATAGAGCTCCCATGAAAAAATCGTGAAAATAATTAAAAAATTGAATTATTAAAAACTTCAAAAGTTTCCACTATTAAATGAAGACACCTTACAAGGGATTGCGCCTCTGTCTCATTTTCGCAGTCCTCATTTCCTTGTATTTCTCGCGACAAATCATCTACGAAATCAAAGTCTTGCCGACGCACAGGCGGACCACTGTACAGTGTCTCGCATTTTAGTTTAAATTATTACTCGATTCTGGATATGTATTCGCGATTGGAGCGTTTGTGTACTTCGAGGTCCATGGAGGCGGAACCCTCGTGTCAAGTAATTTAAACGAGTTCGGATTGTTATTATTATTTCGCTGGTAATTCGCACGTGAGTTATTATATCCTGTGTGATTGTCGTATCTTTCCCGTTGAGCTCTCCCCCCTTCGTAATATTTTTTTTGATAACCCGAACCGGGTATATTGATTTGTTTCACCGATTGATTTTGATGACGATTATCTCCGTTATTGTAATACGATTTATTTTCGCGAGATTTTTCTCTCTCTTTCTGAATAGCGTCGAAGCTCCCGAGAATTTGACCTATCGCGGCCCCATCGCTACAATCAACCATGACTAAATTCTCTCTGACCTAAAGTGGATATTGCTATATTATGTTATAGTATACTTCATATTCCATGATTTGAGGTATAAAAAATCGCGCTTCTTTGACTTGACGATAATAATAGGTCTGTAAGGATTCATTTTGCGCGTAATATCTTCGATCATTCCATTTATTTTTCAATTGAACTCGTATAGGGACAGAATAAAACTCTTCCAAAAAGATTCTTTTCAATTGCTCGTAATCAATCCCATCTGCTTTAGTCTCGAACCATAAACTCGCTCCTCCCTCCAACGACTGCTCTATCACCACTATTTTTCTTTCATTTGATATATTTTTTATTTTAAAAAATCTCTCCACCTCCTCCAAGAACTCTACCGGATTTCTATCGACCTGATCGTGAAATTTCGGAATTTTAAGATCAACCTGAAAGTTTTGTACAATACTTATAATTGCCGTTATTTCCTCAGCACTCGTTGAACGTTGACCTTAATTAGCAGACCTTTGTTGTTGTGCGGTCTCTCGAGCGCTAAGCTCATTGCGTAGCTTCTTAAGCTCGCGCCGTTGTCGATCCAAATCCGCTCGTTCTTCTTCCATCTCCCTACGCCGGGTTCTGTCGTTCTCTCTTTCCTCTGGTATTATCGGCATGTTTTTTTTTGTAGGATATTCTTCGATCTCTCGTCGAATCTATAATTCAAAAATGTTTGTTTTGATTTTCGACCGGACTGTGTCATATATATCCTATCTTCCTTTGCCATACACTACCGACAACGACCGATTTTGTTTACACTTTAATTTTATATCGAGCCTATTAGTTGGGCGCCAAATGTAAGAAATCTTCGTTTAATGATTACTATATTTAATATTCTCACTATACATATGTATATATATATACGTGTATATTTCAATGAACGACCCCAACGAGATGCGGATATCATTAGTCAAAACCCTCGAGTTATTATTTTATTTTACACATTATTTCGATCTGAAACACTGAAGAATAACTAAATAACAAAATACAGAATCAACTGGTCTTTCGAAAGAAGAATTACATTTCGTCTAAATATTTTACTCCTTTTATATACCCTCTCATTCACCCCGCACCCTTTCACAACATTGCATTGGATTTCGTGGTCTTACAAAATGGCTCCTTTTACTCATCTAGTGTTGTTGGTTAGATGATTCCCCGTTGGCTCTTTCGGTATCTCTGGGGTGATGATGTCTGTTGGTTAGATATATATTTTGTCGACAATGGTCGCTGGCCAAACCACCGATCCTGACGATGTTCGTTGAATCTGGTCACGTTCCCTTGGACTAGGCGGAGATAGACGAGATCTTGCGAAGTCACAGATGTCGTTCGGCTGGTGTCCCCGGAGCGGAAGAGGTCGATTTATTCCATGATCCGTCCCACTTGGAATCGATAATTTCGAAAGGGAGGGGCGGGCTCGCCACATGCGCCTTTAGCTCCCATCGCCATCATGACCAACTGATACTACTTTCCCGCCTAAGCATCGCAAGCGCTCTTGGAGGGCCGGGAATCTTTAAACCTCGACTGTAATCTTACGAACTTCATATCGCAACACATGTAAAGTTCCTACTTTATTTGAATGTGAATAATAGTTTCTTGTCCTCGATAATTTTGAAGTAAATATTTTTCTTGGAAATGAAGGTCAGTAATGACAACCAAAAAATTCTTTACATTTCGGCTCGGGTGGGGGCCCTCCTCAGAACGATTATATATTTACAGAACCATCTGTCACGACAAAAGAATAATAGGTAACACGAGTGAATTGCTTGAAATTAATCTTGTATAGAGAATTATGAGACAAACAAAGACAACCTGTGCCGATATAACTGAAAAGAAATTACCTAGTAATAACGTGGAATTTTTCAAATTTGATGAACAACATGATGAAAACAATAATTAAAATCAAATTAGACTAAAAAACTAATGTTAATTTAAAAAAAAGAGGGATACGAAACCCCCACGCATTCATCTCAGTCAATAAATTAGTTTAAGCACACAACCGAAATTTTCAACGGAGATTGATTTTTAAACTTGTAGATCCTCCAGCGTGCAAACGGAAAGAGAACGAAATCAGCAAGTAGTAAGACGCATAGACTATGAGACAACGGGTTAAATACATACGAAAATATCATAAGAAGATGAGGTCAAGAGCAAGTACAGTCGATAATTAGAAGTTATGGTTGATGTATCACAGGCGTGTAAATAGCGCTGAGATGTTCGATATCTTGTCTTAGATGGACAGCATTGGGATGTACAACTATCTTGCACATTTCTAACAACAACCTGTTGTAATAAATTGTTGTTGTTTCAAAGAATTTTCAAATGTATGCGTTGTAATATTCAAGTTTTATTGAAGTAAATATGGATACCAATTTTCGTAGAGATGGCGGGTATTGTGATGATTTTCTAACGCCGTTTTGAATTCGTCGCTTCGAATTTCGAATTTTCATGGTCAGATCCATGATCAGTGACCTCGAAAATATCTTCCACCTACTTTCGGTGAAAATCGATGGATTTTTCGTTATTGAAGTCGGCCATGCTGGATCTGCCATTTTGAACTTTCAAATTTGGACTTCAGATTTGGAAAGAGCACCGTCAGAAACATCTAGAAATCAAGTTTCCCTACAATCTGTACATTAGGCCCTATTATGCAATATATTAGAAATTGTAAAAAATAGCATTTCAGGGGGATAGTTCACCTCCTTGAAATTAATTTCAGCCGATATGAAAAAATACGCATCTGTTTGATATAAAGGTTTGGCTCAAATGAATCGGTTAAAGGACCAAACTGAGTCTGCGGGAAGAAAAGATATATTGTAAAGAGAATTATAATAACTGAAGTAAGATAAGAAAATTGATGCAAATCGGAAGAGTGGCGTGGTGTTATAACGTAGCGTGAGTAGTTCTGTATTGGAAGAATCTGAAAAGTGAAGAAACAGTGTTAGTTCGTTGTTGATTGAGGAGGTAGTCCAGAAATGTAGGCACAAGTTGGTTAATTTTCAAAGGTGAGTAGACAATATCCAGACTTCAAGGAAATAGTACACATAATGCGTTTCATGATTGTAAACGAACGAGTCGTCTCGAGAATATAGCGCGAACTAGGTGCAATCAAGTACAGTGCATGAATTAAATGCTCTCAAGAAGGTTGCACGAACTAGGTGCCTGAACAAACAATGCACGAACTAGGTGCGGTAAAGTAAAGGAGGGTACTCATTGTCAACCTGTGATTTAACTAAGATATGCGGTCTTGCGAAACTCAAAGCTGATGTCAACTCGGCGGTAGTCAAACTAGCAGTAAGCGTCGCTCCGCGGTGGCGCTTTTATAAGAAGTGGTTGGTCGTATCATCGAGCGTCCAGCCGTCCTTCGGTGGCGTCACAATTCTGGGAATAGCGACTTGACAGATTATCTGCTCCCTTGCCGAATTATAATCTTAGGTGATCATTCACTCATTGAAGGCGGAAGCGAATTCGACAGCGTAAATCCACACATACAGAAATTTATTAGTTCAATCATAATAGAAGGAAACATACAACTGTAAGGTTACTAAACAGCATCTTTTATTTTAGCATACTTAATATTTCTACCAAGTTTCATCAAAATCAGAAGCGGACACTTCGCGGATGTTTCTTGTCAGTTGTCGTAGCATGACTGTCTTTGCTACTAAAGAAAATTTCAGTTTATCTCTGAAATAAAGCTTGGAGAGTGAGTACAAGATGTTTCGGAGAACATTACAAGCTAGAACGTGCCGCTTGTCTTTTTATGTGTGAACCCTGAGATTAGAAAAGGCACTTTTGGTCTTGAAGTATTCTCCTGCACCATCCGTGGAATAAAAAAATTTTGGTTACCTGGAAATGGGCTCACAAATAATTTATTATTATCTTGTGATATTCGAAAATAGCCCTGTGTCATTAACTAGGTTTTGAGATGCCACTACGAGACTTTACTGACTTTACTTTACTGTGAATAAAACATATGACCGTTCTGATAACAGCGTGTAATATTATTCGAGATGAGAAATTATGAGGATTGTATTGTCGAAGCTCCTTCGTTGCGAAGTTGCCTCGTAGTTTTGTATATATATTTTTTTGGGATATGAGGGATGAAGGGTAAGAATTTTTTTGAATTGAAAATAATAAAAACGTCCCGCATTTGAGCCATCGGATTTTCTATGTTTATTGGCTCTTGTGGGAAAAGCCTTGCGGCATAAAAACCCATTTGACAATTTGACGATTTGACAATTGTGTATTTGCATATGTAAGAATGTATAGAGCCCGCTAGCTCGTGCCACTGCGATCTCGCGCGTTTTACGTGTGTTGCTCGTATTGAATTTCGTTTGATTTGCGTATCATTTTCGATTGAATGTTTGTACAGTATCCGTCAAACTTCTTGGACAAACGACCTTGAATGCGCAAAAACGAAAAATAGGTCTCTTTGGTGGTGTGGTGCGGGACGCGGAGGCGGGGCGCGCTCTGATTGGTTGGTCAGTTGACGCTTGCCTCCAGCGCATCGTTAACGTCCCGCTGCAGCGCTGGTCTCTTGTGTACACTCGCGTTCAGTGATTATATTAGCTAACGCAATCATGAAAAATTGTGTTTTTCATTGACATATTATTTTTGCACGTAAGTGTACAATGCGCAAACTTTCCCCCACCACCTCGCGCGGTGGCCAAGAAGTTTGACGGGTACTGTAATGCCCTTTACCGAGGGTTCGTCAGCTGTTGCTGTCCTTTTTGGTAAAGGGCGTATGGTCAAGGGTCAGAGAATCTAGAACCTTACGGCCGCTCACCTCGGCCATTGACCATCGAATGCGTATGGTTTTACTCAGCAGAGCCGTATGTGAAGGGATCCAGGGCCCTTTCGCCTGAGCGCCACCGACGATCGTCGTTCGATGGACGACCGTGATGAACTAATTCAAAATGCACATTGCGCGCTCGGCTCCTTGTCCAGACGAGATTTGGCATCCCCCGCTGACGCAAGTTGAGCGAGCGCGGTTAGCTAGATCACAATGGCCCGAACACATATTATTCTCAGTCACTGAACAAGGATGTTTCAGGAAGCTTACCAGCGTGCGTGCATTGATTGAGGGCGCGCTGCTTCTACTCCGTCGGAGCATCTGATTACTGGTCGGTCAATTGTACGAACTCTAATGACTTTTCCTCTCTGAAAATGGGCGACCCTTTAAGAAAAAAGCTCACCTCTCTTTTGAAATTATACAAAAAAGTATCGAACTTTGAAGCAAAATTAAATTAATTTTTAGTTTCCAAATGTAGACGTCAAAAAACCTTTTTCTGTCCAAATAGTTATGATGTACTAAAAATTGGAGAAGAACCCTATCGAAAACATTTCAGGTGAAATTTTGTATTTTGCATCAGGAAAAAAGTTACAAGCGTTTGAGAATAAGGCATAGCCACAAAAGTCCATAAATTGTATTCCCTCTACCCCAGTCAATATTTGATGAAATCAATTAATTTTTAGTGTGTGAACTACTATCCAATAGGATTACAATAAGCCCACTTGTCAGCGCTATCGGATAACTTTGTTTTTTGGGGCTGGTACACTCGAGAAATTCTGCCCTATAATGGAGGAATATTTATACTGATTAAGTTTTGAAAGCGTTTTTATTTCACCTTAAAAATGTTAGGGTATGCTCTGGCATGCTTTCATTTTCGCACGGAAAAATTGAAACAATTTAGTTATTCATAAAAAAAATTCACACAAGTCTTAGATCTCGTAAGTATTTGAACCAATTCAGTTATGATTCCATTTCCATCCAATTCAGAAAACTTCAGACTATACTTTTAAACTGTTCTATTTTTTGGAAAAAGAAAAAAACATCTCATTTTGGACTTTCACTTTGAAATCTAAAAAAGAGGATTTGAGGTATTTGAGTATTCACGAACTTGTACGAGTGCTCGCGAACCTCAGTTCTGACCACCGACTTAGAAAATGGACTGCAAGAGCAGGCCAAAAATAATGTCTATCGAGTAGAAAGAGACAAGTAGCAGAACGCGTCTGTTCGTGTCCTTGTTTGAGCTATGTCCATGGGATATTTGATCAATAGCTGTCTTAGAAAGAGAGAGCGGTTGGCACTAACGATGCTCTATCCTGCTCGCACAACGGCGGCCATATTCTGTGCATTGCTTAGATAAGGAACACGACGCACATTCCCTGTCGATGGTTCTGACTACCATGCGAGTAGTATAAACACATATGTGATCGTACTTCAACTGTCGTTATTAAAATGCAAAAAAGACCCTTAAAATCCCTAATAAGAAATATTAAGACAAATAGGGATCAAACAGAGATGGAAGGATATACCTTAAAGAAGTGCTAATAATTTTAAGCGAACGCTTAATTCTAAAAGGTAGTGTCCATTACCTACGTGAGATTTTTTTATTTTTATTTTGGACCAACCCCACTTCTCTCTTGGCGAATTTTGGTATGATGTGGTGGGACCTTCCCTCCCCCTCACATGAGATTTATACTGTTATTTTTAAATAATTAAATTTATTTGATATGCTCATGTTCTTTGCTTCATACCACTATATACCTAATATTTAATATCTTCTGTGCCTGGGATTGATTTTGTAATACAAAATGTTATCTGTTATTATAGTGTATATTCTCTGAATTAAAATGTTGACGTGAGATTTTCATACCCCCCGCTCCTTCCTTTAAATGAGATTTGGTGAGATTTTTCTGGACCCCTCCCCCCTACTTTGAGCTCATATAATTAATGGATGCCTCTGAAAAATATGATCAACGGGTTCGTTATACGCAGTGCAGATTGAACATCTACGAATAAAAAGATTTTCATACCTGAGCGTACACTATATCATATCAAAATCTTAGCGAATCGAAATTCTTACCCTAAAATCTGCAAAGGTTCCAAAATGTTCGTAGATCGGTGCATGTATTTTCCTGTCAAAATACGATCCTAATGATGGGACGTTTCTACATTCGTCGGCCAACTAACTGATCCATTCATAACGTTCATATTTAGGTGGGAGCTATTTCAACTACGACGTGGTTGGAGTCAAATATGAACTGGAGAGGAGTTCTGGTTCTGACGGATCCGCGGAGCTTCTTCGAGGCACACAGAAGCACTAGAAATACGAAGACAAGAGTTCTACATGCTTGTCTCAGCACAGATAAGGATACCAAAGAGGTGAGACCGTACTGTAAGTACGCCATCTTTCTTGCTGGTACGTGGAATTTGAGTCATGCCATCCATTTCGTCTTCTGTAGCACTGGGTAGATTGAATCAGTGATTTTAAATTCATCGCCCAGTTTTCTACTTTGTTTTTATATTTCTTAGATGTATCAAATTATCACTGCGATGCGGCTTTACATTAATTTAGAATTCCTTACTAAATCTGTTCGACTCGCGTTATTTAAGGGCAGGTGGTACTGACATTTGAGAATACAATTTCCAAAAAAATCGAGCTTTGGTTTTTCACAGAAAAGTTATCTTTGAATCCTTATCTATATATACACAAAGCGTTAACCAAAAAAAAAAAATTATTACTCTCTGTATACTCAATAAAGCGTATATTGTTGCAGCAGGACATATAAAAAACGTACTTTGACTGATGGCGTATAAAATAGGAAAAAAAACCATCACATAGGACATGAACACAAGCTATGAAATTAAGGTTCCATAGGTACCTATAGCCACTGCGTTACCGGGTTACTCAAAAACGCTCAGAGCGAGCAGTGTGCTGAAGCACGTCGGAACGTTCGACCGTCCTTTTCTCGGAAATAGTCGAGCGTTTACGTATAAGTTAAAATACTTGTTTACTTATTTTTATAGCTCTTTTATAATGCAAAGTCTCCTGTAAATCAAAGGAGCGATGCACCTTTGCGAGTTCCCCTCTGTAGCAGTAACAAATTTTTTAACGCATATTTTTTGAATGATGGCGTGAAATGGCGATTATCTTGTTTAGGAATACTACAAAATTCCATCATTGAGAATGAAATCGATGTGTGCCTTCACAAGCTTTGTGCAGTTTTGAACAAAATATATACAATTATTTGACGTTGGTGACAGCTAAAAGGAACAAGTAAGGCCTGGCAGTAGCATGCGAGAGATGCTCGGGGGATCCTGATCGAAAAACAGGCAGCAGTAGCAGAGCCACGAGCAGGGCGTAGTGGTTGCCTTGCCTTGCCTAATCACGCTTAAAATGCACCTGTCGAGCACTTGTTGTAGCAGGTGATTTTATGTTGATTACTTCTTCGTGTTTTCAAAGTAAAATGAAAACCGTGAAGTGTACCAATTGTAAGAAGTAAAAGGCGTTCGTGCAAATGCGTAATGGAACTTATTACTAAATTGCAGTGATTGTGGATTTGTGCTTGTTGAATCTTATTCAAGTCCACGAGTCAAAAATAATAAAAGTTCAAGCTCACCTTCTGCTGTGACCCAAGATATAGTTGAGGAAATCACTTTGGTTGGATTGGGATACGGAGCTCTGGAAATGTTGTGCATCGCCGCAGATATCTCCGTTATGATCGCCTGAACCTACTAATAATATCTGTAATTTCTGTCACGGGAAGCTCATAAGCTTGGGGCACAAGATTTAGGCGAGGCGAGAGAAAATATCGCTCTACACATATCGCAATACATCAAGAGCTACAAGATCAGCCCGTGACAGACATCAGCGTCATCTTTGATGGTACATGCCAGAGCGAGGTCACCCGTCTATGTACGAAATTGGAATCGCGTTGGACGTCGTAACAGGACTTGTACTTCGTTTTGAAATTCTATCGAAGTATTGCTAAATGTGTATGACGGCTTGTATCGAGTTTGGCGAAGATTCACCTCGTTATGCTCTCTGGCTAGAGAGACATAAATCTAGCAAAGAGTGCAACAAGAATTTCACTGGTGCATGAGGCCTCATGGAGGTCATGGCTGCGGAAAAAGTTTGTTCGAGACCCATTGACAAAAATTAAATGAGATGTATAATGTACTAGGTGCTGCACACACGCTAAAGCGCGCGTCTGACAGTCTATCGGTGCTGCAGCACTCACGTTCATTGTATCACACAACTTGTGAGCTTCCTTCACCTTTTTATGATATGATGATAAACTCTCATTATTATTTTCAATTTTGGGTTATACAGATGGATAAGCATAACACCGTGCCAACTGTCAAACTGACACCACATGCAGTAAGGCACGACGACGATGACTAAATACCGCTATATTCCTTGAAAGCATAATGGCGTGCCCGCTGTCAAACTTACATACGACACACCGGCCAATCAGACGAGATTCGATCGTCACATCATATTTTTAAGAGAGGACTGGCACCTGTGTTGTATGTAATGTATATGCATGAGGCAAGAAGCGGGCGAGCTTGTTAAAAGAAGCAGAATTGTTTTGATCGCAGACTTGGGCACTAGTGTAGTACCGCTACTATTCAGACATTACTGACTGTATTCTTTACTTGTATAAGCATTATATTTTATAAGCAAGTCCGATGAAGATGCGAGAACTAGGTTACGCTTAGGCGTAAAGGAGATGGGACCTTATGAAGACACTCCTGTTGAAAAGGAAAAATGCATCAACCATGTCGCTAAGAGGCTGGGAACTGCACTTCCTAAGCTGTTTCAAGAAAAGAAAGGTGGCAAGGGTACTGGAGCACTGACTGTGACGAAGATCAACACATTGAAAAATTATTACCAAACAGGAATTGTGGACCACTTGGATGACATCGAGGAAATGAAAAGAGCTATTTTGTGACACTTTATCATGCCTTACCAACGAATTAAAAGCCTCAACATATACAATGCCCAACTAGTACAAATTGTTGGTTTTTTACATGAGATCGACGGCTAAACACGAAGTACCAGGAAGCCACAAGAATATGAAATTGATTAACTTCAAATAACTTACAATTTACGCACAGTCTATATTTTGAGATGGAAAATACATATGTGAAATCTCATTTGGAAACATCAATGGCCCATCAATAAAAATATTCCTGAACTTTATTTTATCCAATTATTACATTCTAAGAGGAAGTTGAGAGTTGATTCCGATTTGCTGCGTGATTTAGTTCTTCCTTGACTTTATAAGATTATTTGAAAATTAAAAATTATGCGAAATCAATATTAAAAATCTTTTATAAACTATGAATAGTAGAGTGAAAATTTTAATTTATTTATAAATATATCCACACATGAGCCGTCATTAGGTTTAAAATTCATTCATTCATCCATTCCACAATTCATTCATTCCAGGTGTATATTGTTTAAAACAGTGTATATGGTTAAAACTGGTGGATATTATTGAGATTATAAATAATTGTCAATAACCGTTTTTCGTCAAGGCACTATATTTTTTTATTGCACTTTTATTATTTCTTCGTTCTATATCATCTCTTTTTAAATTTGGGCTTGGCTTTTGGAGTATTTAATTTTTAATTTGAAAGGTATGTCCTCGTAGTTTAGATTTACTTTATTATTTTTAATTGGTCGATGTTGGATCGATTACGATTTCTTTTCAGAGAGCAACACCTCCACACCTCCTTCCTCCTGGAGAGACGTAGACCAAGCCACCTAATTTTCTCCTTAAATTTGCGGCCAGGTGCCCCACTCCCTGGGTCTAACCTAATCCGATCGTGCCGTGTACAATGAGCGGTTATATTTGAATCATTACAAACTACAGATTTCGATGTACATGAATCTCGGAAATCTGCTGATCAGCTACTCAGGTTTTCTCGTTCAGCTCCCCAATTCCTATGAGTTTATTAGATTTGAGTTATGCCAACTATCACTATGCATGATTGAAATAATTATTCCGATGAGGAATTGGTTGGGGAAGGTCAAGGAAGAAATCAATGCCTGATTATCATTTGATCACGGCGACGTTTCAGCATCGGCCTAGCTAGCCGTCTTTAGGCTCTTTTTTAGAAATACTTTAAAAAAAAGTTTGATGTTTACCCACTTGGGTTGGAGGTTGTAACTGCTGTTGAACAGCGCTTTGATATAGAGGTTAGAGTTCGTCTGCTATTGCACATAAAGTGACTATTTGATAGTAACTACATCGACCCAGTCTAAGCGAGTTTACGTAATTTTACATTTTTGCAGGAGTTTAAGAGTTACGATATAATATAAACAGCACACGTACGGCCGTCTTTTCCAGAATACCTGGACAATAAATGAACACTTCATAACCTTTTAACTATTTCAGCATCATCATTAACAAGATTAGGAAAACTGGAAATAAGCTTTCGAGAGTGAAAAACAGGAAGGTATTCCTCCTTAAATGCAAACAGAAATGTATTATTCCTTCGATTCTGAACGTTAAATTTAATTACTTTTCTCATTTAATCAATGAAAAGTCGTTTGAGAATTCAGTAGGTCAATTGCAGCGAACTGTTGTTAACCTAGAAATAGCACATACATATCGGCAAGTGGTTTCTCTTACATGACAATTAGATCAACAAATCGTTCAATTTCATGAATAAAACCATAAATCTCATAATCTGCTCAGGTTCAATTTGGACATTAACAGTTCTGAGAACAAGTTCCAATTCATATCACGAAAAAACATCAAAAAATTGCGGTGCTTAGAACATAACCACCAAAAGAGTTTCGACACTCCGAAGGAATGATGTGTCAATTTAACTAACCAGGTCATACCTACTGAAATCCGGAACTATCTATCTCTGGGTTCAAAATACGGAATACCGTATAATAATAAATGCATTCCCATTAACGATATTATTTGCTTTGTTGAGACAGCACCGGCACATCCTCTGTTATTGCACGTAAAGTGAATATTTGATATTACATCGTGCCAGACTAGACGAGTTTACATAGTTTTACACTTATACAGGAGTTTAAGAGTTAAGATATAATATAAACAAGAATAACCTAATTAATTTACATAAATTGACATTCCCAAGCACTTGAGCTGTTCGGTTCTCGGCGTTTGACGAAAAACATAACGCACACAATTGTTGAGCGCAACAGAAATTTTCCTATCTAGGCCTTCAGAAAGGTTAGTGAACACTCCTGCACAGTAGTCACTTATCGGTAGGACAAGAGACGTGACCAGGCGCCTCTTAAGCGCAACATCCACGTCATAGGTTGTCATCCTCAACCGATATAGAGTAAACGCGCTACGTTTACACACTTCAGTAATGTGTTCCGTCTATGATAGTGTTCTATCTATTATAACCCCAAGATACTTAAAACTGGTTACAAAATCAATAGGATGACCCCTCAGACTGAGAGGAGGGAGCGGCGTTGCACAGACCACGTTTACATATTTAGAGCTGCCAATAACCATGGCTTTAGTTTTATCTACATTCGGTCTAAAACGGTTCTCTACACTCCATAACCAGATACTCCCAATATCAGCATTAACTAAGGCTAATGTTTCGTTCAATTTAGACGGCAAGCAACTGAGATATATCACAAGATCATCTGCGTAAAGTAGATGGTGACATCGCGAGAGGCAATGGGGGAGATCATTTATGAAAAGTGAAAATAGTAACGGTCCGAGAACACTGCCTTGCGGTACACCTGTCAGGAGAGGACGTACCCGCGAGGTCGTACCATTAGAATCACGAACCACTTGCATACGGTCAGATAGGTATGAGTTGAACCACTCAAGTACATTGTCAGATAGTCCGAAAGTTCGCAGCTTCGACAGAAGCAGCGCATGGTTTACCACGTCAAACGCTTTAGAGAAGTTCAAAAACACCACCAAAGTAACCATGCGATCATCAATCGCAATCCTACAGTCATCCACCAAACGCAAGACGGCTGATTGCCTTCCCATACCCCCACGAAATCCAGTCTGACGTGGATCGAGATAATTACCGCGCGCACGATGCACCGCGAGTTGATCATATACTATCCTTTCAAGCACTTTAGAGAGCGAGCAGAGAAGCGATATTGGCCTAAAATCTGACGGGCCAGTGGGATCGCGAACCTTCGCTATAGGCATGACAATTGAGGATTTCCACAACAAAGGAACCGATGCCGTTGTTAATAGAGAGTTCAGAAAATATACAATCAGCGGCATCAGTAGATCTTTTAATGTCTTAAACGCCTGTATCGCAAGGTTATCAGGGCCACATGCACGGGTTGTAATACGTGACAGCGCACTGTTGACACATCCGTTCGTGATCGGTGAGAAGATGAAGGATTCTATCTGCCTCTCGGCAAGGTTCTGTACCACTGGGCAATCATACCGCACAGTCACAGTACTAGACAGAAAGTGTTCATTAAGATCATCGACAGTAATCCCACTAGGTAAAGCAGCCGGTGGATTTTTACACTTGGCAAGACCAAGGTTCTCCATCTCACGCCAAAACGATCGCGCACCACCACAAGTATTGAACCGCTCTTGTATGTAAGTAGTCTTGGCGGCTGCTAAAGCACGCTTCACATCTCTATGGTACGCGACATATTCGGCGAAAACTTCCACACTGCGAGATCTCTTAAAGGACCGTTAAAAGGCATTGCGCTTTTTCATCAGACTTCTGATATCTAGCGATATCCAAGGCGCGGGTGATCGCCGCAAAGTAAATTCTCTGACAGGAACAGCACAATCTAGTACCTTATTCATAAGGTTATTGAATATTGACAACCGTTCATCCATTGAGGGCAGCAACGCAAACTGTGAGAAGTCCAACGTAGATAGGGCAGTAGAAGCAGCATCAAAATCGACACGATCCCACGGCCGGTATCGAATAACACGTGCCTCTTGCTTGGGCACACCATACCTGACAGCAGCATATATAAGATCATGCCCTGTATCCCCTGTAGAGAGAGAAAAGAAAATATAACAACAGAAAAAAAAAGTGAAATAAAATAAAAAAAACATATAATAATATATAAAATATTTAAATTAAATCTATACTTATTAAATAACACACGCTGATCAGGATGATATTACTGAAACTAGTCGGCTGAAAATTAATTACACGACCGTGCAGGGCCTTTTATCTATCTCTGACGACACGTGATTTAGTTCTCCGGAAAGCTTTGTAGACAGTATTCCACTCTCTCATGAGCGTCTTAATATTGTCATTCAGTTACGGAACTGAAGTCTTAGCTGGGCTCTGCGAATAGGAGCATGTTTATTTATCGTCTCTAGTACAAAAGTGTTGAGTAAATCAACCTTGGAATCCATCGAGGTAGCAGTAAATACCTGCAACCAGTCGCAGGCTTCAATATCAAGTTTAAAAGCTTGGGAGTTAAAGAGCTTGAAGTTTCTATATGTGATTTCACGTGGTTCAATTCTATGAGAAATAAACAGAAAACTGATACTAATCAGGTCATGACTTGATACAAAGGCGACAGGTGATTGTGGAGAATCCGAGACTTTGGAGAGGTCATTAACCGCGAAGACGTCAAGCCATGTACTCCTTGTAGCAGTGTGATGCGTTGGACGGTCAGGAACAATATCCATACTCACACTAGAGAGGAATGACTTCAGATTATTAGCATCAAAGCTATTCGAACACAAGTCTGCATTGAAGTCACCCATGACAATATTACTTTTATAGGCTTGACTGTACTGCAGGAAAGCTTCCTCAAAATCTGACATGTAGCCAATCTTAGACGGACAATATACTACGGAGAAGGCCATCTCAGATCTACCAACGCCGGAAATTTCAGCAATTAAAAACTCAGGCCTCGCCGAATAGGCAGAAGTGGAGGTTACAAGAACTTTCGCCTTCAATGATCTATGGACTGTGACGTGGATTTTTCCCGCTCCTCGATCACTCGGAGAAAATGACCGAGAACTTACCGCGTGCACAATAATTTGGCGTCCACGCTGTACCCTGGACCTAAAAACAATCTCGCGAAGTTTGGTTGGGCGCCTGGCGTGATTAACAGGCCTCGAAATCGTTAATGCGCTATGCAGCGACAATAAGCTCGGTAGCTCAGTACCGCGGAGAGGGGAGGGGTAATTTTTAGGTAACGGGAGAGAGCGAGATACGCAACACCGACACGTTATTTTATAGAGCAATGATAGAATCCACTGATATATTCTCGGCCAACGATGATACAAAAAAAAATATACAAAAAGAAAAATAATTATTTAAACGTCGCTCATTGCGACTCAAAATTCACAAAACAAAAAAAAATAATAATTGAAAACGCGCTATTCGCAAGTCGTACTCAATACTTAGTTTAACTAACCAAAAAAAATAATATAACAGAAAAGAAGAAAGAAAATTAAACGGCTAAATCTGGATGACCTCTTATTCCTTCTTGCGCTAGTCGCTGCCTCAATAATAAACAATATCTCCAAAAAAAAAAAAAAAAAAATTTTATTCGACGCGTTTACCGCGTTCGTCTTCTACTAGCTCCAGCACTAATCGCCAACTTAACAATAAACCGCTAGACAAAAACTAAACCGAAAACATAATCGACGCGCTAACCGCGATCGTGGATAAACCCAGAAAATTCCTTGTGCTACAGGCGCTAGCCGCCACCTTACTAATTAACAATAATTCTACGTGCGCTAATCGCCACTTTATCAATAAACAATAATTCATAAACTAAAACCAGAATTTGCCTCGACGCGCTAACCGCGACCAATTAATGAATCTCGGAAGCTTCTTATTCGTGCCTAATTATAACGTATTATTCCGCATCCGTGCTCCAGTTGCAGTCGTCATCCCCGAAAAGTTCGCAAACCGCCCCGCTATTCCGAGCGTCTACGCACGATAATACGCGACCTACGCGAAAGGTGACACTTTTTTTTATACGCAGACTCGACGAGACCCTATGTAGCAGAATTCGGCCACACTCAATTCAAAACCGAAATCGACTCAGCTCAAAACCGTGACTCTACGCGAGACTTTACTGGAACAAAATTGACTCTACGCATTATCGCGAAACTCAGGCTACGGCCATCAACAAGGAGATCGGCAAACAAATTTCGAGTGCTACTCTAACTCAACGAGGAACTGGCCAACCGTTGCCCGGTGCGCCGATTTAAATTGCACTCGAAATGCGTCCGCAAGGAATTAAAAACGCTTACCGCTTCGTAGCCACACCAAGAACTTGCCTACACCAGTCTCAGCCATTACGCACTCAACTTAATTAATTTTTCTAGATCTCGAACTTGACTTTCGCGAAATGTCGCCAGGACCCAAGTGTCGAGCTCCGCAAGTCGGAGCCGCAATACGAACATGCCTCGAACATAGGCGCTATCCGTTGTCCAAAATTCTCCCGCTCTAATTGGCGTTTTCGTTACGACATTGTTATACGCTAACTTATCGCTATCGTTGAGTCCCGCTGTCGCGGGGTGTTGATTGGTTGTTCAATCTCCGGTATCCCGTAGTTCGACAGTGGCGTGGTGACGACTTCACGAGGTTGCCTGACGTTAGTGTGGTGAGGGGGAGGCTACGGCTCGCCGGGCACCAACGGGAATCTCGTCCGCCTTGGGTTCCCTCGCGGCAGAGCTCTACGTTGTCGCTTTCTCCGTAGTCTCGCGCGAGGCCCTCCTTTCGTCGCGATCCGTCGCGACTGCAATTCTGTAACGTCGTTCGAATTTGCCGCCGATCCCGTGTATGATGCCGCATGTACTCGAAACCAAAAAAAAAAAACAAAAATCCTGAAAAATCGTCTTTGCCAAACCGAAAATTGTCCCCCCTCGGAGTATCGGATGCGTGACTTTTGTCCTGGCGCTCTTTTTCGAAATGATTCGCGGTCTGATCCGCGGGATCCCGAATTTCGAGCTCCATCTAGGGTTCGGGGAGCCGTTTGGGACGCGCATCGAAAATGCCAGATTTTAGTACATACGACGCTACACCTCCTCCACCAATACCAGTGCGATCGCAGCGAAGAATATTGTAACCTGGCAAGTGAACAGCCTGATCAGCTATGTGAGATTTCAGCCAGGTTTCCAATACAGCAATGAAACGATAGTGTTTTGAAGAGAAATAGCTCCGAAACTCATCAACATGAAATACCAACGACTAGGCGTTCACGTGAAGGCATGAATAGACTTACACATAGCGATTGATAATATAACACATAGCAAGAAAATGAAAACAAATCGATGAAACATAGCTCACCCCAGCACAGCTAGATAGACTGGCATAGGTACACATAGTGATAATACATATACATAGATTAAAGACAGAAGCCAGAAAGCCTCAAAGCATTAGCGCGCAACGTAAGTAACGTAAGTACAAGGAGAAAAGCATATTTAATCGGTAAAGAAAATTTTCTAATACGAGCAGGTAAGCGAACAAGTTAGAAGAAACAGAAGTGAGCAAGACTAGTTGCTATGAAGTGTGACGTGGATTTTTCCCGCTCTTCGGTCACTCGGAGAAAATGACCGAAAACTCACCTCGTGCACAATAAATCGGCGTCCACGATGTACCCTGGACCTAAAACAATATCGCGAGATTTGTTGGGCGCCTGGCGTGATTAACACGCCTCGAAATCGGTGATGCGAAATACCGTGACCATATACTCGATAGCTCAGTACCGCGGAGAGGGGAGGGGTAATTTTTTTTTGGGTAGAGAGAAATGCAACACAAGTAAGCCAACGCGTGGTGTGGCCAAATCACTATAAAATTCCAATAATATATTTCTCGTCAGCGATATTACAAAAAAAAATAAAAATAAAAATAATAATACGACTGCGCAAGTCGTCCTTCGCGATTCCAAATACAAAGGTTTAAATTTAATCCAAAAGAAATAAGACAGGGAGAAACAAACCAAATAATAGAAAAAAAGGTGAATAAATCTAGGAGACCTCTACGGCCTACGTGCGCTAGTCGCCGTCTTAATAATACCCTAACTCGCAAAAACCAAAAACAAAATCGGACTCGATGCGCTGCCCGCGATCGTCCTCGACTACGACGCTACTCGTCACTTAATTATAAACCGCTAAACAAAACGTGATCTAGATCATATCCGACGCGCTAATTGCAATCGTGATTAAATCTCGCTGATATCTTATTTCTACGGGCGCTAGTCGCCACCTTACTGATGCACAAGAATTCGTAAACTAAATCAAAAAGACGTGACTCGACGCGCTAATCGCGACCAAATTAATAACTCTAGGAAGCTTTTCTGATCGTGCAAGTGTGTAGCGTATTATGACGCATCCGAGCTCCAGTCGTAGTCCCTATTTCCCCAAAGTTCACAACCCTTCCCGCTAAACCAAGCATCTACGCACGGTAACACGCGACCCCCCCCGAGAGGTGACCCTTTTTACGTACGCAGACTCGACGAGACCCCGTGCAGCGGAATTTGGCCGCACTCAATTTCGAACCGAGATTGTTCCCCACTCGAAACCGTGACTCTACGCGAGACTTTACAGGGATCCACTTGACTCTACGCGTTATCGCGAAAACTCAGGCTACGGTCATCATCAAGGAGATCGGCAAACGAATTTCGAGTACTACTCTAACTCAACAAGGGCTAGGCCAACCGGGTGACGGTGCGCCGATCTACTTGCACTCGAAATGCGTTCGCAAAGAATTAATAGCGCTTACCGCTTCGCAACCACACCAAGAACTCGCCAACTCTTGTTTCGGCCATGGCACACACACTTCAAAGAGGTTTTTTTTTTTTGTAAATTTCTATCCTACTCGACTGTCGCGAAATGTCGCCAGGACTCAAGTGACGAGTCCTGCAAATCGGAGCCGCAATTCGAACATGCCCCGAACATAGGCGCCATCCATAGTCAAAATTTTCCCGATCGAATTGGGGTTCTCGTTACGCAATTCTTACAATCTAGCGTATCGCTATCGTTGAATTCCGCTGTCGCGGGGTGTTGATTGGCTGGCCAGTCTCGGGTACCCCGTAGCTTGGCAGTGGCGTGGTGACGACTTCGCGAGGGTACCTGTCGTCAGCAACGGGAATCTCGTCCGCCTTGGATTCCCTCGCGGCAGAGCTCTCCGTTGACGCTCTCTCCGTAGCCTCGTGCGAGGCCCTCCATTCGTCGCGATCCGCCGCGATTGCCATCCAGTAACGTCGTTCGGATTTGCTGCCGATCCCCTGTCTGAAGCCGCATTTACTCGCCACCCGAAAAAAATTTCTGTAAACTATTATTGCCTGATTTATTAACTATCGCTATCGTTGCCATCTAACTTGACTGACTTGAATCTGGTAACGTAATCGATAATATAGGACTGATTGACCCGTTAATTTCCCCTGATTTAGGTTTATTCTTTATATTCTTAATTCTTTAATTATCGTGAGCTGCCTTGAATACCGCAACTCTACCAGTTCGTGTGAGTACCTGAGCCTAGCCAGCCGTACAATGGGTTCTCTAGTTATTTTTCGTATTGTTCCGTGTCGTTATCGCGCCAAAGTTTCAACGGTGAATCCTCATCTGAGGGTAACAGAAATTAGCGTCACAGTATACATCCGCATACCTATGCAGATTCAACCCTTTCTCCTACGTTTATGCCTATATAGCTATGAAGATTTAACCTTTCATCCGACGTATATACCATTATACCTGTGAAGATTGAACCCTTCACCCTGCGAATCTATGCCCTTATAGCTATGAAGATTCAACCCTTCACCCTACGTATATACTGTTATACCTTTAATAATTCAACCCCTGACACTACATATAGTATACCGCAACACGTATGAAGACTTGACCCTTCACCATCTGTATATACATCCATATAGGAATGAGGGATTCAACCATATACATCCCTATACCTACAAAAATCTGACCTCTTACCTTTTCTCCTTTATTTTTTTCCACATTTCTTATCTTTCCTCCCCCTTCCAACAAAACTTGAAAATAGGGGTTGGCGCCCGGAGCCCCCCTAGTATACAGGGTGAATCACTTAAAACGTCCAGAATGGTAGGAGCTCAGTCGACTGATCAGGCCGTACTCCTTAGCCAATCTGAAGCGAGTCAATTGAAACAGCGAGAATGGGAGGAGCTTTGTTGACGGATTAGGGCATAGCCCGCGTGTTGATATCAAAGTAAAGTTCGCAGTCTCCGTACAGGTATTCAGTGGTAATACGAAATAAAGTCACGATATGACAACAAGTGAGGGATCATAATAAGAGTTTATTATTATTAGAATTGTATCATTTCAGAAAGTTTTCGAACTGCTCTCCTCCCTTTCAACACATAGCTGCAGTCGGCTTTGCGTGAACTGTTGCACGGCTTGTAATGTCGCCGGAGTGATCGAGCGACATGCTGCGGTAATTCTATTTTTCAAATCCTCCAAGTTTAGTGGTTGAGTTTTGTAAACCTTGCTTTTAACGTATCCCCAGAGGAAGAATCCAGTAGGGTGAGATCTGGAGATCTTGCTGGCCACGGCGTAATGCTGCCTCTCCCAATCCATCGCTGTGGAAAAGTGGCTTTAAACAAGGAAAATAATTTTTTTTACCCAATTTTTCATACATTTCTGAAACTACGTCTACTTGAATATCTAATAAATCAATTTTTTTTTTGTTCAATGTTTATTTATTTGCTTTTGTCCGTCTTGTACGTATAGGTATAAATAAACGAAAAGTAACATCAAACCTTTAAATAATAATAGATATAAGGCTATTTTTGCGGAAATGTATGGCTGTTGTTAGAAGCATCTCGCATTTCTTATATCTCTGTAAAAATTTGTATGATTGTTTTACTTCTTATTAATTACCGTCTAATTAGTGAGAACTGCAATATTAGTTTTGTCCTGTCTATCTCTAATCATTGCGCGTGGAAGAAAAAAAAGAATTTTCTAACAAAAAACCACTACATCTGTCTCTTGGAGCGAACTTAAACCTAACTTAGGACTAAGGTGTATATTATTGTATAGGTGTATACCTACACATATATCTATGTATAGGTATGCCCCAACTCTCTACGGAGTTATAACGTTCTCACTTTCTTCTCTCTAAGAAAGAAAGACAAACTATACAGTTTATTTTATACCTGCGGGACGGCAGGTAACAGATTTAGAACCCGAATTTTTTCAATATGTTTTTAAAATTGTTCCTATCGATTGCTTGTATGTAACATTAGATATTTTTATTAAGGTTTCGTAGGCGCAGAATTTTTTACTTGTGGCTTAGCGCGAGCGTAGAGTTAAAAAAAAATAATTTATATTCAAATGGTCTGCCTTTGGAAAATCAGGGGTCTGGATGTCTGCCTCTGGATTTTCAACGTTTTGAGGACGATTCTAAGCATCAGTCCAAGAGGCAGACACGAACAAATGATTTAGCACACCTTTTTTTTACATTTTTTAAGCGCTGTCAATTGACAACTCAGCGCTACCATGGTGGCAGACCATTTTTCTGTGGCCCTTCACATTGTTTTTAATCGAACGATTCAGGTCTGCCGAGCAAACATTTCATATACACATTTTTAAATCATAAAAAAAAGTTAAAAAATTTACTAGTACAAAAGTCAGAGGTCTGGATGTCTGCCTCTGGATTTTGATCGTTTTCAGGATGATTCTGACCATCAGTCCAAGAGGCAGACACGAACAAATTATTTAGCACACCCTTTTTTTAAATTTTTTAAGCGCTGTCAATTGACAACGCAGGCCTGTCATGGTGACAGACGCGGTCCTCAATGTTTCTTATGGTACAAAATTTGATATTAATAATGTCTGCCTGACGATCAGATCATTTAGAAATTTTGGCACCCAGCTCCCTAGCTATTAGACTACGGTCATCAAGCAAAAGAATCCGCAAAAACAAATTTTGAATACTTTCCGACAACGCAAATTCAAAATGGTTATTCGTCATTCGGCAATCGTTTTCTCTATTACTTTAGAAATCCGATCGCAAGAATATTAGTAACGCTTACCATCCCACATTCACGCCACAAATTCGTCAACCCCTTCGTAATCTTTCGGCAGCATCATATTTCTCTGGACCACAAAAAAAAAAAAAAAAACTCGCTGACGACAACGTACTCGAGCCACTATCTCGGTCAATCGGCAGAACTAGAGTGATTTCAAAATCGACGACCTGCCACAACACCGATTTCGTACACAACAATTGATCTGCCATGGATTTCGTAGATTGCACAACTCGACGCGCGCCTGTTGGGGCATCGCGATGCAGAACTCAATGCTAGATCGCAATTTTGCCCTCCACGTAGTTCAATGATTTCTCGGGGGTGAGCGGTGTAGTGCTCTCTCATCCCTAGTCGGTCCTTCGCAAATTTGTAGGTCAGCTGTTAGCATGGTAAGCAGTCGAGATTGCTACGCGCCGTCCACCAGCGGGAATCGCGTCCGCTTTGGATTCCCGCGATGCAGGGATCTTCGTTGGCTCCCCCTCCGCAGCCTCGACATTCTTCCTTCTAGATCGTCGTTATTCCGCCACTCTGCAATTTCCTCGAATTCGTTCTTAACTTCCTGCTTGATGCCATTGAAACTCAAAAAACAAAAAGCCCTAAATATCGTATTCGCTACTCGCTACAGTGTCCCCTCTCGGAATCTCGGAAGCATGATTCCAGATCTGGCACTCTTTTTCAAATCCTTCGGTAATCGATATCGAAAAACCCCTAATCTTAGTTGCGCCTAGGATTCAGGGAGCCGTTTGTAACGAGCATCAAAAATGCCACGTTGCAATATATACATATATTACATACAATGGGTAGATATGGCGACTCACAATATTAAAACAGGCTCTTTCAGTTTTCAAAGAACCGAGAATATAACGGGACTAGTGAATTGGGCAATTTGAATGGCTTCCGAAACGTCTTCTGTCAAATCTGATGATCAGTAATTCATATTCACCTTGTTATAAATGGCATCATCCTCTGGTATCACAGCGGACAGATGTTACAGCGCGGAACGACATGCCCTAGAATTGAACGGCGTAAACCGTTAATTGTAATATTTACAAAGTACGATATAATGGCTGTCAAAAATGGCAACAAAATGACGCTCATTAAATACAGATAACTAACCCTGTAAGGACTAGTGAATTTATGTCATCCATAATGCTGATAGTTGTACGTAAACTTGAATATGCAGTATGATGAGCGAACTTAGCGGCCTTCTCGCTCGGATTTAATTGTTAAGAGAGACGTATGGACAGTGTTCATCCATAAACGTGACAAATGTACATAGATCTTCCATTATCGACTTAAGAGATAACTCGATCCGTTACAGAACGAATCAAAATTCGCAACCCTGTAATTTTGTTTTAATTACTGATATTTTGTGGAGAAGTGGCGGGTAATGGATCCGCATCCGTCTACTACTTTCCCCGTTATAAGTTACAATTCTTAACTTTCTGTTTACTTCTCTGTCGCAGATAACCTATCACCAGGAGCCAGAGGTGCAAGTTACCAAACTGGGCGAAGGTCCAAACAGCCTAGTGAATCCAGATGAAAGTCTGCCACCAACGAGACTAAAGTGTTTTCCACTGTACAGTGTCTTACTGGCATATAATTGTACAAATCTGGACTACTTAAATTTAGACAGCCTAGATGCTCAAGACGTACAGGTAAGCAAAGATGTCGTATACTGAGAGAAAATGGTAAAACTCAGTAAATGCGAAAGATAATGGAACTTTATTCATTGGCGACATCGTACCGCGACAATATTCTCGTTTGCGATGCAGGAGAGCCTACTTACTTCTAACAGATCATTAGGTATCGAATCTTTCCGCATCGGATTAAAAATTGGGATTATGTTGTCATGCTGACTCCTTGCAACGGTGTAAGACAGGGACGTAATGCAACGATGGCTCCACAAGTGAAATTTTACAGACGTTTGGCTATTCTCCACTACTTGCGCTAGTGAGTAATGTGGGCGATTATGTGTGTACGTGTAGCATTGAAATTCGTGCTCATTATCTGTGTTAGTGATTCTTTAATTGCACGAATTTGATATACATTCTAATCACGCATACTTGAAATGATTCAATTCAAAGATTTTAGTACGACGAAAAATATTTTTACTGTCGTTAAAATAATGCATTATGATCATTTCCGGTGAAATTCAACCCATACTTAACTTGGCAATTTTTTTCTTTGTCTCGGAAAACTTTTTTATTTTGATGTTTAGAAAATTTCCACATACTTAAGTGATATAATACTGAATACAGTAGCTCAAAATGCCTGCTTTGTGAATTTAACCCGGGAATTCTAATGTCACATTATCACAAAATACCCATTCATAATTGAATTCTAGACGTCAAACGATGATCCAATTGTTCTTTGACTTCAAGGGAAGGTAGAAACCTTTATGGGATGAAAAAGTAATCCTGAATTCCTTGATTGTCGAACGCGGTATGAAGTTATTGTTGTCTGTTTCTTGCAAATATTGCAGTTTTCAAACTTCGGACACTTTAGCAATTTATGTAGTCATATACATATACAACAAGTAACTTAATTGGGCTAGCGGGAAACGAAAAAATAATCATAAATATACTTGAATTGCAAAGGAAACACGAATTTCTGCACAGTCGATTGGCTGCACACGGTTTACTGTAAGTTTTAGACAAACTATCAGACCTCCAGGATTATACATATTTACCTCATATAATTTTACATAATTTTGCCATTCAAGTTCGTCCCCATTAATCAAGAAAGATGATCATTTTGAATAAAAAGTACAATAAAAATGCCTGATGGTAGGGCAACTATTAATGAAATTTAATTAAGTGCGGTGTATCAGACAAAGCATAAGTCATCTTAAAAGGAATAACTTAATTTATTCTTCTTACCTGGAATATTAAATTGTCCCCATATTCTCCGAATGGTACTACCTCCATTAGAAACTATTGTGCGCACACACCCGCCAGCCTTTTCTACTTTCAGTATAGCCTTGAGCACTGAAGACGTCTAGATTCGAAAAGGTGCAGCACCTTTCAAAGCAAACATTGCAACGGGCTGATGAAAATTTAACATCAGCGGTGAAAATTGAAATACTGAAGCACTACTTGCTTGATTATTCGTCACATCGTCCAAAGTTTTTCACCATAATGAACTTCACAGTCGAATTAATATTTCTTGCGTTGATTTCGATGCTGATTCTTACGCGTATTTCATCAAACATTGAAATACCATTTCACGCTGTTTTCCGAAATGCCCAGTTTTTTTTTTTTTTTTTTTGTAGAACACTTCATAAAGTTACTGACGGAAACCGCAGCATTCATGAGTTGCCCGTGAATATTTGAGTAGTCGTATTGCTATTTCTCAAAATATTATAAGCTGCACTGGTACGAATGTACAATACAAACAAATTAGTAAACATCATTCCCTGTTATATATGTTACTTTTTTTTTGGAGCACTTGGTCTCTGCATTGCGTATGTATTCCTTGATAAAAATAATCTATATTAACAAAAAATGTCATATTGTGCAAAATTAAATAACCAAAAACATCAATATCAATTCTATCATATTTTCTTACTGTGCTTCACACGATTGAGAATGATAAGATATAAAAAATGTTCTCATGACTTGATTGTAAATAGTGTAGGCTATCAATTGGATATTGTCATACCCTTAACGCTCGCAAGATGATTGTGACTATTGTGGGCTATTGAGGAATATTATCGTAGTCTTAACGCTGATATGATAGTTTTTTACCAGTAGCAAAACAAGAGGAATTCTTGACACAAATTCCTACTAGCGACACTTACCGATATTCTAGCCATATTCAAACCCTTTTCTGTGATAACCTTACTACCTCTGTCACCGCGATCGACCCTTGCTGCTCCAACGTTTTATCAACCACAGGTCAAAATCGTGCTGCCTTACCAACAATCTGCTGGCATTTTTTGTTAACAACAGATCAAAATCATGCTGCCTCACCAACAATTCGTTCAGTCTTACTATCATTCCCTACCGACAGTCGAGGTATAGCGGAGACGCAAACCCTTCTCTCTGGGAGGTTTCACGTGCAATCGCGCTGCCAATATTAGGGATGTCCTGATCGACATAAAGTGGCTTCCGGTATGATATCAAACATCCTACATTCCACAATTTATAGTTCCACGAACTGTTGGTCGGTCAAGTCTATGGTGTGTCATGAACCACGTGACATTCTTTCCCCACGATAATAGTCCAAGTACTGTCTGTCGGTTCTGATATGATATCAACCCTGTGACATTATTTCCCATCAAGTTCCAATTCCAAATGAATGTGATGGAAAGCTGATGTTATAAAAGGTAGAAAAGCTGAAAACTTCAGCATCAGTCCGAAGTTGTTCTTCCGACAACTGAACAAGTATTTCACAAGAAGCGACCAGAACTGTCGATAAAAAAATATTACCGCATGTGCGGCAAATCAAGTTTAAATTTCATGGTCTTTCAAATAACTTTGACGATATACGTATTTAACTCAACCATCAGAACCATTGATTTGTCTAAAGTGAATGAACTTGCATGATTGGAGATATTCACCCGTCGCAAAAGCTGGCAGATCTTGAAGCTAACTCCAGTTACCAAGTCATTTAACCCTTAGCGGCCACATGGGGTAACACATCACCCCACGCTGAAAAACCTAGTTGTACAAGACATGTGGGTGTTTCAAGACTTCTAACCGGTTGTTTCATATTTGTTGAACAGTTCTTCAAAATTTTTAACGATTTTTATCGGCCAATTTATAGATGGCGTTCTAAAAACTGGTCATATATGTGAAAATTCAGCAAAAATGGTTGTGGCCACACTGGGGTGACTAGTTACCCCACGCTGAGAAAACGAACGCTCAAAGCGCCGCCACGCGTTTTTTCAGCTTCCTATGTAACGGAGTCACATTTCACACTTGTCTACCACAGGTAGATGTCGTTACTTGTATCGATTTCAAAGGTTTTAGACCTCTAATTTCACTTTTTCTGAACCTGGGGTAACTAGTTACCCCGTGTGGCCGCTAAGGGTTAAATTCGTCGAGTCAAGACGAAATTTGGAGACAAAATAGTGATGGATCGGGCAGACGCGTTTACGGTTTTCATCCCAAATCGACTAACGAAAGCTTTACACGAAGACTGAGAATTCTTCCAGAAGATGACGGCGTCTAGCAACCAGAGTCGGTTGCATCTGGCAAGGAACATCCGCGAAATGTCCACCTCCGATTTTGATGAACCTCGGTACGAATGTTAAGTACGCTAAAACAAGAGATACGTATTTTTTATATTGGCTGAAATTAATTTTTAGTGGGTGAATTACCCCCCAGAAATGCTATTTTTGACAATTCCTAACATATTGCATAATAGGGTCTACTGTACAGATTGCAGGAAAACTTGATTTCTAGGGGTTTTTGATGTTAACTCTTTCCAAATCTGAAGGCCAAATTAGAAAATTCAAAATAGCGGATCCAACATGGCCAACGTCAATGACGAAAAATCGATCGATTTTCACCGAAAGTCGGTGGAAGCTGTCTGACCACGAAAATTAGAAATTCGAAGCGACGCATTCAAAACGGCGGTAGAAAATCATCACAATATCTGCCATCTCTACGAAAATTGGTATCCATATTTATTTCAATCGAACCTGAATATTATAACGCATACATTTAAGAATTCTTCGAAACAGCGAAATAAGAATGAATAATTGATGTGTGTAAAGTTGGCCCAGCACTTTTCGAAAATAATGATTATAAAAATTGTGCTAACTTGTGCCGTCAATCCGCTTTTCCTAACTTCAAAGGATTCCCGAAAAATCACAAAAATCGAAAATCTGATAAGCCCAGCACTTTTGAGATAAAAAAAAAAATCGTGCCGGGTTGTGCTACATTTGTGCTAACTTTTGCCGTACTTAATTTTTTCGAAAAGTCCATGATTCACTAAGAAAAAAAAAAATTAATCGGGTTGCGAGAAATGGTGCGGGGTTGTGCCGCATTTGTGACAACTTATGCCATACTCTATTTTCCCAAACATTCGAGAAAAGTTGAAAGAATGCAGAAAAATCATCGAGAAAATTGAAAAATTGTTACACGGTTCGGATCTTTCGAGATTTTTGAATTTTTTTGATTGTGCTAGATGGTGCCATATTTGTGCCAACTTATGCCGTGCTCTATTTTCCGAAACATTCGAGAAAAGTTGAGGAAATCCAGAAAAATCATCGAGAAAATTGAAAAATTGACACACGGCTCGGATCTTTCGAGATTTTTAAATTTTTTCGATCGTGCTAGATTGTGCCATGCTGGTGCCAATTTGTGCCGTGCTCTATTTTCCCAAATATTCGAAAAAAGTTGAGAAAATCCAGAAAAATCATCGAGAAAATTGAAAAATTTACACACGGCTCGGATCTTTCGAGATTTTTGAATTTTTTCGATTGTGCTCGATTGTGCCATGTTTGTGCCAAGTTGTGCCGTGCTCCATTTTCCAAAGAATTCGAAAAAAATTCGAAGATGTTCGTTGTTGTACAGAATGGATTTTGCAATGATATACTGGAAATTGCCGATTGTGCCAGATTGTGCCGTGTTTGTACCAACTTATGCCGCCCTTTTTCAATGAGATTCACTTTAATTCAATCAAAGACCAATCGATATAATCTATTCCATTCGTATTTCATGAAAGGAAAGAATTTTGTTTAACGTTTTTTTCCAAACTCAGTTCTGTTAAAACTCTCATGTCATGTACACGTAGTTGTCGAATAAGTAAATTCATTTACAAATGTTATAAAGATATTGAAAGGAGTTTTTGATTGCTTTAATCGACTCAAATTTACAGTAAGCACATTAAAAATTTAGAAACCATTAGAGAACTGATTCCAATTTCAAACAAATTATTCAAAAGTATTTATCGCATCGGAACTCAGAAAAAATTCGAAATTTATTAGGCGCCAGATAATTTAAAATTAAAATAAATCCTCAATTCACCTATCATCCAGAAGAAACTAATCATGAGTCGAATGAAATTCTTTCCGGACAAAACTACGAAAAAGACCTGTGGCAACGTCTTTCAACAGTTTCACATTAATTAGTGAACGCTACCCAGGAAATTTTAATTAATAGGGACGAAACTACCAAATATTTTCAACGGAATTCAAAATAAAGTAAAAGGAGGAAGCATGTTGAGAGTGAACAGAAAAATGATTTATTAGAAAAATAGTGTCACTTGAAATTACACGCGAGACGTAAGATTTGTATTTCGTTCAAAATTCAGATCAACAACAAGTTTCGAACGATTCTGAGATTCAGGCCTGTAGAAGTTTGTATCCCTTTTGAATAAAATGTATACGGAATAAACTCCATTGGGGTCAGAATAAAGAACGTCACAATATCAGAAAATCTACCTTCGCACGTATGCAAAATATCGAACGCGCTCAACGACTAAATGAGAGAAGAAGACAAACAGTTAAATTTGGATTTTCGATACAGTGCACATTCGTGGAAGAATCACCTCTGAATAACTTATATCTACATTTTCCTGAATGAAAACGAATAAAAAATTAATTTCATCAAGCTTTATTTCCAACCTTGTTTCATAATTTGAGCTCTCTGTAAACGTTATGCTTTTCGGAGGTTAGATTTTTAATGCAACAAAATTTTCAGGATTTTTGAAAATTATTTTATTCCATTCGTCATACTGATTCAAAGTTATCGTGTCTTAATATCACACATCTTGTCTGGAAAACGCGGCTTACGCGTTGATCATACTTTCCTACCCGCTATATATGTGCCCCGAGGCGCTCGCCATCTAGCGCAGCGCTTGGCTACTTCGTAGGCGAGATTTCGATTGACGCCACTAGGCGGCGTCTTTTCCCGCGGTTAAAGCTATATGAGAAAGTAATTAGGTGTCGACGCGACTCGAAGTTTGTAGATACCGGTGTTGTATGTTGTTGGTTGGTAAAGTTGTTGATTGGCAAGGTTGTAAGGAAAAAAATAGGGTCGTTAAAAAAAAGAACGGTTGTCACACTTCATCTGATAAACCTCGTGATTTCAACAAATTCGTAGAATATTTTTGATTTCAGTCTATGGGTTGTCGATGAATATAGATTTCAATTCGTATTAAACTTAGCGAGAATGACTCCTGTAAAGGAATTGTTGAAACAGCTCCTGAGTCCTGAATATAGACACGTCCTCAATGATGACGGAGACCCGTTCCCCCTACAGCTTATGTGTATACGGAAATCAGTAAATTATTAGGAGAAGCAATGTCACCGAAATACATATACACTGTGATACTTCTAAACAGATACGGCATTCGTGACGCACTTCTTCAGTATCATAATTTACAACGGCCAATAAATATAACATCATCATCTATCGAGGATGATGAATCTTTCAATCGAACGAAAAAAGAGACAGACATTAATATTGTCATTAAAATACCGCTCAAAGTGTGGCACGATCTAGATTCTGAAAGAATTTTATACAAATCGATCGCTAAGGTCCAACGTAAGTACTCCACTTTGCGTCGTGGTAGATGGACAAACGCGGTATTTGAACTGGTGTTTAAAGTAACTAAATTACTTTGTCCCTTCACGTTTAAGCGGTGCACGGTTTCCGAAACCGGAATCTACGTTAGGGTGTACGCTTACTGTCCACATTGTAAGTGTACTTTGATAGGCATTATTGCTGATAAGCCTCCAAAAAATGCTGATGTTCAGATAGAATGTTGTGTATCAGGGTTCGATCCATCGATCGAACATGTTAAAAAACGCCTTCTGAACGGTGAAAAAAGAATCGAAGTGACAGAATCATTGGCAACTGGGTCGGCTACGATTTGGCGCAGAAATTATGCTAGGGATAACATGGATATGTATGACGGCGAACCTCCGAACCTCTATCGGCCAGCGACGTTGCGAAAAGGAAGGCAGGAAAGACGGGATAAATTTTTAAAAGTAAAAAGCACGTGTGCAATCACAAGTTTGACTAACATGAAATACACTGACTATGTGGGGTCTATACATGCTATAGGTCACGATCCATTCTTTGTCCACTATTGGACCCCCACACAAATGGCGGTGTATATAGATAACCATGATGTTTTATACATCTATGCCACGGGTTCATTGGTGAAGAAATTACTATTACCAAGTGGAGAACAAAGTCCACACATTTATCTTTACCAGGCACTGGTCGATACTGGGACGTATAAAATACCAGCCTTTCAAATGTTGAGCGCCGCCCAAAATGTAAATGCCATTCGGTATTGGCTTTTTGAATTTTTGAGAATTGGTGAAAAACAGAAATCCGGATTCCCTCTTCCATCAACAGTAGTATGCGACTTCAATAAAGCTTTGCTCGATGCCATTGCAAAGGCATTTGGTCAAAGCTCAAGTCTCAAGGCTTACTTGTCGACGTGCTATGCTCTACTTTCAAATAAATCTGGAATGAAGGTCCCTAAATGTTTCATACGGTTGGATATATGCCATTACATGCATTTCTTGTCGCGGTGGAAATTTTGTTCAACACTGAAAAACCCGGAAGTTAAAAAGTTTTATCTTTTTACCCTTGCATTGCTCACCAAACAAACAATCTTCGCTCGATTCGTGGAATTGGCAAAACGTATTGCCATTCTGTCCCTTAGCGTAGACGTAGGAAAAGATACCCTAGGAAAGGAGTTGCCAGTTGAACGTGCCCGCTGTATGATTACCGGGAAGATCAAAGGTCTCGTTGATTCAGAAATCCCCAAAGAACTTCCCCACAACGACGATTGTATTGACGAGTGTGAAACAACATTAGACGATTGTAACGTTGTGACCTGGGCTCATGGTTTAATAGATGATTGTCGCAATACGGTAGCATCGTCAAGCACAGGAGATCACCCAAACCCATATTACGTCCCAGAAATACGCAAAAAATTAAAGACTCTACTATACTACTTCCCATTGTATACAGGCGTAATGATAGGAGTTTTTGGATACGGTAAAATAAATCTGAGCTCAGCACCTGTGGAATCCGAAATGAACGATGTGAAGCAAATTATGTTGCGTAACGAATCTCGACCGATGAGGGCGGACAAGTATGTCGCTACTCATTTGTTGTCGTTCGACGGTCGAGCAAAGCTAGCTGTTGCATCTCGGGATTGGGCAATTCAAGATGACTGCCCGAAGAAAGATGCATCTAGCTCCATCCAGAGTATAAGAGAATCTGCGACGAGTTCAATTCTAATTCCCCCTGATGACTACAAAGTGCTGGTGGATAAGGTGCCGGCGTAGACTACAGCAGATACGAATGACAACTGCGCATCATACACCAGCACTACTCTTGACATAAACGCGGCCACAATCGGACAAAAAATAAGCCATGACTCTTCTCTCCTTGTTGATGAAAAACATGAATTGAATATCGAACACAACCGGAAGGATAAAAATCAATCACGTGGGGTGAAGCGAAAAACGTACCTAGATGCATGTCCAGAATTCGAACTAACCAACTTTTCAAAGAAAAGTCGTCTTGGCCTGGCTAATCTGGAAAATGGCAATATCTGCCCATCGATAAAGCAGAAAGAAAATAGACTTGTTGTCAAAAATACTTGCGGCTTTGACAGCATAACATCTACTCGTATACTGGCTGGAGCATTCGTAAACGAAACGTTTCACACAGAAATATCAAAATCCGAATCCGAGTTCATGCGTTTTTTACGAAATTTTCTGAAAGATGGTTCCAGTGCCAAAATTTACAAAGAAAGAGCTCTGCTGCTGAGTAAAGTGCAACAATTTGAAGCTACGCTTAAAGAAAACATGTTAACTATTGATTGTTATTCAAGCATTGGTAACGTAGCGCAGTACATGCTAGTAGATGATCCCAGCTACACGGAAATAAAAATATGCCACATTTGTTCTAACAAAACAATAAGGAAATCTATTATGGAATCATGGTTTGTGCAGGCTGGGCGATGCGATAGTAAACGGTATGCCGAATCACAAATCAGTGTGCTGTAACTAGGAGAAAGAAATAATTTTGATGTACGGATCGCAAATTGTAGTGGAATGTGATCCCACCGAGCTTGGTCTAAAAAAGAAATGCAACCTTGCTGACTTTGAAAAATGTATACAACTGAATGGGAAGTCCTTTTTGCTAGCCGGCGTGGTTGTACGTTATGGAGGACAGGGTAGAAGATCCGGGCATTACGTAGGATATTCATTTCAGGGAACAAAATGGCTTGAATTTGACAATACAAAACGTAAAATTGCGTCAAAATCTGAGTCATTTCCAGTTGACCCATTCCTAATTGTTTACACTTCAGCCTAATGCAACTCGTGCTCATACATTTCTTTGGCGGCCTTTAAAGATTTTACAGACAGTACTTCAGCGTAGTTGATGGTCATGTTCGAAAATAAGAACGACAACTGATCGGTCAGTTGAACACTGTAAAGAGTTGAGGAGTGCACATGAAATGTGATCTCTGACCGATGGAAGAAATGAGTAGGAAGTGTCAATAAATTTTCGTGCACATGGAAATTGAATCTAGAACTTTTCATATTTCCTTTTATATGTCTATGGTTGTAATATACGGCAGGCGATACGTGACCAATATTTTTCAACTCATATTTCGATTTTTAGTATTTATATCTCATTCTGTTGACAAGTAATCTCCGCTACGAATAATTACCGGTATTATACTTGGAGTTTTTTTCAAAAATAAATACGTAAAATGAAGCAACCGAAATTCCGAATGAATAATTATTCTTATTACTGGTAGGTACTATTTTACTACTTACATCAGGTTATTCGTGTCAAAGCGATAATATGATATTTAAAATATTTTTAACAAACAAGTTGTGGAATCCTAAATAAGCAACAAGTATTAAATATTCGTATACACTAATGGTTGTATAAAAAAGCCTCGGGATTTTATAATGTGGCATATTGTCTCATACATATAATATCATGTATCGGTATATCATTAGACAGCATCTCCAGAGATAACGTGAGACAAATTGAAATACAAAGGGTCAGTAAAAACTTTGTCGAAATGACAAAAAAAATACAAAAAAAAATCCCCCAAAAATACGAAAAAATACAAAAAAAAATAGAAAAAAAAAACAAGACGGAAAAGACAGTGCTTTTTTGTGTTACTTTTGAACACCTCACAGCCGTTTTGAATTATGCTATAAATTCGAAGTTAATACACAAAAAAATGAACTGAATTTTTTTGCTATCCTATAATTGAGAAACCTACCTAATGTTACTGTTTTGGACTCCCGGGAAAAAAATCTTTCCCTTGGAAGAAGAAAAAAGTGTAAATTGTGTCAAAAAAATTGAAAGATGATTTTTTTCCGCTAGAAGCGAACGAATTAAAAGACAACGAATTGCTATGATAAATATAGCACCCATGGTTTCCATGGTGAAGCAAGCCATGTAATGGAGCTATTTTGCCACTCCAGCCAGCCATTCGCAAAATGCCTTCGTCCTCAAATTTTGTGAGAATCGGATCGCATACATACAGCAATCTACCCGAGTTTGCCAAACCGAGTTGATTCAAAATTTCCACGAGAGGACAAATCAGAATTTCTTTTTTCTTGTACCTACTTTTCATCACGCACGCGATAGAAAAGTATTTGTTTCACATCGAAAACTACCTTCTCCAGTTCATAAATTTTCGATTTTTGGACCCTTTAGCTGACATCATACATGATTCTGAACGGAGGTACATACGTTGGTCTGTCTGTCTGTCTATGTCTCTGTCTGTCGGTTTGTCATAAATACAATTAGGCTTGGTGTTTTGGAGAACAGCTGCACGGATGAAATTATAAAGGATTATAGCTTGTGTTCTGACAGCGAAGAATTATGTTCAATCAAGATCGACTAACTGGTTGGGCGGTAAAGAAAATAAATGGTAATGAAAAGTCTAGGGAAACCTGGTTGACCAAATTTTCGTTTTAGAAATTAAATCAAAATTTTCTGTCAGGGGCATCAAGCGGATCCCCGCCATTCATAGGTTCTGGCAATTTTCAGTATATCATTGCAAAATCCATTCTGTACAACAACGAACATCTTCGAATTTTTTTCGAATTCTTTGGAAAATGGAGCACGGCACAAACATGGCACAATCTAGCACAATCGAAAAAATTCAAAAATCTCGACATATCTGAGCCGTGAGTCAATTTTTCAATTTTCTCGACGATTTTTCTGGACTTTCTCAACTTTTCTCGAATGTTTGGCAAAATAGAGCACGGCACAAGTTGGCACAAACATAGCACAATCTAGCACGATCGAAAAAATTCAAAAATTTCGAAAGATCCGAGCCGTGTGTCAATTTTTCAATTTTCTCGATGATTTTTCTGGACTTTCTCAACTTTTCTCGAATGTTTGGCAAAATAGAGCACGGCACAAGTTGCCACAAACATGGCACAATCTAGCACGATCGAAAAAATTCAAAAATCTCGCAAGATCCGAGCCGTGTGTCAATTTTTCAATTTTCTCGATGATTTTTCTGGACTTTCTCAACTTTTCTCGAATGTTTGGCAAAATAGAGCACGGCACAAGTTGGCACAAACATGGCACAATCTAGCACGATCGAAAAAATTCAAAAATTTCGAAAGATCCCAGCCGTGTGTCAATTTTTCAATTTTCTCGATGATTTTTCTGGACTTTCTCAACTTTTCTCGAATGTTTGGCAAAATAGAGCACGGCACAAGTTGGCACAAACATGGCACAATCTAGCACGATCGAAAAAATTCAAAAATTTCGAAAGATCCGGGCCGTGTGTCAATTTTTCAATTTTCTCGATGATTTTTCTGGATTTCTTCAGCTTTTCTCGGATGTTTGGGAAAATAGAGCACGGCACAAGTCGGCACAAACATGGCACAATCTAGCACGATCGAAAAAATTCAAAAATCTCGCAAGATCCGAGCCGTGTGTAAATTTTTCAATTTTCTCGATGATTTTTCTGGATTTTCTCAACTTTTCTTGAATGTTTGGCAAATAGAGCACGGCACAAGTTGGCACAAATGCGGTAGAACCCAGTACCATTTCTCTCAACCTGAGTAATTTTTTTTTTTTTCTTGTGAATCATGGACTTTTCGAAAAAATGAAGTACGGTGCAAGTTAGCACAAATGTAGCACAACCCGGTACAATTTTTTTTTTTTTATCTCAAAAGTGCTGGGCTTATCAGATTTTCGATTTTTGTGATTTTTCGGGAATCCTTTGAAGTTAGGAAAGGCGTATTGACGGCACAAGTTAGCACACTCTTAGCCCAACTCAGCACAATTTTTATAATTATTGTTTTCGAAAAGTGCTGCGCCAACTTCACACACATGAATAATTGATGTAACTTAAACTGACTACTGATAAAATAATTTGTGCGATGAAGTCATCACTATATAGCCTTCTAATAAGTTATTCATTGTCAGGTAATCAAAGTTGGGTAATCCTATTAACAATAAGCACAGATGTCGTAACCGCACGTTGTAAATTAATAGCGTGATGGTAAAATATGTTGCGGTATTTAATTAAGAATGCACCTGAAGGGTTCAGAGCTAGCGTTAACTAACTCATTACGTTGATAAGGCTCATTCTTCAATACCGTGAGATCTTGAAAATCAACCTTATTAACAATGAGCGTTAGGATCCTCTAGCTCTAAACTCTTCGTATAAGCATTCAATCAAACTGTCATTTATTGAATGCATACATGACATGCGAGATTAAGGGTATCCTTTCTATATACACTTATCTTGCGATAATATGTACGTGTTATATGTTTTGCATGTCAGTATGTGTAGGCGATAACTTGCTCAGACTGTATAAAATTACCTGGACGTTGGAAATAGGTATCATCGTCTTTCGTCAATTGACTGTTCTGTTTGGTTGACCAATGGCAATAATTAATGTAATCAGCGTATTAACCCTGCTGCTGGTAGAATTTGGTGGCGTTACGTCCGTGAAGGGGGTGTAAACCCTTACTCCCGAGTGGTAGGAATAAATAGGTTCGGCTTCGCTTTTATGTACTGGGACAACCGGAAGTTAGGATGAGTGTTGAATAAACTTGGGTATATTTGATATATCGATTATGTGTTTATTGCACAGCAGTTGTGATAGCAGTAGGAATGAAGTGGGCTGTGCGAAAAATATATAAAAGGTCTAGATGTGATGTTGTTAAGAGTTAGAATAGGAGTGTCTCCAGAGACGAAACGTACGGGTGCAGAAAAGGTGTGAGGATGTGGAAGAAAGGGAATGGAATTAGATGAGTAACGGCGATAGTGAGTAGCGGGACACTGGGTAGAGATAAGAAGACAGGGCAGAGACCAGGATATTAATATAAGAACTGTGGGAGAGTTAGCGAGTAGGAAAATAGTGAGAGGTGGTACAACGGACGTAACATTGGTCCAGGCAACGAGATTATAAGACTCAACCCAACGGAATTGCACCTCAAAGAATTACTACACACAATCATCACCAATTTTCTCGATGATTTATCTTTCCTCGTTCTGCATGAAACGAGATTAGAACTAGAGGACCCTGTCAGAGCAAGTGAAGCAGCAGCGACTGATATTGTTTGGCCTACGGTAGGTATAGCAAGCATACCAGTGCCAGAAAGCTGTACACCCGCTACAAAACCGCAGTGCATACCCGAAAAGAATTAATATATTTCGAGTATAAACAAGGAACTGTCGATTACTGGCAAAGCGAAAAAAGAAAACATCGAACTTTTGCAGTAGTTCAAAACAGGTTCAAGCGACTCAAGTCTGAACGGCAATTACGAAGATGGGCGGCACAAGTCGGAGCTGGTGGAACGCGTAAGGATAAGTTGATTCGGATTGCAAAATATACGTTTGTTTGATATGTTCGTGGCAGCAATGGAATCGAGATTAACAGTTCATGATGTGGATCTCCGACGTTGGGTATTACAAGCAAGGATCAAAGAAAACATGCCATGATTTTTACCCAGACATTCGTGGTTATGGACATTCAAACGAGCGCACCGAATTGTTTCCCGTAAGATCACAAAGCATATAACAAGGGCGAGCATCGCCCAAGAGCAGAACTTGAATGAGCAGTGCGAAAGTTTCGTAAAGCGACTTATCGAACAATATGGACCACAAAATGTATTCAACGCGAATCAAAGTGGCTTCCATTTGGAGATACATTCCGGGCGAACGTTAGCTCCTGTCAGCCAGAAAAAGATTGAAACTGTGGTACAATCGGTATCTTCGACGACTCACAGTTATACTACATACAGCCTGCTATATCTGCTGATGGAACGCTGCTATCTCCTCTTCTTGTAGTATTGGAGGAATCGAATGGGGTATTAGGACCCAGAGTGAGAGAAACTATGTTCAGATCACCTAATATTTACATTATGACTTCCAAGTCTGGAAAGCTTACGAAAGATCATATGCAAACTTAGCTTCGGGAAGTGTATCTTCCCAATACAGGTAATGCAAGCATCCTATTACTTGATTCATGAAGTGGACAATCCGAGTGCAGTGTTCAGGAAGCAGTACCGGATGATGGATAATTGAAGCTGATGACCATTCCAAAAGGGACTACAGGGCACATTCAATCGTTGGACGTATATGGGTTTCGTGTGTGGAAAAATTTCGTAAGACGTCTTTACGACATGGTGACCGTTCTGGGCTATGATATCAATCTTCACCTACGAGATAATATTCTCAAGATACAATCTCTGACGCATAACCAATTTTCGTTTCCGCGATTTTTAAACTTATTCAAATATTCATGGCACAAAAGTGGATACGTGGATACTAGATCGCCCCGTTTTCAAAGTCCATCAGAATTCTGTTTCGAAACAGACTCGACATTACAGTGTCATATATGTGGCGAGGTCGCAATAATCAAGTACGCTTGGTGTAGAAAACCACTTTGTTGGAAACGCTTTTTTAGAGAATTTCATTATTGCCGTGACTTTATTCCGTAGCGGAGCTATTCATATCAACAAGGGTTGTTACGATGAAAACAACAAAATATAACCATCATTGTATATGTAGGAATTCACTATGGTTGTACCGTTCAAATAAAATTATATACGATTACCATTTCGGTACAATGTTACAGGTGGTACGAATAAAGAAATTCGGAATCATGATACTCCTGCTATCGTTTCATCCCGCCATTGAACCAGAAATGGATGGGTTCTGAAGTACTCCAGAAACGGATATGACTACCAATTTTCGTAGAGATGGCGGATATTGTAATGATTTTTTAAAGCCGTTTTGAATTCGTCGCTTTGAATGTCGAATTTTAGGGTTCAGATCCATGATCAGCGACCTCGAAAACAGCATTCACCGACTTCCTGTGAAAATTTATCGATTTTTCGTTACTGACGTCGGCCGTGTTGGATTCGACATTTTGAATTTTGTAATTTGGCCTTCAGATTTGAAAAGAGTAACATCAAAAACCCCTAGAAATCAAGTTTTCCTGCAATCTGTACATTAGACCCTATTATGCAATGTATTAGGAATTGTCAAAAATTGCATTTCAGGGGAGTAGTTCACCTCCTTAAAATTAATTACAGCCGATGTAAAAAAATACGTTTCTCTTATTTTAGCATACTTAACATTCTCACGAAGTTACATCAAAATCGGAAGCGGACACTTTGCGGATGTTCCTTGTGGGTAGACATTATAGTCAACTTGAATTCATCTACATGTAGAGAAATTAAAAAAAAAATCTTATACGACGTCTGTATTCAAACATACTTCTTGTATGAAATAAACGATCAAAATTATATGCGTTTGTTACAAAGTGTTAAGATTTGCTATCACCACACTCTTAGCTTACGATACGTATAAAAAAACAGGTAAAAATTACATTCATACATTTGATTTTTATCTCAAGTCTTGATTGACTGTACGTTATGAAAAGAATTGTGGGTTTCCATTACTACAAAACCTCTTATGTAAATAAATAATTCAATCAATAAGGGTATGTAGGTACATTCCTTTTCTTCGTAATTGAACATTTCTTTTTTCACATAATGGCACATTTCATATCAATTTGTAATATAAAATGACCCCTTTTGATTTTTGTACTTCTCTACATAATACAAATACGCATTGAAAAGATGAACAATAATCTTTTAAATGTTGAAACCAAGTGTTACCTTGTGACACGTATCTGAGAAATGGGATTTCAGCAGTAGTGGTACATTGATTTTTGCGATTCACACAAACTCAAATCTGATAGATCTATGAGACGAAGTTTTTGTATACCTAATCGCTTATCTATTTTCTATGAAATTTACCACACCCAGTCTGAAAAAAATGGGTTTCTCCGATGAAGTGCAATTTTTACTGGTCATACGCGTGAGACATTCGTCACACACAAGTAGCTGAGTCGATTTGTCTAAAATTTATGCACAGTATGCCTTTTTCAATCCTAAAGATCGTCCATAAATTCCAAAGTGAGCTGATTCGCAGTTCTGAATTTACAAGTGACAATGTACATGTCACTATGAAATTTTTTGACCACGCAAACTGTATCTTGGCGATACAGCCATAATAGAAACATTATGATAGATATCATGATATGCAATAGAACCCAATACGCTGATGACGACAATGACAAACACGATGACAAAGACGATAATGACTACCAACACCCGCCATACCTGTCCCCAGAACCCTTTTTGGCTTATGCTGGATAAGAGGGAGTGGATGACTCAGTAACCATCGTTATGCGGCTGCAGCAGACTTGAAACTGAACTATTTCTCGATAGCTGTATCGAAGTAAATTTTAAACCGAAGAGAAATATCAAAGAAAAAGGTGTATTGAATCAATGAATTTCACGAGAGGATACTTCAGTGCGACCATTTTGGTGCGAGCCATTGGGGTGCGTCATAAAAATATACATCGAATTATATATTTTTTTGAATATTGTGATAATATACGTGTGCTGAAATAATGGATTCGATAAATACGAAAGGTGTAGTTAAACATAGACTATAGACAATCAACAGAGTTTGAAAACGTTTAGCTTCCCGCTTTCAGGCGCGACAACTCCCAACATACCGTCTTGCTTGATTGCTCCGGTTCCTTCCTCTTGTCTTTGATACCTTCAAATACCCTCTTGGAGACCGGCTCGAGCGCTAGCCTCTATTGTACCTCACACGTACAAATTTGGGAATTTATTTAAAATACGAGTTCATTAAGTCACTAGGGATTCGAGATTGGAATCAATTATGTCCCGTTAAAAACACGCCTGTACGACCAAGAATACGACGATAATAAAAGTGGGGTGAGATAAATGCTACGTGTTTCTGTGGTTGTTGAGCGGTCATTCAAAAATATGTACCAGATTTTAACCATACACGTAAGTTTAAAATTTTTTTTATGTTATACATATCGTAGCAGCGTCGCGTGAACAGGCAAGATTACAGAATAGGAGGATTTAAGTTCAAGTACCATGCGCTGGTCAGGACCTGAACGGCAACTCGCGAAAATTGTAGCATGGGTCACGTCGTTCAGGTGTCAAATCGGCAAGCTGCAAGGCTTGAACTCGTTCAAGCTACATCTCGGCAAGGTCTTCCGCAGTTTTCTTTGCCCCCTTCGTAAATGCAGGTGTTTCTATCAAACATGTTGAAACGGCTGCAGACGCATGAATAGGTGGTACCTTTCCGGACATACTCGAAAGGGTATGTCTCTATATGTAATATCGACTTTTCAAAAACCACTGATGCAAATCGGTAAACGTGGTTATGTTTTTTTTTGACATATTGACCAGCGAAATATCGCACCTTTGCAGACCAACCGCAGTAGCGTAGCGCGTATATGAGGACTGTAACGTAGCATTTCTCGAGCTAATCGAGTAGCGGTCCGGAAGGTATTTCGGCAGCGGTCTGGCTAGCTTAGTGGTCAGAGCAGTCGCCCGAAAACCGAAAGGTGCCGGGTTTGAATTTCGGTCCAGTCCAAACCGTGAAACATTTTTTCCGAACCCACTGTAAATGCAGGTCGCAGGACATACTCGAAAGGGTATGGCGGGTTTCAACGTAATTAGTGTTATTATTACAGGGAAGATTTCTTGTGTAGTAAAATTGTCTTTAATAATCGCAACCGACCTAACGTAATTTAAATGAACCTTTCAGGTGCTGGATACGATTCCGAGGGAAATGCCGCGAATTTCCGTCTTATCTATTCAATGGAGCCCGCATCACAACGAGGTGGAAACAAAACATTTAATTCAAAAGCTGACCGAGCGAAGGTACAAACACTTTCACACAACGGAGACTGGAAAGATGATATTTCTTTACAATAGACTACTCAAAATTTAAATAGAAATTATTATAGAAGGCTTTCAAGCCGTGGAATTTGATCATGAATCTAGACCAGAATGAGAAACTGATTCATACGCTTTCCCATACCAAATAAGCGAAAGTCATACTTTTCAATTGATCTTTCTAGAAACGGATATATTATCCACGCATGATGGAAGAAGTATACATCTGATTGTGAGTTATGCAAAATTGTGTGAGCAAAATTCTTATCGACTCAAGTTTTCGAATTTGACTGTTTAGAAATTTTGTTTTTAATATTTTGTCTTACATAAGGATTTTGAGTTCCTGCAAACGGGATAATATTAAAGTGATTGCGTAGACGTTTCAGTGTGATTCGCATATGGGTCTATCGTTGTCAAATTGAAAAATCAAAAACCCTTATCATGTTTCTTTTTCATTGGCAATTTTCCGTATGGTAGTATTACCTCTGATTTTCTGTCGTCATGTTTTCAGATTTATTTTTGAACCGTTGGTGAATTATAAATTTCTTTGAGTTAAAAATGACGCCTACACCAATTATCTTGGGAAAATTTATAAGAATCTATCATTCATGACAAACATTTACCAACAAGATTAAAACTGGTGAATCTCTTAGTGTTTTATTCAAATTTTATCATATTTAGTACTTCAGTGATGAGGGTGACCCATAAGAATAAAGAAATATCACCATGAAAATAATCATATTAGAAAAGAATGTACTATAGCAAAATTTTCTTTCTTTCTTCTGTTGTAATTGATTTTTAACAATAGTAAATGACGTATATGTCACATCGCAAAAAAATACAGATTTTTTTTCATCCCTACGTGTGCGAAAAATAGCCTTGAACAAATTTTTCCCAGGTGGCGAACAGCGTGAGTGAAAATATAGGTGGCCAACGAAATGATAATTATAGGTATTTAAATTATGATATTCTTTACGTCACAATATTTTGATTACGTATTACCGTAACTGGGCACATGTAGTGAAAAAATGTTTCTAAAAAGATTGAGGTTACCAGACATACTCTTACATACGAAAGTGTTTACATATTAGGTATTTCATGCTAACTCGACAGGCGATTGACCGTGGTAACGTTTTATTTCGCTGATTTTTTGTGTCTTTCAGTACCAATTCAAACTAGTCTCTACAACTTTTTTAGATTGTTCTCCAATCGCATCTTTAGCGATCAATTTTTCAAAACTTTTGACTTGAAGGTCTTTAAACTTCGAATGAAAATTTGAGCTTAGGCTATAGAATAACGTAATTTTTTTCTTTAACGCACGAACAGTACGATGGTATGAAACGAAATATACGGTACGGTCTGGTTGAATTCGGGCAAACTGCGTACCTACTAATGTTGATCGAAATCTGTCAATTCTTTTGCGTATGTGGTACCTATATGTAATTTTTTTTAAAGTCGCGCCCCTTGAAGCGACATGTGTCAAATTTAAAATTAAATTTCAAGTCAGAGTGCTAAAGGGAGCTTAGTGATTTTTGGTTTTTTTTTTATCGATTTTGGAAAAACCAATTTTCAAGTGGAAATTATCATCTTCAAAACACTTTCATCAAATTTGTCGCATGGTTATTTTTTTGCGGGATTATTGACCATTAAAAAATAAAGTGTTTCAAAAATTGATCAAATATAACAGGCGAGCAAATCATAAGTATATCATGTATGTAAGTTAGAAGTTCGTGACTGTATTGGTTATATGATTAAAATTTCGTTGGTATCGACAGTCAGTGATGAAAAGATGCAGTTCATAGAGAATGATGTCTTTATTACGACGTTTCGGTAGGACCCCGCTTGCCATCATCAGGTTTCTTAAAAATTTTAAAAAGAAAACAAAAAATAATATATATATAAATTTTACAGATATAAATTTAACAATTAACACTTTCAATTAAAATTATTACACATAAATGCCTCCAATTAATTATTATTGTTAGGTTGTCATAAGATGATAAAATATTACACAGTCACATTTTTAGACATTCCTTAGCTTACTAGTTGTTGCTTACATAGTGTTTCAGAAGGAAGTGACTATCCGTCTGTCATTCCGACCCCCTTAATGTTAATTATAACAACAATGATCTAATGTCATAGACTTGTATAGATGGTTATTGTTGAGCTGGCACTTTGTTTATATGACCTTTCTTACATATGTTTTTTGCGACTTATAAAATATCTACGTAAAGGTGACTTGGATTGTCAATCTCAGTTCTTTTGTTTATAGTATTATTTGTTGATATGTGTATCATTTCTTTTATAATTCTTTTGTGCCAGTTTGTCTCTTTGTCTAATATTATAACATTTTCAAAATTGAACTTGTGTCCTTCAACCAATGCATGATACGCTAATGCCGATTTGTCTGGATCATGTGTTTTGATATCGTATTTATGATTAGCGATCCTTTTTTTTAAGTGTTGCGAAGATTGGCCTATGTAGCATTTTTTGCAATCTGTGCAATTGATCTTATAAATAATATTGGTTTGTTCAAGCGCAGGTGTTTTTGATTTTAAACATGCAAATAAATTATTTAGAGTGTTGGTGATTTTATATGACACATTGATCTTTTCCTTACGCACTATGTCTTTTATGTTCTGCGACAGGCCTTCAATAAAGAGAATGGATCCTATACATTTTTCATTGTTGTTTGCACAATTATCATCATTATAGCTGTTGTAATGCTTATCTATTCTTAGTTCTTGCAGATGTCTAATTAATGTTTTGGGGTAGCCATTTTTCTTTAGTGTTTCCCGTACTAAGTTTAGATTTCCTGTTCTAAACTACCCATTTGACAATGTAATGCTTCTATCCAGTAAACCTATCGCAACACTTTTTTTACATTGTAGCGGGTGGTGCGAGTAAAAATTTATATACCTAGCAGACCAAGTTTGTTTATGGTACCAATCCGTTTGTAATATTCCCTTATTATTAATTACCCACTTATCAAGAAAACTAATTCTCTTATTCTCTTCTAGTTCATGTGTGAAATTGATGCGTCGATGAAATAAATTAAACGCGTCCACTAGTTTTATCACTTATATCATCCACATACCTCTTGTAAAACGTTAATTTAAAGGGTAATGAGTTTTTGACCGACTGTCCTAGGGTTTCCATGACCAAATTAGCTGCAACCGAACTGATAGGTGACTCCACGGCTACACCATAGATTTGCTTATAGAAACTATTCTCATGTACAAAATATGTGGAATTCAAACATATATCCACCGCTTTTACGAACTCGATTTTTGGAATAGCAGTATGTTTTGATATATATGCCCAGTTTTTCTTAATAGAGGCTATAACTAGGTTGGTCGGAATATTTGTATGTAGAGATGTTACATCTAACGATAAAAGAGAGTGATCTTTGGAGATGTTAATTCCTCTTATCTCTTTCGCAAAGGACCAAGAATCTTTAACGTGGTATTCAGTTTTACCTAAAATATTGGATAAGATTCCTGAGCATACTTTAGATATCTTATATGTGGGAGAGTTTATGTTTGACACAATCGGTCTGAGAGGATGATCTTTTTTGTGCACCTTAGGTTGAAAATATATTTTTAGTGGTAATGCGTTATGTGTTTTAAGCATTCTACATGTCTGGTCACTTATCCCCCCCTTTTTCGCTGTATTATTAATTATATAGTTAGTTTGTTTCTCAATTATATTGATCATATCCTTACATACGTATACGTACTTTTCATACGTATTGGTGTCGTTGAGTATTTCATTCGCTTTTTGGTTATAATCTTCTCTAAAAAAAAAAAAAAATTTACTCACACCACCCGCTACAATATAAAAAAAAGTGTTGCGATAGGTTTACTGGATAGAAGCATTACATTGTCAAATGGGTAGTTTAGAACAGGAAATCTAAACTTAGTACGGGAAACGCTAAAGAAAAATGGCTACCCCAAAACATTAATTAGACATCTGCAAGAACTAAGAATAGATAAACATTACAACAGCTATAATGATGATAATTGTGCAAACAACAATGAAAAATGTATAGGATCCATTCGCTTTATTGAAGGCCTGTCGCAGAACATAAAAGACATAGTGCGTAAGGAAAAGATCAATGTGTCATATAAAATCACCAACACTCTAAATAATTTATTTGCATGTTTAAAATCAAAAACACCTGCGCTTAAACAAACCAATATTATTTATAAGATCAATTGCAGAGATTGCAAAAAATGCTACATAGGCCAATCTTCGCAACATTTAAAAAAAAGGATCGCTAATCATAAATACGATATCAAAACACATGATCCAGACAAATCGGCATTAGCGTATCATGCATTGGTTGAAGGACACAAGTTCAATTTTGAAAATGTTATAATATTAGACAAAGAGACAAACTGGCACAAAAGAATTATAAAAGAAATGATACACATATCAACAAATAATACTGTAAACAAAAGAACTGAGATTGACAATCCAAGTCACCTTTACGTAGATATTTTATAAGTCGCAAAAAACATATGTAAGAAAGGTCATATAAACAAAGTACCAGCTCAACAATAACCATCTATACAAGTCTATGACATTAGTTCATTGTTGTTATAATTAACATTAAGGGGGTCGGAATGACAGACGGATAGTCACTTCCTTCTGAAACACTATGTAAGCAACAACTAGTAAGCTAAGGAATGTCTAAAAATGTGACTGTGTAATATTTTATCATCTTATGACAACCTAACAATAATAATTAATTGGAGGCATTTATGTGTAATAATTTTAATTGAAAGTGTTAATTGTTAAATTTATATCTGTAAAATTTATATATATATATTATTGTTTGTTTTCTTTTTAAAATTTTTAAGAAACCTGATGATGGCAGGCGGGGTCCTGCCGAAACGTCGTAATAAAGACATCATTCTCCATGAACTGCATCTTGTCATCACTGACTGTCGAAACCAACGAAATTTTAATCATGTATGTATAGCGTACGACTAGTCAAGCAAGTATTCTCAGTTGAAGTCCCTCCTTCAGTCAATTAGTCATTTGGAACTCACGTCTGAAGTAAAATTTAACGCCGAATAATTAAACATGAAACTGTTTTTTTTCTGGTTATAGTAACGCAACCACATTTTTATCTTACTATGCACGTATAGTTCAGACTACTATGTGGGAATATTGCAATAAAATCAAGAATTTATCGTTCAACGGGCCATACCTTCATTTGGCTGGTACTCTACTATACGTATATGTATAGTAGTTTCTAACAATAATATTACTGTAATTTATGTAACACCATAATAGTCTTCAATAATAAAATATAGTAGTCACTTCCAATCACCGTATTTTGTAGTGAAAATATGGTAAATTCAACCATTTTGTTTGGCGAGTGATTTATTCCTTTATATTGTGATTCTTTTCGTTGGAATATTTATAAATTCTCATGTATCACTTTCGTTAATGCAGTCTTGATTGAAAAAAAGTTAGAAGAAAATTTAAAAAAGTTCATCACCTTTAATTTTGTTGAGAATGTTTGCCATGGGTCATGGGATTTTTGTGAATTTTTTCAAGCCGATCGGCAAAGGCGTAATTTCTGAATTGTGAAAAATTCGAAACTCGCAAATAGTTCAGTGAATCAGAATTTGAAAAATGTAAAAGAATATTTCAGAGGAAATATCACTACATAATGAAAACTCGGCCATTGAGACGGAGATGACGAGGGTCTTTAATTTGTCGATTTCACGAAAGGAAGCCCATATGTATAAGATACACAGTTTCAATGAGTCGGACAGTGATATCGAGTGAGCTAATCTTATTAAGGAAACAGTTAATTGAATGAACGGGCCTTATGAGATTGTAAGATAATATTTTGCTATTATTTAATCTCGTATAGAGAAATAAGGATGAAATGAACCTAATTACCATATGTTAGCATGTAATTAGTTTTTAACGATTAGCCTTACTCATTGACTGATACTTAAACACGCAACTAATGTTTCGTATTACTTAGAATAAACTTTGGGTTAGAAAAAAAACTTTGTATTGACGCATTATGAAGCCTAACACTAATTATTAATATAACTGTTATTTTAATATTCAAGGTATTTTCAGTTTTTCCTATCTTCAATATGTTCTTATTAATAATCATAATGATTAAAATGATTCTCTTAATAAAAATTCAATATCACTTATCTTGTGATAGTCTTGTGATAAATCATTCCGTGACTAATCCATAACGCACATATTGATATATTTCATCAAAATGTATAACTTGACTTTATATATTCCGTATACTTCTATTACTTTATATTCCACACTGTTTTCTCTTTTATAAATCGTATGCGCCATGCTTACATTATTAGTCTTAGAAGCTACGATCATGGGGTGATTTAAGTAATCATCACGTATGTCACTATGATCTTTAGTTTATCCTGCAAGCAATTTATTTGAACAATAAAAACCAATTTTATATTTCGAAGATTGTTTCCAAAAATTGACAGCCTGCCACCGTATTTACAGAGGATACACCCGAATATATGGTGGTGATCAGCAGAGTTCAATAAAACTGTGAAAGATAGGGTAAAAATTAGGAAATATAAAAAATTGCTTAATTCAATCAAAACATATGTTTATTAATTGCTGACATAACTTACACACTATATTATCATGATTAGATTGCCAAAGTAAGCACACCAAGGTACCCCAAGTAGAATTTTCAATTGGCTCAAATAAGGCCATTATCGGACTTGCCTTACTACCTGATCAGGTATACATCAGGCTACCTACCTGATCAGGGCCTGAGCAGAAATGTAACGTGCCGTTCTAGAATGCCTTGAACAGACTGAGTTCAGGTACCATGGTCAGACCCTGATTAGTCGTTGATCAGAACTGGATCAGGGTCTCACCAGGTGTTGATAAGGGCAGGTTAAGATACTACCTGATCAGGCTTAGGCAACGATTCTACGGAATTTTTTATTTTTGAAATAACATGATTTAATTTTCGTTGGGTGAAACAGTCAATGATGACAAGATGCAATTCACAATGGATGATGCTTTTATTAATTTATTGAGGGCTTGTCGCGGAAAATAAAAAATATACTGCGCAAAGAAAACATCAATGTGTCATATAAAATCACCAACACGTTAAATAATTTATTTACATGTTTGAAATCAAAAACACCCGCGCTTGAACAAACTAATATTATCCATAGGATTAACTGTATGGATTGTGATAAATGCTACATAGGCCAATCTTCGCAACATTTAAAAAAAAGGATCGCTAATCATAAATATGATATTAAAACACATAATCCAGACAGATCGGCATTAGCGTATCACGCATTGGTTGAAGGACATAAGTTTAATTTTGAAAATGTAAAAATCTTAGAAAAATAGACAAACTGGCACAAAAGGATTGTAAAAGAAATGATACACGTATCGAGAAATAATACTGTAAACAAAAGAACTGATATTGATAATCTAAATCACCTCTACGCAGACATTTTATAAGTCGCAAAAAGCATATGTGTTGAAGGTCATACAAACAAAGTGGCAGTACATCAACAATCACGTAGGCAAATATATGACATTCGAATATTGTTGTTATAATTAACATTAGGAGTGTCAAAATAACACATGGATAGTCACTTCCTTCTGAAACACCATGTAAGCAACATCGTTAAAGCTAAAGGATATCTAAAAATGTAAGTTTGCAATATTTTATTTTCATGCAACAACTTATTAATAATATTTAGTAGTGGCATTTTTGTACAATAACGTAATTGAAAGCTCTATTTATGAAATTTGTTATTTATTAAAATTTAAGAAACCTGATGATGGCAGGCGGAGTCCTGCCGAAACGTCGAAATAAATGCATCATCCATTGTGAATTGCATCTTGTGATCATTGACTGTTTCATGTAACGAAAATTAAGTCATACAATAAAAACAGTCACGAACTTCAAACTCATTTTGAAATAACGTGACAAATTATTTAGTTCTATATGTATACGAAGCTAAGTCTACCAAAAATGAGCACCTGATATCTGTAGATAGATATCTACAAAAATAGTATTATAGAAGGGGAGAGAGTGAGTGTTTCAGATGGAAGGAGATGAGGTTAGCTGCTCAAAGGTCAGCAACAGTGCGTAGGAATAGCAGAATGCTTCAAAGTGCACTTATTTGTTATTTATGATTATCATTCGTCATTTATTTTGACTATTCCCTGAGCTTGCGCATTACTTGCGTGATTCAGGCAGTGATAGCCCCGTTTTATATTCAATGCCGAACACAGATAAGTAAAAATAATTGACTTTCATGCAATAATCACACCGTAAAAGGAAAACCTGTCTATTTTTGTAAGTGTCTGGCATAACAGTTTTACCGCCGGATCTTGTATATTTGATTGACGCGTGCTCTGTCGGTTGATTGTTGAAACGAAGCCTGTCATTTTCCAGAATCTTTTTTTGCGTTGCCATTAGTGCATGAAACTCAATAATATTTGGTTATCTGTATTCAGTATTGAATATAGAATTGGGCCATCATTGCCTGAATCGCACCAGTGATGCGCAGGCATGGAGAATAGTCAAAATAAGTGACACATAGACACGCAGAAGCAATTTTTACCAAATTCCTACGATTTTCATGACTTCTTTCGATCCTGTTATTCATAAATCATCCAATACCAAAGAATCAATCCACTACGTAGCATCATTTCGGAGATATATTCATTTTTCGTCAAAATCGACTGGAATTTTCGTTAAACGGGGTTCCTAACCCAAGACCGGTGTATAACGTATATGATTTTCAAGATTGTGTAGGTTCAGGAGCATGGAAAGAAAGAAATGAAGCCAATCAAGTTTGGAAGTACACAGTTTCAGCTTCAATTTAGAAAAAAATAAATTAATCCGTAACATGAAAATTGTGGCTGCTGTGGCCACTGAAGTCATAATGCGCAAAAAGCAGCGTAAAAACGGTAACCATATTTCCAGCTAAACGGAGTATCTGACATACAAAAACCAAAAATCACTTTAAGGGCTAAGGTACCTTCTACCCTTCTATGGAACCGATTTTCAATTAAGTGAAATTTAGTAGAGTTATGAATTTTTTTTATTAGTAAATCACATTTTCTAGATTTTCACCAGTGTCTTCAGCTGTACATGTTGAACATACAGACGGATACTCAATCCGTTTTATAGGAGGTTAGTTCATAATCATATAAAAGTCGTGTATAAATTTCAGGGTGACCAGATGAACGGTTCTGATGGAATCGTGGTTATTGTTATCAAAACTGTGGTTTTGAGTGGCGAAACAATCGCATAACGACGAAGCGGGGCTCAACATTTCTGCTCATAACTTCTTTAATTTTGCGAATCCCGCGATCGGCGACCAATCAAAATTAAGATAATGGACCCGACTAGAATAATACGCAGAAACCCGAATATCGATGAAAAATTATTTTTGAGACTTAGGAACACCCTTAAGGGGGTATATACACTCATATAGTAGATGTCGGAGATATTTTTCAAAAAGTAATTTTAGGAAAAGCAAGAAATATTCACATATGTCAGCAAAAAAAAAAAATAAAAAAATTTTTGACAAATTTGTGGAATGGTGAAGTTATTTTCCCGTAATTGTGCAGCTCAGTTCTACGCAATCCTTGATGGTTTAAGATTCTACAATCGATCGGAGGTTCTTACAAAATACTGTATTTCATTTATTATATTGGATTCGATGTTACGTCCGGCGTATTGCTACGGCGTACTTTTTTCAAAATCTCCACAACCCTCAACACATGGGAGTGTTTCTTAAATTTCCCTTCTAACACCGTAACGAAAGTTACGGCCATAGATAACATTAAAATATCGTATTGCCTAAATCGGCGAGTTCCACCCCTCCTGGCAAAAGTCACGTAGATACCAACAATGATCCCTAGTATGAGGTTCAAAATTTTTTTTTACAACTGGTACCAAGAACTGAGATAGGAGACTGCTGAGCTAGTAACAGTGGAGCTCAGCCTAATAATACCTCTCTTTTTCAAGGTAAAATTATCATTGATATTTAGCATAAGCTATTCATCCATTGTGAACTAAATTAAAATAGATTACTTATTAAGATGTATGGATGAATGTGTGAACATGGTATGTCAATGTCTCTTATTCATATTTTTAATATGTCACCGACGGGATTGAGAATCGTCGGAACACCGTCGAAGAGCGTGAAGTAACGCTGACCATGTGGATTTAGGCACCAGGGGGTCGCCCTCACACCTCATTGGCTAATTACCGTTGTAACTCATTACAACTGCAGCTCCTTGGACCCTCAGGCCCAAGAAGCCGCGTCTTTCGTCTGTCAAGTCGCGAAGTGCGTGGACGTCCCGGATTAGCCCTCTCGAGCAGGAGTAGCGTTGGAGAATCTTAGTTGTGACCGGCCTAAAGTCTCGCACTAAGTCGTCAAATTCGAGCATTCAGTTATTCTGTTAGCTGCAAAAGACTCACTATCTTCTACGTTTCCATCTTTACTGTGCTTTACTAAATCTCATCGTTTTGCCAATAGGCATTTTCATGTCATTCCATTTTCCTTAATTAAATTCAGTTCAAAACGAATCAGGTAATTTTAAGTGCTTATAATAATAACTACATTATCATTTTTAATTAATAATCTTTGGAATAATTTTTAACATATATCAAAACCAACAAATTGACACTTTAAAATCATAGCCTTCGGTAGTATAGTATCATTCTAAATCCACAAAATTTACTATCATAATATCCAGTCAAAAGTAAGACTAGAGTTGGTGGCGAGCTTCACTACCCCCAATTGGATCAAACGTATTAATCTAAAAAGAGAGATACAAAAATCACGAGCAGCTAGTAATAACCATCGTTCAGGATAGATGTTCTTGGTACCAAATAATAATATCCTTTAGAATAGAATAACACACGATTTGTATAAACTCGAACACTTTATAAATTGTTACTTTCGGCTCTTATGTCATTATCACCATTGATTGTTACCAGACATTTCAATCACCAAATCGAAACAGAATATACCTTACCTTTTACCAGTTGAATCATTTCAAACCATTTATTTTGTACGACGATCTTTTCCCATTTTTATTATTATAAATTACCCTCAATCATTTGAACAAACCTCACAGACCTGTACAGGACTATAGCAACACGATCCTACAAATTACCGGCTGATCGAAAGGTAGGTCTTTCTTAGTTTTAATTTTTATTCATTGTCGTTACGTGGGAGCATCTTTGATTATTCATTAATCGTTAACTACCACCGCTCAGTACACTGTCACCCAACGTGACACAAGAATTGGTGGCAGTGGTGGGATAGTGTTGCTAAAAGTGAGATTTGTTCAAATATACAAAAACAAATAAAAAAAAATAAAACAATGACAAAATATTTGTGTTTTTGTGTTAAACTTGAAGAACTGGTCAAACGCATGAAAAACGAAGGTATCTTTCTTTCTAGATAATATTTATATAATTAACGAAAAATTGTGCATGAAACTCTGCGAATTAATACTTGTGTATTTGTATGTATATGTCATAATATCCCGATATCGTATATTGCCGAACTCACCACTGGTCATTTGTGTATTAACTGTCAATATTTGCTGTTCTCAATATTTGCCTAAAATTGGCCTGAATTATTTCGTGTGCATAAACAATCTTTTACGATTTTGAAATGCCTAACGACACGGGAAACCAGAGCGCAGACCGAACCAATTTATCCTCCCTAGACGCGAGTAACGCAATGATGACGTCAATGGCGGAGTGCTTTACGTTGCAGCACAGTACGTTAAACATTCCATATTTTGACGAGAAAAATATTCGATTGAAAGATTTCTTACGAGACGTGCATAACGGTTCCGTATATGTTCCGCCGAATTCGGAAAGCGCATACGTAAAGTGCGTGCTGGAAAAACTGCAAGGAGCAGCTCGCGATAATACGTATGGCGAAACATTCAATACCGTCAACGAATTGACACGACATCTTAAAGCCCGATTTGCGGCGGGGAAAACATATCCGTATTACCAGCAGGAGATTGCAACAATCCGCGTGAAACGCGATGAGACCGTAAGTGATTTTTATGATCAATTAAAAATTCTATTGAGTGGAGCTCGCGTAGCTTTAGAGGACGAATATCAAAAATCGGAGGTAGATGTAGCAATGAAAGTACTGCAGGTAAATGCTTTGGACGCGTATAATCGTAGACTGCCTGAGGCAATTCAAAAATACGTGGAAGGTCGAGTAACAACCCTCGTGGAAGCGTTTAAGTTAGCCCGAAAAACGGAAACCCGCATGCGACAGGGAATTATCTCATCTGGGGTAACCCAAAAGGTCCAAATTGCACGGCCTAACTCGCCTCTAAATTACGGGCAGTATAACGCGCACCGTAATTATTCCGGTTACCCGATTTCAGACGGGGCAAATACGAGAACGAGGAGTCCGTCACCAAATGCGATAAACAGCAGGTATCCGGCGTCAAGCGCTAGCGGTCAACAGTCACCTGAACCGCGGGGTTATTAACCGAACAGCATGCCGGGTATGCCTCAGTACCAGCAATTACGTGATTACCCGCGTCAAAGTTAATATCCGCCCCCACCATATTTTAACCCTCAAATGCCGTAGCCGTATTTTCCACGATACGGATATCCTTCCGCGATGCCTGGTCCAACATACTATCAGCGACCGGGATCGCCTAATCCAAATTCGAACAGATCAATTTCACCAAATGGCAGGTGGTTCGATTCAAGCAGAATACCAAAAGCTTAAAATAGTTATTCGAGAGGTCGTTCCCCTTCTCCACGCAGAAACGTTCAAACGGAGAATTTAAACTCCAACGCGACTCGTCACTCAGACGCGACGGCGAGTCAAGCGACATCAGAGCGTCAGCCGACGGTCCGATTTTCCGAACCGTCGACCGGAAAGTACATACTTGTGGACAAAATTGAGAATCGCCGTTAATCAGGATGATAGCTCCTGAACTTCAACAACACGAGGCCATATTTTTGATTGATACAGGTGCGGACATCAGCCTCATCAAAGCTAATATTTTACATCCAAACGTATTGATTGGTTGGTGTACATGAAATTTCGACAATCACAGGAATAACCACGGATAAAATTGAAACTTTAGGTGTAACAAATTTAACCTTGCAAAATCAACCTAGTAAGCTTCACGTGGTTCGATCTACGTTTCCGTTAAATGGCGACGGTATTTTGGGTAAAGATTTGTGAGAATATATGAAACATATATATGTGTACGCCTTATAATCCACTCATATATATATGTGTATACATAGGCTCGTGTGATAAGCGTTGGTGTGCGTGTGCCCCTGTATATATCTCTGTGATGGAGCTGGAACATTTCTGATGAAATGTAACAGTTTATATCCTCTCGTAGGAACATGCCGGGGATCATTTAGATGAGTACAAAATTTATCATGCAGCGTAGCCCGCCTTATGCGCTTGGCTTTCTTATCGGCAGCAGTGCTCAAATTACGCGATTATGCACTTCATATGCACTGTCGCCGAGCCCGGCGAGAGGCCGTGTGAGCAGTCTCAATGCTGCTTCCAGGCGTAACGCACGTCTAATTAAATATAATATAACGTTAATGCTTCCTCTTATCATTTGTTGTTATCAATTATCACTCAATTCTCCATTTGAATAAACATATAAATACATATATAATCGTTGCGCAATATTTGCATGACAAATTTGGCGATCCTGCCAGGATCCGGTTTAAACCAACGAACGCGGCGCGCGTATCAAACGGCCGGATCATAGTGACGAACTTTCGAAGTGAGTGCATAAGCCCAATAAATTCACGCGCGAACCTTCGGCTACGCGTTTATAAGTAATTATTACGAATTGTACCTAGCAAGGGATAGAGTGAAAGGCCGCCTTGTGTAAACAATCAAGGACTGCGTGTAGACCGCTTGATAACCAGGGACTGAGTGTAGACCGCCTGATTCTACACTGGACAATTCCCATAGTGAACTCGTGTATTTATTGGAAAGGAAGCAAGTATAAAATTCTGCACTCCTTAGATACAATAAACTTCGCGTTTAAACCATCTAAGTGAAGTGAAGTGAGAATAAGGACACTCAGACTCGAACCGCTCTTATATTCGTGCCCCCGGTGCCTGTCAGAGACTCCAGGACATCGAAGCCTCGTACCGACGGCTACCACGATCTTCGAGTGTGATGCTTCACACCTCAATTTGGCTACTCCTAGCGTAAGTACAAGCATTTTGTTACTTACTCGAGTCACCATAAACTTATCGAAGGACAAATCGTGATCGAAACTAAGAATTTGATGGTCAAACTTGAATCATTCAAATAAATAAAGTCAAAGCTTGACTCAAGGAAAATTTAAAAAAAATAAATTCACAATGGACGTGAACGAAAACAATGACCGGAGATCGGCAGTACCTCCCACTATTGTTGAGACTGCAGAAGATGGACAATCCGTCACTTCTGAATCCCGGTTTAAAGAGAGATTTTGGGATTTGACGAACCAAATGACTCAGCTTGTGAATAGGCTACAAGAAGCCACCGAACGTAATGATTTAACTGCAATGGGCAGATACCGTCTTGGTCTAGAGCAATTAAACGGAGAGAGGTTAACTGCGCGTCAACTTGCTCGCCGCGCGCTGCGAAGATTTGCCTATAGAAGAGGTTACCCGTTTTATTCAATTGAGAAATGAAGAACGCCGTGAACACGACTTCATTCGTCGCAATAATGTAGAAATAAATCGAAACTCTGAAACAGTTCAGCGTCCCGAAGACACGCTTGAAAGCGTCACCAACCAAATGTTTCAGGAAATGCAACAACCGAATAACCAATTAACCGAAGAAAACCGTCAAGAGGAAGCTCTTACAAATAGTAATACCAATCGAGAAGCAATCAATAACTATTATCGCTTAACAACTAGTGATGATCCGAATGTTTCTAATATTTTGAGACCGCCCGGAAACCATACCGGAGCGATACCGCGAATTCAACTAGATACCGCGCGTCTCGTTGAATCAGAGGTGGAAGGTCCTACTCAGATAGCTCCCTCAACCGTAACAAACCCACCACGTTACTCGGCATTATACGGGCTCGCTCAAAACCGATTGCTGCCACCGACACCGCGCATCAATGAGGTGGGCTCCCCAGCCAATTCAGACTCGGACCATCAAGGTATAAATGCGATGCCATTACCGATCCTTCACCAAAATCGCTCCTTAGAAAACGACTGATTCTCCACCGCGCGAGCCAATGTAAACCATGATATCTTGTCGGATACGGATTCGACACTGCAACGCGTTCTCGAGGAAAGCCGACGTTTATCACGGATGCCGAACGTACGCCTTACACCAAGGCCTAGTCCACAGTGGCCTAATGGTCCGACGGATTACGAAATCCCACGAGGTACTGGTAGCAATACCCGTAACAACGTCCCGCGTCGTCGTCTAGAACAGCAAGAAGAGGATGAACTTCGAAGAGCTTTGGAAATGTCTGCTACTTTACCACATCGTCGTCCGGACACTGTGAAATTCAGTATGTCCCAGTTGCTGAGTGATCCCGAAGCTTTACGCCAACAGCAAGAGATAATGAGGAGCATTGAGGAACTCGCGCGAAGAAACCAAACAAGAATTCAACTACCGGCAACTGCGCCACCCCGAGACGTGCTTCCCCCTCGGAATCCAAGAGACCCAGGCCCGTATGCACGAACGGAAGCTTACTTGAATGATGCCAGCCTACGCCCCGATGCTGCCGGAAGATACCCCGGAGAACCAAATCGCCCAGCGGACGAGCCCTATGCGATCCAAGATTTCCTACCCGCGTTTCAAGCCATCAAAATAATTGATTGCAGACTGGAAGGAAAAGCAGGCGAAGACGTACACGCTTGGATCATGCAAGTAAAAGCCGCCGATATGGTAGTTATGCCAACCCAACGTTTCCCGTTTTTGAGCATGGTAATCAGCTTGAAGACAGGAGGAGCTCTTCAGAAGACCATCAACCAGAGGAGACCTCGTACAATCCCAACTTTACTCGAAGTCATAAGATCAGCCGTTATTGTCGAGAAAAGTGCCACCACATTGGAAATGGAGCTTGGCAGAACAGGCCAAAAGGGCGACACTGTGGACGCCTACAATCTCAAATTCAATCAGATCTACCAAGACCTCGTAGCTGCCTTCTCGAATCAACAACTACGAGCGAACATCGATCCTAATCTTCAAGACCTCGAAAATAGAGTGTGCCAGTACTATCTGTACGGACTTAATCCGAGGATATTCCATCAAGTCAAAAACCGTCAGTACTTCAAGTTACTAGAAGCCCAGAAGGCCGCGAAAGAAGCCGAAGGCGAGGAATTGAATTTCCGAATGCATCAACAACAGCTGATGAACAGTAACGACACAGCCTCGAAACCCACGTTTTGGAACAAGTCCCAAATTTACGGGCCAGGCAGCGCATCAGATACGCGAAGATTCCAGGTACAACAAAGAACCTCAACGAACTCGCCAAGGTCAACTCTTCGACCACCAGCGTCTGTCTGCCACCACGATGAAGCGGAACAAGATGAAGATAAAGAACTCCAGAGATGTGAATGCCACACCTGTAACACACGTCGGACCGCCCATGAACAACAAGCAGTATGTCATAATTGCGGAACCAGAGAACACTACAGCCGGAACTGCTACCCTCCGCGCCGACCACAGAACGATCAACGCCGTAATACTAACGGCAATAAGCGAGACGCAAATTTTCAAAACGCCAGCCTCAAAGACAAACCGCCCAACGACCAAGTCAATTGCACGTCAGAGGAACTCCAGTCAGAGAAAGAGGAAATAGAGGGACAGGAGGACGAACTAGAGGACGAGTGCCAACAGGAGCCCGTGTATGTTCAGTTTCACAGGGGTTACTACAGTGTGCTGTAATAAAATTTGGAGAAACAAAGCAAGGAGTAGCCCTTATGGTCGATACAGGTGCATCAATAAACCTCATAAAACGGAAGGTTATTTATCCATCGGATAAACAAATTTGTCCAATTATCAAACGTAAAATTTCCTTTAAGACTGGCAAAGCGCTAAATTCCGCGAATGAAATTGCTGTACTAACTCACATGGGGCTGAAGGACGAACTCGTCATTATACCAGACGATTATCTGCCTGACGAAGAAGATGGAATCATGGGAAACCCGTTTATGAGGAGGCGAGATTTCCAGTTGAATGCCTCGACGCTCACCCTGAAGAATAAGATACACCACCTTAGTAGCGATCGAAAAATTCGATTTAAACCAAATTCGGTGAACAAAATTGCCATCGATACCGACGAAAAGAATCTCGATCTCATGTTACGCATGGTCTATAAAGACGGAATGCCTATGGAAAATATCCCGGTGCAGATTGTACACACGAACAATCATGGTACGGCTTATGGAATCATCACCACCGCTGAAGACGAAGATATCGAGCTCGGACTGGAGAACGTCCAAGTCCACCGAGTAAAGAGTATGTCAACCCCAGGTGTATGGCAACAACCACGTGATGAAAGAGAGCAGGCGCTCCAATATACTGTCGACTTGAAACACCTACCGGAGGAGTACCGGAAAGAAATTTGGAGTATTCTTCAGGATTTCAGCGATATCTTTGCCTTACAGGAGGAAGACATGGTCAATGGAACTTCAATGACTGAACATCGCATCGAGTTGTCAGATCCTCAACGCATTGTAAATGTGAAAAGTTTCCGTGCTCCATAGCTGCACCAGCAGGTTGTAAAAGAGGGAGTAGAGAAAATGTTGAAACAAGGAATAATAACGGAATCCGAGTCGCCATACAACTCGCCAGTTTGGGTTGGACCCAAAAAACCGGGCCCCGACGGAAAGCCCAAGTATAGAATTGTGATCGATTTCAGGAAGATTCATGAACTTACCGTTCAGGATTCTTATCCGATACCAATAATCGAGGATTTACTCGATCACATGGGAAGGGCCAAGTTCTTTACTACTGTCGACATGGCCGCAGGTTTCCACCAGATCAACATGGCTGCTGACTCCAAGAAATATACTGCCTTCTTAACCCCCGACGGGCATTTCGAATACCAACGAATGCCTTTCGGATTACAGAACGCTCCTGCGACCTTCCAACGCATGATGAACGATGCGCTGAGAGGACTGAATCAGAAGATCTGTTGCGTTTACATTGATGACGTAATAATTTTTGGTGAAACGGAGGAAGAACACCATCGAAATGTAAGAACCGTAATTCAGCGTTTAAGACAATGTAACCTGAAACTCCAGCCAGAGAAGTGCGCCTTCATGAAAACTGAAGTGAGATACCTCGGATATGTCATCACTGACGAAGGGAGCAAACCAGATCCGGAAAAGACCAGAGCGATACAACAATTACCCGTTCCAGTCAACGTTAAGACGATTCGATCCTTCGTTGGTTTGACGGGGTATTACCGAAAGTTCATACAAAACTATTCAATGTTAGCGAAACCATTAACAAGGTTAACAAGAAAGGACACCCCATGGGATTGGTCAGCAGCCTGCCAAGAAGCCTTCGAAACCCTGAAAGAAAAGTTGGTCACACCACCGATACTTGTGAGATCAGACCCAGCTAAACAATACGTCGTAACCACCGACGCGTCAAACGGTGGAATTGAAGCGGTACTATCTCAAGACAGCCACCCCATATATTTCTTATCTCGAACCCTGAATGATGCGAAAGGAATTACAGCACGACAGAGAAGGAGATGCTTGCTGTTGTATGGGCCGTCAAGAGACTAAGAGTATATTTGCTCAATACACCAGATAAACCCTTCATCATCCGCACCGATCATCGTGCACTCGTATGGCTGAAAAATTGCGTAGACCCCAGTCAACGCCTGCTGCGTTGGAGACTAAGATTGGAGGAATACTCATTCCTGATAGAACATGTTTCGGGAAAAAGTAACGTAGTAGCGGATGAGTTATCTAGAGTCTTTCGCACAAAGGAAGAGATCTTCGGAAAACTCACCGAATTGGAAAAGGGACTATACGAAATCACCCCCATTGATAGGAATCCCAAGTGGGTCCACCATATTGCCGCACGCCACATTGACATCGAGAGATTGTCACTCATAACAGGCAGGACAAAATCTCACATCAAACTCGTTCCCAACCGGAATCGAAAAGGGGAGGACGGCAAATGGGTGAAGATTACCCTAGAAGAAAAGGATGCCTCTGACAACACCCTGATTATACCAAAGAATCAGACTGATAGACGTGAGAAACTCAGAAACTACATTCATCCGAAAAGGTACGAAAAGATATACTTCTGGATTGACCCTAAGAAAACCACCAAAGAAGAAACCAATTCGATCATCGAAGATCTCAAGAGGATACGTCAGGACTCAGGTGCAGACATATCATTTTGCTTGACAGGAAAGGATGTGCCTAACAAACAGCAACAGAAAGAAAACATGGCCAGCGCTCACAACGACATCAATCGACACTTTGGCCTAGCAAAAACAATTGACCGAGTAAAAGAAACGGCCGTATGGTCACGTATGGAGAATGATATCAATTCCTTTATCCAGGCATGCCCCACGTGTCAGATGTATAAAAAGGAAAGGATACAAATGAAATCACCCGCTATTCTTTTCGAAACCTTTGCTGAAAAACCTAACGATCAAATTTCAATAGATATCGTCGGACCTCTGGTCGAATCTTGGAATAAACACCGATATATCCTCACGATGCAGGATTCAATAACTAAATTCATTAAATGTGCCCCACTTACGAACAAAACCGCGACAGAAGTTATCAAGGCTCTATCAGAGTACTGGATAGGTAACTTCGGGTGCCCCAAAGTAATCCTGACGGACATGGGAAAGGAGTTTTGTAACGAGCTGACCGATTCTTTTCTCGAACACTATAATATCAAACATATCACCACAACTGCATATCACCCGCAGTCGAACGGCTCTATAGAACGAATGCATAGTGTCTTGAAAGACTATATTCGAACTGCCTGCAAAGAGAGAATACACACTTGGGACAAGGTTTTAATAGAAATGGCACGTGCCTATAACACTTCCGTTTATCAATCAACAGGTGAAACGCCTCACAACCTCATGTTCTGGTCACGAAGCCAACAATCCTGACGGTTTCCGCGAAAACCGATTGGAAACCGTGATTAGTAAGAAAATGTTGTGAATACGAAAATGGGAGGAACGGTTCGAGAAAGCTCTGGTCTGGCTTACCAAATCCAGAGAGAAAAACCAAAAACAAGTGGACCAAGGAACACGACGACAAACTCCTTTATATCAAGTGGGAGATAAAGTAATGATCAAGAACCATATGCGACAGAACGCCTTGGAAAGGATTTGGAATGGACTATTCATCGTCATCGAGATCAACGAACAAAAAGGAAATATCACTTACAAGAAAACCGCGGATGATTCCACAGCGTCTTATTGGAAGACCCATCTGAATAATACCAAACCGTACTACGAATACGACACCGGACCAAGGGAAAACGATCCAATCCCTAGAATTAAACCAAAACGGGTTCAGGGTAACGATTGGATCTCCACGGAATAGAGTCTTAGTTTCTTTTGTTATAGGTGTAGCAGTCTGTCCCTAGCCTACTTCGATGTCTCAGTTATCAATGGGACTTTACTCCAGGAGGAAGTGGGCAAAGTATATATGTACCAGGAAAGATGGAAGATATTCCAATCCATTGACGCAAGTGGGTTCACCAAACCATTACTCGACATTCACGACAAACTCGGAGGCCTCCAGACGATACGGGATACCTATCTGGACCATTGGAACCCTGGTCAGCGATCCCTCGCCCAGTCCGCCCTGGACGCTTTAGATTTAGAATTTGCCCGTGCCTCGTCACACAAGAATATTTTGGAAGTCATTTTAGACTTGGGTGCGCATATTCTTCAAATGACGCGCCGCCCCTCTAAATTAAGGGAATCTCAATCCCACGGAACCAAAACAAGTACTCCGAAAGCGCTCGCGTCGAGCGATGTTACTTACGAAGCCTCCCGCGAAGCTGAGGCGGTATTTGGAAAACATGTCCTTCTGACGGGCCTGGCAAATGAAATGTATCCCCTAAGGAAATCTTATCTCACGCCAAACATCAGACCGAAAAGAGGAATGTTTAACTTTTTAGGAACAATCCAAAAATCAATCTATGGAACTGCTGACGCGGATGATTTGGAAATAATTAATGGGAATCTAGCGTCACTAAAAAATGTAACGGACACTCTAAATCTTGTTGTAACCAAGTCCTTGCACATCAATCAAGTCCAAATTAATATCTTGAATACAAATCAGCTCAAACTTAAACACTCTTTGGAAACTGTACGGGGACAATTGGAATCATTAAAAATAAAAGGTAACGAAACGCTTGCTTATCAGGAATACATGGAAGCTATAACTCTAAGTTTATTTGAAATTAAGGAACTGCAACGACTAATCGACCTGGTAATGACTGCCGTGCAATTAGGAAGGCATGGTATCATCGATAACACCCTTTTTACTTCAAAGGAGCTTATGACAGCTCTTCAAGCTTTCGACGCCAATGACAAAAAGACACTAATACCTATTAAAGAGGAAAATTACGAGAAGTTTATTAAAATAAGTGATTTAACTATAACCACAGATAAAGGCAAACTTATCTATATACTCACAGTGCCTTACTTAGAAAAGGAACCTTGGGTAATAATTCAGAATACCCCGGTACCCGTAAGAATAAATCACACTTACGTAACGCTTAACCCAACATATGCTTTGAAATTAGTACGTAAGAATTTTATAAGAGAAGTCACATTTTCTCAACTGAAACAGATAACCGATTATTTCATTGGTGATTACCGCGATGTGGGACATCGCAACGATACTATTGAACTTTGTGAGAAAATAACTGATCCCATACCACGAGGATGCACTCTGAGTCGTTTTCTCGTCACAGATATTGCTTACATAAGAACGCAGGGATCGCAAATAATCTTACCTTCGAAGCCAATTGAGGTAACCATAACATGCGCTTCAATGCAGATTTTTATTATTCAAATCATCAAGCCATCCCTGATAACCACGAATCAGAGCTGCGAACTTCATTGCATCACGTGATTAACTTGGATACCCTCAAGGATCAAGGACAAGCCATTTTAAACCTTGAGAGTGTCCTCGCGAATAACGAAGCGACCCTTCGGGTCAACAATACATGGGCTAACTTCAAAGGTATAGGGATCCCATCAATAGCCGCCGTTTCTGGAACGACATCCGTCTTGTCTATTCTACTCTTGCTGTGGAAATTTAATATACCCACCTATATTTCGGCGTTCGCCGGATATTGTTGCCAAAGGAATCCCTCTGCTTTGGAAGTAGTAGAACGAAGGAAATTAAAACGCAGGATTGAGACACAGGCTAAACGTAACGAAAGAATCCTACGAGAAATCAGAAGCCGCAGAGACGCGCCTTTGTCTTCGTCGGGGGATGTGATGGAGCTGGAACATTTCTAATGAAATGTAACAGTTTATATCCTCTCGTAGGAACATGCCGGAGATCATTTAGATGAGTACAAAATTTATCATGCAGCGTAGCCCGCCTTATGCGCTTGGCTTTCTTATCGGCAGCAGTGCTCAAATTACGCGATTATGCACTTCATATGCACTGTCGCCGAGCCCGGCGAGAGGCCGTGTGAGCAGCCTCAATGCTGCTTCCAGGCGTAACGCACGTCTAATTAAATATAATATAACGTTAATGCTTCCTCTTACCATTTGGTGTTATCAATTATCACTCAATTCTCTATTTGAATAAACATATAAATACATATATAATCGTTGCGCAATATTTGCATGACATCTCGATCTCTCCTTTGTCTAGTAGTCTAGAGAGAGAGCTCTCGCTAGAAGTACACTCTGTTTCTCACACAAATATACTGTCTTTACAATAATTAAACATAATTATATACTTGCGTATATGGTGTTTTTGTCTCCCAAAAGCCAACAAGATTATTTGCGGGAACGAAAAGCTGAAATTTCATTCACAAATAATACGTTAGTAACCGAAACAGAACTGATAAGACCGATTCGGTTTATTCGTTACGAAGAAGATCCCGATTCGGAAATAAAACGTCGAAAACGATTTTTCAAAATTCAAGCGCGAACGAAACAAGCCATTGGCATAGACGTCATCAGCTGTGGCAATAGTGAAACATATTTGCCACGTGTAGAAACCATCGATGGCGTGTACATTGGTGAGGCTGCTGTCTCGGTACAAGATGGCGCGTGCCATGTCCTTGCTATAAACACATTAAATGAAGACGTTGAGATAGAGATTCCTCCACAAGAAGTCATTCCCTTCGAATGTCACAATTTTCCTGAAGAACCGGAATATCACGAATCAAGCTCGGACGATTTAAATTCAGAACCTATAGTGACTAACCGATTCGAAGAAATACTATCAAAATTGCATTTAACCCATTTAAATCTCGAGGAACGCGAACACGTGTTAGATATTATTGAAGAATTTCCGGAGTTGTTTCATCTACCCGGAGATAAGTTAAAATTTACACCTGGTATTAAACATCGTATACCAACTGAAGATGATATACCAATTAACACGCGGCAGTATCGTTTTCCTCCAATTCACAAAACCGAAATTGAGAATCAGATTAAAATCAAAATTGATAACAAAATAATAGTTCCTTCAAACTCACCGTATAATTCACCCGTGTGGATTGAACCAAAGAAACCAGATTCTGCGGGTAAACCAAGATGGCGCATGGTAATAGATTTCCGAAAACTAAATGAAAAGACCATCGGAGACGCGTATCTATTGCCAAATATCACTGATATTTTAGATCATCTCGACGAGGCGCAATACTTTTCAACTATCGATCTTGGAAGCGGATTTCAGCAAATTGAAATGGATCCGCGCGATAGAGCCAAGACCGCGTTTACAACACCAAACGGTCACTATGAATATCTTAGAATGCCGGAAGGATTAAAAAACGCACCGGCTACTTTCCAACGGTTAATGGACCAAACGTTACGCGGATTGCAAGGGGTCGAAGTATTTTTATACCTAGATGATATCGTTGTTTACGCGAAGAATTTGGAGGAACACGGTAAAAAGATCCGCCGACTATTCAACAAATTAAAGGATGCTAAATTAACTTTACAACCAGACAATTGCGAATTTTTAAAAACCGAAGTCGCATATTTAGGTCACATTAGTAGTAGATCAGGAGTTAAGCCGGATCCGAAGAAAATCTCGGCAGTCCGACATTTTCCGCGACCGAAAAACCCGAAAAATATTAGGGAATTTCTTGGACTCACTGGTTACTATAGGCGATTTGTGAGAGACTTTGCAGCAAAAGCTAGACCTCTTACTGAATTATTGAAAAGGAAACACCTTTTATTTGGGGAAAAGATCAAGAGAAAAGTTTCAAAATTTTAAGGAGATCTCTATGTCGACATCCGATTATATTACGCGTCTTGTTCGAAAATGATTTTACTTGTAGTAACGTCAGTTGCGGCAAATTTCACAGTTACAGATTTTTTTTTTTTTTGTGTGTGTGTGAGGCCACCCCTGACTACGCCTCTGGTGCTGTCGGGTGGCGCCCTCTATCCTCATATCGTTTTGTTGTGCGACACGAACAACGAGTAAGAGTACGAAGAATCCAAATTATAAACAAATTAACAAGAATTCCGAGGACGCAAATATGCCGAAAGAAAAGAAAAGAAAGAGGTCGAGGTCGAGATCTAATGAAAGGAGGAGGAGTGAGGATACGAGGTTTCAAAATATGCAAGCGCAATCGGATAACCTCACTAGCCTTGTTGTCGAGTTGACGCGGAGCATGGCAGCGCGTGAACCCACGCCGCCAAAAGAAGAAAATGACCAAGATTCCCTCCCAGGTAAGGATTATACAGGTTCATCACCCCCCCCCCCCCCTGTTGCTTGCTATCTCTTTTTCTTTCGAACATCGGCATGGAGAAAATTCTCTCAGTAAGACCGAACAAACCTCGACAAGTTCCACACGAACTTTAGAGGTTAGGTTGCACATCTCGATTAATTCCACACGAATTTCCGAGAAAATGACGGTAAAAAATTGCGTAATCTTCAACTAGAGGATATATCGCCCTGTGAGCGTCAATGAGACAATGACGAACCAATAGGTTATCTCTACCGCCCCCTCTTTTTTTCTCAACAGAAAAACAGAAGGACTGGGAGAATGAAAATATGACGGGAAGTGCCACCGAAACTCCCAAAGAGCAAAACCTCTCGCCTGAAACCAACAAGGTATCAGAGGAAGGGGAGATCGATGAGCTCGAGACTTGCGAACGAGCTGCAAGGAAAGAAAACTTTCTGGACTTGTTGGGCGAAGACCCAACAGCCTCAAAAGAAATCAAGATTGCGTTCGACGCAGACTTACAGACAAGGTGGAAAAAATGGATGGAAGATGGGTGTCCAGAGGAAACCAAGAAAAAGACTCTTGAAAAATATCCGAGAAAAGCAGAACTGCACACGGAGGCTCCAATGATAAATCCAGAAATCGTTACCACGATGACGGATATAGGGAAAAAACGTGACCAACATTTCGAGTACACGCAAAACTGTGTAGGCTCGGGTATTTCTGCCATTGGGGGAGCGATCTCCATGATTCTTAACCCACCGAAAGACGGGGTTGACGAGCAATTGCTCTTCGAGTACCTCTGTGATGCAGGAAAGCTATTCACCGACGTGCATCACCAGCAAACAGTGGCGAGAAAGTCCTTTATCACCCCAATGCTAAACAAGTCAATGAAACCGATAATCGACGCAGCAAAATCGGATGTATGGCTGTATGGCGAAAAATTCGCTGAACGGTTGAAGGAGGCAAAAACCGTTGAAAGACCGTGCGCCGATCTCAAATCGGCAGAAAAACCATCGGACAAGAATAAAACAAGGACCCAGGGAAACTGGAAGCACCCACCTGCGAACTATCGTCAGGTGGGGGAACTCAAAAACGACCATCAATGAAGTTCAAGCAGAAACCGTACACTAGAAGACCGCAGCCCCGACCGTCGTCACGAACATCTTCACAAACGAGGAGGAAATAAACTCGGTAAGGATCAAAGCGGGCCGTCTAAAATTCTTCACCCAAAAATGGGAAGATATCACGACAGATAAATTTACCCTGCAATGCGTTACAGGATACAGAATCCCCTTTACGTTTCACCCGGCTCAAACAATTCTTCCCAAAGAACCGCCTAGGTCAGCATATGAGGAGAAGCTCTTAAAAAGTAGCATAGATGAATTACTCTCTATTGAGGCAATAGAAGAGTGCGGAAGTTGCGAAGAGCAGTTTCTTTCGTCGTATTTCCTCGTGCCCAAGCCGGATGGTTCAAACAGATTCATAATTAATCTTAAAAATCTGAACAAGTTTATAGAAGCGCCCCATTTCAAAATGGAGGATATCCGAACTGCACAAAACTGACTATCGAAGCATGATTTTATGGGAAAAATAGATTTGAAGGACGCGTACTATCTAGTACTTCTTTATGAACCGCACAGAAAATTCTTAAGATTTTCGTTCCAAGAAAAATTGTTTCAATTTAAATATCCCCCATTCGGTCTGAATACGAGCCCATTTACGTTCACAAAGATTATGAGATCGGTTTTCAGTCAACTAAGAAAGCAAGGCATCCTTTCTGTCATATATATTGACGATATTCTTCTGATTAATCAGTCATATGAAAATTGTATGAAAGACATTGCAAAAACAAGGACTTGTTTAGAGCGTCTCGGTTTTATTATTAACGAGAAAAAAAGTACACTAGTTCCAACCCAGCGCTGCGGATTTCTTGGTTTGATTATTGACTCAGTAGAATATAGACTGGAATTACCATAGGAAAAGAAAGAAAAAATTTGCAAAATGCTCAAACCTTTTACGGAAAAGACCACACACAAGATTCGCGAATTAGCAAGTCTCCTCGGTACACTCAACGCCGCAACCCTGGCAGTAGCGTATAGTTTAACGTATTGTAAAAGACTAGAGAGAAAGAAATTCCTAGCCCTGATAGCAAGCGATATTGATTACGAAGGGAAAGTAACAATTAACGAAAGAGTTCGGGAAGATTTAGTGTGGTGGAAAACGAATGTTAGCAAAGGCTTTAGTAAGATCAGAACGAAAAAATTCGCCCTAGAGATTAGCTCAGACGCCTCTCTGACGGGTTGGGGTGCCCACAGTGTGGAAAAAAGCACGCACGGTTTTTGGGGAAAAAGTCATGAGAAATGTAGCATAAACTACCTCGAACTCCTGGCAGCGAGCTATGCATTGCAATGTTTTGCTTCAAATCTGTCGGACTGTGAAATACTGCTCCGTATCGATAACACGACCGCTGTATCTTATATCAATAGAGCGGGGGAGATACAATTACCCCACCTGAGCGAGCTAGCTAGGAACATTTGGGAATGGTGTGAGTCGAGACAACTTTGGGTGTTTGCATCATACATACCGTCGGGAGAAAACGTAGAGGCAGACAGAGCCTCAAGAATTAAAAATATAGACACAGAGTGGGAGATTTCGAATAAATTCTTCTCAAAAATAGAATCAAAATTCGGGCCCTTCTCGGTCGATTTGTTCGCGTCAAACGCGAACAAAAAATGTGAAAGATTCTACTCTAGATTCCCACAGCCGAACACAGAAACAGTCGACGCATTTACCATTCCCTGGAGTGACAAGGAAGGACTCTATGCCTTCCCTCCTTTCTCTCTCGTCTTAAAAACCTTACGAAAAATCATCATAGAAAAAGCCGAATGCACCATAATTGTACCACACTGGCCATCAAGCGTGGTATCCGCTATTCGTAGAATTACAAGTCTCGGACTCATTAATCCTTCCCCCTAAAATCGGAATGCTGTTATCTCCTTGCAGGAAGAAGACTCATCCTCTAGCTGCGAGGCTGTCGCTGGAGGCAGCGAACATATCCGGAAAGCTTTTCAGAAAAGAGGACTAGATGTCCCGGCTGTGGAGGTTATGATGAGCTCGATAGCTCCTTCAACAATGAAACAATATCAAAGCTCTCTACGGCGATGGAGAGAATTTAGTAAAAACAACGGAGTCGACATGTACCAGGCGGGCAGTACACAAGTAATACACCTTCTTACGAAAAGATATCACGAAGGAGCGGGTTATGGGACACTGTGTTCCGACAGATCGGCGATTGCACTAATTTCATCACACGAAATCGGCAAAAGCGAACTGATCTCTCGTTTTCTCTGAGGAGTTTATAGGAAGAAACCCGCAAAGCCTCGCTACGACACTACATGGGATGTAGCACCAGTTCTCAACTACATCGAGGAAATGCCGGCAATGCAAAATCTTTCGCTCAAGGAAAACACAGAAAAAATCGCAACCTTGCTGGCTTTGGTTACGACGCATAGGCTACAAACATTAGCCCTAATAAAAACAGAAAATATAGTAATAAGCACAGCGGGAATCACTATTAAGATTCCCGATATGATAAAAACATCAAGGCCAGGCAAAAGTCAACCAGAACTTTTCCTCCCCTTTTTCAAAGACAGGCCGAAACTATGTGCAGCCACCGCGATTATAGAGTATTCGGAGCATACAAGGGACTTGAGAGGAGCGCTCAACAAGAACCTGTTAATCGCTACAAAAAAGCCTCACCACGATGCATCGGCACAGACCATCGGACACTGGATCAAAAATTTACTAAAGAGGGCCGGCATGAATACAGAACAATTCACAGCCTACAGTACACGACACGCGGCAGTTTCAGCGGCTCTACGTAAGGGCGTGGATGTAGAGACAATCAAAAGAATGGCTCGGAACGCTCGCAAGTTTTCGCGAGATTCTACAATAAGCCAATTCAAACTGAAACAAATCACTTTGTATCGACCATCTTACAAAAATAAAAATAAAAAATAGCCATCACGACAGCGCTAAATGTCTAAAAGTAAAATCATCGAGAACGAGACGCGTAATATAATTAATCGATCAAACGAGCCCACCGAAGGCGGGCGAAGTTCGATCGCAATTATATGAAGCGTCTCGTTCGAAGATGATCCTCCCACCTTACCCCTCAAGAGACACCAAAATTCTCATATACCCCGGATCATCGTCATGAGAGCTATACCTTAAAAATTTTTTTATTTCATCTCTAAAACATATGAGGATAGAGGGCGCCACCCGACAGCACCAGAGGCGTAGTCAGGGGTGCCCTCACACACACACAAAAAAAAAAAACTCTGAAAACTGTGAAATTTGCCGCAACTGACGTTACTACAAGTAAAATCATCTTCGAACGAGACGCTTCATATAATTGCGATCGAACTTCGCCCGCCTTCGGTGGGCTCGTTTGATAGATTAATTTTACAATATCCAAATTTTAAGAAACCTTTTACGCTTACTACGGATGCATCTGACTATGCAATAGGAGTCGTTTTGAGTCAGGAAGTAGACGGTTATGATATGCCCGTCGCCTACCTATCTCGTGCTCTGAGCAAGGCGGAACAAAACTGTTTTACCACCAAAAAGGAATGTCTAGCGGAATCAACTATTTAGCGATCATGAGCCGTTATGCTGGATCAGCTCGATTAAAGATCCGGGGCAGCGATTAATACGCTAGAGGCTTAAGTTACACGATTACGAGTATGAGTTCAATCATAAAGCCGGACGATTGAATGTCAACGCAGACGCGCTATCGTGGAACCCAGTTCCTGAAACCGATGCAAGCAGACAATCATCGGACTCATCCGGTAGTGATAGCGGAAATGAAACCGAAAAATTAGTGGTTAATTCAATTGATGATTTTCCAAAATATTCAGATTATTTGAAATTAACAAAAACAGCTGACATCGAAAATCTAGATATCATAGAGGTGCATGAAAGGGTTTTCGATAAACTCGACAATTATGCGCATACCGTTTCTGTAGATCTTGAAATGGTCTCCGGCATAGCAGCTGATTTTAGGAAGAGGTATGTTGTACCAGAACACCTACGCAGTCAAGCTGACATGCATGCAGTAGTTAAACTAGATTTACTATATCAGAAAATTTATTACATTATGACAAAACTAAACTTTTGGGACAAACCAGAGTATGAAGACATGTACCTTAGCCTGATCAATTTTCGAAAAATTTTAGAAGATGACTCAGTTAGATCAGTTAGAATACCTAGAATGGGCTATGGTCTAGATAAATTATCATGGAACAAAGTAAGAACGATGCTACGATTTATTTTCGGAGGTACGGGAATTAAAATTTATGCTTGTACAAATTTAAAATCAATTGAAAATCAGAAACTCAAAACGATATTTGCGACCATGAATCCAATACCCGATCTCAAATTCAAACCAAAACCGAAGCAATGGCAAATGCTTCCTATTAATTCCAAACCTTCGGGAATACCTCCACCGAAGATTAATCGACCTGCAGCGAAACCAGTTCCATCTACAGTAAGGAAATCAGCTGATGAGACGTTCCGTCCGAGATACAAAACAACCGTTGAAAAAGATAGAAACGCAGTCGCGACTAGAACACGGTCTAGAGCTAGAACAATTTCAGGTATAAGAGAAAATCTGAATCAGATACGGGAGGCTGATTCGATGGATTCGAAGGGGGAAAATTTCATTAAGTCGAGAAAATTTAACTTACCTAAAAGATAATTATGTCCATTAATTTACATCCGTTGATTCCGAACCATCTACACCAATTATCCGATTGCTAGGTGATTTAGAAATCATGAACACTAATGAACAGCGTGATGCGAAACCAAAATTGGGACAGATTATTATAACAACACGAGGAAAGTATAGAATATTTAGCCTTGTCATTAATAAAAATATATTGATAAAATTGAATTACAAAATATAGAGCTGGCACTGAAAAATTTGAAAACGGTATTGTCAGATCTCAAAATAAAAACGTTCAGAATCTCAAAAATAGGAGACATGACTGACGCGTTATCGACAGGTATTTGGCCGTATTTGTTACTAAATATCTTTGAAAACGAGGTCCTCGACATTACTATCTGTTCAGGTATAACCGAAATACCACCACCGGAAATTCGAACTGGTATAATTTCGGAAATGTATAGTGGACTATTAGGAGGACACAAAGGTGTAACCAAAACGTATCACAGAATCCGCGAAAAATTTTATTGGCCGCGGATGAGAGAAGACATAAGCAGCTTCATTCGTAAATGCGAAAGCTGCCAAGATCAGAAATTGTTTCGTGTAAAAACTCGAGAGCCAATATTAATAACGGATACTCCATCTAAACCGTTTGAAAAGATGTCACTAGATACAGTAGGGCCACTTCCACAGACTCCTAGTGGTAACAAACAGATTTTAACTATGTAGGATAATCTAACGAAATTTTGTATAGCTGTACATATTCCTGACATCAACCTGAAAAGCCAAAGTGTAGGTACATCCCCTCTCTTTAAAATGCTGTTAGTCAAATTAGCCTAGGCCAACTACCGGCGAAATGGCATAAAAAACCGTTCCGGCACTTTTTCCAACTCTTGTCCGGAAACTTTCTGCCGGTAGTGTATACTAACCAGATCTCTCTCTCAACATAAGAAGAGTATCACCCGTAATGCGTAGTGGCATTAAACTACTTAAGTACTTAGACAAAGATCTAGTCTCCAATACCAGGCCCGAACAAGAAAAATCACTTTTCGAAATTGAGAAAGATCTAGAGGCTATGGAACAACAAGAACAAGTATCAAAACAACAAGATAATTTAGTCTATGGCTCATATCTAGCACAAATAGGAATCGTATTAATAACAGTAGGGATGTGTTGTAGGAAACAGATTGTAGAATTTACTAGATCATGTATGAGGCAAGCAAATGGTTAGCAAGGACCCCGGAAAACCACGAGACTTAGCACGAAAAATTGTTAAAGAAAATACAGAATTAACTGAGATCTGCTCTCCCTCTATAACTGAGACACGACGCGACTTACCTCAACAGGAAGCGCGAGTGAACTAAAATAAAATTATCCTACCCCCTTACCGAATGCTACAATGCAATGACCACTAGAAACGGCAACCCTCTTTGTCATGCAACATATTGTTCGCTATTTGCAAAATTATTAACAGGAAACATGGCGAGCACCAGCCAACCAGACCCAACTCCATTTAGGAGACTATTCGTAATCGGGTTAGCCATCTACACCAAGAGACGGGACAAAGCGAGACTATTCAAAAACTACCAGCCTAGATTGATGGTCATACGGAAGGGAAAAGGCCATCAGAACACGGCATTTGTGGACTTCAGAACATCAGAAGAGGCGGCAGAGGCCAAGCGAGGTCTGGGAGGTGTGACCCTGAAGAAAAGAAAGCTTATCATCAAGTTTTCGGACCCATGGGAGGAACTACGAACATTACCATCAAGTAGAAAAAACAAGCCACCTAGAATGGAAGACGACCCTCTACCCGGATTCGTACCAAAGGAGGCGAAACAACTGCCCATCGAATGCATCTGCGAAATTGCACGTTATTTGCTATACAAGGAACGCGCAAAAATGGAGCAAGTATGTAAGCAATGGCGCATTAGAAGTAGGAGCTCGCATACTAGAACTTTAACTCCGACCAGCTGGGAGTGGAAAGATGGATGGAAACAAGTATTCAACTCACACGGAGTAGTGTGGTTTATTAAAAGAAGTGGAGAATACCTAACATTCCTAGACCTGGAGGGCATAACGGAAATAAAATCCACAGTAATCACGATGGCAGCAAAGGAGTGACGAAAACTGGAAGTTCTGAGGTTAACAACAGTTAGCAATAGAGGAGGAGCATTTAGATCTGTAAGTGATCACCTCAACGGCCTCAAGGAACCAGAGATTGGAAAATGTGTAGGACCTATCGACAAGGAAATAGAGAAAATTATCTTAAATAATGGGCACTCGGAAAAACTAATACTACAGAACAACGAGATAACTGGGAAAGGATTAGGACATAAAACATCGATTAAAGAACTCCACATAAAAGATTGTGATCTGGCCAAGGCGGAGCGAGTCGCAAATTATATTAAATTACAGGACCATTTGGAAATACTTGTAGTTATAAATTGCCTCCAGTTAAGACCCACAGAACTATTAACGGCACTTACCGAAAACATCCATATTAGAAATACATTGAGAACACTTACCGTCCACGGCGACGGGCCTATTGACGCCCCACGCGAAGACCCAGAGCTAGAAGAGGGAGAAGAAAGAGGAGACTTCATCGAGTTAGATCCTTTACCAGTGGAACCAAACCTAGCATCGGCTCTCCAATCAGTTCAAGAACTATCATTGACGGCATGTAGATGGGTGGGTGCAGATTTCATTAGACACATTGGAGAAGAGATGACCAAATTAACAACTCTGAACATCAGCATGTGCAATAACATACGCGGACAATTCTCCCTAAAACCTCTCGCACGATTGAAACACCTAAAAATCCTAAAAGTAAATAATCTGCACCCAACCGTTGGAGGAAACTACCTGGTAACAATAGAACTACTAGAGAACCTGAAAATTAGAGAAAATCAAGGGATCCACGATGAAGATATCTGCGGATTGCTGAGAGGTAATCACATCATCCAACATATCGATATACAGGGTTGCTGGAACATAACTCAACGGACCATCACCGTGGCACGAGAAGTAGTAAGAATGGGACGCCGACAACAAACACTCCATCTTCATGCGGGAAGCACGCAGGCAACACCATCTCGACGGGATAGACGAAACGCGTACCTGCGAATAAACTTTGGCGATATGCGACGCCACTGTTCCAGGGCGTGAGATAATACCCATGAACCTACAATCACGTCGGTCGGCTGACCAGTTTTACTGATCACAGAGAGTTATTCTCCCGCCAACCGTAACGTTGAATGATAACTAAATTTTATGGTCACACGAGGTCAAATCTCACGCACTGGTACAGTTGCATTCGTTAAAACTAGTCAATAAATTCTGCTAATATAAAGGCTCGGCTGACCAGTCTTACTGATCATAGAGAGTTATACTCCCACCAACCTTAATATCAGAACAAATACTTCCCAACAAGACGCAACCCTTAGTTTCATGCGACGACATGACTCTGCCGCTACAGGGTAGTACATTTGTGTCATTTCGTACGCAGAGATGCTAACTTCATGCGACGGCAAGACCCTGCCGCTACAGGGTAGTACATATGTCTCATCTTGTATGTAGTGACGCTGTTACTACCATAATGACAACTGTTCCCCAAAACCAACCTAATTTCTCATAATAGAATTCCCACTGGTAAAGAATATTTAATATTGATAAAGTAATTTTTCGGATCGTTTCTGTAGTGTTTTCAGTACTGCACAAATAAGTCATCCCAGATAAACTATAATGATAATTTCCCATGTTAAATTAAGCAATAATTTTCCCCAATGTAAAGGCTCAGCTGACCAGTCTTACTGATCATAGAGAGTTATTCTCCCACCGACCTTACATCCTAGATTGCGCCAGTAACGATTGCTACTATATTACAAGATATGATATTACTCCCTTATGTTAACCTAAGATAAGGTTGTTTCTAATATCAAGGCCGGCTGACCAGTCTTACTGATCATGCGGAGCTACCCTCCTGCCGACCTGAAATCCGCAAATTTTTTTTTTTCTCATATATATGTTTAGGGTTAGTGGTCGAGTGATTGAGGTAGATGACACAATTGGTTTACTTTAACACAGAAGAATTATTTATTATAAAATACTTGATTAAATTACGAAGAAAATAAATGATGTGATATAATGTTTGAATGCGCGCTGGCAGAGTTGATGAGCGCGGGTGACTGTTGAGAGTGCACGTCAGTCACTGTTGAGTGTCAGAGAGAGTCCCCGAGTCCTGTCTTGCGCTGTGTCCGTGCATCGGTTTTATGCACGAGGAAACAGTTAGGAAGTAGGTGGATGGAAGGGATTTCTTGTCTGTGATAGGACGAAAAGATACAAAGGAGATGACATGCAGAAAAAATGGGGAAAACCCAGTAATTAGGAAAACGTGCCTAAACTGCGCATGCACGATCAAGTCATAAAACTTGGATCTGCGTGCGGGCGGTCGAGTTGTAAAAACTCGAGACGCGCGGCGGCGTCGGTTGTAAAGGCTAGAGTACAGTGTATTGAGAGAAAAAAACGAGAATACATTTAAGTACCTAGGAGTTCATAATTGCGGTGCAATAATTCAGGATTAGGGGAAATATGGATTTTTAAATGCATTTGGGATTTTTGGGATTTGTCATGTCCGGTTGTAATTTCTGTTTAATTTTTGTGAGGCGAAGCCGCCACAGTACCCCCCTGCCAGTGATGAAGTCGCGATTAAATATGTTAATTGAATCCAGCTTGGTAGCGTTCGGTGAATCTGACTCGCCGCTTGGTCCGGCGATTGTTGTTCTCGTTCTGGCTTCTCTGGATTTGAGCCGATGGTGCTGAACTGCTTGGCATTGGAGATTCGGTCACTTGTGGCTGTGGAGCTGTTTGGGACTGCGAATCTGTTGGCTGCGGTGGAGCTTGTTGTGTAGTTCGTTCAGCAGTTGATTGAAGAGAAGCGTCTTGGTCACCTTCGTGTAGAATGTAAGCTGGTTTCAGACGATCAATGGATACAGTGATCTCTTTTCCTTTGTTGTTGATTACGAAGTCCTTGGTGCCGCGACTGATGACAGGATAAGGGCCATCGTATGGATTCTCAAGTGCGTTCTTGATAGCGTCGTGACGCAAGAGAACGTGGCTTGTTGTTCGCAAGTCCTTGAAAACGAAGATTTTGCGTTGACCATGCCGAATGACTGGACTTTGTTGCAATTCTTGCATTCTTCGTCGCAGGTCTTTGACGTAACTGCTTGTATCTTCGGATTGTTGAGGTGTCGATGCAATGAATTCTCCTGGTAAACGAAGTGGTTCACCGTAGACCAATTCTGCGGATGTCGCTTGAATGTCCTCTCGCCAGGCTGCTCTTATTCCGAGTAGTACTATTGGGAGGCTGCGGGTCCATTGGTTGTTTTCATGACACCGTATTGCTGCTTTGAGTTGTCTATGAAAACGCTCAACCATTCCGTTACTTTCAGGATGGTACCCTGCCGTACGTAGGCGTTGATTACCTGAAAGTCGATTAATTTCGGTGAAAAGTTTCGACTCGAATTGCCGGCCTTGATCCGTGGTTACGCGATCAGCAGGTCCGAAACGGCAAATCCATCCATCGTAGAATGCACGTCCAACGGTTTCAGCTTCTTGGTCCGGTATTGGAAAAGCTTCTGGCCAGCGGGTGAATCGATCGACACATGTAAGACAGTATTTCATACCTTCTGACAATGGCATGATAATAATGTCGATGTGCACATGTTTGAAACGTCCGGAAGGTGCTTGGAAGTCCTGGATAGGTGATTTCACGTGGCGTGTAATCTTTGAACGTTGGCAGTTAATGCATGCTCTGGCCCATTCTCTGCAGTCGACTTTCATTTTCGGCCATACATAACGTTGAGTTATGAGCTTGACCGAAGCTTTTACGCCTGGATGTGCGAGATTGTGCACAGAATTGAAGGCTGCTCTCCTGAAGGGCGCGGTGAGAAATGGTCGCGCTTTTTTCGTTGAGAGGTCGCAGAAAATGGTGGCATTCGTTCCTGGAACTTGTATTTGTTTGAGCTGCAGTGGAGAGTCTGGAGATAAGTATTTCTTCAGTTCCTCATCATCTTGCTGTGAGGCTTCGAGAAGAATGTAGTCCAGAGGCTGCGAAACTGCTTCGATGCGCGAGAGTGCGTCGGCTACAACGTTGTCTTTTCCGGACACGTGTTGGATATCCGTGGAAAACTGTCCAATGAAGTCGAGATGTCGTGATTGTCGCGGAGAAGCTTTATCTAACTTTTGTCTAAAAGCATAGATTAAAGGCTTGTGATCCGTAAAAATTTGAAATTCGCGTCCTTCCAACATGTATCGGAAATACTTGATTGCCAAGTAGATTGCGAGGAGTTCTCGATCAAAGGCGCTGTATTTCTTTTCGGCTGGACTAAATTTCTTAGAAAAGAAACCTAGTGGCTGCCAATTTCCATCGACGAGTTGCATCAATGTTGCTCCAGCAGCGTTGTCCGATGCATCACATACTAGTTTGAGTGGCGCTCCTGCTTCAGTATGTGCAAGAAGAGTGGCTTTCGCGAGATCTTCTTTGGTTTTCTCGAAGGCGATGGTAGCTGCTGGTGTCCAGTTGACTTTTGCTTTGCCCTTGATGTTGTTTTGTAACGAATCATTGAGTGGAGCTTGCGTTTCTGCGGCTTTGGGCAGGCAAATTCTGTAAAAATTTACCATGCCAAGGAATTTCCTGAGTGCTTTGGCTGTGTCAGGCTGTGAATAATCGCGAATGATTTTCACGCGGTCTTCCAGTGGCTGAATTCCATGGGCTGACACTCTGAATCCAAGAAAGTTAACTTCTTCTTCGCCGAGAACACATTTGAATGGATTGACGACGACGCCGTACTGCTGTAACCTAGTGAAGAGAATGTTGAGATGCTCGAGATGTTGCTCTTCGTCTTCTGAGGCTATGAGGATGTCGTCGATGTATGGGAAGCAGAAGTCTAGTCCACGGGTAACTTCGTCCATGAATCTTTGGAAAGTTTGAGCTGCATTCCGAAGGCCAAACGTCATGTACGGAAATTCAAATAATCCGAATGGAGTGATGATGGCGTTTTTCGGGATATCGTCTTCGTAGACGGGCAGCTGGTTGAAAGCGCGCATCAAGTCGACGACGGAAAAGCGCTTTTTCCCTCTGAGTAGACCTGCGAAATCTCTGATGTGTCTCACCGGGTATCGATCAGGAATTGTTCTCGCGTTCAGTCCGCGATAGTCGCCGCAAGGTCGCCAATCATTGTTTGCCTTTGGAACGAGATGAAGAGGTGCCGCCCAGCTGCTAGATGACGGGCGCGCTGTTCCAAGTTTTACCATCGCGTCAAATTGTTTCTGAGCGATAGAGAGACGATCCGGTGCAAGGCGTCGAGCTTTGCAAGCGACGGGCGGGCCTGGTGTTGTCTCGATGTGATGCCGAGTTTGGTGCTTGACCTGGGGAGCGCGTCCGTCCGGTCGCGTAATCTCCGGGAAGCTTGCAAGTAGCTGATGATACTTCGATGCGCCGGTGATAACTTTCACGCTGGGAATGATGCACTGAAAAAATTTACCTTGTGAAGTTAGCTTAGTTTCTTTGTCGATGAGTTGGCCTCCTTGAATGTCGACTAGAAGTCCGAAGTGAGACAGGAAATCTGCGCCGATGATTGGCTTGGAGACGTCGGCTATGATGAATCTCCATGGAAATTCTCGTCGTAATCCAAGGTTGAGAGACTGTGTTGTTGTGCCGTATGTGTGAATTGTAGAACCGTTTGCTGCTGCAAGTTCGTAGGTTGATTTCTTGTGCGGTCCTCGAGCGAGCGTTCGTGGATAGACGCACAAGTCAGCACCTGTGTCGATGAGGTATCGTATTTTTGTGTCGTAGTCGGTAATGAAGAAGCGGCGTGGTTTTGGGCTGGGCTCGCCGACCGCCATCAGCGAGTGCCCTGTGCGTTTCCCTGGAAATCACATGGAGATGTGCACTTCTTCGCTTTTTTTCCGTACCTGCGATGATACCAGCAAAGTTTCTCATCGTCCTCATCATCACAGTCATCAGATCGTCGTTTTTTGGATTTTGAGCGACTACGTGAGCGAGAGCGTGAGGAATTGAATGCTCCTTTTAGTGCGTTGATCTCTTCTCGTAGAGTGAGGGTTAGCTGAGCGATTTTGATACTTAACAATGTATCAAGTGATTCGTTCGGCTGCTGCACGGCTGCGATATTACGGCCTGAAGATGTTCCTCTTATAGCTTCCATGACTGAATCAGCGAGATCGGCTACATCATTGAGTTCGGCATTCTTTTGAGTGGCGAGCACTGCTTGGACTTGTGTCGGTAGGCCTTGTAGCCAGAGTTGTCGAATGACATTCGAAGGAAACTCTGTTCCTGCGAGATCGCGTAGATGCCGTAGGTATTGCGATGGTTTGCGGTCTCCGATCTCCTGGTGTTCAAGTAGTTGACGAGTTTTTACTTCTTGAGATGATCCCATGCGTTTGATGAGCTCGTTTTTCAGTGTTGTGTAAGGATTTTCTGTTGGAGGTTGTAGAATAATATCTCTTACTTCTTGTGCGTGTTTTGGATCCAGTAGAGCTAAGATGTGGCCGAATTTTGTTGATTCGAGTGCGATAGCTGAAGCATTGAATGCGAGGTCTGCCATGCAGAACCACAATTGAAGATCCAATGGATTGAATGGCGGCAGCTTCAAAGCTACTTTATGGATTTCCACTGTCGTTTGTGTTAGAGCTTTTGATCCAGTTGCAGTTTGTTCGTTGATTGGCGGGGGTGTCATCTTGAGCATTTTCACTTGTTATGCAAAAAAAAATCACTTCAAACACACTATCCTTTTTAATACGGGGTCACCACTTTAGGGTTAGTGGTCGAGTGATTGAGGTAGATGACACAATTGGTTTACTTTAACACAGAAGAATTATTTATTATAAAATACTTGATTAAATTACGAAGAAAATAAATGATGTGATATAATGTTTGAATGCGCGCTGGCAGAGTTGATGAGCGCGGGTGACTGTTGAGAGTGCACGTCAGTTACTGTTGAGTGTCAGAGAGAGTCCCCGAGTCCTGTCTTGCGCTGTGTCCGTGCATCGGTTTTATGCACGAGGAAACAGTTAGGAAGTAGGTGGATGGAAGGGATTTCTTATCTGTGATAGGACGAAAAGGTACAAAGGAGATGACATGCAGAAAAAATGGGGAAAACCCAGTAATTAGGAAAACGTGCCTAAACTGTGCATGCACGATCAAGTCATAAAACTTGGATCTGCGTGCGGGCGGTCGAGTTGTAAAAACTCGAGACGCGCGGCGGCGTCGGTTGTAAAGGCTAGAGTACAGTGTATTGAGAGAAAAAAAACGAGAATACATTTAAGTACCTAGGAGTTCATAATTGCGGTGCAATAATTCAGGATTAGGGGAAATATGGATTTTTAAATGCATTTGGGATTTTTGGGATTTGTCACGTCCGGTTGTAATTTCTGTTTAATTTTTGTGAGGCGAAGCCGCCACATATGTACAGTACTTTAGCATGGTTATTACGATTAGTCGCCATTTTCAGATATCCATTAGTCTATGACTATTCATCAAGGGGGACGTTGATGGTTTCTGAGTGGGGTGGGAATTGAATAACTGGTAAATTTTCTTGCCGTGTTCTTCTCCAGTCTCCTCGAAGGCGTGGGTTCGAATCCCATCGCTGCCACCAATTCTTGGGTCACGTGTGGGCGACAGTGTAATGAGCGGTGGTAGTTAACGATTAATGAATAATCAAAGATGCTCCCACGTAACGACAATGAATAAAAATTAAAACTAAGAAAGACCTACCTTTCGATCAGCCGGTAATTTGTAGGATCGTGTTGCTATAGTCCTGTACAGGTCTGTGAGGTTTGTTCAAATGATTGAGGCTAATTTATAATAATAAAAATGGGAAAAGGTCGTCGTACAAAATAAATGATTTGAGATGATTTAACTGGTAAAAGGTAAGGTATATTCTGTTTCGATTTGGTGATTGAAATGTCTGGTAAGAATCAATGGTGATAATGACATAAGAGCCGAGAGTAACAATTTATAAAGTGTTCGAGTTTATACAAATCGTGTGTTATTCTATTCTAAAGGATATTATTATTTGGTACCAAGAACATCTATCCTGAAGGATGGTTATTACTAGCTGGTCGTGATTTTTGTATCTCTCTTTTTCGATTAATACGTTTGATCTAATTGGGGGTAGTGAAGCTCGCCACCAACTCTAGTCTTACTTTTGACTGGATATTATGATAGTAAATTTTGTGGATTTAGAATGATACTCTACTATCGAAGGCTATGATTTTAAAGTGTCAATTTGTTGGTTTTGATATATGTTAAAAATTATTCCAAAGATTATTAATTAAAAATGATAATGTAGTTATTATTATAAGCACTTAAAATTACCTGATTCGTTTTGAACTCAATTCAATTAAGGAAAATGGAATGACGTGAAAATGCCTATTCGCGAAATGATGAGATTTAGTAAAGCACAGTAAAGATGAAAACGTAGAAGATAGTGAGTCTTTTGCAGCTAACAGAATAACTGAATGCTCGAATTTGACGAATTAGCGCGAGACTTTAAGCCGGTCATAACTAAGATCTTCCAACGCTACTCTTTCTCGAGAGGGCTAATCCGGGACGTCCACGCACTTCGCGACTTGACAGACGAAAGACGCGGCTTTTTGGGCCTGAGAGTCCAAGGAGCTGCATTTGTAATGAGTTACAACGGTAATTAGTCAATGAGGTGTGAGGGCGACCCCCTGGTTCCCAAATCCACATGGGCAGCGTTACTTCACGCTCTCCGACGGTGTTCCGACGATTCTCAATCCCGTCGGTGACATATTAAAAATATGAACAAGAGACATTGACATACAATGTTCACTCATTTATCCATACATCTTAATAAGTAATCTATTTTAATTTAGTTTACAATGGATGAATAGCTTATGCTAAACATCAATGATAATTTTACCGTAAAAAGAGAGGTATTATTATGCTGAGCTCCGCTGTTACTAGCTCAGCAGTCTCCTATCTCAGTTCTTGGTACTAGTTGTAAATAACAATTTTGAACCTTATACTAGGGATCATTGTTGGTCTCTACGTGACTTTTGCCAGAAGGGGTGGAACTCGCCGGTTTAGGCAATACGATATTTTAATGTTATCTATGGCCGTAACTTTCGTTACGGTGTTGAAAGGGAAATTTAAGAAACACTCCCATGTGTTGAGGGTTATATAGATTTTGAAAAAGGTACGCCGTAGCAATACGCCGGACGTAACGTATCTTCCCCGTGAACCAAAAATATGATTAGTTGAAAATGAATTGTAGATTTAGGAGAGCTTGAAACGATCAACTCCAATTCGTAATGAACATATTAATCGATGAACAAAAATTAGATCTTACATTTTTCATAAACGATGGCTTACGTGTGGGGGAGATAGAAGGATAGATAGATGTTTCATTATTTGTGCATTATGTTGTACAGCAAAAGATTATAATATAATATTATTTGCAGTAAGTATAAAATATAAGATACAACTGGTATTTTATATGATGCGTTGCTCTTGACAGTGATTCACATAGTTTGTGGACGCTCATCCTCGAAAATTTTATCATACATTACAACCTGGAAGGTTAGTAGCATAGCAAGGCCGGTTCTGTATACAAACACCTTCTTTACCGACCAAGCCGGCTATCCGCGCATCCCAGAGGCAAACCCTTGAAGGTTACCCCCACTCTCGTAAGATAACACTTGCTTTGCCGTACCGACATGAGGTCAAAAACGTACAACCTTACCGACAGCTGTATTGGTCGACGATCAAAAATCGCACTGCCTTACCGACAATTCTTATCGGTCAAAGGTCATAATCGTGCTGTTTCACCGACAATCTTGCCAACCGAAGGTCAAACTCTCTATGTAGTGCTCGCCTGCCAACGGCGGCGAGCGCAGCGGCGGGGGGGGGGGGGGGGCGTGAACTTTTTTACCGACCCGCATTCTTTTCCCACGATAGGACTGCTGATGTGTAACATCAACCACTTCGAATTCCTTTCCCACGGTAGGACTGCTGATGTGTAACATCAACCACCTCACATTCTTTTGCCACATTATCAACCACGCGACATCCCAAAATTAATGGTTCTGAGAATTGTTTTTTAAATTTTGAACGGGTTCAGTCAAGGTCAGAGTGCAAGGTCGACCGATAGCTGCGGCAGTATACATTCAGAGCCAAGGATCTGCGATGTTGGGTTACTATCGCTCTAAGAATGCAAAACACGTCGCGCGCACACACAAACATACGTACATTCCTTGCCTAATTTAAGCAATCTGTGTTTTCGACGGATAGCAGTACTTGCTTGAGCGATCTGATGTAGAACATTTTTTTGCTTGAAATTTTCAGAGCTCTGCATGTTGACGCAACTGAGTCTGCAACGCTACCGCGTCTCTCGTTTGAAAACTTTAGATTTCATTTTTTTTCCAGGCTAACAAAAGAATCGAATCCCCTCCTGCATCGTTCTTCATTGAGTTCACTGTCTTTGTCGATCGCCAGAAACCCGAACTTCTCACCTTTCCAGCATGCAGAGCACACACTTTTAAACTCTGTGTAAGACATATCGGGGTTTACATGGTCGTTGTATACGTGTCTGAGGTTCATATCTTCTTGTTTGAATAACACGAGTAAGTTTACGTTGTCGCGTACGAGATGTTTAGGAATACGCGAGTACGTCTGACAGAGATAGAAACAGTCAACGTCGTGATGTCCACCCATGCAAAAGTAGGCTCTAATATTGTCCTGATTTTCGCACGCTACATCGTCAAATATGATTATTGATTTGGTCTGTGCTTCTTCCGGTGTAGTCACTTGCTCACGTTCGGTAAATGCAAAATACTCCATATTCTCAACATTGTCCAACAATTGCTTTAACAATTGGTATTTCGGTTGGTTAAGAGATTTTTAGTAGATGTAGATATTTTCAAATCTGAGTCCGTTGGGATGGGTTATGAGTGTGAGCAACGCATTAGTTTTACCACAATTCGACGGTCCACAGAACATTGCACGTACACTATTCGGGAGTAATTCACCGTGCCGTTTGTGCCTTTTAACATTTTGCTCCGAAAGTTTGTCAAAATTTATCACGGGAAGCTTAGTAGGTTGTTTCTCAAACCGCATCTCGGACATGACCAGGGAGAGTTCACTCAATGCTTTTAGATGGGACCGAATTTTGGCAGGCTGCAGGAGTACACTGTACCAACACAATATTGAAAAATTCGCAGTTACTATATTTCTATAGTTATTTCTTGCTAGAGTATAGTAACATGTCAGCATTACTTAGGATGTTAAGAGCGCCCTCTACCGAGTAATGTGATTGGAGAAAATTTAAGCGCAGAAGTTTAAATGAAAGAGAATATGATTTTAAAAATTGCAGTTGTAAATATTTAAATAGCAATAAAAGTCAGCTCCAAAAATAAATAATTTTAAATAAAAATAACAAATCAATAATAAATAGTAAATGACAAATAATGCTCGAAATCACAAAAAAATTCAAGATAACCAATGTTTACACATGTAATCGCAGTAACATAGGATACAAGAATGGCGGAATATTATTTTCCGGCTGCACATGTGCACATTATTATTATTAGCAGTTCTACCACTCTAAAATATTCACTTCTAGTAGAATTTTGTTTTCGTAACTTGTCGCGCCTTACTCCTGCAGCCTGCCAAAATTGCTTGGAGTGGGGGTAAAGAGTGAACTCCCCCTGGACATGACTGATCGGATTTGCTATAAATATCCCGTTTTAAAGCACTTTTCTTCAGTCAACGCACGAACATGATCGCCTACAGAGGTAAACGAAGCAGCAGGCGGCAACATCGTGGCAAGGGTCTGGTAAGTAAAATCATCAACAGCCTTCCAGTCGAATTGCATGTACCTGGTTATCAGTACTATGGGCCTGGTACAAAATTAACAAAGAAACTCGCACGGGGTGATCCGGGAAATAATCTTCTTGACGCAGCTTGCACGGACCACAACATTGCTTACTCGCAGAATCGTGAAAATCTTGAAGTTAAAAACGAAGCTGATAGGGTGTTGGCTGAGAAAGCTTGGAAACGGGTTTTCGCAAAGGACGCAAATTTGGGTGAAAAAGCAGCGGCTTGGGCAATAACTGATACAATGAAAGTAAAATCAGAACTTGGAATGGGAATTCAAAAACCAAAAAATGTGACCGTGAGGAAAATTATAAATGCTGCAAAACGTTCTGTGGTTTCAAGCGACGATGCAAAAGTAGCTATCGAATCTACGCTGAAGGGAGCTGAGAACGCCGTTAAAAAAGCGGGTGGTAAATGTAAAGTGCGAACACCTCGCGTCCTACCAGTACCTTCAAAAGTAGGTGTTTTCCTATCGGGTCTGATTCCTATTTTCGCTGAACTTAATTCTACAGGCGCGTTATCCGGTGGTGCGGCACGTAAAGCAAAAGCTGTGATGAATGCAAGTGTTGCTAAACGAGAACTGGAAGGGAGCAAACGACACAACAAAACTATGGAAGCTATCGCGTTGAGCAAAGGGCTTTATATGAAACCGTACAAAATAGGTCTTGGTCTCCATCTTTCAAAAAACTAGATGCGATGCTACCACGTCGAGCGTTGACTGATTGGGACTTATTGGAATATGCAAAAATCTTTAAGGTGCTGCTGCCCTGGCATGTCCTATATATATTTCGTGACGTCAGAAGCGGGGAAATCGCCCGCACAAATCCTGATAAAACGGGGGTATGAATCTGACTGGGAAAATTTTTAAAAGATGGCTTAAATAAAATTGTACGTCTGTATCTCAGTCACTACTATCGCAGATCATTGATAACGTCTAATAAAAATAATCATGAACTCAATAAAATCACGTCGCGTCAAACATGGCCGATCGGGCTAGCGACTTGTTGAATATTCACCGTTTGTACGATATCAGAATTTCTTTCACTTTTGCCAGGGAGATACCGACGTACAAAAACACACACGTAATCCGGGAAAACCTATAGCACCAGTCAGATTTCTGTAAATATGGCACGATTTGTGCGGGCGATTTTTAGGTGACAGGCGCCCGTTCTGATGCACGAGAAGTCTGTAATTTAGTTCAACGTTGAACCTCCAGAAGCGCTGTAGTCGACCGGAGCGGTACCAGATGGTAAAATGACATGGTAATACGCACACGTCCTATGTTTCTGCTAAAGCAACAATCTGCAGTGCCGACGAGAGCATAGGCTTTTAGGTGGATACGAAAAAATGTACAACTCACTCAGAATAACCGTTAGATTTTGAAATTCGTGCATATTATAAGGCATCGTTGGGAAATGGTAACATCAGTTCACAATCGCGGTAACTATTCGTAATCGCACGTAGCCCGACTGTACGTGAACGAGGCATTCCATGCGAAACCGACCAACCCGTGACCCCGACCAATTTCGATTCTATCGAAAATTTTACACTTTCTTATACCTGCCAAAAGTAGTCTTTCTGAAATATTTTAGATGTTTGTCTCAACCCATCCAAACATCTTAAATTTATCAAAATTTCGCACAATTTTTTTTTTTAAATGCTCATGGCTTTTCCAAAACCCGATATTAAAATAACACACTGTTTCTTTTCTCGTTTTGAGTCGTAGTTCCGCAAAAAAAAATTATTCTTTTTCATTTTATTGAAGGGTTTTGGGGCATTTTACATCGAGTACGCACCACTTAAATCTGCCTTTTTTCATCGATTTGATAGAAAATCATTAACAAAAACGAAAATACCTATCCATTAATTCCTGTTCGTCGAAAAGGCAGATATAAATGGCGAATAATTGACATAGAATGTGTAACGAACAATGTTGATCGCGAGGATCAACATCGAGTGTCCCGCATCGATTTCTCGAAGTAAGTTCGTTGAATCGATATTTCGACCCGCCAATCCCCACCCTCAAAATTATTGGCGAGATCGACAGGTGAGACCAGAGCTCTGCCTCTTTCGTTCCGGGGTTGTCAACCGAGCAGGGTCTAATCAACAGCGTGTTCGGGGGTCATCCGTGAGGTCCCAACTCGTCCTGGCCAGGCAAATTCAGAGACCCGAATCTCCTCCTAGTTCAAGGGCAAGGAACGTGACGAAATCGCCCAATTCGCCGATCAGCAGACCTCGGAACAAGGGAAAGAGCCAACGTGGGAAAGGCCGCCGATATCAGATAAGCACTCCTCATTCTTGTATGAACGAAACGGTCCCTGAGTATTTGAATGCAAACGGGAAGGTTCACTTATCTCATGTATAAAAATCTTTGGTGTGTGAAGGAGTGTGTATGACGTTAGGGAATGCATGCGTGAACATCTTCATTATTGGCCTGTGTGAACGAAACTTTCCCCGAGTATTTGAATGTGAACGGGAAGGTCATGTATATCCTGTAGAGAAACCCTCGGTGTGCGAAGGAGTGTGTGTGACGTGAGGGAATGTATGCGTGAATGGTTTATGTACAAAAAACAAGATATTTGTTCCTCATTCCAAAATAAATATATAAAACTTATAATTTTGTTGAATGTATGCGTGAATGGTTTATGTACAAAAAAACAAGATATTTGTTCCTCATTCCAAAATAAATATATAAAACTTATAATTTTGTTGAATGTATGCGAGAATGGTTTATGTACAAAAAACAAGATATTTGTTCCTCATTCCAAAATGAATATATAAAACTTATAAATGCCCCATATCCGCTCCAGATATCCTCATCTAGTAGTAGCATCGATGTCCGCAAAATTGTCATACTTACAGATTATTGACCGAAAGATTAGATGCGGCAGTAAAATTAATACCGAAATTGCAGAAAACACGCAAGTATAGGCGTGAGGGTTTAGGGTTGAGATAAAAAATTGTGCTCTTGAACAGACCATTATTTATTTATTTATAGCAAATTTAGGGGAGGGGGGGGCTGGTTGACAATCGTCCAAACCTGTTTTAAAGATTACCCTAATATATACGTGAAATTGTTTCTGAACCGGATGTGTTTAACAATAGTAGAAATACTTGCCGCAAAAAATCTATGTCACTGTACATACATACAATTACCGCATACAATGGTTCAAGATTCGTTGCAAATATTTTACAGGGCCGATCCTTGTTAAAACTCTGATGAATATTTGCTTGCCAATTTTTTCTGTTTTTAATTCTCAACAAATAAGGATTTCATACTTTATTTGCTTCGTTTCATTTGTCAATTACGCCTAGTTCTGAATGATGCTACCAAAATTTCTTTTTACATCAGACGAACTACCTGAAAGTTACTCATTAGGTGGAAATCGTTATAAAACTACATACCGTGACTTCTCGTAGATCGTATACGCTACGGATAAGCTAGCGAGTTTTGGGTTGGTTTCTGCATCGTATACGGCCTACGAAAAGTCAGGGTATGTGTGTTACTGCTGTGCATCAAAGTCCGGCACAATCCTATAATATTTCACAGAAATTTGGAACTCTCGTAGGAATCAACTTCTTCGGATTCCAAGTACTATCCCTCACGCGCCATTGTCCCCACTATCCGCGCGGCCGTCACTTCTGCGTTTCCTCGCGTACCGTCCACATCCACTTTTCGCGGCGAACGAAATAACGCGAGTGTTTTGGGAATTTGCCGTGTCACAAGTTCTAATCACGTGCAAATTTTCACGCGGCCAGTGTGTATACATATATTTGTTACAAACAAAAATAATCTTCTGAGTGCAACAATGGATAAGTTACGTCCCACGGCTGAACCGAAAAAAGGTTAAATTTGACGCACCGACGAACGAATCATTTGTTGCGATGGTAAGTGTTTTATACTGCAAATTTCTGTTATGCAATTATAGATATCATTTACAAGAATCCTGCCAAATCTGCACTTGCTATGCAGGGTGATTCGTAATTCACAGCAAATACTTGACAGGGCGAATCCTTGTCAAAATTGGAGTCGAAAGTTCCTAAGAAATTTTTCGGGAAAACGCCTTTTTTCATTCAAAGAAAAAGAAATTTAATTTTTTCGGATTTCTGTTTCGATCAACCTTGTAATTTCTTGGGTCATCGTCAGAATTGATATTGAAATTCCCCGGTTGATTTGTAAATAATTTTGTACGAAAATTTTTTTCTCACAGCTGTTTCGCAGGGGTCACTGGGAGTGTAAATTCAAAATGTCGACCAAATCATGCTTATGCGTATATTCGAAAAATGGTTTTTTAGGTTAAAATGGTTTTTCTTGAATAACTTGGCCGGTTTTGATTTTACAGAAAAACCGTTGGAAAGAAAGTTGTATAAATTTTGATTCCCTACAAGTTTAGTTCTCACAGTTTTTCTTTCAGGATCACGATTTTTGGAATTAAACCTGAAAAAAGTGACAAATTCGAAATATTTCCATTATCTCGTTTATTTTCAACTTAATGGCATAAATTAATGGCAACAAACTTGTTGAGAATCAAATTCTGAACAACTTCGGTTCCCACCTTTTTTTCCAAAAATCGATATTTTAGGAATTCAATCCGAAAAGGAAGGATTCTCCGTCAACTCAGCCACTTTTTTTTCGACCATCTCAGATCTGCCCCATAATTGGTTACATCAAAGTACTACTAAAAGGTGCTCTGCGTGAATTTTTTCAGATTTTGCAATTCATTATTTGAGAAATTGCCGTTTTATTCTTCAAATGAATATACACTACCGTTCATAAGTATGGAAACACTCGCCCCAGATTGTTCTCACTGTACCCATGATGCTCATTGTATTTCTACGAAAATGTACACCGTTGAGGAGTGGGGAGGGACTTCCAGCATTTTCATAGTATAGAAAAAAAATGTAGAAATCAAATCGTCTTGTTTACGTTTGCTTCGAAAGAATGGCGTTCGAAAGATCGTCGTTTTGTTGACATTTGTTTCGATCGTCGTTCTGTTATACATTTTTCAAAATATTGAGTAACCAAATTGTATACGTGTTTCAAATTTTCTTTTCTCTGTTCTCTTCATATATAATCATTTTGATTTTTCGTTAGGAGTGTACGGAACATAAGAATTGCTGAATGCTTCGTTGCGAATACCACAATTTTATCGGAGCCTAGATTCGAATGCTCGGAGAGTTCAATTATTATAATCGTACGGTAATTTTCTTTTCCGATAATTGGAGAAATTTACACGTGTTGACATATACCCTAAGTACGATGCAAATATGCGAGAAATTTCAAATCTTAAGGAAAATAAATATTACGACTGTTATTATTTCATCATGTAAACCATAAAAAGTCAGTTGGGACGAAATTTAGGTTCTTGAGTCAGAAATATTATTCTGACAAAATGTGACCGCGTTTTTCCAAAACAATGAAAGCTTTTTCGAAGTGATATGTGAGCATAAAAAGTCATTTAATTTTGTTGCAAAATGAGCGCGCAGTAAACTTGAAGAATCAATATCTCATCTCCGGTTCTATTTGACGTAGAAAAATGATTCAAAGCACATTCGCGAGCAGAGACGATAAGCTTTCGTAGAAAACTTTGGTTTATCCGGAAACATCGAACATTGTAATTGTTATTAACGAACGAATTGTTTAATGGTACCATTTTTTGGCGAGGCTTCTACCATTTTATACATTCTGCAAAAAATCTTTCCGATTACAAATAATCCGTCGAGTTTGACGAGGAATTTCCCATTCATATTCATTCCGAACGACCATACGTTAGATATCTGGTATCGGTAGTAAAATATTGAACACGGTGAAATTTAGAGTGATTCGTAAAAAATGAATATCTTAATTTCAAAAGAATTATCTCAACTTTTCGGATTATTCAAGACGATCAAAATTTTTAATCACACTATTCCATTTCATCAGATTCGACGATTCACTTTTAACATTTTTGGGTATAGTGAGATGGCGCCGACACATGGTTGTAAGAGAACAGAAGAGGACCCATGAATTTGTATGTGTCCTTATACCTATGATAAGGAGGGGAGGGCACGAATTCTCTGTCAAAGTATATTTTTATCGACAAGTACTAATCATGTTATGGATTCTGCATTGAAAAAGCGAAACAACCAAATGAACACGCTTATATTTTACAGGATAAGCCGTCGTAACCGTTGGACGGACGCAATGTCACATGCCGCGAGGATATCTTCATGGAGTGGTGAACTATGTTCAAATTACATTACTTCGCAAAGGTTGTTAGAAACTCCCATCAACCGGGAGAAGGAACTGTTTCGCACAACCCGCAGCTTCATAGTTACCTCGAATCTCGGATACTATTTCCTTGCATTTAATATTTCAGAGGGTATAAAAATAATCCTCAACGTCGATGTCAACAATTGTTTCATATATCCATAGTAACATGAAGAAAGTGTTCGAATATTATATATAATCATTTTTTGAAACTCTTTTCACTAGTAAAATAGCTTCGAACATAAAATTATTTCATTATTGTCAGTAGAGTTGTGTGTAACAAGCGATGTACAATTCCAGAATGATTCCAATACAGTAATACCCCGAAGTTACGCTATGGGTCGTTCCGGCATTGACGGCATAAGTCGACAAAAACGTAAGTCGGGGTGCACGTTTTATACAACTGTATAATGTACATATATATATATGTATGTATAAATACTCACCAGAGTTAATCATGTATATACCTCATAGAAAACCTGTGAAGAAGAATGAGCAATACTCTTTATTTTCGAAATACAAAATGTTCGAGCACAGTCGTCTGACGATACAAAGATTTTTTTTTCTCGCGCACAGTCACTATCCGTAGACTGAGCGAATAATCAAATACAATGTAATGCACGGACGGAAAATAAACATGTCCATTCAAGTTTGTGACAAGGAGAAGCGGAGTTCGGCGAAGGGCGGTGAGGGGGGGGGGGGGGCGACCGATGGCGTAACTTCATAAAACGAGACCACAACGATTCGTACCCGTTTTCTTTCAATCGTATTTTTCGAACATATTTCCAAATATCTACAAATGGTGAATGGTGATATTTATTAGATCATTTTGAAAATACTTCGTGCTGTGTAAAGCTAATATTGCGCGATATGTTTTAATGTATATGGGACATTCGTTTACAACCGAACACCTTTGTGACCGACACATTTTTGATTTAGCTGAAATTATTTTTTGACGGGTTCTATATCGAAAAAATAGGGATACGTATTCCAGGATTTTTTATTTCACATATTTTGTAAAATAGAGGGGATCGAAAGTTTGATAATTTGGTATTTTTTGGCTTGGAAGACTCACTTTCAAAAATTCATAACGCTGGTTCAATTTGAGCTGGAAAGTTCGTTTTTTTCATCCCAAAGCTAATAAAATGAATTTTATTACAATTCTTTCATTAACGATTATTCCGAAGTTTATACTGTTATAAACAACTAATATGTTTCGATCGATTTTTAACAATTGCCCTCAACCTCGCAGCGAGTTCTTAGCACAACCATCGTATTCTACGTCAAATATTTTAACCATAACGTATTTTTAATTGATGGAGAAATTATTATTACTGGAGGAAAAGAATTTATCTAGCGCGGGTTCCATTGCACGCCTTATAATCTTGCCTCGTATCGTTTTCCTCTGTAATATAAATGATTACTCTATATTTTTAATTGAATAATATTATTTGTTACCATATAAGACTTTATAAAAAATTTAACAAAAAAATAACCAAATTTAAAATATTATTGTGGCAAATAAAAAATTAATTTACCAAGATTTCAATACATTATTATTAGTTAATAAACACCTCGTTCTGCATTACGTCTCACAATATTTACATTCAATTTTAATATGTATAGTATTTTTCGTTTAAAAATTTGTACAACCGTTTTTTTTTTTTGACACAATTAGAATTGCTTCGCTTCTAATTCTTCAGGAGAGGTTGGAATACAAATTTTCAAGAATAAATGTAAATATTGTACGACATACTGCAGGACGAGGTACTTATTAACGAAAAATAATATATTGAAATCTTAATAAATTGATTTTTTATTTGACACAATAATATTTTGTATTTGATTATTTTTTTGTTATATTTTTTATAAAGTCTTATATGCTAATAAATAATATTATTTAATTAAAAATATAGAGTAATCATTTATATTACAGAGGAAAACGATACGAGGCAAGATTATGAGGCGTGCAATGGAATCCGCGCGCCGATGTGATGTGCCGCGCTGGATAAATTAATTTTTTCCTACAGTAATAATAATTTCTCCATCAAATAAAATTGCGTTATTGATCGATAATTTGACGTAGAATACGATGATCGTGCTGAGAACTCGCTACGAGGTGAAGGCAATTGCTAAAAATCGATTTAAACATATTAATTATTTATAACAATATAAATTTCGGAATAATCGTAAATGAAACAATTTTTGCATTAAAATTCATTTTATTAGCTTTGGGTTGAAAAAACGAACTTTTCAGCTCAAACAGAACCGGCGTTATGAATTTTTGAAAATGAGTTCTCCATGCCAAAACACACCAAATTATAAAATTTTCGATCCCCTCTATTTTACGAAATATGTGAAATAAAAAATCCTCGAATACGTATCCCTATTTTTTCGGTATAGAACTCGTCAAAAAAAATTTCAGCTGAATCAAAAATGTGTCGGTCTCAAAGGTGTTTGGGTGTAAAAGAATGTCCCATATACATTAAAACATATCGCGCAATATTAATTTTACACAGCACGAAGTATTTTCAAAATGATTTCATAAATATTCACCATTCACCATTTGTAAATATTTGGAAATATGTTCGAAAAATACGATTGAAAGAAAACGGGTACGAATCGTTGTGGTCTCGTTTGATGAAGTTACGCCATCGGTCGCCCCCCCCCCCCCCTGCCCAACTCCGCTTCTCCTTGTCGGAAAATTTGAATGGTCATGTTTATTTTCCGTCCGTGCATTACATTGTATTCGATTATTCGTTCAGTCTACGGATAGTGACTGTGCGCGAGAAAAAAAAATCTTTGTGTCGGCAGACGACTGTCTCGAACATTTTCTATTTCCAAAATAAAGAGTATTTCTCATTCTTTTTCAGAGGTTTTCTATGAGGTACATACATTATTATCTCTGGTGAGTATTTATACATATATATATATATATATATGTGTATTGTAACGTGGCATTTTTGATGCCCGTTACAAGGGGCTCCTTGAACCCTGGGCGGAACCAAAAATTTAGGAATTTCCGAAATTGGGTCGCGAAGTTTTTGGAAAAGAGCGCCAGGACTAGAGTCACGCATCTGAAACTACGAGAGGGGACACTTTAGCGACCAGCGTAAGATATTTCAGTTTTTTTTGTTTTTTTATTTTTCGAGCTACAACGGCATCAGGCAAGAAGTCGACACCGAATTCGAGGAAAGTGCGAAGTGGCGGACTAGCGACAATTGCGAAGGAAGGATGTCGAGGCTGCGGAGGGGGAGCCGACGCAGATCCCCGCATCGCGGGAATCCAAGGTGGACGCGATTCCCGCTGGCGGCCGGCGCGCCGCAGCCTCTTCCCCTTCGCCCCGCCAACAATTGACCAGCGAACTTGCGACGGACCGACTAGCGACGAGGGAGCACCACGCTCACCGCCAAGACGTCATGGAGCTGCGCGGAGGACGAGATTGCGAGCTAGCTTTAAGTTCTGCGCAGCGATGCTATCGAAGGTGCGCGTCGAGTTGCGCGATCGACGAAATCGATGACGGATCGATTATTGCGTATTCTTGGGGGTATGACGTCACGTGTGGGATGGCGTATCGAGATCCGTGTTGCGGCAGGTGGTAGGTTTTTGAAACCACTCTAGCTCTGGCGGTCGTGATTAGTAGTCACGTTTTGGGGGAGTTTCGCGAAGCAATGGAGTCGCCCAAAAATCGCGAGGGGAATAGAAAGGGGGTGGCAAGGATGTAGAAGGTGAGCGCTGCTTCTATCCCCGCGATTGAATTTCGAGCATAATTGCGAAAAGGCTTGCCGAGTAACGGATAGCCGTTTTGGATTTGCGTTGTAGAAAAGTACTCGAAATTCTTTTTCCGATTCTCTTGCTTGATGACCGTAGCCTGAGTACGCGAGTTAGAGTAAAGTAAATTCTGAGTTTCTGAAAAAGTTGAGTAGAGTCACGGGTTTTAGTTGAATCTTTCTCGTCAGTGAAATCAAGTATAGCCGAATTTTGCCGTACCGGGTCGAGCCGCGTTATCGTTTTTTTTTTAGTGTCACCTCTCGAGTAGGTCGGCAAGGGCCGAATTGGAGTGCTCGGATTAGCGGGTAACGTTTTGGAGGATTTTGAAAAGAATTAAGTTCGGATGCGTTGCGATTGCGTATAGTTTAGGTTACGTTTAGTTGCGCCTGCATTGAGTTCCGTACCCGTTATTTAAGATAATGTAGTTTGAGTTGTGTTACTTTGAGCTGGTGTTTAGTTGAAGTTAAATGTAGTGGTGCTTGCGCTTAGTTAAGTTTACGTTTAGTTAAGATAGTGTTTAGTCGAGGTTAGGTGATGTATAGTCGAAATTGCCGTTGCGTTGCGCAGCAGTTGAGACGAGAAGTTTGAGCATTGTGTTTTAGTTGCGAGACCAGACGGCGCACCGTCGAATAATTAGTTTTAGTTTCGTTTCGAGCAGTAATCGCCATGGAGAACAAATGGCGAATTTGCAAATTGAGAACTGCGTATGAGGATTTTGTGATCGTCGAGGGACGTTTTAGTTAGGGAGCCGCGAGCTCATTAGAGTAAGAAATAGAGTAGGTTACGTGTAATTTTCTGTTTAGTTTTAGACTCGCGATGAGCGATTTTTGAATTATATTTTTTTTTTGTTTTGTATCACCGCTATTGTGAAATATAAGATTTTATTTTACTTTTGTTAAATAGCGTGTGTATTTCGAGTGTCTCTCTCTCTCTCCAAAAATTACCCCTCCCCTCTCCGCGGTACTGAGCTATCGAGCATATGCCCGAGGAATAGCGTATTAATGATTTCGAGGCGTGTTAATCACGCCAGGCGCCCAACAAAAACTTTGCGATATTGTTTTAGATCCAGGGTACATCGTGGACGCCAAATTATTGTGCACGCGGTAAGTTCTCGGTCATTTTCTCCGAGTGACCGAGGAGCGGGAAAAATCCACGTCACAGTATATATATATATATATATTAGACTGGGCCAAAAAAATTAACTATTTTTTTTTTTTGAAAAATATATTGAGAATATCATTCAGTATGGCAAAAAAAAAATTTCATGAAATTTTAAGCCCTTAATATTAACTTTAAGAGGTCTATCATCGCTATTTTTGATTTTTAGTAATAATTTGATGTTTTACGTCAGAACTGTCGAAATATTGAAGTGAAAAAATTTATGTTCTCTTATCCCTTTATAAAATTAAATTCCCTACAAAAAAGGTCTGATTATAGATTTTTGTCAGACAAGCCGTTTCCGAGTAATTAAGCTTAATAAATTGATATAATTTCGAGAATTAATCGAGAAATTATATCAATTTATGAAGTTCAATTACTCGGAAACGGCTTGTCTGACAAAAATCTATAATCAGACCTTTTTTGTAGGGAATTTAATTTTATAAAGGGATAAGTGAACATAAATTTTTTCACTTCAATATTTTGACAGTTCCGACGTAAAACATCAAATTATTACTAAAAATCAAAAATAGCGATGATAGACCTCTTAAAGTTATTATTAAGGGCTTAAAATTTCATGAAATTTTTTTTTTGCCATACTGAATGATATTCTCAATATATTTTTCAAAAAAAAAAATTGTCAATTTTTTTGGCCCAGTCTAATATATATATATATATATATATATATATGTACATTATACAGTTGTATAAAACGTGCACCCCGACTTACGTTTTTTTCGACATACGCCGTCAATGCCGGAACGACCCATAGCGTAACTTCGGGGTATTACTGTATTGGAATCATTCTGGAATTGTACATCGCTTGTTACACACAACTCTACTGACAATAATGTAATAATTTTATGTTCGAAGCTATTTTACTAGTAAAAAGGGTTTCAAAAAATGATTATATATAATATTGTAACACTTTATTCATGTTACTATGGATATATGAAACAATTGTTGACATCGACGTTGAGGATTATTTTTATGCCCTCTGAGATATTATATGCAAGGAAATAGTATCCGAGATTCGAGGTAACTATGAAGCTGCGGGTTGTACGAAACAGTTCCTTCTCCCGGTTGATGGGAGTTTCTAACATCCTTTGCGAAGTAATGTAATTCGAACATATAGTTCACCACTCCACGAAGATCTCCTCGCGGCATGTGACATTGCGTCCGTCCAACGGTTACGACGGATTATCCTGTAAAATATAAGCGTGTTCATTTGGTTGTTTCGCTTTTTCAATGCAGAATCCATAACATGATTAGTACTTGTCGATAAAAATATACTTTGACAGAGAATTCGTGCCCTCCCCTCCTTATCATAGGTATAAGGACACATACAAATTCATGGGTCCTCTTCTGTTCTCTTACAACCATGTGTCGGCGCCATCTCACTATACCCAAAAATGTTAAAAGTGAATCGTCGAATCTGATGAAATGGAATAGTGTGATTAAAAATTTTGATCGTCTTGAATAATCCGAAAAGTTGAGATAATTCTTTTGAAATTAAGATATTCATTTTTTACGAATCACTCTAAATTTCACCGTGTTCAATATTTTACTACCGATACCAGATATCTAACGTATGGTCGTTCGGAATGAATATGAATGGGAAATTCCTCGTCAAACTCGACGGATTATTTGTAATCGGAAAGATTTTTTGCAGAATGTATAAAATGGTAGAAGCCTCGCCAAAAAATGGTACCATTAAACAATTCGTTCGTTAATAACAATTACAATGTTCGATGTTTCCGGATAAACCAAAGTTTTCTACGAAAGCTTATCGTCTCTGCTCGCGAATGTGCTTTGAATCATTTTTCTACGTCAAATAGAACCGGAGATGAGATATTGATTCTTCAAGTTTACTGCGCGCTCATTTTGCAACAAAATTAAATGACTTTTTATGCTCACATATCACTTCGAAAAAGCTTTCATTGTTTTGGAAAAACGCGGTCACATTTTGTCAGAATAATATTTCTGACTCAAGAACCTAAATTTCGTCCCAACTGACTTTTTATGGTTTACATGATGAAATAATAACAGTCGTAATATTTATTTTCCTTAAGATTTGAAATTTCTCGCATATTTGCATCGTACTTAGGGTATATGTCAACACGTGTAAATTTCTCCAATTATCGGAAAAGAAAATTACCGTACGATTATAATAATTGAACTCTCCGAGCATTCGAATCTAGGCTCCGATAAAATTGTGGTATTCGCAACGAAGCATTCAGCAATTCTTATGTTCCGTACACTCCTAACGAAAAATCAAAATGATTATATATGAAGAGAACAGAGAAAAGAAAATTTGAAACACGTATGCAATTTGGTTACTCAATATTTTGAAAAATGTATAACAGAACGACGATCGAAACAAATGTCAACAAAACGACGATCTTTCGAACGCCATTCTTTCGAAGCAAACGTAAACAAGACGATTTGATTTCTACATTTTTTTTCTATACTATGAAAATGCTGGAAGTCCCTCCCCACTCCTCAACGGTGTACATTTTCGTAGAAATACAATGAGCATCATGGGTACAGTGAGAACAATCTGGGGCGAGTGTTTCCATACTTATGAACGGTAGTGTATATTCATTTGAAGAATAAAACGGCAATTTCTCAAATAATGAATTGAAAAATCTGAAAAAATTCACGCAGAGCACCTTTTAGTAGTACTTTGATTTAACCAATTATGGGTCGAAAAAAAAGTGGCCGAGTTGACGGAGAATCCTTCCTTTTCGGGTTAAATTCCGAAAATATCGATTTTTGGAAAAAAAGGTGACAACAGAAGTTGTTCAGAATTTGATTATCAACAAGTTTGTTGCTATTCATTTATGCCATTAAGTTGAAAATAAACGAGATAATGGAAGTATTTCGAATTTGTCGCTTTTTTCAGGTTTAATTCCAAAAATCTTGATCCTGAAAGAAAAACTGTGGGAACTAAACTTGTAGAGAATCAAAATTGATACAACTTTTGTTTCGACGGTTTTTCTGTAAAATCAAAACCGGCCGAGTTATTGAAGAAAAACCATTTTAACCTAAAAAAAACATTTTTCGAATATACGCATAAGCATGATTTGGTCGCCATTTTGAATTTACACTCCCAGTGACCCCCCCGAGACAGCTGTGAAAAAAAATTTTCGTACAAATTATTTACAAATTAACCGGGGAATTTCGATATCAATTCTGACGATGACCCAAGAAATTAAAAGGTTGATCGAAACAGAAATCCGAAAAAATGAAATTTCCATTTCTTTGAATGAAAAAAGGCGTTTTCCCGAAAAATTTCTTAGGAACTTTTGACTCCAATTTTGACAAGGATTCGCCCTGTCAAGTATTTGCTGTGAATTACGAATCACCCTGCATAGCAAGTGCAGATTTGGCAGGATTCTTGTAAATGATATGTATAATTGCATAACAGAAATTTGCAGTATAAAACACTTACCATTGCAACGAACGATTCGTCCGTCGGTGCGTCAAATTTAACCTTTTTTCGGTTCAGCCGTGCGACGTAACTCATCCATTGTTGCACTCGCAAGATTATTGTTGTTTGTAACAAATATCTGTATACACACTGGCCGCGTGAAAATTTGCACGTGATTAGAACTTGTGAGTCGGCAAATTACCAAAACACTCGCGTTTGCTTCGTTCGCCGCGAAAAGTGAATGTGGACGGTACACGAGGAAACGCAGAAGTGACGGCCGCGCGGATAGTGGGGACAGTGGGGTGTGAGGGATAGTACTCGGAATCCGAAGAAGTTGATTCCTTCGAGAGTTCCAAATTTCTGTGAAATCTTATAGGATTGTGCCGGATTTGATGTACAACAGTAACACATACCCTGACTTTTCGTAGGTCGTATACGATGCAGAAACCAACCCAAAACTCGCTAGCGTATCCGTAGCGTATACCATCTACGAGAAGTCACGGTATGTAGTTTTATAACGATTTCCGCCTAATGAGTAACTTTCAGGTAGTTCGCCTAATGTAAAAAAAAATTTTGGTAGCATCATTCAGAACTAGGCGTAATTGACAAATGAAACGAAGCAAATAAAGTATGAAATCCTTATTTGTTGAGAATTAAAAACAGAAAAAATTGGCAAGCAAATTCTTCATCAGAATTTTAACAAGGATCGGCCCTGTAAAATATTTGTCACGAATCTTGAACCGTTGTATGCAGTAATTGTATGTATGTACAATGACATAGATTTTTTGCGGGATGTATTTCTAGTATTGTTAAACGCATCCGGTTCAGAAACAATTTCGCGTATGTATTAGGGTAATCTTTAAAACAGGCTCGGACGATTATCAACCGGCCCCCCCCCCCCCTCCATATTTGCTAAAAATAAATAAATAATGGTCTGTTCAAGAGCACAATTTTTCATCTCAACTGTTGGGATTTGTGCTCTGTGTCGGAATTAATTATGAGCGGGATAGTATTGTGAACGGAGAGATTAATCAGCACACACGTTGAGTTTTAGCGAGTACGGAGGAGGAGATATATTTATAGAGAGAGCCAACGGCCCAATACAAAAGTCACTAGGTCTAACCTAGTTAGTCATAACTAGTTAGATGTTCTCCATTTCAACATCCCCACTAGAACATATACTTTTACTTGAGACCCATTTGACAATTACAAAAATTTTGCTTACTACTAAACAATTGTTTTGTTAAAATGTCTGCTGTCATTTTTTCAGTGCCAACGTGATCTACTTTTATATATTTTTGAGATAACTTTTGACGGACGAAATGATGCCTAACATCTATATGTTTTGATCTAGCATGATATCCATCTGTCTGAGCTAAGTTAATTGCACTTTTATTGTCACAATAAATTGTGATTGCTTTGATTTGATTATTTGGCCAAAGTTCTTCTTTAAATTGCTTTAGCCACAGCGCTTCCTGTGTTGCTGAGCTGAGTGCCATATACTCCGCTTCAGTAGTGGACAGAGCGACGGTATGTTGTCGCTTGCAATTCCAGGATATTGCAGCTCCTTGTAGTATAAACACGTACCCAGTGCAGGAGCGTCTTTCGTCGGTATCGCTAGCCCAATCAGCGTCACAATATCCAATCAAGTCTGTGTTTGCTTTAGCTGAGAATTCTAATCTCATCTTTGAGGTTCCTTTCAAGTAACGTAAAATCCTTTTAACGGCAGACCAGTGAGCTTTTCCTGGATTATTGTTAAATTTGCTCACCGTGTTGATTGCATAGGATAAATCTGGCCTCGTTCCTTGAGCGACGTACAGGATGCTTCCTATTGCTTCTTGATACGGTATTCGGCTCATTTCCTCAATTTCTTCATTATTCTTCGGTGACATATCCTTTGTCAGTTTTTGATTTGGGTCAGTTGGTGTCACTGCAGGTTTGCAGTCAGCCATGTTAAACTTTGCCAGAGTTTCCTTGATATATTTTTCTTGATCCAGGTAAATTTTACCTGCTTGTCGATCACGTGTGATTCGCAGTCCAACACAATGATGTGCTTCTCCCATTTCCTTCATCTTGAAACATTTCTTCAATTTATTCTTCAAATTTTCCTTGGTGACTTGGTCATTTGTAAAAATTAACAGATCATCGACGTATACTGCCAAAAACAGCATTTTTTCGTCTAATGTTTTATGATATATACACGGGTCTACTTTGGATTGTTGTAATCCGGCTTTCTTCAATTCTGTGTCCAATTTGATGTTCCATTGCCGACTTGCTTGCTTTAAGCCGTATATGGCCTTTTTTAAGCGCCATACTTTATCCCCGGTGTAAAATTCCTTTGGCGGAACCATGTAAACTTCCTCATGAAGATCCCCTTGTAAAAACGCGGTTACAGCATCCATTTGTTCTATTTCCAAATCATGTTTCGCTGCCAGAGCCATCAGATATCTTATTGAGCTATAACTGACGACAGGTGCGAAGGTTTCTTCGTAGTCTATACCCCTTTTTTGAGCACATCCTTTGATCACTAGACGGGCCTTGTGTCGTAGAACATTGCCTTTGTCATCTGTTTTGGTTTTGAACACCCATTTACTATTAATAGGTTTTCTATTCGGAGGTAAATCTGTAAGTTCCCAGGTGTCGTTTTCAATCAAAGACTGATATTCTTCTTGCATGGCCCTTTTCCAGTGTTGACCTTCATGCCCATTCAGAGCTTCTTCTACTGTCAAGGGATCAATTGCTTCATTTGCTTGTGACAGGTATAGTACGTAGTCATCCATTTTTGGTGGCTTTCGCTGTCGTTGTGGTCTCTTCAAATCCCCACCGATATCTGATCGTGTAGTTTCTATTGAGAGCAAGTTTTCTGCCGTAGGTTCGTCTGTTGTAGAGTCTTCCGTTGCAAAATCTTCTGTAGTAGAATCTTCTGTTCTAGGATCTTCCGATGCAGATGCTGATTCATAATCAAACTCAGTCCCCACTTCATCAGCTTCACTCTCTTCTTCTCTGTCCTCTTGATCTGAAGACTCAAGCATAAGTGGTAATGGAGTAGTTTGATTTTCAGTGAACGTCATTGTGCGGGTTGGTGTTGGGTTTTCTATGAAGGTGACGTTTCGACTTTTTACAAGTTTGTTAGAGTTCGGTCGAATGAATCGATAACCCTTGGTTCCCTCACAGTAACCAACAAAGATCAGCTCTTCTGACTTAGCATCCCACTTACGACGTTTTTGTTTAGGTACATGTACCATAGCCTTACAACCAAAGATTCTCAAATGTTTTAGATTAGGTTTGTTTCCTGACCATACCTCTTCCGGAGTTTTTCGTAGATCCTGTAGTCCCCTGGTTGGCGATCGATTGATGATATATGCTGCCGTTGAAACTGCTTCAGCCCAGAACTGAGTTTCCAATCCAGCGTCGAATATCATGCATCTCGCCCTCTCTACTATGGTCCGATTCTTTCTCTCTGCTACCCCATTCTGTTCCGGAGTGTAAGGGTTTGTGGTTTGGTGTTGGATTCCAGCCTTCTGCAATAAGCTAAGTAGCTCATTGTTACAATACTCTTTACCATTATCAGTTCTTGAAGTTTTTATCCTTTTTCCAGTTTGATTTTCAACAAGATTTTTAAAGTTTGCGAATGTTTGTGCTACCTGAGTCTTGCTTTTTAGGAAATATACGTAGAGCCTACGTGAAAAATCGTCGATCAACGTGAGAAAGTATTTGGCTCCAGCGAACGATTCAGTTTCCATAGGCCCACATAAATCCGAATGTACCAACTCCAATATTTGTGTCGCACGTGTTTCAGAGTCTGTAAAAGGTAGTTTGCTTTGTTTACCTTTTAAACATGTGATGCAGGTGCGGTTGTCTTTGTTGTTATTGAAGTCAACTCCTGTAACAAAACCATTTTTCATTTTGTTAAGATCATTGAAGTTGATATGACCCAGCCTTCGATGCCACAGATCGTTGTCTCCGCTGACAGAAGCCATTAGACCAAGGCTTTTATGTACATCCAGCTTGTACATGTTGTCCACCAACGTTGCAGTTGCTACTAAGTCCGCTCCGTCAAGTATTCGACAGCCCCTTGCGTCGAACTCCACCTGATAGCCTTTCTGTACGATTCGACTTACAGACAATAAGTTAGTAGACAGGTTCGGTACATGTAGAACTTCTTTGATCTCTATTGTTTCAACATCACCGTTCAGGCTTAATTGAACTTCAACATTACCTTTCTCAGTTACTTGCAGTTTAGAGTCATTTGCTACGACGATTTCCTTAATCTGCGAGTCGCCTGTGCTCTTAAACCAATCTCCTCGCATAGTCATGTGCATGGACGCACCTGAATCGACAAACCAATCCTCGGGGTTAGCTTTGCCAGTTGAAAATCCAGCGCATAGGCCAACTTGTGATTTCTTCGATTTGTTATCCACTTGTTTACCTTCTGTTTTCTTGTTTTCGACTTGCTTGTCATTCTTTTGAGGGCACTCAGTGGATTTGTGCCCATATTGATTACACCCGAAGCAACGCGGTCCCTTCTTTTGAGTATTTTTTTTTTTGAAATTCTTACTGTAGAAGGCACTTTCAGTGGTCGAGTTGGTTGATTTCACATCTTGCAATAGTTTTGTTTTGATAGCATCTCCTGTGATCCTGGTGCCGGAGCTTTCTATGCCCATGATCATTGGTTTATATTCATCCGGTAAACCCGCTAATAAAAACGTGCCAATCCACTCATCACTAACCTCGAATCCAATGCCAGTCAATTTGTGAGCAGTACTGACTACTTGATTCACGTATTCTTCCACGGTTTCACAGTTTTCAAGACGACACGTTACTAGTGTCCGTAGTAATCCTACTCTTCTTGTCAGTCCAGAGTCCTCGAATGCCGCTTTCAATTTATCCCACACTTCTTTGGCTGTCGTCGCGTTTTGAATATGTACGTAGTTTACAGGTTCGATCATCAGAATGATTTTTGACTTTGCTTTCATAATTTTCTTTGCATCAGTCTCTTCACCTGTTACACATTCCCATAATTCTTCGTGTTGCGGATATGTCTGAACCGCGAACTGCCATGTGTTATAATTGTCGCGTCCCGACAACTTTTCTATCGATGCACCGAAGCTTGCTGACGCCATCTTGGACGCGTGGAAATTAGGTTATCTTAGATTATTCTCTTTCACTTTCTGCTTTCACTCTATCACAACTAATATACTCTGCACTGGGCCCATAACCTGTTGGGATTTGTGCTCTGTGTCGGAATTAATTATGAGCGGGATAGTATTGTGAACGGAGAGATTAATCAGCACACACGTTGAGTTTTAGCGAGTACGGAGGAGGAGATATATTTATAGAGAGAGCCAACGGCCCAATACAAAAGTCACTAGGTCTAACCTAGTTAGTCATAACTAGTTAGATGTTCTCCATTTCAACATCAACCCTAAACCCTCACGCCTATACTTGCGTGTTTCCTGCAATTTCGGTATTTATTTTACTGCCGCATCTAATCTTTCGGTCAATAATCTGTAAGTATGACAATTTTGCGGACATCGATGCTACTATTAGATGAGGATATCCGGAGCGTATATGGGGCATTCTATGTCAATTATTCGCCATTTATATCTGCCTTTTCGACGAACAGGAATTAAAGGATAGGTATTTTCGTTTTTGTTAATGATTTTCTATCAAATCGATGAAAAAAGGTAGATTTAAAAGGTGCGTACTCGATGTAGAATGCCCCAAAACCCTTCAATAAAATAAAAAAGAATAATTTTCTTTGCGGAACTACGACTCAAAACGAGAAAAGAAACAGTATGTTATTTTAATATCGGGTTTTGGAAAAGCCATGAGCATTTAAAAAAAAATTGTGCGATATTTTGATAAATTTATGGTGTTTGGATGGGTTGAGACAAACATCTAAAATATTTCAGAAAGACTGCTTTTGGCAGGTACAAGAAAGTGTAAAATTTTCAATAGAATAAAAATTGGTCGAGGTCACGGGTTGGTCGGTTTCGCATGGAATGCCCCGTTCACGTACAGTCGGGCTACGTGCGATTACGAATAGTTACCGCGATTGTGAACTGATGTTACCATTTCCCAACGATGCCTTATAATATGCACGAATTTCAAAATCTAACGGTTATTCTGAGTGAGTTGTACATTTTTTCGTATCCACCTAAAAGCCTATGCTCTCGTCGGCACTGCAGATTGTTGCTTTAGCAGAAACATAGGACGTGTGCGTATTACCATGTCATTTTACCATCTGGTACCGCTTCGGTCGACTACAGCGCTTCTGGAGGTTCAACGTTGAACTAAATTACAGACTTCTCGTGCATCAGAACGGGCTCCTGTCACCTAAAAATCGCTTGCACAAATCGTGCCATATTTACAGAAATCTGACTGGTGCTATAGGTTTTCCCGGATTACGTGTGTGTTTTTGTACGTCGGTATCTCCCTGGCAAAAGTGAAAGAAATTCTGATATCGTACAAACGGTGAATATTCAACAAGTCGCTAGCCCGATCGGCCATGTTTGACGCGACGTGATTTTATTGAGTTCATCATTATTTTTATTAGACGTTATCAATGATCTGCGATAGTAGTGACTGAGATACAGACGTACAATTTTATTTAAGCTATCTTTTAAAAATTTTCCCAGTCAGATTCATACCCCCGTTTTATCAGGATTTGTGCGGGCGATTTCTCCGCTTCTGACGTCACGAAATATATATAGGACATGCCAGGTCAGCGGCACCTTAACTCCTGAACTGTTTGATAAAATACTCTCGCTACGAGATCTGGTCGATCCGTTGTAATTTGACCAAACTTCAGATTTTCAATAATCTCCTTCCATTCAGGATTACAGGTCATCGTTATGAATAAATCGAGTTTGCCGTATTTTTGCAAATCACATTGCATCAATAAAACTTTGCTGTAAAGCTCGTGGACTCCCACTAAATGCAGACGGTAATATAACCATTTTTCCTGTTCTTGCATTTTCCTGTCCGGCTTTGTTGTGTAGATAATCGATTACTCCTTATATATTTCTGCTCGTAAATCACTTTGTTGATTTCTTATGGAATACACACGATGACTTCGACTTTCGTCCACATATCAGCAATATATTGCTACGACAAACTCCCTATACTCAAACATGGATTGAATCCACCTCTGTCGCTCAACATATAGCTGTAGCATTGAAACGCGGTTATATCGTGTTTTCCTTCACTTTGGTTCATCTTGAGCATCCATCCAGATTAACCAGGTGGAAAGATGAGAGGATATGTCGTAGAGTCAACAGGTTTATACAGAGTTGACATACTTATAGGACCGTCAATTTTAGAATATGAACATATATCTCTTTGTCCTGGAGGATCTCCATCTTCAGCAACAAATACTACTGCCACTTCATTACATGTTGATATGTTCAAACGATTTTTGTCAACTTTGTCATCTCTCTTCAACCACATTTCCACTTCACGGGCTGGGCAACCGGTTGTATTTGACAACAGTCTTTCTTTTTCTTCCACCTCGTAAATTATATGAAACACCTTCGCATATGGATTGACCATTCGTATAATATTATCCAATACGTTTAATACCTCTGGCAATCAACCGCTATTGCCGGGATGCTGCATACGTATTCTAGTAGCTATTTCGTTATCAATAACATATTATTTACCGTATTTACGTGCTTCATTGTCATATGGATGAAGCGCACATGTATTATGATACGTTTCTCCACATATACGGAACACAAATGGACCTCGACCTTTGAAGGAATCTAATTTAGCACCGAAACTTGTAAATGCCAAGGAATTGTTATAACTTCTCAGATTTCTCCTAAAATTCCGACTATACGCATCGGTACCGGTTAGCAATTGTTGAATTTCTTTGTGGTAAGAACTATCTTCTAAAATACATATTATACTTTACCTTTGTGACAACATGTACTATATTTTTTATCAACGAGCAATTCAGAAATATAATGTTTAGCATTACAAAACTAACATGAATTATTCGTTTTTCCCAAACATTGTAGTTCCACTTCATCTTCTCTAAAATCTAGATTTGCCGACAACACCCTTCCATCAGATATCACAGAAGGAATAGTTCTCCTTTTTTTTTGTCAGAGGTGACCTCAGGCCTTTTGTCCTTGACACAGATCTATTCTTTATTTTCAAAATGACCCCCTAAGAACCTAATTATCTTCAAAAATGAGGAAATGAGAAGGAAAATCGTGAGTCTCTGTTCGCGCGCGCTCTTCGAGGCATAGGCAACGCCCTTAATACAAATACTGGGACTGATTTCCAATGTATACGAGCAAATACGAAGAAAATCACAGGATCCATAGAAAAGGCATACGATATACGGACGGCTACACTACGCAACGTAAATGCAAGTATAATTATAGGATCAAACGAACTTAGCTGTAAGTGAAGTTCGATCTTAATTGTATGTAGCGCCTCTTCCGAAGAGGTCAGAAAGTAGTGCCCCTACTATGCACCGATGTTGCTACAATCTTTATAGTTCAAGTTTTTTGTTCCGGTCCTATTCCATGTATATTCCGGTACGCAACTCATTCTTCTTCTTTGTGCCGATCACGTCAAACGTTTACTGAGAAATTGGAAAAGGAAAAAGAAAGAGAAATGGGAAAAAAAAACACAGACATCGCTCGTCGGACGACGAGGATCGAAAGAAACTATCAGATCGAGTCGAATGGCTGGAGAAACAATTCCAAAAGCAAATAGACGGAAACCATGAAGACAAGCGTAGTAAGCATTTGAGATTCTTCGTGGGACTCGATATTGTACGAAAGGGAAAAATGTGTTTTTTTGGTCCAACCATAAACCATAAATGTGTCACAACGATGTCTGCAACGTCGTATGTGTACATAACCCTGTACATTATGCCATGCGGATTCTGTCTCACGATCGTCCAACGGTCGCGAGTGTAAGATCCGCCGGCCATATACAATATTTCACGTAGCGGATGCAACCGACTCGTGGAAGCGAATAACCCCAGATTCTTTATAGACAAGAGACAAATATAAACAAGCCGATTTACTTTGTTTTTTTTCTCTTCTCGCTTTAACGTGCGATAGCAGACGGGGTTCGACACGGAGTCGATCACGGAGTCGATCTCATAGAACAGATCGCGATGATTACGTCTCACCAAGGTTACATCGACGCCAAGACCGCGGAGGTTATCGCAGTGACGATAAAAGTTACGACGATTATGCAAATCGCCGTGACAAAGATCGTCGCTCTAGGCGTAGTCGTTCCTATCAACGAGAACAAAATCATTCGTACACGAATCCTGCGAGCTGTTGCGACCGCGATAGACGCAGTGGGACTGAGTTGTCTCTGGATCGCGCAAGAAACTCGAGAAGCGAGTCACCAAGAGCAGCGCCGTATCTAGGTATGGCCGCGCCCCTGGCGGGACCTAACATTTGCGCCCCCCCACACCGGGGGGTTTGGTGGTTATGGAATACTACCCAACCAAAACGGTGGATCCGGGGGTCCTTCCACGGAAATCTCTCTATTTTACAAAATTAAAGTGCAAAGTTGTAGGTTTAAGGTTTTTTGATCCGAGAATTCCGCTTCTTTAAAATACCAATTTTTTGGTGGAATTTGTATCAAATTCTATATTTTCCTTATATGAAAATATGAGCCTACTATTTGTAAGAGACGTTATTTACATAAAACAACTGTTTGTATCTGACTAAAAGAAGTGGAATGTAAATTGACTGTACATCCTTAGTTGCAGACGATTATACTCACAATAAATTTTCTCAACAATAAAATCGTAGTTACAAAAATACTGTGCATAGAAGGCCTACGAAAACGTAAAATTTATAGTTTAATAAATTGAATAAAATGCGAAAAAATATTCGATTAAAAACTTATATTACATGTATTTACATAAACTATTTGAAAGCTTTGCTATGAAACATGGAGAAGTCCAGGCGCCGCGGGAGGGTTATGATCAGTTAGGGTTATGATATTGTTCAAGTTACGACATGCTTGCTTAAATTTTGTGTTTTTTTCAACTGTAAGGCGGCAAGGGAGGGGCGGAGATGAAGGTAATGTCACGCGTTGTAACTAGCCAACTAGACTGTTCACAGTATTACCGTAAGAGTAATAGACATACGGTAGAACCTCGATCATCCGAACGCTCAATTATCCGAACGTTGGCGCGAAAGATACATTGTTGTTCGCTGCCACTGCCGTGAGTAACAATGTATCTTTGCTAGAATCGCAGTCATGCAAAGGCGCATATCGAGCGTGTTGAAACGCGCTTTGTTTCATCAAACGTTGTTAGTCCGCTTACGGAGATTCGTCGCGCAGTTTTAATATATGTATATATGTATGTACTGTTTTTATGTAAAAAGGTGTTGTTGATGATCTCGTCCCAAAAAACCCACGATTTGATTATCCGAATGTTTGATTAACCGAACTAGTCGCGGTCCTAATTGGTTCGGATAATCGAGGTTCTACTGTAATTACACACCATTTACGTACAGTAATTTTTAACAATCGGGAATAACATTTATTTTAATAACTTGAAATATTTGTCCTTGACAAAATGCACTAATCTCTCTATCTAATAAAAAAGTTTCAAACAAATGAACAGGTAGAAAAAGATTATAATAACAATAGTAAAAAAAAGACTATAATAACAATAGTATAAAAAAGATTATAATAATAATAGTATACGCATGAAATTGGCGGTGGGGTGAGATCCCGAAAACAAAACAAAAAGCATCTAGCAAACCCTTTGACAGCTGTCATCGGCTATTTATGACAGTCTTTCACAAATACCTTTATAGGTATCTGTTTCTGACGCGCAAAAAATGAACATGCAAACGAAAATTATTAAGATGATTCCCAACGGGAATTGTCTTTTCCGCGCGTTGGCGTATTGTGTATACGGCACTCAAGATCGACACGCAGAGGTGAGACGGAGTATAGTTTCAAATATAGTGGATAATTGGTCTACATTTGCGGGTTTTATTACAGGTAACGAGTCAAACGGTGCTGTGATTAGGTCACCTGGTGATTACAAATCACATATGAATAAAAATGGAATATACGGGGGAGAAGCAGAATTAGCTGCAGCTGCGGACATTTTTAAGATATGTTTAATCGTGTATCACGAAAAACAAATTCATCCACACCGGATCGGATCACAAAATGAAACACAATTCTCGCTACGCTTCACCGGCGACGGAGACAGTGGACACTTTGATGTCTTGCAGAATCAAAATAAAATTCAGATAGCGAGTAATAAGTATGAAAAGTAACAATCAAATAATAGTAAATCTAAATATATCACCAACAGTCAAAAGGACAGCCAGGATTTACGATGACAATGGAGAAAGGAGGAGTTTCAAACAGCAGACAAGGCGATGAAGATGGTGGATGGTCGGAAGTATCACAAAAGAAAGAGGAAAATAAAATTGTAAGTGCGAAGAACCAAATAAGCCATAGAATAATATCCATCAAATATTCGTATAACCAGGTAAGAGGACGACCAGGATCGATGTTGACCACAAGAGAAAGAGGTGTTTTGCGGAATGAACAGCAACGCAAATATAGAGAAAAAAAGAATGTAATGAAGGTGATTTTGGAGAATAACGGGCAGAGCGGTAGTAAAAATAATTCAACGAAGGGTGTCGAAGAATTAGAAGAATCGATTGTGATTATTGATTTGGAAAATAAATCAAGAGGACGACCAACCAATGTGATGGACATAGAAGAGCGAAAAATTAGACGACGAGAACAGCAGCGAAAATATAGGGAAGCGAACAAAAAATATCATACTGGCTTTTCAACCAACGAACAGAAAGGAGGAGTTTCAACCAGCAGACAAGGCGATGGAGACGGTGGATGGTCGGTCGTATCACAAAAGAAAAAGGAAAATAAAATTGTAAGTGCGAATAACCAAATAAGCCAGAGAATAATAATAAACAAATATTCCTATAACCAGGCAAGAGGACGACCAGGATCTATGTTAACCACAAGAGAAAGAGGTGTTTTGCGGAGTGAACAGCAACACAAATATAGAGAAAAAAATAATATAAAGAAGGTGATTTTGGAGAATAACGGGCAGAGCGGTAGCAAAAATAATTCAGTAAGTCAAGGAGATAGATCGATATCAATAGAGAAGGAACACCAATTTTCAACCAACGAATGGAAGCTTAGATTGATGAAAAAAATAAAAGTAAGCACAGAAGGAATTGAAGTGGACAGCAAGTGCAGACCTGTCATCAAATCAACATGAAGGAATTCGCCTGTCTACTAGACAATGCGTAAGGAAATAGTGAGGCGCGTAGCGCCGAGATGGGGTTGGCGCGCGAAGCGCGCAGGGGCGAAGCCCCTAGTCTAAAAAAAAAAATATATTTTTCATGGCCGATTTTGCGCCCCTCCGGTATCTGCACCCTTGGCGGGCGCCCATCTCGCCACCGCCTAGATACGGCGCTGACCAAGAGAACATTTTGATTCGCAGTCACGAGCGCACTCGATATCTCCCTCGTTCGACCCACAGGAGGGAAACTCCGGCGACAAAACAAACGTTGCTCAACCGAACACTCAAGAGGTCGCGGATACCTCAGTCATTACGACTGGCGCGATTCTTGCGAATGCGAAGCCAGATACGGGAGAGGTGTCAGCCGAGACACAAGAGATCGAATTGGAGGCAGAGGTTTTGCAAGTGTTCGGAGAACGTCTCAGATCGGAACGAGTGCTAGCACCGGTGGTGCACAGTCATCTCGCGACGCTTTGGCTGGAAATTATCGAGAAGGGTCTTTCGGCGGAGGAACGGAAAGGGTTTTTGAAAAAGATTTCGCCTGCGCATAATTGTGTCTTCATCGATCCTCCCAAATTGAATTTGGAGGTTAAGGCAGCCTTGGATCGTACAGTCGTAAAAAGAGACGAAAGAATTGTCAAAAAACAAGAAAAGGTCGCTGCTTCGCTCGCCGGCGTGGGGAAGGTTATAGATCTGCTGATCAAATCGAATCTTGCGGATAAGAAGCAATATTTAGAACCCCTCAACGGCGTTACAAAACTTCTGGGGGACCTACAACACGACAAAACATCGATCCGGAAGAGTCTAATTCTGAAAAACATCAAGGCACCGTTCAAAGACACGCTGAAAGATTTGTCATCGAGCGACTGGCTGCTTGGGAAAGAACTTAGCGAAAAAATAAAAGCTGCTAAAGTTTTACAGCAATCATCGAAGGATTTAAAACAGCCCGCCAAGCAATTATCGGATCAAGGAAAAAATTCAAAAAACTCGAGGGGCCCTCCTCAACAAAGTCGCAACAACCGAGGCAACAAGTCGACGTCACGGGGAAGGAGTTATCAGCAGAAATTGGCCGGTCGATTAGCTTTTTTTAAACAAAGCTGGCTCGAAGTAACTTCGGACGAAACCATCCTGAGCTGGATCACAGGCTATAGAATACTTTTTACATCAAAGGTGGACCAACACACACCACTTGCCGAGCCTCGGTGGTGGGATCAAGAAAGGAAGATAATGCGAGAACAAATCGTAACGTTGTTGGCGAAAGGCGCGATACAAAAGTGTCAGTCGGATATCGAACAATTCATCTCAAAAATTTTTCTCGCGCCAAAACCGAAATGGTGCTAGAGAAGAAATATTAACATTTTCGCATCATATATTTCGTCTCGAAACAATTATGAAGCTGACTTCGAATCGAGACGACTTGAGCCAGAAACAGAATATGCTTTATCGAATTCGGTTTTTCGCGAGATTCAAGATAGATGGGGGGAGCCGGAAATAGATTTATTTGCAACACGAACAAATGCGAAATGTAGGCTATATATTTCTTGGTCGCGAGACCCAGGCTCAGTTGCGGTGGATGCATTCACGGTAGATTGAAGCCGATGGTTTTGTTATGCATTTCCGCCGTTCGCAATAATTTTACGCGTTTTAAGAAAATTTACAGACGACCGTGCTAGAGGTATCGTAATTGTACCGTATTGGCCAGCTCAGGTTTGGTTCCCCGTCTTCACTGCCATGTTGGATTGCGAACCAATTTATTTTAAACCGAACGTCAACCTTTTGCGCTCTCTCGATAGACAACCGCACCCGATCTGGAGGAGGATTACCCTGGTTGCAGGACGGCTGTCCGGGAAGCGCTGAAGAGGAGAACCGTGCCGGAGGAAGCACTTTCTATTATGCTCTCCTCGTTGCCGGATTCATCACTCAGACGATATGACAGCTGTCTAAAAAAGTGGTGGTCATTTTGCCATGGAGAGGGCATAGATCCGTACAAATGTGACACATCACAAATAATAAGATTTTTGTCTGCCGAATTTGAGAAGGGCGCTTCTTATGGCACACTGAACAGCTGCCGATCCGCGATTGCGCTGTTGCGGGGGCCCAAGTTGGGAGAAGACGCCAGAGTACGGAGACTTTTCAAGGGCATCGCGAATCTCAGACCGACGAAGCCCAAATACGAATCAACGTGGAACCCACACCTTGTTTCAAACCACGTTGCGCAATGGGGACCGAACAAAGAAATGTCCTTAGAAAGACTTACCCTCAAGTTGGTTACATTGTTGGCACTAGTCACAGCGCAGCGTATGCAGACACTCGCGTCAATCGATATTTGGAATATAGAAAAATAAACGGGGTTGATCGAAATTAAAACTCCGGCGCGGTTAAAGACTTCGAAAATAAACAGAGCACAGCCAGTTTTGAGCATCGCTTTTTATATCGAGAATAAATGTATTTGCGCAGCGTCGGTGCTGGAAACGTACTTAAATGAGACAAAAGATTTACGAGGAAAGGAAACTCGACTGTTTGTAACTCTGAAAAAACCACACAAGGGGGTATCGACCCAGACATTGAGCAGATGGATAAAAAAGACCCTCATGGAAAGCGGGATAGATACAGACGTATTTGATGCTTACAGCACTCGTCATGCATCGACTTCGTCCGCGAAAAAGAGTGGGGTCAATATAGACGCGATTAGAAAAGCCGCCGGCTGGACAGAACGTTCGGGGACCTTCGCTAGGTTCTACGACCGTCGTGTTGTAGGGTGTAAAGGCATGTTTGCGAAAGCGATTTTGGATAGAAGCATTGTATAACATGTTTGAAAAATTAATATATAAGGGTATCGAATTTCTGAGTCATGGAATATCTGCCGTAACGAACTTTAAATAACTACATTCTGATCTTGAGGAAGAGGCGCAAAATACAATTATAGGATCAAACGAACTTACCTGTAAGTGAAGTTCGATCTTAATTGTATGTAGCGCCTCTTCCGAAGAGATCAGTCCCACCCAACAGGTTTTCCCCTTTTTTTCTAATTATATATTAGAAACCCTGAGGGTTAGGTTATACCGGAATATACATGGAATAGGACCGGAACAAAAAACTTGAACTATAAAGATTGTGGTGACATAGGTGCATAGTAGGGGCACTACATTCTGATCTCTTCGGAAGAGGCGCTACATACAATTAAGATCGAACTTCACTTACAGGTAAGTTCGTTTGATCCTATAATTATACTTGCATTTACGTTGCGTAGTGTAGCCGTCCGTATATCGGATACCTTTTCTATGGATCCTGTGATTTTCTTCGTATTTGCTCCCATACATTGGAAATCAGTCCCAGCATTTGTATTAAGGGCGTTGCCTATGCCTCGAAGAGCACGCGCGAACAGAGACTCACGATTTTCCTTCTCATTTCCTCATTTTTGAAGATAATTAGGTTCCTAGGTGGTCATTTTGAAAATAAAGAATAGATCTGTGTCGCCTGTTTTGCCGAATTTTCGATTTCGCTTTCAGATTTGCAAAAAACGTACTTGAAAGTACGTTATCTTTGAAGTGAGACACAGCGGACAGTGAATTTTTGTTCGATATTCGGCAAAACAGGCGACACAGATCTATTCTTTATCTTCAAAATGACTACCTAAGAACCTAATTATCTTCAAAAATGAGGAAATGAGAAGGAAAATCACGAAGCATAAAACAGCAAATTTTTCGCGCAAAAGGCGGGCGGCTGCTAGCGCCACGACCGCGTTGGCCGGCGACCATGCGAATTACAGGTGAGGAGAGTAGACTCAAACCCCCCCACTACAATTCCCCTCCTTTGAATCCTCGTCGCTCGGCACGTGGATAGTGTTCCGCGCTTTTATTTTTGTTCGTGTTTTTCTACCGTGTTTTTTTATTATTTCGAGTCAGTAATTATTCCCGCGATGGCTAAGAAGAGAAGGAACCTGTCTTTGAAGAAGAAAAAACGACCCGGCATAAAGATTTTGGAAAATTTCAGGAAAAAATTAGGTAAATCGAATTATTCATATGATTGATGATGTCGCATCCTCTCCGACTTCGAGATTCAATCACTTGAGTACGAACAATCGCAGGGCTCTAATCTAAGAAGGTACTTTCAAGAGCCGATATTGCTGTTCATAATAGCAGTATAAATTCATTCTCAAGTTTTTTATACATACGAAAATATAAACTAGAATGCATTGTGACGTGTGGTACTAGCCCGGTTTGCATTAGTCGCTAAAATATATCATCAATTTGTTACGTGTTCAGATTAAATGATCGAAATCACTATTCGGCAATTTGCATTAGTGTTTACACTTTGTCGATCATTAGGAATATTCTCATCACTTATTGTGACTACCTAAGTATCCAAGGTAAAATTACAAGGTATCTGGCAGAATTTTCCATACGAAGTAAATACAGCGCGTACGCATTAGGCCACTGAAATACGCGCGTTTTGTTTTTAGAAATAAACTTGACGTAATTCTGGGGTAATCATACATGCATACATTACCTACAAAACAGCCACCTACAAAACTGTCATCAAATCAGATACTACTGCTAAGTATAATTTATTTAGAAACTAATGATGATTTTGAGATGCTATAACTAATGATGACAAAAAAAAAAATTAAAGTCAAAATTGAAATTGAAAGAAAAAAAAACAAAAATTTTGATAAAAAAAAAAAATCGGAGTACGTGGTGCTTGGCGGGCCCATGTTTGTATTGCCATTACAACATTGATATAGCTCGACTTGTGTTTTCTTGTGCTTGTTTTGAAAAGGCCCGCCATGTACCACTATCTCAAATTTTTTTTTTCAATAAAAATTTTGATTTCAATTTTTTTTTGTCATCATTAGTTATAGTATATCAAAATCATCATTTGTTTTTAAATAAATTATACTTGGCGGTAGTATCTGATTTGATGACAGTTTTGTAGGTGGGTGTTTTGTAGGTGGCTGTTTTGTGGGTGGCTGTCACATTAATATACTTGGCGAAAGGTTTTTGCAGCAGAGGTGCTTTTTGGGGATATCAGTACTTTTTGTGGGATTTCACTTGAACATTTAAAAATTTTGCTCGCTTGCTACGCTCGCTCGATAGATTTTTGGGATACAGAATTAATATTTGAGACGAAAATAATCGGTGGAAAAGCCAAATTAGAGCTTTCTCATAATTACATGTATCAGGTCCAAGGTCTTCTACACATTACGAATAGGAAGGGGTGCTATTTTATAGTTTGGACGCCAAAGGGATTGATTTTTGATAAAATAAAACGTGACGATAAATTCTGGACCGAAAAAATGGAGAATAAATTAGCAGATTTCTTTTGCTTTTGTTTGTTACCCGAGATCGTAGATTCTAGACGCGCCCGACAACTCTCAATCCGCGAACCCCCTCAAATCATCGAAGCCCAGATAAGGCCGCGCGTAAGAAACAGTAAATTCACGACCGACAGACGACAAAAAACCGTAATATAAATATATGTACATATGTACATAAATATAATAGCTTTGTATATAACTTACGTGGAATATTTCTGTGATTTATGTTTAGTTAGTTATGTGTATTACTGTGCTAAAAATTTGCTAGTCATATCGTTATAATTATATATCTGATTATTCATTCCAGGAATACTTTCTGCAGTCGGACCAGACTGCGTGTATACCTATATATTATGTAAATATTCTATAGCCTATTTTTTCATTACTATCTGTGACTTGCACTCGTGACGTACTACTTTCCATAGTTTGCGCTTTCTATAGAATTTATTTAGCCATATAATGTATACAATGCTCGATGCCTTGTTATATCAATTTTCTCTATCAAGATTACTGTCATGTTTCACTTATACTGTTTTAATTTAATTTCTATGAGATCCTTTTCATACAGATTCCGTGATTATGTTTATTAAGTTTAAACGAGTTTAATTTTACTTTTACCATTTTATATTATTTTTTATCAATTTGTATTTATTTGGTGCAAACCCGATCATGGTTGGGAGGTAGGGATGGGTTAGGTGGGTCTCTGTTTGATAGCGACCTCCACGTGGTGAGACCTGGGAGATTGATGATATTTTCGTTGTTATATCATGAATTTGCTCACAACTATTCGTTGCAATTTTCAATTTAAAATGACCTGTGACGACGTCTGGCCGGTATTCGTAAATAGTTACGTATTATTTTCGAAACTGTATTAGGAACAGCTCTCAGCCGATCAAGCCATGCTTTGAGCTGACTCAAGATAGTCCTGCAAATCGAACCTGACTATGAATACCGGCTATTAGACTGTTACCAGTCACGTGATCGCATTGCGTAGAAATACGGACGCCGGCGAATATAATTTTCGTTGAAATATTAAGAATGTATATCTATGTATATCAACATACGTATAAGGAATTCTACGTTACGTCAATCAAAAAATGACCTCGTATTTTTTCAATCTATTCATACTTTTTTTCACACGAAATAGAGGTACAAAGAATCGATACGCATTTTGGTGTTCGTCCGAATTATGTTTGTTTTCGGAAGTTACAAGACAATCATTCAATTTTGATGCAAAACGAGCGCCCATATATCCGACGTAATTCGTTCTATTCGACGTAAAGACATTATTTACAGTGCATTCGGAAGGTGAACGAATAAGCTTTCATAAAAAAAACGCAATGTTGAACATTATTGAAAATCCCAATTTTTATAAACAATTCAAATGTTTGACGATTTTTACCTCATTAATGACAAGTTTTTGAATTATAAAAAAAATAGTTTTGGGTTCCTTATTAAATTCTGTATTACTAGTAAATTTTTCAAGTGGAATCTGAAAGGAGTCTACTTTTTTTTCTATTATTCATCAGGTGCTGCGGCGTGCCGAGCGCGACACACTGGGCTGTTTAATAGTATATTGCACTACTAGGGCCGAAAGTATGAATTTCCTGCACTGCGTGGAGTAGGGCCCGAGGCGAAGCCGAGGGCTCCACGGCGCGCAGTTCAGGGCTTTCATACTATCGACCCGTGTGGTGTATACTATTTTCCTTCATAGCCGGTCGAAAGTACGACAGATAAATATGCATATCCTTTTTTAATGCCTGCCCGACATTTGCTGCACGAGCAAAGCGAGTGCTGCTGGTCGGGGGCAGGCATCAAATACAATTATACCGGAAGAAAAACATAAATTTGAACAAATATCTTTATTAATGAATTAAACTTATAATTATAAATAAATAACAAATATATATATTTATTGTATTAGCATAAAAAAGAACGAAATTATTAAATTTATATGATAGTACTATTATAAATTATTATTTTTGTCATCTTTCTATTTATCGCAATCGAAATAAAAGTTGTTGATAATATTTCCATGAAATATACAGTTTTGATAAATATTACCCGGATTTTGATCAGTAGTTGGATTAAAAGAGATTGATTGTGACGTTTGTTCGCTTGTACAATGATCGGTTCCGATGATTTTGATCGGATTTTGCGGTAGCTTATTGTCTTTGTTTTTTGAAAAAACCGAAATTGGTTTTTTTTTCTTAAAATGACTAGGTTTTATCATTTGTTTATTCTTAGGTTCAAGAATTTTTTTGTTGCTCGCGGTTCTGAAAAACACCTGTGGTGACTTCGGTATTTCAGGTTCATCAAGTTCATCAATCCTAGCAAGATCCTCATCATCAATTTCAAAATCGTCAGAAAAGGTGTGAAAGTCTACTTTAGCATGTGAAGGTTCATCAGAATTTTTTGGATTTGTTATTTTAACTGAACAGTCGTTTTTCGCTGAACTTGTTGATGGTTCTGGATCAGTCACGGTGGATGCGGTTGCATAGGTTATGCTTTAATAAATTTTTTCTCGATTTTTCATCGAACTCTCCACATATCCCATAAAAAGTTGAATAAGATTTTCAGAAACAAAATAAGTATCATTTGAGTACCTATTCAAGAACTAAATATGAATATAATAAACTCATTTTTAACGATCATATTATAAACAATCTGATTAAAAAAATAACCTTGTGCAATATTTGTAGATTTCCATCCTCCTAACTGTTTCAGCATTGTTATATTAGCACCTGAGTTAGATATTAGGTCCTATCATAATTCGGTGGTCACTTTTATTTTTTCACAGTTGTCCACCTGTTTGTGATAACTTTGAGGTTATGTTACTGTTATGTAGTGTTGACGTTTAAATTTCAGAAAACATACGCAATTTGTTTTTACGCGCCGTTTTGACAATGGCAGAATTGAGGAAGTCTGTAACTGTGCAAGAACAACGCGCATTTTTGAAAATTTGTACTCTGCTGAATTATTCAACTGGACTATCGGGAAAACTTTTGCAAAAAGCAGTAGGCAAGAACGCGCTCAAGAAAAGTGTAGTGATTAATTGGATGAAATCGTTCAAGGAGGGACGGACAAATACTGAGGATGCACCGAGGTCGGGTCGACCGTGATCGCCTTCCAGACAAGAAAGGCAAGAACGAATTCAGGAACTGTTGCGATGCTCCAGTAGAGTGAGCATTAATGACATCTCCGCACAAATGAACATACCTTTCGCATCGGTAGAAAGACTATTAAGAGACGATTTATGTCTGGTGTCCAAGCTCGGCGAATATGTTCCTCATTCGTTGTCGCCTTCCCAGAAGGAGAAGCGAGTTAATATTGCACATATGAACTTGTCGTGGCTTAGTCGTCGCAAAGATGACTTAAGGGGTTAGGTGGGTTTCAAAATTTCAAAAAATCGAATTTTTTTTTTTTTTGCTTATCTTATAATTGAATATGTTGAGAATATTCCTTTAAAATTTTAAAACGATACGAGTCATATTCCAAGAGATATAGCCTTTGGATGTTTCACCCATCAGGCTATAACCGAGCGTGACGCAGGTATATGGAGGCAGCTGCTTAGCTATTGTTCGTTTATTTTTGTGATGCGAATACTAGGCTTAGGACTTGCCGGATGTAAAAAATTCTGTGGTTTGGTGGATATAAGTTCCTCATTCTTGAATGCATCAACGTACAATTTTTATGTTTATAAAATACATGAGTGCGTCATAACTGTTGCCGAATCAATTTTGTTGTCTGCTGCAAATCAAGAAAAAAAATGAACGTGTGATGAAAATAATGTTGAAGATACGACAGATGTTACCGTGTCAGGTGATGGCACGTGGAAAAAACGTGGGTTTGCATCATTATACGGTGTAAGTACGATTATTTACATGTTATTTGAATGTAAATCTTCAATCGCGTTTTTCTCGAAACTACATTTTTGAAATCGGTAGTCACGATTTCTCGAAAACTTACGAACCGATCTCTTTCAAATTTTGCACACTTCTTCAAAATAACATTATCTCGTGATTGAACGAAGGAATTTTTTTTTTTTTCTATTCCAAGTAATTTTTCAAGGCCATGAAGGGGGCAAATTTTACTCAAAATAAGGGTTTTTTGTTTTCAACGCCGCCAAAAATGTGATTTTTGTTTTTTTTTTCCTTCGTCCAAGCACGAGTTTTAAACATCTACTAACAGAAAATTTTTGGTTTTTGCATTTCAGACGAATCTGTCATGAGTTATCCTGACTACGCCGAGAGAACTTTTTTTTGAGGGGTCATAGCAGACGACGTGTCCACGCCTTAATTTTCAATATTTTTCAATGAAAATTTCACAAACTATTTATAAAATATGTATCTTTTATGTGTTAAATTGATGGAATGAAATATTCTGTTGATTAAATAAAAAAAAAATCATAAAAATGTACCTATTTTGAGCTTTTGAAACCCACCTAACCCCTTAAGAAGATTCATTTGCCTGGACGAAAGTTGGGTCGAATTTTTCACCCCCCTTCAAAGACATCAAGCGCGCTCCTGGGTTGGACCAGGCACATCAGCCGAGCCCATACCACGCGCAGAGTTGCACGAGAGAAAGGTCTTGCCGATAGTGGGCATGGATGTTCACGGCGTGGCGTTTTGGAAAACTTATGAGGAAAATATTACAATGACAGCCGAGCGCTATAAATCGTTTTTAGAGGAATATATCCCAAAATGGGCGATACATCGCAACATCAGAGCACCAGTTCTACTGCATGACAACGCTAGACCCCACAAAGCCTACGTAGTTCAGGAGTTAATCGAAGACAGGAGTTGGATTGAGTTGCCGCATCGACGATAATCACCTGATATGAATCTGTGCGATCGATTTCAACTGTTTTGGCCATTTGAAGCGTCAGTTGTCTGGCCATCGATATAACAACAAACCAGAATTGGATTCCGTCATTAACACCGTAATTACTAGCCTTAATGAAGATGGAACATTTAATGGGGTCAATGACCTCCCGTCAGTCTGGCAGCGTGTCATTGATAGCGGAGGGGACTACTAATTATTAAACAAGAATATCATTTACTATTAAATAAAAAATAAAACATTTGTTGAAAAATAAAAGTGACCACCGACTTATGATAGGATCTAATAATAACGTCGCGCTAGTTCTCCGAAAACAATGTCCAGTATACTTTTTAGAGTTAGGCAATTTTAAATAGGATGCTATCAAGTAAGGCGTTTCACCGATTTTATTTCTACCGATGACTTGCTTCAGGCATTTTTCATTATAATATTTGATAATATATTTATAGAGCTTATAATATAATATTTGATAGAGCTTATAATATAATATTTGATAGAGCTGTATTGCTTGACCTTGAGATAAAAACGTTCCCCAATTATACATTTACGAGGAACATCATTTTTCGTTTCTCTAACAGAAACAAGATACTTATCACCAAGATCTTCGATATTATCCAATTCAATTTTACTAAGCTCATCACATCGTATGGCCCTACAAATGCCAAATATAAGAATCACCTGAAATAATAATAATAATCATTATTATAAAAATGAGATTTTGATTTAATGAAGAGCTTGATAAAATTAATACCTACCTTTGTAACTAAATGTGTGAGGTCTGATGCATTATTTATAAAGTCCATTATTTGATTCCACTCAAAGAGTAATGACTTTTTAGATTTATGTCCTTTAGAATTGTTTTTAATAAAACTTCTCAAATTTTGAAATTTATTAATGTCAATATTTTCGTTTGCACTTACGGTGTTTTTTAACATTGATCGAAAGGACCATAGAGTTGGAGGGCTTAACCTCCTACTCAATTCTTTAAAATATACAATCAATTTAGTCTCTTCTGAAGTTGACACAGAACTTGTATGGTCTATCTTCCATTTTTTGTACGCATCGTAGACTAATTTGTACCTGTCTGCCACGGTCTTACATACAGGTCTGGTAAGTCCGGCACTTTTGAGTGGTAGGGGGTGTCACCGTAAGTGAGGCACACGGTCTTGTTTCCTATCTATCCGCTTGGGGCGCCATTGGCCCGGGGTATGATAGATATAGATATATACCGTTAAGATAACCTGCTCATCGAAGTTTTTGACAGTTCATGACTCAGTGTAAAGTGTGTAAACGGCGGATCATCTACACAAGATCTCAAACTGTCTCAAAAGTTGTGAGCCCTCGCTTGATGTTTATGGATTTTATTGACTTAAACATTTGAGGTTTCCGTTAAAATAAAACAATTATCACGCCCGCCATGGAATGCTAGTAAACATCTCAATCATTTTTTATTCGCATCTTTCTTCATTTTTGAGTGTTATTCAGGATTGTTGATTCCGAAAAATCAGCTGTTCGGATCTGATTTATGATGGGCTCACCCCGAGGGGGCAGCGCTGCAGACGGCGAAGACGAGAACCACGGTTTTGCCTCATTATCTGAGTCATTCCCCACCCTACTAGTTTCCGGACCTGTATGTAAGACCGTGCTGTCTGCTGACTTCTTTGGTAATGTGCCGGTACTATGAAACCGAATGCCCGTGAGGGGTGGAGGAGGCTAGCCCGCGTCACCCCCCCCCCCCCCCCCCCCCCACTCCGGCGACACCTCGGTTGCTCCGTCTCACTTGTTTCTTTACTCTCTCTCTTAAACATCATTTATAGGTAACTACGAGTACACACACCCTGCGTCGTCACCAGACTTTTGACAAGACGTTAAGATTTCTAAATCCACGTTGAAAAGGGTATGAACCTTTGATGTTGATCACAAATATCACGATTTCAGGCCAATGACTTATCAAGAAAATTCTTCGTGGATAAATAAAATTTCATGTTTTACTTAATACGACCTTAATCCGGCGTTGAATCAAGCTTATCGAATGATAAAAAGGAATCGTAAATTATACGTTGGCAGGTGACATAGATCCCCAACACTGAATGATCCTCAATCTAATCAGTCTGGCAAATTCAATAAAACGCATTTTCTTATCACAACGTCGAAATGCAGAATAAACACATAACATCCAAGCACGGCTTATCGGAAGCAATGATTGTTGAAAACTTTTATATTGCAATTACAAATACTAAAAGCAATTACTACTACTAACCTTATAAAAGAACCGAAGAATGCTCATATTGGAGATAAAAACAGCCGCTGAAAACAACTGTTGTTTTTCACTGATTTGTGTTGCTCCTCGATTAAGTGCAATCGATCACAAGTATTTATTATTGTTTTAAACGTTAATTAATACGTTTGCTGATCGCATGTTCTATTTATCACTGAGAAGTGTACTTGACGTGCATTATAGATAATCAAATCACACTGGCCTTTGCCTGAATTTTTTAAATCGAGCAAATTTTACACATTGTCTTTAATTTTGGAACTTCAATACATTTAAGTCATTCCACAGTGTTCAAAACTTCCGTGGCTTATTGAGCTTCACTACTTTGCATTTATTTAGTGAATGTTTTAGTGATATAAGCTAGAGCTTGTAACATGTGAAGTGTCAATTTGGCGAACTGAACTAATTTTCCACTGATTCCGAAATTCCATTCCATTTTCCTCCTGAGATGCTTGAAGTTAACGCAAAAGTGGGCGTTGCTTAGATACAGTCAAGGAAGTAACGATTTTTTAAAGCATCTCAAGGGTAGATTAATGACGATGAGTAAAGCTTATTCCAATATTCGAAGTACCTGCGCATTTTTGTTAAAATATTTACTGCATACAATTGAGAAAATCATTGGAAAAATCTATGATATACTTAAGACTTGAAAAGTAATAACCGTTTTCTGATTTCAGTAAATACTCATTGATTCTTATTCATATCCGAAAATGAAAATCGTTTTCTCCTTATGTTCTCAAATTTCTGTTCCGGAAATCGAAAGCATATTTGTATGTAGCTGTATCGTACGGACCTTCTTGGCGTGAGTCAGATAATTCTGGTTCTTATAAAATCTAACAATATACGAGCAGACTCCGTACATAGTTTATTCCAAAGACTCGACGAATTTTATTCTAATTTGTGTCAGGCATATGTGAGCGTTGCGAAAGTTTTTATCAGGCAGAGCTCGATAATTTTCTTAGGCCTACCCGACAGACATTGCACTTCCTTTAAAACCGTTTGTCGACTTGGTGGAAATACGATAAATATGAATACGTAACCGGCACAAACGTCTTGAATTAAAACTTACGATTGTTATCTATTCTAACAGTTGTTAACATTTATTTTTTCCGTTGTCTAACATTGTCGAGAAAAATACTCCCATATCACGTATAACGTATCCGTGCACAGATAAACGTTGTGCAAATGATTAACTTGAAAAATCAATTCAGGGCCATGGGATTTTCGATGAAAAAATATACAACATCTCGCAGTTAATATTACGACACTGACGCTGTGTAATGAATTCGATAGATATACTTTTTCATTCATACGAAGGTAACACATTATTTGACATTGGCTGCTTTCTCACGATTGAATGAATTTTTATGGGGGCCCCTGGAGCCTAGTCCATGCCGACGACCATGCCCTGCGATGAAGATAAGACTGTTTAATATTTCATTCGTAATACTTAGATATTATGCAAGCAATGAGTTCGTGAGCAGCAGTATTGTGTACTTAACGCTGACACGTGGCCGCATGGAAAATCCCAAACATTGAATGAACCATTTATTTATTTTTTTACTCTTTACCAGTTCGGAAAGCTTTACATACGACATTCAACGTATAATCATTTATCCAGTATACTTCATATCAACTTGTTGTGTTAAACTGGATCGTTATGCGCAGTGGACTATTCGAAGTGCGCTGAAATTATTGTGACAGCTTTCCCTCATACCGATAATGTGAATCTGGTGGAACTCTTCGACAATTGTTTATCAAGAAGTGATTTCGACATTATTATACCTACTCATTATCCGGAGTGGACGAAACCTTATCACCTAAGCCTGGAAGTTATTGTTGATTGAATTTAACTTAGTGAATGGATTCGTCTGATAGAATTCACTTCTCTTCGACCATGTGTAAACAATGACATCAATTTTATTTTTACAACCTCTTCAGCAGCTTTCCTTTCAGCCAATTGCTAATATTCAATTTTTTTTAAATAACCGAAGATAAGCGTGGCTCGTGATAATAAAGCTAGATAATGTCGTGGTAATATACTCTGGCCACCAACGTATTCTATCCACCACTTCATTCTAATCGTTTAGCACGATCTGACATCTCGAAATCTCAGTACACTTTGACTTTTCAAATTATAAATTCTCGCCCGTTCCGCCGATCCCTGTGCGCATCTTGATGTAAAGACACGCAAACTTGGTGACATCTCTATGTTCTTCTGAATAAAACAAGAACAGTGTGAAACAAGTGCTAATACATGGAGAGTATCGGAATCGTTAGTGGCAGACCAGTGCCACAAGACACTAAAAAATTATGGCAATACTCCGCAGCGATTTCTGGTAAAATTATTACTTTTTAAACGGTTGAATGTTAAAACTTCATATATTGGTTAAAAATTAGTATATTTGACCAAATGTCATACACGAGTTTTCATGTACATCTTATTTATTAACAAGTGGAAATGTATCGTAAGTTAAACTTCTGATTCCGTAATGGTTTCGACAAAGAGAACCACGAAATACATCAATGCGACGCTTATTTCTTGATGAAGAACTTCAGACGCTAAGCGAGATAGAGGATTCAAGTTACTATTTGGACTGTGTAAGAAAGTTATTATAAGACTTGATTTGTGGCGGGTTTTTATTAGATTTCTTGACTTCTAATATATACGTACAATTTGTGGTAGCTCTCTTGTCTTTTATCAAAATTTTAAACGTGGGCGTAAAGATCTTTGCGTTGATACCTGAATAAACTCAAGCTTTTCTTGTGGGAGAATAATAAATCGTGTACTGGCAATTGAACGAATGATTGAAAATTCGAAAGTATGAGAAATAGAACTGGTTGATAGGTATTTTTTTTGAACGCGTTGGCTGATAAGAAAAATTTGTCCCCCATGCAAGGTCTTTTGGTAAAGTGCAAGTGTGCTAGAATACACAAGTGTTGCTACGTAGCAAAAATAATAATGTTCGACACATCTACAAACTGTTGCATATTTATTATGAACATTCTATATAGTATTACCCACATCCGCCGATTCTGGGAAATCATCATCGAGATGAAGCATTATTTATGAAGCATACATTACTTTGAATATATGTGGAACATTCCATGCCAACATACCGAGCTCGTGACCCCGACCAATTTAAACTTCAATCTTCCTTGGACAAACCACGAAAAAACTTTTTAAATAATTCTTTTTTATTCGTTATTCAAGGTATCTCAAAAACGCCATTTCCGAAAAAATTCACAAACATTCCTTCATGCGAAACGATGACTTTAAGCGCAGAACAGGAGTGTGATTCTGTCGTTTTCTATTTCTTCAGAGGGATTCAAACATTTTATTTCGCAAATTTCAACGCAAGTTGTACCATTCTTTTATTTCAGATAGGATGATAATAGGAAACCCTACTATAAATAAATATTAATTTGTCTTAAAGATACTTATCGCCTATTATTATTCATATTTCGGAAATTCCGAGGTGAAGCGCCGAAACAAAAAAAAAAAAAAAAAAATGGAACCACTTGCGTTAAAATCGTTGAAATAAAATGATAGAATCCCTCTGAAAAAATAGAAAAAATCGGAATCACACTTCCGTCCTGGGTTTAAAATCATCGTTTCACGTCAAGGAATGTCCGTGAATTTTCTGGAAAAAATAGCCATCTTGACAAAGCTTAAAAAACGAATAAAAAAATAAAGAAATAAATATAAAAACATTTTTTCATAGTTTTTGGAGGATGATTGATCATATAAAAAAAGAATCAGAAAAATCTAAATTGGTCGGGGTCACGGGCTTCGTGAGTTTGGCATGGAATGCACCTTATTTAACTTAGCAATGAAAGCCTTTGTGATTGTCACGACATCAGGATCACATAGATTATAATTCTTTGGGCTCGTGTAGTAATAAAAAATTTGAGATTAAGTCACACGATTAAATAGAAATGATGGATTCATCCTCGTGTAGTTCGCGTGGGGTCTCTGGAATTACAGCGATCTAATTACTGTTAATTAATGTATTGCCCTCCCACTCGATTGCCGCGATAACTGTCTCTAATCAAGATAATGTGTTATTTACCACTAGATATATGGATTATTTCCATTTAAAACTGTTCGGGGTTATTCATGCTGCTCTCGAGTATCGGTGCATTAAAATTGTAATCCGTAAAGATTAAATCTTCGTACCGTTGGAAATGTTTGGTAGTAGTCGAGGAAATAAAGCACTAAAAACGGCCCAACTGTCGATTTTTTGAGCAGTAAGACGGATTTTAATGCGGTTTTTTGCATTCGATTCGTAAGAGCGCCTACAAACTTTGTGAACTAAATTGATTAATTAATTTTTTGAAAATGCATTATGGCATTAATAATATGCATTTTGCAAGTGCACTTCCAAGAGACACTAAATAAAAAATTTACTACTCGGGGGTTTTTGGGGTCGCTGAACACGAATATCGCCACGGTAACCGTCTTCGAGGTACCTGGTGCCCAGGGTGGACAGTATCAACGTCTTCTCCTAGAGTTTTGGCGAAAATTGTGATCGAATTTGTCGAAACTCGTTGCTTGGGGGTTTTTGGGGTCACTGAATACGAGTATCGATACGGCAACCGTCTCCGAGGTACGCGGTGCCCAGGGTGAACGTTTCAACGTCTTTTTCTGGAATTATCTTGAGTATTATCATTTTTACCTCAATTAAAGTATATTGTTCTTAATTCAATCACAAATTCGATCACAATTTTCGCCAAAACTCTAGGAGAAGACGTTGATACTGTCCACCCTGGGCACCAGGTACCTCGGAGACGGTTGCCGTGGCGATATTCGTGTTCAGCGACCCCAAAAACCCCCGAGTAGCAAATTTTTTATTTAGTGTCTCTTGCATGCACTTGCAAAATGCATATTATTAATGCCATAATGCATTTTTAAAAAATTCATTAATCAATTTAGTTCACAAAGTTTGTAGGCGCTCTTACGAAGCGAATGCAAAAAACCGCATTAAAATCCGTCCTACTGCTCAAAAAATCGACAGTCCATTGCTTTATTTCCTCGACTATAGCTGTAAAATTGGAAACGAAATGCTACTTTAGTGAACTGAACTGGAAAATACTAAGATTCTCAAAACACTAAAAGGCCCGAGACACGGGCCTCGCGGTATTAATTTACATTATTTTTTATTCTATTTTACTGTCATTCGGAAGATCGTCGGATTGATATTCCCAAAAAACATTTCACTTTTTTTCCATTTATTTCTTTTACCGACATCGTCAATTTCTACTAGCGCGCGTTCAATGTACTATGGCACGTAGAGAGATAGGCATATCACTGGCGAACGCGATCACGGTTATAAAATAAAGGTTTCGGCTTGACGTTATGGAGAACCATTGAGTAAATAAAATCGCGATCGATCAACAGCGACGCAGTTGGAAACCGAAATGAAAAAAATGCGTGTAAGGTCCCTAGATATATTATATGTAGGGAAAGTAAAGGTTATAGCTAGAATAAAGATAACAGAGCAGGAAAGAGTTAGAAAATCGTTAATATAAAAGAATCCAAGCCAAATAGGCATAGCAAGAGCAGCACAAGTAACTGCAAAAAAACGCGAGCTATAGAAAATCACGAATCAAACATGGCTTACTGACGAAAAGGGGAAACAGGCGAGTGGAATTTCAAAAACTCTAATTCTTACGCATTAACCAAAAAACCAGAAAACAGTCAGCTAAGGTGACTCACATATCACCAGCTGATTCGCTCTTGTATCTGACCAGAGATTTATTCTTCGAATACTCGCACTGTTTGCACATTTTTTGAAATACTGTAATTACATAATATACTTCACCATAATTGAAACTCCATTTTTTATCATCTAGCCAACTGACAAAATGGTTTATAGGATAACATAATTAGCCTCTTGTTGACACTAATAGATTATTTGATTTCTGCCAAGACAAGACCACCATTATCCTTATTTCAATCTTTTCTTTATATTACTTTATTATTCTTCTACCTCTGTTTCGTATTATTTTACTTTTTCCAATTCCTCTGACTGTTCCTACGTACAATCAACTTTTTTGTTATTTTTTTTTTATTTAAGTGCGGAATTGATTAATTCAACGATCACAGCTAGGATGACAGAGGTTCTCGGCTGATAAACATATTAAAGTGCCAATTGTTTATCATTGCATGCAAAATCCAAAATTCATAAAACTAAAAGTATTATATTAATTATACTCAAACGCCCAGAATTGCGAATACAGTCTTATACTAGCGACCCCAAAGGATTTGAATGTATGTACACATCAATCACATATGCACACGCGCATACGCACGGACACTTTGAAGAAGTTGATTACGATCGGCTATCACTCTGTTTTTGAATGCGAGATAGGTGCTATTGACCGATCGAGTCACGGGAGTCGATAAACAAATTATCCAATACTCGGTATTGTCATTGCGACTTTACCAGCGGTCCTTGGGGATTTTTTTGTAAAAGCAGTTCACTGTGAGCAGCAGAGCCGTATCTAAGCGGTGGCGAGATGAGCGCCCGCCAAGGGCGCAACTACCGCAGGGGCCCAAAATCGGCCATGAAAAATAATTTTTTTTTTTTAGATTAGTGCATTTCGTTGAGGACAAAAATTTCACGTTATTGAAATAAATGTTATTCCAGATTGTTAAAAGTTACCGTACGTAAGTGGTGTGTAATTACAGTAGAACCTCGATTATCCGAATCAATTGGGACCGGAACTAGTTCGGATAATCGAAACGTGGGTTCTTTGGGACGAGATCATAAACAACACCTTTTTACATAAAAACAGTACATAGATATATACATATATTAAAACTGCGCGACGAATCTCCGTAAGCGGACTAACAACGTTTGATGAAACAAAGCGCGTTTCAACACGCTCGATATGCGCCTTTGCATGACTGCGATTCTCGCAAAGATACATTGTTACTCACGGCGGTGGCAGCGAACAACAATGTATATTTCGCGCCAACGTTCGGATAATTGAGCGTTCGGATGATCGAGGTTCTACCGTATGTCTATTACTCTTACGGTAATACTGTGAACAGTCCAGTTGGCTAGTTACAACGTGACATTACCTTCATCTCCGCCCCTCCCTTGCCGCCTTACAGTTGAAAAAAACACAAAATTTAAGCAAGCATGTCGTAACTGGAACAATATCAGAACCGATCATAACCCTCCCGCGGCGCCTGGACTTCTCCATGTTTCATAGCAAAGCTTTCAAATAGTTTATGTAAATACATGTAATATAAGTTTTTAATCGAATATTTTTTCGCATTTTATTCAATTTATTAAAGTATAAATTTTACGTCTTCGTAGGCCTTCTATGCACGGTATTTTTGTAACTACGATTTTATTGTTCAGAAAATTTATTGTCAGTATAATTGTCTGCAAATAAGGATGTACAGTCAATTTACATTCCACTTCTGTCAGTCAGATACAAACATTTGTTTTATGTAAATAACGTCTCTTACAAATAGTAAGCTCATATTTTCATATAAGGAAAATATAGAATTTGACACAAATTCCACCAAAAAATTGGTATTTTAAAGAAGCGGAATTCTCGGATCAAAAAACCTTAAACCTACAACTTTGCACTTTAATTTCGTAAAATAGAGAGATTTCCGTGGAAGGACCCCCGGATCCACCGTTTTGGTTGGGTAGTATTCCGTAACCACCAAAACCCGCGGTGTGGGGGGACGCAAATGTCAAGTCCCGCCAAGTTTGCGGCCATACCTAGATACGGCTCTGGTAAGCAGATATACGTAAATAATGATTGGCAATCACGTTGTTGCAAAAGCGTAGCAATTGGTATTGGCCAATTGGTTTTCGTGATTTGACAATTGAATTATATATATCCAGCCGCTACGGATAATCATTGTGACCTTGCCAATGATTCATGCGAGTTCAAATACACGAAATACCCGACACACTGCCGCAGATTGCCCTATTTCTACAACCAATATTACAAATATCCAACGGATTATTTTAAAAACACAGGCACGGAAAAAAAGAAGTTCTACACGGGTATGTTCAATTGGCTTAAGAAAAATATTTGGTTACTCGTATTTATTTTTTAATCCTGTTTTTATTATTACGTGAAAATTAAGTTTTGCTTTTCAAATGTTAATTCCTTTGAATATTATATGAACAAAATACAGGGTGCTCCAGAAGTAAGTACGTGAAATGATAGGTGTAATAGAGAGGGTCGAGTTGACTGAATTAACCTAAAGAACAGGTGGTTTCCAAAGTCGTGTTCGCGAAATAAAACCGGCTAAAAAATCTCACTAAGCGCCGTCATGTAGGCAACCAACTATACAGCAGGCGTCGGTTAAACGCAGTGTTGGGTACCGCTAATTACTTAGTGTGATTAATTAGATCGAAATTACTGATTACGTTGTTAATTTATCGACAAAACGATAAGCTTCGAAAAAAAACGACAAAACATAACAAAGGTAACAAAATAATTTCTTATAGTACGGAATATGTACAATTTCACGTGTTCAATCAGATTGTTCAAAGTGTCCGCCACCTTGAAGAAGGCACTCCGTGCAACGTCTTGTCATTGCCTCGGGTATTCTAGCGAGTTTACCATTTATTGACTTCACGCAAAAACGTTGTACCGTTGCCTACGGCTGAATAAAACTGATTCATTAGAGTACGAATAAACGCACTGTACCAAATCCTTCAAAGCCCTCCACTGCCATTACGATAAGTTTCCGGCCATGAGTGTCTTACCTCAAAATTCTTGCCCAGACAGTCGTTACTCACCCTAGAAGTATGTGCAGGGTTCACATAAATACCCTGTATATTCAAAACATTGAAATTAAAATCAAAATTTCATCTTTTTAATAATACGGTATTTCGCCTCTCTTTCCGTAGAGTTTAGTTTGTGGGCGTAAATATTTTGCTAGTCTTTTGTCACAAGCACGCTATTTCAGTGATGCACAACACTATACCCTCATGTGCGCAATTTCCTTTAAAAATTTGCTGAAATTTGTTTTTTTCGATCTGAGCTTGCTGATGCTTACGATCCAACATTCAACTTATTTAGAACCTATTTCCGTAACTAAATATAGAAAAAAAATTCTTGCTTACCATAAAATATGGCCGGTTAAAAACATGTAGCCACGGAGAGTACCCGGGTACCCACTTGTAGTTTAAAAATGATTTTTTGTAACACCTGCACAGGAAGTTCGACTCCACGCGCTGTGGCGGATTCTCCACAGTTTAGAATTTCATAGGAAATATCACACAACCGTTAGAAATTGTATTTTCCTCGCAGTTTTCTGAGCTGAACAGATGTAACTATCGTCATTGGACATGATGATTCCTGACTACGATCGCGTCCTTCTGTGTTGTAGCAGCACGTCTTCGTCAGGTTGAATTACTATGTTTACAATTTTCCCAAGTCAAACTTTCCGTTACAAGATGTTACAAAAATATTGCCACTAACATTTCGAACATCTGCCAACCGCCAATGATCAAAACTGACCACGCTCTGCCTGCGTAGTGTTCGGAACCCGTGCTCCGATTTCCCTTTGCGGCAACTGAACTGTCCTGTAAGACTTGAAAATAGCTGTTATACTTTTTATTTATGTTTATTTAATAAAATGAATCGATTTTGGATGATTCAGCACTCAAAAAATAATAAAAACCATAGAGATAGGTACCCACGGACTCCGGGTACGTATTAATGTGGTAAAAGGTGCCCACATAAGGGTTGAAGGAGGCTTGATGTTGTGAATCAAGTTTTCCCTTCACGTAGTGAAAATTCGAAACTTCCTATTTAACTCGCGTGATAAAACAAAATCTCACCCTTCTGCGCAATGGCTGAGACCAAAATTTCAAATATAATGATAAGATAATATTAGGTTAAAATCGAAGTAGAATTTATTATTAAATTTAATTTTTGCTAATAAAAAGTAGTAATAATTCCAAATACTATGAAAGTGAAGAATGTGTCATTTCAAATAAGGGAGTAATAATAACAAAATATTTAGGGAAATACCTTTAACCGCTGAGTGAATACCTTTTTTGCCTTCATATTTTAGGTATTAAAGAAATTTATTTTTCACTATTATAAAAATTATAAAATTTTGTAACGGTAAAACAATTGTCGAGTTGTCATTTCATTTGAAATTTAAAAAAAATAAAACTTTTAAAATGAGTGTGAGAGAATCTCTCTACACGTTAGTGCTAAGAGGTCAATTTTCACTCGGATAGGCTTTGGTTGCGAAGATAGCGCTATTCGAAATTCTTGGATTTTCGTGCGGAGCGAAACTCATTTTCGATCATCGATGCTGAGTAAGGAGCGATCGCGGCTCATGCGGTAAGATGCCAGACTCGTAACTTGGAGGGTCACGGTTCCCGTCCTCGGACTATTTTTTGAAACTCTCTCTATTTCGTCTTTTTCTGTCCTTTGGGGAAAAAATAGTAAAGAATGAAACATACATTTTTTTAGAGTGACTATAGTTGTAATTTAAACTGTTTTCTATGTGGCGCACTGAATTTCAAACATAAAATATTTTCACACTTCCCGAAGCTTGAGTTCAATAACTAAAACTGTCTCTACCCTCGCATGTCCCTCCAACAAATTTTTTGATCCCAGTGGCAATATCTGGTAACCTATTCAACAATTAGTAATAAAAAATGAATTTTCTTATATATGTTAATTTTTCGTGAAACGAACAATTTCTGTAAAATCCAAGAAAGGGACAATTTTATGCTGTGTTGTGTGTTTCAATTTAATTATAACTAAATAATGTTTTGTATTAAATTCCTTTCTGGTAAATTCAGAGATTATCATATAATTCGTGACCGACCGAAATTTCAGTTTCGGCCAGTTTCGGCCAAAAAATCTAGTTTCGGTTTTAGTTTCGGTTTCGGCCAAAATATAGCCGAAACTTTCGACCCCGCCGAAACTCGAGTGTTCGTGAATTTTCGTGCGTCGTTCGGTAAAATTCGCAGCTAACTCGTGCTTGCTCGTCGGCGGGGCCCCGGCTCATTGTCAGTTTGCCACTGTCCATTCAATCGTGAGTTGAGGTTATGTTTTGCAATTGAGTGATTTGGTAAGTATTTATTTTGTTTTTATTAGTACTTCGTTTTATTTTCATTAAATTATCTAAACTTATTGTTATCGAACATTATTTTGTTGAGTTTTATTTCTAAACGACAAATGAAAGTGGTGATATTGGATTTCGTTTTACTTGGATTCGCATATTGATTTAATATATGTAACTGTTGGTGAATCACGTGCTATATCCTCATTTTCACAATGTTTCCCAAACAAACGATTAAGTAAATGCTATGATTAATTTATTATATTGTGTGATCTTTATTTACTTAATAATTTTGTTTGGCTATGAGGGAATAGGAGAATATAGCTCACGAGAATTATCTAGTCAATCATCTCGACTCATTCTTTTCCTTTTACTGCGCGTTTTTTTTTTTTATATTTAAAATTAAATTTGTGTTTGTTTACCCGAATAAACTTTCCCCAATTAAGATTGAATGCTTTGTGCCTATTGGTACAATTATTATTATTAATAATATTATTTTATTTTATCTGTGACCTATGTGATATTATTTATTAATCTAATAATAATTATTATTTCATTTATTTCACGTAAAAAAAATTTTAAAAATGTCACGAAAAGAAAAAAATCCGATTTGGCAGTTTTTTGAGAAAAGCATTAGCGATTCATCTAAAGCTATTTGCAAACTTTGTAACAGGTCATATTCATTAAGAAGCCATGAACCTAAAAATCAAACATTGCACGGAATAAAGCTACATTTATCAAAAGTTCATGACGAGGATCACAGACAAGTGTTGAAAAGACAGTCAGAAATTGTTGAATTGAAAAAAGAAACTAAACTAAGGCGAACCGGTACAAAAATCACAGAATTATTGAGTTCGGATCAACAAAATCTTGTGCAGTCCACGATCCCAAGTCTTACCACTAAATCTAAACTTTTACAATGGCCCGATGATCATGAAATTTCAAAAAGGATTGATAAAGCAATAATGGATCTTATAATTGTGGATATGCTGCCCTATGCATTGATGGAAGGCGAAGCATTTCGTAGATTGAATTTTGTCGATCCTCTTGCAGTTCACAAGTATCGAATGAAATCCGAAAAATATTTTATAACGACACTAATGCCGAAAACATATGCAATAATCAAATCTAAAGTAATGACTTTAATAGCAAACAGCGAGTGGGTGAGTGTCACCACTGATATCTGGACCAATGCAAGTAAAACATGTTCACTTCTCAGCTTTACAGCTCATTTTATCATGAATCATCAACGCCTTAAACTTGTTTTGGGTGCGTGCGTGCTAGAACAAGATCATACTGGTCAATATATTGAGCAAAAATTTACAGAGATGGTGAATGAATGGAGTTGAAACGGCAAGATTTTTCTGATCCTACGTGATAATGCAGCAAACATGATTTGCGCGATGCGTAATAAATATGAATCGATAGGTTGTGTCGCACACACGCTGCAATTGGTGATAAAGCAAGCACTATTTTCAGACGAAGAAACCAAAGACTTGTTAAAAAAAAAATGCAGAAAAATCGTAGGCCATTTCCATCGCAGTGAGCCAGCAACCAGAAAACTGACAGAATGTCAAAAACAATGCGGTCTACCAGAACACGCTTTGGTGCAAGATGTTGAAGTGAGATGGAACAGCACTTACTTGATGTTACAGAGGCTTTTGGAGCAAAAAAATGCAGTCAACTTGTACAGTGTTGAGCATGGTAAGATTGAGCCTCTTCTCTCTAACGAATGGGAAGTTATAAAGAATATCAGAGCCGTATTGAAATTTTTTTATGAAGCCATACTTGATTTATCGTTTGATGATGCATGCATATCAATAGTGATACCTTTAATATCACTATTAAACCGCAAATTACAAGCTCGATGCTCAAACGACGGTGATACGATGACAAATATGAAAAACTCATTGTATGAGTCTTTGAATATCAAATGCTCTTTTTTTAAAAAAAATACTTCGTTGATGGTTGCTACAATGCTCGATCCAAGATTCAAATCCAAATATCTTAATTCATATGAAGTAGATATGGCAATAACAGAAATAATATCTTTTCTAACGGAGAGTAATAACGACGACTTACTACAGTCCCACGGTGGAGAGAATCCTTCAGTTTCAACTTCAACATCAACAGAATTAATCTCGCAAGCCTCTAACATACAACACGAAATGAAGAGTCTTTGGGATGTCCACGATGATATGCCTGATCCGATGGAAGTGAGTGGATCTGAAGATGAAAAAACTCAACAAACGATTTTGAAAGAAAGAATTCAATCCTATTTGTCGGAGCCATTGTTGCAACGCAATGCTGACATATATGGTTATTGGAACAGCATTCCATATCCTAGTCTGAGAAAAGCAGTTTTGAAGTACCTTTCCGCTCCGCCCACTAGCGTTCCAAGTGAGCAACTGTTTAGTGCTGCTGGTCAAATATACTCAGATCGTCGGAATAATCTGCTGGATGAGAACGTGGAAAAACTTCTTTTCTCAGCGTACAATATAAGATTATTTAATTACGAATACTAAAATAATTTGCTAAAATACTAATTTGGGATTAGTAATAATATTTCGGTTATTTTTTTAATTGATTTTATAGCTATTTTTTGTTTGTTAAGTTATAAGTTATAACTTACGCGTAGTAAGTAGGTACACAATTGTTGTACAAATTATTGTTATCTATCTTTGTCGAGACTAAAACTGAGAATTTGAGGATTAGATTATTTATCTAAATTGTCCTAGACTGAATATTGTGATAACTAGGTAATACCAAAATAAATATTAGGTTAGTCTTAAAAATATTGTAAGCGCAATAATAAAAATGAATCCAATTGAGAGACCATCAAATCATTAAATCCTGTTACCAACGCAACGTTATATTCGTAAAGGCAATTTTTATCCTGTGTGCTGTACGTACTACCATTAACAAATGATACTCATAGTTATAATTTGCTATTCTGCATCAAAAGCATTTGAAACGAGTATAGTTAGACTTTGCACTGTTGCACATTTATTTAATTTTACGAAGTGAGAATTGACTACAGAGTTGGTAGAGTTGAAGATGTTAAAGAAGTTTTTTAAAATGTGATACATACGTGATTTGTAGCCACCTACGACAAAAAGAGTACCGATAACTGTAATCGAAGGTAGTATAGCAACAAGATAACCCAAGAATTTCCTTGCGCATATTTATAATCTAACATACAGTTGACTTTGTCACAAACCATAATCATTCTTATCACATGAAAATATTTCTTTGGAATATTCAGTGTTATAAGTGCGCGTCATATATTTTTATTATTGTTAAGTGAAAAGCATGACATTGTTCATCTTTGAGAAAAAGTACCAATAATCGCTATTACCGCCGATATGTCGAATACGTGTTTTTGTTTGCAGAATTATGCGACAAATCTGAGAAACATCAAAAACCTACAATCTGAATATTACTCAGACTTTGACTCACATTGATGCAATTTAAAACTTTGAAAAATCTCGAATGACTGAACTTCCAGGCGTTTCGATGTGCAAATATACAATTTTGGAAACGGGTGAAGCGAGGCAAAAAACTGTAGACCAAACTTTGCAAATAAATTAAAATTATTCAATTTAGTTAACAGCAAGTCGATCGTGCTACTCAACTCGCCGTCATCACTTGGAGTTTCAAATATTTTCATCAACGTTTTCTACAAGTGTGTAGATCTATTCCACCTCTCACAAGTATGCTTTTATTCCATATTCCAATAAACCAATTTATGATTTATTCCTTATCAAGTTCAACTCCTTTTATTTTGGAAGTTCTAATTACTTTGGAAGTAGCGATTTCAACATTCATCAAATCTCGGAATCAATTTTCTACGAATAACAATTTCACACTCAAAAGTGATTGATATCAATTTAAACTGGTTTTCCTATTTGATACTAATTTTCTTTCCGACTGCCCATTCCCCGCGTAGAGAGTTAGAGAGTAGTGACGTGTAATTACGCGTAGACAACGAATCTGTCTAGTTCAAGGTCCAGTTCAACCCGTGAGTTCGACAGTCGCTCGTTGAAACTAGTTCACTACCCCTAAAACAAAAATTGAATTATGAATTGATTTATTTATAAATTTATAAATTTTACGGATTAAAAGTCGTTTTTACATAGAAAGTACAGACTAGCATTAATAAGCAAGCCAGTAACTACTTGAATATAGAAGTAAACTATCAATTCTGAATTGTTTTTTATTTGTCGGTTCATAAAAATTGGTACGTGATTATTTTTTTGTAATCCAAGAAATTGAAGTAGGAAGTATTTTTAGTTTTGAGGATTATTTTTCATTTTTTATTTCGAAAAATTTTATTGGGAATTTGTTTTCATTCTCTTGATTCAAAACATTGAATAAGGAATCATTTCTTTATTTTGATAATTGGAAAAACTTAATTGAGAACTATTTCTTCTTCTTTAACGAGCAAATTCGTATCATTGCAATTACTTTCCATTTTTGGATTCAAAAACTCGAATTAAGAATTTTTTGGAAATTTTACTTTAGTAGCGTAATTAAAATTGAACGCTGTCAATCGTAATTTTTAGTTTTAAACTAATGAAATTTCCCGATACTCTTACGTCGTATTACGTAATTGTATAACAAATGTGCAGGCAGTGGGTTGTACCAGGGCCAAATACCTCAGTTCTAGATAGATTTTCGCCATTCTTGGACTCGAGCGCTGTTCCTTTATTCAATATGAACATATCTTCCGCAGGAGACAAGTATTTTGTATGTGCAGTGCTTTTTATTAAAATTCCAATGAACTGAATATTGATCATTATTATTTCATTCTTTTAAATATTCAGTTCCATCTGACAGCTTCATTCGATCCCTTCAGTCGGACTTTCAACATTTAACTATAAACATCCACCCAAGTGGTCAATGAATAATTTTCATTGAAGTTTATTCATGATAATTTATAAATTTCACCTCCTCAATACTACAACACTCGGTAAACTTTCAACTTTAGTCCTGAACGACGGAATTGCAAGTCATATCATTATTACTATACGGAGGAACTTCTTGTAACAAAAATTCCAATACTGACTGGTAATTTGTGGACACTCGGTATATTTTGACAATATTTTGTGGTGAAAATAGGAAAAAATGATTGTTTTGTCATGAATAACATCTTAAAAATATGACCGTTTCCTATAATTCTGACCAGAAAATATGTATCGTCAAAGTTTACGAGATGTCCACAAATTACCAGTTAGCATAGAGATTCTTGTTACAAAATTTTTCCCGATGATAATATAGTTCACTTCCGTTAAGAAATAAAATTCAAAAATTACCCATAATCCCACACACAAAATTCAGGAATTAAAATTATTACACAATTGTATCTTCTGGGTCATATTATTATTAGGGGTTACCGGAAAAGTGCTGAAGTTCCAGGTAAAAAAGTATCGACATATTCTCAAACTCGAAATTCCTAATAATCAACACGGGTACTGCCACCAGTGTATAATAACGCGGACAGATATTGGCAATTATCATCTGAGCCACTTGGTGATAAATTTCTGAACAATTTTGTATTTGGGGATCAGCGGACATAGTCGTAGTACAAGTAAAAGTTGAACAAAGTAACCTTGATCATCTTGAAATTCATTTTTTATTTCTTTTATGATAATGATTGCTTGAGGTTAATCGGGGTTTGTTACAGCATATTGTACTCGAACATTAGTAACAATCGAGTGTTGCCTTATTTCCAAAAACTATTTACAAGTAGCATTTTTGTGTAGAATGGTCTGGGTTTTGCGATGTAAATAAACTGTACTTTTATAAGTTCACGGAAATCTAACGTAAGTTGAGGAATTACTTTTATACGTCAGCTGCGTCTTCGTTCGTAAATGAATTAGGTATGAGCGTGACTGAAGATAGTCAATGGTATGAGTTATGTATTAAGCATACGTACACAAATTACATAAGGTACAACATATACCAGGAACAACTATATATCGTCATCCTTTGGTTAACTTCTTCGACTATTTCTCCAGTCGTTTGGATCAAGAAAAGGTTTCTAACCCTGTTATCAGTAAGCCTGGTGTATGTTTATCGCGCATCTATTTAGATAACATTATTTTTGTCGATCTAATGGAGTTAGAATGATATAACTGAATTTGGCTCGAATGAATTTGCATAGTTGAAAAGTATACGGTCTCCTGACGGGGTTATATGAAAATTTCATTCTGTTCCCATTCGTCATTCGGTCCTGGTCGGGTGGCTGAACCCGTTACAATACGGGTAAATAAGACAGTTGGAAAATAGATATTACAAGTTTCATCTGATTAATTGTAAGCGTTCAGTGGCATAAATTGATGAATATTCATCTTAACACATTGTTATATTCATCATTTTGAAATTCATCTCTTTACATAGTTACGAACATAAAGAAATTCATCAAGTCAGCGGACAAAGAAAACAAGTCTTTTGTAACGTTCCGGCGAATAATTCATCGCCCTCGTCAGAATCTTTATATTGTAATACATACCGTGAGATTACGTGATGCGAAACGTAAGGACCCCTAATTATAGGCAATTAATGGTACACATACACTCGGATCAGAGCTTCAAGTTTCATATTTTTCAATTGAAAAACGAAACTCAGAGCTCCTCAAAGTGGCCTTGTAACCCCAGTTGTCTATAATTAGAGCTTCTTATGGTGCGCATCCATGGTAACGCCAATTTCTGTTACCCTCAGATGATGACTTATCGTTCACACTTTGGCGGGATTCTCTAATCACTCTAAACTCAACAAACAATAACAAAACCACATCTGTTGGGCTCCACACGCTTCAGCGTCAATTCCTGAATAAACACACGAAATGAGATTAATAATTACAGAACCCGTTTGCAGCCTGACCGCGTGTGTGTGTGTGTTTTTTTTTTAATTACGCGTCTCGCTAAGACCTATAAGAATCTTGAAGAACATTTTGAATAATTTAAATATTTACGGCGTAACTTCTATTTGTTTATAAGCTAAAATTTTATATCCTCGAAAAACATGGTTTTTTTTTAAACCTATTCTTTTCAGTTAAATCCTGAATGTACATGCTGAAAAGAATCACCCTAAGTTTTTGGCACCTTCTCGGCCTTGTGGAACAAGTGCTATATCGACACGCCGGATTTATGAAAATCGGTCATTATTGCTAAACTATATAACATGGCTGGATAAAACTTACCGATATCTCTTCAGGACAGTTTCTTTTAGGTGGTGGATGAGTTTCAGAACAATACTTTATAAATAAACCGCGTAAATACAATAATGAATTTTTTGAAAAATTGTTGTTTAACAGTGATTTACCGCCAAACTAATAATTCTACTTGATTTTTGCATAGGACTTATTTTGTAGATTTCATTACGGTGCACATTTTTCGATAACTCTCATTCCAAAGATAATAACATCAAAATAGTGACATGTGTTTTTTTAAATATTTTTTTCGGCCAAAAGTCGTCATTTCGCGATCCCACAAATTTCACACTATATTCTTTGAGGTCCAAACTACCTACAAAAAAATTGGCGATTTGGCACGGCTGTTGAATAGAACTCATGTAAGTTCCGACTGGACTAAAAGTAACCTTACCAATCCCGAGTGAACCCAAGCAAGCCTCAAAATTCCTGAACCCGTTATTGCGTGTATACACGAATTTATGACCGAACGCAATCCGCAACATGTGATACCCAATAACAACGCGACGATTTCGGACTTCGGGATCTTTCATTAGATATCTCGCGTCTTTTATATAGACTATGTTTCCATCAGCAAGTCAGAATTGGGTTAGGTTCAAATTTGAGCCATGAAATGTGAAGTTTGAAAAGATTACCGTAATTTCTTTTCGAATCTTATTTCTCACAAACGACATATCAGATTCTATCGACGTCGTTGATTTCATATGAGACTTCTCCGTTGCAAAAGCTCGGAGGTGTACTTTTGCATAATTAGTTTAATAAAATATAGTTTTATAAATCATAAATCTATATGACGGAAATAAAAATAATGGCATTTATGTTAAGCTGGTGCGATATAGTGATCGTTAGAAGTATGGAATTTAAAATATACACTACATGGCTAACTGCCTCCTGCCTCCTCTTCTTCCATTATTATTAACGAGAAAACGTGTTTATGGTGTTGAATTTTGACTAGAGATCAGAATAACTGCTTTGTGGAAAATTCAAAAGAATGATTTACAATTAAAGTCGCAAGTTATATTAGATGGAATGAAGATAGGTTTTTTGGGTTTGGTTAGGTCATTTTGTGTTGTTTTTGAGATTGCTTCTGTTAATTTGGTATCAGTTCAGTTATTCTGGGTTTAGGTAAGCTGTTTTGCATTGGTTTATTTGGTTCAACTTGCGGGTCGTTCTTGACATATAATTTTATGATTTATAACACATAATTTAAAATTCAGGTGGGGGGGGGGGGGAAATCTCCAATTGTCTCAGGGCGCATGTCTCAAGCCGACACTGGTTGCATTCATCTGTACTAAAGCACTGAATGCGATTAACCAAATAATGCTGACAAACGTCAGCTCGGCTTTATTGGCGTAAACAGCTATAGACATTCATCTGTGGGTAAACCTAGTAGTTGTGGGAATACTTGGCAGGAAAAATTCATAGTTGAAAAATTTATCCATGGCAATAGCTGGAAGGACAAATTCATATTGCCCTGAGGTAAAATACAAATAAGGTTACAGCGCACCGCGGACCGCAAAAGCCGCGACGCACCGGGACGTTCCGACCTACCCCACTGAAATCATCGTAACTCACTGTCAATTAACTTTCGAACCTTTCATGAAATCTTCATCGCAAATGAAAGATAAGACTCTAAGCGATAAGAAAACAAAATAAACCGTCAATTGATTTTTTTTCAATTTCAACGTTATGCATACTCCTTAAAGAATAAAGACTATCTGAAAATTTGGAAACAAAATATTAAAAAGAGAGGAGCAGCTTTTAAGAAATGAGAAATAATTGACAGGTGGACTTACGATCAATTTTTTTAACCGAGTAAAAATATGAGGCCTGTTACTACAAAAACCTTACAACAATGGTGATAAGCAGCAGTACTACATATACACGATAGTATCCCTTAAAAAAAAGACATCGGATTTGACAAAGAAAGGTCACCAAATATGTTGAACAAACAGAAATGCAATTACGGGAGGCTCTGATGGAATCTTTAAAACATTTTCAGCGGCAAGTGTCGAATATGCGCATGGACATCGACATGGTGGACATACTAAGACTAGTCACCCTCTTTTTCAATGCAGGAGCGTACCTATCGTAATTGAATGAAAGATGAGTAAAATATTGAAACGTAAATGTCGTAATATATGTAACTAATTAAAATATGTAGCAATGTATATTTTAATACATACCGTAAAAAATTCTGAAAAATGGCTTGATTTTTAAACTTACAATTTAAAAGTAAAAACTAAAACCTTAGCTGATTGTCAGTACATATAGGTAGGGTTCCAATAGTAGTAGAAAATGTATCCGCTGTTGAACAAAATGTACTTCGTGTACAGTCTTCTGATTCGCTTAATAGGCTTACGTACCTGCAATTCGTAATGATTAATCCTCATTTGAAAATATTTGGAAATGATTATTCTCACCAACTGCGACCTACGCTGAGAGTCTTTGATTCGTTTTGCAAGCACATGTTGTATTTTCAAAACTGAACTGGTATCTTTTGTTGGCCTGCCTTTATCAACTGCTTATAAGCATCCTTTCCTGGCGAACAATGGCAATTTCATTAATAAAATATTGAAACCTACTGTTCAGCAAAAATCTAACCCAATACCGTTAATTTTAATACCTTACAAGCTTAGAGCATCTTAGAAGGTATTTTTAACAAATCCAGAACGCCAGTGCCTTGATCTACGAGCGTGAGTGTTCGGGGTAAAATTTTCGCTTGTAAACTACTAGAAATATCTCATAGATTAATGATTTTATAATTATTGCTTAATAACGTAGATGTAGAGTATAATTTATGAAAATAAAACTTGTACTACCTTTTTTGGACAGCTTTATTTATCTGTAATATATGCAGCAGAGTGGTCCTTATTTAGGGGTCAGAAAAATTTTTAGTGGGACGCCCCCCTGATCTGTTCCAAATTATTGAAAAAAAACTGTTCAAAGTTTTAAGTCTCTACGTCAACTGGAGCACGTTCCTCTAGGCCCCGAAAATTTTAAATGTTTTTATAACCAGTCATTTCATGTTGTATGACTTTGGTATAAATTAAGGGACCGATGTGAAACTTTACAGAGTTGTTGCTTATAATTAATAAGAACGAACCCTGATAATTTCAACATTTTATAATAATGGGTTTTTCATATATAAGCCTGATAAAAGTGACGATATTAAGCTTACATATAAAAAGAAATATATTATAAACCTTGATAAAATGCATAATATTGTACTTACATTGCCTCGATGTAACTTATTCACCCTAATTCTAGCTTGTTTGCTGGCTTTGGCTACTGGCAGTGTGTTGGCCTGGACTTCGCCAGCTTTACCGCAACTGAAGGACCCGAATGGTTGGCTTTTCGTGAACACCGAACAAGGATCCTGGATTGGTTCCATATTGTCAATTGGTGCTATAATAGGGGCTGTGCCAGCGGGTACCCTAGCTGATAAAATCGGCCGTAAAAAAACGATTTTGGCAACAGCGGTCCCTTACCTACTATCATGGATAATCATCATATTTGCAAGGAGCGTGGCGCTTTTATGTCTGGCCAGAACTTTGGCTGGGATTAGTGTGGGATTAACTTGTGTTGTAGTCCCCATATACATTGCCGAATTTGCAGAGCCCTCGATAAGAGGACTGCTGGGTTCTATCTTTCAACTCTTCCTATCCGCGGGTATCCTATTCGGATTTATTTTTGGCACATTTTTAAATTACACCTGGTTTGCCGTTATATGCGCCCAAATCGAGGTTGTTTTTCTCGCTACCTATATTTGGATGCCTGAGTCTCCACAATGGTTAATGGTAGGTACTGCACATTGATGCCTGGCCGTCATATTTTATTTTTCACATTCTCAACCGCAGCTTCTAAGTCATGGCTATAGAGTTTTTATTTATTTATGTCATTCAAAGAAGAAATTTTCCATTTGATGTTCGGGAAATATGATTTTCTTTCTCTCGACAAATCAATCTCTTGTATAATGCCTCAACACATACGACATCGATAGATTGTTTGGAAATCAATGAGCATCATGAGTAGTATCAACACACAAGAAGGAAATCGATCTGTTGATCTCTTTAGAGCTTTAACGTTACCGGCGATTTTTTGAGCATTGTTTGACATGCCCGACCGCTTTGTATAAAACTGACCCCGCTGAGCGTGCGCTCAGTTTTCGTCCGATAAGAGTTCAACTCACTTCACAGACGTGAAGCATAAAGTAACTTACCGTTTCAGTTATTGGTTTGTACCAGTTGTACTTTATTTGAGAGCACCTTACTCGTGCAACCACATCTCAATACAGCCCCGTTCACATTTCACGTCAAATTGAGTGATAAAATCTCTGTTGCTTTCTCTTTTAAATGAAACTTTTTGCTTTGTAAAATTTTCATTATTGTAGCTCTTGTGTTTTATATTTCATTTAATAATAAATTGAGTCTCATTTGCGGAATAGTTCACCACGTCTGGTTGAGACTTCCCACTCGAACTGTATGGATTTTTATTGTTTTAACGTATCGTTACCAAACTCACAACTGACAAATTTGTGAATTACCTTTGAAAGACGGTAATATAAACGGCAGTGATCTTAACATGCATCATTAAATTACCTGCGCTGACCCCAAAAGATAATTTCCAATGTGTCGACTCGCATTGTATAGTGACACACTTTGCTTCCGATGTACCTACCTTATACTGTCAAATATAAATTTATACTACTTTTGGCTCAAGGGTCAAGGAAGAAAATCAGAAGCTTTGAGATCGTTGAGCGTGTTCAGGGGGCCGAAGTATGATGTGAACGAAGAGTTGGCTAGTATACAAAAAAGTGTGGAAGAGGCAGCTTTGCGAAAGTCTTCAGTGCTGGATCTCGTCAAGACACGTGGAGCTCGCACTGCCCTTTTTGCCGGTCTGGGAATGCTAGCCTACCAACAATTGACGGGAATTAACGCTGTCATTTTTTATACTGAAGAAATCTTTGCAGCAGCTGGAAGTTCTCTCGATGCTGACGTAGCTTCTATTATTGTCGCTTTTGTACAGGTTCGATATATATTTATAATCATTAATCTTCTCACAAAATCAAGTAAATAACTCTAGTTCAATATACAGAGAGATTAAGTATAAAATAAACATATACCAGCCTGCAGCCTGGTGACCTAAATGGCAAACCGCTAGAAACCAATGTACTGTTATTTGGGTTACATACTCGCAGTCGGGTAACTGTCCTAATTTCACGCAATTTCCTATACTGACAAAATATAACTGCAGACAGTCAGTATTTTTAAGAAAGCTAAAGGGCACCGAAGGCACGGCAGCAATGGAAGAACCCTGCATTTGCTAATTCTCTTACCTAATTGAAAGGTCAATGGCGTCGGTTATGGCAGGAAATTACTGTAGCAGAACGTCAAAAACCATTTATTTGGCTGTCTTTGATAATCTGTAGTCAATGTTGATCGGTATACCTTCAACAGCATCCAGCTATACCTTCACTGTTTTACTTTAAATTACACTTAAATGATAGAGAGAAAATGGAAAAATAATTATCTTACGATACTAGATGTATGAAGAGACATTCCACTGTGCGTAATATCTGAAGAACTGCTAGCTGTATTAGTATAATATTGGAATTCATAAGACATGCGTACCCTTGATAAGTATTCTTTGTTTTGTTTTCACGGTGGAACTTTTTTCAGACTTTCATGGCGTGTGTGGCGGCTGTTATAGTCGACAGAGTTGGAAGACGAGTCTTGTTGATAGTGTCGTCATCTACCTTGGCACTGTGCTTGTTCCTGCTTGGTCTCTATTTCAAGCTAGATCTGAATGGTATAGGATGGCTGCCACTTGTGTCGTTGACTACTTTCATGATCGCATTTTCACTAGGGTTAGTAGTGCCTGATACATGAAAAATACAGTTATTCCATAAAGGCAGCTGATTTCTTAATTACGTATCGATTTGATAAATGCTTTATCGTTAATGTTAAGCGATTTAAATGTATAGAAGTTTGTTTTTTATTGATTTCTAAAAACTATCAGCTGCTAATCCAGAAATGTATATTGTACGTAGATGTTATTAGTCTAGTGTGAAGAGGAAATTATTCGTAATATTTAAAATGATGAGTCATCACTATAAGTATATAAGAAGTATTACACGCCAACTTGCCAAAGATTTTCCCTCGCCGTCATTGATTTGGTTTATAATTTTGTATACGATTTTCCCAAGTCTAAATAGTACTTTTAAATTATTTCAGATTTTTTGCTTCAACCGTTTTATTTTTTTTTTTGAATTTTCAATGTCAGAACAGAGACATCTTCGAAGTTTTCGACAAAATTCTCACAATTTCTTCGATCAATGATGAGTATTTCAGGCTATGTTTAGAAGTAGAAACCATATGTTTCATATTTATTTCGTATTTCAGTAAACAAAGATTACTAAATTTAGTTAAGTTGACATTTTATTGGTAATCATTCATTTTTGTAGATGTATAATCATCCGGTTGATTCAGAAAAATAGATAAAATTCAGCAAAGAAATGAAATATGTACAAAAATGTTATTCTATTTTGATCTTTAAAAATTTATAAATAAACAACGGTTGAAGAGAAAAATTCCAAATTGTTTAGGAGTGCTATTTAGAAATAGGCCAATTGTATAAAAAATTATGAACGAAATAAAAAATAGTGACGGAAAATCATTTGACGAGTTGGCATGGAATACCTCATAAGTTGCCTAGCAAGAGTCCCAAATCGATATGGCTGCTTTATAGAGATAATTTTGTAGTCAAATTTAGACTAATTCTTCGTATATAGTCGTATGATGAAGAGAAATAGAAGTTCGTCACTATTGAGTTTCCGACTACCAACGTTGATGTAATAATTCTCGTCCCGTACTATATTATGGGAACATTTTGGAATTAGAAAGTTTTTCCCATACTTGACAGTATAATTCATTGCAACTCTCTACGTAATACTAAGCATTTTCTCGAATAAAAATTAAAAGATGGAACAGTAAAAATTACAAAGACATACATTGCATTCTAATAAACTACAAATGAATTATTTGATGTGAACTTCAACAGAGGACCGAATACGACGACTGGCTAATTAGTAACACTAGACGTAGAATAAAAGTGCAACTACAGTATGTGTCTAGTAAATAATTCCCGCCCGATTACGTAAAAATAAACACACTTTGCATTATGTTATTCTAAGTGATACGTAACTTATAACATTTTTATTCACAGTTATGGTCCTATTCCATGGATGATGATGGGGGAATTATTTCCTCCGGAAACGAAAGGCACCGCGTCTGTTCTAGCGGTGATGGTAAATTGGAGTACTTCGTTTCTTGTGACAAAATTTTTCTCGCCCTTGAAAGCCACCTTTGGTGAAGGTATAACCTTTTGGATATTCACCGTACTTATGGTATCGGCCACTATTTTCGGATACTTTATCGTGCCCGAAACAAGAGGAAAGAGCTTGCAACAGATACAGGATGAACTCAACGGTAAAAACAATTGTCAAACGAGAAACAGTGAAGTTGCTTGAGATATTCACAGAAAACTTCGGAGTAAAATAAATGTGTTCATTAGATTGTTACAATTGTTGTTAAACTTGTTACTCGCGTCGTACGAGAAAAGAAAAGTTATGAAATTCATCCGATCAATTAATAATTAATTCGGCAATAAGAGATGGTTTGTATTCAGTGGTTTGGTGTCAATCGACTCTCGTTGTTGCTGATGTCTATTATGTGGTTCAAGTCTCCGATAGAGTGGAATTAATATGAGTTGTTTTGTCCTCCGTTTCAAGCTCGGATTTTCAGTAATAATCTGAACTTTGTTTTCTGATTTAGAATTCTGCATAACTAAGTAACACTAGAAATCTTTGATTTTAATTTTAACGTTCCATAACCTTCTACGATGTTGAACAAAATTTAGTGATATTAAATCTACACTTTCGATGTTAAGGATATCTCTGAGTTTGTGGAAAAATTTATTTTTAGATTGTACGAATATTAGTGTACATCGCTAAAGAGAGTAACACTTTGAAAAAAAATTTCAACGGGCGATTATGTGATAATGGAATATTTGATCGATTCGGTTTTATTACCACAGATTACTAGTATTTTACAGTTCAATCTTTTGTAGTTTGAGGTTCATGCGATTCCATCTTACGTAGCTCGCGCCCATAGAAGAAATAATGGTTGTCGTAGAGTCTGGATCACACCGTTCATCAAAAATTTCTCCAATATGTATGGAATTTTACGAAGTAATGTAGTTTGAGCACAAACTTATAATATCTAGAAATATGGTCTGGGTTTTATGTGTTTGAGTGCAAATTACATGTTTTTATTGTGAATTTTCCCCAAAATTTGTTCGGAAAATAGGAACAATATTGTTACAAAGGGTGAAATCACCCGTTTTTGTCCCCTTTTGAATGATCTAGTAGTCATCATAAATAAAAGACGTTTATAAACCTCTTATGTCTTTAAAAAGAATAAGGTTGCTGCGTCAACCGATATTATTGTAAAAACAGTCAGTCTCTAGACTTTAAAAAGAGAGCTTGTGTCCAAATACATCTATTTTCTTTCTTAATATTCCTTGTTCGTGAGACTTCTTTGGCTCGGCGTTCGCTTAAATCGCACAGAGAACTCTTTGATTCTCTTAGATCTATCGTAATTTCCCCCCGTTGTAACAATATGTTGAAAAATGTAAATGTTTGCATATTTTTAGTTCATACAAAAATAACATGATTGTAGGTTATTCACACTAAGTTTTAGAAGGTTTCGGTAACGGTGTAACCCTTACCCTATGACAACCACTTCTTTATCTTCCGACTCTAGCTACATAAGATGGAATTGCATGAATCTCATATTTTCAGCTATTGTGCTGTAGAATACTAGTAATCTGTAATGCTAAAATATAGTCGATCGGATATTCCATTACGATATCACCGCCGTTTAGAAATTATTTTTATAAGGCGCGTATACCTCCTACGGATTAAACATTTTCAATACACGTTTAAAAAGAACCATACTTTCATAGTGCAGTTCATCATATCATTTCATCAATTGTTGATAGTATAATTTTTTACTTTGTATGCAATGTGTATTATAAATAAATATGTGAATAAATGATATTAACGTGATTTGGAAAAGTAATCTACTATGTAACAGACCATGTATAATCAACCGACTCAGCAGCACCACGCACCAAGTATTTTGGCAAGAAAATACGCAAGCTGCCAGTCATTTTTACCGCGCGGCCGCGGCGGGAATGAGGGGTCATTGATAGTTCTTACACTCGATTTTTGGCATTCCAATCATATTTCAAATGCTAATAAATCAATTTTAAATTAAAAGACTTAAGCATTGTATTTCGAGCTCAATTTTGGTCATTATAGCCAAGCCACTATCCGACCAATGATATCCAATAATTAGCACATATTGTGAACCCAAGATTGGCTAGTGGTTTCCGTCCACAACACGTCAAGAAAGCGGAAATAGTGGCTATCTTTAGGGTTAGCAGAAAGTATCTTGTCAACAACCATAGGTTTGTATCAATCATATTAAACTTTACAAAAATTTATGAAAACATGTTACACTATAGAACTCTAAGCTTTATAGATAAAAATAAAATAATTGCTAAATACCAACTCCATTTTAGCAGGAGAAATGGAACAGAAAATGCTATCGCGACTGTGAATAAATATACCCTGTAACGTGGCATTTTCAATGCCCGTTACAAACGGCTCCCTGAACCTTAGATGGAACCCAAAATTAGCATTTTCGCGAATTTACGGTACATTATGAAAAAGACGCCAGGACAGGAGTCATGCATCCGAAATTCCGTGAGGGGACAGAACCGTATATACGCGAAGTCGAATAAGATTTATTTCAGACTTTTTGTTTTTCGAGTTTCGACGGCATCGAGCAAGGAGTCTGTGACGATTTCGAAGGAATTGCAGAGTAGCGGAGTAACGCCACTTTCGAGACATGTCCAGGAGAATAAAATTAAGTTCTATTCTGGAATAACGTAGGTTAGCCGACTTTTTTATTGGTTCATTAGAGACGGACGAACATATTTTCACCCATGCCCCAAAAAGTTAGGTCCGGGTTTGTCCGTAACGATTGTTTGAACTTTTGAGACCCCACATTTTGTTAAATAACGTCTTTGTTATGGGTCATACACGAAAACTATTCAAACAAAAGTTGTTCGTCTCCTCATTCTCGATAAAACAAGCTGTCGTGAGATCAATTTCCTCTATTTGTTTAGTTGCGAAATGCAAAATGCCGTGGAAAAAAAAATTTGCATTTCTTGTCATAAATTGATGAATAAACAACGTTTGGCTTGTATTATATTATACGTAGGGTAATGGTAGGAAAAATGAAAGTGATTTAAGCGTCAATTATATTTAATGTTACTATACATAAAATAATGGTGAACATGTGACCATAAATATCCATACATATTTTTTTTCGCTCGAAATTGTGTATACATATTATTTTATATGATAAAATTATTCATTACATTATTATGTTATATTAACCCGTTATAACGCTTGGAATCTCTCTGTCGCTCTTCCATTATATGTGTATACCTATATGTATTGTAACGTGGCAGTTCGGTTAGGCCTGCCCGTTACAAGAGACTCCCTGAACGCTGGGCGAGATCCCGGAATCAGGGTTTAGAAAATCGAGTCGCGAAATAATCCTAGAGAGCGCCAGAACTGGAGTCACGCACCCGAGCTTCGACAGGGACGAAATAGCGCATTGCGACCAAGATATTTCAGGCTCTTGTTTTTCTTATTTTTTTTTAGTGCACCGGCTACCCTCCAGCGATCAACTCCGACGCTGAACATCTTTCGAGGCAAGGCGAAACCACGGAGATCTCGCGGGAAGGACACCGAGGCTGCGGCAGGGGAGGCAACGCAGATCCCTGCAGCGCGGGAATCCAAGGCGGACGCGATTCCCGCTGGCGGCCGGCGCGCCGCAGCCTCCCCGCTCACCCCGCCTACGCCCCACCAAGGCAACCGCGAGATACCAGCTAGCGACGAGGGAGCACCACCCCGCCCAACCCCAGGACTACGTAGAGCTGCGCGGGAGACGACATCGCGATCTAGCCTTAAGTTCTGCGCCGCGTAGAGACGACAGGTGCGTGGCAAGTTGCGCAATCCCCAAAATCGATGACCGATCGATTGTTGCGCATTCTTAGGGTGATGACGTCACGAAAAATTAGCGTGACGAGATCGGCGTTGCGACCATCCGAGATCACTCAAGTTCTGGCGTTTGTAGAGAGCGGGTGAGCTAGGCTAGTATACGTGGTTCTTTTCTCTGTGGTAGCGAGTGTGCGAGGAATGGCAACCAGGGATCACGAGGGAGTGGGCCCGTTCGTGTATTGGATGTGGAGCGGTAAGCGCTGTTAACCTTCTTGCGAGAGAATCTCGAGAGATCATTAGTAAAGGCTTGCCGAGGACGGATAGCTAGTGAGGATTGGCGTTAACAACTGTACTCGAGATTCTTTAGCCGATACATTTGCTTGGTGACCGTAGCCTGAGTTGCGCGTAAGGGAGTAGCGTTAATTTCGGGGGATCCAGAAAATCGAGTCGAGTCACGGGTTGAGCCGAGACATTATTGTCTCGAGTTTGAGTGTAACCTAAGTCCGTTACACGGGGTCATTTTGCTTCATCCGGTACACCCTCCATTCTCGTGTAGGTCGCGAGCAGTCTCACGGGGAGCATTCGAATTCGCGACTGCGTCCCGCCGTCGCAGAGAAAGTGAAGCTCGGGTGTGCGCTGATAAAAATATGCGTTCTTAGAGGAGGGTCGTGGGTGTCGCGACGAGCCTCGCCTCAGTTTAGTTTTTTTTTGTTTTGGCATAATCAGTTGGTATAAAGTTGGCGATTAGCGCCGTTTTGTAGAGGACGATCGCGAGCAGCGCGTCGCGTCCGATTTTGCTTTTGGTTTCTATTAGTGTGTGAATTAGCGGTCACGAGTAGTATAGTGACCAGCGCACGTAGGCCGTAGAGGTCTTCGGGATCCCTTATTATTTTTGTTTTCTTTTTTTTTTTTCTTCTTCTTGATTGATTATTTTGTTTGCTCGTTCTTTTTTTTTTGTAAGCTAAGCGCTTGCGTTTGGGATCGCGAGGACAAGCGTCCGTAGTATTGTTATTATTTTTAATTTTTTTTGTATTATCACTATTTTGAAATATACTGTTTAACTTTCTCGCTGCTTTGTGAAATAACTTGTCAACGTACGTGTGGCGTATCTCTCTCTACCCAAAAATTACCCCTCCCCTCTCCGCGGTACTGAGCTACCGAGCATATGGTCGCGGTATATCGTATTACCGGTTTCGAGGCGTGTTGACCACGCCAGGCGCCCAACAAATTTCGCGGTCTTATTGCAGGTTCAAGGGACATCGTGGACGCCAAATTATTGTGCGCGCGGTAAGTTCTCGGTCATTTTCTCCGAGTGACCGAGGTGCAGAAAAATTCACGTCACAAATTGGCGCCCAACGTGGGGCCGTCGAGAAAATCCGCTGTAAATTTCCGATTTAGATAGTAGCGTTTTCGCTGTGAAAATTTCGAATCTGGAATGAGTTAGCGTTGGCGAATCGTTGACAACAGCGGCCGGAGATTAGGAGAGAGAGGTCGCGACACACCTCGGTTAGGTTTGTTGATATTTTGAACTAGCAATGTAAGGTTCTGTAGGTGGCGAATAATATTAAATAACTCAGGCTACGACGTCGCGAATATACCGGGTGACCGAGAAAACCCTTGCGTATGTTCGCGCGCACATTACCCGTCTGATGGTTTGCCTGCTATTATCGCCTTTCCATTTGCTTTCTGGTTTAAATTTTATTTGGATTTTTGATTTCGATTTTTCTTTCGTATTTCTGTTTTTTTTTATTGTCACGGGACGATTGCGGAACTTTCGATTGCAGGTCGCGGCTGATTTTTTTAGTTTGTTTGGTGTTTCTTTTTTTTGTACCGCAGGGATGACGGTGTATGATTTCAGCCCGAGACTAGTGTTTTTGATTTTTGTGTTGTGACGCTATCGCAATTACTTGAGTTGAGGATTGTGGGTGTGGGTTCTCAGTGTTACATAACAGATACGCTTGCCCGGGATGACCCCTCTTGTTCGCTACAGAATGTTTAGAATTTTGAATTATGTTTGGATTTCGAAGACCGTTGTTGATTGGCCGGTTGGTTTTGAAGGTTGTACTTGAAAACAGCTGTGGCGTTGGTTCGACTGACACCATCCTGAGCGCTGTCGTGTACAATTTTTTTTTCTTTTTCTCTTTTTGTTTTGATATCACGGTCAAGGTTTGTTTATTGGACTTCGTTGGTCGCGGTTATGATACCAATACAAGCGGGTGCGAGGGGTGAGTCCCAGTGGCAAGTGGTACTCAATAATTCCGGATACGATTGCGAGTCCGAGCATTCACCGTGGCAAAATTGCCATTGGGAAGGTAGGCAGTGGCGGTAGTGGCGAAAACCAGGAGGCTCGGTCATCTGATGTGACCCAGACAGAGGTCTCTTGGATACGGTTATCGATGCATTTTTTTTGATGTTTTTATTTGTTGATCAGTGAATACTGCGCAATGGCGTGTGATTATCTTGAGCTTGCGGTCACCTCGCGGAGTTCGGCTCGCAGGATGCAGCGCTGGCGCTCTGACACCCCCCACGTTCCGTCTAGGGGGGGGGGGGGGGGGGGAGAGTTGTAACGTGGCATTTTTGATGCTCGTTACAAGGGGCTCCTTGAACCCTGGGCGGAACCAAAAATTTAGGAATTTCCGAAATTGAGTCGCGAAGTTTTTGGAAAAGAGCGCCAGGACTAGAGTCACGCATCCGAAACTACGAGAGGGGACACTTTAGCGACCAGCGTAAGATATTTCAGTTTTTTTTTGTTTTTTTATTTTTCGAGCTACAACGGCATCAGGCAAGAAGTCGACACCGAATTCGAGGAAAGTGCGAAGTGGCGGACTAGCGACAATTGCGAAGGAAGGATGTCGAGGCTGCGGAGGGGGAGCCGACGCAGATCCCCGCATCGCGGGAATCCAAGGTGGACGCGATTCCCGCTGGCGGCCGGCGCGCCGCAGCCTCTTCCCCTTCACCCCGCCAACAATTGACCAGCGAACTTGCGACGGACCGACTAGCGACGAGGGAGCACCACGCTCACCGCCAAGACGTCATGCAGCTGCGCGGAGGACGAGATTGCGAGCTAGCTTTAAGTTCTGCGCAGCGATGCTATCGAAGGTGCGCGTCGAGTTGCGCGATCGACGAAATCGATGACGGATCGATTATTGCGTATTCTTGGGGGTATGACGTCACGTGTGGGATGGCGTATCGAGATCCGTGTTGCGGCAGGTAGTAGGTTTTTGAAACCACTCTAGTTCTGGCGGTCGTGATTAGTAGTCACGTTTTGGGGGGAGTTCCGCGAAGCAATGGAGTCGCCCAAAAATCGCGAGGGGAATGGAAAGGGGGTGGCAAGGATGTAGAAGGTAAGCGCTGCTTCTATCCCCGCGATTGAATTTCGAGCATAATTGCGAAAAGGCTTGCCGAGTAACGGATAGCCGTTTTGGATTTGCGTTGTAGAAAAGTACTCGAAATTCTTTTGCCGATTCTCTTGCTTGATGACCGTAGCCTGAGTACGCGAGTTAGAGTAAAGTAAATTCTGAGTTTCTGAAAAAGTTGAGTAGAGTCACGGGTTTTAGTTAAATCTTTCTCGATTAGTGAAATCAAGTATAGCCGAATTTCGCCGTACAGGGTCGAGCCGCGTTATCGTTTTTTTTTAGTGTCACCTCTCGAGTAGGTCGGGAAGTGCCGAATTGGAGTGCTCGGATTAGCGGGAAACGTTTTGGAGGATTTTGAAAAGAATTAAGTTCGGATGCGTTGCGATTGCGTATAGTTTAGGTTACGTTTAGTTGCGCCTGCATTGAGTTCCGTACCCGTTATTTAAGATATTGTAGTTTGAGTTGTGTTACTTTGAGCTTGTGTTTAGTTGAAGTTAAATGTAGTGGTGCTTGCACTTAGTTAAGTTTACGTTTAGTTAAGATAGTGTTAAGTCGAGGTTAGGTGATGTATAGTCGAAATTGCCGTTGCGTTGCGCAGCAGTTGAGACGAGAAGTTTGAGCATTGTGTTTTAGTTGCGAGACCAGACGGCGCACCGTCGAATAATTAGTTTTAGTTTCGTTTCGAGCAGTAATCGCCATGGAGAACAAATGGCGAATTTGCAAATTGAGAACTGCGTATGAGGATTTTGTGATCGTCGAGGGACGTTTTAGTTAGGGAGCCGCGAGCTCATTAGAGTAAGAAATAGAGTAGGTTACGTGTAATTTTCTGTTTAGTTTTAGACTCGCGATGAGCGATTTTTGAATTATATTTTTTTTTTGTTTTGTATCACCGCTATTGTGAAATATAAGATTTTATTTTACTTTTGTTAAATAGCGTGTGTATTTCGAGTGTCTCTCTCTCTCTCCAAAAATTACCCCTCCCCTCTCCGCGGTACTGAGCTATCGAGCATATGCCCGAGGAATAGCGTATTAATGATTTCGAGGCGTGTTAATCACGCCAGGCGCCCAACAAAAACTTTGCGATATTGTTTTAGATCCAGGGTACATCGTGGACGCCAAATTATTGTGCACGCGGTAAGTTCTCGGTCATTTTCTCCGAGTGACCGAGGTGCGGAAAAATCCACGTCACAGTATGTATACATACTCACACCACCGTAATTAAATTTGTTCAATTTCATTTTATCTCATAATTCACAGATATTATATATCAAAAGTTATTTATAGAAATATTTCCTAAGAGTATGACTAAAATCCAAAAGAAAAAAAAATATTATGAGTATTAAGAATCTAATTACAGATTCGAATTGTTGAGAAAAAAATAGCATAGTTAAAAAAAAAAAATGTACGATAATTATTAACGGAGTTATTGAGTTGTTAATTAAGCGGTGAGAACAGCCGGGCACGCGAAGCCTCGAGCCCCCCACCTCACACCCGGCTTCATACCTCCGACCAACGCCGCTCGACGAACGTTGAGCAATTTCTTTTTACTAGATACAACGCACTTGGAAATCTGAAAAAATTCACGGTGATGCCTTGGGGTGTTGAGAGATAGCTGATATTTTTTTCCCCTCAATATTAATTACAACAACAATAAACAAAATAACACTTAAACACCGTTATCTCCGGTTCTAATCAAAATATTCATGTTTTTTTTATGTTTAAATTACTCGTAAAATGAAGGGCAAGTACAATCCATCATAATATTTACAATAATATGAATATTCTCGGAGATATCTCTATTTGTTTAACAGCAAAAAATTTCAAGTCGCCCAAAAATTGAGATTTTCGAGTACAAAAATTTTTTTTTTTCATTTATGGAAAGTACTAGTAACGAACAGACTCCATGATTTTTTGCCAACCCGTGGGCCAATCACATAAGAAAGGGCAGACGATATACGGATTTTAGCTTGTCGCGGATTGTCGCTCAACTATATAACACAGCCAAAAGAGCCTTGCACGATAATTTTCAAGACACTTCATATTACCTGTACCATGAGTTTCAAAGCCACACGTTGTTTATTCATCAATTTATAACAAGAAATGTAAATTTTTTGTTTCCACGGCATTTTGCATTTTGAAACTAAACAGATAAAGGAAATTGATCTCACGACAGCTTTTTTTATCGAGAATGATGAGACGAACAACTTTTGTTTGACCAGTTTTCGTGTATGACCCATAACAACGACGTTATTTAACAAAATGTGGGGTCTCAAAAGTTTAAACAATCTTTACGGACAAACCCGGACCTAACTTTTTGGGGCATGGGTGAAAATATGTTCGTCCGTCTCTAATGAACCTGTAAAAAAATCGGCTAACCTACGTTATTCCAGAATAGAAGTCAGTCGATTTTATAGCTTATTCGTCTGGACTAAGGGGCCACCTCACCCCGGTCAGAACCGGGTCGCTGAGGACTTGCAAGATCAACAAAATTACAATCTATCGATAAGTTCGAAATATTCCGTTACGTACGCTACATATGGCGTAAGAGGCAAAATTGATTTAGAGTCGATTGTTATAAAGCTTGGTATACATGACGTCACGTAACAGGTGGTGCAAAGAGATTCGCGTTAAGGCAGGTCGATAGATTTCGAATCACTTTTGTTTTGACGTCTCGCAGGGATTGTTTCATTTCTGCAACCCGTGTTTCGTTTCGTTTTTTATTTCTCTATGGACACCTCTTTCTGGATGGAGAAAAAATACGACGGTGTTAGAGCTTTTTGTGGTAGCTGTATTCCTAGAGTAAACGTTACTTATTTTTCACCATAGAATTTCGACGGCTTGCCGGGTAACAGATAGCCATTTAACATTGCGATTGCGACCAGCGCTCGAAATTCGTTTGTCGATCGTTGTGCTTGATGACCGTGGATTTCGATTACGGAAGATTACAATTAGAATCATGATTTTGCAATTTCGTGTCGTTAGTGTCACTGATAGTCACGTGTGCGAGTTTGAAATAGTGTCTGCGTCATTTCGGATATTAAGAGTAATGTTACGAATTTCGGTTCCGTTGCATTTACGATTGAATTCACGGAATTGCGAATTTCAAACAAATTGCATATACGATTGGTTGACTTCACGTTCGAATTTCGAGTACGAATTTAGTTGACCATTTTGTTACGATAAAGAATTACAATTACGATTATGGGCGGTTTGAGAAAAGTTTAAGAGTCAAGTTTTCGTTTAAAATTACGAATAAGATAACGAATTTTTCGAGCACGCGTATGGTTTAGTGGGGTTAACGGGTACGGCATGATTTACGAATTCACGATCACGTTTTTGATTTAATTTGGTTTCGTTGAATTTAGAATAAGTTGGAATTAGTTGCATTATAATTCATGTAGTCAATTTCAGACTCGTAGTTAGTAAATAAAATTTCAAATCAGTGACGACACCTTTAAAGAAATATTTCGTTACGTTTCGTGAGGTCTTTATAATGACTTTGGATGTGTTAAAATTTTGAAACACGTTTAGATTACCGGTTTCGTGAAATCTTAACTCTGATAGGAGAGTATTGAAATTAGATTCTTTTATTCAGCAACGCTCGTCAAGAGTATTCTGTGTGGGGTCAGGAGATAGCTATAGAGAGCTTTCGTGTCTATAACGCAAAATTAATTAGACTAATTAGCAATAATTCAGTAATTTGATTACGTCAGTCAGTAGATCGGATATGCTAGTTCTATGTGAGCTTTAGCGACAGTCGGCATGTTACCTTGCGAGGTACAAGACTTACCTACGGTAGTGTTACTGACGGGAGCGTTACCATAGATAGCGCGACCTGCATTTCCGCTCGATTTTACCGACAGGAACTTCGATAGTGAGATTTTTGTGTTGTCAGATAAACAACCATTTTTGAATTTTTGCTGTCAGATGGGCAGACATTTCGAATTTTTGCCGTTAGATGGCAGACATTTTACCGATGTAAGTGTGGCCGATATGAGTATTAACATAGATGGCGCCACCAGTCGCTGTCTTACCGATCAGCTCTACTGTGCGTCTAATATCCATCGCAAGATGGTGTTACCTCTAGCCTTACCGACAGTTGGTGTTATTAGCAGAAGTGTTGCTGTAGGTTTGTCGCATGTGGTGCCTCCGTCATCAATCAATCGATGTTCTGCCGATCGACTCTGCTTTTTATCCAAAGTCCGCCGCAAAATGGCTACTTTTTATTAGGTGGAGGTGGTAATGGGTGGAATACAACGTTTCAATTTCAAAATACCGGTTGGATGCTTCGAATAGATCGTGAAATTTTACCTCACGAAATGTGGGTCGAGACCTGTCGAATACAGGCTTATGAAAAAAAAATTTCCCGCAAAATTGCAGGTGCTATTGTCAATAAATCAGTCTGGGATAAGGGGTGGGTTCATAAAACTTTTTCCCGCAAAAGGCATGTCGAGACTTGTCCAGTAGAAAGTTTCAGTGGGGATGGACAGTACATAAAACGCAGGCTTATTCCGATAGTCACTCTGTTACGCAACGAGGGTTATTATTAAGGAAGATTTGCACATCCCACCCCGTGCATTGGAAAAATTGAAACATATGAAAACGGCACCCTGGCATGACTCAAACCATGCATACCTCCCATCGGATAATATCTGGAAGCATGCTGGGGAAGGATCGATTTGGTATGATGACAACCCTGAATACGTCCCGGCATACAACTGCACCTTTGCAAACGTGCAGCGGCTGAGGAGTTGGTATTTGAAGGAGTGTACCGGCTCTGTCGAGAAATTGTTCCGTCCATACAAAGAATTGGACGGTTTAAGGGCAATGACGTCTGAAGATTTGCCCAAAAAATTCATCTACACGTTCGCATCAAGCACCGTCAGTGAGATATAGGATATACTGCCTGAGAATGTGAAAATGGACGACAACATTGCCAGTTGTCGGAGATGCCTCCTGCATTACACACCAGGACCTAATGGTGATATAGTGCGTGGGCCAAACCCTCTAGTAAAGGACTGTTTGGAATGCAACCGTCGTTCATTTCAATTATTACAATTATACTCTAGTCTATACATAGAATTAAAATGAAATATTCAATAAAATTATTCACTTATCTAGAAAATAGAATTTATTACAATTATATCTTAGCTTATGTACATAGAATTGAATTGGAATATTCAATGAAATTATTTACATACCTGGAAAAAAAAGAATTTGATACAATTATACATGTATCTTTATAAATTTCATCAGTTCTTGTAATATAAATTTATGTGAGGGAAAATGTAAAAATGTTATAAATTTCATTTGCAGTAAAATACATCGTAAATAACTGTAAATTTCATGTAATTTATAGTTTTATTCTTCAAAATAATCCATAAAATCCTCATTACCTCGATCACTGTCATCAACATTATCATCATCTTTACCATTATTATTTTCAATATCCAATATTATTACTACATTTTCATTTTCCCATTTTTCTATAATAATTATCATAGATTGCCACACCATCAGTCCACCGATGCCTCACGAGAACGTTCCAGCAATGGGTGGTACGGCTACCTCACAAATATGACTACCCGATGTCAATGTAATATGTTATCAATTGTAGAGATGATAGGGACAATCAGCTATGGTGCCATATTAAATCGAGAGTGCGTTTATTGAGAAATGAACATAATTATACCATGCATGGTTCAGTAGTGCCAAGATATGAAAATGAGTATTAAAATAAAGATTTTGTTGTTACCAACATAGTTATTTCTAGTTATTTCTTGACACTCGAACCAATTACAAACTAGGTAGACGAAATCTCGATAATCTTATGCAATTCGGCGCTAGGTACAGAGTACCGCGGGATTCACTAAGGAAAAGAAAAGTGATAACAGGAAATAATTACCTGACAAGGAATACTAGGCTATTCAGTATTTGGTAGAGGGGTTGGGCCGGAGACATAAATTGTGACACACACATTAATAAGTGACAAGAGAAATTTGTACGAAGCAAAAAAAAAAAAAAAAATATTTATTGTGGAGAAGAGAAGGCAGTCATCACGTGAACTGTCTTTTACAAAATTCAGCCGAGGTGGGAGAGGTGAAAAAAGAAAAAAAAAAAAAGGAATAGATAATCTAAAATTAAAAGAAACACCAATTACAAGAACACGAACACGTACGATACAATTCTCAACAATAGTAGGAGCAGCGATTATTGAAAAAAATTAGTTGAGGGCGTTGCCTATGCCTCGACAAGCGCGCGCGAACAGAGACTCACGATTTTCCTTCTCATTTCCTCATTTTTGAAGATAATTAGGTTCGTAGGGGGTCATTTTGAAGATAAAGAATAGATCGGTGTCGCCTCTTTTGCCGAATTTCCGATTTCGCTGTCAGATTTGCGAAAAACGTACTTGAAAGTACGTTATCTTTGAAGTGAGACACAGCGGACAGTGAATTTCTTTTCGAAATTCGGCGAAAGAGGCGACACAGATCCATTCTTTATCTTCAAAATGACTCCCTAAGAACCTAATTACCTTCAAAAATGAGGAAATGAGAAGGAAAATCACGAAGCATAAAACAGCAAATTTTTCGCGCCAAAGGCGGGCGGCTGCTAGCGCCACGACCGCGTTGGCCGGCGACCATGCGAATCACAGGCGAGAAGAGTAGACTCAAACCCCCCCCCACTACAATTCCCCTCGTTCGAATCCTCGTCGCTCGGCACGTGGATAGTGTTCCGCGCTTTTATTTTTGCTTGTGTTTTTCTACTGTGTTTTTTATTATTTCGAGACAGTATTTATTTCCGCGATGGCTAAGAAGAGAAGGAATCTGTCTTTGAAGAAGAAGAAAGGACCCGGCATAAAGATTTTGGCTAAATTTCCGGAAAAAATGAGGTCAATCGAATTATTTATATGATTGATGTCGCACCCTCTCTGACTTCGAGATTCAATCATTTGAGTACGAACAATCGCAAGGCTTTGATCTAAGAAGGTACTTTCAAGAGCCGATATTGCTGTTCATAATAGCAGTATAAATTCATTCTCAAGTTTTTTTATACGTATGAAAATATAAACTAGAATGCGTTGTGACGTGTGGTACTAGCCCGGTTTGCATTAGTCGCTAAAATATGTCATCAATTTGTTACGTGTTCAGGTTAAATGATCGAAATCACTATTCGGCAATTTGCACGAGTGTTTACACTTTGTCGATCATAAGGAATATTCTTATCACTTATTGTGACTACCTAAGTATCCAAGGTAAAATTACAATAAATAGAAAGTTTTCGTCTCTTGAGCACCCGATGTAAGAATGTATGAAGATGAATGTTTACATGTTGGAATCTTACGCTTCCGATGGGAAGCACACGCAAGACGGTCAAAGCGGTCAAATAAATGATATGCGGATGTGCAATATCATTAGTTACGAGAAAATTCATTTTTGGGAGATATAAATTTGAGCAACTGGTGATTTCGAAAAATTAACGACGGAGCCAGGAATCGAACTTGGTATCTAGAGGTGTAAAATTACGATGTATCTGGTAGAATTTTCCATACAAAGTAAATACGGCGCGTACGTATTAGGCCACTAAAATACGCGCGTTTTGTTTCTGGAAATAAACTTGACGTAATTCTGGGGTAATCATACATGCACACATTACCTACAAAACAGCCACCCCACAAAACTGTCATCCAATCAGACACTACTGCCAAGTATAATTTATTTAGAAACGAATGATGATTTTTATATACTATAACTAATGATGACAAAAAAAAAAAACGAAATCAAAATCGAAAATGCAAAAAAAAAAAAAAATTGTGATTATAAAAAAAAAAATTGGAGTACGTGGTACTTGGCGGGCCCATGTTTATATTGCCGTTACAACATTGATATAGCTCGACTTGTATTTTCTTGTGCTTATTTTAAAAAGGCCCGCCAAGTACCACTACCTCCAATTTTTTTTTTCAATAAAATTTATTGTTTTTTTTGCATTTTCAATTTTGATTTCAATTTTTTTTTTTTGTCATCATTAGTTATAGTATATCAAAATCATCATTAGTTTCTAAATAAATTATACTTGGCAGTAGTATCTGATTTGATGACAGTTTTGTAGGTGGCTGTTTTGTGGATAGCTGTCACATTAATATACTTGGCGAAAGGTTTTTGCACCAGAGGTGCTTTTTGGGGATATCAGTACTTTTTGTGGGATTTCGCTTGAACATTAAAAAATTTTGCTCACTCGCTACGCTCGTTCGATAGATTTTTGGAATACAGAATAAATATTTGAGATGAAAATAATCGGTGGAAAAGCCAAGTTAGAGATTTCTCATAATTACATGTATCAGGTCCAACGTCTTCTACACATTACGAATAGGAAGTGGTGCTATTTTATAGTTTGGACGCCAAAGGGATTGATTTTGATAAAATAAAACGTGACGATAAATTCTGAACCGAAAAAATAAATTACCAGATTTCTTTTACTTTTGTTTGTTACCCGAGATCGTAGATTCTAGACGCGCCCGACAACTCTCAATCCGCGAACCCCCCCTCAAATCATCGAAGCGCAGAAGGCCGCGCGTAAGAAACAGTAAATTCACAACCGACAGACGACAAAAAACTGTAACATAAATATACGTACATATGTACATAAATACAATAGCTTTGTATATAGCTTACGTGTAATACTTCTGTGATTTATGTTTAGTTAGTTATTCCAAGTAGTCCTTTATTACTATGCCAAAAATTTGCTAGTCATATCGTTGTAATTATATATCTGATTATTCATTCCAGGAATACTTTCTGCAGTCTGACCGAACTGCGTGTATAGGGTGATTTAGAAAAAAAAAAATTTTTTTTTCTCCTTTCCAAACAGGTTCAAAAGTTTCATTCAGGTATACAAAGACACTAGTTGAAATTTAAGATTTTAATATTAATATTAAGGGGTGGCGCATAGCACTTTTCGATTTTCCATAAGAATAACCTAGGATAAATGTTATTTGCTTCTTCTAGTTTTTATAACTAGCTAACGAAGCATCGTAAAAAAAAGTTACAGACAGATTTTTGTAGAAAATTAAATGCACTACAAAAAAGGAAGCGTACATTTTACTTTAAATAGATGATAACTAATAATTAATTTTTGCAACAATGACGTACTACTTTCCATAGTTTGCGCTTTCTATAGAATTCATTTAGCCATATAATGTATACAATGCTCGATTTTCTCGATCAAGATTACTGTCATGTTTCACTTATACTGTTTCAATTTAATTTCTATGAGATACTTTTCATAAAGATTTCGTGATTATGTTCATTAAGTTTAAACGAGTTTAATTTCACTTTCATCATTTTATATTATTTTTTATCATTTTGTATTTGTTTGGTGCAAACCCGATCATGGTTGGGAGGTAGGGACGGGTTAGGTGGGTCTCTGTTTGATAGCAACCTCCACGTGGTGAGACCTGGGAGATTGATAATATATTCGTCGTTATATCATGAATTTGCTAACAGCTATTCGTTGCAATTTTCAATTTAAAATTACCTGTGACGACGTCTGGTCGGTATTCATAAATAGTTCCGTATTATTTTCGAAACTGTATTAGGAACAGCTCTCAGCCGATCAAGCTTATGCTTTGAGCTGACTCAAGACAGTCCGACAAATCGAACCTATGAATACCGGCTATTAGATTATTACCAGTCCCGTGATCGCATTACGTAGAAATACGGATGCCGATGAATATAATTTTTGTTGAAATATTAAGAATGTATATCTATATCATCATACGTACGGGGAATTCTACGTCACGTGAATCAAAAAATGACCTCGTATTTTTTCAATCTATTCATACTTCTTTTCACATGAAATAAAGGTAAAAAGAATCGATACGCATTTTGGTGTTCGTCCGAATTATGTTTGTTTTCGAAAGTTACCAGACAATCATTCAATTTTGATGCAAAAAGAGCGCGCATATATCCGATTCTATTCGATGTAAAGACATCATTTACAGTGCATTCGGAAGGTGAACGAATAAGCTTTCATAAAAAAAATGTAATGTTGAACATTATTGAAAATCCCAATTTTTATAAACAATTCAAATGTTCGACGATTTTTACCTCATTAATGACAAGTTTTTGAATTATAAAAAAAACAGTTTTGGGTTCCTTATTAAATTCTGTATTACTAGTAAATTTTTCAAGTGGAATCTGAAGGGAGTCTATTTTTTTTCTATTATTCATCAGGTCGTGCCGAGCGCGGCACACTGGGCTGTTTAAAAGTATTTGAATCCGAATGCCCGTGAGGGGTGGTGGAGGCTAGCGCGTCACCCGACCCACTCTGGCGACAGCTCGGTTGCTCCTTCTCACTTGTTTCTTACTCTCTCTTCGCCTCGGTTAACGCGGGAAGCGGAGTAGCCCGCGCTTTCTAGCTAGGCAACGCCCTTAAACGCGAGGGTATGGGCAGTTATGAGTTAATTTGCAATATTATGAATAGCAATCAATCTTCTGAACAATGAGTAAATATTATTCTTGCATGTGAAGGTCAGTAAAGACAGTTTTTTTTTTTTTTTGTTAACCTTTTAGTCCGGATGAGGGCCCTCCTCAGTACAATTATATTTAAGGAACATCTGTCACGAACAGAAAATTATGTAATACAAGTTAGTTATTAAAAATTATTATGTAAGAGGCTTACGTGATAAGCAAGGCTAATTGTGCTGATATAAAGAAAAGAGAATTACCTGATGATGACATGGAACTTTCAATTACGAAGAAAAAAAAAACGTAGAAGTAATAAATAAACTGTAGAATACACAAAAAAAAATATTCTTTTTTAAACAACATAAACTGCTATGCGAAACTCCCAAGAATTCATCTTGGTGAGTAAAATTGAATAAAATCACAAAAATGACATTTTTGAACCTAGCTCTATTTTGAGCATGTGAGTCGACCAGAGTGTAGTGGAAGGAGAACGAATTCAATCATTAGAAGCAGCCCAGACGATCAGCCAACGGGTTAAGGAAGGTAAAATCAAGAGCAAGCTCAGTCGGTAATTAATAGTTATAGTTGATGTATCACAGAGGTGTAAATAGCGCTGAGATGTTCAATATCTTGTCTTCGATTGACCGCGTTGGGATGTGCACGTGCGGAGCGGTCTCGCACGCGACTACTTGACCCTCTACGAGAAGCGTAGAGGTTTATATTTAATTTTTTTTGGCGGATTAGCAGGTGATCGTCCTATACAGGGCGTTCCTGGGAATTGGGTAGGAGAAAAATGTGCTTATTTTGTTATTAATATTATTAGAAATTTTTATGGAATCCAAAGCTTTAACGAAGTTCAAGTGAAGATAACAGTGAAAATGCGGGACGAGGAAGCAAGCGTTACAGAATGTTCTTAACCTAAATTTTCACACTCGTTCGATTACTCACTCTTCGATGGTTTCGCTACAACTCCGAACAATGGCTCACACACGCGATGGCACACTCTCACATATGATTAACACTACACGGCTCTATGAGTTCGTGGCACAAATTTCAACACCTAATATCTAGCTTCGAAGACTGATATTGCGACGGAAGATGCTTTGGCGACCGCGTACAGAATTAGAGGAAATTCGCTCCATTTGTCGGTGACGCGAAAAGACTGATAGACTCTTCGCGCGATAGCTTCTGAAGGAGCCTGGTTTCCGTAGATGTTGATTTTATTCTGTCTATAACGGGACTGACTTCGCTCGCTCGTACGACACCCCTTGGAGCGTCGGACAGCGAGCAAGGTTTCCGTCAACGTTGCAAATTTGCAACAAAGGCTTGCCTCGCGAAGATCATCCTTGAAGCGCGTAATGTCTCGCGCTCGCCTCATCCCGGCGTTTGATATATTACACCCGGGATCCGGCGAGCGCGGAAACGCTGACGTTGCAATGGTCAACTGCGCCGCTGCGCTTTTGTCGTGCCACGAGCAGAAATATGAGAGAGTTAAGATTTAATAATTGTATGAGAATGTTATTCCTTAAAAATACATGAGAATACAAATCAGAACGATTTGCACTTCCATGCATTTCCCGCAACGTAATTGCCAGAAATAACATTACGCTTCCTTGTCAACATTAAAAGTAAACATTAATAAAGTAATGATATATTCATAAATGTGTATACAGGCGGCGTACGTGACATCCCTCCCCCCTTAAATGTCGATGCCGCCATCGACTCGGTGCGCCGGGCCGACGGTGACACCGGCACTGGAGGGACGGCTCACCCCTGACCGCATGTAATTCGGTTATTGACATACGCAGATTTCATACATCGCATATACGCTCTTCACATACTCATACCCAAGCAAGTGCGACAAATTTTCCTTCACTTCACTTTCACTTGGTCACTGCGCCGCTGGTTCGTCGCTTGGTTAGCCTCGCGTCTCGCCGACGGCGTCGTCACCCACGTTCGGATCCTCGCTGAACGCGGCATCTCTAGAGTCTCCCTCCTCCGCCGGGTCACCTTACAGGGCCTCCGCAAGGTTCATCCTAGAGAGAGCAGTCGCAGATGGAGTCCCGCTCGATGGTGCTTCCCACCGGACGAGGTCTCCCTCGACCACCGGTTCACCTTGCACTGCATCTGCAAGGTTTACCGGAGAGAGAGAGGTAGCGGTTGGAGTTTCACTCGACCTCCACCATGTCCACACCCTCGGTTCCGAAGAGCAGTTCGAATTCGCGCTGGAGCATGATCCAGTGCTCCTTGATGCGTGACCGCACCGCGGGGGCCATGTTCCTGCCCGGCTTCCTGTAATCGATCAGGAAGGGAGCTTCGTCACCGGCCTGAATAATGATTGGCTCCGTTTGCACTCCCTTTTCCTTCGTACCCTTCGATGTTTGGACTTCCTTGTCCTTTCCCGGAGCAGTAGCGCGACGGTGGAACATCGTTGTCTTACTCGCGTTGTCCGGCCTGCTGGACGGCCCGGACTCGCGATTCGGGATAGTGGAGGCCCCCTTTGATTTTAGGTAGCGTTCGAAGGCCTCCACGCAGTGACCAGCGTGGAGACCCGGTCGGCTACCGACATCCTGGCCGCAGAGGGTGCATTGGCTGCCCCCCGGCCTTCGGTTCGATAGATACCTTTCCAGGTAGCACCCCTTCCAGTGCTTGCCGTCCGCTGTTTTCCCGCATGTTGGGCAGATTCCGCGCAACACCTTCTCCTCCGCAAGCACCATCCCCGCGGGCGGTGACGTCTTCATCAACTTCGGCAAGGCGGCTGACGCCGCCGCCTCGGTTGATCTTGGCGACGAAGATGACCCAAGCACCTCTTTTTCTTCTACTGCGGATGGTTGTCCACCCTGCGCGTCTTGCACCACTTCTTGATAAATCTTTTGGCACTTGACGGCGTGCATCGTCCGAGTGTTGTTTGGCACGGCAAGCCAACAGAGAGGGCAGGGGCAGAGATCAGGACCTCCCGCCCGATCTGCCCAATCCTGATAGCACTTTCCCCAGTCCGCGCACTCGTTCAATTTCTTCCCGCATACCGCGCAAACTTGGCTTATCTTCGCCCTTGCGAACGAGATGCGGTACGTGTTGCTCGCGATAGACATTGTCCTAGGATACGTTTCTTGAATTGTCGCGCGTACGCTCGGCTCCGAGTTCAAGAGTCGTTTGGCGTACGAAAATTACTGCGAAGTTCTCTGGCCTTTCCTCTTCAGATTGTTAGTGGTGGGAGAAGCCTTGAAGTCGATCTGGGGGTGCTATACAACGGTGCATCATTCTAATACACCACCTCCGCCTCTTGGCGGGGCAGGGAGCAGGAAGACTTTCCATTTCTTTCTCCAGACCGTTCTATTGCCCTTTCTTTCACCATCTCGAACTTTGGACACGAAGCGGTTCTTGGGGCAGCGCTCGGGTTTCCGGCGCCTTCGTTGGCTAGATGCATTGTTTGTTTAGTCTGGCCCAACTCGATATCTTCATAGTGACTTAAGGAGGTTCGACCGCAACTTATGAGTAAAAATAATGTTTACATTTTTTTTAATTTTCAGTTATCCTAATATTTGTTAAAATTCATTAATTTAATTTAAGATTATTAAAAAAATTTAATAACTAATAATTTTAATTTATTTAATAAAATAAAGTAATAAAATGACTTTCGTATTTATTACTCGCCGGATTGAATAAACAGATTTGGCAACAGCGCGTTTGGTTATATCCATTACGGAGACGTGCATGAGTGTGTAAGTGAGACATTTGAATAAACAAAATGCATTGTCGTTACCAGGGAAAATATAGTAAAAAAAATATTGTTCAGTAGAAAAAAAATGTAATAGCTAGTAATAAAGCTCGGAGTGAAAACAAGGAGAATACCGAGAATACGAACTTTATTGGTAAATATGGATTTACTATTAATTTCAGGTTATACATATACCGTTATGTAGAATCCTATTACCATGACAACTAAAATTAATTTAGTTACATATGTAACTCTTCTAGTTGAAATATATTTGATAAATAATATTATTTAATTCAAGTTTAAAATGTACACTAAATTTTTTTTTTTTTGTAGAATTGAGCGGACGACGATTAGTCGATATAAAATTTCTAGATGATGAGTTGTGGTGTAAACCCTGCAAGCAGTCTTTGCGTCTCCGACATTCAGTTAATTAATCTAAATGTGAATTAGCGAGTACATTTCAAGTGAAATGTGCAACTTGCGGGAATATCTACGCAGTCAACACATCAACCACTGCGAAAAATTCCAAAATCAGGTCTACGTATACGGTCAACTCAAAGGTGGTGAACGGTGTTATTGAGAGTGGTGGTAGAAACACTCATCTCAACAAAATTTTATCGACTGCAGAAGTACCTGTCATGCATTCATCAATTTTCAAACGTCATGAGAAAAAAGTTGGAGCTACAATCGAAGTAATAGCGAGTGAAAGCTGTTTGGAAAATTTGAAGGCAGAGAGGGAGATGACTATTCAAAAAGAAGGGTATGGTTTGGAGTAATAATTAAGTTAATTGTAATTAATTGTTTCAATTTTAATGTAGAATGCGATTGTTTTTGATGAATAAAATTAGATAAAAGGGTCTGGTCCATTCGTGTCAGTACTTGGAAATTATATTATATGTAAGCCTAACGCCTCATCGGGCTGGGTCGCTTAGGGGTCACGCTTATGATGGAAAGCGACCGAGAGATAGCCGCTACGAGCTCACTCGCCGGTCAGCCGTTACACGATACAGATAACGACAATTGTGTGAATTCAGGTGATACACCAGTTTATTGTAACTTTAGCATTTACCAAAATTGTTTGTAAACGTTTGATTACACGGCTCTACAAAAAAATTTTTGTTCTTCGTCCTAAAGTTTATTTTATGATTTTCTGGTTAATTATGAACAAAAACGAAAAGAAAATACCTTTTTTTGGTACAAAGTTTGCTTTTGTAATAGTTATAGTAAAAATACTCATTTTTGATTATTTTTTTAAATATTAATTATTTTAAATACATCAAAAAATACCGCGCGATCAGAGTTGGGTTTTAACGTTCAGACAGTGCTTCTAGATGGCACTCGAGTGATAAACAACGATCAGGTGTTTTGTAGAAGTCCAGAATAACTGAAAATGTTCTCATTAAAAGTACATATGCTGCATGCTCATTTAGATAAATTTAAAAACAACATGGGAGCATATTCAGAAGAGCAAGGAGAACGTTTTCATCAGGACATTTTGAGCTTCGAACAACGTTGTCAAGGCCAATGCAATGAAAACATGATCGGAGACTATATTTGGGGTTTATTGAGAGAAAGTACTTACGAACATAAAGGAAAAAGTAAAAGCGTGCACTTTTAAATTATTTTCTACTTTTTTGTAACTTATTTTGATAGTAAAACTTAATAAAAATAATAAAAATGTTTATTTAAATGGTTTCATCTTTAATTGATAATTAAAACCACAGATTTTGAAAAATATCGTTCAATCGGTCTCCTAAGTACAAAAGCAAACTTTTTCATGCTATACTCGTATATTTTTTTTTCGTCTAATTACGAACTAAAGAATCGAAATCTAATACTTTAAAGTGTAGGTAAAATTTTTTGTTGATCCGTGTTATAAGTGTTCACATGTATTACAGTATTGTTTGCTGCATCTACACGTGTCAGATTATTCTTCTCCCTTCCCCAACTATATATAAGCCTCTGATTTCGAGGCTGACATATATGTTCATCATATTTTATAATAATTTCTAAAATATCATCGTAACTTTTGTATTTAATTTAAAAATTGAAAAATTGTATATTTATGATTAATTTTTAAAGGTTACATGAACTCGAATGATAATGTTGAGCAAGTAAATTGCAAAATAATTGTATTAAAAAAATGATTTCCACTCATTTGTATATTGAATTTTAATAAATAATTGTAAAATATTTAATAGGAATAATAACAGTAATTGTAATTCTAATAATATCTAATATAAATTTCATTTTTACGTTTATTAATAGTTTGAGAGAATTGGGTGGTTGGTCTGAGAATAATGTTGTTTATTTAACAATTAGTTACGATGCTGGGTGGCAAAAGAAAGGATCAAGGCGTTCTTATAACAATCTAACAGGTTAGTTACGAATAAGAAATACTTAATTAAACTTGTCTGTATTTATATATGTCAATAATTCACCAATTAAAATTTTTGTAGGTTATGGGACTGCTATTGGATTTTACACCGGTAAAGTCGTCGGCTTTGCTACGAGAAATAAGCGATGTACATTGTAGATTCTGTGAGTCGAATGACAAAAAAGTAGATATGAATAATAACCAGGCAAGAGCACAAGAGTCGCCGAATACCAAGACGGAGATAAAGGACCATGACTGTCGCAAAGATTTTGAAGGTTCATCAAAAGCTACGGAAGCTGACATGGCAAATCAAATTTTTCTGAACAACACCCATTTTACAGAAGTCAATGTCAAGCTTGGTACCTTGATTGGAGATGACGATTCGAGTACAATTGCGACCTTACGCAAGGAAGCTGATTATGAAATTCATAAATGGAGCGACATAAATCATGCAGTTTCTAAATTAAGTAAATGTTTGAACGTAATTAAATTGGTTACACCGTTGGTGAAATACTTTAAGTATTGCTTCAGCTGCGTATTAAAAAAAAATAAAAATAATATTGAAGCGACAAAAGCTGGTCTGTTGAACATTGTACCTCATGCTTATGACAATCATTCAGCATGTGGTGATTGGTGTAGATACAAGCTTGATCCAGAAAATTAAAAGCACAACATTTTGCCCGGAGGTAAAGGCTTAACCAACACCATAATTCAAGATAAACTTCAAACTATTTTTAATTCGTTTGCTAACGTTGCTGATAAACTGAGTCCTTGTGGATGAAGTCAAGCTAATGAGTCCCTCAATAAAACAATTACTAGCACTGCTCCCAAACATCTTCATTATGGAGGGTCATCGTCGAATGACATTCAAGTTACTGCTGGGATTATCCATAAAAATCTTGGAAACGTTACAATTGATACTATTAACAAAAAAATGGAGAGTTCACCGAAAACTAAGTTCTCAATGAGATACAGAATGAAAAAACAACGGGACTTGATGCAAGTATAGAAGTGGTTCAAATAGCTGCGAAGTACTCTGAAACAGAATTTGATATTTATATTAAACCTGAACGTGAATTTTCTTCGCAAGTATCTGAAATCACAGGACTTGAATTGAAAGAAGATGATTTATATTACAATTCTGATCTTGTAATATCTCATTCGAAACTAGATGCTGCAAGAAGTTTTTTATAATTTTTAAAATCGATAAACAATACAATTATTCTAATTGCTCATGATTGTTTTAAGTTCGATTGTCCAACGTTATTGAATTTTATAAGAAATGAAGGGCTATTGAATGAGTTTTCGAAATTAGTAGATGGATTTGCAGATTCATTACCGTTATTTAAATATAAACTAAAAGAAAAACGTGGAGCAAAAGCCAGTTACAGACAGGAGGTATTGGCTGAAGAGTTTCTGGATTAAAATTTGCTGAGCGGTGCAGATAATGCAGCTAATGACGTGGATGTACTGCAAAAACTCGTTGAACACAAAGATATTAATATTAAAAGAAATGATATACTGGAGAACTTTAAAAGCATTCATGAGATAATAATGCAAAAAGTAAAGAAAATAAAATCTAATAAAATACAAGAAAGTCTTCAACTTTTACTAATCGACAAAAACAAAAAAGACGATGGTGGCTTATCTATGTACACGATAAAAAAAATGGCAGTAACTGGAATAACTTTCGATAATTTACTCCAGTGCTTCAAATCTAGTGGTCCTAAAGGTATTAGAATACTTTTGGCGCAAGATGTAGGTGGAAAACCTCGTATTACAAAAAGCCAACAAATTATTGATAGTTTATGTACAATACTAAAGCTCATTCCGTTTGATAGTTAACTTTTCAATTAATTTTTCAGATTTTTTAAACTATTTCGTACTAATATATATATATATATATATATATATATATATATATATATATATATATATATGTATATATACACATACATATATACGACGTTATCTCGTTTGATAATTTATTAATAAAAAAAACTTTTACTTGCAACTATATTTTTATTTTCATTGAATACACCTCAAAACCTCTAATTAAGTAAAATAATTAATTATTTCAGCTTCAGTGTACTTTAGGACTTTTTTTTGATTTTCAAAGTATAAATTTTTTCTAGAACTATAACATTACTTTTTACAAATAACGAATAACTATCGATTAGAGTCACTTTGTTAGAGTTTAGATTTTTATTTTTACGATTTTTTAACTTATCAAAATGCCGATATATTGAACTATTTCACTCAATAAAAAATTTCGGTATTGTTTTTAATTTATTTACTAATATCAACAATTGTTGTTATATCTTTAACATTATGTCATTTTCCGTATTTTCTCTCTCTGTAACTATGTTTCTATCCTTTTCTTTTTCTCAACTGTTGACGCGGCGTTGCCAAATCTGTATTCGAGTAAATAGCAGTCGATGAAAGAGATAAAAAAAAAATTCAACTTTAAATATTTCCAAAATTATATTGGTAATGTAATGTTTTTAAATTTTCCTTATGTTTTACAATAGTTCAAGTTTCTTGTGAATAGTTTTTTATTCGTTAAAGTTGGAAGGTTCATGTTGAGAAAAATAAAAATAGTCTCGACAAAAGTTTGTCCGCCATAAGAGCCCATGTATAAGGAAAGAAAAAATGTGATTTTTGAAATTTAATATCTAAGTAGTTAAACGGTGAATCATTTTCAAATTTTAGAATATGACAAATTACGTATTTATTTATATGTATATTTAATTTCTAAGCTCAAAGTTGGAAATTATTTTTTACAAAAGATACGGTCGAACCTCCTTAAAGTGAAGTGTACGTTTCGACCGCCCGCAGGGCAACCCAATCCGCTTGACCATTTTGCATAGGCTGGCTCGCCATATGGAAACGAATAGCCCTGTTCCGAGTAGTAAATGCAAGGTAAACCCGGTCATTGGTTGAATTGGGTATTTGCATGATTTTTATATTTCTTAACTTTTGATGTTTTTCGATTCTATAAATTTTTTTAGAATTTTTGAAAAAAAAATATTTTGTTTTTGTTTATAAGTATTTAAATAATTTAATAAATAAAAAAAAGGCAATATTTAAATGAATAAGTAGCTCCATCTCGCGTATGTGACGTCACAATGCTGAATTTTTTTGAAATTATTAGCGCCAAGTTCTCCTGTAAGCACGCCGTACGTGTAATCAGCTGTTGCTCTGTGTTGTGATTGATGAAAAGAACGTCTGATAGTGCTGTTTATTATAAACTAAAGTTATTAAATTATTTAATATGTCATTAAAAAACGATTTTTGTTGGTGTATAGTACCAACTTGTAAAAATACTCAAACTAATGCTTGCTTAACATTCTTAGTATAATACATTGACGTGATCATAACCTCCACACAATTATCCGTGTGAGTTCAAAAAAAAAACACCACACAAAAATTGATTTCTATTTTAATTATTTTCACCGAAGTCTGACATTAATTATACAATGTATCAAACTTAAAGTTTAAAAAACTTACTTAAAATTTTTTTAGCGCTAGAAAATACTGTACATTACTCTTTGTGGATTCAAATAAACGCGCCAGTAGCAGCACAATGACGTCAAACCAATCACATTCCGTTTTATGTCACGTGACTTTTATGTGATTTAGGACCACTTTTATTTATTAAATTATTTAAATATTTATAAACAAAAACAAAATATTTTTTTTTCAAAAATTCTAAAAAAATTTATAGAATCGAAAAACATCAAAAGTTAAGAAATATAAAAATCATGCAAATACCCAATTCTGATGTCGCAGAATTGGTACGCGTTGATCGATGGGTATATCAACATCGTTATCTCACATTGTTGAGACGTTGATACCTCCTTTAGAGGGGTCTCCATAGAGCAAATATATCGGTGCTCCATATTTGTACATCCGCCTATATATATATAGTCTGCCAAAAAGTATGTGCCGCGCGGCTGCGGTCCGCCGACAAAATTATATACGGCGTTGATGGTTGTATATGTGCTGACCCATTCAGCCCCACCGGGAGCTGAGAGGCTGGCCACGCGTGCATGCGATAAAGATAGTAAGCCGCTCGCTCCAGTAGGGGAATATGGACCACTATAATAATTCTGCCCGAGTGGAATACGATATCCGTATGAACAACACGGAATAGCGATTCCCCTCGTAAGCTCTCGGTCGTGAGAGGGAAGTCGAAATCAGGCGCTCGAGACTGTATTTCTCTTGCAATGGCTAATAACCGTGCCGCCGTTCACACGCTAGGGTCATAACGCCCTTCCCTAGCCATGGATATCGCGCACAAATACTTTTCGCAAGTCTCGATATAACGATTTAATTTCGTTTCAACCCGGTATGCAAAGTTCACTATACCGTTAAGAAACATCATCAAGGTTGTTTCATTGAATACTTGATTTAACGTATGATGGAGGTAATTAACTTGCTTGTGCAGTTTATCGACCGCGTCCATTTCCATCAAATGTTCCCGATGAAGTTCCTGCAACTTGGAATGAGTCACATGGATTTGTTTCCCAATAAGTTGAGTCAGGTTGGATTGATCGGAAAACAATCGATCTATCTGCTCGTTAGGGGCCATTCAAAGGGCACATAAAATTTCTCACTCTCCCTCCCCGTTTTACGTGAGATTCTGTCTAGTTTTTCTGAATAATTAAAATAATATCAATAAACGGGAAGAATGTACTATAATTTTTATTTACAAGATTGAAAATGGATAAAAATGAACACATTTAAGAATTTAAAATTTTACTAAACAATAAAAAATTCTAAAATAAGGTGTAAATCCAATTATATATTATAGAATGAATAAAGGCCATTCGGCATCGAAATGGATGTAGATTTCTAATGAAAAATTTCGACATATAAAATATTACGTCAGAATAAGTTTTACCCCCTTTCCCCCAAGATAAGGGCATGTAGAGATTTTTTTAACCTCCCCTCCCCCTCGGGACCCTTACGTAATTAATGAATAGCCCCTTAATATAAATCGCATCTTCCTCGTTCAATGTTCAGAACAATGATTTGCTGAGCGAACCTATGAATCTCAATGATACCGATCGTTTCTTCATTGAACGAATTTTTAATGACCTAGTCGGTACGCGTAATCCAGAATTGTCTGAAATAACTTTCAGGTCATTTACCATTAGTTTGGAGCGCTCTGTCAGTCCCCGAAAATATTCCAAGCGGGTCATTTCACGGCAGCTTTGCTTCGGCGTAGTTCGACAGCATGCCTCAAACACATTGGTTAATTGCCTCTCCACAGGGGGGAAGTCCTTAACGAAAGTATCCAGGTCCATAAACACGGTGACCCTCCAGTCCACGTGTGCAGACAGAGGGGGGCCACCCGCTCGTAGTAAATTCCAGGCTGGCCTTCCATCGGTGTAACGTGATATGCGTTGGTGTTGTCGAGCTCTCCGCCGGCCAGAGCCGTGGAAGCCAGAAGCACCCAACGCACAACATTGTACGTGTCGGTGTAAATGAATCACACTCCCGCACTCGACTTCTAAAAGCCTCTTTATCCTACTCCCGCACACGCTGCGAACACATGCAGAGCACACGCATAAATATATATTTATATGCTCATCTCATGCATGCGCACACTCATACACATATTCGCTTTTGCTTAACGGCAATTCCCGCGTAGCTCGGCTGTACATCACAATATATACATATAGTACACAAATACAGTAAACTGGCTAGCGAGTTATACCACCGCCAGTTTTACTTTGTCGACATGCTTCCTCATCCTTTTCCATTTTCTGCTTCCAAAATTACATTGCTGTGATCAGTTAAATGGACAATTTTATAGGGGCCATAATATTAAGAGTCGAACTTACCCTTACGAGGTTCCTTAAGGACAGAGGCAAGGTCGTTTGTTTTACCTGAGAAAGGACGGACTTTCTTGTCATAATATTTTTTTGTTGTTTCTTTCACTCGATTCTGATTTTTACCGGCCATTTCGCGTATCTCAGAGAGACGTTTTATTAACTCGATGGTACGTGAATTATACGTCGATAATTTATCGTCCACGGGGAACTGACTCGGAAGCCGAGGCAGCATCCCGTACACGATTTTGTAAGGGGTAAAATTTGTTGCCTTGTGTACGCTAGTATTGTATGATAATTCTGCGTAAGGCAACAAGCGATCCCAATCATCGTACGTGTCTGCATACTGTTTTATGTATTCCGCTAACAGTATGTGACTCCGTTCGAGCGCTCCGTTCGTCTGCGGTCGATAGCCGGAAGTCTTTAGTTGTTTTATATGAAATATTTTAGATATTTCGTGTATTGGAGTAGTGTATATACGAGAGTTCTGGACCACCAACCCCCCCCTAGCTCCCCCCTAGCTCCCCCCAGCTCCCCCCTAGCCGCCCCCCCTTCCCGCCACCCTGACTCACGGCGCACCCGCTCTCACCCCCCCCCCCGGTCATTTTCGGTGGCTATTTTCCTGGGATTTGACACACACACACACACACACACACACACACACACACACACACACACACACACACACACACACACACACACACACACACACACACACACACACACACACAAATAATTCCTGTCGAGACTTGTTTGGCGCCGGAAAGCCGCACATAAATCAGATAAGGTAAGAACCCGCTAGATCTATTGAAAAAATTCCAGGAAATGACCCCTGAAGGAAGGTTTAAAATGGCGTTTTGAATGCTTTTAACAATTTTTTTATTTAACACGAATTACATTTAGTTTTCTTATTGTATTCTCAATTATCTTATTCTAAATTTTAACGAGTAAAATTATACATATTATTTTCAATATCCATATTAATTAAACATATCATTATTCCAAAATTGACTTATACCAATTTTTTAACAGTACCACTGATCGGATTATATTCAACAATGCGATCATGCAAGATCATGCAGTAGGCAGAAGTGTGTGGTGGGAACGTAGTGCTAGAGTCAAATTCCAATCGAATGTCCACAGGTCCAGTTTTCAATGTTTCGTTCTGCTTGGAGCAATCGATGACGATAAGGGGAGCTTGGTTTATAAATTCACGCCTCGATAGCAAAGGCTCAGCTTCTTTGTTGTAGTAGCTCATTTGAAACCGAACATACATATCATAGAGAATGGCGTATTGATTATTGTATATATCAATATTCATATTTCCGTAGGGATAGCACTGTGAGTTGAGGAAGAGTTTTACATCTCTGATCCGACAATGATCAAATACGCCAGCATTTTTCAGCGGCTCGTTTCTCCTTGCAGTTTGAAATCCTAGAACGACATATCTCGGCTTCTCAAGCTGCGTCGATGTCTTGACTGACCATATATGCCGCGTTGTTGATGGGAGCATCGGATACACGTACGTTTCCCAAGAACGAAAACTCATGGATATGGCCGGATCCTTGGCGATGTAGTTGAGTAGCTGGATTTTCGGTTTATCAGCCAGTTTGATGTAGGGTAACAACCACTCGATTTTATTCAGGGTGATTTTAAACTGCAAATGAAATACCTTGGTGGAGAATTCAACAAGTTCGAATTTTCATGCAGTTATGCGCCTTAAATGAACTATGCGATCCCCCTCTACTTCCACAAAATTCATCCACGAGGGGGTAAAAGCGGGTGTGCTGGAGATGGAATAGTCAGTCTTCCACATACAATCCGTCAGTATATAATCGAGCGCAACATTCCCACTCCTCAACATGGCGATGATCCTAGACGTGCAATGTTTTATCGGTCATACCATGAAGTTTGTACCCAAGGAAGTCGCAGTCGTGAATGTAAACGGGTCGGGTTTGGATTACATCATTTTCAAGCCGCCCTATGATTTGGCAAGCCTACCACTTGAATGTAGAGCTACCAATGTATGGTTGACGCGCAATCACCACGGAATATCATGGAACGCGGGCAACAAATCTCACGAGGATGTGACGAAGATTGTGAGAAAAATGGTTGAAAATGCGTGTTACGTATACGTCAAAGGAGCGGAGAAGAAAGCATGGCTGACGGAGATCGTCGATGGTACAACGAGGGTTATTAATATGGAAGATTTGCATATCATACCCCCTGCACTGGAAAAATTGAGGTATATGGAAGCGGCATCGTGGCACGACGCGAACCATGGATACCCTCCAGCGAATAACCTCCAGCAAGCAGCAGCGCCAGGCTCAATTTGGTATGATGACAACTCTGAATACATCCCGGCATACAATTGCGCCTTTGAAAATGTGCAGCGACCAAGGAGTTGGTATTCGAAGGAGTGTACCAGCTCCCTCGAGAAATCCTTCCGTCTGTACAAAGAATTGGACGGTTTAAGGGGAATGATGTCCGAGAATATAGCTTTTTTACCAAAAGAATTTATCTGCACGTTCGCATCAAACTCCATCAATGATGCGTGGGATAAACTACCAGAGAATATGAAAATGGACTACGTCATCGCAAGGTTCCGCAGATGTAGCATACATTATAACACCAGGACCCGATGGCGATATCGTGGATGGACCGAATCCTCTAATTAAAGACTGTTTAGCTTGCAATCGCGTGTATAGATAATATGGACAATATTTACCAAAATAACAATAGAATTTATTACGATATATACAATTATATTCGCGTTTATATGTAGAATATTCGATAGAATTAATCTCAATTATATCATAGCTTATACATAGAATTAAAAAAATTTACTATTCGATAAAATTATAATCTAGAAATAGGATACATTACAAATATATATCTTTATAACTTTTACCCATTCTCGTCATACAAAATGTAAATGTTATGAATTTTTACTGGTGAAAAATATATAATCAATAATTATGAATTTAGCGTGGTTTATTCCTCGAAATAATCCATAAAATCATTATCGCTATCCTGTTCGTTGACATTATCATCATCATCGCTATTTTTGACATCTACAATTATTACGATAGTTTCATTCGCCCATTTTTCTACAATTATTTGCATACATATATCACCGTAATTTATATAATATTGGCTGTTTGGTCTCACTCGCGCAGCTCGCGCATCCTCAACGAGATCCCGAAGCTCCTCCAACGAGAACTCGCGTGTTGCTTCGGAAAAGCCTATAATTATCTCTTCCTCAGCCTCCTCATCCTCGCCCCAATCAATGCTCGACCACTCGTCGTTATCATCACTCGAATGAGATGACATTTTTTTCTTTCCAAAATTGATTCGCGATGAAAAATCTGTAAAAAGAGCAAGCCGAAATAGAAGCTTATATGTCGGCGATCGTGGTGGTGAATGGGGTGTGGAGTCTGATGGTCCCCTTTTCTGTCCGTTCATATTTTTTCGATATGATTCTAAAATTTTTCCAGAATTTTTATGAATACGATGATAGGGAATACAGAAAAGTTAAAACAAATCGAAAAAAACTTTTGTTAACATACTAATCAAATGCGATAATCATTACGGAATTCAAATCAACATTCACAGTATCGTAAGAGGATTGGCGTAGCACCATATACATATATATGTGTATTCTATAAAATACTCACAAAAAATATAAACTCGTTGAAGTCTTGAGATTTTTCAAATGAACACCGATTTTTTTTTCTTTCTCACAGCTCACTTTATCAAAAACGCCTGTTTTCACACGAAGGATTTTTCAAAATTACCAGAGAAGTTTTCAAACCGCTGTTCGAATTTATACTAAAGGACTCGCACCCACCCTCCACCGAGCCAAACCCAGCCGGCCAATCATTCGTAGAGTATGCACCACGTGACATACAGACGAAAGAGTGACGCGGGGGAGGCGGTATAAGCTAGGAGAAAATTTTCTCAAGAGCTCGCCAGCTTTCCGTTGCATACCCCACGCTAATATGGTTGGGGATGTGCAGGCTCGGACTTGTTCGCTATGAAGAGTCGTAAAACCCAAAACTGTGTGTACACATACCAGCCGGTCAGGAGTGGGCAAGACAAGATTTTTCTTACACCAAACACTGTTCGCTACCTGCTTTTCGTTGACCGATTTTTCCCACCACATGGCCCACGCTGCTTAACGACTCATAAAACCCAAAAATTTAGGGATGGTGGGAGGGGGACTGCGGACCCCGTCGCCTCTGACGTCATTTTTTACATGAATTTCATCTTCTCTGCAGAGTCGGGAGGGTGATAAAGAGCGGGCAAATCGATATAACGAACCATCCGGACGATTCGCCGATCGGTTACTTTCTGGAGGTAGATTTGGACTACCCTGTAGAACTCCACGAGGATCACAAAGACCTACCTCTTTGTCCCGAACATTTTACTCCTCCAGGTAGTAAAAATGCCAAACTCGCGACCACCCTTCACCCCAAAACAAAGTATATATTACACTATAGAAATTTGAAACAGTGTTTGAGTTTAGGATTGAAATTAACGAAAGTGCATAGAATTTTGAAGTTTGCGCAATCTCCATGGCTCAAGCCTTACATCACGCTCAATACAGACATGCGTAAGCAATCTAGGAATGAATTTGAGAAAAACTTTTACAAACTCATGAATAACGCTGTGTTCGGCAAGACTATGGAGAATGTGCGAAATCATAAAGATGTTAAATTGGTTACAAAATGGGAGGGAAAAGGTGGTGCGAGAACGCTTATTGCCCGAGCAAACTTTCACAGCTGCACCGTATTTGCCAGTGATATGGTTATCATTGAAATGAATCGTGTCAAAGTTCACTTCACCAAACCTATTTACATCGGCGCATCAATTCTAGATCTGTCAAAAATCTTTCTCTACGATTTCCACTATAATTATATTAAAACCAACTTTTCGAATAAACAGGCTAAATTGATGTATACCGACACAGACAGCCTTATTTATCAATTCAATGTGCCAAATATCTACGATATCATCAAACGTGATGTAGATACAATGTTTGACACCTCTGACTATCCGCCCGACAATGTGTATGGTATTCCCCTTAAAAACAAAAAACAACTAGGGCTAATGAAGGATGAAAATAATGGTAAAATTATGACAGAGTTTGTGGGACTGCGAGCAAAGCTGTACACATTTACTACGATGGGTGAGGATGGGGAAAAATATGACAGTGGCGTAAAAGTGAGTAAGCGTGCCAAGGGTGTAAGAAATTCATCGATAAATAGCATCACGTTTGATGATTATAAGCGCTGTCTGACGGCTTACCGAGAGTTGACTCTTCCACAGTGTTTAATACGCAGCAAAAAACACGAAGTAAGCACGATCGTACAAAAAAAAATTGGCTCTGAGTTGGCAGGATGACAAGCGGCAATTGATACCCGGACAGACCGACACCGTACCTTGGGGGTTTGTCCCAGCCCCCCCAATAGCTATAGGATAAACTTTAGACATAGAATTGATGTAAATATTTGATGTTTGACGCCTCGAACGATCCACCATCGGGCGGAAACGTTTCATGATCAATACGATATTTAATGGATTTGAAGTTTCAAAATGCGAATTCATATACTCAACAATTGTTTATTTATTTATTATTGATATATCAAGCAATTATTCATATTTATTCGTTTACCACGAGAAAAGTTTTCAGAAAATGAAAAAAAATTTTCAGGAAACGAAAAAAACTTTTCAGAAAATGAAAAAAACTTTTCAGAAAACGAAAAAAAGTTTTCAGAAAATGAAAAAAAGTTTTCAGAAAATGAAAAAAAGTTTTCCAAAAAATAAAATGTGTAATAATCGTATGGCAAAATTGCATATTATCATTATTATTATCACTATTATTATTATCATTATTATTATTATTATTATTTTCGTAGTACAGAGTATGGCACATGCGCGCACAAAGGAGATAAAATGTGGAAATATTTGTATATTCAAAATCTTTTATTGTAATTCGGAAAATACATACAAATTATGTTACATGTCTGTTTTATTTATCCAACTATTGTGCGAATTATCAAAACCCGACCACTTCACATAGAACAGATTCCCCCATTTGCGTAACACTTTCTCCACAAGGTAGCCGTCGGGATATTTCACTTTGGTGAGCTCTTCCTCGTAGAAGCCCCCCTCGATGGGATGATCTTGATAATCGGTAAGTTTGTAGGTGGGTGGATTGGTATTTTTCACCTCACTCACGGTGAATATTTCTGTCGTCCAATTGGATGTATACCCTTTTTCGAATACATTCTCGTACTTGCTGATTCGAACTCGATCGCCTACACTGAATTTCCGCGCTCGATCACTTCGTTTGATTTGCCGAGGCTTGTACACGCTACGATACAGCTGTTTTTCATTCTCCGTGCTAACATCCTGTAAGTTTTATTCGAATCGTGCGATGTTTGGTGTTGTTGTAGGACTTCATTAAATCATCCAAAATATTAATCCACTTGTGAAATCCTAGGAGAGTAAACCACATCCACATTTTATTTTTTCAATGTTCAACTAAAAACGTTCGCATATCGACGCCTTTATGTTGCTGAGTGTCAAATACATGTTGATATTGTGCTGCATCATGAGGGCTTTCAATTTGCTGTTGTGAAATTCTTTGCATTGATCAACGTATAGATGTGCAGGTATACGGCTCTGGGGTTAGTACAGATTTCATAGCAGCAGCCGCATCTTTCCCCCCACCACGGATGAGGATGAAACAAAAATGTGACAACGGTGTTAAAGTGGGTAAGCGTGTCAAGGATGCGAAAACTGCAACGATAAATAACATCACGTTTAATGATTATAAGAACCGTCTGAGGGGCTTACCAAGAGTTGATCAACCCCACAGTGCTTAATACATAGTAAAAAAATGCGAGGTTAGCTCCAATGTACTGAAAAATTGATCATGAGTTGACAAGACGGTAATATGCAACCGATACCTGGGCAAACAGGCACCAGAACTTGGAGGGTGTGCTGCAACCCCGCAATAAACTAGCCGTAGGCTGGAACTGAGGGCATAGAACCGTTGTAAATACAGTCGAACCTCCGAATAAGAAACCAGAAGCCCCCAAGGGGAAGAGTTTTTCTTATATATCGCATACCCCCACCCGGCGCGCGCTCCATGCTCGCTACCTCTGTCTGTCTCTCTCACTCTTTCCCTTCAAGGATGGTTTCTTAACCAGAGGTTTCGCGCACGAAAGTCTCGAGCTCGGAGTTCGAGTCAGAGTGGGGGAAGCGCTCGAGTGAGGAACTGGGGAAAGTTTCTTATTGCCGGGTTTCTTATTCGGAGGTCGGACTGTATATGCGTTTGACATCCATGGCGATAGTTCATGAAGCAGAGACGTTTCGCCGGCAATACGATATTGAGCAGATCGAAGTTTTAAAATTCGAATACCGTGTAAATTCATGTATTCATCAATTATTTATTTATTTATTATTAATATATTGAACAATTATTCATATTTATTCGTTTACCACGAGAAAAATTTTCAGAAAATGGAAAAAAGTTTCCAGAAAACGAAAAAAAGTTTTCAGAAAATGAAAAAAAGTTTCCAGAAAACGAAAAAAAGTTTTCCGAAAACTTTTTTCCCATTTGATTAACACGTAAAAAAAGTTTTCAGAAAATGAAAAAAAGTTTCCAGAAAACGAAGAAAAATTTCAGAAAACGAAGAAAAATTTCAGAAAATGAAAAAAAGTTCATCAAAAAATAAAATGAGCATTAATCGTATGGAAAAATTATAGATTATCATTATTATTATTATTATCATCATCATTATTATCATCATTTGAAGGCCTTTGATCACGGCAGGCGATGGTGAAGGTGCCCCCTGCTACCAGGGTCCGGCACTATCGACGTCGAGGCCGCCTGCAGCCCCTCTCTTCCGCAGTCTAGGAGGACCGCGATCCTCGCCCCTTCCAAGGTCGTCGCAAGAGCTGTCATTGCTCGCGTAGTAATGACCCCTGGATTTAGAGTTCGCATGATTGAGCTACGCATACGACGTCCTGGCGCGGAGCTTCGGGGCGGCACAGCCAAAATATTAGTCCACTTGTGAAATGCTAGGACACAGCCGCGCCAGGACGTCGTATGCGTAGCTCAATCATGCGAACTCTAAATCCAGGGGTCATTACTACGCGAGCAATGACAGCTCTTGCGACGACCTTGGAAGGGGCGAGGATCGCGGTCCTCCTAGACTGCGGAAGAGAGGGGCTGCAGGCGGCCTCGACGTCGATAGTGCCGGACCCTGGTAGCAGGGGGCACCTTCACCATCGCCTGCCGTGATCAAAGGCCTTCAAATGATGATAATAATGATGATGATAATAATAATAATAATGATAATCTATAATTTTTCCATACGATTAATGCTCATTTTATTTTTTGATGAACTTTTTTTCATTTTCTGAAATTTTTCTTCGTTTTCTGAAATTTTTCTTCGTTTTCTGGAAACTTTTTTCCATTTTCTAAAAATTTTTCTCGTGGTAAACGAATAAATATGAATAATTGTTCAATATATTAATAATAAATAAATAAATAATTGATGAATACATGAATTTACACGGTATTCGAATTTTAAAACTTCGATCTGCTCAATATCGTATTGCCGGCGAAACGTCTCTGCTTCATGAACTATCGCCATGGATGTCAAACGCATATACATATTTACAACGGTTCTATGCCCTCAGTTCCAGCCTACGGCTAGTTTATTGCGGGGTTGCAGCACACCCTCCAAGTTCTGGTGCCTGTTTGCCCAGGTATCGGTTGCATATTACCGTCTTGTCAACTCATGATCAATTTTTCAGTACATTGGAGCTAACCTCGCATTTTTTTACTATGTATTAAGCACTGTGGGGTTGATCAACTCTTGGTAAGCCCCTCAGACGATTCTTATAATCATTAAACGTGATGTTATTTATCGTTGCAGTTTTCGCATCCTTGACACGCTTACCCACTTTAACACCGTTGTCACATTTTTGTTTCATCCTCATCCGTGGTGGGGGGAAAGATGCGGCTGCTGCTATGAAATCTGTACTAACCCAGAGCCGTATACCTGCACATCTATACGTTGATCAATGCAAAGAATTTCACAACAGCAAATTGAAAGCCCTCATGATGCAGCACAATATCAACATGTATTTGACACTCAGCAACATAAAGGCGTCGATATGCGAACGTTTTTAGTTGAACATTGAAAAAATAAAATGTGGATGTGGTTTACTCTCCTAGGATTTCACAAGTGGATTAATATTTTGGATGATTTAATGAAGTCCTACAACAACACCAAACATCGCACGATTCGAATAAAACTTACAGGATGTTAGCACGGAGAATGAAAAACAGCTGTATCGTAGCGTGTACAAGCCTCGGCAAATCAAACGAAGTGATCGAGCGCGGAAATTCAGTGTAGGCGATCGAGTTCGAATCAGCAAGTACGAGAATGTATTCGAAAAAGGGTATACATCCAATTGGACGACAGAAATATTCACCGTGAGTGAGGTGAAAAATACCAATCCACCCACCTACAAACTTACCGATTATCAAGATCATCCCATCGAGGGGGGCTTCTACGAGGAAGAGCTCACCAAAGTGAAATATCCCGACGGCTACCTTGTGGAGAAAGTGTTACGCAAATGGGGGAATCTGTTCTATGTGAAGTGGTCGGGTTTTGATAATTCGCACAATAGTTGGATAAATAAAACAGACATGTAACATAATTTGTATGTATTTTCCGAATTACAATAAAAGATTTTGAATATACAAATATTTCCACATTTTATCTCCTTTGTGCGCGCATGTGCCATACTCTGTACTACGAAAATAATAATAATAATAATAATGATAATAATAATAGTGATAATAATAATGATAATATGCAATTTTGCCATACGATTATTACACATTTTATTTTTTGGAAAACTTTTTTTCATTTTCTGAAAACTTTTTTTCATTTTCTGAAAACTTTTTTTCGTTTTCTGGAAACTTTTTTCCATTTTCTGAAAATTTTTCTCGTGGTAAACGAATAAATATGAATAATTGTTCAATATATTAATAATAAATAAATAAATAATTGATGAATACATGAATTTACACGGTATTCGAATTTTAAAACTTCGATCTGCTCAATATCGTATTGCCGGCGAAACGTCTCTGCTTCATGAACTATCGCCATGGATGTCAAACGCATATACAGTCCGACCTCCGAATAAGAAACCCGGCAATAAGAAACTTTCCCCAGTTCCTCACTCGAGCGCTTCCCCCACTCTGACTCGAACTCCGAGCTCGAGACTTTCGTGCGCGAAACCTCTGGTTAAGAAACCATCCTTGAAGGGAAAGAGTGAGAGAGACAGACAGAGGTAGCGAGCATGGAGCGCGCGCCGGGTGGGGGTATGCGATATATAAGAAAAACTCTTCCCCTTGGGGGCTTCTGGTTTCTTATTCGGAGGTTCGACTGTATTTACAACGGTTCTATGCCCTCAGTTCCAGCCTACGGCTAGTTTATTGCGGGGTTGCAGCACACCCTCCAAGTTCTGGTGCCTGTTTGCCCAGGTATCGGTTGCATATTACCGTCTTGTCAACTCATGATCAATTTTTCAGTACATTGGAGCTAACCTCGCATTTTTTTACTATGTATTAAGCACTGTGGGGTTGATCAACTCTTGGTAAGCCCCTCAGACGGTTCTTATAATCATTAAACGTGATGTTATTTATCGTTGCAGTTTTCGCATCCTTGACACGCTTACCCACTTTAACACCGTTGTCACATTTTTGTTTCATCCTCATCCGTGGTGGGGGGAAAGATGCGGCTGCTGCTATGAAATCTGTACTAACCCCAGAGCCGTATACCTGCACATCTATACGTTGATCAATGCAAAGAATTTCACAACAGCAAATTGAAAGCCCTCATGATGCAGCACAATATCAACATGTATTTGACACTCAGCAACATAAAGGCGTCGATATGCGAACGTTTTTAGTTGAACATTGAAAAAATAAAATGTGGATGTGGTTTACTCTCCTAGGATTTCACAAGTGGATTAATATTTTGGATGATTTAATGAAGTCCTACAACAACACCAAACATCGCACGATTCGAATAAAACTTACAGGATGTTAGCACGGAGAATGAAAAACAGCTGTATCGTAGCGTGTACAAGCCTCGGCAAATCAAACGAAGTGATCGAGCGCGGAAATTCAGTGTAGGCGATCGAGTTCGAATCAGCAAGTACGAGAATGTATTCGAAAAAGGGTATACATCCAATTGGACGACAGAAATATTCACCGTGAGTGAGGTGAAAAATACCAATCCACCCACCTACAAACTTACCGATTATCAAGATCATCCCATCGAGGGGGGCTTCTACGAGGAAGAGCTCACCAAAGTGAAATATCCCGACGGCTACCTTGTGGAGAAAGTGTTACGCAAATGGGGGAATCTGTTCTATGTGAAGTGGTCGGGTTTTGATAATTCGCACAATAGTTGGATAAATAAAACAGACATGTAACATAATTTGTATGTATTTTCCGAATTACAATAAAAGATTTTGAATATACAAATATTTCCACATTTTATCTCCTTTGTGCGCGCATGTGCCATACTCTGTACTACGAAAATAATAATAATAATAATAATGATAATAATAATAGTGATAATAATAATGATAATATGCAATTTTGCCATACGATTATTACACATTTTATTTTTTGGAAAACTTTTTTTCATTTTCTGAAAACTTTTTTTCATTTTCTGAAAACTTTTTTTCGTTTTCTGAAAAGTTTTTTTCATTTTCTGAAAAGTTTTTTTCGTTTCCTGAAAATTTTTTTTCATTTTCTGAAAACTTTTCTCGTGGTAAACGAATAAATATGAATAATTGCTTGATATATCAATAATAAATAAATAAACAATTGTTGAGTATATGAATTCGCATTTTGAAACTTCAAATCCATTAAATATCGTATTGATCATGAAACGTTTCCGCCCGATGGTGGATCGTTCGAGGCGTCAAACATCAAATATTTACATCAATTCTATGTCTAAAGTTTATCCTATAGCTATTGGGGGGGCTGGGACAAACCCCCAAGGTACGGTGTCGGTCTGTCCGGGTATCAATTGCCGCTTGTCATCCTGCCAACTCAGAGCCAATTTTTTTTTGTACGATCGTGCTTACTTCGTGTTTTTTGCTGCGTATTAAACACTGTGGAAGAGTCAACTCTCGGTAAGCCGTCAGACAGCGCTTATAATCATCAAACGTGATGCTATTTATCGATGAATTTCTTACACCCTTGGCACGCTTACTCACTTTTACGCCACTGTCATATTTTTCCCCATCCTCACCCATCGTAGTAAATGTGTACAGCTTTGCTCGCAGTCCCACAAACTCTGTCATAATTTTACCATTATTTTCATCCTTCATTAGCCCTAGTTGTTTTTTGTTTTTAAGGGGAATACCATACACATTGTCGGGCGGATAGTCAGAGGTGTCAAACATTGTATCTACATCACGTTTGATGATATCGTAGATATTTGGCACATTGAATTGATAAATAAGGCTGTCTGTGTCGGTATACATCAATTTAGCCTGTTTATTCGAAAAGTTGGTTTTAATATAATTATAGTGGAAATCGTAGAGAAAGATTTTTGACAGATCTAGAATTGATGCGCCGATGTAAATAGGTTTGGTGAAGTGAACTTTGACACGATTCATTTCAATGATAACCATATCACTGGCAAATACGGTGCAGCTGTGAAAGTTTGCTCGGGCAATAAGCGTTCTCGCACCACCTTTTCCCTCCCATTTTGTAACCAATTTAACATCTTTATGATTTCGCACATTCTCCATAGTCTTGCCGAACACAGCGTTATTCATGAGTTTGTAAAAGTTTTTCTCAAATTCATTCCTAGATTGCTTACGCATGTCTGTATTGAGCGTGATGTAAGGCTTGAGCCATGGAGATTGCGCAAACTTCAAAATTCTATGCACTTTCGTTAATTTCAATCCTAAACTCAAACACTGTTTCAAATTTCTATAGTGTAATATATACTTTGTTTTGGGGTGAAGGGTGGTCGCGAGTTTGGCATTTTTACTACCTGGAGGAGTAAAATGTTCGGGACAAAGAGGTAGGTCTTTGTGATCCTCGTGGAGTTCTACAGGGTAGTCCAAATCTACCTCCAGAAAGTAACCGATCGGCGAATCGTCCGGATGGTTCGTTATATCGATTTGCCCGCTCTTTATCACCCTCCCGACTCTGCAGAGAAGATGAAATTCATGTAAAAAATGACGTCAGAGGCGACGGGGTCCGCAGTCCCCCTCCCACCATCCCTAAATTTTTGGGTTTTATGAGTCGTTAAGCAGCGTGGGCCATGTGGTGGGAAAAATCGGTCAACGAAAAGCAGGTAGCGAACAGTGTTTGGTGTAAGAAAAATCTTGTCTTGCCCACTCCTGACCGGCTGGTATGTGTACACACAGTTTTGGGTTTTACGACTCTTCATAGCGAACAAGTCCGAGCCTGCACATCCCCAACCATATTAGCGTGGGGTATGCAACGGAAAGCTGGCGAGCTCTTGAGAAAATTTTCTCCTAGCTTATACCGCCTCCCCCGCGTCACTCTTTCGTCTGTATGTCACGTGGTGCATACTCTACGAATGATTGGCCGGCTGGGTTTGGCTCGGTGGAGGGTGGGTGCGAGTCCTTTAGTATAAATTCGAACAGCGGTTTGAAAACTTCTCTGGTAATTTTGAAAAATCCTTCGTGTGAAAACAGGCGTTTTTGATAAAGTGAGCTGTGAGAAAGAAAAAAAAATCGGTGTTCATTTGAAAAATCTCAAGACTTCAACGAGTTTATATTTTTTGTGAGTATTTTATAGAATACACATATATATGTATATGGTGCTACGCCAATCCTCTTACGATACTGTGAATGTTGATTTGAATTCCGTAATGATTATCGCATTTGATTAGTATGTTAACAAAAGTTTTTTTCGATTTGTTTTAACTTTTCTGTATTCCCTATCATCGTATTCATAAAAATTCTGGAAAAATTTTAGAATCATATCGAAAAAATATGAACGGACAGAAAAGGGGACCATCAGACTCCACACCCCATTCACCACCACGATCGCCGACATATAAGCTTCTATTTCGGCTTGCTCTTTTTACAGATTTTTCATCGCGAATCAATTTTGGAAAGAAAAAAATGTCATCTCATTCGAGTGATGATAACGACGAGTGGTCGAGCATTGATTGGGGCGAGGATGAGGAGGCTGAGGAAGAGATAATTATAGGCTTTTCCGAAGCAACACGCGAGTTCTCGTTGGAGGAGCTTCGGGATCTCGTTGAGGATGCGCGAGCTGCGCGAGTGAGACCAAACAGCCAATATTATATAAATTACGGTGATATATGTATGCAAATAATTGTAGAAAAATGGGCGAATGAAACTATCGTAATAATTGTAGATGTCAAAAATAGCGATGATGATGATAATGTCAACGAACAGGATAGCGATAATGATTTTATGGATTATTTCGAGGAATAAACCACGCTAAATTCATAATTATTGATTATATATTTTTCACCAGTAAAAATTCATAACATTTACATTTTGTATGACGAGAATGGGTAAAAGTTATAAAGATATATATTTGTAATGTATCCTATTTCTAGATTATAATTTTATCGAATAGTAAATTTTTTTAATTCTATGTATAAGCTATGATATAATTGAGATTAATTCTATCGAATATTCTACATATAAACGCGAATATAATTGTATATATCGTAATAAATTCTATTGTTATTTTGGTAAATATTGTCCATATTATCTATACACGCGATTGCAAGCTAAACAGTCTTTAATTAGAGGATTCGGTCCATCCACGATATCGCCATCGGGTCCTGGTGTTATAATGTATGCTACATCTGCGGAACCTTGCGATGACGTAGTCCATTTTCATATTCTCTGGTAGTTTATCCCACGCATCATTGATGGAGTTTGATGCGAACGTGCAGATAAATTCTTTTGGTAAAAAAGCTATATTCTCGGACATCATTCCCCTTAAACCGTCCAATTCTTTGTACAGACGGAAGGATTTCTCGAGGGAGCTGGTACACTCCTTCGAATACCAACTCCTTGGTCGCTGCACATTTTCAAAGGCGCAATTGTATGCCGGGATGTATTCAGAGTTGTCATCATACCAAATTGAGCCTGGCGCTGCTGCTTGCTGGAGGTTATTCGCTGGAGGGTATCCATGGTTCGCGTCGTGCCACGATGCCGCTTCCATATACCTCAATTTTTCCAGTGCAGGGGGTATGATATGCAAATCTTCCATATTAATAACCCTCGTTGTACCATCGACGATCTCCGTCAGCCATGCTTTCTTCTCCGCTCCTTTGACGTATACGTAACACGCATTTTCAACCATTTTTCTCACAATCTTCGTCACATCCTCGTGAGATTTGTTGCCCGCGTTCCATGATATTCCGTGGTGATTGCGCGTCAACCATACATTGGTAGCTCTACATTCAAGTGGTAGGCTTGCCAAATCATAGGGCGGCTTGAAAATGATGTAATCCAAACCCGACCCGTTTACATTCACGACTGCGACTTCCTTGGGTACAAACTTCATGGTATGACCGATAAAACATTGCACGTCTAGGATCATCGCCATGTTGAGGAGTGGGAATGTTGCGCTCGATTATATACTGACGGATTGTATGTGGAAGACTGACTATTCCATCTCCAGCACACCCGCTTTTACCCCCTCGTGGATGAATTTTGTGGAAGTAGAGGGGGATCGCATAGTTCATTTAAGGCGCATAACTGCATGAAAATTCGAACTTGTTGAATTCTCCACCAAGGTATTTCATTTGCAGTTTAAAATCACCCTGAATAAAATCGAGTGGTTGTTACCCTACATCAAACTGGCTGATAAACCGAAAATCCAGCTACTCAACTACATCGCCAAGGATCCGGCCATATCCATGAGTTTTCGTTCTTGGGAAACGTACGTGTATCCGATGCTCCCATCAACAACGCGGCATATATGGTCAGTCAAGACATCGACGCAGCTTGAGAAGCCGAGATATGTCGTTCTAGGATTTCAAACTGCAAGGAGAAACGAGCCGCTGAAAAATGCTGGCGTATTTGATCATTGTCGGATCAGAGATGTAAAACTCTTCCTCAACTCACAGTGCTATCCCTACGGAAATATGAATATTGATATATACAATAATCAATACGCCATTCTCTATGATATGTATGTTCGGTTTCAAATGAGCTACTACAACAAAGAAGCTGAGCCTTTGCTATCGAGGCGTGAATTTATAAACCAAGCTCCCCTTATCGTCATCGATTGCTCCAAGCAGAACGAAACATTGAAAACTGGACCTGTGGACATTCGATTGGAATTTGACTCTAGCACTACGTTCCCACCACACACTTCTGCCTACTGCATGATCTTGCATGATCGCATTGTTGAATATAATCCGATCAGTGGTACTGTTAAAAAATTGGTATAAGTCAATTTTGGAATAATGATATGTTTAATTAATATGGATATTGAAAATAATATGTATAATTTTACTCGTTAAAATTTAGAATAAGATAATTGAGAATACAATAAGAAAACTAAATGTAATTCGTGTTAAATAAAAAAATTGTTAAAAGCATTCAAAACGCCATTTTAAACCTTCCTTCAGGGGTCATTTCCTGGAATTTTTTCAATAGATCTAGCGGGTTCTTACCTTATCTGATTTATGTGCGGCTTTCCGGCGCCAAACAAGTCTCGACAGGAATTATTTTGTGTGTGTGTGTGTGTGTGTGTGTGTGTGTGTGTGTGTGTGTGTGTGTGTGTGTGTGTGTGTGTGTGTGTGTGTGTGTGTGTGTCAAATCCCAGGAAAATAGCCACCGAAAATGACCGGGGGGGGGGGTGAGAGCGGGTGCGCCGTGAGCCAGGGGGGGCGGCTAGGGGAGGGGGCTAGGGGGGAGCTAGGGGGGTTGGTGGTCCAGAACTCTCATATATACACTACTTATTGGATTACCGGTAAAGGCTGCTCCGCGATCCGTAAGGATAGCACGGGGAGCCCCGAATTGCGCAATCAATCGCCTTGCCATAGCTTCGGCGATGGTGGTCGCTTTTAAATCCGGTATCGGTTCTGCTAAACAATACTTCGATAAGTGGTCTTGCATTGTAAGTATGTGTTTATTCCCATGCGGAGTTGTAGGCAATGGACCCACCGTATCGAGCGATACCTTGTCAAAGACGTCGGCCGGCGTATCAGTAATGAGCATTGGCTCCCGCGTCTTTGCTCGAATTTGCGCTCCTGACAGCCTTTGAAACGACGAATAAAATTTTACACTTTGTTTCTTAGCGAAGGCCAATAAAAACATTCTCGGATTTTCCGATAAGTCTTGGTTACCCCTCGATGGCCTCCGACAAGACTCGCATGAAATTCTTCAATTCTTTACGAGTGTTGTTCACCCGGTGGCCGTCGAATTGTACCATAGCATACCGTTGTGACTATGTTAGACCTACCAAATAGTCTGTCCAACCAGTCGAGAAGCTTCGTATGCGGCAATACGTCTGCATAATCTCCCGAGCCTGAAATACGAAACGACTTCTCAGCTGCTCGTTGCAAGGCGGCTTTGAGATTCTCAAGTCCCTTGTATATCTGCTCGGCGTTAGTTTCCTCATAGTATCGCTTTTTGATAATGATACTATAAATTTTTTTGGACCCATACGGAGTCACCGCTATTTGTCCAATTTTTAATTCCTTTTCTTTAATCGTTTGTCCATCTACCCTTCCTAAATCGGCAAGTAATTTTCCGATTGTGGTAGATAGCTCTCCATCAGCAGAGATAAAATATACTAGATTATCCGGTTTGTACGTTAGGCATTCTCGCGAGCCTATAATCGTACTAATTTGTCTACAAAATTTGCTCGCTCAGGTTCTTCATCACTGGATGAATCCAGTGAGGACGACGTGATCAAGGAGGAAGTCGTGTCCTTTGACCCTATTATAATTGGGTCATCGGGTAGTGTTATGAAATTGCTTCTATTCCCGCTAGAATTAAAACGAAGCACATGGTAACAACGCACGTGGTTGGTACGGTGTAGATCTTGCAGCCGGGGCTGTATCGTTGCTAGGCAACGACCATCACACCGTGCGGCGGGGAACTAGTCGAGGAAATAAAGCAATGGACTGTCGATTTTTTGAGCAGTAAGACGGATTTTAATGCGGTTTTTTGCATTCGCTTCGTGAGAGCGCCTACAAACTTTGTGAACTAAATTGATTAATTAATTTTTTGAAAATGTATTATGGCATTAATAATATGCATTTTGCAAGTGCACTTCCAAGAGACACTAAATAAAAAATTTGCTACTCGGGGGTTTTTGGGGTCGCTGAACACGAATATCGCCACGGCAACCGTCTCCGAGGTACCTGGTGCCCAGGGTGGACAGTATCAACGTCTTCTCCTAGAATTTTGGCGAAAATTGTGATCGAATTTGTGATCGAATTTGTGATTGAATTAAGAACAATATCCTTTAATTGAGGTAAAAATGATAATACTCAAGATAATTCCAGAAAAAGACGTTGAAACGTTCATCCTGGGCACCACGTACCTCGGAGACGGTTGCCGTATCGATATTCGTATTCAGTGACCCCAAAAACCCCCAAGCAACGAGTTTCGACAAATTCGATCACAATTTTCGCCAAAACTCTAGGAGAAGACGTTGATACTGTCCACCCTGGGCACCAGGTACCTCGGAGACGGTTGCCGTGGCGATATTCGTGTTCAGCGACCCCAAAAACCCCCGAGTAGCAAATTTTTTATTCAGTGTCTCTTGGAAGTGCACTTGCAAAATGCATATTATTAATGCCATAATGCATTTTCAAAAAATTAATTAATCAATTTAGTTCACAAAGTTTGTAGGCGCTCTTACGAAGCGAATGCAAAAAACCGCATTAAAATCCGTTTTACTGCTCAAAAAATCGACAGTTGGGCCGTTTTTAGTGCTTTATTTCCTCGACTAAGCGGGCAGTAGAGAGGTCCGAGCGGGCTGTGAGGAGTCGGGTACGTGCTCGAGTCCCGCGGCCATACTTGTTTTGGGCCTTTCTCTCGCAATCACTCGCTGCATACTCTCTCTCTCACCCGGTGGCTCATCGCTCTCATCTTTTGCCTCCGTCCCTTGTTCTACCGTGCGCGATGAGGCCTTCTCTCTCGCACTCAGCCGCTGTACGAATTCCTTGTCCGAAGGGGACTTGAATCTATTTTCTAACGCCTTTAAGCGACTGGCCACCTCGGCATCTCCGGCGATATCATCGAAAGGGTCTTGTTCTTCGAGAATCTCCCGAGCCTCCTCTTCTACCTCATCCACCTCCGACAAATGATCGGGCCAGTCAAAATCTCCTTTATCATGGGAGGATTTTGCGTGATGTCGTTCCTCCAAGCGCCTTAATGACTCGTTAAATTTATTAATCGAGTCCTCAAGGGTTGCCGTTACCGTTATCGCACTTACAGCTTCCGATTCCTCCGTGCTTTCTGTTAACACGTTGAGCGCCATGTCAGCCATCGGTGGCTGACACTAGACTTTCCGTTTAGGCCGCGTCAGCCATCGGTGGCTGACACTAGACTTATCGGTGGCTGACAGCGGCGCGCGTGGCCTGAACGGGATTGTCTTAGAAATACGCGTGGCGCTCAACGTGTTAAGGATATGGGTGAAAGAATACGCAATACACACTCTCCTGATATGTAACAATGTTAATTTATTCTTTATTCTTTGGTGAACAACACTTTGGCACCTTTTACCTCTCTTTCGTGATCTGACTCCTTGCAATGGTCGCTCGTATAAGACTGACCGGCATGGCGTTGCATGAGACGCCTTCGTCTTCCTATATAATAATGGCGCATGCGCCTTGTCGTCTGCGCCATTGCACACACACATTCATGCATGCACACACATGCCAAGCGCGCGAAAACTGACTCAACACTTTCATCAGAATTATTGCTAGAGGCGGTGAGCGTGATCGTGATTGCAGTAGATCTTTGGTCAGTCGTCACTCTCGCGGACTCCGATGAAGACGCTGGTTCTTGGGGGTTTCCGAGGGGCTTGACCTCTACGGGGGGTGGCGGCTTCGGCCTTTTCGGAGGAAGTCACGGAGAAGGCAGCATACTGCGATACAGGCGCTGTAGTCCTGAACTCTCCGATTCAGATTCACAGGGTTTTGCAGCGGTGGAAGGTAAGCGCCTCACGGGTCTTGAGACAGTCCTCCTGCGTGTGCGTGTCGCCATCGGCTCGGAGCTCTCCGAGCTCCCCTCATCTCTTTCAGGCACTGTTGGCACTGTGGGCACACTGTGTATTATACACGCGATCGTGTGCGCGCTGCTACGATTGATGTATCGGCCTTTCACGGGCCAGCTGATGTGCCAGTTGTTGACACCCGTCTGCTAGACGTCCGGCCTTTACGAATACCGGGGGGTTTTGAAGGCAAAGATAAAGGCATTGCTTGAGCTTTCTGAGTGACGTTCGGCTCCGCGTCCGAATCACTCTAAGACGAGGTTATCACCGGGTCTACGGGAGAGTGCATCGGCATCTACATTGTCGCGCCCTGGCTTATATTGGAATTCATAATCGTATTTACACAATCTAATTTTCCATCGACTGAGCCTCTTGCCTGGATCGAGCGTAGAGCGCATCCATTTGAGAGGCTCGTGATCACTTACGAGCTTAAATTTCCTTCCATAAAGATATGTGGAGAAATGTTCAATTGAATCGATTATAGCCAGACACCCTTGCTCCGTAGTTCCGTAATTCTTCTTAGCATTCGAGAAAATTCTAGAATGATAAGCGAGTGGTAGATCATGGCCATCGTGAATTTATGACAACACTGCTCCGAGTGCAAATTCCGAGGCGTCAGTCGTGAAGATTAACTGTATACTGCAAAATCGGTTCCTGACGCAGTGCTTTGCGAAGGATGCGGAAGCTGTTTTTCTGCCCCCGCTCCCATGCGAATTTTTTTCCCTTTTTCAGCAAGTCTGATGAGGGTTTCGATCTGGCAGCAAAATCAGGAATGAATCGACGGTAATAACCGGCAGGTCCCAGAAATTCGCGTAGGTTTTTCTTCTTTCTTGGGCGCGGAAATTTACGCACAGCCTCCAATTTCTTCGGGTCCATTCGCAACCCATCGCGACTAACGATGTGCCCGAGATACGCGACTTCGCTACGCAAGAAATCACATTTGCCAGACTCGAGGACGAGATTAGCATCCTCGAGACATTGCATAAGACGACGGACTTTAATCCGATGCTCATCGAGAGTTTCTGGAAACACGACAATATCGTCGAGATACACGAACAACTCCGTGCCCTGCAACCCGATCAGCACCCAATCCATCAGGCGCTGAAAAGTCGCAGGCGCATTCTCGAGATCCTAAGGCATGCGAGCGTACTCGTAATGCCCGTTTATCGTAGAAAACGCTGTCTTTCGAGCATCGCTCATATGAATTTCAATCATATTTGGAAGGGGGTACGCATCGGAAATAGATACACCACAGGAAATCTATATTGTTTTGCGTTTACCGGCAGCTCGTCCACCGTTGGGATTCGATGATGAACTTGCTCCGTACACCGTAATCTATCGCCTGGTAGCTTATACATGTGAGAGTATTCCTCAATGAAATTTATAACATGTGCGCGCTCTACCTCGTTGAGCCTGTCTAACCGCAATGATTTAGTTATGGCTTCTACCCGATCCATCGGCAGAGTAGTCTCAACGCCGCTACCGTCGGAGCTTTCTCCGCTTCAATAACCGTCCTCTCGACAATGCTCGAAATCTTCGAGTTCCTGAGGCTCGATTTCTAATTCGACGTCGTCGAATCGCGTGTTTATTGCCAAGTTATAACACGATCCTACCGAAGGAGCAACGATATCTTCTCCGACAAACATACCCGGTTGAGTCTCGAATTGCGGCAAATATCCCTCCTTTAAATTCGCATTTTTCAAAGGGATGCTTATTCGTTCGCTCGAACACGCGCGCAATTTATAACTTCGTTCACCCGAGGTGATTTTTGCTGCTAACACGCGCTTTGTTGGTTCGGCGTCGGACGGACGCAAACCTCCAAAAGGCTTAGGTCGGATAGGATCACTCGAAGTGACTAAAGTGATGTAATAAAACAAAATTTCGGCTTTCTCCGCGAAAAAATACGGTTTACCGATTAACGCGTCACTTTTCAGTGGCAGTTTTTGTAACACGTAAAATTTTGTCGGATTTTCGGAAATGTGAAGGACAACAGAGCCGAGTGTCGGAATATCCGATTCCTCTAGGCCTGTTACCCATATTTTATCATCCGTATTTACAGTTAAGTCTTGATCGAGGGCACTAACAAGGGGAATATACGGTCGACGGATTTTTGTAATTTTTTGTACTTATAGTACAGAAAGGTCTAGACGCAAATAACAAATCCCCAAAGCCACAGGGCTAGATATCCAGAAGTTTTCGAAAAAATCAATTTTGAAAAATGTAGGAAAATTACGAGCGAGAGATATACACTGAAGTTAAAACACACGACATGCAAGGAGGCTCGTGACTCACCGGGTAGCACACGAGTCTAGTAACCCGTAGATCGATGGATCGAGTTCCACTGATGAACTTTTTTTTTGTCTAATTCTTTTAACGCCTTTACCCACATCACTTACATGGAAAATTCGTCAAATTTATGCCAGTTAACAGATATTTCAAGTTTCTCAAATTAGGCCAGGCGGCAGGGCGATAAAATCGTTCAAAACCGTAAAAATATGTTGGCAAAGATTTATTGTTTTAAATGGTTTATTAGGGTGTGATTATCAAGAATCTAGGTTTTCCCCACACCCTTAAGGCCCGCGTCGATCTCTGTGAGGCTACAAAGGTACACATTTTTGGTTTTTCGGTAATATCTCGTTTTCTCTTTATCGTACGGGCAAAATGCTCCTACATAAAATTAAAGGTGATAAAATTCTGTACAAAATAGTTCTTTATCATTTTTTTATGGGACTTATAGTTTCGGAGTAGTAGGCGCGCGAAGTTGTCCGAGTTTTGACAAATACAGTAAAATATCGATTCTTGCTTACCAAATTCCACTCTTCTCTCGTTCTGGTGACTATTGACAATTTGTTCTATTTCTTTTACGACTATGTATAAGTAATTCAAATTCATCATTGATAATAAGTATGTGTTGTGTCGTCTGGAATATATTATAAGCTTCTGTTTAAAACTTTATTTCGTAATTCAAACGGCTGTTTGGTTCTAAGAATACGGGAAGGGTATCTCAGGTATAAATCCGGTCTCTTTTAGGGACCGTGCGTCACGAGCACCGACATTGGGATTCTCGAAAATATGCCTGCTAGTGCAGGCAGATGCGAAACAGGCCCTGCTCTTAGGCGGGGAGAGTACGTTGTTGCCTACGTAGCAGCGTCGCATCCCCTTTCGTAGTTTCGTGTATGGAGATGTGAAATTTCAGCGAAAGAAGAGAGTAATTCCTTTAAGAGCAGTAAACTCTTCAATAAACATCCAAAATGAAGTGATTGCTGTTGACCCTTCATTAATTTTTCAAAGAATTACAATTTCCAAGAAAACGGAACAGGATTTGCAGCAATATTGTCACTTCGAACTAGCTCCTTATCCACTCTCGCTTTTTGATGAAATAGGAATGCGCAAGACAAATAAATCATCATTGTATAATATGTTTTCTCATGTGGCTCATTCCATCAACGATGCAGATAACATGGTACGTGTTATAGACGGTGGATTCCTTCTCCATCGTGTGGTCTGGTACCAACAAGAGACGTTCTGCAATATTCTTGTGAAGTATGTACAGTACGTACTACAAGGCCAACAGCGTATCTAGTTGTTTTTCACGGCTATCCGAATGATGCTAACAACAAAAGTACTAAAGCTACTGAACGACTTCGTAGATCGCAGAGGCATATCGCTGCTAATGTGATGTTTGATGAAACGATGACAGCAACCATGTCACAGGAGAAATTCCTTGCCAACGACCAGAACAAGACTCGGCACATTTCTATGCTGGAGGGCAAACTTCGAGCTGCAGGATTCCTCGTAAAGCAAGCGGCTGAAGACGCTGATACTCTTATAATTAACACCGCGATTCAATTATCGCCAGGCTATGATTCCGTAGTGGTAGTGGGTGAAGATGTCGACCTCCTCGTACTACTGATAGGCCTCCCATCATCGTTGTCGAATGTTTATCTCATGAAACCAGGGAAAGGAAAAATTGAGAGCAGAATTTACTCGACGAAGTCGTTCAAACATTCAGAAGAAGTTGCGGAGCACATACTCTTCCTTCACGCCTTCAGTGGGTGCGACACAACCTCAGCATTCTTCAGGCATGGAAAACAGGAATTCGTCAAGCTGTTTCAAAAGAATATGAATGTACGAAGAACCGTTGGAATATTTGAAGACCCAAATGCTTCTCCAGACCTGATTGAGGTAGCCGGAAAATCTGTCATTAGAGCACTCTATGGAGCGAGCGGTGACACATCGTTGAATGATTGCAGGTTCCAGTGCTTCACGAAATCAATTTCTAAGAGTGCTTGCAATCTTGCATTTTTACCACCAACCGAAGCAGCAGCACGACAGCATTCCTTCAGAACCTACCATCAGGTTCAAAAGTCGTACGGAAACAAGAAGAATCCGCAAGAATGGAGCTGGAAAAGCACGAGGAATGGACTGACACCTATTCCTACGTTGATAGACGCTGCCCCGCAGGAGCTTCTCAGCACGATGTCCTGCAAGTGCAAGCAAGGGTGTCAAGTAGCTTGTAGCTGCAGGAAGACTGGGCTGCGTTGCTCGATAATGTGTGGAAGTTGCCGGGGCCAGTCTTGCACAAATATCGATATGGAAGAAGATAATTTCGACGTTGATGCCGAGATCGACGTGCAGTTCGAGCATTCAGCTGCACAAGACATTTACATGACTGATTCTGAGAGTGAGTCATCTTTGATCGACAACGAGAGCAGGATTGAAGTAAAAGAAATCACTGCTGAACCATCGACTTCGTGTAAAATACCAGCTCAGGACAAACCTTTTACGCGAGAACGTCGTACTTTGTCGAAAAGAAGACGATTAGATTGACTTCATTGACCCGCTGCAGAAATGTATTTAATAAAAGCCACAATAAATCAAACTATTTGCAATTTTAACAAAAGTTCTATACCATTTTATGAGAACTTATGCAATATGAGTAGTGTATATATGAGAGTTCTAAATCAAAGATGGCGGCGCTCCCCCCTAGCCCCCCCCCCCGGCCCGAATCCGCGGCGCCCCCCCCCCCCCCCCCCCCGTTGATCATTTTCGCGGTTTGCCCCAAGATGGCTATTTTCATAGGATTTGACACACACACACACACAGACAATAATTCCTGTCGAGACTTGTTTGGCGCCGGAAAGCCGCACACAAATCGGATAGGGTAAAAACCCGCTAGATCTATCGAAAAATTCCAGGAAATGACCCTGAAGGAAGGTTTAAAATGGCGTTTTGAATGCTTTTAACAATTTTTTTATTTAACATCAATTACATTTAGTATTCTTATTCTATTCTCAATTATCTTATTCTAAATTTTAACGAGTAAAATATTTTAGTGTAGTGCTACACACCGATCCTCGTCCGAATAATAACCATCATCGTCAGCTCTATCGATGTCTCCCAGCATTTGACGGATTTGATCAATCTGATCCAGAAGTAAACCGAATCCGATGCGTACGTCATCACCATCACCGCCATTCCAAACACCCTCCACCTCCGCCTCCCCCTCATCCTCCTCCTCATCCTCCTCATCCTCCGCATCAGTCGGTGATGGCGATGATTCTAGATGATGATGATGCTCGCCAGCCAAATTTTGCTCAAACTCGCGATCATCATCACCAGCACTGTTGTCATTACATTGCTCGGTGTCGATAATCAGCGTATCGGCATCACTATCGATCATTTTATCATCATCCTCCTCGTCGTAAGTCACCTTTCTGCACACCCGCTTATAAGTTGGCGATCGTGGTGATGAATTGGGTGGGGAGTCTGATGATCCTCTTTTCCATCCGTTCATATTTTTTTAATACGATCCTAAAATTTTTCCAGAATTTTTATGGATACGATGACAGGGAATACAGAAAAGTTAAGACAAATCGAAAAAACTTTGTTAACATACTAATCAAATGCGATAATCATTACGGAATTCAAATCAACATTCACAGTATCGTAAGAAGATTGGCGTAGCACCATATACATATATATGTGTATTCTATAAAATACTCACAAAAAATTTAAACTCGTTGAAGTCTTGAGATTTTTCAAATGAACACCGATTATTTTTTTCTTTCTCACAGCTCACTTTATCAAAAGCGCTTGTTTTCACACGAAGGATTTTTCAAAATTACCAGAGAAGTTCTCCAACCGCTGTTCGAATTTATACTAAAGGACTCGCACCCACCCTCCACCGAGCAAAACCCAGCCGGCCGATCATTCGTAGAGCATGCACCACGTGACATACAGACAAAAGAGTGACGCGGTCGGAGGCGGTATAAGCTAGGAGAAAGTTTTCTCAAGAGCTCGCCAGCTTTCCATTGCATACCCCACGCTAATATGGTTGGGGATGTGCAGGCTCGGACTTGTTCGCTATGAAGAGTCGTAAAACCCAAAATTGTGTGTACACATACCAGCCGGTCAGGAGTGGGCAAGACAAGATTTTTCTTACACCAAACACTGTTTGCTACCTGCTTTTCGTTGACCGATTTTTCCCACCACATGGCCCACGCTGCTTAACGACTCATAAAACCCAAAAACTACATGTGCACATACCATCCGGTGAAGAGCGGGCAAGAGAAGATTTTTTATACCTGCACCGCCCACTTCCTGCACTTCGTTGACCGATTTCCATTGCATGCTTGGGAAACTAGACATTGCTACTTTCATCACAGCATTTGCGCAGATTTTTATACTTAGGTGGGCACCCATCGTAGGCGGCGGTGGGTTCGTGGAGAGAGGGAGGGGGAGAGGGTGAAAACCTGTTCCAACACGCTTTTAGGTAAGATGTAGCTGCGGAACCGGGTGACTTCAAACGAGCAATAAGCCGCAAAAATTTAGGGATGGTGGGGGCGGGGACTGCGGACCCCGCCGTCTTTGACGTCATTTTTTTTACATGAATTTCATCATCTCTGCAGAGCCGGGAGAGCAATAAAACCCAAAAATAAAAAAGTTATACAAAGTTCAGCTTATATCAACTTCAAAGTCATGGCAGTCGAAGCGTATATGGGACTTGCGGAGCAGATGGAGGGGACGTACAATTTGCTGAGAGAGCAACCACCCGGAGAAGAGAATGACGCTGTCATCAATCATTGGGCTGATATTGGAATTGCGAATATCCAACTTCTGCGCGATATTTCCATGCAACGAGGAACAACCGTTGGTGCGAAAATGCGGATCCAACATACGATCGCACTCCTGCAATCTTGGGTGACGGAGATCAAGCAGAATTCCATTTAGAGTCATTGGGGAGCTATTCAGATTTATATTTAAAGACCGATGTTCTTTTGCTTGCCGATATTTTCGAAAATTTCCGCGCTAGCTGCTTCAGAACATACGATTTAGATCCGTTGCACTACTACACTGCACCGGGACTTGCTTTCGACGCGATGCTCAATCATACCAATGTAAATTTGCAACTTTTAGACAACCCTGAAATGGTGTTATTTATTGAAAGAGCCATTCGAGGGGGCGTAGCGCAATGTTCTAATCGACACGCTCGAACCAATAATAGATTCATGGGAAAAGATTTTGATCCAAACAAAGCGGAATCGTATCTCACGTATTTTGACGTGAATAACCTGTACGGTGCAGCTACGAGCGTGCATTTACCAATCGGTTCGTTCGAGTGGGAGTATCAGCACATCGATATAACGAACCATCCGGACGATTCGCCGATCGGTTACTTTCTGGAGGTAGATTTGGACTATCCTGTGGAACTCCACGAGGATCACAAAGACTTACCTCTTTGTCCCGAACATTTTACTCCTCCAGGTAGTAAAAATGCCAAACTCGCGACCACCCTTCACCCCAAAACAAAGTATATATTGCACTATAGAAATTTGAAACAGTGTTTGAGTTTAGGATTAAAAGTAACGAAAGTGCACAGAATTTTGATGTTTGCACAATCTCCATGGATCGAGCCTTACATCACGCTCAATACAGACATGCGTAAGCAATCTAGGAATGAATTTGAGAAAAACTTTTACAAACTCATGAATAACGCTGTATTCGGCAAGACTATGGAGAATGTACGAATTCATAAAGATGTCAAATTGGTTACAAAATGGGGGGGAAGAGGTGGTGCGAGAACGCTTATTGCCCGAGCAAACTTTCACAGCTGCACCGTATTTGGCACTGATATGGTTATCATTGAAATGAATCGTGTCAAAGTTCACTTCGCCAAACCTATTTACGTCGGCGCATCAATTCTAGACCGGTCAAAAATCTTTCTCTACGATTCCCATTATAATTATATTAAAACCAACTTTTCGAATAAACAAGCTAAATTGATGTGTACCGACACAGACAGCCTTATTTATCAATTCAATGTGCCTAATATCTACGATATCATCAAACGTGATGTAGATACAATGTTTGATACCTCTGACTATCCGCCAGACAATGTGTATGGTATTCCCCTTAAAAACAAAAAACAACTAGGGCTAATGAAGGATGAAAATAATGGTAAAATTATGACAGAGTTTGTGGGACTGCGAGCAAAGCTGTACACATTTACTACAATGGGTGAGGATGGGGAAAAATATGACAGTGACGTAAAAGTGAGTAAGCGCGCCAAGGGTGTAAGAAATTCATCGATAAATAGCATCACGTTTGATGATTATAAGCGCTGTCCGACGGCTTACCAAGAGTTGACTCTTCCACAGTGTTTAATACGCAGCAAAAAACACGAAGTAAGCACGATCGTACAAAAAAAAATTGGCTCTGAGTTGGCAGGATGACAAGCGGCAATTGATACCTGGACAGACCGACACCGTACCTTGGGGGTTTGTCCCAGCCCCCCAATAGCTATAGGATAAACTGTAAACGTAGAATTGATGTAAATATTTGATGTTTGACGCCTCGAACGATCCACCATCGAGCGGAAACGTTTCACAATCAATACGATATAGTCGAGGAAATAAAGCAATGGACTGTCGATTTTTTGAGCAGTAAAACGGATTTTAATGCGGTTTTTTGCATTCGCTTCGTAAGAGCGCCTACAAACTTTGTGAACTAAATTGATTAATTAATTTTTTGAAAATGCATTATGGCATTAATAATATGCATTTTGCAAGTGCACTTCCAAGAGACACTAAATAAAAAATTTGCTACTCGGGGGTTTTTGGGGTCGCTGAACACGAATATCGCCACGGCAACCGTCTCCGAGGTACTTGGTGCCCAGGGTGGACAGTATCAACGTCTTCTCCTAGAGTTTTGGCGAAAATTGTGATCGAATTTGTCGAAACTCGTTGCTTGGGGGTTTTTGGGGTCACTGAATACGAATATCGATACGGCAACCGTCTCTGAGGTACGTGGTGCCCAGGGTGAACGTTTCAACGTCTTTTTCTGGAATTATCTTGAGTATTATCATTTTTACCTCAATTAAAGTATATTGTTCTTAATTCAATCACAAATTCGATCACAAATTCGATCACGATTTTCGCCAAAACTCTAGGAGAAGACGTTGATACTGTCCACCCTGGGCACCAAGTACCTCGGAGACGGTTGCCGTGGCGATATTCGTGTTCAGCGACCCCAAAAACCCCCGAGTAGCAAATTTTTTATTTAGTGTCTCTTGGAAGTGCACTTGCAAAATGCATATTATTAATGCCATAATGCATTTTCAAAAAATTAATTAATCAATTTAGTTCACAAAGTTTGTAGGCGCTCTTACGAAGCGAATGCAAAAAACCGCATTAAAATCCGTTTTACTGCTCAAAAAATCGACAGTCCATTGCTTTATTTCCTCGACTATATCGTATTGATTGTGAAACGTTTCCGCTCGATGGTGGATCGTTCGAGGCGTCAAACATCAAATATTTACATCAATTCTACGTTTACAGTTTATCCTATAGCTATTGGGGGGCTGGGACAAACCCCCAAGGTACGGTGTCGGTCTGTCCAGGTATCAATTGCCGCTTGTCATCCTGCCAACTCAGAGCCAATTTTTTTTTGTACGATCGTGCTTACTTCGTGTTTTTTGCTGCGTATTAAACACTGTGGAAGAGTCAACTCTTGGTAAGCCGTCGGACAGCGCTTATAATCATCAAACGTGATGCTATTTATCGATGAATTTCTTACACCCTTGGCGCGCTTACTCACTTTTACGTCACTGTCATATTTTTCCCCATCCTCACCCATTGTAGTAAATGTGTACAGCTTTGCTCGCAGTCCCACAAACTCTGTCATAATTTTACCATTATTTTCATCCTTCATTAGCCCTAGTTGTTTTTTGTTTTTAAGGGGAATACCATACACATTGTCTGGCGGATAGTCAGAGGTATCAAACATTGTATCTACATCACGTTTGATGATATCGTAGATATTAGGCACATTGAATTGATAAATAAGGCTGTCTGTGTCGGTACACATCAATTTAGCTTGTTTATTCGAAAAGTTGGTTTTAATATAATTATAATGGGAATCGTAGAGAAAGATTTTTGACCGGTCTAGAATTGATGCGCCGACGTAAATAGGTTTGGCGAAGTGAACTTTGACACGATTCATTTCAATGATAACCATATCAGTGCCAAATACGGTGCAGCTGTGAAAGTTTGCTCGGGCAATAAGCGTTCTCGCACCACCTCTTCCCCCCCATTTTGTAACCAATTTGACATCTTTATGAATTCGTACATTCTCCATAGTCTTGCCGAATACAGCGTTATTCATGAGTTTGTAAAAGTTTTTCTCAAATTCATTCCTAGATTGCTTACGCATGTCTGTATTGAGCGTGATGTAAGGCTCGATCCATGGAGATTGTGCAAACATCAAAATTCTGTGCACTTTCGTTACTTTTAATCCTAAACTCAAACACTGTTTCAAATTTCTATAGTGCAATATATACTTTGTTTTGGGGTGAAGGGTGGTCGCGAGTTTGGCATTTTTACTACCTGGAGGAGTAAAATGTTCGGGACAAAGAGGTAAGTCTTTGTGATCCTCGTGGAGTTCCACAGGATAGTCCAAATCTACCTCCAGAAAGTAACCGATCGGCGAATCGTCCGGATGGTTCGTTATATCGATGTGCTGATACTCCCACTCGAACGAACCGATTGGTAAATGCACGCTCGTAGCTGCACCGTACAGGTTATTCACGTCAAAATACGTGAGATACGATTCCGCTTTGTTTGGATCAAAATCTTTTCCCATGAATCTATTATTGGTTCGAGCGTGTCGATTAGAACATTGCGCTACGCCCCCTCGAATGGCTCTTTCAATAAATAACACCATTTCAGGGTTGTCTAAAAGTTGCAAATTTACATTGGTATGATTGAGCATCGCGTCGAAAGCAAGTCCCGGTGCAGTGTAGTAGTGCAACGGATCTAAATCGTATGTTCTGAAGCAGCTAGCGCGGAAATTTTCGAAAATATCGGCAAGCAAAAGAACATCGGTCTTTAAATATAAATCTGAATAGCTCCCCAATGACTCTAAATGGAATTCTGCTTGATCTCCGTCACCCAAGATTGCAGGAGTGCGATCGTATGTTGGATCCGCATTTTCGCACCAACGGTTGTTCCTCGTTGCATGGAAATATCGCGCAGAAGTTGGATATTCGCAATTCCAATATCAGCCCAATGATTGATGACAGCGTCATTCTCTTCTCCGGGTGGTTGCTCTCTCAGCAAATTGTACGTCCCCTCCATCTGCTCCGCAAGTCCCATATACGCTTCGACTGCCATGACTTTGAAGTTGATATAAGCTGAACTTTGTATAACTTTTTTATTTTTGGGTTTTATTGCTCTCCCGGCTCTGCAGAGATGATGAAATTCATGTAAAAAAAATGACGTCAAAGACGGCGGGGTCCGCAGTCCCCGCCCCCACCATCCCTAAATTTTTGCGGCTTATTGCTCGTTTGAAGTCACCCGGTTCCGCAGCTACATCTTACCTAAAAGCGTGTTGGAACAGGTTTTCACCCTCTCCCCCTCCCTCTCTCCACGAACCCACCGCCGCCTACGATGGGTGCCCACCTAAGTATAAAAATCTGCGCAAATGCTGTGATGAAAGTAGCAATGTCTAGTTTCCCAAGCATGCAATGGAAATCGGTCAACGAAGTGCAGGAAGTGGGCGGTGCAGGTATAAAAAATCTTCTCTTGCCCGCTCTTCACCGGATGGTATGTGCACATGTAGTTTTTGGGTTTTATGAGTCGTTAAGCAGCGTGGGCCATGTGGTGGGAAAAATCGGTCAACGAAAAGCAGGTAGCAAACAGTGTTTGGTGTAAGAAAAATCTTGTCTTGCCCACTCCTGACCGGCTGGTATGTGTACACACAATTTTGGGTTTTACGACTCTTCATAGCGAACAAGTCCGAGCCTGCACATCCCCAACCATATTAGCGTGGGGTATGCAATGGAAAGCTGGCGAGCTCTTGAGAAAACTTTCTCCTAGCTTATACCGCCTCCGACCGCGTCACTCTTTTGTCTGTATGTCACGTGGTGCATGCTCTACGAATGATCGGCCGGCTGGGTTTTGCTCGGTGGAGGGTGGGTGCGAGTCCTTTAGTATAAATTCGAACAGCGGTTGGAGAACTTCTCTGGTAATTTTGAAAAATCCTTCGTGTGAAAACAAGCGCTTTTGATAAAGTGAGCTGTGAGAAAGAAAAAAATAATCGGTGTTCATTTGAAAAATCTCAAGACTTCAACGAGTTTAAATTTTTTGTGAGTATTTTATAGAATACACATATATATGTATATGGTGCTACGCCAATCTTCTTACGATACTGTGAATGTTGATTTGAATTCCGTAATGATTATCGCATTTGATTAGTATGTTAACAAAGTTTTTTCGATTTGTCTTAACTTTTCTGTATTCCCTGTCATCGTATCCATAAAAATTCTGGAAAAATTTTAGGATCGTATTAAAAAAATATGAACGGATGGAAAAGAGGATCATCAGACTCCCCACCCAATTCATCACCACGATCGCCAACTTATAAGCGGGTGTGCAGAAAGGTGACTTACGACGAGGAGGATGATGATAAAATGATCGATAGTGATGCCGATACGCTGATTATCGACACCGAGCAATGTAATGACAACAGTGCTGGTGATGATGATCGCGAGTTTGAGCAAAATTTGGCTGGCGAGCATCATCATCATCTAGAATCATCGCCATCACCGACTGATGCGGAGGATGAGGAGGATGAGGAGGAGGATGAGGGGGAGGCGGAGGTGGAGGGTGTTTGGAATGGCGGTGATGGTGATGACGTACGCATCGGATTCGGTTTACTTCTGGATCAGATTGATCAAATCCGTCAAATGCTGGGAGACATCGATAGAGCTGACGATGATGGTTATTATTCGGACGAGGATCGGTGTGTAGCACTACACTAAAATATTTTACTCGTTAAAATTTAGAATAAGATAATTGAGAATAGAATAAGAATACTAAATGTAATTGATGTTAAATAAAAAAATTGTTAAAAGCATTCAAAACGCCATTTTAAACCTTCCTTCAGGGTCATTTCCTGGAATTTTTCGATAGATCTAGCGGGTTTTTACCCTATCCGACTTGTGTGCGGCTTTCCGGCGCCAAACAAGTCTCGACAGGAATTATTGTCTGTGTGTGTGTGTGTGTCAAATCCTATGAAAATAGCCATCTTGGGGCAAACCGCGAAAATGATCAACGGGGGGGGGGGTAGCGCCGCGGATTTGGAGGGCGGGGGGGGGGGGCGCTGTGGATTTGGGCCGGGAGGGGGGGGGTTGGGGGGGCCTAAGCGGAGCGCCGCGGATTTCTGGGGGGGTGGGGCTAGGGGAGAGCGCCGCCATCTTTGATTTAGAACTCTTATACATACTGTAACGTGGCAGTTCAGTTAGGCCTGCCCGTTACAAGAGACTCCCTGAACCCTGGGCGAGATCCCGGAATCAGGGTCTAGAAAATCGAGTCGCGGAATAATCTTAAAGAGCGCCAGAACTGTAGTCACGCACCCGAGCTTCGACAGGGACGAAATAGAGCATTGCGACCCAGATATTTCAGGCTTTTGTTTTTATTTTTTTGTCGAGTGTACCGGCTACCCTCCAGCGACCAACTCCGACGCCGAACATCTTTCGAGGCAAGGCGGAACCACCAAGATCTCGCGGGAAGGACACCGAGGCTGCGGAGGGGGAGGCAACGTAGATCCCTGCAGCGCGGGAATCCAAGGCGGACGCGATTCCCGCTGGCGGCCGGCGCGCCGCAGCCTCCCCACTCACCCCGCTTACGCCCAACCAAGGCAACCGCGAGGTACCAGCTAGCGACGAGAGAGCACCACCCCGCCCAACCCCAGGACTACGTAGAGCTGCGCGGGAGACGACATCGCGATCTAGCCTTAAGTTCTGCGCCGCGTAGAGACGACAGGTGCGCGGCAAGTTGCGCAATCCCCAAAATCGATGACCGATCGATTGTTGCGCATTCTTAGGGTGATGACGTCACGAAAAATTAGCGCGACGAGATCGGCGTTGCGACCATCCGAGATCACTCTAGTTCTGGCGAGGAAACGAGGCAGTCGTTTTTTTTTTTCCTTTTGCGTTAGAGTTGCGGTTACTTGGTGCCCGTTGAGAGATTTTTTGTTCGTTGCGAGGAAGACGATGAGCCGTCACGAGGAAGTTGGCAGTTTTGTGCAGTGGATGTGGAGCGGTAAGCCTTGTTAACATTCTCGCGATCGAATTTCGAGGGTAATTGAGTAAAGGCTGATCGGATAAAGGATAGCCGTTTTGTAGTTTGCGTGTCGAAAAGTACTCGAAATTCGTTTGCCGATTCTTTTGCTTGGTGACCGTAGCCTGAGTTGCGCGTAAGAGAGTAACGTTAATTTTGGGGGATCCAGAAAATCGAGTCGAGCCACGGGTTGAACCGAGACGTTATTGTCTCGAGTTTGAGTGTGACCGAAGTCCGTTACACGGGGTCATTTCACGTCATCCGGCACATCCTCGATTCTCGTGTAGGTCGCGAGCAGTCACGGGGAGCATTCGAATTCGCGACTGCGTCCCGCCGTCGCCGAGGAAGTGAAGCTCGGGTGCGTGCTGATAAGAGTATGCGTTTTTAGAGGAGGATCGCGGGTGTCGCGACGAGCCTCGCATCAATTTAGTTATTTAATATTTTTTTTTTTTTTTCTTTTTTTTTTGTTTGCATTATCAGTTAGTATTAAGTTGGCGATCAGCGCTATTTTGTAAAGGACGTTCGCGGGCAGCGCATCGAGTCCGATTTTGTTTTTGGTTTTTATGAAGTAGGGTATTGTTAAGACGGCGACTAGCGCACGTAGGCCGTAGAGGTCTCCTAGATTTATTCACCTTTTTTTTTTTTTTTGTTATTATTTTTTATTTTTATTTTATTTGGAGTATTTCTACCTTTCTTATTTAGTTTAGATAAAAGTAACATTGTATTTGGAATCGCGAAGGACGACTTGCGTGGTCGTATTATCATTCTTTTTATTTCTTTTATTATTTTTATTTCTTTTTGTTTTTGTATTATCGCTGATGAAAAATATACCATTGGAATTTTATAGAAATTTAGCCACATCACGCGTTGGCATACTTGTGTTGCAATTCTCTCGACCCAAAATTTACCCCTCCCCTCTCCGCGGTACTGAGCTACCGAGCATATGGTCGCGGTGTGTCGTATTACCGATTTCGAGGCGTGTTGATCACGCCAGGCGCCCAACAAATTTCGCGATATTGTTTCAGGCTCAGGATACCTCGCGGACGCCAAATTATTGTGCACGCGGTAAGTTCCCGGTTATTTGCTCCGAGTGACCGAGGTGCAGAAAAATCCACGTCGCAATACACTACTAATATGTGCTTATTTATATTGTCAACAGTCACCAGCCCGAAAGAAGAGTGAATTTCTGTAAGCAAGAATCGATATTTTAGTCGAGGAAATAAAGCAATGGACTGTCGATTTTTTGAGCAGTAAGACGGATTTTAATGCGGTTTTTTGCATTCGCTTCGTGAGAGCGCCTACAAACTTTGTGAACTAAATTGATTAATTAATTTTTTGAAAATGCATTATGGCATTAATAATATGCATTTTGCAAGTGCACTTCCAAGAGACACTAAATAAAAAATTTGCTACTCGGGGGTTTTTGGGGTCGCTGAACACGAATATCGCCACGGCAACCGTCTCCGAGGTACCTGGTGCCCAGGGTGGACAGTATCAACGTCTTCTCCTAGAGTTTTGGCGAAAATTGTGATCGAATTTGTGATTGAATTAAGAACAATATACTTTAATTGAGGTAAAAATGATAATACTCAAGATAATTCCAGAAAAAGACGTTGAAACGTTCACCCTGGGCACCACGTACCTCGGAGACGGTTGCCGTATCGATATTCGTATTCAGTGACCCCAAAAACCCCCAAGCAACGAGTTTCGACAAATTCGATCACAATTTTCGCCAAAACTCTAGGAGAAGACGTTGATACTGTCCACCCTGGGCACCAGGTACCTCGGAGACGGTTGCCGTGGCGATATTCGTGTTCAGCGACCCCAAAAACCCCCGAGTAGCAAATTTTTTATTCAGTGTCTCTTGGAAGTGCACTTGCAAAATGCATATTATTAATGCCATAATGCATTTTCAAAAAATTAATTAATCAATTTAGTTCACAAAGTTTGTAGGCGCTCTTACGAAGCGAATGCAAAAAACCGCATTAAAATCCGTTTTACTGCTCAAAAAATCGACAGTTGGGCCGTTTTTAGTGCTTTATTTCCTCGACTATTTACTGCATTTGTCAAAACTCGCACAAATTCGCGCGGCTACTACTCCGAAACTGTAACTCCCATGAAAAAATAATACAAAATTGTTTTGTACAGAATTTTGTCACCTTTAATTTTATATAGGACCATTTTGGCCGTACGATGAAGAGAAAAAGAGATATTACCGAAAAACCAATAATGTGTACCTTTGTAGCCTCACGGAGATCGACGCGGGCCTTAAGGGTGTGGGAAAAACCTAGATTCTTGATAATCACACCCTAATAAACCATTTAAAACAATAAAAGCTTTGCCAACATTTTTATACGGTTTACATTACTTGCCGCCTGGCCTCAATTAGAAACGCAGGTATATTATCTCTAGCTTACCTCTCCTTTTCCTCTCGTGCCGTTGAGTTTCTCTGTTTGGGTCAGCTGCTACTCCACAAAAGACTTATGCGGACCCTTATCGTCAGAGGGGAGAAGAGGACGTGTCGTGAAACGGACGGCTGTACAAACTAGACGTGATAAAAATGTTAATTCGCGTTTTCTACTGCGACTGTACGTCGCGTCGATACCGTTTTCGTCTGGCTGACTCGAATCTCAAGTCAGTTGATCCCGCCACGCGGAGCGTTACGTGTGTAATAAGTCTATTATATTACGCGTCTCGTTCTCGATGATTTTACTTGTAGTAACGTCAGTTGCGGCAAATTTCACAGTTTTCAGAGTTTTTTTTTTTTTTTTTTTTTGTGTGTGTGTGTGGTCACCCCTGACTACCCTCATATCGTTTTGTTGTGCGACACGAACAACGAGTAAGAGTACGAAGAATCCAAATTTTAAATAAATTAACAAGAATCCCGAGGACGCAAATATGCCGAAAGAAAAGAAAAGAAAAAGGTCGAGGTCAAGATCTAATGAAAGGAGGAGGAGTGAGGATACGAGGTTTCGAAATATGCAAGCGCAATTGGATAACCTCACTAGCCTTGTTGTCGAGTTGACGCGGAGCATGGCAACGCGTGAACCCACGCTGCCAAAACAAAAAAATGACCAAGATTCCCTCACAGGTAAGAATTATACAGGTTCTTCACCCCCACCCCTCCCCCGTTGCTTGCTATCTCTTTTTTTCTTTCGAACATCGGCATGGAGAAAATTCTCTCAGTAAGACCGAACAAACCTCGACAAGTTCCACACGAACTTTAGAGGTTAGGTTGCACATCTCGATTAATTCCACACGAATTTCCGAGAAAATGACGGTAAAAAATTGCATAATCTTCAACAAGAGGATATATCGCCCTGTCAGCGTCAATGAGACAATGACGAACCAATAGGTTATCTCTACCGCCCCCTCCCTTTTTTCCTCAACAGATAAACAGAAGGACGGGGAGAATGAAAATATGACGGAAAGTGCCACCGAAACTCCCAAAGAGCAAAACCTCTCGCCTGAAACCAACAAGGTATCAGAGAAAGGGAAGATCGATGAGCTCGAGATTCGCGAACGAGCTGCAAGGAAAGAAAATTTTCTGGACTTGCTGGGCGAAGACCCAACAGCCTCAAAAGAAATCAAGATTGCGTTGGACGCAGACTTGCAGACAAGGTGGAAAAAATGGATGGAAGATGGGTGTCCAGAGGAAACCAAGAGAAAGACTCTTGAAAAATATCCGAGAAAAGCAGAACTACACACGGAGGCTCCAATGATAAATCCAGAAATCGTTACCACGATGACGGATATAGGGAAAAAACGTGACCAACATTTCGAGTACACGCAAAACTGTGTAGGCTCGGGTATTTCTGCCATTGGGGGAGCGATCTCCATGATTCTTAACCCACCGGAAGACGGGGTTGACGAGCAATTGCTCCTCGAGTACCTCTGTGATGCAGGAAAGCTATTCACCGACGTGCATCACCAGCAAACGGTGGCGAGAAAGTCCTTTATCACGCCAATGCTAAACAAGTCAATGAAACCGATAATCGACGCAGCAAAATCGGATGTATGGCTGTATGGCGAAAAATTCGCTGAACGGTTGAAGGAGGCAAAAACCGTTGAAAGACCGTGCGCCGATCTCAAATCGGCGGAAAAACCATCGGACAAGAATAAAACAAGGACCCAGGGAAACTGGAAGCACCCACCTGCGAACTATCGTCAGGTGGGGGGAACTCAAAAACGACCATCAATGAAGTTCAAGCAGAAACCGTACACGGGAAGACCGCGGCCCCGACCGTCGTCACGAACATCGTCACAAACGAGGAGGAAATAAAATCGGTAAGGATCAAAGCGGGCCGTCTAAAACTCTTCACCAAAAAATGGGAAGATATCACGACAGATAAATTTACCCTGCAATGCGTTACAGGATACAGAATCCCCTTTACGTTTCACCCGACTCAAATAATTCCTCCCAAAGAACCGTCTAGGTCAGCATATGAGGAGAAGCTCTTAAAAAGTAGCATAGATGAATTACTCTATATTGAGGCAATAGAAGAGTGCGGAAGTTGCGAAGAGCAGTTTCTTTCGTCGTATTTCCTCGTGCCCAAGCCGGACGGGTCAAACAGATTCATAATTAATCTGAAAAATCTAAACAAGTTTATAGAAGCGCCCCATTTCAAAATGGAGGACATCCGAACTGCACAAAACTTACTATCGAAGCATGATTTTATGGCAAAAATAGATTTGAAGGACGCGTACTATCAAATACCTCTTTATGAACTGCACAGAAAATTCCTAAGATTTTCGTTCCAAGGAAAATTGTTTCAATTTAAATGTCTCCCATTCGGTCTGAATACGAGCCCATTTACGTTCACAAAGATTATGAGATCGGTTTTCAGTCAACTAAGAAATCAAGGCATACTTTCTGTCATATATATTGACGATATTCTACTGATTAATCAGTCATATGAAAATTGTATGAAAGACATTGCAAAAACAAAGACTTGTTTAGAGCGGCTCGGTTTTATTATTAACGAGAAAAAAAGTACACTAGTTCCAACCCAGCGCTGCGGATTTCTTGGTTTGATTATTGACTCAGTAGAATATAGACTGGAATTACCACAGGAAAAGAAAGAAAAAATTTGCAAAATGCTCAAACCTTTTATGGAAAAGACCACACACAAAATTCGCGAATTAGCAAGTCTCCTCGGTACACTCAACGCCGCAACCCCGGCAGTAGCGTATAGTTTAACGTATTGTAAAAGACTAGAGAGAAAAAAATTCTTAGCCCTGATAGCAAGCGATATTGACAAACATTAGCCTTAATAAAAACAGAAAATATAGTAATAAGCACAGCGGGAATCACTATTAAGATTCCCGATATCATAAAAACGTCAAGGCCAGGCAAAAGTCAACCAGAATTTTTCCTCCCCCTTTTCAAAGACAGGCCGAAACTATGTGCAGCCACCGCGATTATAGAGTATTTGGAGCATACAAGGGACTTGAGAGGAGCGCTCAACAAGAACCTGTTAATCGCCACAAAAAAGCCTCACTACGATGCATCGGCACAGACCATCGGACACTGGATCAAAAATTTACTAAAAAGGGCCGGCGTGAATACAGAACAATTCACAGCCTACAGTACACGACACGCGGCCGTTTCAGCGGCTCTACGTAAGGGCGTGGATGTAGGGACAATCAGAAGAACGGCAGGATGGTCGGAACGCTCGCAAGTTTTCGCGAGATTCTACAATAAGCCAATTCAAACTGAAACAAATCACTTTGTATCGACCATCTTACAAAAATAAAAAATAAGGAATAGCTATCACGACAGCGCTAAATGTCTACAAGTAAAATCATCGAGAACGAGACGCGTAATATAATTAATCGATCAAACGAGCCCGCCGAAGGCGAGCGAAGTTCGATCGCAATTATATTACGCGTCTCGTTCGAAGATGATCCTCCCACCTTACCCCGCAAGAGACACCAAAATTCTCATATACCCCGGATCATCGTCATGAGAGCTATACCTTAAAAACTTTTTTATTTCATCTCTAAAACATATGAGGGTAGTCAGGGGTGACCACACACACACACAAAAAAAAAAAAAAAAAACTCTGAAAACTGTGAAATTTGCCGCAACTGACGTTACTACAGGTAAAATCATCTTCGAACGAGATGCTTCATATAATTGCGATCGAACTTCGCCCGCTTTCGGCGGGCTCGTTTGATCGATTAAATATAAAGCAACGATCTCGTGACACAGTGGCCTTCAAGTATTCTCGTATCCACGTTTCATTTATTCGAACCTGTCTCTCTTCCATTACTTTCTTCACACAGCTACTTTGCTTTATCAAGACGTATTTCTAAACATAGTATATGAAAAAGAATTTCAATGTCGAACATCGAATCAGTTGATGTTCCTAGCCCTTCGACGGTACAAGAAGAAGAAGACGTTGCAGCAGATAGTCTGTGTAGTGAATCTACAAAATTACGCATGAAAGATGCCTTTCTGTATTACCAGAACCTCCTTGTGCAAAATAATCTCATAGCAGGACAATCTTCAGCGCAAATTAATGATGAAGCAATGCTGCTGGCAGAAGACATTTATGAGTTTACGATTCAAACACAATATGAGAAAAAGTTTATAATGGACAATGAATTGATTATGTTTGATGAAGTTGACGAGGAAAACGCTTACCAAGAAATTCCAAGTGACGATTCTTCTGACGACGAAGATTACGAACCGGAAGACAAACGAACAAATAGGTCGAATGAAACCATTTCACTGGACTAGAAAATAAAAGCTGTTAATATAGCCAATACTCACCCGGGCTGGAGACTCAAAAGTCTGCAAAGCAAAGGGTGCCATCGCTTCAAACGTTACGAGGATTTGGCAAAATGGGAACAGCACATCAAGAAGGGCGGAACACTGTTTGATAAATTTGCGGTCGTTGATTCTTGGACCTAAGATCGCTTCAAAGAAGCTCGGGAAAACCACCAGCAAGTCACTACCCGCAACTTGCAGCAGTGGGCTTTAGCTGCTGCAAGTCAATTTAAAGACTTCGACTTCAAAGCCTCCGAGCCGTGGGTGGCGAAATTCAAAAGGAGGCATAGAATACGCCAACAAAAAATTACCAAATTCGTAACAGAACGAGAAACGACAACGATAAAAGAAACGTTGGCTCCCGCCGAAGACTTCAGAATCCAAACTCGTCACCTGATACCCAATTTCGACCGCGATTTCCTAATTAATACAGACCAAACAGGTATTCAAACAATCTCATGCTTTATGATCAATTAAAGTATGATCATTTGTGAAATTAATATCTTGTTTATTGTTTATGAATATTTTTCAGGCTGCCAATATCAGTCTACCTTTGATAGAACTCCTGCGACCCAGGGATCGAAGACAGTTCTTGTGAATAAGAAGAATATGAATAAGGAGACGCATTCATATACGGTGCGATACTCAGTCACTTTATCTGGCAAATTATTACCCCTTGTGTTCATATGCCTACAAGAGCCAACCGATTCATTCGTGCCCAGAGTACAAAGAAAGGTGGACGAGTATCTCCAAAAATATAAAAATGTCGTCCTCATCGAGGTCCGGAAATTTGACAACAAAACTCTACCAGGATTTTTTAGTAGACGTATTAAAGCCATACGTTGGAGAGAAAAAGTTTCTCTTACTTATTGATTCTTGGGGAGGACAGAGGAATACCGCGATGTACGATAAAATTTTTAAAGACGAAGCTCGTCTACCGATGTGCACTGTGAAGATTATTCCTCCAAAATGCACCCCGTTGGTCCAGCCGTGTGATGTATATTTTTTTCGGCAGGTGAAAAATTTTATAAAGCGTTTGCAGAACTGCGCCTAATTAATTGAACGGAAACGTGAAACACACCATATAATGTAATGATTATTTTCGACTGTAAGTTAATTAGAATTAAGGAAAGATATAAAACAAACAGCTTTCTTACATCATATTTTTGATTTTTGTACACAAACGTTGATTCATTATAAACATTCTCATGTAAGTGATGTGGGTATAGGCGTTGAAAGAGTTGGACAAAAAAAAAGTTCATCATTGGGACCCTATCCAGCGATCTAGGGAATACTAGACTCGTGCGTTACCCGGTGAGCCACGATCCTCCTTGTCGTGTGTTTTAACTTCAGCGTATATCCCTCGCTCGTAATTTTCCTACATTTTTCAAAATTCATTTTTTCGAAAACTTCTGGATATCTAACTCTGTGGCTGTGGGGATTTGTTATTTGCGTCTAGACCTTTCTGCACTATATGTATAAAAAATTACAAAAATCCGTCGACCGTATATTCCCCTTGTAAGTTTGATTAAACTAGACAAGGAACCCGTGTCAAGGAGAAATTTCCCTTTTTTATTACGAAGTTCGGGGGCAGTCAATTCGACTACTCAGCTCTCCTCGGCAGTGGGGGGCCAGAGGACGAGGCATCTTTCTCCAGGAACCTCACTGACTGTTGGTGTTCTCGGGGTCGACTCGACTCGCTTGCTCCCGTCGGGTCCACAGGAGAATCTGCCCGGCGAGCCCCACGGGAGTTTGAAGGCTCCCTCTGCGGGGAGCGCGCCTAGTCCAGTAAAACAAGGTGTAAACCCCATGTTTTCGATAACCAGAATGCGTTTTTGCTAAAAAATCAAGTTTTAAGTGCTGATTAATATTTGAGGACAATCAAGGTACTCACCCCCCCGGTTGGCGTGGAAAAAATTAAAAATTACCCTCGGAAACGGGTTTTTCCAAAATAACTCGAAAAATACTCGAGATCCGATATAAAGCATTTGGAACAAAATTGTAGAACGTAAAATCCTCTACAAAAAAGGTCATAACTACTTCACCCCTATTTCGAACCGTTCATCCCCTAGACGCGTTCGAAAACGCGAGGTGAAAAAAAAATGTAAAAACAAATTGAAAGCAATTTTTTTTTAATTGTTCGGTCTTTTTGAATGTCTATACTTGTTCGATCTTCGACTATAATTTTTTCACCCCTTCGGTAAGCAATTTTCATAAATTTATGGCTTAAAATTGATCCTAACGTTTTTCCTAATCGATGAATATATTTATTTTTTTTTACATAATTTTTATTAGAATATTTCCAACCATTTTCGTAGGAAACATTTTCACGTATCTCTGACAAGTCCGAAGTTAAACGCAATTTTATATTTTCTACCCCTCCGAGAAGGCTGTACCGGAGAACCCCTGGTGAGAGAGAGAACAATATGCCTGCGTCGGTGCCGCTCGCACGCATACCCGCCTCTAGCCGACTCAATGCGCTTGCGCGTGACTTCGACGTGTATACGGTTAGAGCGTCAGCACGTAAAGATAAACAAATTGTCGAAGGACTTGATGTACGTAAAAACTTACTTCAAAATTGATTTCTGATTATGTCATTGAGCCATTGATTATTGTATGAGCCCATTACATATTTACTAAAGGAATAGATGTAGATACACGAGCCTACTTCACTTCAGCTACTTAATTATTGCTATCCCAACAGGAATAACATTTTTTAGATGATTAGCAACTATACACGGAATAAAAGTAAATTATAATCCAATTAATTTATGATCATTAGGATTGCTCGACTTATTATTATGCCTAATCAAAATATGTAGGCAAATATCGTTTTTTTTTCTACGTATCATTTATATTAAATTGAAACTGTACAAAAGTTTTCTTTTAAAAAAAGTACTCTGGAATTTTCTTTTATGCCAGCGTTCTATGGAATTTTCAACTTGCCGTCCCATGTTCCCGTGTTAAATCTCAGCATCTACGTGGGCAAACTTTGTTTTTTAATTAAAAAAAATTGTCGATATTTTCCTTCACAAAATTCGTAAGTTTCAACTCGAAAAGTAGTAAATAACCTAGCTGCCATACGCCCTTAATAATTAATACTATATTCAAATGCATTAATAAGTGTACGAAAAGTTTTTGAGTTAGATAAACCAGTTTATTCAGTGAAAAAATATTAATATTGTGATATTAAATCGTTGAAATTTTTATATAAAGAATACTGAATATTGATAATGCTGATAGAGAATTTTCGTATATTTACGTACAAAAAATATTTTTCAATAAAGTTTTGTCAATGACGTCTTAAAAAATATAAATTTTCACCTCGTTGAAGGAGGACAGACTTCACGAATTTAAATTTCATTAGAGATTCTCAGATTAATAATAGTTGAAATCAATCTCTTGAATTTCATAATTATCCTCGTTCGTTTCTTCGACTTCGTCGTCCTCTTCTTGATTTGGATCATATGGATAGATATTTTCTTGCCGAACAGGCAGAATTTCTTCATCCGAGTCCATTTCAACATTCGTCTCCTCCTCTGCGTGCTCATCTGTGGCTGCCACTGGTTGATTCAGACAGTCATCCTCGTCAGTGCAGTATTTGCAGAGTTGACTGCAGTGTAGCCCAGATTTCTTACATACACAGACAGCTGTAATGCATTTACTCCTTGCACATTCACAACATACCTGAAATAATTTAGAATATTATATGTGCCCATGAAAATACAAAAAGATCTAGAAATTGTAGACAAGGAATCTTAAATTTGAGGATGAATTTTTGTTTACTGAATACCTCGTTTACTTTAAATTTTAAACGAAAATTGGTAACCGTCAAAGTTGTTTGGAATTAAATTTCCTACAATTTTGGTCTTTACAAATTTTTCCTTAGTATCGATATTCTTTGATTGAGCCCCGAAAAAGGGGGTGAAATTGTATTATTGCATTATCACGTTTATTTTCCATTTTACATGAAAAATTCCCTTCTGTAAACTGCCAGAGACAGTCCGGTTAGGTTTGCCAGAGGCGTAGCCATCGAAAAAATACAATGAGCATTCCGTATTTACTATTACTTCCTAAAGGGTTTCTTGATCCTGTATGATGAAGAAACATTATATGAATAATTGCTATTATTGTAATGATAAAAGAAATAATAAAATGAAGAGTAAAAAATCGTGCAATGTAATGTGGCATTATTAATAGAAAATCCTCCTCATAATCATTGTACTAAGAATTCTCGTAAATAAGGAATAGCTGAAAGAAGATTTATAATGACAGTCGCTCCTCAAAAAGATATTTGTCCTCAAGGTAAAACATATCCTAGAAATGCAGCTGCTATAGTTATAATTGTTAGTCCAAATTTAATTAGTATTTTATTAAGATGAGATGGATTGGGATTAATTTCTTATTGTTTAGTAATTTATTATCAGAATGTTAAGTCTTTTGATGCTGGTATATTAACTGTTATTTCTAATCGTATTGGGGATATTTTTTTATTATTATCGATTTCTTGAATAATGAATTTTGGTGGTTGAAATTTTTATTTTTATATATAGAGGTTTTAAAATCTAATTATTTTATAGTAATAATTACTTTAATAATTTTGATATCTTCATTAACTAAAAGTGCTCAAATTCCTTTTTCTTCTTGGCTCCCCGCAGCAATAGCAGCCCCTACTCCTGTATCTTCGTTATTTCATTCTCCAAATTTAGTAACAGCAGGAGTTTATCTATTAATTCGATTTGAAAATTTATTAAAATTTAAAATTATATTTATTTGAATTAAGAATTAAATATGTACAAATCGCCCGTCACTCTCATTATATGGAATGGGATAAGTCGTAACAAAGTAAATATACTGGAAAGTGTATTTAGAATTCAAATTATTGAGAAAAATTTTTTTATTTACAACAAATTAAATAGTTGTTTAATTCAACTTAATTTGAAATTAATGAATTATTTTTCTTATTTAAAAATTTTTTATTAATAAAAGAATTTTTATCAAATTTTGAATTTTAGTATTGTTAAAAGAAAAAATAATTTTAATTATAGCTTAATTGTATATTGATAGAAATTTGAAATATTTTGAAAAATAAAACTTTTAAAAAAGTATATTTTATTTGTTGTACCTTGTGTATCAGGGTGAAGAATTAAACAAAAAATTTTTAACTACAATATCATTAAATAAATTATTTAATAAACCTAATTTTATTATTTCATTTATAATAATTAATTATTTATTTAATACACTAATTATTGTTGTAAAAATTCCTAATATTAATTTAGGATCATTACGAAAAACATTTTAATGTTACTTTTACGTTTAAAAAATAATTTACTAAAAATTATAAATGGAAATTTAGTAGACTTACCAACACCATAAAATATTACTTTAATATGAAATTTTGGTTCACTTTTAGGATTATGCTTATTGACTCAATTAATAATATTGAAGGGGTTATTGTTCAAATATTTTCAATATTTTGTTTGTTTAATAGATTCTTATTAGTAAATTTATTTAATGTTATTGTTGATATTAAATATAAAATTGATATTGTAATTAAGATTAAAAATTGTTCCTGTTATTCAAGTGGGTTTAAAATTAAATGATCCAAAAAATATTGCTCGTCCAATATGTGAATATATACAAATAAAAAATATAGAAGCTCCGTTTGCCTGTAAATTTTTAATTATTCAACCACTAGGGGCTCGCCCCTGCGCGCTTCGCGGGCCAACCCCATCTCGGCGCTATGCGCCTCGGGCACTCGGCGCTGCGCGCCTCACTATTTCCTTACGCATTGTCTAGTAGACCGGCGAATTCCTTCATGTTGATTTGACGACAGGTCTGCACTTGCTGTCCACTTCAATTCCTTCTGTGCTTACTTTTCTTTTTTCATCAATCTAGCTTCCATTCGTTGGTTGAAAATTGGTGTTCCTTCTCGATTGATATCGATCTATCTCCTTGACTTGCTGAATTATTTTTGCTACCGCTCTGCCCGTTATTCTCCAAAATCACCTTCATTATATTCTTTTTTTCTCTATATTTGTGTTGCTGTTCACTCCGCAAAACACCTCTTTGTCTTGTGGTTAACATAGATCCTGATCGTCCTCTAGCCTGGTTATAGGAATATTTGTTTATTATTATTCTCTGGCTTATTTGGTTATTCGCACTTAGAATTTTATTTTCCTTTTTCTTTTGTGATACGTCCGACCATCCACCGTCTCCATCGCCTTGTCTGCTGGTTGAAACTCCTCCTTTCTGTTCGTTGGTTGAAAAGCCAGTATGATATTTTTTGTTCGCTTCCCTATATTTTCGCTGCTGTTCTCGTCGTCTAATTTTTCGCTCTTCTATGTCCATCACATTGGTTGGTCGTCCTCTTGATTTATTTTCCAAATCAATAATCCCAATCGATTCTTCTAATTCTTCGACACCCTTCGTTGAATTATTTTTACTACCGCTCTGCCCGTTATTCTCCAAAATCACCTTCATTACATTCTTTTTTTCTCTATATTTACGTTGCTGTTCATTCCGCAAAACACCTCTTTCTCTTGTGGTCAACATCGATCCTGGTCGTCCTCTTACCTGGTTATACGAATATTTGATGGATATTATTCTATGGCTTATTTGGTTCTTCGCACTTACAATTTTATTTTCCTCTTTCTTTTGTGATACTTCCGACCATCCACCATCTTCATCGCCTTGTCTGCTGCTTGAAACTCCTCCTTTCTCCATTGTCATCGTAAATCCTGGCTGTCCTTTTGACTGTTTGGTGATATATTTAGATTTACTATCATTTGCTTGTTACTTTTGATACTTATTACTCACTATCTGAATTTTATTTTGGTTCTGCACGACATCAAAGTGTCCACTGTCTCCGTCGCCGGTGAAGAGAGAATTGTCTTTCATCTTGGGATCCGATTTGGTGTGGATAAATTTGTTCTCCGCGATACACGGTTAAACATATCTTAAAAATGTCGGCAGCTGCAGCTAATTCTGCTTTTCCCCCGTAAATTCCATTTTTATTCATGTTTGATTTGTAATCACTAGGTGACCTAATCACGGCACCGTTTGACTCATTACCTGTAATAAAACCCACAAATGTAGACCAATTATCAACTATATTTGAAACGATACTCAGTCTCACCTCAAGACTGTCATAAACAGCCGATGACAGCTGTCAAAGGAAGTTTTGTTTGCTATATGCTTTTTGTTTTGTTTTTGGCATCTCACCCCACCTCCAACTTCATGCGTATACTATTGTTATTACAATCTTTTTTACCTATTGCTATTAAAGTCTTCTTTTTCATTTGTTCACGCGGGACAGGACTTTTTTATTAGATAGAGAGATAAAGGTGAAAATTGTAATTCATTGTTATATTTACAAAATTAATTGAAGTAAAAATCTAAACAATTTTGATTTATTGATTGCTTTAAGAAGTATTCAAAAAATTTTTTTAAGTGAATTTACTTCATCATGATTTTCATTGAAAAAATGTATGGATCATAAAAGTAAATCATATACGCCCGTACGCATGCTCTGATAAGGTGGATTTCAAGTTCTTCGAATAAAGTTTTTCTCTGATCGACTTTTTAATATCATCGTCTAATTCCGGATCATTTTGTTTAATATTAAAGCAAGTGTGACCACTCAAACGCTTTGTATTGCATTGCTCTAAACAATCATCACATTTCTATGACATTTCCTGTCTGTTGATGAAACGATTTTCAATCCAGTTCAATTTTTGCTAAAATTATAAAAACATACATCAGTGAGTTTAGTAGAAAAAAAATTGAGGCGATTAATTTTACCGAAGAATATTTAACATAAATGATATAATTTAAACCTACCGTGTACATAATAATAATAATACTGCAGTACTATGTTTGCATCTTTCACTCAATCCAGCTGTACAACTACATACTGACGAAATAACCTTGTCACTTTTTGCAATCACTGTAGTTATTTCATGAGGGTCTCCTCAAGTTTTTCATGATTGCAAACAATAAGACAGTAATTCATATTGTTCATTATTTTCATTTAATATTCCCGTATAAATTAAACGATTAGAATTAACGATTTGCTCTCCTTCAATAAAATTCCGGCTTTTCGGTTGAGAAACCAAATGATCCAAAATTTCATTCAACGACAAAAACATTGTACTTATTGTTGGCGCAGGTCAGGTTATAAGCAATGATTGCATAATTATAGCTGGATATAAAACTGGTTTATTCAACGTATGTAATACATGCGGGGGTGATGTATACAGTACAAGGAGGAAAGAGGAGTGAGTGGCGTTGGCCGCGAATATATGAATAACATAGCGTCAGCCGCCAATATTTGAATATATATTTCTAACACTTATTGTTCTCGTAAAAATATTCTGTCAATTTTTTTTACAACATTCGATTATAAATACTCACTGAATTATAGCTCAGTGTAAAAATGCATTTGTAGAGTCGTTCGGGTCAAGTGTGCGCACTTAAGAATTTAGGTTCGTGTAAAAATTAAACAAAAAGAAATAAGGACAAAAGAACCCATGCATATGTAAAGCATTTATTGAACTAATAATTAAATTAAGTAATAGCACATAAAACTTTGACAGTTGAAAAGAAAAAATGGTTAATGAAAAAAATTCAATTCATTTCTTCGGGTAAGTGTGCACAATTGGGGTAAGTGTGCGCATTGTTCTTGAATAGTTATAGACTTGTTAACAACAAATTATTTTGAATATTAGATAAATAAATAATGCGAGATCGACTTATTACAATCAAATCACATAAAATCAGATGCCTAATAATGAACTTAGAGAAATTTTAGAAATTTAAAAGAAACTTTAAAATTAGTTGATAATTTTACGAGGATTATTTGTGGCAGCGATCACATTCAAAACTACCTCCTTCATAAAAGGTACATCGTTCATGCTACCTGGCATTGTGATCAAAAACTGAAATAAAAAAAAACATCATTAGTCAATTTTTTTACAACTTCATTGCTTTCTCACATAAAACAACGGAGGTATCTAAGTGTGCGAACGCGCACACTTACCCGCGCACACTTGCCCCAGACCGAGATTTTTGATAGATACTCATGTAACTTTACTCATACTAAACATAACCTTAAATTATATACAGAATAGTAAACTTAAATAAATCACTAACATAAAAAAAATTGATTTACCTTGGTGATTATATTCAGTTCGATGTGACAATATTTGTCAAGATAACAAAAATTATAGTTGGAGCGTCGAATTCTTTTTATTTTTATTGAAAAATAAATGGACGACACGATGTCGCAATCTTGTAGATGAATTAAGTCTTTGTTACCGTACGTTTCAGTTCCCTACGAATATCACGACTTTCCCTTCTGCCCTTCGTAGATAAACAGGGTGCGCACACTTACCCACTGCGCACGGTTATCCCTAACGACTCTATGTACTCTGACTACTTTGTGACCACTGGTCCATCAACTGACCCGACCTCACCAGTTCGATCTTCCGCCACCAGTTGGCGTAGGTGCAACTCCCAATTACTATATTCCCGTCAGCACGTTGAAGTCAAAATTATCGGGAGAAAAATCTTTAATAAATGTAGAAAAACAATGGAACATCCACGGGCATGTCGCCAGTAACTACCTGTAGCGGAACAGTGATAGAAGATTGAAGATAAGTAATCCGTAATTAAAACAGACACTTTACAAAGGTAAATACTATTTACAAGATTATTTATTTATATAATGACGCTGATGGGAAAAGACGTTTTATGTTTACAATTTCAACCCCATATACTCGTACACCTGTTGTCCATAATTTATGTAGAGAATGAGCGAATGGTTGAATGAAAGGATGAATGCATATTTGACTATTAGTATAAATGAGAGAATAGAAATAAGGAAGAAGAATGTTCACAATTTTTAAAGGCAAATAAATAAAAATTGTAGTATAAATTAATTTCAATAAATGCTAGACAATATAATAGTTGTGAAATTGTTAAAAATGGATAAGCACGTATAAACATAGAAAATTATTACAATTTTGTGTATATTGTTACGTCCGGCGCACCACCTCTCTCTATTTTTCCTACTCGCTAACTCTCCCACAGTTCTTATATTAATATCATGGTCTCTGTCCTGTCCTCTTATCTCTAACTAGCCTCACGCTACTCACTACCGCGCTAACTCATCTAATTCTATTCCCTTCCTCCAGCAACTTGACATCTTTTCTGCACCCGTACGTTTTTCGTCTCTAGAGACACTCCCATTCTAACTCTCAACAACGTCACATCTAGACTTCTCACATAGCTTCGTACAGCACACTTCGTTCTTACCGCCATCTCAGCTTCTTCGCAATAAATATATAATTAATATCTCAAACAAACCCTACGTTATTCAACCTTCATACCGAGGTTGTCCTAGTACGTAAAAGTGAAGCCAAACTGGTTTGTTCCTACCGCTCGGGAGTAAACCCCATTCACGGACGTAACGATATCAAGACTTTAGATTTCTACGAATTTAAGGTACATGTGTTATAGGAAACAAATCGATATTTTTACGTGGAATATTTATTAACGCTACTGTATCCGTAATAAAATCGACTTATCTCATACATTTGAGAATTTGATATTACAATGGTCAGGAACCGGTTTTTCGCAGTACTACTCCTGCTGCTGCTGCCGCTGCTGCTACTAGGTACTAACACTGTAACGAAAATAAGGCAACACAGATTCTGGGACAAAATCAATTATGGTCCAGATTTTGCGGTAAGTATACACGAATTTCCCAAAAGCCCGTAGGTATGTGGCATCCACAATTATACAACAGTTGGTTGGATTTGGTGACATCTAAGTGATTAAAAACACAGGTAAAAATAGGACCGTATTTCACAATGCAGTAGAACCTCGATTATCTAAACCAATTGGGGCCAAGCCCAGTTCAGATAAATGAAAATTCAAATATTGGATTAGTAGAAAAGAAAAATCACATTTGGAAACCATTGTGGAATGTCATATTATTTTTATTATCATATATACATTTTTTTTTGAAGTTACGCGTTGATTAAATATGAATATACTTAGGGACAGTGGGTATCGAGGATGTGACAATATTATCACTCGAGTTAAAGAGATTTCATTTTGTATTATTAGAATTACGATTGTTCTCATTATTATCACTATTTTATTTTAATATTATTACATCCTCAATACCCGCTACTCCTAAATATTAGATATCATAGATTAATATATCATTTAGTGACTCTTCGCAGATACATATTTCGAACAAAATATTATTTCGTATTCCATTTCAAGTTGTTCTTATACTTAGCTTTTCTTACTTGAATTATGGGCACCTGTGCACCAGAGAGGATTTTATCTCATGCATACGAACAAATATTATTCGCAAAAACAAACTGGCTTATGATATTTACGAGGATGCAGGGTCTGGTGCGCACGTGCAGCGTAATAAAACCTTCTCATATATCAAGTGGTAGCTGTTTTGGGTAACATTGGTACAATGTTAAAATGAGAGAGCTTATCCATACAGTAAAGATGACATTCTAACCATACTTGTGGAAAGAGTGGGAATAAGTGTCACTAACTCACAACCCTAGGCTCAGGGGGCAGGAGTAAAACGGGTGAATAAGAAGGCCCAAAATATTTTCTACATTTACGAAATTTCATCCTTAGTCCAACTTTCTTATAATTGGGAAGAACCAATCAGGAAGCTTGTTAGATTTTACAAATCAAAGACCAAACTCTAACTAAGAGCGGTATTGCTCAGCTAGAACCAGGCATTTTTTGAAAATCAGCTCAACGAAGCATTACGAAAACAACCTTACAACAAGCCAGTTTGACTTGTTAAATTTTATGGAACAATCCTTCACAATCCTTTAAGTAATGCATTTCCTTTATTAATATTCGTTAGAGGATAAATCTCAAATTGTGAAGTGAATTCCAAGTTCGTCTGTTGTTAAATAATAGAATTTCTCTTATCTCTAAAACTACGTTCAATAACAATTTTAACAAACTCATTTTAAATACAATTAGTTTTCAATTATTTTAAAACAACTAACTTTCGAATAAATTTTTTTTTGCTGCGTTTAATCTAAACTGTGAGTCGGATCAAATAACAATCTTTTAACCATCACTCAATATTTCAACGGGGATTTATTTGAAAACATAGACACTAATAAGCAGTTCGTTTTGTATCCAGTCATCACCGATCACGCAGAGTCCCCCACCAACCCCGAAATAATAAGGTGAGCGTCAAAATTTATTGTCAATTTGATCCCGCTCAGAAAAACAGTAAGTGCAGAATTTTTTAAGAGAAGAAAATTCGTCATCGATCTAAGGTAAATCTTGTTCAGAGATTCGTCTTAGAACTCAGCGTTTAATTGTGTCGCGAATTGGTTTGCTTCTAATAATCAATACATATTTGAATCCAATTCGCTACGATATATTGCTTCTTGTTTGACAAATTATGTATCCCTAGATCGTTCAAGGTATCGGTCTTTCTGTTTAAAAAATTGGCAAATATTTCTGTACGATATTTGAAGAGAAAAAGAAGACAGATTCGAAGAAAATAAAAAAATACACATCGCCTGTACTTAGATCTGGGTCACCGAATCTATAGGCCAGCGGCTCAATCGTTACGCCACTTACTCTGGTACGCATCGAGTCTCACTAGGCGGCTTAAAAAGTATGCTGAAATCTGTGATGAAGATTCTCTCGAAAACGGCTCACCATTGGCACTAATGTCAAAACACAAGTTCGCTTATTTTTCCCCCTTTCACCCCGCGAAGTTTCGTATTTTTTCATTACTACCAGTAGTGCTCTCGCAAAGTACACACTGGACTCACTGAGGTATGAATGGGTATATGAGATTTTTACGGTAAACGATTCGAATTCAGTGCAAAATTTGATAAGTACTTTTTTCTCAACACGAGGACGTTGATTCTTTCACGGTTTTAGCATAAGGATATCAAAAAATAAAAATATCTGAAAGTTTTACAGATCCAAATTTCGAATCCGACGTTTTTTTTTTTTTTTTGAAAATGTAGTGTACCAAAGGACACTTTTGACACGACACAAAGTATAAAAAATTTATGATCATTAAATTTTATCACACAACACTTGTACCGTGCAAAGTTGAAATAGTTCTCACTAGAACACACATTACAAGCGTCTGAAAACTATCGATTTTTAATGAACATGAAAAAATCGGTAGTTTTCGGATGATTGTAATATGTGTTCTAATTTTCTTGTTTGCCGTAAATATCATCAGCGAGAAAATTACTGTGATATGTGTTTTAATGATGATAACTATGCATTGTTATAGAGGGTTTGGAAAACTTGGAAAATCAGCCTCGAGGATCTACACATAAATTCAAAAAATATTCAATAGTTTACGAGTATTATAACTTTCGACGTAGAGTGAGATTTACCTATGTTAAATGAATGAGAAATGGAAATTAAAATAGCGACCGGTAGACTTGAGCTAAATAGCTCATCTTTTAGGACAATCGTTTTTTCAACAAACACTAACACTTGAAGGGGTAAAAGTGAAAAAAAAAACGTTTTTGTAACCACCCTAGTGTCTTGGAAAAAAACTATGTACTCCATTTTCTCAAATTTTTGTTGCTTCTCAACAAATGTTTATACACTGAGAATAATTGTAATGCAGCAATTACACAGGAAGAGTTGTTATTTAAGATCATAATAAATCGAGACTGTTGCTTTTAAGTAATGTTTAGCTTGACAAGTGTTATGCAGAATAGTTTATTGTAAATTTGACGGTAATCGAGGACATGCCTTGCTATAATTTTCTTGCAGAATTTTCACAGACGTTGCTAGCTGGGGTAGAATACTGACGGAAGAATAAAGCTCAATGGTTTCGAGTTAGGTCATATTTTTATGTTTACTTTAAACTTAATACGGCCTCGATCACCGAAAAGCGAAACAAACGACAAACTTTATCATTCTATTCTATTGCGTGATGAAAAATCATCCATATCCTACGTACAATGACGGCTGAAATTTGATGTGATGAAACGTCTACAGAGTAAAAAATGCAAAGTAACAACTGCGAAACATTTTACAGAGAGCAAGTAAACAAGTTCAGGCGTGTTAGCATAACTATTTAGATACTTCAAAAATAATTATCATCGATTTATTGTCGAAACCGCGGCCAATTAAATATTAAAGTTATGTTACATCTGCCGAAGAGATGTTCGTAAGCGTGTACACGACCTAACTCGACATTGACCCTCATCACTTCTATCACCGCTTCACTGTGACATAAGAAACAAAACTCCAGCTTAAGGCCCCAGTTTGGCCTGGAGTTCGATCACTTCAAATGTTCTCCTGGAAGTTAAGTAATAGTTTCCCGCAAGGTAGCCCTGCTTTCACTTCAGAGGCGTGCTCCACGTCTGAACGATCGCTACACGGTCTAGTGTACAGTTAGTCGCCGGTCTGAACTGCCCGAGCTAACGTACTTTTCGGCTTTTGCAGATCTTGCGGTTGGTCGATGCGATTTCATGAAAGTTTTCTATTTTCACCTTGTGAAACGCGTATTACACTTGTGGTCTTTTCCGATCTGAATTATTTCTGTATTCTACCTTAGTTAACATAACTCTGTTTTACATATGTAACTTTGTCACAGATTTGCTGTTTGTATTAAATAAATGTTTGTCTCACGACGACTAATGTTAACCTGCTTGTGAGTGTCGCGTGACAGCCCACCGTTCATTTGTTGCTTTCACCGACTTGCTTCCTCGTCATTCTATAATCATTATTTTTCGATGTTCATGCTTGAGATAACATGGCAGAGTAGAATTTCAAACTTTTTCTTTGCTGACACGAAGTGTTTACGATCAATCAAGTTTCAAAAGATAAGTATTCTCCTGCTTATTCGGAATTATTGTATTGAAAAAGTTCCGAAATATTATTTCAAATAATAATAAATAATGCTTTTCTTCGCAAAAAAATTTCTGGCATCAGACTATTTCACATAAAAATTTGAAATATTTTGAATGCTTATTTTTTATATCATCTAAATCAATATTTAGCAACTTAATGAATATAAGAAATTCAAACAGGATGAAAAATACTTGTTTTGTGAAACTTCATTTATAGTTTGAATTTCATGTTAATCAGCAAAATTTGAAGTTTCACCGATATCATCCTTCAATGTTTCAGCTAAAGTATTCTGCAATGGAGGATAAGACAGGTATCAAACAACTCAAGCAGCCTTTAATATTGCCCGAGTGTCAAGGCGTTGTAGATCCTAAAATTCAAATCCTTCCATCGAAGTCTCCGAAATCTCAAGCATCATCGAATGCCATTGACGATGGTAAGTGTTTCCATATGAAATATATTTAAACCATACTAAAGATAAATTATTACAATCGGAAAGCCTAGAAAAATAGATTTGAGACGCGTGACGCTATTCAGATGTGACATTGGCTCAATGTCGTCTACTGGTCGTCAGCTACGAATTTTACTACATCCTGAACTTTAAAAAATATCATGTAAAAAACTGGAACGCTCACACACCGTTGTCGAGTATGCCACTCTAGCGCGACCTTGAATCATCCCTACTACCGTAACCTACAGTCATCCGCAAAAACAAATCATCTCAGATACATCAGGACAAAAATATGTTTGGTCAAAGACAACGGTGGATATGCGCTTTAAAAAATACAAATTGCTACTACAAGTTTGATGATAATCACATAATTTCCGTGTAGATTATGATGAATCTTGCATGCATGTAACTGATAAAATATCGAATATTCGACTAACTTATTGATGTTTCTGTATTCCGCTGCGTGCTTAGCGGAACAGAGAGAGGCAAAACCACCATGCGAATGAACCCTAAGAGAGACCTTCGAAGGAGAATCTGACAATTCGAATCGAAATTTAGCGCGTATTTCAATCCAACTCCAACTCATCATTTTTAGAGCCTACTTAAAACTTCAAGTTCGTAATATGAATTTTCACGTCCTTCGTAGTCAAAAAGTAGGGCCCAGTTTAATACTCGGAGCGTTCAGATAACCTCTTCAAGCACTGATAAACCTCTAACTTCTATTTTTAACTTCCAAGTCACGTAGGATTAAAGTTCACCTATTAATTATTACACATGCATTCTATTGCTTCTAGTGTGTCTGCAATTTTAAAATATAAAGTTTTCCAAAAAGGGAGGTAACTAGCCAGAATTCTTCACCATGGCAACACTAAGAAAATAGGAAAATGCAAGTACTTGTAAGCTAACATCAATACCGGTAACAGCGTGGTGAAGAAAATTTACATGAATGAATGTTTTCTGACTCCATTTTTGTTTCCGCTATAATTAGTATAATAATTATGAATACTATTTGTTAGTACAAGGATAGATTTATACATCATGTTTTGATGTCTGTAGATAAGATATATGTAAAAAATTACTGCCCACTTAAATAACCAAATGAAATAATGAATATTTCACTAAATAAATAATTCAATAAACAAATACATCAATATATAAATAAACAATATATTGTTGTACTAGAATTTAGTGTACACGTATATTATAATTCAATATACGATATACGACTTGGTTAAACGTCCTCCCGTGGAATAATAGGATACTCTTGATGCTGATCTGCACTGCTAGCATGGCCCTAGGTGCCAGGATGCAACGAGGGTTTTGCGAATTCTCGCCAGACCCTCATTAGAACTTACACTGAGAAACTTTTTCTGGAAATAACTGGTGAAAACATATCAGAGTTTGGTATATTATCCTATGATTTTAGAGATAACGGGATAAAAATTTTGATTGTATCCTCATATCGAAATTTGATACTGGCATACCAGATCTTAATGAAATAATACAGAAAATTAGTGTGTTAAATATGCAGTATCCTGATTCTTTTTTTGGAAGATTTAGCGTAGGAAAAATTGATATGCTTCTTAGTAAATTGTCGCTAAAATTATGTCAATGACGAGCATAGTGAATATTATCAACTCAGAAGTATATTTAAAAAATTGATATGGTTAATATCAACCAACAGTGAAACTGCAAATGAGATTAGAAATTGAGACAGTAGGACTTAATTTTGCGGATAGTATGTACGAAAATGTTTCTCGAATCTCTCTCCAAGTGATTACGATCTTCGCCGAGAACGCATGAAGCTGCCACTCTCTATTGGGGATAGGCGGATATAAGGAAGATTCCTAAAATTCTTGTGTCTTGTGCAAGGTTTACAGAGCCTAGCCTCACTACAGACAGCTCGATAGAAGTGTTTCAAATAACCCCTTCATTTTAAACCGAATACGCAAAAATTCACTCAATGATGGAATGAATAAGATATTATGTAGGTATAGATTTAGGTTACCACTAAGCGATTTGTGGAATTGCACCGATTCAATTGGTGTAATATTTCAAGCTTAGTACACGTAGAAGTTTCCGAGATTTTAGGATACGTATCTCTACGTTTAAGTGACAAGTGTATTGTATTGCGTGATACTGTTGTGTAAGGTGTACGTGTGTACGTATAATACCAAACTTTGATATATTTTTACCACTTATCCACATAACTAGCTTCTCAGTGTAGAATGCAACATTTTGGTCAATAAAGAGGTTTTTATTCACTTACAAAATAAACTTCTACAGACCCTCGAAATACTCACAACCGTAGGAGTCAAAGGTTCAAAACAGGCGCTAGACTTGGGCGACAGGATGCAACGATCGTCTTGCGAAGTTCTCGTGAAGCCCTCATTAGACTCTAGAATGCTGAATTTTGTCCATTATCTATTAGTTATAGCCGCTAAAGAGGTTTAATCCCACGCAAAATACACCTCTGCAGGCGTAGTGTTGCCTGGGCATTCGTTATCGTCTTAGCGAATCATTTCGTATCGGTCATTTCCTTTGACTTGTGGGATTTTATACGGTCTCAAATACATAATCAAATACATTGTCGGAGAAGAATAAAGAGGATGCATCATCAAGTGAATTCGAAACTTGAACTTTGAATGAGTCCGCCGTATTAAGCGTCAAGCGTTATTCAACATGCTTTGAATATAGAACAAACAAATGGTTTGTTTATAACAACGCTTGGATGAAATCGACTGTCTCGGAAAAGCAAGCGAATTGACCGGACGTGTTGGGATCATCGCGCTTTTTACAATGAGCAATCCACGTAAAGCAAATCCTACATCCTCTCCGCCTTTCCGAGGCTTCACCCCGACATATATATATATTTTTTTTTATTGTCAAACCAAGCCCATACTGAGTTCTCACGATGGCCACCAAATCGCTAACTCAGTATTGGGCAGCTGGTTCGCAGTTCCGACCGTGAATCTTCTTATTTTCCTGCTCAATTTCCGCGATATTTTCTATCACGACTACACGTGACTCCTCTCGTTCGTCGTTAATCAGAGATACTGCTTTCTCTTCAATCAGTGATAACAGTTCGTTGTCTTCTCAGTGACGTATTTTTACTCCGAAGAACACCTCTAATGTACTGGTTCCCACACTCCTCTGGGAAGTGGTTTTATTGCACACTAAATGTTATCGACGTGTCGGAATCCCTTGTCGCAACAGTCGAGAGCGAGCTTCGTGAGAACTGAAATGATTATCCGGTTTATGTGTTCGACTTGTTCGTTTCCTTTCGATGCCCCTGTCGTTATCACTACGTGTTCGATATTCTCTTCCGTACAGTAATCTCGAGACTCATTCGATATGAACGCCGAACCGTGATTACTGACAATACGCCATGGATTACCAAAGATCTTCTTATCACGTTTTCCTTCGGCAAGTATACACGTCACACAGCAGCTCACGTACTTCTCGAGCTTCTCCGATAACTTTTAAATACAGTATTCCGATTTGATACTCTCGAGCATTTTTTTGACACTAAAATGTCCATTTCCGTGTGTCGTACGTATCACATCTTGTTGCATACTCGTCAGCGATACGACGACGTTCTTCTCGCCAACTCGCTTCATTAGAATCCCGTTTTCGTACACCTAGTCTTCGTATGGTTCTTTCTCTAAAATAATTTGATTGCACGTAATCTCTCTTCATCTTGTTGTTTTCGAATCATCGGCATGTTTTATCTTTAAACATATCTCTGAACCAACTCTGACTGCCAACTTTGTAATTTGAACTTTTGCCGACTTTCTCGGCGATTCCGACCACTGTACCCCCCCCCCCCCCCCCCCCCCCCCCAAATGAGCCGCCACTGCTTGTGGTTCAGGCGGGTTAATGGTATTCACCGCTATCCTGGCGATCTCTCTTTCTCTATTTTCTAGATAAGTAAATAATTTGACTGAATATATCGTTTCAATTGTATGTGTAAAATAGGATATATAATTGTAATAATTGTGTTACGGGCTTAAAGTGGTTTGATTCGACGAGCGGTTATTGAATCACCTCTATGCCCACCCAAGATGTTATTTGGGTGATTCGGATTCGGTCTCGTCGCTGTTCTCAATCCGAAAATGACGGAAGGAATGATAATGAGATGGAGAAGGTGTACCTTTCGGGTTGTATAAAGGCTTTATTAGAATTGAGAAATGTGTAATTGCGTAACTAGGTGTTTTGTATTAGGAATAGGTGAAATGATTATTTAGACTGAGATTGAACTTGGAAGTTGGAGTTTAAGTTGATTATATGAATGTTGGAATTAGAATGAATCTGAGGTAAAGAGCAGGAGTAGACGAAAGATGCGCAAATGGTGGGAAATAGAATTAGCAGAGTTGGCAAAAAGCAAGTGGCGTGAGCCAGAATGGAAATAAGAGGACAGGAATAAGATGATAAGGTTCTGTAAGGATCGTGGGAGAGTGACGAGACGAGCGAGGCGTGTGGCGATACGCCGGACGTAACAATTGTAATAAATTCTATTAGTATTTGTGTACATATTACCTACATTTTTTAGGTAGATGCTTCCATTCCAGACAGTCTTTAACAAGAGGATTTGATCCATCCGCTATATCACCATCAGGTCCTAATGTATAATGAAGGAGGCATCTGCGACAACTGGCAATGTCATCCATTTTCATATTCTCCGACAGTTTATCCTATACCTCATTGATGGCATTTGATGCGAACGTGTGGATGAATTCTTTTGGAAAAAAGGCATATCCATAGACCTTATTGCCCTTAAAAAACCCAATTCTTTGTACAGACGGAACGATTTCCCGAGAGCCGGTACACTCCTTCAAATACCAACTCAACTGCTGCACACTTTCAAAGGCGCAGTTGTATGATGGGATGTACTCAGGGTTGTTTGTCATCATACGAAATCGCGCCTTCCCCCGCATGCTTCCAGATTTTATCCGATGGAAAGTATCTATGACTTAGGTCAAGTCAGGGCACCGGTTCCGTATATTTCGACGGTTGCGTCGAATAACCGGCTATATCGAATTCGGCTTCAAAAACCGGCTACTTCGAGTTTCGCTTGAAAAATCGGCTATCTCGAGTTTCGCTTGCAAAACCGGCTATCTCGAATTAAGCTTGAATAGCCGGCTATTTCGGGTAAAGTTCAAAAACCGGCTATTTCGCGTTTGAAATTTTTTCGGCCGCAAAGTAAGTTGGTAGCACTGTCTGGCTGAATACGAAATTCGTAAGCGCCTCAAAAATTCAGGCAAGCTCCGTTTTGTGAATATAGGTATTATTATATATGCTTATCTACATAATTATAATGTAGAAATGAAAGTATAAAGCATCAGACGTATGTTGAAATGAAATTAAAGATAATCATTTTGGCATAAAGACGTGAAATTGATAATGACATTAAATGTCATGAAATGAAAGTGTAAAGCATCAGGCGTATGTTGAGATGAAATAAAAGATTATCATTTCGGCATAATGAAATTTAATGACATTACCAATTTAATGACATTACCAATATCATGTCATTATACTTTCCTGATGCTTTTTACTTTCATTTCTGCATTATAATTATGTAGATAAGCATATAATACCTATATTCACAAAACGGAGCTTGTATGAATTTTGTGAGGCGCTTATGAATTTCGTATTCAGCCGGACAGTGCTACCAACGTAATTTGCGGCCGAACAAATTTCAAACGCGAAATAGTCGGTTTTTGAACTTTACCCGAAATAGCCGGTTATTCAAGCCTAATTCGAGATAGGCGGTTTTGCAAGCGAAACTCGAAACAGCCGATTTTTCAAGCGTACCTCGAAATAGCCGGTTTTTGAAGCTGAACTCGAGATGGCCGGTTTTTCAAGCCTGACTCGAGATAGCCGATTATTCTACGCAACCGTCGATTTAACGCAGTGTCCTGATTTAGAGACTTAAAAAAGGTGATTGTCGGTGGTTTTATTTTTTATAGGGAAAGAAAGAACGAAGCTTCTTAAAACTTCGAGTGTATCTTAACACATACTTGAAAGGTACGAGCAAACATTTTTGTCACCAAATTGTTGCAAAGCGACAGCGTTATTAGTTGACCCGTCGACTGAAGAATATATATTTAGTAAACGGTTGACCATTAAAGTGCCTCGTCGCTAGAGACTGCAATCGACAGGAAAGATAGAGTATTTCTTGTCTAAAATGTGAAAACTACAATTATATTTAATTGCCACATAATTTAATTAGCGATGTACTAAAACAACCCCAAAAAAAAACCGTGATATCATATTAATTTTCAAGCTCGAATGTAAAAAGTGACGATTTTTACAAAGAAAATTCTGAACGAAAATGAATATGATTTCACGAGTTTTTCTGCGTTTTTTAATTCATCGCTGATAAAAATATATGTCAATTAAAAATAATCTTAATCTTCACATTTCAGACAAGAATTACGCGCTCCATCTTTCCTGTCAATTCGAGATTCCAGCGGCGAGGCGCTTCAATTGTCAGCTAACAACTTCGCCATTATGCGACAATTAATGAAAACACATTTTTCTCTTGTCCTTTCCAAACGTGCGTTAAAATAAACTCGAAATTTTACGAATCTTCGTTGTTTCTCTTGCTATCAAAAAAAAAAAGACGACAATCACCTTTTCGCTCAAAAATTATCGTATTTGATTGATTTTTTATAAAAATATGTGTACTTGTGTACTTTTCCCGATCTTTCGTTTAGCAGCATTTAGAGAACCCATTTCCATTTTGAAGCGACATAGACGTTATTTTTTCTCCGTTATCTGATTTTATTATTGAACTTTCTTCGTTGTTACATACATATTTATCTGTATAATTAGTACATAATAGTACAAAATAAATCATTATAATCAACTATATTCATGTAAGCCAATAATAAAAAGTTGTATGTTACTATTTGTGCACGGCGAGTATAACATTTTTATAATATTTAATGGCAATTGTAATGATATTTTATCAAAAATTTTTAAAATTTATCTTGTTTAAAATAAAATATTTTATTTCATTTTTCGTGCAAGCCTAAATTCAATAGCTATCGATGCGCTAATAAAATTCTATGATTTTTTATATAATTTTCTCGCAATCTTCTTGGTATAATGTAACAAAAAAAAATTATGTTAATCCTTATTCTTGACGTGTTCTAATTTTGATTAAAAAATGTTTATTAATATTCGAGGTGTACCCGTAAATGTAAATTGTTAAACATCTCTTAAACAATCAACTTTTTTGAAAACAAGTTGAATGCAAACTTGTATTTTTTCACGCTTAATCGATTGCAGTTGTTTAAATTTACCTAACTCTCTCGATGATGATGGAAATAAAACTTGTCCAAATTTTGTACCGTTTTCTGCAAGCAAAGACGGTCAAAGTGTAAATTTTTTTTATATAATGATAGCAGAAGAAAAAAGCTTATGCGATACTTGATAGCCGATCGTAATTTTGCCGGTTTCACATCGTTAAGACATGTATTTAAGACAAATATACAATTTTACACAAATTTTCAAAAGTATGCAACAATTATTTCAAAAGTTGTAGTGAAACGACAAAAGAACAAATAGGAATGAATAAGTTCCGATTTCTTCATTAAAACAAAATTACAAAGTACATAATCTTGTGTAAAATTTTCCGCCAAACAAAACTTGTGTAAACTTCATCATAGGCCGGGATCTGGTTTGCAAGCTATGAATTTTTTTCAGAATTAAAAAGAAAAAAAAAATTATTTTATTTAATAATTTGTTATGTCTGGCGTATCGCCTCACGTATCTCTCATCTTGACACTCTCCCACGATCCTTGCAATACCCTTATCATTTCGTTCCTGTCCTCCTATTTCCATTCTGTCTCACACCACTCGCGTTTTGTCGACTCTGCTACTTCTATTTCGCACAATTTTGTACACCTTACGTCTAATCCTCTTTGCCTCATGGCATTCCGATTCCAACGTTCGACACGAGTAGTATAGATATGAGAGTTGTAACCCCAAAAAAATGGCGGCGTACCGGCAAAGTAGCCCCGATTCCTACGTTACTGACAGCCGGTATGTTACCTCCGCGATGGTAAGCCTCACCCACGATATTGTTACCGGCTGAAGCGTTAACATAGATGGCGCCACCCGTATTTTTGCTCGATTTTACCGACAGAAAGTTTGACAATGAAATTTTTGTGTTTACGGATTACGGAGCAGCTATTTTGATTTTTTTGCCGCCGGATGAGCGGATACTTTAAATATTTACCGTTAGATGGCGCAAATTTTTTACCGGCGAAATAGTTATCTCCGATCTTACCGATAGTTGGTGTTACTGGGCGTTGTCGCAGGTTTGCCGCATTATAGATGAATCGATATTCCACCGATCGACTCTGTGCTGTTTCCAATGCTCGCCGTAAGATGGCAACTTTTTTTTATCATATGGTTGAGTGAAATAGAACGTTTAAAAAAATTACGGTTGGATGCTTTGAATAGATGTTTCTTATTTATCAGCAATTACATTCTGTTTTCGGCTTATACATAATGATGGTAATAGATCATCTTATTTCAAATTGAGCAAATAACCTTACACACATTTTTCTTTATTCACATAATCATAATTAAACATCTTATCCCAAAATTGACTTATACTAATTTCTTAACCGTACCACTAATCGGGCTGTACTCAACAATGCAACAATGTTCTGGAAGGTGGATGATGCAAACGACTGATGAGCATGAATCTCAGAGTGCGCAATCGATTCGTCGAATACCACAGGTTTCTGTATTCTTATTATTTCTTCCATGATAACACGCACAGGATGCAGCGAACACGAATTCTTGTTTTCCAAAATTTCCACGTAATCGAAGACCTAGGCTCTGGAGAAGCCGAACGTTCAAAGGTGTCGGCCTCGTGGGGGATGAAAGTGTCGTCAGAGGTGCTGGGCAACTGATGATTTTTGACCATTACGTCTCACTTTCATAAATTTTGCCCAACTTTTTCATCTCAAACACGATTCCCATTATTTGAGTGATTTCACGTGTAAACGCCCAGTTATCGTTTCGCCACGAAAATTAATCAGCTCGTCGTCTTGATCGACTATTCTCAGCTGTAAATGATGTATCGACTGTACGGCGATTGGTAAGTAAATGACGTTGGCACTATTGGCAGGCACGTCGACAATCTTATATCCTGATAGAACGGTTGGGAAAAACTCGTGAATCGTGTGAGCTCGACGCTCGTTTATGTACGCTCCTGTGGTTATGTTACACTCAACGCGTGAAGTATTAACCTTCAGTATGGCCACCGGTAATTCTGATTTATGAGTAACATATCGTGCTAGCTCAACCACTTTAAATTTCAATAATCGGCCGATAGCATCTTTGGGTTTAAAGTCTACTACTTGATTGCACGTGACTTCACTGTTCAGCTCGTTGTCGTTGGCTCTCAGACTGAGGGTGATGTCGGAGGCTAGCTCTTTACGCAGAAAATTTTCAATATTCTCAATTTCATAGCTTCCCGTGGGTATCGTGATGACCTCTCTGCTGTTGTCCGCTCGTTTCAGGTAAAATTTATTACACGTCTCATGAATATTGGGTATTGAATTGAATGTCAGGAACTCGACGAGTCCGAGAACATAGTTTTTCTTCGGTGATAACTCGGTTGGCGGGAAATATTGAGCCTCCAGCACGGAGGATGTGCCTGACAGTGTTAACGTCAACCATTCCGACGTGACTAATGCTTGTTCACGTGACACTTGTCTTTTTATAATTATCCGCTGAGAAATTTGAGACACAAGTGGCCGCAAATCACGGTATCATATTCCTGATACCTCTTATGATTGTATTCAACGCTACCAACACCATGATACCTCATCATATTAGGCGGTTTCAGATCACTCAAACTATCGAAATACACCAAGTGGTCACCATTTTTCTTGTACGCAACCCAATGTGTCCCTGGACCGTTTTGATCGTCAAGATTAATAATTGCAGATTCTCACATTTTTGGTCCTGATTTCGGTAGACCATTCACGAAAATGTGAAATTTTCATATTTTTAGTATATTTGCGTAAATCAATGATGGTGAGAGCTCGGAGTGGTAGCTTTGCTAGTTTTTTGCCGGTCGTAAATACAGACCCATGCTGCTGCGGTAGGGGCTCAGGTATAATCCCTTGCCTAGCGCAATCGCCTCCATTGTTGCATTGTGCCGTTTGGTTTTGTTCAAGCGATGTTTGTTGACACTAGCTTCGTTGACCACTTCAGCTATACCCGTGGCACCACCCGCTAGAGCCCCAGTAGCGCTTAGACCGGCCAAAATTGGAATGAGGAACGGCAGGATGCCGCCAATTTTATCAGGCACAAGTATAACGAGAGGCACACGAACATTCTTCCCAGTCCCATGCGCGGCCAATGAGCATCCGCCAACGCCGACTCGACGGCCTTACGACCTGGTTGCATGGCGACCTTTGCAGATGTGATGATGGATTTAAGATTCACTGTCCTCTTCCGCTATTTACTCTTCTCGCCTATTGTAGATTTCTTCTTTGTAGCCAGCCGCTCCAAGTTTCGACCGCTTCATAGCTAAGCCCATTCTGAGTTTAGATTTAGCTTTCATGGTGTTGGTGAGTCCCCAGGCTACAGCTTTTCACCCACACTAGCGTCCCTGGCCAAGACGCGATTCCACGCCTTCTCAGCGAGCACTTTGTCGGCAAGATTTCCCGCTTATATCTTGATTCTTTGCGTATGCAATGTCGTGGTCTTTACACACAGCGTCCAGTGGATTGATTCCCAAATCGCCACGAGCCAACCTCTTGGTTAATTTCGTTCCGGGTCCGCAGTACTGATACCCCGGCACGTGCAATTCAACCCGGAGATGATTGATGATTTTATTTAGCAAACCTCCACCGCGCCTCTTCCGTGTGCACGTCCTCATAGTCGAGCAACAACTAACGAAAGTTCTATAAAAGGATGAATTTATATGCTGTAATCTTAGTTCTCGTTGTCATGTTAACCAAGCATCATGAGATTTCAAGATCGGCCTGATAAACTACCTGTCGCGAATTTCGACAAAATGGTTCGGCATGGAAAAAGGAAGATAGGAAAACGACATGGAAAATTGCTGCCAAATACTGCGAGAGCAGTATTTTGCGGGCCGTCCAATTGTGGTAAAATTAACGCTCTCCTCTCACTCATCACCCACGGCAGTGGATTGCGATTCGAAAATGTCTACGTCTATTCGAAATTTCTCATTCAGCCAAAGTATCAATTTTTGCAAAAGTTACTAGAACCCGTACAGGGCGTGGGTTATTTCCCGTTTGGCGGAAACGATGAGGTTGTAAAACCGGAAGATGCGCGCCCCAACTCTCTTATGATTTTCGACTATGTGGCGTGTGAAAAGCAGGATAATATCAGAGCATATTTCAGCATGGGCAGGCATCGCGATGTCGATAGCTTTTATCTAAGTCAAACATATGCGCGTATTCCAAAACACCCGGTGCGTGACAATGCAAACTTATTGGTGCTATTTCGGCAGGATGAAATGAATTTGAAACATATCTACAACGATCATGTGAACACCGACATGATGTATCAGCAATTTAAAGACTTGTGCTCGGCATGCTGGAATGACGGTAATTACAGTTTTACCGTAATTAACAAGGATAGCGGAATCAATGGGGGAAGATACAGGAAGGGGTTTGACTGCTTTATAACCATAAATTAACGTAAACTTGCACAGTTTCATTGCAACAATCGAGTCGGCAACATGGAGAGTACCAAGATTCATAAGCATAGCGATACATTGAGTGAAATATCGAAAGCATGCGATGTCATACGTCGGAAGCACAAGATGATCAAGCTGGACAAAAACACGACCGAATAGGTTATGGGGGAGGTATTCAATCCTTTAGTAACACTGTTGCAAGAATTGGCCGATACTTCAAAGCAGCAGCAGCATATTAAACAAGAAATTAAAACGGAACTAACGGATGTTGCAATAAAAAAAGAAGAAGAAACGGATGACGAGAGTACCGGGGATGACGACGAGGAGCTTGAGTATATCGACGACGGAAATTTTATAGATGCAAATGATAAAACACTGAAATTTGGTGAAATTTCTATTACAAGCACGCCGGTGAAGAAAACAACGAATTCCATGGCGCGATATTTGAAAATGTTCAGCACGAGCAAAAAGAGAGATTTGGATACCACATACAATGTTCGAAAGTTGACAAACGGTATAATGATTGGTGATACGCCAATCAATTTCATTGATAATCTGATCAATGTGGGAGATAAAGGTTACGAGAGAACACCCGAATTACTTGAATTATTGTTTAAAAAATCACCCGATGCATCGATTGTAAATGACGTGGACAAGAATAATTATATAAAAATCGTAACCATGGCAAATGCGCATCGAAAACGTTACCAAGCCGATGAAAGTCTTCGAGACGATTTAAAAAGCGTAAAGTATAGAAATTTCATTGCACAACACATCAGCTCGCCGAAAAAATCAAGTAAAGGCTTACCCGACTATAAGATTGCGCGAAAGGAGGGGCAAGATGTTGATTACGTCTACTGGGATGATCCAAATGAAATTGTAGATCGTCTCCGACTACTTATGGCGTCGCAGGCTGCAGGCAATACCAACCATTCCAACGAACTAGTTTCCATTATTGAGGAGTTGTGCGAGGCTGGAACCGTTTATTAGCGGCGGATAAACATAGAATCATCATTTGTTCAGTGACCGTCCAGTGATGAGTATAGACATATTTGGGCGACATTCGGAGCGTGGTGGGTGTAAACAATTTATTCGTGGGCCTCCGGGTGTTGGATTCAAAACCACCGACGACATCAGTATGATCTGGATGGTAAAGGATTGAGTAACACAGCCAACCCACAACAGTTCAACGATGCTGTTTCCCTCAAAGTTCTGAATAGTTCAGACGAAAAATATCACGAGAGAGTAACGCAAATCAGTGAAGCCCTTAAACAGGTGCGCGTGCGTAACAGGAAGCTTTATGCTAGAGTGATAGCACTGGAGTAAACCAGCAAGGAATCAATCCTGTTTGAAGAGCAGAAGCGCCTAGAAGAAAGTTTAAAAATTTGGCAGCACAGAGCGAGAAAAAAATAAAGACGACAATAGTGGATGAACTTCACAGACCCACTCGGCGCAAATATCCACGGCGGTTCGTAGATGTACGCGAACTGGATGAGACCTGGCAAGCTGATCTTGTTGATATGATGGTGTACGGCTCGCACAACAAGGGATACGAATACCTACTAACTATCATCGATGTATTTTCCAAGTACGCGTGAGCGGTGCCGATAAAGTCCAAGAGTAGGAAAGATGCTACTGCTACCATGAAATCTGTACTGGCCCAGAGCCGTATACCTACACAACTACACGTTGATCAAGGCAAAGAATTTTACAACAGCGAATTAAAAGCCCTCATGAAGCAGCACAATATCAACATGTATTCGACATTTAGCAACTCAAAGGCGTCGATATGCGAACGTTTTAATCGAACATTGAAAAATAAAATTTGGAAGCGGTTTACTCTCCAAGGATCTCACAAGTGGATTAATGTTTTGGGTGATTTAATGAAGTCCTACAACAACACCAAGCACCGCACGATTCGGATGAAACCGGTGGATGTCAGCACGGACAATGAAAAACAACTGTATCGTAGCGTATACAAGCCTTGACAAGTCAAACGAGGAAATCGAAAGCGGAAATTCAATGTAGACGATCGAGTTCGAATCAGCAAGTACAAAAATGTATTCGAAAAAGGCTATACACCCAATTGAACAACGAAAATATTCACCGTGGGTGAGGTGAAAAATACCAATCCTCCAACGTACAAACTTACCGATCATCAAGATCATCCCACCGAAGGAGGCTTCTACGAGGAGGAGCTCAGTAAAGTAAAATACGCCGTCGGCTACCGTGTGAAAAACATATTACGCAAACGAGGGAATCAGTTCTATGTGAAGTGGCTAGGTTTTGATAGTTCAAACAATGGTTGGATAAATAAAACAGACATGTAGCATAATTTGTATGTATTTTCAAAATTACAATAAAAGATTTAATTATAGAAATATTTCCACATTTATTCTATTTGTACACACATGTGTCATACTCGTTACTACAAAAATGATAATAATAAGAATAAGAATAATAATCTGCAATTTTTCCATACGATTAATACACATTTTATTTTCTGGAAAACTTTGTTCGTGGCAAACGAATAAATATGAATAATTGCTCAATGTATTAATAACAAATAAATAATTGTTAAGTATATGAATTTACATGGTATTCACATTTGAAACTTCGATCTGTTCAATATCGTATTGATGAAGCAACGTTTTTGCCGGATGAAGGATCGTCCGAGGTGTCAAACGCAAATATTTACAACGGTTCTGTGTCTACAGTTCTATCCTATAGCTTTTAGGGGGGGGGGGCAGCGACAGACCCCCAAGGTACGATATCTGTCTGCCCAGGTATCAATTGCCGCATGTCATCTTGCCAGGGCAATTTTTTCTGAACGATGGTGCTAACTTGATGTTTTTTGCTACGTATTGAGCATTGAGGACGGGCCAACTTTTTGTAAGCCAACAGACAGCGCTTATAATCGTCAAACGTGATTGTGTTCAACAGTGAACTTTTGACACCCTTGGCACGTTTGCTCACTTTGATGTCGTTGATGTGTTTCGTTTCGTCCTCACCCATGGTGGTAAATGTGTACAGTTTCGCCCGTAATCCAATGAACTCGGTCATAATTTTTCCGTTGTTCTCATTCTTCATCAGGCCCAGACATTTCTTGTTTTTGAGCGGAATACCGTACACATTGTCGGGAGGGTAGTCAGAAGTGTCAAACATTGCGTCGGCATCACGTTTGACGATATCTTACGCACATTGAATTGGTAAATAAGGTTGTCGGTGTCGGTGTACATCAATTTGGCCTGTTTGTTCGAAAAGTTGGTTTTGATATAATTATAATGAAAATCGTAGAGAATAATTTTTGATGAATCTAGGATTGCGGCGCCAATGTATATAGGCTTAGCGAAGTGAAGTTTGACATGATTCATTTCTATCATAACCATATCCGCGTCAAATACGGTGCAGCTGTGAAAGTTTGCTCGGGCAATAAGCGTTCTCGCACTACCTCTTCCCTCCCATTTTGTAACCAATTTAACATCTTTGTGATTTCGCACATTCTCCATAGTCTTACCGAACACCGCGTTATTCATGAGTTTGTAAAAGTTTTTCTCAAACTCGTTCCTAGACTGCTTGCGCGTGTCGGTGTTGAGAGTGATGTAAGGCTCGAGTCATGGAGATTGTGCAAACTTCAAATCTCTATGCACTTTCGTTACTTTCAATCCTAAACTCAAACACTGCTTCAAATTTCTATAGTGCAATATATACTTTGTTTTGGGGTGAAGGGTGGTAACGAGTTTAGCTTTTTTCCTATCTGGAGGAGTGAAATGCTCGGGACAAAGAGGTAAATCTTGGTAATCCTCGTGAAGCTATATAAGGTAGTCTAAATCCACCTCCAGGATGTAACCGATTGGTGAATCGTCCGGGTGAGTTGATATATCGATGGGACTATGCTCCCACTCGAACGAATCTATCGGTAAATATGCACTCATAGCCGCACCGTATAGATTGTTTACCTGAAAATACATGAGATATGATTCCACGTTACTCGGATCAAAATCTTTCCCCATAAACCTGTTATTGGCCCGAGCGTGTCGATTAGAACATTGTAATGAATTTTCTTTTGTGGATCATAAGTCAAAAATATAAAGAAAGGGAAATAAATAAACAATTACGGGAAATGGGTGTTGACGATCATAGAGGAAATTATGCATGTATTTGGGGTCAGTTTGGTTTAAAAATAAACGGTAATTTGATAGTACAAACTCCCTAATTTCTAGTCCCTGCACGTCGCAACCCAACAAACGTGGTTTGATCGTTTAAAATAACTATAAGTGGACAGCACAGGTGTATAAGTTAAAAGATATATGAGACAATAGTCGAGTAAGAATTAAACCAATAGTAACAATAACATGAAAACGGACGGTAAAAGTGTGTGTAGATAAAATCGAGCGGAACAATTATTCGAAGTATGTGAAGGGCGAGTGTTTGATGTGTCGTATTTATAATTTTAGGATGGTGTGACTTTCTTTCTTGTTTTAGTTCGTAGTTATTTATTGAATTCGTTACCTGATCAGGATTTGAGCTAATTTCACACTTTATAATTTCCTGACACCTCAATACGCAACTCTTTCCTTCTAAAGTCGTAGGCCTACTAATTTGCCGATCGGCTGATCCGCTGATCCGCTGATCCATCCGACCTTCGGTTCTTACTTTCGTCGATCAAAATATATACATCGTCACAACATTGGGCTACACTGCCTCGAATACTTCTTTCAATAAATAACACCGTTTCAGTTTTGTCTAAAAGTTGTAAATTTACTCTAGTATGTTTGAGCATCGCATCAAAAGCAAGTCCCGGCGCTGTGTAGAAGTGCAATGGATCTAAATCGTATGTTTTGAAGCAGCTGACTCAGAAATTTTGAAAATTGTCGGCAAGCAAAAGAACATCCGTCTTTAAATATAAATCTGAATAGTCCCCAATGACTCTAAATGAAATTACCCCCAAACATTTTTAGCGTGTTCATAATCGGCGGCTGAAATATTTGCATCGCAGAAGTGTGAGTAGAATTGCTTCTTTGCGGGTAATCGCGATTCATCGAGTTTCCCCCAACAATCGACGTATTCATAGGGAAAAACGTCTTTGCGAATCATCAAACTAAACTGTGTGGGATAATTAGAAAACTTACGCGTTATATGTTTATCTGCATTATCCAAATATGACGAAAGCTTAGCGATGCTGCTATCCATAAATCGAAAAGAATCGATCCATCTCAATCGCATCATTGTCCCATCAACACGTTTCGTGAAGGATATATACATATTTTTCCTTATTTATGGGTCGCAGTGTAATTTCACCGGGAAAAGTTGACGCTAGGGATTTTATTAAAAAGTGTGAATCGTAACAGGACAAATTGTGAAAAACTATTGGAATTGTATGCGTCTCTCTGAAATTCAAATTACACCGATTATGAGCAGGACCGCGATATTTATCCGTAAAGTGACAATGATCGTGACACTTTTTCTCCTCAGGGGTAAACGGCTTTCCACAAATATAACATTCTTTGCGCGCATGTGACGATCGCGTTGCACTTGTGTAAGAAACTTCATCGCAATTATATTTTTGATGACTCTACTTGAATCGATAAATCTTTAAGCTGCTGCATAAACCAATCTATGCAATCAACGCCGCGTCTACTGTGGAACTCCGATAAAGTTTCATCGTACACGCAATGTACATAGTATGCTACACTGGGTGGGTCATGTTTTTGAAATTCATGTGTTTTGCGATTTGAGATGTGATTCTGGAATTCATCAAACGGTATAGACTTTAATATACATTCGAGATCAGCGTTTGTTTTGAAAATTTGAAAATGTTAAATCTTTAGACTTGGGAAATTCCATGCGCGCTTTATTTAACATAATACAATCTTGCCGATGGTTGTCGTAGGAGTGTTTCACGCAAAGTGACAGAAACATCTGTCGCATAAAAACAGGTGACCATTATAATCAGACAATTGTTTGCTCACCAATCGCGAAAGATCTTTAATTCAAATAAAGTGGAATCTCGATGCGAACTCGCGAGTCATATCATTTTCGTGGCAATCATTACTTTCAAGGATTAGAAGATGAATCGTGTCAATGTTCACGCTATGGAAATTTTTACTCAAATAAATTGGCACGATGACGCTTTTTTCCGATTTTGCATGATGTAAAAAAGTTTGAGATTCTATCCCATATACATTAATTCGCAAATTACATAATCTCTCAAACTTTTTCACATCGTGTAGAGTAGCAGAGAATTTGATACCTGTACAGCCCAACTCGGAAATATATCTACGATAATGAAGAGTCCTATCGGTGTGGGTGTTGTTACGTGGGGGTGGACGTGTACAGAGCGGTGGTATTTATTGATTACGAATAATCAAAGATGCTCCCACTTAACGACAATGAATAAAAATTAAAACTAAGAAAGACTTACCTCTCGATAAGCCGGTAATGTGGGTACGTTGTTGCCTAGTCCTATACAGGTCTGTGAGTGTTGTTTAAATGGTTGAGGCTAATTTATAATGAAATGGGATAGATTATCGTTCAAAATAAATGGTTAAATATGATTTTGACTGGTAGAAGATAATGTATATTCTTCAAACGATTAATTATGAAATGAATGAATGATATAAAAGAAAAACCAAAGAAGGTATAATCATAAAATGTCTGAATTTAAAGATAGACAATAGTAGGGGAGCCCAAGCGGGGATTTTGGGTTTTATTTGAGCGCGGCAGAAAAACATAAGGGAAGAAACCTTGCACGTTCGTTTATATACTAATTTATAAACTTCACCTTATATTAAGGCAGTCGCGCCAAGTACTTTTTTTTGTTTTGTTTTGTTATAATTTCTTTTTTTTAAATTAATTTTAATTTTACAATTTTTATTTTTATTTCATTTTATTTTCTATTATACATTTTATTTCTATTATTTTATGGTTTAGAGAAAAAGCTGAACTCTCTTAGTACTTTTAATTTTTTTGACTACATTTTTTACATTTTTTACATTTTTTTACATCGAATAAGATGTTTGCATTTTTGAATTGAAGCGCCTCAGCTCAATAATTACTATATGATTGAAAAAATGAATGACGTTAAATCAGTCAACCACATGTGCTTGGCGACACATGCTTCAGATGTTATCAATTTATTTCATAACTTTTTGCAAAGGATATATATGTGAAGACTATATATACTTTATTATATGAGAGCGGACTTGATTCAAATTTTTGTACATAATTTTTAGAGTTTCATTATACATTTTTTTTTGTTGCGATATAGATAAAACTGCTTACGTAAATGTACTTGTCTCCAGTTTTTTTCACCATTTTTGGTGTTTTTGGGGCTTATATCTGTACTACTGAACGAACTTTCCAACACTCAACAACCTTACGTACAACTTCACTCATCAATTGTGAACTACACACTCCGCTCAAAATTACTCCACAAATTATTCAACCAAATATATAGTTCATACCTCAAACACCCAAACGTTATTCAACCCTATCCCAAGTTCCGGTTGTCTCCGGACGTAAAGGCGACGGCGAACTCGTTTGTTCCTTAGCGCTCGGGCATAAAGGATAAACAAAACGTAACAAATTTATTTATTTTTTTTAAATTTAAAGTCTGAAAAAAATTCGTGGCTTCATAGAATAGAAAAAAGAAATTTTTATTTAATAATTAAATAATTTTTTTTTTTTAATTCTGAAAAAAATTCATAGCTTGGGAACCAGATCCCAGCCCATGACGGAGTTTACCCAAGTTTCTGAACAGTAAGAAAGGAACATTCTCTGAAATTTCTGTCAAAAAAAATTATGCCGCTTTTGAGAAATCTTAAAAACTAATATTCTTTGAGCTTTTACGGGCTTTCAGCGGCCCCGATAACTTTTTGCATAATTTTGCGTTGAAGTTCACTCAAAACCGAAACTTTTTCATATGCAACTTTTTTTTATACAATCAATAGTTTCCGAGTAATACTTAATTATACTTCGGACGGTTCCGATTTCCGCACATATTATACCGAATGCTAAAGTCTAAGCGTTGTCGAGTAAAAATCTAAAAAAAATTACAAACACTCTCGACATGTAAAAAGAAGTTTTCACGAAGTTTAAACAAAATCGAAGAGGGTCAGGCTTTTGGGCAGGTCAATCTGACATGGAAAGCCCCATATAAATATTTTTAGAACGATTGTAAGGAAACGCATGTGGGGGGTAGAATAGGGTGTCCCTTAACAGGGGTGTTTTCGAATTTGTATGCTCCCAGGGGCTCAAACGCTTCCAAATCGATAAAAAAATATCCACTAAAAAATTTCAGCTCTTAATATTAACTCTAAAATAGTCCGCTTTTCAGCCAAAGTTTCTTATAGAAATAACATGTAAAAAATTATAAGATTATTTGAAAATTACAAATGAGGCGAAATCTATATTAAAAATCTTTTACAAAGTATGAGGAGTAGAGTGCAAATTTTAATTCATTTATAAATATGACTACACATGAGCCGTCATTATGTTTAAAATTCATTCATTCATCCATTCATTCATTCCCGGTGTATATAGTTAAAACGGTGTATATTGTTAAAATCAGTGTATATGGTTAAAAACAGTGTATTTTGTTAAAATGGGTGGATATCGTTGAAATTATAATGTATTGTCAATAACGGTTTTTCGTCGAGGCACTATATTTGTTTATTGCACTTTTAATGTTCTTCGTTTTATCGTCTCTTTTTAAATTTGCTTGGCTTTTCGAGTGTTTTAATTTTTAATTTAACAGGTATGTCCTCGCAGTTTAGATTTCCTTTATTCTCTGTTAGTCGACTATTTCAGAGAGGAACACCTCCGCACCTCCTTCCTCCTGGAGAGACGTAGACCAAGCCCCTTCAATTTCAAATTTGTGACCAGGTTCCCCACTCCCTGTGTCTAACCTAATCCACTCGTGCCGTGTTCATCGCGCGGTTATATTTGAATCATTACAAAATATATGTTCTTTTAAACTGTGTAAGTTGGTGACGAATTAACCTACAATAATGAGAAGTACATATTTTTGTAGAAAATTCGACGCTCTGTAAAAAAGGTCTCTTACGATTTTTTGCTTAGTCTACTGTGTCTACTTACTCTACGAGCTCAAAGTGTAATTTATATAAAATTATCAATGTAATCGAGTATACTTAAAGTTTTAAGTTTTAAGAAAGGTTTAGTAATGGTGAAAAATTTAAAATTTGTTAATGACATAGCTAAGCGTGCAGTTAAGTTAATTGAAGATTATTACAATATTCTGACTAAACAACTAGAACAGCAGCAGTTTATAGTCCAATTTTTATCAGAATATAAACAATACTATACTGATACTCGAAAATGTTCAATCGTTGAAAATATGAAAATTGATCCTTAAAATTTATCATTATTTAAAAAATTTTCATTTTTCAGTGTCAACATTTATCTAATTTTATTAATTTAAGATAAATATGTATTGGTTATCATACCAAAAGCTCATAATATAAACTGTAATTGATCTGAAATAAAATAACCTGCAAGAAAAATGCAATATATTTCATCATACAACTGCTAATCCTTTAAATATACTCGATAATATTGATAATTTTATATAAATTAAACTTTGAGCTCGAATAACTTTTGAACCAGTAGACTAAGCAAAAAATCGTAAGAGACTTTTTTTATAGAGCGTCGAATTTTCTACAAAAATATCTGCTTCTCACTATTGTAGGTCAATTCGTCACCAACGTACACAGTTTAAAAGAACAACACATGTTTTGGACATGTTATTTCCATAAGAAAGTTTAGCGGGAAAGCGGACTATCTTAGAGTTGATATTAAGAGCTGAAATTGTTAGAGGATTTTTTTTCATCGATTTGCCAGCGTTTGAGCCCCTGGGAGCATACAAATTCGGAAACACCCCTGTTAAGGGACACCCTAGGGTAGAACTATCTTAAACATAAATTCTTATAGTACATAATATATGAGCAGATGTTTGGAACGTTATTATACTTGCGTAATTTATTTCCGGTTTACGAAAAAACACACATATGTTCGTTGTGTTCGTTACGTTACATGCTGTCTGATTAAGATGGTAAAGCAGTTAAAGTATTGAAACATATTAATTACATTTTTTAGTTCTGCAATCTTAAAAACTATTTATCATTACATTAATTTCGCACAATTTACCGCAAAACTATTGTTTTTATATAATGATTGTAGCAAACATAATTATTTCGATACTTATGGCAATTTTTGTATGTCTCAAATTAATTCGTTGTATTTAATTCGGTAACAAATTTCAACAAAGTACAGAGAAATGAGTGCCGGCGATTTTAGGGAGATTATGTCACATTGAAAAGGCGTATTCCTATTATTGGAATAAAATAACGACCGTGTCAATAAAGATATGGTATTAACATTTACAGTCAATACATAGTTTCACGTACTCACTTCGTACCGTCTCAATCTCAAGCTTCCGTACCTACACTACTTTGGCTGCTACGAATGTCGGTACGAGCCCGTTAGGTAGAGTCGATAGAGCAGAAACCTGCTACGCTCCCAAGCCCACCTGGGCCCACTTGCCCGCCGAAAACTGATACACAAAAATTTACTCAGGGGTAACCGTCTTTATGTTCTTCAGTCAACGACATCCGTTACAACGATTGGTTTGGCATAAATTTTTTTACCAAGTTGGAGATCTGAAGGTCTTCCCCATTCCTGTTCCACTGTTGGCTTCGACGTACTTCTATCGGTATTAATGCGGCGGATTAGTGCATAAATGTGCTTGCACTTTAGTCCAGCTTGTGAGACACAGGTACATGCAACATTAATTGGATGACGTTCGTAGTTGAGCTATTAAAAAAAAAGAATACACAAAATTGAATTTCGTGGCGACTGCAATGCAGAAGGGGTAAGCATGCATAATTAACTGTTTAACGACACGGTCGACTTGTTATGTAATGTAGATTAACGCAATGTTTTACTTACCTCTATTTGAACTTTATATGGTGCAAGTGTGACGGATGTTTGTCGAATTACACTAGCGCGTATCAATTTACACGCTTCCGTAACTCCAGATACTTCTTCGACACGCACTACATGAGTCGTAGACAACACTTTAGCCTTTACTTCAGATTGTGGATTGAAATTTATGGAATGCGTATTGCCTTGGAAGCCGGTTCTAATTCTGAAATCCATTGTCACTCAATCGACACATCTGTTTGGTTCGCTGGGGCACGCTCGGATGCTTACCGCTCATTTGTTTGTAAACAGCAGACGAAACTTGACTTATAGATCTATATATCAAATAGGAATGCTGCTTTTGAGAAGTAATAGATCCCAAGTTCGTCCCTTATATTTATATATGTCAATTACAAGTATTATCCCGTATTTCAGCCCTATTACAGTAAAATATGAAGCAAATAACTACGCGCTCTCATAAGGGCCTGTATATAACTCGGGGGGTAAGGTTCGTAAAGTGACCACGGCAGCGCTACTATGTGACTTGCGCATAGACTGTTGGAAAAAGAGCGTCAGAACTGGAGTCACGCATCCGAGATTCCGAGAGGGGACACTATGGCGAGTAGCGAATAAGATGTTTTAGGCCTTTTGTTTCTTTTGTTTTTCGAGTTTCAACACCATCAAGCAGGAAGTCGGCAACGAATTTAAGCAAATTACGGAGTGGCAAAATAGCGACGATCTCGAAGAAAGGATGTCGAGACTGCGGAGGGGGAGCCAACGAAGATTCGTGCATCGCGGGAATCCAAGACTGACGCGATTCCCGCTGATGGCCGGCGCACCGCAGCCTCCCCTGCATACCCCGCCAACAGCTGACCACCGAATTTACGATGAACCGACTAGGGATGAGGCAGCACCACCCCGCTCACCTCCGAAACATCATACAGTTGCGCCGAGGACAGAATTGCGCTCGAGCGTTTGGTTCTGCGTCGCGATGCTCTGACAGGTCCGCGTCGAGTTCTGCAATCTACGAAATCGATGACAGATCAATTGTTGCGTCTTCTTGCGGGTATGACGTCACGTAGAAAGTAGCGTACCGAGATCGGTGTTGCGGCAGGTCGTCGATTTTGAAATCACTCTAGTTCTGGCGATTGCGTGAGATAGTGGCTCGAGTAAATTTTCGATAATGAGTTTGCGTTTTTCTGAACTTGCGGAATATGTTGCCAAAAAGGAATTTTGAAGAGGTTGAAGACTTCGTGCGTTGGATGTGGAACGTTAAACGCTGTTGATATTCTTACGATCAAATTTCGAGTGAAATTGAGTAAAGCTTGCCGATTGACGGACAGGCATTTTGGATTTGCGTTGCCGGAATTAAAATACTCGAAATTCGTTTGCCGATTCTTTTGCCTGATGACCATAGCCTGAATTTCGCGTTATGGAGTTGAGAAAATTTTGCTATGTTCGGAATTTTGAGTAGAGTCACTATTTCGAACTGCATCTTTTTCGTTTTAAATTTACGTACTGCCCAAATTCCGCTATACAGGGTCGAATCGCGGTATCGTATTTTTCAGTGTCGCCTCTCGTGTAGGTCACGAGTTGCCGAAATTCGTTCGAATTAGCGAGTAGAGTCTTTGAGGGTTTTGAGTTCAGATGCGTTGCGATTGCGTTTGATTGAGTTAGCGTTTGTGATTTCTGATCAAAGCATGATTACGATTCGAATTTCGTTGGGTCGGTTTAGTAGCGGTTGCGTTGCGAATTTCACGATTTCGAGTTTCGATTATGTTTGAGTTATGGTTGAGTTTGTGTTGTGTTGAGTTGCGTATCGGTCAGACTTCGTTTTAGTTGAATTAAGTTACAATTGAGATTGTCTTTAATCTGATTACGGTTTCGTCATATCGAGTCGAGTCTAGGATAGTATTTACGACAGTTTAGATTTAGTTGCGTTCAGGTTGAGTGAAGAATAAGGTCTAACTTAATGTAAGTTGTCGAGTTTATATTTAAGTCATCTCGCCGTTGCACCGAAGCAAATTTTTATTGGCATACATTTGTTCTCAATTAATTCCTGAAAAAGTGCATTTTCAGCTATTTCGACGCTGTAATTCCCTTAATAGGAAGTTCCAGTTAAATTTGACAAAAATTGAACATATCCCCGAAGCGATGCAACATAGCGTATTGCTCTTTCGGAGTTTGATAATTTATGAGTAATGGGATGTAACAAAGTCAGCAAAATCAACAAAACCCCGAAACAGTGACTTTTTCGTGTATATGTGTCAGTTATTTTGACTATTCTCCAAGCTTACGCATCACTGGCGCGATTCTGACGATAATAGCCCTATTCTATATTCAACGCCAAACACAGATATGCAAAAACAATTGAGTTTCATGCAATAATTGCACTGCAAAAGAAGAACCTGCAATTGCTGGTAATTGACACACGATCCTATAGAATAATAAGTCATTATGGCTGGGTAAATGACAGTTTTGAGTCTTCAAGAATCGATAGAACACCTGTCGTTTTGCATGGAACTCAATTCATGTTACGTATTTGTGTTCGGTATTCAGTACAGAATTGGGCTGCAGTGCCGGTCTTAGGATAACTGGCGCCCCGGGCCAAGATTGTACAGCGCCCCTTTCCAAGAGGACAAATTAGCAGCGTTCTGCTGGATCCATTCACGCGGATATACATTGACGAACCCGTTTGAGAATACTTAAGACTTTTCTTCAGCTTTACCTAGAGCGAACGACTAAGACGTAGAAAGTTTTTGCAACTCCTTCTCTGCATTTTTTTTTCTGTAATTGGATTTTTATATTTTATTGCGTCGAATCTTCTTTTGTTTACTACAGAACTTAGGTTAGAAGAATATTGTAGCTCTTTTTTGTTTTGTATCTTTTTTTTTGTAATAGATTGACAAAATTTTACTTTCCAGTTGTGTCTGTTAGCAAACGCTAGAACCAAATCAGCAAAATATAATTTTTCGGCAATATTATGTTCAATCGAAAGCTTTGCTAAGTTGGTGAGCCTTGACTGTGCAATCGTTGATCGTAAGGAAGTTTTTCTGAATTCAACTTTTGAAAAACTGCGTTCCTCACTGGCTTCCGTTACGGGACTAGCGTACAAACTGCGGAACGCAATCCGCACATTCGGATACAGTTCCTGAATATTACGCTGCTTGACAAAGGTTGAAACGGAAATTGGCGTAATATCGTTATTGGGAAAATAATAGTTGAGACTAATGAGCTTCGTTGTACAATAAATTTACTGTGTCACAATCGGAATCAACTGCAAGCTTTCGTTGGAGACACAGATGCCTGTAAGTTCTTCTCGTTCGATTTTCTTTTTTTAACGTTGCGCAAAAAGGACCATTTTTCTAAGAAACAGAAACGGCTCCCTAATCTACTTCCTTTTTTATTCGCTTTCTTTATTCACCAGGCACCGGCGCCCCCATAGATTTGGCGCCCCGGGCAATTGCCCGAACGCGCCCTACCCAAACGCCGACTCGTCTCCGGGCTCGTGCTGCGCCTTGGCACATTCGCGCACTAGTATCGAAAAACACTGTTTTTAATCGTATAAAGTTAGTAGTATTGCAGTGATATTTTGAGTTTTCTTGGTCCGATTGGAGTCGAATTTCACTGGGATGCTCCCAGGACTCGTAGTTTTCAGACCGTGCGCGGAGTAAAAAGGAAAACGAATGCATAAAATTCGAACATTTTTGTAAAAACATAGATTTTTCACTGGGATTCGAAGCTTTGTTATTTAATAATTAAGAAATTAGTTCTACCAATAACTTCCGAATACGGCCCGAAAATGACGCTTATAATGAAGGTGCTATTCAAATTTCAGTCGGTCAGAAAGCGCGGAAAAATACTAAAAGAAAAAACGAAATAGGAGAAAAACGGTCTCTAAGATTTCAATGCCTTTTTGTAAGAATTACCAGTGAGTATGACCGTTAAAAGTTCCCTGCGCTAGAATATGAAGTTTCTGGTGCAGCGTTCCCCTCAATCTTCTGTTGCTCTATGATTTTTTGTCTAATTCGACCTTCTTTTGATCGTTTTTCCATATGAATGCCCGCGTCACGCACACAGCGAACGTTTTCGCCTCTGTAAACGGTCACTACTGGTTCGCTGATTTCGACGTCCAACCCTTTCAAAAATGATAAATAACCTTAACATCCATCTTTGAATTTTGCTGCAGCAAAATTCAATACCGTTAAAATTATTTTCGAGAGTTATTGGCCAGATGAGATTGTTCATATTATTACGTACTCTCATTCGCGTTGTGTGTAAATCCACCGATACACCTCGTCAGTAACGTTGCTTCAGAAAAGCTTTGATAAATAGGCAAAATTTATTTTTGGACATTGGCATGAAGAGCTGATTCATGTTTATAATCTTGTACGTATAAGCCCTCAGCTTTCGCTTTTTGCCACCTCCACCAACTGTCAATTCCGCTTGGGTAAAAGTTGTGTTACAGGCTTTCATTTGTCGAGCATTTGTGGTAATAAGTGGCCATAAAAACCTTGTTTAATTTATGTGAAACTGACACTGTTACTTCTTATTGCTATTCCACAATATATCGCTCGTTCTTCAAAAAGTTTTTCTGTTAATTTTCCATGTCGACCGACGTTTTTTTCTCGCTGTACGTAGTCTAGAGCCTATCCTCTCCTAACCCGTACACTATTGTTTGTATACTACTAAGTCTTCTCAATATGGCTGTTACTCTAAAATGGCTTTGAAGGTTTTCGAATCGCCATCACCAATGTAACACCTGTATTTGACTCCGTATTAATCTCAAGATCTTTCAAACATTTATAGGATCGCGTCCACTTCCATCTTACCGGGACTTCCGTTATGTATCGTCTGACATTCGTTTTCGTGATTTGCCAGCCATTCATATTCTTGAATGCCAGAACGAGTTTCCCATTGTTTACAACTATCACGGTAAAGTGATTTTATAATAACATCAACCACTTTTTCTGTGTTGTGCCCAATGAGCGATGTGATGACGTATAGAGACCGAAGTCCGGGTTTTCTCCAGTTGCTATCGCCGGATACTTTTAGACTTTCGTCGTCATCAGAATGCAAAATTTCCAAATCAGTTGCCGCAGTCTTTGACATTTTAGCAATACTCAGAAAGAAAGAGGGGAGGAGACATATCTGCGTAATCTTTCCGATGGCAAAGATGGACCTCATTTTGTTCAAAGTTTTGTAGTACCGATACTGCCACCCGCAGCGCCTTCCTTGGAATAATCAAAAATTTGGTGTTTCGCGATTCAAGCGTCATTTGTCTCGAATCTTAAAAAAATTTCAAATGAAACTTGTGTATTTTTTCATGTAGAATTCGGATCTGCAATGAAAAATAGAGGTTCCCATTCGAAATTTCAAAGTTACTACCCTTCCCGCATTCAGAGGTTGGGGCGGGGGGTTGATTTTCACATAGTAAATTTTTCCCCTCGAGATCAAATAGTTCTGATTCTGAAAATTTTTTTGTACGATGCGTATTTCTTGAGGTATTTCGACGTGCCAAGATAAAAAACTCACCCTGTATATGCACTAGGATATTTTGATTTGGACTCTTCTGCGTGTTTCGAAATGAACAATTATTTAAACGTTAGCAGTAAATTCATTTATCCTTCCGCAAAAAAACATTTTTTCAACCCAATTCCGTAAGAGACGACTCAATTATTTTACTTTTTTGTGAATTCATTCACCAAAATACCCACTGCCAAAGTTTTTGTGATGATGCAATACTAATAATATGCAATAAATAACTGTATTACTTTTGAATTTGTGCATGATGAATAATGTAAATTTTCATGAAAAATAAATTAATACTTAAATTAATATTTAGTCCGCTGGCACGACTTTCTTTGAATGTCAACGTAGGTGTGGGATTAGAGTATGCTCTCGAATGTCGGAATATATATTTTCTTCCTACTCCAATTCAGGAATTATTGTTCAGGTAGACAAAGGCTGTCTACATTAACTTGTACGAAATTGAAAACAGATGTTAGAGTCCGAGCTCTCAATCATTACCCCTAACAATGTAAATTCGCTCTTAGATTTTAAATTAATACGATGAATACATATCAATTCGAGTAAACAGAAACAAGCGTTTTCAGTTAATTCCACTTTGCTTCCTAAGTGAAATGATGAGGTGTGAATTCACTCGCTTTATTAGTTAGTTATTTTACCGTAAATTCCGATCATTTTAAAATAGGTGCTAACAAAAACTTGAACTCGTACTTATTGCATGATATTGAAATGATAAAGTCCTGAATATTCCAACAGCTTCTCAGTGAATTACATTATTTATTGTGTACGAATAAATTAATTTACACATAAAATGCAACATTGTTGGGACACCTCTCGAAATTGAATTAAAAAATCGACTCATTACGAAGACTCTTTGAATTTCTCACATTCATACATACGTCCCCTCTAATAATCGCAAAAGAGTTCAGATCAACGCACCCTAATATAATGTGTGTATTCCAAACAAAACTGTTGGCTAATACGATTTTTTTCTCATGATACGTCACACACATAGTCGAAACTTCACCCGAAAAAAATTAGTATTTGTAACGTACACATTTATCTTTCCACAATTTAAAATCATTAAAGTAAATCTTAACTCCATCTTGTAGCAATGATTTGGATAAGACGTCGAATGTGAAAGAATGCCATTATTTTTGTCGGCCAAAAACCACGATCCAATTTGTTGAGACAGAATCTACGCTGACCGAATGAAGAAAAATTCATTTTTCTAATAGAAATGAAAACATCCATAAACAAACAACCTCAATATCCAATCATTTTAAAGAATGTATTTTTCGAAAAGCTTACAAAACGTACTTCTTCAAAAATTAATGGTTGACAAGTTGCAACTGTTAGAAAAAGTGATCGTTATTCGAAATATAGTAAATGTGAAAAACTCACATACACAGTCAGGTTGGTTTCATATTTTTAAAGATATTTTAAAGTGGTTACCAAACTTGGAGAATTCTCTACACATACCAGAATTACTGATCATTCAGGAAACCTACGCTTAAAAGTGTTTAAAGTTGTGATTTACAACGAATACAGTGTACTTACAAATAAGAATAAATACCAAAAATGAATAAAGAAGTGCAGTTACTTTTATTTAATCAGTTTTTTAAGAAAAAAGGCCTAATATGAAGTATACGCATGTTTACATTAATTTTCAATGCGACAGTTGATTACTCCAAAACTGGACGTGGCATAACGTTGACTTTATCACGTGACGCAGTACTCTGATAAGCCGTGATTGTTGGGCTCAATCATCCAAATCAAGATCAAGTGTTCAAAAAATTTTCAATAACCAGTCTTCAATCCGTTATCATCGCTGTCACTCTTTCTCGTAGAACATTTTCTGACTCGCATTAAATAAACAAAATAAACTCGTTCAGTCAGTGAAGTGTACATATGTGAAATATGACTCTAATTGAATAATCTGTACCATCAAACAAATAAACTTTACTCAAATTTTTTCCACTGCGAACCAAGGTTTCTTACTTCCACAACAATCAACTGCAGCTTTTCGGTTTTGCTTACTCTTGCAAAATCTACCAGATTATCTCTACGGTTCGTATACTTTCAAATATGTTTTCCAGTTAAATTTGTTTAGTTATTAGAGCATACGGATGGAACGTAGAAGTGTGGAGTAAACAAGAAATAAGAGGAAAAATACAAAATTACGGTTTAGAAAGTATGATTAAGTACGATCAAGTTGAATTCCGTCGAAACAATATCTCCTTGGAACCCGTAATTGAAATGGAAAAAAAAATTTGTAATTTGATATTTTAAAAATCAAACGTGATGAAATTTTCCTTTAGCATCTCGGCCAATGACAAAAAACTTTTTACCAAAAGTTTCACAACGATACTGAACAAACATTCACTGCAAACCAAACAAGCAGTATCATTCGGAAAAAAGAAACATTGATGCATAAAATTTCTAAGATTACTAGCAGTAACTTTACTTCGTATGAAATTGCGGTTTTTTTTTTCGTCCTGAAAAAAAAAATTTATTCAGCAAAAATCGACTCGATGAACTTTATTTTCACTTGTGCACTGCTGATTTAACAATTTTTTTATTTTTTGACAAGACTTACAACTCAATAAACTTGATCGGAAAATAAATAAACAACTTTTGGTCCAAGTTAAACAACGAAGAAAATAGAGAACTTCAAATGTGATTATTGAGTATTGGCTTTATTCGTCATTCCCACCAAAATTGTTCTTTCTGCATAAGCTAGTTAAAAAAATGAAGAGCAAGGAATTGAATTGGATAAGCCAAATAAAAAACAACTGATGTAGAACAGTAATTTGCGATTATCTTTCGCAAGGGAGTGCTAAAAATATGACATTAAATCTAAAATGTATTTCGTTACACGTAACAAAAATTAATATGTGAATATCGGCTAGAAGAATTTTAAACCGATTAGACGTCTAGCAGTAGTAAAGTAAAAAGAATGACGAATCATACGCTGAGAACTTCATCGTTGAGATCGTGAAACAAACAGGAAGTGCTCTGTTCATTTCCAAGAAATAATTTTTCCTCCATGTTTCCTTCCCATGTTAGGAAAATATTTTTAGCATACGCTGCGAACCTTTCTATCTTATTTAGGTGCTGACGCAATGTTCAGATGCTGACATCTCTTTTACTGGCCCGACATAAGATTGCCTAAGCTCGGTAGGAGTAAACAAATATGTTCTCTCACGCGTTAAAATCTAATGCTGTTCCATGATTTACGTAAAACGTATTATTATGAAATAGTTTCCGATGCACCTTAACCCGTCCGACACGCGGTGCGAAAAGGCTTAGCACAGAAACATGCACTCAGTACGTCAATCTCTGCACAGCGTAACGAAAGAAATAATCTCTAGTGATGGCGACGTATTAAACCCGCTATCGCCTTCTTTTTAGATTTTTCAACTGGACAGAAATTACATACATCGATTGGTCATTGTTATTTCCGGATCGTTAGTGCAGAAGTTCTCAAGCTCGGGAAAAAAAAAATCAAAAATCGTAATGATTATCACTTGTCGACTACGATTGCAATTTTTTCATCATTAATGACAGTGAATCAACCCTAACAAATTTTTTTTGTAAATGTAAAAAAATGATTCTTCATTTCTATTTTTTTACTTATAGTTGACTGGTAAAAAAAAGGATAAGACGTTTGCGGTGCTAAAAAAGTAAAAAATTTAATGAATAAGAACTTTCTGCCAGGTTAAAAAAGGAAACATTCCGTTTCTCTCATTATATCCCACAAAAAAGTGTGCTTTTATTTTAGTGAGACCGATTTTTATAGAACGGGATTCAAAAGGAATAACTAAATATTCAACTGGACTGAGTTAATTTTTTTTCGGTCATAATTTTTTCAAAAACTTCTCCCAGTTCGACAAAAGGGTTCACTCGGCGAAAATTACAACGGTATGGAGTTTTTAGACCGAAGTAAACTTGACCCCCCAATATATGACAAATCAAAAAACATTTTTGTCATTGATTGTCCTTCGATTGCCAATGTTTGCCAAAACTTTATTTTCGTTTGCCCCTTCTTAATTCAGAAATTATTTGTTTTCGAAAATTAACTTCACGGAGTTCACCCCCCAACATACACCGAATCCCATGCATTTTTTGCCATCATTGTCTATTGATTGCCTTTGTTTGCCATATCTTTATTTTAGTTTCCCTCTTCTTACTTAAGAAATTGTTCATTCTCAAAAACCATCTTTACAAATTTTACTGGAACTGCGAATTCGAGTCAAATTCGTGAAGATGGTTTTTGAGAATCAATAACTTCTGAAGTAAAAAAGGGCAAACGAAAATAGAGATATGGCAAAGATTGGCAAACGAAGGACAATCAATGGTAAAAATTGAGCCGGTCGTAGTCCATAGAAAACGATTTATCAGGTGTCGAAATTAATAAAACCACGATACGGTTAATTTTCTTAGAAACGATGATAAAATAGGTGATAACTCAGATATTTAGTTTTATTTCCGCATTGTTTCTTCTCTTCAATTCATCTTAATATAAAGAAACGGGCATTGTATTTTCACATTTGCGTAACTTTATAATTTCTTTGTCTAAATAATTTTTGAAAATACTGTACGATTACATCATTAAAAATATAGTTTATTACTTATCTAAATTTTTCGTATGTTTTCTGATTACTTACCTGCTTTTCGATGCTAGTATTCACAATACGTTTATCTGGTTTTGCAGGTATGTATAGTTTAATGATGTTCGATAAGTCTCAACAGGGCTTTACTCGATGGGCCAAAAAAGTCTTACATACGTGACCCTGATTCTTGTATCAAAAACAAGAATGTCCAATAGAAAGGTTATATAGATAATCGATACTTATCCGCAGGAATCATGCTCATATCTTAACAGGTGTTTGAAAATCACTGCATCGCAATGTTAAAAATTTGATTGTATCTTAGTATGCTAGCCGTGTGTCGGTGCAATCAAGATTTACATCGGAACACAATGATATGAACAGTTTTTTTTATCATTTTCCATTTTTGATAGCTAGTCTTATCTGGAACTGCCGATCCGATCAGTGACAATTACCTATTTTTCACATGCATGGCCAGGTCTTATCATTTCATGTTATCTTCATTGAAAGCAATTAGTAGGTAATCAACTTTCCAGATATTAGAATCTAGATGGTAATCAGTCATCCATGCTCCATCAAGTTACCTTGGATCGTATCAAGCTTTGTAAATTTTGTTTCCATACTTCTCCTTTTGTTTCCACATGCCAAAAAAATTATTTTTCACCATACAATTCAATAATGCTCTGTGATTGCAAAATATAGTTTGCACCACATCTGTTTAGAACTTGGAAAAACATATCTTTTATTTAATCCTTCAAATAAGGCTGGGACGCTCAGATTCAAGAAATTAAAGATTCGTTGAAATTAGAAAAAGTCCATTTTGACTGAAACTGCAGTTATTCATCAGACTGAAGTTAATAACGTTAACGTAACGAAGCCTTATGGTAAATAATCATCAGTATTGGATAATTTTAATATGTCTTTCAAGGAATTGCCTTTTCGAAATAAGAGTATATTTTGTTTATAATGGTTTACTAAATCTCGGACATTCCTACTTCATCCTCATAATAATTCCCTCAGAGTGCCATAAACTATGAAAAATAAAAATTTTCACCAAAATAAATGCACTTTCCAGACAAGTGTGCTGACCAAGTGGTTTAATATCGATAAGACAAACTTCAGTCATACCCACAGTTGTTTCGGAAAACGCTGATGCAAGAGCTTACCGCTGTGAAGCGCTACGGAAAAATTGTCACAACAGCACTAACGTAACAAACCGCGGAATGCATCTACTTCACAAGGTAAATTCCAACTCTTGGTCGAGCAGGAAGAAAATTAAATACGTCACACTATTACTGAGTAGCAGCTGCGACAAATTTTTTTTATTCCCACATCTCCGGCGAGAGAACCATGTTTGTCTTTTGCGAGGGACATCCGCTGTTACAGCTCGTAGAAAAATAATTTATGCTGTGAGGGCACCACATAATCATATACCACGCTCAAAATCGCCCTTCCTTGCCCTGCGTTACTGAAAGCAATGCGTCACTGAATTGATGACACAAAAAATTTGACCACCATTTTTCGTCTGTTCGCATAACTTTCGTGCAATTGAATGCCATGTGATCGATAGATACTATTGCAAATTGTTAAAATTATTCAAACACTTAGTCTCATATTTATTTTATTAAATAAAATTTTTTTATCCTCTATATACGGTAGAGTGGTCAAAAAAAAAATTTTTTTTTTTATTTCTCAAGTGCTATTGTGTCAAAACCTTCTTTTAGGTACAAAAAAAAATTCCCTCCAAAAAAATTCAATTCATCATTCAAAATTCATTGAGCTTAGTGGAGAATTGAGATATCGAGCTGCGCGTTGGAGGGAATTTTTTTTATACCTAAAAGGTTTTGAGATGATAAGGAAAAAAATTTTGGTTTTGGACCACTCTAATATACAGACAGAAAATTAGTCTTTTACACTCACCTTACAATTTGGTAAAATAATGGTTTTGTCTAAAATATTTTGCAGCTGAAAAACTGAATAACATTTTACTTAAAAATACACACAATTTTTTTAATTAATACAAATACCTTTAGCTCGAAAAAATATTCGTTCTACTCGTCTTAGTTTAATCAACTATAAAATGCCAATGCCTTAACAAATCGTTTCTTTCATACTGTGAAAAAGGATTATTTAGATCTAGAACGGCTAGTTTGTAGGTAGCAAAAAAAACATTTTACTTAAGGCAACTAAATACTTTTTATCACGAAAACCAATAACGACGACTTAGGAAAAAGTTGGTTACTTTCATATTTTTTCACCACCCGCTAAACAGTCGTTCTAAACTAAAACAAATCTTTTCCTCAGTGTACAGTCACGTTTGACCCTGTCTGCACTGGACCTTCTTTGAAAGCACACTACTACCTACATGCCTCTGGGTCGCAATCTTAGTCATTTCCGTATTCCCGCTTCATTGGGATTCCAGAAGAGTCACGTAAACGCTCCTAATTCAACAAGGGCGTTTGAAAATTATCCCAAATCGCACGCTACCATAACAAAAAGAAGGTCAAGGCGATAAACGAGATGATTATCATTCTGCAAACTCGTTATGCCTCAGCAGCAACAGTAGTCGGGGAATTTAATGGTATCTGTTACGTACGATCACAGAATTTCTGCGATGCATATGTATTTAGAACCATGATGCGCTGATTACGTAAAACGAATAGAGCTAAACCACTACGACGAATACCTGCTGTACGCTTCTCGTCGCAATAATAATTATAATAGGCAGGGACTTGAACAATGGTGCAGCCTGTTCGGTCTGCCATGCGCAAAGCATCCAAACAATTTAACATCCTGTATATCTATATCGTTGAAATTGGCGAGACAATAATAAATTATTGACGCGCTGCGGTATGTGTATTGTGAGAATTAAATATCAAAAGCCGTTTTCCAGTTAGCCAACAGATTGAAAAGAAAGAAAGAAGAAACACAATTGCGGAATGCAGGCAACGGACAAAAGAAGCGAGTGAGGTCATTATTTATAACTGCATTAATGCCTGATAACATCATACAAATAACCTATTTTTAATCTTCGGAACTTCTGCTGGAGGATTCAAATCCGGACGGACGTCGCCTCTTCACGCCCGTCTTTTATCTGGAACAATTATATTGATTCAGAAAAATTAACCCAAGGAAATAAATTGTTCAGAAATGATGAGGGGTTTGTTGTTTCACTCTCTACGTACGTCAGGTATACAAGTATGTGTATAAGATAACCTGACGCTTCTCTTTCGAGTCTTCTCATTAATTGCGATAAAATCCACTTGAAGCCTAGGATTTTCAGGAATTGGTTCCATCAGTCCCAATAAACTAAATCAAAGCAGTTTCATGAGTGACAAACTGACACGAATACAGAGCTGAGGATTAAATGACCATTATGGGTATAATCTATTATCTATTGTAGCTACTGTATCAATTATCAGAAATAATTTATCGTATTATCAGTACAGTAGACACACGTGGAACACATCGTTATAGATTATATAATGAAATACAGAGTATATTATAGGAATCTTTAGGTGAAAAAGTCACTTCTAAACTGACACCTGTTCTCTGTGGTAAGTACAGTTTATATAGCACATATTCAAACCAAACTGTAATTCATTAATTATCGCATCTTTCTATAAACGTAATATTATCTCTCTTTCTCTTTCTCTCTCTCTTTCTCTCTTCTGTCATCCAATATTATTGTGGATATATTAAATACTATTCTATTCTAGAATATGTGTATTGTAAGAATTATAATTCCTCAAATTAATAAAATAAAAATTATATTCTAGAATAGAATAGAAAAGATATTCTCGACATTCAATAGAAAGTATTTATTATAATATGACGGAATAATTAGTACAAATATAAATGTTGATGCGTTTAACGCAAGCGATGCAAAATTTAGGATCCACAAATGAATGACATTTCCAAATAATTATTCAACGGGGAAAAAAGTAAAGATTTGATAAATTACTTTAGTAACGTTATAAAATACGAACACACCTCCGTATTGTAGCTGGTAACATTAATCTAAGAATAGATGGATCGTCGAGAATAATAATGGTGCACCATAATGATTGACGGATGGTCGAATGCTGGTTGAAAATTTGGCATCGATACCTTGACTGTGCTATTAACAATGGGCGGTTTTGATGCACCTTGGAAACGGAACGCTGAGTTGAATACTGAATTGGTATAACCAGTGGCTGATACTGTAAATATACGGGAAGGAAAACTATGATGCGTGACATAATGAAAAGTAAACGCGCAAGGCGCGTGCGACCGCGACGGCTTCTTCAAGGAAGTGATGCCTTGTATCATTTATTATCAAAGATCCACCTTACATACCAAAGACTCTGATGTAGACGCGAAAGGATGTTTATCCCCAGACGCTAACCAGGTGTCCAATTTGACAAAGTGCCCGATCATAGAAACGAGCAAAGCGATCTGGGGTAAACGTTTGCACAACGGCCGTTTGAAGATGATTATATTTGCCCATTCATTGTTAGAAACAAGGGAAAGGCTAAATCGTTGATTATTAAGATGGGCGTTCTTTTTAACTTCCCGTTTATCTGTTTTCAGAGAGTAAAGGAAGTTATTGTGAACACCCTGAAAATGTAAAGTTGAGTTTTCACTAGATCTCGACGTTTCGAGATTTGAAGAATCACCTCCGCCCATTTTCGGATAGACGTCTGTATGTACGAATGCATGTACGAATGAATGCATATGTGCATGTGAGTGATAAATTTTTTTGTCCGACGATTAGAACTGATGAGATTGTGGCTTTGATCGTTCAACTGCCTTTTGACTTATTTCAATAACAAGATTCCAAAAAATGCAATAAAAATTATGATATTTTGACGATGGATGAATGGATTCGAAAATTGGTACCGTACGATTTTTTGAGTCACAATCACTAATCTAAAGTCAAATTTGCAAAATTTAAATTTGGCGTATTCGGTATGCTGAAAAATATTAAAAACATTTGGAGTTTTCTGAAAATTGGTATTCGAAGGTTTGTTGGGTAGCTGATCACGAATGTATCGTCAGATTTACGAAATCTGATATGGCGAATCCAATATGGTGTAAAACAAATTGAAAAATATTCGGATTTTGATAGAAATTAGCAGTCGGAGATTTTTCGAGTCAGTGATAACGAATCCAAGGTCAGACTTCCGAGATTCGTAATGGTGGATCCATTATAGTGGTTCAAAACATTAAAAATTTGCCATATTTTCATGTAGTACTTAAGGGCTTTTAAATCGCCAATCACGAATCTGAATTTGTAGTTCGAAACTCGCATTGGATATTATTTTTTTTTAGGCTGGCTCATGACCAGCCTGCAGCCGCTTGTTTCTCCCTGAATCAAGATCTATGTGTATGCTTGTTAGTGTTATTATGGGTCTAATCACCGTTGCGTAAGGTGAAAAAGACCACAGAATACAAAAATATTATATCCACGAAATTATCGTATAACAGAAAATTATGCTGTATAAAATAAATTTTCATCAATTGACAATCTATACAACAATTTTCTGCGTATATTTATTTGGCACATTCTCAATGGCCTTTATTTATCACTACAACGCCTGATTAAATTATGTTATGCCCAATTATTGACACAGTCTTCTGCGCCTGTGCAGTTATTCTATGACTCATTTTTTCGTATTCACACGATCGGCCACGGTATTTCGATCGATCAAGAGGTAAAAGCTGTACAAACAGCGACTTAATAGGCTAACATACACCTGCCGGTGGCGATAATTGTTAGTAACGACTTATAAATTCACCGACCGGCAGAGGGTGAGCAGCGGAATAATTTGTGTGCAATAAATTTGTGTTGAATAATTTTAACTAAGGTAATTCTGCATTGCGCAATACATTTTTTCTCGTTAAAAAAATTTCACAAGAGGTGAAATTTACGGAGAAACAATTGTTATGCTGACTAAATTATGCGTGAACTACTTTCATCTACGATCAATTACTCGTGTAAGGTAACTCTGTTCAAAATAATTTTGTGTAATAACGAAGTTAATACCCTGGGAAAAATTCAATTTTGTTATCGTTTGGGTATCGTTTTAATAACATGGACATCGTCAAAATAGCATGTGAATATTGCAAGAATTATAAGAAAATCTCGTAGAAGTGAACGAATATATGTACTTAGTGTAACTTTAGTTGTCAAGACTCCATGTTTTTATAAGGGCAACATAAATCTGTTCGATTAGTTTACTACATTCTTGAGTCAAATAAGGCTCGAAAGGGATGTTATATTCAAATTTTCACAGCTCGAATAATTTTCTCAAAAATTTCTTCAAACAAATGATTTCAAATCGATTGCTGCTTAGGTATTCGTTGATTTATGAGGTACAGGTTTAAGTTAGCACGTAAAATTAACCAAAATCGAAGTACATTTACTTTTTCTGCATCATCAACTACATCTGTATGACTCATTCTCACTATTATTGAAATCTAGTCGTTACAACACGTGATAAAACTTCAACAGTAATATGCTGTACATGGAATGTCATACATGACCATCTGAAAACGTCTTTGTTTCATGCAATAATAATGTTGTAATATGAATATGCGGATTGATGACAATTGCCAATCGTGAATCGCTCAAAAACCATTATCAGAGCAGTTTTATATATAGTGATGTGAAATTCTTGATCAATTCTTGAAGAATCGATCTTTTTGACGTGTAATTAACCGTTTAATACGCAATGTTCAAACTTTTGATCAACATGGAATCGATTCTTTTTTTACAAGTACCGATTTAATCTAAATTGCCAAGAGTTTGAATGAATCGGGTGAAAGTCACTCCAAAAATGCCATATCATCAATCCAATTCTCATGATCTTTGTTTCTTTTTCAGTATCTTTGATACTTTTTTTTCGCCGAAGCATCGAGTGTCGAAACGAATGATTAATAATGATCAATCTATCTTCTGAATTCCCCGTAAATCTTCGGATCGATGAATTCATGCGCTTATCGCTCTCTATCGGGCATTACTGGAACTGAAGATTACCACCGTTTGGAAGCAATTTACCGTCGCTATTTGTAATAGCGATAATATAGGGACAATAGAGCTCGTATCACCGTTTTGGAAAAACACAAAAAAATAATTTAGATTTAGCACACAAATCGAATATAAAAGCCCTTTCTGGCTTTATTTTTGCATACTACAGATTATTTCAAAAGTGACAGGAAAATCGCGACAATGACTAGCTTAAGGCTAGTACCCAGATTTATATTTTTTGTAATGGTACGAACTAAAAATGCACAGAGAAAAATTTCATTTGTTATAGTAACTAGAAAAATTCAGTAAAACAGGTCTCGTTAAAAAACCGTTTGAATATTATTGGAATTACGAAAAACGAGGTACACGTAACCATTTTGCGCTATTTTCGATCCTTTTTTGGTAATTGCAACGCAAAATCAGTTCGTTCGGTTTTCGGTACTTTTTTAGTTAAATAAGGCTTTAATATCAATTTATCGTTGCACAAGCATTAAATTTTCGCAACAGTTGCAAGAAAATATAGTAAAAATGATCATAATGAGAAAGAATAGTAACAGATCCTAGACTTTCCGGTAACAGCTACAAAACTAATTTTCATTTTGTACCTAGAACTATATTTTTCGATTGTGGTAAAAAATGAAAATAGTTAAGAACTGAGCGGTAACCGAAACAAAAAATTTCTCTCAGTGTGGTCAAGGACTAAATAGAGTAGCCGCAATTATAAATTTTCCTCGGTATGCTTTCTTTAATTCTTTGAGTTAGATACTTCACAAGAGATACCTTAGATATCGAAGCTGTGTATTAACAGCAAATATTCATTAAATCATTAGTTGTCGTTAGTTAGTTAATTACCAAATTTTAGAATGTGGAAAACTTTATTCACACAATTAAGTAATCAGCTACTGTGTTTGCCAATGAACCGACCGCTTAAATCCATTACTTTCTTCTTTCTTTGTCAGAATATATGATTTAATGAGCTGTTATGTGAATAGCGAATTACAATATCCTATATTTACGGCTGTATAACGTAATAGTTTTAGATAAAACGTCAATAATATCAAGTGCACAGATTATCTTTAGCCGGTGTGACATACTTCACATGGAACGTGCGTTGTAGAAAATATGAGAATTACTGTTTCTTTTTTCGGTCTCTTCTTAAGAGGATACTACAGTTAGTCTTTATCAATCGAGCAAGACTCTGATAATAGTCACTTATTCTTATAATTCTCAGATCCTACGTATCAGTAACGTGAAAATACCGCACGTAGCACGATTTATTATACATGTAACAGCGAATAAAATTATTCGATAACTTCTTTCTTTCATGGGAGAATAGCACCAAAAAAATGATTCCTGCAATTAGTAGTAGTTCGATTACAGAAATGAATATTCTAGCAATGTAGTTGAGTAAAACTAAATTATTATTATCATGTAGAATTGCGCTAGTTGCAACTTTTTCGCTAAAGTATATAGGCTCTGATAATAGTCGGAGTAAGTGACATACAACGCGGCCGATAAAGGTTGCGGACTATACCATCTTCTTTAGAGTTGGGCCAATTGAAATTTTGTTCACGCTGGATGAGAAAAAAAAACAGTTTCCCATTATGCTAAAGACATGAGCCTCCCTCCCCCTCATTTTGATTCACATATTTAGGTTACTGTGTCCTAACATCTTTCAAATCCACACTGGGATGTGGATATGGGGTACGCAATGTGAACCATAATAAAAAGTACAAAAAGGTTGAAAATATTCGTGCAAAATTAACTGTGCAGTGACCAGTAAAAATTATTCTGCTTTACTTGCAAAAACTTTTTCGAAACACTGTATACTTCTGAAACAAAAGCTAGCATAATTGGAAACTAGCTGGCCGAAGAAAAAAGCTTGGCGGTTTTTCGTTAGGAACGATCGTCCAATTCATTGTCCAATTCACAGCCTCCAGCAATGGCTCAGTTTCGTTCGCCGGATTCTGGAACAACCGAGCCCAAGGAAAAATGGCAAAATCAAAAAATTTCCAAATTTAAAAATCAGGTCAAACGTATAACAGTCATTTTGAAGCTTGGCTGGCCGCCGTTTGATAGCCAGAAATCTCGAAATGTTTGAAAAAAATGTGCCTTATCTCCATCGAATACTTGATCAATCCATTTTTTTGTAATGCAGCATCTATGTAACTGGGAATATTAGAAGTTTCAAATCTTTAGTGGCACTTCTTAATTTAATACTTGATTTAACACTATCTGCAATTCTTACGAAGATTACGATACACGAAAAGTTTCGAAATTTGCCATTTTGGAACTAGAAGTGGTGGAAGCTTGCAAAATTTGATTGACCGACGCCACCCAACTCTTGATTTTTCACCCACATTTTATACAAATTTCACGCTCTATAAAAAAAAGTACTGAGATAGAAGTTTCTTACCGCTAACCGATTCCGAGATATTTGCCTATAAACATTGAGTCATTTTGAATATCTCGTTATCGATTATAGTTAGGAAATTTCTATCAGTACAGTCGACTCTCTCAATAGGGCCTCTTATAATAAGCAAGAAAGCTTAGTGGCTTCCCCGCTACTCTGGTTGAACAAAGCGTAGCCGTAACTTTGCCAAATACTCTTGCAATTGGGCCGGCAACAAAAGTGAAATATTGGAAAAAAATAGCGTAGCTGTTATGAACTTTTGGCAACCCTATTGCGCAAGTCGCAGTTCAAAACGCCATAAATGCACGTCGAGCTCCTTGGTGGGGGAATGCTATTTCTTAGAAATATCCTCCCCTACATTGTACTTTTTTCTCATGTTTCCTATAAGAATATGTATTGTGATAGTTTATAAGTCAAGCCGCTTCCGAGAAAAAAAGTGCACAATTTTTTAGATTTTTTCTACGTGATATTTAAATGGAAAACAGAAAAAATAAAATAGGCACCTCTAAATACGAGTATTAAGAGCTCATATTTGACTGAGACTGAGATATTCTATTTGAGATGTTCTACCGAAATCTTAATGCGCATTTGAAAAGAATTTTTTTTTGGCACACCCTGACATACATACGTGTTGAAAAGTATTTGTCACGTAACTGATGAATCGTGTTTTCAAGTTCAAGAAAATTTACTCGGTTCGTGATGATTTTCACAATGACAAATTTCATAGGCACTCCCGTGGTTAGCAATTGTGCAACATGAACTCTAAAAATGTGAATCAGTGAAAATTTTCTTACGACATGACGAGTATTCACTTATATTATTGGTAAATTTCCATTTTACCGAATTTAACTCGTATCTTCATTTTCAACGTTTAATGTTATGCGTCACAATATATGCAAACATTTGTTTAAATATCTTTGTTCCACATTCATGTGCTATTCAACTGGTACAGCGAATTTTACAGAGCACAGTTCGCGCGCATCAACGTATATTTTCACCCGTGCCAAAAATTGCGCTTGCGAACATTTGTCCGAGGAAAAATGCTCAAGCTAGTACGCTCCTTATATGCGCACTCAAGATCAATCGGGCTTATGTGTACGCTGTACACACACATATAAGTAACATACGACAAGAGCCTACGTGCGCATTTCACCAACCGGGCGTGTAAAAATACTCTAGTCAGCACGCGCTTTTTATATTTGGATGCTAGAATTTGTGAACGGCGTAGAAGTACTTTGCAAGCAGAGAATAACATATTTTGTTACGCTGAACAATCTCAATTTCAAGTATTGTTTATGTCTGTCTTCGAATTTTATCAGTTTTCTATCGCAATATTAAGTCAAGTGCAAGGGTAAGCAAGTAGTTCAGAGCCAATAATAGGTAATCCAATCGATGCAAAGTTTCTACCAATTAAAAGCAATTTTCAAAATGAGGAGAATATGGATACTTATTTTGAATCGTTTTTATTTCTTCTAAAGCAAAAGAAAGAAAAGAAAAAGAAGACAATTTCTCAATAAACAAAAACAGTTTGATAAACTAAAAGTTTAAATGTTATGGATTTCATTTTGGTTTATTCAACATCGGCAATCGTTCGTTATAATTATAGGGAACAGAACAATTTTTCATCTACTCGCTGTTTAGAAAAGAGATTCTTACCGCATAAATAGAAGAAAAATAACATGTTTCTAGCGGAATGATTTTTGAACGAGAAGTATTTCATTCACATTTCCAGAATGTTCAACCAAAATGAAAACGTCTTCGGCCAAAATTTTCATTTTTCACACAATTGCCTTTTCTAAGATTGTTACTATCAGGCAAATTGATTCTTCCTCCTATGTTTCGTAAAGTATGTATAATTTCCAAAGAGTTTTCAGTTATCCAATTTTATTGTTTACCTAACTGTATTATATCGTGACTTTTCGTAAATAGTAAACGGTAGGGATACCAACCCAATACTCGCGCAGCCTAGTGCAATTGCATAAACCAATCACAACGCAGAGCGAGAGAGACAGAATGTCTCCGACATACCCCGGTATGGTTAAACGCAATCCCCCTAAGCCGCGCGAGTATTGGGTTGGCATCCCTACCGTTTCCTATCTAAGAAAAGTCGCAGTACTTCTATTCGTTCGAACTCAGATAAACTTTGACATGCTTTAAAGTAGCATGAAGCTCAAATGTCGTAAAATTAAAAAAATCCCTATATCCCTAGTCTCCGTATTATACTGCATTAAACAAGCCGGGAAAATCGACCAGCTCGATTAGCCGTTCCTAGAAGTTCTCGCCATTCGTGTTATATGCGAAAACAAGAATAATAGAAAGATTTTGAATTTCAGAAATAATTCAAGAACATGAATACCAGTTATGGTGTAAATCTAATTGGTTCTGAATTATGAGGAATCCGCATGATTGACCAAAAAATTCATAAAAATCCGATGAATCGATCTTAAAATATCGTCGGACAAAAATTGGTGACATAAACGCGCGCAGCGTCGTTATCATTCAACGTTTTACTTTCGGGGTTATTATCAAGTAACTTGCGCCGTCTCCAAAAATATAAAAGCAGAAAGTTAGAAATGAGGAGAGTTGAAACTTGAAATGGTTTCAAGGGCACAAATATAACGGAAGAGTTGATATTTACAGATGTCGAGTGAAATAGTATTTCCGAAGTATCGTTTCTGTGAATATGTTTATATCTGTCATTGCGTGCGTATTTTCCGCCTCAACCATCCATCACTTGACGCATAAAGTCTGTTGCGTAAGAAGAAGAAGCGTTAAAAATTGTAAACAGTGCAAATCTTAATCGATTTACTAACTCGTATCCGACTAAATAACATAAAAATTATCCTAGGTCAGAACTTGAGTCCGCACAAAAAAAAACTGTTTTATTTGTAGACGTGGTGATAATTATATGCAGGACGATACTTCCGTGAAGTAAAAATTACTTCGATTGCGATATTTTACAAGTTCCAAGAATATTCGCGAATATAACTTTATCGTACCAATGAGTAATTCTTACTTCGACCTTAGTAATTTCTGATACTCCAAAAAGTATTGTCCATACAATTGCCATGTACATGAAAATCGAATAAATTTTACTTCTGTGTACGTACCTTCAGTATATTGACGAGGCTAATTCTGTTTCTATTTTCGTGATCCGTTCAGCTGCTAACTTGATATTCCGCACATTTTGCAATAGCAAGAAACCATTTCTTAATAAAAGTTGTAATGAGGAGATTCCCAGTACATATACGATTATGATTGTTGACGAGCGTTTCTTTTTATAGATGTGGATTATGAATCTTATTTGAAAATTCCCATAAAGTAAATGTACACTTGGGGACAATGAATCTGAGATGGATATAAATTTTTACACTAGACAGTTACGTTGGCAACACAAAGAAACATACAGCGCCATAGTCGACCGAGCGCGAAACAAACTCTATCTCAATAAACATAAACCCATGACCGTCGAATATAACCTTAGAATACGTGTCAATCGAACAAGTCATTATCCCCGCAGTAGTCTAAGGTTAGATTCGACGGTCATGGGTTACGTTATGTTTATTGAGATTGAGTTTGTTTCGCGCTCGGCCCACTATGACGCTGTAGGTTTCTCTGTGTTGCCAACATAACTGTCTGGTGTGAAAAATTGACCGTCTCAGATTCATTGTCCCTAAGTGTACTAGTTATTGACCCAGTCCCAATTATTGACCTTTTCTGGTTGTATCTGTTTAACGATTAATTCTAAAATTATCAAAAAATAAGTTTGTAGTGTCTAACCCTCTAGCAATTCCGCTTAGGCGTCGAGAAATTCATAGTTTGTCTCGTCGATTTGTAATTTTGGAAAATAACAGGTTCAATAATTGGGTGTTAATGTGTCAATAACTGATACGTATCAAGTGGTACGATGCCCATTATCTAGTGGCGTTGTTATAACTGTTGTCATTAATTAAGTAACATCCTATGAATGTCAACCAAAGGTATGTATGTACTACGTAATATATGTATGTTTTACATACGTAGATATACTTTAAAAAAGTACTAAAAATCTGCGTAATGCAGTATCATGCGCTAAAAATTCGAGCGGGAGATAATTGAGCAATAATAATTCGAGATCATCTTGAGAAGGAAGCCAAATAGCACAAATATGTATAGATATAGCTTTGGATAAGTGTAACCTGTAGGCGTGGCAGGTCCACTACTCGGCAATATGATGCTGATAAGAAATCGACATCTTCTTACAGAATTCGTACAGGACGGCGATAGCGAGATGCGAAATGAACAAGCCAACTCCCACCATCCGCCTGGCGGCCAAGAGGGGCGGACGCATAAAGAGTACGAGTACAGTCCCGTACCCGCAAGTGATTCGCAGACCGCCAACGGTTCGGACACCCTTCAAGAAACCCAATTTTTTTCTCCCGCCGACGATATCGATCATCACGTCCGTCGCCACCTCCACGAAGACCCCGAGATGACGGAAAAAGGTTCAAGGTTACTCCAGTACCTCGGTTCCTTCGCGGGTTAGTATATCCACTGATCCCTCATTCGGCGACAATTCACTGATCACCCACCTGTTGCAAGTGTTTTCACCTCGGCGGATTTGTCCTCCCGCTTATCACGTACATATACTTACACCGTATGTATACGTATAATAGTGAGTGAAATTCAAATTACAAGTACCGTCAAGTACTCGATCGGTGCAAGGAAAACTTGCAAAAAACTATTCGACATGGTACGTCGTTCAAATATATTATATTATAAAAAGTGTCGTTACGCCAAAGTTGACACGAGTCCAATAGTTAAGTTATTTCGGTCGGCACTATCGCCTAATGACACAACATTTTTATCCGACCGAAACTTTGCCCGTTATATCGTAATCAATTATAACTTTTATATCTTTATTTGTGTGTTGTTAGTGGGTTACTATACTGTACTTCATCAAAAATCTGTGAAAACAAGGAAACAATAAATTTAATCCTTGTTATGAAGAAGCCCGCGCTCGTTTATCCTTTTCTTAAGTTCAAGATCGTGAACGAGGAGAATACGTACAAAAATGCAAACGAAAACCGGTCTCTATCGCGTTTCAACTTCACACCTGGAGTTATCATCATAATAATAAACGTTAGATAAAAATATGAAGTTTGTGATGGCAGTATTAAAATGAATACAAATTTTAGTAATGAAAAACAATTCGATGGGTAATGGCCATTGTATGTTGACAAAAGAATGTATATTGGTATCGGTGACTAAATATAATCTATCGCGTAGGCCTACACGCCTCTTGACGCATCACATGCCGCGAAGTTCACGCACTTCTCGCGCCACCCCGGACCTTCGATCTAAATATATACTCTGAACATAACGAACTTCTAGATTTTGATCTTATTTACCAGCTGTTGGGGTCCCACAATACTATACGCGTTCGGGAACCTGCTGATAGATCCTGTGGCGATCAAAAAACTTTGCTATTTCCTCAATGTCATTATTTGACATTCGCCAGTTCGTTTTTTAGCAACCAACTTGCACGGACGCGTGTCCGAAACTTCTTATAGGCTCCGACTTATGTCGATGTATACTTCGTTCCAGAAATAAATGTTCCTGGAATCTATCATGTATTTATTCAGTATTTGCACTGTCGCTCGCTTTTACCGCCATTCAATCCATCAAAATTATTCCTTGACCAATCGGCAAGTTCGTATCGAGAAAATGTGTGCATGTACGATAACTGGAAGACACAAGAAACGTCCGCTATTATACACAGACGGAATGAGAATCATTGTACATCGGATTTTCTTTGTTGTTGTTCATACGACTTACTTGTAGACGTGCAGGTTTTGCTTTTTTTTTCTTCATTGATTATCGAATGACCTTCTTTTTTTTTTTTTTTGATTGCGACACGAAATAATCGAACGATTCCTTGTCAATGCTAAGACCCTGCGATACGTCGGGTCAATAAATTTGATACATTATCATTTTATTGCAGTATACCTTGATGATATGTGAGAAAAATGAAATGCAAAATTGTCATACGATTAAATAGTTATTATATCAAGAATACTTTCTATTCTAAGATTACTTTGGTCAGTTCAGTTAATTATAATAGTAAATTTATCAAAACACTTCCAATCTGTCGACTTTAATTACAGATCATACCAGAGATTGTAAATATCATATAATATTTAGTAAACGTTTATCGCGTTAAGATCTGATCCATTTGGCAAGTTCGATATAATTACGGTTACTCAATAATCACTTGCCAATTCACAAGTATATTCGAAAGATAATCATACGATACTTCGTTCTCGTGAACGCTTCGTATCAATTCTGCAGATAGCTTTTCACGTTGATTGAAACAGCTATTCGGCCGAGATTAAACTCTTCTTGATGATTATAACAACTCTTTGAATCAAATCAAATAATTCCGAAGTGCTGGTCAAATTTTCTTTGGTAGAAAAAATTGTTTTTTTGCGATATGTCAGCATCGCTAGTTTTGCAGTGCAATCCGTAGATCAAAATGACCCGAAACAACGACAAATTGAAATAGCCATTTTATCGTAATTATTCGATTCAAATATTTTTTCCATATGTGAACATAATCAAGCGTGTTTGCGCAAACCTGATTTGTAAATTATTGTACTGGATAAATATTTTACTTGCGAAACGAGTCAGCTACTTTCTTGGCACTGCAGGAAATACGTAATCAAACAAGATTACATACAAGGACAGATTAAATCATTTCTGTGAAACCACAAACCAATTATATACGCTCTCAAACTATCGCAGTAACAAAAGTTTTGTTCAATTTGTCAGCAATCAAACTTTGCTCAGTACCACTACTGGCACTATCTTCTTCTATTTTACGGCAATTCAGTGAGATTTTGTTTCAACTATTTGCAAAAAACTTTGAGCACACGACTTCGATGTAGCTAATCAACTTTGCTCAGGGTCAAATTTAAGCCTCTTCCAATCATGCTTTTGACATTGAACGATATTGAACACGCCTACTAACTGGTTACATACTTAAAAACAGAGAAATTGAACACAATGTGATATCGCAGCATTCAGAACGTCGACAAATAGATGTCTGCATACACAGACGAACTCGCAATGCTCGCTTCACAAAACTTTCACGGACCAGTATAAAACTTACCATTCACCAGCAGATTTTGGTTGGATCGATTCTCATCCGCAGTTTCAGTTTTCACACTTTACGGTGATTGCGAAGTGGAACAGCTTGTACAATTTCAATTTTGATTGCTTCCACTCATCGAGACAAAGTTCTCAGCACCTCACAAGTAATGTCAAGATCTTATTGGTCTTTCATCAAAGCGATGGCATCAGTTTTGTTTCTCACTTTCTAACCCACTAGATTAATACAATCTGCATTATCAGAATGTTGATTAGGCACATGACAGTAACACATCGACGAAACACTGGATACTCAGATACTTACTACGATCAGATGACGGATCAAATCCGGGCGTTTACTGCATGCAGTATCGTTATTATCATATAAGATATGTGTAATAGTCATTGCTTTATTGAATTATTTTCTTGCACGACAGAGTATCACAGGATGAATACCGACCCGTTGCAGTGGTTCTCTGCCAGAGATCTTGTTTTACGTTGTCACTTTTGCGTTGAATACTATTTCCTCGTTACAAAATCGTATTCGATTAATTAGCAACTTCTCGTCAATATATTTATGTTGGCAAACTTTCACTTGTGTAGGTCATTGTGATCAATGCATGCAGTTCTATGCATGACATGCTACAAACCTTGCACGGTACAGAAAGGAATGAAAAGAAACACACAAACCGAAATCCATGCCCTGATATCTCACGCTGCCACTAAAAAGAAGGCAGTTCATAAAATACGTGTTACTCATGTTTGAGTGGAGCCAAAACCGTGGATGATGACTTAATTGTTTGTGAAATATTTATGAGCTAAAATTAGCCCGCCATGGCTTGTATTAAAAATCGATATCTTGAAATGCAGAAAATTTTCTTATCATTCATCGTTAACCTCTACCCGCAGGAATTTATTTCGTGTATGAAAAAAAAAGAATGCTGTGATCAAAACCATTCACTCGTGGGCCCTCGTGGTCTCAAAATATGAAGCAAAAGTCCGGTCCAGGCCCGTAAATATCACATAGAGATATGATTGTGGTTACATTTGTGTATATCATACGGATAAGGTACCCAGTTAAGTTCACATAAATACCCCATTTCTCTTCAAATTTGGCTGTACACTTGAGTACAAGATTGCAAAAATTTCTAAGTCTTACAAAAATTCGAGGGATTTGAAATATTTCAACTGATCTCAATAAATTTCAAAATATTTCAAGCAATTTCGAAAAATATCAGAGTATTTCAAAAGATTTCAAAGTATTGCTGAAGAATTCGAGTGATTTTTCAAACAGATCTCAAACTGTAAGAGACTTTAAACATTTTAGAGATTTCGAGGATTTGAAAACATTTCTCGAGTGAGCTCAACCCCTCGTTCACCTTACATCGATTATAAACCTCAAATGCACATAAGACACATATGTATTTTAGTGCCATGCGTATCCAATCAATACTGCACTTCTCTATTTATGATGAGGTGGTTATATACGTTGTAAATAAGAAAGAAAATATTTACTTCCCTTACTCTACCGCAAAACACAGGTGGAACACATTGCAGCACCCCGAAATACGTACGAAAAGTCTGTATTGATGATTCGTATGGTTCGGACGTAAATAACAATCGTTCGGTCAATCGAAAATCAGAAATATCGATCTGGGAACGGAGGTTAACCCTTTGAGAAGCAGGAATTTCAGAGGGTTTGCCGCTGCTCTCACGATTGACGCCACAATCATTAATGTCTGCATTTAAAATTTGTTTTTTTCACCGGTTTACGTACGTATGAAAGTGTCCCTAAAGGATTTTGAACTTTATGTACCGGTTGAACGAACTTTTAGTGCGACATTGTCAAAGCTATAGCCAGAGGCCAGTCTATAAGTCGTCGCGTATAAAACGAGCTTCCAGAAAATTTCAATTATCAATTTGTTTAACTATTCCTCTGTCCATTTTGCGGAGAATGAACACGTCAGAGTAGTACTTTGAACTTGGTAAAAGCTTATTCAAAATAAATACTCCGTAGTTATATATGATGAATATTGCTCGTATCGATACAGTGCCTACGGACAAGTGCCAAGTTTAGAGGTAGCTCATAGATATTTAATTGCGTTTTAAATATTTATGCGCGTACACTACATACTAACGTCAAAATTAATTCGTAGTGATACATTAGCGTATACAATAGGTGTGTCCAACTCATTTAGCCTATAAGCCACATGAACGATTCATACCAAATCGAGGGTCACGTGCTCGCAACTCCTCAGAAATAACTAAGCTGATTGTAAAATATCTAATTTGTTGGCCCTCAGCTTATATGCGAAGTACATAAAGATGAGTTCCGTTTGTGTTTCATATCTTTTAAAAACCATTGGGGGTTTCTCCAGCTCGCTACAGTGTGCTCAAAATTTTTATTCTTTGCAGTACACATCTCACTTCAATTGAGCTCCCATCAAAAGCATTGGGATTTTTATTTAACTTTGTATAAGGTACAGAACACAACAAGTTGAATACTTCGAAAAGTATAAATAAAAAATCAAATAGAGAACACAATGAAAAAATCAGAACGAGTTTTCTTCCCGATTGCAAAAATATATTCAAGCGCAACATAATTAAAAATAAAAGTGTCATGATGAATAATACATTCATTTCGAATCATGAGTGCTGCACGAGTATAGGCCCGTGGGACTTCTCAGATACCTTTTGAAGATATAGTATTTCAAAATCTGTTGTTTTTGCACTACTCCGTATCCAGACTGGATTTAACTGCATTATAGTGAACATAAACAAGTATTTCTGAAAAAATACATTACGTTAAGTAGAAATCGCACAGAAGAAACATTGCAGTATAAAAAATAATACACACTTTTGAGAAAATATAAAATATAAATACGTATACATACGAATGGAAGGGTTTCGGAATTTGCGAAGCATTATTTTTTAATACAGATACTTAACACCCATTTGCAACCATCAAACCATAAATATTCAGTTCCAGACATTATGCTGATATCATATCCAAAATGAAAGATAGATGCAAGGAAAACAAATTATTCATAATATTTACTAATTATGTTGAAATTATATCTATCGGTAATTTTCAGTCATATTTAATTATGAATGTTTCTTCAGAATTATTGTGATTTACGACAGAAAATTTTTCGCCGTCATGACAAAACATATTCGCAATTTACTTCCGTGGACTTCCATTGCAATGTTATATGAACTTTCTAGCTGCACATTGAAACAAGGTTGCAAAGTTGAAATCAATTGTTAAATGGAATTGGAACTGCTCTGTTTCTGCTCCACGCATTTAACCCACTTAATTATCAATACTTAGCTGTTCCGTCCTGATAATGCGTATCCAAATAATTTGAGAGCCACGAATCTAAACTCAACAGTTGTCGGCCTCATTGTCATTGATATCTGGGTTTTCAGTGCATAAGATACCTATAGGCTATAATTTTTTTTCGACAGACTGACGTTACATGCAGATCAAACAAGATACCCGACACACGATCAACTTCATGTACGTGCATAAAAAAATTAATTTCAAAATTACGTGACTAAACTTTACTGCAAAAAAAAAATGCCGCTAATGATACTATGATCAGATATTAGTAAAATATCTTGAGAAAAATAATTTTTACAATGTTTTAAACATGAATTTAACCAGTTTTATTTTTTAATCATATAGCTTGAAATACTACAGAGATGTGGCACTTTTAACTTCGAACAGGATTCACGCTAGGTGTAAGAAGCACTGCATGCAGCAGTATAAAGTTTATCGAACGTATGGGCCGTTTAAAGTTAAAGAAATGAGCTGGCCGCTGTTGATTAATTTTAAGCTTGTAATTTATAACACAACGTTCCGTACAAATTAGACCTGCCTGGCCTCACCCATGGATGTCAAACATTCTTAAAATGGCTCACCCTGTAAGTTTCTTAATGCGGAGTAATGATCCACGAAACCCAACTAACACACAAATTCAACAACGCCTGCATGAGTAGAAGTACGGAATTTTCTTAGTGGACTTTGGGGTCTATTATTAAACCCTCGGTAATCCTTTGCTTATCAATACAGCAGCGATATTGATATATAATGATTTTTTTAACTTTAGAGGATTTTCGAATGCTAACGTTACAAATTACTATATAAATTGACGACAATTTACGATAACATCATCAATATATTATTGTATATAGTTTCGCAATGATAAAAACCGTAAATCAAACTAACCAACTGATAAAAAATGGTGTCATTATTACTAACATTTAGTATACACATATTGGCATTCGGTATACGTAATCGAAATGAAATTAAAAAACACAACGATAAAAAGAAACATGTGTTCTTGGTTATCGTGACGTTCGAATCGAGAATGAAACTACGGTCATGTTGTAATCAGATTGAGAATGTGCTCATCGCAGTAACACAGAATGCTCATGCGCAGCAAGCACACAATCCATTGTGGATGGAAAATTTCAGGATTATACGACGATTAGCTGAGTAGGTATAATCGTATATTTCATTCACGTGTTTCAGTGCAAAAAGTCAGTCATCTTTATTGCCGATAAACAATCCAAGCGGTTGTATTGTAGGTTGAAATACGACAAGTAATATCTCGTCGTACCTCCATTGTGGAAAGTACAAAGAACGTGATTTTAAGACAGTGAAAGTCAAATATATTGTCGTCAGAAGTATACTCGTGAAGTAGCGATACGCGTAGGAAATGAGTATTTAGAAAAAGCAGAAACCGCCTTTGGGAAATCATCTCCCTATTGTAAAGATCGCCCGATTGAGAACCACTGAACGTCATTTACGGTATGATAAGGCATGATATAACAGTATATTTTAAGTGTGTGCATGAAAATCAACAAACCGTAATTACACAGGAATGGACACGTTGAATTTACATATATGCATGTATACGTTAGTTGACAACAATGCGATGAGTGTAATGTTTTTTTTTTTCAATCTAAGAAACCTTCAAATTTGTCTCGTTTTCGAATGGAGTTGAAGGTGCTGACAAATACTTAGTGGACTAATGACATTACTTCATGCAGATTTTGAAATTGAGTACGTCTAAATACTGCAGCAATAAAATCGATTTACGGACGAATGGTACACCATCATAGACTGTAAAGTCACCTTTATTCCTCAGGGAATTGCGGTGCCGTGGCAACCGGGGCCGCAATGGGCTGGACCAGCCCCGTCTTACCCATGCTTAAGGAATCCCCAACGAATGCTAACAACCCTTTTGGCCGGGCAATTACCAGTGAAGAAGGATCTTGGATAGGTTCTTTGGTTGCAATGGGTGCTGCATTCGGTGGTTTTGGTGCTGGGTTCGTCATTGAAAAGTAAGTAATTCATCATTATATCCCAAGTCGAAATTTAGCACCTACATTTGACCCTACCAAGGTTTGTTTAACCTACTTTGAAGGAAACTGAACCTAGAAATCCTACATTCACCCTCTAACTCCTAAAAATTTAAGAACAAGCCCTAAATTGAACTTTCAACTTCTAAAAATTTAAGAACAAACCCAACATTGAACTTCCAACTCCTAAGAATTAAAGTAGCACACCTTACATACTTTGACGCTCTCAGTAGACGATGGATCCTTTGTTATCGATATTCAATCTACAGCTCTTCAATTGGACCAGTGACTCGTCCTCTATAGATACATTATTATACTGACATTCAAGTGTTAACAATGAATAATCTAAAGACTATTTCGACATAATTTTGATAAGTTTCAATAATATTTCAAAATTCAGTATTGCATTTCAAGTGTATTTATTCAACGCTCTTACGAATACAGAAACCGCTTTAACGACAAGAACTACAAATTAACATAAGTACAAACGTCTAAAGTTTATTAATACTCTGAACTGGATTGACGATAGTTACAAGCTATAAATTGGTATCACTAACGATAAACATAGAAGCCTAATTAAAAATCATCAATTATTGAATATTTTAATATAAATACAAAATTCTAAAATTTATGCATACATTCAACTGAAATTAGATGATAGTTATGAACTATAAGTTTGTGTCACTAACAATAAATATAGAATCCTAATTTAAAAATGTATCAATTATTACATACCTGGATTAATTATATATAACAACGGAAAATGAGATTCAACTCATGTGTAACCCAATTTATTGGGATTTTAATTTCATCTTGTATCGTTTCAATCGTAATTTTTGTATTTCAATCGCAATCAATCAGAATCGATAGATCTTTATCAGCGGGGTAGGGTTTTGAGCGTTTGAGGAAAGTTTCAAGCAAGCAGATTTATGCCTACTTCTGAAGAATTGAAGGAGATTCTAGACAGACCCTACTTTGAACCTAAACTTGGTAAATCTCGGGAAACTGCGGACTTTATTAGCTTTAAAGTAGAGTCCGACATTGCATTGAAATACAACCTACTTTACTATTTTTAGAAGCTCCTAGGTACGGTTTAAACTAGGCGCTAATTGTAAGTTTCGACTTGGGATCAATTACGGTAGAAAGACCAAGCTGGTAGCATTATCCAAGCGATTACAGGCGGTTTATTGGCGTTACAGAAAATGCTGACGCAGAATTGGCCACAACTTGACACAAAGGCCCCGATTTTCCAGTCAATTTCGCAACATCTGTACGGCAGATTTAAGACGAAAGTGACGGGCCGAAAATAGACATAGTGTAGCCATCATCATAGTTCAGCAAAAGAATCGAAATACGTTAATCTTTGTACACTAACCGATATCATGAGTTTAACTTTCTATACGTAAAAATGATAAAATAAGCACAATTCTTGTTAGACATCATATTTTCGCACGCATGTAGTTAGCACGTATAAGTCATGTCTATATTGGCTTAAAAGGTGTATTTTTGATTGACGGAAATTATTTGACTTCATATTTTGTTGGCAATAGGTCGGTAATAAACTTACGGTATGCTACTTGGGGCTTCGTTTTGTAGCACACAATAAAATCTTGCCATGACATCATTTACGTTTTAATTTTTCTAAATAGTTTTCTGAGTCATAGATCCACTAATAAAAATAACGTCGCCAAAGTTGTTGGTTTCGAAAAAAAATGAATTAATAACTCCTAACGTTGATTGAAAATAACATGTTAATACCAACATCTATTTTTTGATTAACCCAGACAGTCCACTGGAAGTTTTAAATTTAGAATACTTAAAATTAATCTACTACAAAATGTATGCAACACCAAATAGGTGCTGGATGAACATGACAATGACAGATATTTCTATTTTCGTTCGAATGGTACAAAGTTAATTATGCGTTTAAATTTTAGATATGGTCGAAAAACTGCCCTTCTTGCCAGCGTAATCCCATTCGTTATTGGATGGATACTGACAGGGACCGCCGCTTACGTCGTGCAACTTTACATAGCACGAATTTTCTTCGGGTTTGCAGCGGGACTTTGCTTCACAGCACTCCCCATGTATGTCGGTGAAATTGCTGAGGTAAAGCTACCCATCCGTTCGTTCTACTTATTGCTTAAGAAAATCTCAACGCATAAGGAAACGTAATTCAAAACCAACGAAACTTGAAAGTGGTATTTGTTACTTTCTTAGACGCCGATCAGAGGAGCGCTTGGGTCTCTCTTCCAAATGTTCATTACTGCGGGTCTCTTATACTCCTATGCTATCGGACCCTACGTATCATACACGGTTTTATGGATCGCCTGTATCTGCGTACCCCTCGTCTTTTTTGCATTGTTTCTCACTTTACCCGAGAGTCCGTATTACTACCTAAGCAAAGGACGCAAAGATGATGCTATCAAGTCTGTCGCAAGACTGAGAGGAAAATCTGCAGCTGGCGTCCAAAAAGAAGTTGATGAGATGCAGGTGCGTGAAATGTTATCATACTGATATCATATTGTTCGTATCGTAGTTTTATCATATTGGTTGGAGTCAGTTCAGTTACACAAAAATTATTACATTGTCACCCTTCATTCGATTAGACTAGAAAAGTTTTTTCACTGTACGGACCTTACAATTTTCCAATCAGACTCAATAAAGTCAAGTTCACTCTTTAAAGCTAAACGAAGATCGAGTCGAAAGCTTAACCACAAATCAAAAACGGATTTGACACTTTAAGCTTGATGAATTAATCATTTCCTTATATCAATATGTCGATAAGTATCTATAAATATATTGTCATTGTATTTCAGGTCGTCGTAGAAGAAGCGTACAGGAATGAAAGTTCCTATGCCGCCTTGTTCACAGTAAAAGCTAACTTCAAAGCGCTGTTGTTGACTTGTGCGCTAGTGTTCTTCCAACAATTCAGTGGAATCAACGTAGTTTTGTTCTACACCGGAGATATATTCAACGCCGCAGGAGGCAACTTGTCCAGCGATATTGCCACCATCATTGTTGGTAGCGTGATGCTCGCTGCTTCTTTTATCACTCCTCTTGTCGTTGAGAGACTCGGCAGGAAATTGCTTCTTATTGCTTCGTCGATCGGTCAAACAGTATCGATGGTAAGTTATAAATGCACGCGAACAGAATCATTTACAATAAAACAATGAAATTTATTGACTATAGAGACCGTGCGCAAAATTCACGGCAGCGCCAAATCGATTCTATTAGTCCCAACCGACGGGCATTTTCCCCTGTCTACGCCAATGCCTCAACCAATCATAAACTTCCGTCGTTACACCATGGCACGAAATTAACTAATCGTTTTGAATCGTCCTGTCGTATAGGGACAGTTAATAACGGTTTACTCGGTATTTCCGAGACTATAGTAACAACCGATAGCGCAACAACTAACTTTCACTTTTCTTACACCGGTAGAAGTCTTTTTTTCGGTAAACATATTTGTTCTTTCGAAAAAATGATGACATATAACCGCCAGACCATTTGTCAAAGTTAAAGCAAGTCCCGTCGATAGGGACAATTTTGGCCACTCGCGGCGCTACAGGTACTCACGCTCAGTCCCCATAAAAGCTCTTCGCACAATCCGGCATTAGCGGAAAACGGCATTACGAAATATGGTATCAACTTTAAAAATGGGCCTTTAATTTTTAATTTGAAGAGACTCGGGGCCCCTATTATATGATGTGAAAAATTTGGGTTTAAATTTGTCACAACTTCAGTTCAGTAGTTGAACATCTACATTTTGTTTAATTCGTTTGTTAATTGCTTAAACATGAGTAACCTGACTTGTTATCAGTAGGGATAAAACAAAAGAAAAACACTTGTATATTTTAACCAACAAAACGTAATGATGAGCAGTTTGTGCAACCGAACATGGTATCTACTTCACGGAGATAACAAAGTGCTAGTAGCAGCATTATGGCTTCGGTGGACAAGAAGTGGATACCAATACATATACTTATACATTCGTTAATGTATCAAGCTATTCCCATATCTATGGAAATCGAAGTATGCGCGTTTCAGATACTGCTGCGATATATGCAGAACTTACTGCACTAAGAGATGAGTGTTAGGCTCTCATTATGGTTCACCGTGAAAAACGAGTTAGACATAAAAATCTAATACTAGTGTGGTCATTTGTTGAGCTCAAACATGGCGTGACTCTTGACAGTTATCCGTCTACCGTGCATCCATGAGGAAAGTGCGCACCTTATGCGCGTGCGTCAAGTCCTTCGAATTTTATTGGCTGACAGTTACCGCCTGATTGAGCAGCGGACGCACTACCAATCGTGACTGTCAGAAAATGTCCCTAGGAGCCCATCACTATCTGTGGGCAACTGCTGTCGGTGTTGTTATGAACCTTATGAACCTCTACCGAGTTCGCAAGGGAAGCGCGAAGTTTTGGTAAAGTATTTTGTTAATAATGATTTCCGGATTACAGTAATAAATTGACCGTCAAAGGAATCCGACGATTTGATTGACATGATTAACGTGTGCCTGATTTATTTTACTTCGGATTAGCTCCGAATCGACGAACTGGTTTTCGTAACAACACCGACAGCAATTGCGCACACGTAATGGTGGGGACCTGGGGACATTTTCTGACCGTCACGATTGGTATTGTGTCGGCTGCTCAATCAGGCAGCAACTGTCGGCCAATAAAATTCGAACGACTTGACGCACGCGCATAAAGTGCGCACTTTCCTCATGGATACACGGTATATTAATGAAACATGTAGTCTAAATCATCATCGGACTAACAGTTGATGCAAATATTTTGCCATGTGTCTCACAACACATAGCATGCGCTACATCGTCACTCGAAATCACAAAGTATAACGTATTAAGTATCAGTCTTAATACGAATACAGTACAATCCTTGTAACTTTTCTTTTACAATGTACATTCAATCAAGCCGCGTTCTACCCTGGTTTCGATTTTGCAATATGGTATGTAATAATGTGAATACAGATCGTGGTATCACCGTGACAAATGGTCAGAAATGTGTGATGAATTGCTCGTGACATGCAATAGTAAGTAATGTATGGACTTCCTTATCAATAATATGTGCTATACGGTCTACAGGAAGACACCAAATTCGTACTTAGCGTGCATTGTACCGTATTTATTGCTGCAAAATGACAAGACACTTATGACAATGTGGCATTATTTTTAATCCTTCACTGATGCAGATTTCACTGACTTTTTCAATACATTAATATTACACTGGTCAACAGTGGTTTTGTTACCCTTGATGTTTAAGTGGTCTTAGAAAGATTTGATGTCAACGACCCTCGGAGTAGACGTAGGTTTTCAAAATTGACTCTAGTTGTCTATTTCATCGACATTTTCATATATCAGTGAAAATGCGATATTTAGATGAAAAATTCGATATTGTTTTTAGTAGGTATCTAAAGTTTATCAAAAAAATGCTATCAATGGTTTTAGTCATAGTTGATTTATTCAGACAAAAGTGAAAGATATATTGAAAATGTAATATTTTTCAGAAACTTGTGTGATAAGGTTTTCTTTTATACGATTTTTGGGACCTATGTCGTAGAATTCAGCAGTAATCTGCCATCATGTGACTATCCTACCGAACTTGTTATCGGTCTTCCGTCACTCTCAAATCCTGGTGAAAATATTAACATCTACCTACCGTTTTTATTTGCAAAACTTTCCGAAGCTACCCCCCCCCCCCCCCCCCCCCCACACACACAATTTTTCTTAGTTGAGCTATGTTATAATGAAAAGATTCGAATTCACAAATACGGTTTCGAATATTATGATTCACATTCGTCAGATTATAGTGATATAAAATATACAAAGTTACATGTATTATTTATTAGAAAAGATACATTCTGTATCAAGTAACCGATGTCGTCATATTATGAAGACATGCCTATAATGGATATAAAGCCCTCTAAAGCATTTGCACGTATTATACCTTTACATACAATTTGCTTCTTACTATCGCAATATTGTTTTCTGGAATTAAATGTATTATTATATGAGCGGATCATTGGTAATATTAGTTGTAAATAAGTTTGTTTCATAAATTTAGCTCACGCTTAAACCCGCGCTTGCCATATACTTATCCCATCAAGAAAAATGTGTGAACTATAAACTACCTTCTTGTGGAACAGAGTACTTGTATTTGTGATAGCAAGAAAGTTACGTTTGCTCCATAACATTAAAGTGGAATTTTGTAGACATTAAATATTAAGTTCCCGGTAATCAATTCCGTATGCAGGTCAGGAAACTGTCACTAACCGAATAAGGTCATCAAATAGCTTCATCGTATAGACGATTGTGTTTTGGCATTGAGTACATTTTTGACGTACCTGACATTCAGAGTACTTAGAAATGAAAAAAAAAACAAATATGTGATTCTTCCCGTACATAATTACAGATTGAGAAATGCTTGTTCCGCCTTTCAATTACATAATATATAGTAATGTATCATATATATATAATAATAATTTGCTTCCTACTTTGACCGTTGCAGGGCACTCTTGGTCTCTACTTTTATCTACAACATATTAACAGTGATCTGACTGCTATATCTTGGTTACCTGTGGTATCGTTGGTCGTCTTCATAGCAACGTACAGCTTCGGCTGGGGTCCTCTCGCATGGGCTGTGATGGGTGAACTTTTCGCTTCAGATGTGAGATCCAAGGCCTCAAGTTTAACCGTGGTATTCTGCTGGATTTTAGCATTTTGTATAACGAAATTTTACTCGAACATCGAGGTTAGCCTGGGTAATTATACTGCATTTTGGATCTTCGCCGTAATTAGTTTCGGCGGCGTCTTCTTCGTATACTTTTTGCTACCCGAAACCAAGGGCAAGTCACTCCAACAAATTCAAGACGAGCTAAATGGAATAAAACATAGAAATATTATTCCAACTAGTAGTTCCAGCCCTACCAAACAATGAGTAAAAACTTTGCTGTTCGTTACGAATACTGCAGTAGCCTGTGATACGAGTCAAACATTCCTTATAATTAAAATGTGTTTAATTTCACACATTTTCCCTAGCTATGGGTGTAGTCTGGTATATGTATGTACGTGTCACGGCAGATGATATAGATCCAGTATCAAATGGTAATGTTGAGATCTAAGACCTTTCTACTACCGTGTACGCATAGAGTTCTAAGCTTTTAGCTTTTGTTCTTTACAAAACGACAATAATGATTCGAATAATAATACTCGGTCTCACAATCAACCGACGACAAACTAGTAATCACCTTTCATAAGACTTGGATATAAGAATTTTTTCACATTAATAGGAATGCAATAAATCAAAAATTCAACTGCTTCACTACAATTTTTCTGTCACTTTTCTATATATTCTTGCGGAATTAATAAACGTTTAATGCGAATATTGTTTTACCGACAATAACTTGAGAGATGAAGCTAGAAAGTTTAGCAAGAAAAAATCAGCTTAGAAAAAGGTTGAAATTAAACAAAAAACACACAAACAGAATGGTAAAGTCTGTTTATTTTATAAAATCTGTACAAAAATTCAACAAACGTGCGAAACATGATGTCAGAAGTGCCCTGCTTGACATGGAAGAACGTATATACATATTTATACATACCTACATACGTACTTAAAACGTTGAGAAATTATACGGGTAAAAATGGTACGTAATATGCTAGTTCAGCCGAATTTAATTATTTATACACACATAAACAGTTCGCTGTTGTTTATTTGTGTATTTAGTTAAACACCACTGTACATAGGTATCGCATGTGACATGTAACATCGTATGCGGCACACTTATCAATTATCTGCAGCTTAGTCAATACATGAAGAGCTTTCACAGATATGGAGTAAACATTTAAAAAATTACCATAGACGTGACGGATATAAATTATGTTCGTAATATAATTTTTTAGTTTTTGAAAGCTTAGGAGCATACAACAACGCATTACTTTTAGCAAAGGAACAAAGTTGTATTCAGTTGCCATTCTACTCATATGATATTATCGTCCATTAATTATTAGCTATTTCCTATCATCATGATGTACAACGAAGTACTTCAAGTCTATTATCCAATATTGTACATCGCATCAATGTATTATGTGTATATAAGTAATATATATAATACAGCATAATATAATATGTGTTTGATGATACTTATAGCGTATCGCTTGTAACGCAAATACAGAATTTAGAATAATATGTAGTGACTTATAACTTAGCCTACGTACTATAACGTGACGCCATGTAAAAATGTATATATTTACATTCATATTGCGAATACAATCGCCTCCGCAAATCTTGTTGTTACATCAAATAAGATACTTGTGATAATATTTTGTATAAATAATGAACTTCAATAATTAAATACATTGTACATGAAAATGATCCTTCTACAATACCAATTGTAACCTACTGTCACACTGATATATCATTAGAGAATACACGTATCTATTTGAACCAAATGTGGAGTGCATTTAACTTAGAGCGTTGCATGTTAATATTATCGGTACTTACTTGAACAAGTTGAATTACTATGCAACTGTTAATTTGCTCTTGATATTTCACCATGACCCGAATTTGGTTTACTGCGAATGCTACTCCTCCATGTAAATGCTCATGAGTTTATTGGGGATATGAAAAATCTAAACTGATTGGAGCCTGTTTCTCGCATAATCCGGTCGATGTGAAATTATCTTGTCGCATTGTCTCGTAGCAAGTGATGCATGCTACTCAAATTCTCATCATTATCAATTTTTTCAAAATCTGTCATTTTTATCTTAAATTAGTTCACCGCAATAACATGATTCCCGTAATATCTTTTAACGAAATTAGCTAACAACGAGCCATTACGTGAGTGGGAGAGCGAACAGCGCTCACGCGGCAATTGGTAGTCGTTATCTAGCTCACACCACATACCGCATATCTCTTGCTACAGCTTTAATCATTAATTGATTGTGAAAGCGTTTTGAAACAGAGATAACGTGAAGTTTCGGTATCAAAGTTGAAAGAAGATAGCCAAATTTAATAGTAGATTATTTTGTGAAATTGAGAGGACAGGCCACCAGTAAGAGGGTCACATGAGCAGCAGCAAATCAGCTCGTTTCTCTGCCTACAGCAGCTCGACAGTGGCTCACATAAAGTACGTTTACACGGTGCCATTATTCCCGTTTTAATATGGCTGGCGTAGTAACACCAGATTTAAAAATGCGTGTAAATAGCGCATTACACATGATATAACTTTTATATGTATAATCTCCAACGGTCAAAGTACTGCCACGACGCACAGACGTCAGTCTTACCTACGTGCAAAGGAGGGTAGGGAAGAGCAGTGTACAGCACAAAGCCTAAAAACTCACGCCAACTCCAGTATCAGCAGTAAGATAGAGGCTGTGAATAGAAGTACGGGTAGCAAGAGCTCCAGAGAACATTTCAACTGACTCCACCTTTGGTCCATTCTCCCTCGCGGAGGCAGAGACCTTAGAGAAGAGTGTGCAGAATCAATAAGAGAACAAAAAACATCTCCCCCAACACCCCAAGTGGTACTAACGATAATTAAACCCTAAACTGAGCATAGAATAAGACTATACTGAATAAGGCTAGTTTCAATTACTTAGTCAGAAAGAGATGGGGAACAATAACAACATACATTATAAAAATAAAAATATTCAAATTTATATGTAAATATAGTCGAACTACATACATATATAGTTAAGTCTGTAGAAGTAAATAATGTATGAGAACTGTCCAGAGCATCCTAGCGAGACGCCCTGATGACACTCTCAGTAATCAGACCCTAGTTAGCTCTGTCCACAACGCGTGGGAAGAATCACAATAAGAAAGGGGACAAATGCAATAGATCCGCAAATAATTCTGACAGTAATAGAGCGCGTAACAACTACCCCAGGGAGCTATCCGCCGGGGCGGTTGATTTATTCATTTGTGAAATTCAGGACATTATAGGCACAGGCAGAAATTCCAGTATGCAAATGTGAGACGAAAGCCCCAGCATGGCTACGCCGAGTCTGCACCCATCTGGGTAAGACGGCTTGTCCGCAGTGATTCCCCAAGTCCCGCGGAGGGGATAGAGCAGAATAACCCGTCCGACATTGAGCCTGTACTGATTGTTGGCCGCACCAGTCAAATACTGTACAGGACTGAATTATTCAAAAAAACCTAACAACAGATATACTAGAGACTCGGCATCCCCTTATGGCCGTCCTCTAGTTTCTCGGGTCGAAAAAATCGATTTTTTTTTTTTTTCATAAATCACATCTACAACATGTGTAGAAAATGTGTGCCAAAGGATTTTTCGATATTCGAAGTGGTTCACAAGTTACGGCCCTGGAACGGAGCAGGAGCGCGCGCCGGGCTGCTCCGAAAGCCGAGCGGCGCTGACCATTGTATAGATACCCCTAAATCTAACTGCTACCTGAACCTTTTGTGAATTAGGCCCGAGTAAAGGGGAGCCGAGACCGTTGACAGACGCTTCCGAATATTGACTAAGACGCCGTGAAGTTTTAGTTCAGTTTTGCTGTGGCAGTTGCGAAGTGTACTATATTTTCTCTTGCGAGTCGCACGTAGCTGATTTTTTGAAAATAATTTTCAAAATGTTCAAGAAAGGAAGTAGAGACGCCCCGGCTCGTTACGATCGACCTAAAAAGCGAAAATTCGCAGGCAACCGACACACTTTTGAACAAGACAAGTCGTTTACATCGGCGTCAGCGACGAAACTTCGTCAAAATAAAAATTTTGAAGTGAACGTTGAACAGACTGTTTTGTATTGTATTTTGAATTTTGTGAGTGTATTTTCAACCATTTCTTCGGCTGTTATTTGTAAAGAGTGCAAAAGTACGGTGACTTTCCATCAACGTGATATACGAGGATTGGGCTTTAAAATTTCTATGGCGTGCAAGTGTGAGAAAGAAAAAGAAATAGATTCATGCCCAAAAATCGGTAAAGCCTACGAAATAAATCGTCGCTTAGTTTTCGTGATGCGTTTGTTGGGAGTCGGTTATGAAGGCTATAGAATTTTCTGTGGACTGATGGATATGGGACAAGGTTTTGCTTTGAACACGTACTATTCCATATTAGAAAATATTCACTCAGCTTCTTCGGCCGTTTTTGATACAGTGTTGTCGATTGCGGTTAATGAAGAAAAGGAAATCCTTCAAGAACAAGGAAAAGCAGAAAATGAATTCACCGTATCTGGAGATGACACATGGAAAAAAAGAGGATTTTCATCTTTATTCGGAGTTTCAACTTTAATTGCCAAGTACACCGGTAAAGTGGTTGATGCGTGTGTAATGAGTAGTTTTTGTGCTGGATGCAATTTGTGGAAAAATAAAAAAAATAATGATCCAGTTGGATATGCAGGATGGCTCGCTGATCATGAAGAAAATTGTACTCGAAATCATACTGAAAGTTCTGGGAAGATGGAAATAGATGCCGTTGTGAAAATGTTTTCTCGTTCAGTAGATAAACATCAAGTTCAATATACGACATACATAGGAGATGGCGACCGCAAGACATTCAAAGGTATTTTGAATGTAGAACCATATGGAGAAGATGTTGTTGTTGTAAAAAAAGAGTGTGTTGGACACGTTGAAAAGAGGATGGGGACTCGGCTCCGAAATGCAAAAAAATCTAATAAAGGCATTGGTGGGAAAGGTGCAGGAAAACTCACTGATAAATTGATTGGTGAGATGACAAAGTATTATGGATTAGCTATTCGGAGACATCCAGATTCTATCGAGGAAATGAGAAAGGAAATTTGGGCAACATTCTTTCACAAGATTTCCACAGACAGCAATCCACAGCATCAAAATTGTCCTGCAGGCGAATCTAGTTGGTGCAAATGGCGGAGAGCTGAGTTTCTCGGAGAGGCTGAGCAATTCAAACACAATAAACCACCTCTTTCTGAAGCAGTTCAAAAAGTCATAAAGCCAATTTATGAGGATTTATCCAAACAAGAATTGTTAGGCAGATGCCTGGGATCGGAAACTCAAAATAATAACGAGTCGCTCAATTCGTTAATCTGGACTTTTGCTCCGAAGCACCTCCATTCTGGGCCAAAAGTGGTTGAAATCGCCACGTTTCTCGCTGTCATAATCTTCAACGAAGGATTCGAAGCTATCCTGAAGACCTTGGAAACCATGGGAGTAAAAATCGGCCCACAAGCTAAAGGATATGTTCAACAGCGTGATAGCTCTCGGATCGACCGTTCAGAAAGGCGCACGAGCGATGTTGTAAAACAGGCCCGAATCGCGAAAAGAGAAGACAGAGCAGCTCTGCGTGACTTCCAAGAAGAAGAGGAAGGCCTATTGTATGGTCCAGGCATAGCAGATTGACGGTGAGATGGAATTTTTAGTATAAATCACATGCGCGAACTTTCAAACACGTTTTTCTCGAAACACCATTTTTCGAAACGGTAACCACGATATTTCAGAAACTATTGCACCGATCTTGTTCAAATTTATACAGCATCTTTAATATGTTATAAGCCAGCGATTGAACTAGGATTATCATGATTGCTTCGATAGTTTTTTTCGTACGAGCGAAAAACTTAAGAAAAAATGAGTAAAAAATAGAATGTAATTTTCAAAAGTGTATAAAAAAGTCAATTTTTGTAATTTAGAATTCACTCTAGTTCAATCGCTAGTCTTGAATATGAAGATTAAAATGCCGTTTGGTTTTTTGATTTCAGATAAGCAGAACAGCCGCAATCTTGGTCACCGTCAAGCACCTCTTTTATTTGATGTCTTCCTGTCGGCCACTATAACTGCTATTCTATTATATATTTTGACTTCAAAAAATTTGTAAAGCTTATTTAAATGTTAATAAAGATTATGCAAGAATAATGAGATTGATTATTTCGATGCTTTGCCCGTAAAAAAATTATTGAAAAAGCCATAAAAAAAACAGCCGAGAAACTAGAGGACGGCCTTATGTAACCTATATTTTCGGTAAAGACCCGGAAAAAAACTTGGGAAATTTACACCCAATGCACCTGGGAAAAACTTTGAGGGCCCATAACATTAGAGTCAGGGAAATCAATAAAGCAGGGCAAAAAAAATTCCTGATATAGTTTAACCAAGAAGAGGACGTAAACTATTTTGTTGACAGGGGAATATTCGAAATCAATGCGAACTGGGTGGCGTTCATCCCCAACTCATGTATCTGTAGATGTAGGTGAAAATTATACATAGGATTCCCACAGATTTCATGAAACAAGGCATATGGGAGAGTCTTCACCCCTCTTCACAGAGGGGAGTCGAAAAAATTTAACTCTTTAAAAGAAGATCGGAGTTTGAAGAAGAGGATCACGACTACGGATTTGAAAGTACCGGCACAAATAAAATCTATGTTAGGCAAAGCCTTGCCGACACTGTCAAAATTTACGAAAATCTCGGAGTTATAAGTAAGTTTATCCCTGAAATTAAACTATGCTTCAGCTGTAAGCGCAACAACCACATTGGAGAAAATTGCAACCACCCTATCGGGTATAATAGATGTCGAGCTAACCACAACGAGGTTGATTGTAATCAGGAACTCCACTGCGTAAACTGTGGCAGTCCCCATGGAACCTCGCAGGCTTCTTGCATGATTTTCTTATCGGCCACACCTCAGCCAGGCCATATAGCGGCCACATGGGGTAACTCATTACTGCACGCTGTAAAACCTAGTTGTACAAGACATATATGGGTGTTTTAAGACTTCTAACCGATTGTTTTATATTTGTTAAAGAGTTCTTCAACATTTCTAATGATTTTTATCATACTTGTCTACTACCGGCAGATGTCATTACTTGTATCAATTTCAAAGGTTATAGACCTCTAATTTCACTTCTTCTGAGCCTGGGATAACTAGTTACCCCGTGTGGCCGCTAAGGGTTAACCAAGATGTAGTCAAGCTGAGGGATTCTCTAGGAACCAACTACAAGGAAGTTGAAGCATGGGCGAAAGAAACATTCACACAGGCTCACGGCATCACAATTCCAGAGTCGCGAACCAGGAACCCTTCTCGCCTCATCCAGAGGCAGGAACCGAGGTTATCCTGCATCCAGGCGGAGCAGGAACAAACTACCTTCCTTCAAAGGATAGATGCACTAAATCCAAAGACGTCAAGCAACTATCGCAGAACCTGGATGCCAGAATCGAGGTGGCAGAGAGTAGAAGAGAGGCTTTAGGGGGAATTCAGGCAGTCATTGAAACATTGAAGAAAAGAATTACAGAACTACATGAAAAGAATTCAGATCTCCTCAGAGTCTTCAATCAAACCGAGGTCTTGGCACTCGACGAAGCGATGGTAAACCGGAATGTTAGGCGCGCCTCCTCTCCAATTCCCAAACAATCTAATTGCTACAGAGACCACGGCTGGCCTATTTTGTGGAACCAAGATAGCCCCAGTGGGACAAATCTGACAGACTCTCGACCTCCACCTTTGGAGAGTAAAGCGAGTGGTTCTGTCTCGGAAACACTAGATTAATTCTCTCAAAATAAGTAGCTGTTAATTTTAGGTTCGATATTCTACTAACTATAAATGGAAATCATAGGCCGGAACATGAATGATATTTCCTCCAAGCATCACGACGTGGCCAACCTTTTAGACGAGGATGATGTTTTATTTGTAACGGAGAGTCGGCTCTCCCTCACCTTCAGATATACGCTTTCTATTCCGGGACTTAATACCGTAAGAAAAGACAGACCTACTGATAACGAGGGAGGATTATTAGTTTTTATCCATAAAAACCTGAAGTACAGAACCATTACTCTGCAGCAAATTCCGCAATAGGTAGAGACTACTGGGCTAGAAATGACATGTGGTAATACCACATATCATCTTTTCAACGTTTATATTCCCCCTCAATTAAAGATTTAAAAATCATAGTTATTGAAATTCCTCCAGAAAATGGAGGGATGGACGAATGCTATCATCACGGACGACTTCAACGCGCACCACTCCTATTGGGGGAGCCGACTCAAAAATTCCAGGGAGGACTGCATAGCAAACATTATTTCCAATCTCAACTTCAGGATACTAACCACAGGACAAATTATAATGGTCCATCCAGAACTTGCCAGAAGGCGTGCACCCGCAAATATTTTCTCTTTCAATAACATACTGAATGGAACATGCACAGTGCCACCGGACCCAAAAAGAAGTGACCATTTTTCCATGAAAGTAACGGTCGGAAATGGATCCTTTCATAAAATAAAATCGTGTTCCAAGATAGACATGACCATGACCATGAAGACCATGAAGGTCAATTGCAAGGAACATAGTCCAGATAACCGACCGATTGAGCGGAGTGGAAGATATCAATGAACACAACTTCATAGAGCAGTACGATAAATCAATTCAGTCCTTCAGTGAGACATTAACCAGTTCGGGAACACTCATGCTCATTGTTAATCAGGAAGGCTCCAGACGATGTGTGGTAGGACGACGATTGTGAGGCGACCTCAGATTCCAGGAGGAACACGTTAAAAGCCTACCTGTATAATAGTATAGATGAAAATTGGCACACCAAGCACCCATCAAAAGGGTGGAAAAGCTATTTAAAGAGGAGAAATCCAACAGCTTTAAGAATTTTTGCACATCCATGAACCACTCCAAGGACTTAGGTGTAATTTGGAGAAATATCAAGGGATTTAAAAAAAGATTTGTTAACCCAGGTCCAGTTTCCAAAGAGAGTAACAGGCTAGACGCGGATTTAAAGCTACAGGAGGAATTCAGGAAGCTCACATAGAATCAGCCCAGGCAGGGCAAAGAACACAATTGGAATTTTTCTTACGCGCAGAACATTGGCCTGGACCAAGGTATATCCCTACAAGAATTAGAATTGACCATTAGGAAGGCTAAAACGTATACAGAGCTAGATCATATCAGCTATGCAATCCTAATGCAACTCCCTCAGACAGTCATGATACTATCAGACTGAATACTATCTACAATCGTATCCTTGCAACCCGAATAATCCCCAAGGATTGGGAAATTATAAGACAGTCGTCATCCCCAAACCAGGGGGTACAAGCCTCAGGTCGATTGCAATATCTAGCTGCTTACTGAAATTCCTAGAACGAATCATAAACGACAGACTCACGTGGTGGTTTGAGCAAGAACGCTGCTTCCCTCAAATTTCTTTGGTTTCAGGAGGGGAAAGTCGTGTCACGACAACCTTACAGAATTCAGACTGGAATTAGATATAGTGAGGCCACAGGACCTAAAAACGTGGGTGGTGTTCATGTTTATAGAAGCGGCTTACGACAATGTCAACATCATACTGCTTACGAACCAACTTATTGACAGCAAAATCCCCGCATCTATTGTTAGATTCATACACCGGGCGTTATCCAACAGAAAAATCTTCGAATTCTCGGAAGGATATACCATAGGTGAAGCGATTATAAGAAAGGGTCTCCCTCGAGGCTCTATTTTGAGCCTGTTACTATTACCAGTGGAACACAACGCGTAACTTCATTATAGAACTGCTGTCGCGTACTACACCTGATGCGGGAGATAAAACGCGTGAGATCTATCTTGAGGTGCATTCATAGCGCGATGCATGGGTCCGAATTCACGATATTCACGAAGGAAATTCGAGTAAACTTCCTTGAGTTTTGCATCACTGCCGAGGCTATTTTTCAACCGAAGGAGTATTTGATGCGTGCGAATTCGTAAGTTGCCGAGCTCTATCAGATTGTCATTAAGCGGCAGCCGAAAACGTAACAACCGGACGTGTAATGTCCGAAGTAGCCCCCTGACACAAGCTGCTAAAAGTGGTTTGCAAAATGTCCCTCGATTCTGCCGCCAATCTCCACCACTAGTGGCGCTAGTAGTTGTCTGACGAGCTTGCGCGCGATCAGCGCGGGCAGCGAGCGTGTCAGAAGTCTACTAGCGCCACGTAAAGGAACTAAAAACCGGGGACAAAACGCGTACAATTTTTTAGTATACGAGCAGTGGTGAGTGTCAGGGGGCTGGTTCGAAGCTTCTTCAATTTGAAGTTACTGCGGATTTCCTTATTTTGTTTCAAGATCGAATGATGGGGGTTTAAATTCTAAGAGAACACTCGTGATGATTGAGCCATCGAATAGTAATATTATTTATTGGTTCATGTGGGAAAAGCCATGAGGCATAAAAACTCATAAAGTGACAATAATGTTATTTTTACATATATGGTATCGTTACATATATTATATACATATGGAAAAAAAAAACAATTTTCAAAATTTTTTCTCAAATCAACGAAATATTTTTTTTATCGAGAAAAATCGGATCTCTTACTTCATCGACACGGCTGCTTCATGTAAAAATCAGGTTTAGTGGCCCGTACTACTTCACCGGTGTGAGTTACGACTTTGCCGCAATGGGCACTTTTGTAGAGCGTTTAATTCTGAGAAATACTTGTCTATGGTCAAAGCAATGCCATGAAATGCCGCTGAGCTATAGAAATTTAAAGATAAAAAATCAGAGTTTCCGTGTATTTTCAATGGGAAATCTTTACACGCCTTGGTCTAGGACTTAATATAGTATTAAGGACTCAAACTTTCAGGGAATTTTTTTTTTTGTATTTCCAACAAAATTTCACGATGGGACCGAAAAAAAAAAAAAAAAAATGCACCCTAATATATATATATGGGCTATTCCGCATCAACCGGATCAGTCATCTCTCAGATATTTTTTTAATTTGGCATGTGGATTGTGTAGGGGGAGTTAGATTTTTGTGCCAAAGCGCGGATCTCATAATGCAAAATTCAATTTTTTATTAACAATAACAAATTAGACTCCCATTTTTTTCAAAAATTCATAACTTTGGCAAAAAATTAGATACAATATATTTTTTTTTTTCGAATTACGCGAAAAGCTCCATAGAATTTAAAAAAAAATACGAAATGGTAAAAAAAAGTTGTTATCAATTGTTTATTTAACAATTAATTTTTCAAAGATTTTTAAAACAGTGACTGACACGGTCAAAAATTTTTTTTAAAATTCTGACATGTTCCTTGAACTGTACTACAACCTGTGAATTAATTTCAGAGGGGTGTTTTTCTTCGTTTTCGAGTTAAAAATCATTAAACGTGTCGATGCGCATGAAATTGCGGCGCGCCGAGTCTCTACGTAATGGCGGGCGGCCGGTTGCCGTCCACCGCTGCCCAGCGGTGGCGTCGCAGCGTTATTTTAGAGTCATTTTCACGATGTAGGACATGATTGAAGAATCTGAAAAAAATACTGTACCTTTACAAGGCCTGCTCAAAGCGATAAGTGAAGTTTCAAGAATGTGTTTTTATTTTAAAATAAGTAGCAAGTTATGTAATTATTATCATTTATGTGCACTCTCATGGTGTGTAACCGTTATTTGGAATCTCTGTAATAAAAAAACGGTGAAAAACACATTCCTGAAACTTCACTTATCGATTTGAGCAGGCCTTGTGAAGGTACAGTATTTTTTTCAGATTCTTCAATCATGTCCTACATCGTGAAAATGACTCTAAAATAACGCTGCGACGCCACCGCTGGGCAGCGGTGGACGGCAACCGGCCGCCCGCCATTACGTAGAGACTCGGCGCGCCGCAATTTCATGCGCATCGACACGTTTAATGATTTTTAACTCGAAAACGAAGAAAAACACCCCTCTGGAATTAATTCACAGGTTGTAGTACAGTTCAAGGAATATGTCAGAATTTTAAAAAAATTTTTTGACCGTGTCAGTCACTGTTTTAAAAATCTTTGAAAAATTAATTGTTAAATAAACAATTGATAACAACTTTTTTTTACCATTTCGTATTTTTTTTTAAATTCTATGGAGCTTTTCGCGTTATTCGAAAAAAAAAAATATATTGTATCTAATTTTTTGCCAAAGTTATGAATTTTTGAAAAAAATGGGAGTCTAATTTGTTATTGTTAATAAAAAATTGAATTTTGCATTATGAGATCCGCGCTTTGGCACAAAAATCTAACTCCCCCTACACAATCCACATGCCAAATTAAAAAAATATCTGAGAGATGACTGATCCGGTTGACGCGGAATAGCCCATATGTCGGAGTATCACAAATCTCGTTAAATAATTCCATTACGTAATGTATGAAGTGAATAAAAGGATATTTCTTTTGAATATGAAACTAAACTAAATGAGCGTCAAGCGTTATTAGCAAGCTAAGAGTATAGCTGAATGACTGAATCTTAGCAACAAACAAATGGTTTGTTTATAACAACGCTTGGACGAAATCGACAGTTGCGGGTTAGCTAGAGAGCATACCAGACGTGTCGGGATCGTCACGCTAAATATGAATAATCAACGCCCAAAAGAACGCTTTACATCCTTTCCGCCTTTCCGAGGCTTAACGCCGACATATATATATATATATATATATATATATATATATATATATATATATATATATACTAGGGGGGCTTAGTTCCCCTGCGCGCTTCGCGTGCCAACCTCCATTTTTGGGTTCGGTTGGGAGGGGGGAGGGAAGGCGGTAAAGGGTCAGATTTTTGTAGGTATAGGGATGTGTATATAAAGGGTTAAGTGTTGAATCCCTGATTCCAAGATGGATGTATATACAGAAGGTGAAGGGTCAAGTCTTCATAGGTGTTGCGGTATACTATATGTAGGGTAAAGGGTTAAATCTTCAGAGATATATCCGTAAGGTAAAGGTTTGAATCTTCATAGCTATAAGGCCATATACGTAGGGTGAAGTGTTAAGTCTTCACAGGTATGATGGTATATACGTGGGATAAAAGGTTAAATCTTCATAGCCACATAGGCATTTACATTGCGAAGGTCGAAGGTCGATCGAAGATCGAAAACCGAAGATCGGAAATCAAAAGTCGAAGGTCGAAGCAACGAAAATCGAAGATCAAAAAGCGAAGGTCGAAAGTTGAAGGTCGAAGGTCAAAAGTTGAAGCTCGAAGATCAAAGGGTGAAGGGTTAAATAGAGCGAGGGTGGGCGGTGGATGGAATGGCTGTGGCGGGGCAGGGAGGAAGGGAGGGTGAAGGGAATCTGTAAAGGTATGAGGGCATATATGTGGGTTCGAGGTTAAATCTGTCAAGATCTGAAGGCATATATGTGGGTTCGAGGTTAAATCTGTCAAGATCTGAGGGTATATACGTGGGTTCGAGGTGAAATCTGTCAAGATCTGAAGGCATATGTGAATTCAAGGCTAAATCTGTCAAGATCTGAGGGTGTATACGTGGGTTCGAGGTTAAATCGGTCAAGATCTGAAGGCATATATGTGGGTTCGAGGCTAAATCTGTCACGATCTGAGGGAATGTATGTGGGTTCGAGGCTAAATCTGTCAAGATCTGAGTGCATATACGCTGGATTCCTGACACGGCGGCGGCGGCCGCGGCGAAATATCTTTACAATATAGATATATACATATATATACATATATATATATATATATATATTCAATAACAGTACATTAATAACACGACGATAAATTAGGGACGCAGAATTAATTAAGTAAATCCAGTAGTCCAGACGAATAAGCTATAAAATCGACTGACTTCTATTCTGGAATAACGTAGGTTATCCGATTTTTTTACAGGTTCGTTAGAGACGGACAAACATATTTTCATCCATGCCACAAAATTTAGATCCGGGTTTGTCCGTAACGATTGTTTAAACTTTTGAGACCCTACATTTTGTTAAATAACGTCTTTGTTATGGTCATACACGAAAACTGTTCAAACAAAAGTTGTTCGTCTCATCATTCTCGATAAAACAAGCTGTCGTGAGATCAATTTCCTCTATTTGTTTAGTTGCAAAATGTAAAATGCCGTGGAAAAAATTTTTACATTTCTTGTTATAAATTGATGAATAAACAACGTGTGGCCTTGAAACTCATGGTACAGGTAATATGAAGTGTCGTGCAAGGCTCTTTTGGCTGGGTTATATAGTTGAGCGACAATCCGCGACAAGCTAAAATCCGTATATCGTCTGCCCTTTCTTATGTGATTGGCCCACGGGTTGGCAAAAAATCATGGAGTCAGTTCGTTATTAGTACTTTCCATAAACTAAAAAAAAAAATTTTTATACTCGAAAATCTCAATTTTTGGGCGACTTGAAATTTTTGCTGTTAAACCAATACAGATATCTCCGAGAATATTCATTTATTGTAAATATTATGATGGATTGTACTTGCCCTTCATTTTACGAGTAATTTAAACATAAAAAAAACATGAATATCTTGATTAGAACCAGAGATAACGGTGTTTAAGTGTTATTTTGTTTATTGTTGTTGTAATTATTATTGAGGGGGGAAAAAATATCAGCTATCTCTCAATACCCCAAGACATCACCGTGAATTTTTTCAGATCTCCAAGTGCGTTATATCTAGTAAAAAGAAATTGCTCAACGTTCGTCGAGCGGCGTTGGTCGGAGGAATGAAGCCGGGCGGCGAGGTGGGGGGCTGGAGGCTTCGCGCGCCCGGCTGTTCTCACCGCTTAATTAACAACTCATTAACTCCGTTAATAATTATCGTAAAACATTTTTTTTTGAACTATGCTATTTTTTTCTCAACAATTCGAATCTGTAATTAGATTTTTAATATTTACAATTTTATTTTTTCTTTTGGATTCTAGTCATATTCTTAGGAAATATTGATATAAATAACTTTAGATATATAATATCTGTGAATTTTAAGATAAAATGAAATTAAAAAAAAACAGAATTACGGTGTTGTGAGTATGTATACTGTGACGTGGTATTTCATAGCCCGTCACATGGGTTAACTATCGCACTTCCCTACGTACGGAATATCGCTAAAAATAACGAAAGCACGTCTGAGGCCAATACTCCAAAAAGAACGACTAGTTATCTTTAAGTGAAATTCTCTTTATTAAGCTAATTCTATTCTATTTTCTAATTTTGTAACGCTCTACGAGAACCATCTACGAGACTTCCGCGTCAAGATACCAGGACACTGCCTGACAGGTCTCACGTACCAGCTCAACACCGACCACCACCGACTACGGACGAACGAATACCGCTGAAGCCACTCCCGATGGATGCTTATCTAAGTTGTGAACAGGGTCGTGCGTGATGCACAAACAGTACCTCCAACTATTTGAGACTTATCGGCCAGGAGCCGAACCACGAATCAATGCTTCTACCGCTCGGATGCATCGCCAGACGGCGTACAGGGCTGTGCGTCAAAAACACAACAAAGCCTCCCGTCGACGATACTTATCAGCCTGGAGCTGAACCGACCACGACATCTACTAAGTCGTTGTCTATCAAATAGAGGACGGTTTTCTCTCAATGAACCGTCTTATCGAAGGGCTGTGGCGTGGAATAGGCTAGACTATGCTGACCACGTGGATCTGGTGGATATAGTGTGGGGATCCGGGTCGAGAGCCATCACCACCAGATCGTTCGGGCATGAGGGCTCCGATGAGCGAGGGCCGGGATGCAGCGCCAACGAAATAGCTACAACGGGGAGTACCAGTAAAGCAAGGAGTGAAGTACAATCGGTCGCAAGTCCAAGAGATCGGTAATGCAATATTATCGCACCCTTCAATATCGCAACACATTAGCGGTACGACTTCCGCTCTCACCAACGATACCGCACAGCTGAGGGAAAAACATCTCCGACCACCTTCCGACGTCCCGATGCCTCGATACCTGTCAGCGAAGAAGAAGAAAACAAACGGCGAGGGATAATCGCTGCCTACCTGTAGACCAGACCTACGCGACCTGCTGGCCCAATTAGAATAACGTAAATTTGAGGAAGAATCACGTGACAGCAGTACGACGAAAATCAGGATCATCGCTCGTCTCGACACTCTACGTTCAGTTCTCGATTAAGAACTCTGTTAGTGAAATCTGATCTTACTTGGTTTCTTACTGATACATCTTGGTTTCTTGAGTCGGTTGGAAAACTCGTTATTTTTGCTTCAAAGTTGGAGATGAGATTTAAAACGGGAGATCGCGATTATTATATGGACGTCCAAATTTAGGACCAAGTTGTACTACATATTTCAGCAACGTTGTCAGGAATAAGAGTATCCGTTAGATTTACTAACCAATTATTTTTTCCATTTGAGAGCGAATCTTTGTGGTTGTTGGAAGGTTTTTTTTTAACAAGCAACATGGTGAATTTTTTGATGTTACGATTTTTGATTGCGATGAACTTATTGTTTAACATCCGACGTTGGGTATCAAAGAACTTTTTTCCTGAAGTACTCCCCAGTTTATGGTTGATTTGTTCAGTTAAGTTAGTCAAAATCTTTTCGGAATTGATAATATGCGTATGAACATCATTAATTTCTAGGTTGAGTAAAGATAGTTGGAAATTAATTGCTAGTTGTTTGGCTTTGGTTTTAGAACTTGACAAGTTGAAATTAATACTATGAGAGGTTGTCTTTGAGAAACTTAAATGTTTGGGCATTATTCTTTGTTTCTTACATCCAAGTAGAAAGAGTAACTGCGCCGTAGGGCAACCAATCTACATATAACCCTCAAATCAATTGGTTACAATACATACATATATGGGTGCATCCAATACTTTTCGACCGCAACCTGCGGGCTTAGGTCAGCGATTCGGCTGCTGATTTTTTTCAAGAAAGTAGGTTATAAAAAAAGACGATTCTCCAAATTTGAGCCTAATATAAGAAAATCTGGTGACTATAGAAATTTTTGAAGTTTTTAATAATTCAATTTTTTAGTTATTTTCACGATTATTTCATGGGAGCTCTATGGGACTTAAAGACTAGAATCAAACGGCATTCCCCTTCTCTGACCTTGTATTTTGAGGAAAAAAATGGTTTTCTACTCCAAAGCAAAATCCAGTTTAATTAGGACCCTTTTCATGAACTACTATTCTAGCAAAATTTCGCATAACTTTGAAACGCTGCCAAGTCAAGAATTTTCCAAGTAGACGGCCAATCGACCGCTAAAATTTTTCGTCTAAGTATACTTTACCACTGCCTACACGAATTATTATTAATTACCACGTTTCTTTTTATATACGGCCTCGCAAAATTGACTGATTTCTGAAAAATCGTTGTTTTCAGATAGCTGTAACTTTTTTCTATCAACTCGAAATCGCTTGAAATTTTCAGGGAATATACTTCATTCTATTCCCAAACAACGCTGAAAATTTCCAGCTAGGAGTCGAAGTTGATTTTGAGCCCTAATGGCTTTACCTTTCGTTTCATAATTATTTGTAATAGTAGTGTGCCTTATATTTTATTTCTGTTATTGCGTATTATATTTTCATTTATCTCCTGTCTATTGTATCTTATATCGAGTTCCTTGGAGTATAACCGAGCGTAGAATAAGCCTCTAAATATCACCGCACCTTTTGTTATTGCTATTGGCAATTTTATATTATTTTTGCCTGTTATTCTTTTCTCTGTATCTTCTTAAGTTAAGTTCTGCGTATTATTCTTGATTCTTTTGTACTGCGGTGTATTTAGTGTATTTCTTTATTTTGTGAACTCTCCGAAATTCTCACTGTCTCATAATTTTGTATTCTACCGAAAATTATCTAATCGATCGTTTACGCTACCGATTTTGTAAATTGTTAATGAATGTCAATCCTTCGTACCGGTTATAATCTATGGTAAATTCGTCATATTATCTACCGAGCTATCGTTACCTTGTTTTCTACCGATTGCAGTAAAGTTCTCTCGTTTTTAATTGACAGAATAATAATTTTCGTAGCGTCATTTGCAACTTGGGTAAGATCACGTCGCCCAGTGACGTGTAGTTTTAAGTAAATTCTTGCATTATATCGCTTCTCCCGACCTACGTTAATTTTTCTCTGTTAACTACCGTCTCTCGTTTCGAAGCTACCGTTTAATTCTATTCTACCGAAATTTTTGTGAACAACGATTGCTTATTTTATTCACTACCGCTGTCGATACTATTTTATTTGCCTGTCTCAACCATGTAACCTTCTCGACAATATATGATCGATTGACCTGTTCATTTTTCCTGACTTGAGTTTATTCTTGATTTCATTATTTTCTTTAATTCTGTAATTATTGTTAGCTGCCTCGAATACCGCCACTCTACCAGTTCGTGTGAGTACCTGAGCCTAGCCAGCCATACAACGGGTTCTCTATTCATTTTTCGTACGGTTTGGTGTTATTTTTATTCATTCGTCTTATTGTTTGAAAATCGACGCTAACCCGTCTGGCGCCCAACATAATTGATTTTGTTATGGTTTAATATTCTGAATAAGTGGAGAATCGCGCCAAAGTGTCAACGGTAAGTCCTCATCCGAGGGTAACAGAATTTAGCGTTACAGTACACATACTCACAACACCGTAATCAAATTTTTTTTAATTTCATTTGATCTTAAAATTCGCAGGTATTATATATCTAAAGTTATTTATATCAATATTTCCTAAGAATATGACTAAAATCCAAAAGAAAAAATAATATTGTAAATATTAAAAATCTAATTATAGATTCGAATTGTTGAGAAAAAAATAGCATAGTTCAATAAAAAAAAATGTTTCACGATAATTATTAACGGAGTTATTGAGTTGTTAATTAAGCGGTGAGAACAGCCGGGCGTGTGAAGCCTCGAGCCCCCCACCTCGCCGCCCGGCTTCATTCCTCCGACCAACGCCGCTCGACGAACGTTGAGCAATTTCTTTTTACTAGATATAACGCACTTGGAGATCTGTAAAAATTCACGGTGATGTCTTGGGGTATTGAGAGATAGCTGATATTTTTTCCCCCCTCAATATTAATTACAACAACAATAAACAAAATAACACTTAAACACCGTTATCTCTGGTTCTAATCAAGATATTCATGTTGTTTTTATGTTTAAATTACTCGTAAAATGAAGGGCAAGTACAATCCATCATGACATTTACAATAATATGAATATTCTCAGAGATATCTCTATTTGTTTATCAGAAAACAATTTCAAGTCGCCCAAGAATTGAGATTTTCGAGTATAAAAATTTTTTTTTTTTTTTTCATTTATGGAAAGTAATAGTAACGAACTGACTCCATGATTTTTTGCCAACCCGTGGGCCAATCACATAAGAAAGGGCAGACGATATACGGATTTTAGCTTGTCGCGGATTGTCGCTCAACTATATAACCCAGCCAAAAGAGCCTTGCACGACACTTCATATTACCTGTACCATGAGTTTCAAAGCCACACGTTGTTTATTCATCAATTTATAACAAGAAATGTAAATTTTTTTTCCACGGCATTCTACATTTCGCAACTAAACAAATAGAGGAAATTGATCTCACAACAGCTTGTTTTATCGAGAATGATGAGACGAACAACTTTTGTTTGAACAGTTTTCGTGTATGACCATAACAAAGACGTTATTTAACAAAATGTGGGGTCTCACGCGGGTGATCCCACCGTTCTTCTGGGAGACGAGACACTCACTTACGAACCGTCCATCAGAACACATCAGGTGTGAAAGTCAAAAAATAGATAATGGTACAGTGTCCCGTCAACCGGTTGCGGTGCAAAATTATCAGAAGGCAAATCTTCAAAACGACGAATGGGCATGTCGCCATTGATCGCCTGCAGCAGAACGACGATGGAGGATCCAAGAAGTGAATCGGGATTAGCAAAGAGACGCTTTGCCACGGTCAACACTATTTTACAGAGGTTATGTATATTTATATAGTGACGCTGATGAGAGAAGACTTTTTATATTTACAATTTTAACTCTATATACACCTGTTGTCCATTATTTATTTCAAGAATGAGTGAACGACTGAATGGAAGGATGAATGTATATTTGCCATATTGTTAGTAATTAGTTTAAATGAGAGAATGTAAGTGAGGGAAAAGAATGTTTTAAAAGATTTAGGGCCGATAAATAAAAATAGGAATATTAATTTAGTTCAATAAATGCTAGTCAATACAGTAAGGAATTCCTTTCCTGTGTCTACCTGTGCATAGAGGGGGCCTTAGACAATGTTATTCCCAAATACTTATCCACGACCATGTCGCACTAGGCATTCCGAATCGGATAGTTCTATTCATCCGGAATGTTATTTGGTAAAAAGTGATCCACGGTAGAGCCCAGGGGGCCGACCTCGGCATCAGATCCACCAACCTGGGCTTACCCCAGAGTTTTATTCTAAGCCCTCTGCTTTTTAATCTCTATTTAAAAACTATCATTCAATCCCCCGGTCATAATACTAAGACCCTTATATATACGGACGACGTAGCCATCTATTCCTCCAACAAAGTTCTTCAAACGTCACTTAATGGAGTTTCCACCTCATTGAACTCCCTCAGCAACGTGCTCCTTCAACGGGGTCTCACAGTGAGCACTAGCAAAACCCAATAATGCATTTTCTCTAAAAGGTCTCTTGAAAACATCCCGGTCTAAATACAACTAAATGGCGCTCCCATCCATATCTCCTCAAAAGTTAGATTACTAGGGATCTGTATCGACAAGAAGCTGCTGTGGAAATCCCACATAGAATTCAACTGTCTTAAGGCCTTGCAAGTAGATTTGACACTAAAGGTTCTCTCCAGGCTCACTGGGGATGTCACAATTCTATCATGCTCCTTATTTACAAGGGATATGTGAGAGCCATTTAAATTGAGGCTTGCAATTTTTTGAAGATTCTGCCGATCACACCTCTCAGACTGGACGCTGTTCAGTCCTTATCCTTGAAAATTTGCATTGGTTGCTTAAGAACCACCTCTAATAATGTCGCTCTCCATCTCTGCCGCATCCCGCCCCTACAAAGCAGCAGGCTCAAACTTACAAAAAACTTCGTGTAGAGAACTTGCACCAACCAACGGAATATGATAATCCCCAAGCTCCAACTTATAGAAACAATTATCGATGAGCGCGTTCGAGGTCGCGGTCGCTCCCCGGCACTCGTATTTAAAGTCTGGACTTCTATTCGGACGTTCGCCTCCTGGATAATTTCCTCCAAGGTCCCCCCATGTTTCATATTAGACTACTTTACAATTTTTACCAAGTCTAATATCAATATGGAAATAGGTAACACAATAAGGAACGATTTTTCCCCCTCCTCGAGGCTGAGAACCATCTGCAGTACGAAGTTCCCAGCCTCCTTACATTTTTATACAGACGGCTCCAAGACGCGGTCATCCCACCGAATGAAAGGGATCCAGTTTGCCACATCCTGAATGAAAATTCATCCATCTTTTCCGCTGAGGCTCTTGGTATCTCCAAGGCCTTGGAGCTAAACAAGGTTATGAGGTGTACCAGATCCTTAATTGTCTCAAATTCTTTGAGCGCTCTCGTAGCCTTCTCGCTTCCCCTGATCTACAATAAGGTCAACCCTATTCTAATTTTAATTCAGCAAAAACATTTCAATCTTCGTAACCTAGACTGCCAATGCTCCCTAATCAGGATTCCAGCTCACGTCGGTATTCCGGGTAATAAGCTGGCAGATTTGGTAGCTCCCTCCGCCAAGGACCATCCGTTGGCGCTTAACAACCGTTTATTCTAGGCTGACTTAAGGCATCTATATATAAGTTCTACATTAATATCAAGTCAAGCTAACAGCCTCGATTCAGGACGCCATAAAGGAAATATCTATTGTTTTTGAGCGGAGAAATTCACAGGCCGTCCATGGTTTGCCAATTTGTCTCTCCGTAGAAAAAAGATATCGCTCATTAACCGCGTCAAATCAAATCACACAAACTCCAATGAGCACCTCGCAAGGATGGGTCTGGTTGCTCCACAGCCTTGCACGTGTAATCAACTGGTCACCCTATCCCTTCAGCCAACCATTTGTTTTGAGCATGCCCATATTTTAGCCTCCCCCGAGTCGAGCTTTTTCCAAAAGCACAAGATTACAGTTGACACCGACTACGCGATTTGCAGAAACTATTTTGAAAATGTTCAACCCAAGCTATTTTGGTTACGATCGACTTTATAACTAAAAACAATCTTAACTTATAAAGTCCACGCCTTCTTTCTAAATAATTAAAACATTACTTGTCTTTGTTTCGGTGTTGGTTTTTTTTTTTTTTTTTTTTGTGTCGTTACATCTTTACCCGCCTCGAACGACATAAACGCCAGCTCGGAAGAATCTCCTCAGAGATTACACTTGCTAAGGAAACATCTCCGAGAAGGCTTCTCTCTACAATTGTCCAATACTGAAGAATAACAACAAAAAAAACAAAAGGTGGATAAATACATATATATACATATATGGGCAGATCCATTAATTTTTGACGAAAGTATGCGCAATGGGGTCAGAGATTTTGATGCTAATTTTTTCTCCGAAAGTAGGGTAGAAAGGTAGACGATCCTCAAAATTTGAGTCCGATACGATGCAATTTGGCCGATGGAGAAATTTTTTAAATTTAAGAAAAGTCGATTTTTGAGTCATTTTTTTAAATTTGTATTTTAGCTTCTAATTAATTTAGAGACTCGTACGAAACGGCATGCTTCTCTGTTGACTTTATATTTTCAAGAAAAAAATAGATTTTCAGTTCAAACTCAAATGCGGCTTGGCGGGGAGCTTCCAACTGACAACGAGTCACCGTTCTAGCGAACCTACCTGTTTTTGAAAGGCTCTCAAACCTACAGTTTTCAATGTAGAAGGTTGACTAACTGCTGATATTTTTCATTGAGGTCTATTCTGTCGATATTTGCCCTAAATTTCAATAATTTTTTCTATTCGTTTAATATATAGCCACAAAAAGCCAAACGATTTTTCAAAAAAGCGCTATTTTCAAATAGCTGTAACTTTTTTCTTTGAACTTCGATTAGCTTCAAATTTTCAGGAAAGTTGGTCTATTATGTCCCGAATAAGCCCTGAAATTTTTAACTTTGGAATCGAGCCAGGGTAAGAGCTATGAATTTGCAAAGTACCCGAAAATCGTATTATTTTTAATGATTTTTGTGAATAGTTCTGGATATATGCGATGAATTATTTAATCGTTTCTAAAAAGTAACCAAACAGTAACTGGTCAAATTTCTTATGTGACCACTACGGATGCATATCTACGTGACAATTAAGTAAGTATTTGGTGTGTAAAGGCACTGGGATCTTTGTATACATCTATGTATCTGTGTATAGATACGATTTTTGTTTGAATATTTCCTGAGTCATTTTTATTTCATTTGTTTCAAGTTTTGAAATTGTTTTTTTTTCAATTTAATTTGTTCGTATTATTTGTCAACTTCATACAATCCAAGAAAAGCATTCGTAAAAAACTGGTAAGAGTATTTTATTAACTCTGTAACATAAATCTGGCAATAAGTTTATATTTTTGTCAGCAGATCTCTTTACTCCATATTAAATTTTTTTTTCTGTATTTACATCTGTGTAATATAGGAGAATGAAGGGTGCGAGACTTCTTGAACTCTGCTTTGAACGAGGTGATGACTGATGAATTAGTCAAGTCATTTACGTGCCCAAGGGGGAAAAAGAGTGCACAGCTTGGCGATACAAAAGTTTCCAATATCTTATACCGTAAGTTTCTGAAAATTTATTTCATTGTTCAATTATTCTCAGTGACGCGTGAAAATACCGATATATATACGGTCTCTTTTTCTCTTAGGGACAGCAAAAATGTGTCCCTTGTTCAGAGGTCCTGATGCAAAAGCAGAATTCAAGACCAATATGCTAGAAGTTTTGCGTACCACAAAACAGAGGTATCGCAAACTTTTGTAGAAATCACTGGCAACTGATCAAGTAGATGAAACCAATGACGACGAGTTAGATGACGAACAGCTTTTACAAAAATTAGACAGTTGGAAGAGAGGCTAAATATGCGTTCGGAGGATGAAGACGTCCACAAGAAGATAGAGGAAGATTTCGATGCTAACTACGGCACCGATGTTCATTAGTGTCGTGTTTTATGAACATATCTGTTTTTTTATATCGGGTGAGGATCAAATCTCTGAAAGATCAAAAAATCGGCTGGCCGAAAATTCGAAATTATGAAGATTCGAACTCTAAAATAACGAAAGTTCGGTGAAACGAAAATTTCATTTTCGATAAATCACAATGTCGAATAACTGTTTTAGCGCAAGATCATTTATCTTAATGCTTTTTTATCCGAAAAAACGTTTTGAGAATAGTTCGCATTCCGTCGATTCGATATTTTACCCTTCGTAATTTTGACTATTCTTCAGATTTCTTTTTGGTTTGAATTTATTTAAGCATTTTCGCGTTCGTAATTTAATTTTTCTACGAGACAGCATTTGATCGTATTCATGGCCTTTGTGCGTTTTGAACTTTCGTTAATTTGACTTTCGGGATTTCGGCCCGTCAACTTTTTAGTCTTTCGGTCACTCTTCATATCCACTTAGGTCCTTGAAAACGATATTTTTGGAAACCCCTTACTATATGCATATGTATGGGGTATATTTCATGTTCTTTCATTATTACGGAGCAACATAACAAAGTGAAAACTAAGTTGAAAGGAAGACCAAACTGAAAATTCCTTGAATACTTGATCATCAAAGGTATCACTTGGATGATCTTTTATTGGTACCCGTAAAAAAGTGGGGAACAAGTTGTCAACCCTTAAATTTTCAGATGTTTTTTGGTCAAAAACCGCTATATCTCATAATTCTCGTCGTCCATCCTAAAACCGATACTTACTTTTTCCTGGTGGTTACTTATGCTGATGTGAAAAAAATTTCGAACATTTTCCACTGACAATTGTAGTTCAAAGACGATTTTTAAGGTTGTTCAAAAATTTCGATAAAAACTACCCGAAAATTTTAAGACCGACAACTTTTTTTTCTACTTTTTTATAGTTACCGGTACGTGGAAAGATCGCCTACGTAGTATTTTTAATGATCAAGGATCTCGGATCTTACAATTAGGTGTAGTATCCCTTGAGCGTACAGGTCTGACGTAAATCGTAGTATTTTCATTAAAATAACGTTCTTTTTAAATTTTATTTTCTGTAACCTACTCTTATCACACAACATACTATAGGAGAATTTTCTTCATATTTTTCAATTATATCGTTGCTAAAGTTTAAGTTTTGTAATAATATTAATATTTAAATAGCAGTTTCGCCTGTTTGATATCGTGCTATTATATTATAAGATTATGTAATAAGGATATAGTTAAAACTTTTAATATTCAAGTTTGAACGTATTGAGGAAAAATATTAAGAAATGGCTGCGCTTCAGGGCCTCTGCTCGTTTCTTTTTCTTCAATATTGCATAATTTTAGGACTAAACAAGCATCAAAATATAAACTATCGTTTCGCCAGAAATTAAAAAGTTTTTTTCCATAGTTCAGATTTTATGAATGAAAAGAAGCCTATTTTTCTGGCGGCAAGGGTGGTCTAAAACCAGTGCTTCGTTTCCTTGTAATAATATACTAAAATATTTACAATAAAAAAAAAAAAAAAATGCTGTTACATAAATTTTTTTATTTGTTTCGCAAAATATAACCCCATTTTTAAAATCCTCAATTTACGAGCAGTGCAGGTAAATCCGCACGCATGAGAGCGCATACGCGCGCACTGTGCGGACGTTTTTTTATCTGTAAGTTCCACGTAACTTCGAACCGCATTAGTTCAACAATAAGTTATATCTAGGGTAAGACTCTGATTTTTTTGGGGGAAAGTTTTCATGTTGTTCTCCAACGAAATAAACTCTACTTATGGCAACATTCTCAAAAAAAAAAAAAAAAATTGAAAAAGACAGTTTTCAACCTATTGGCGGTGATGTTCTAACGTCAAAATCTTGACTCAGAAAAGACGAATGAGTTGTTGGAAGCAGAACACTCCTGAAGCTTTCAAAAGATGTTACAACCTTTCTTCTATCTTTTCTTGACAGAGATATCGTACTTCAAAGCCTGCACGTGTCCAAGCTTTTTGCATCGACTTTTGACGCATTCATTCGAGCGATCAACTGTGCATAACACCATGCGTCCATAATTGGTGATAAGTGATAAAAATTTGATTATAAATAATACGAAAAATCCATCTTTAGGAGATGTCAGTCGTTAACTTCTTATATCCAATTTAGAATCATAATTAATTTACATCACTTTTCAAAAAAGTTTTATGAGTGGAACAAGGGATTGCCGTGCATTGAATTACGTTCAATTATTATTTACTTTACATCGCAAGACCTTGTTTTTTGAATACTATTTATCAATAACACTTTTTGTTTTTGTGTACTTGGCTTGCATGTTCCCCAATTTCAAACAAATATGTGCAACTACTACTTTTATGTGAAAAAGTCTGAGTTTGCCGATAAAAATGCACTGACTTCAAATAAGGCTCGAAAATTTAACATAAATTGAAGCACGAAAAATTGACTTTCGATACCGGCAATGTTTTTGCTGGCGGTGAAAATATTAGTCATGTGTCTTGGACTTATAAGTACATAAGTTACATATAAGTACCACTATATAAGTGGCTGCCATATATTGGCTTGGATAAGAATTCGATGTCTTGGTCTGTAGTTTTCTTGGTTATGCTATTGCCCCAGAGTTCGTTAAAACATGTTCTTCCATAAATGAGTGTAAGTGATTTTAGGATATAACAGAGAATTAAGGTGAATCCTGTGTAATTTTTGCCTTTATTGTATTTCACGGACTAGCAGAAGCGACGAGCTTTTATACAGGATATGTTACATCTGTTAACATCACAGTAAAAGCATATTGACATTCTCTATGCCGCAGTTATGATCAAAAATCAAATAAGTATGTAGCTGGCAGCCGTAACAGGAATAAGTTTGAACCCTAAAATCCCGAAATTGAGTAATACACAGATAAACTGGCCGATTGTCACTGGATATACATAGCTGAGTAATACTTGCTAATTGCAGCTGAACACTTATTGGTAGAATAAGATCTGCAAAAGCTGCTCTGTAACTGCGACATACAATATATTCTCGGGTTGTGGCCACAAAATATGGTACAAATATCAACGTTGTCATAAAAATTTTGAATGTATTTCTTAACATTACTCATAAGCTTACATGTAATATAATTGCTTTTCAAAAATATCTCTAGTCAGAATTTAGCTAATAAATCATGTTAAATAATAATATTTCATAGCAAATCGCTACCGTAGCATGTGCAAAAAATCAACCTCTTGACATTGCAGTGACTCAAAAATAAATTTAAAAATACATTTGAAGACAATCAAAAGAATTAAATAAAATAACTCACAGTCTTAGCTTATATTTAGCTATTTAACTCTTAACCCACGATGCTGATCTTCCAAATTGCAATGAAATACTTGTTCGTTATATAACATTGGTCGCAGAGATCAAAAATGTAAATATAGCGTCATTGCTGGAACACCTTGAGTAAAATGTTGAACTTTCATATATCGATTTCTGACATAATTTGCCAAATAAATTAGGTCTACGAAATCTTAGAATTAAACCTTCAAACTCTCAACACCAAAAATTAATCATCTTGCACATTAATGATATAATTAAGCTCGCTTCTTCGACTTGCGATATTTGCAAAAGGACAATCTTGAAATTTTTTATGTATGACACGTTTATATTTATTTAAAAATTTATGTAACTATGGTATTGCAAATGTGATACTAGTTGCGCTACCAGAGCCTCAACGTTCGATTAAAGTGGCTCTGACTCATCAGTCAAATATTTATATAATTAATTTAGTTCTTTTATCCCCGGAAAATGAGTTTTAAAGCATGACCCATATCCTTGTACGCTTAGCTTGCGGTTTGACAATATCGTTAATTGATGTTTAAACACTTTCTTTTATAGTATTATTCTGCAAGCTGCGTGTTTCCTATCCAATATTTTTCAGTTTTTAACATTTTATCTCATTTTGGTTACAGTAACGTGTAATAGTTATTAAAAGTATCAGCTATAATTACTATGATCATTATCTAATAGAATTTTTAGATAATATATTTCATCATTCATGAAGGAGTGTGTTTGGGTATGCCGGTTAAGCATAGCATATGCATATTCCCTTTCTTTCTTACGTTACCCATTTTATTTACAGTAACTAATAATTGTATTGTAACATTTTCTCTTAGTTTATTCATTTATTTATTAATTGCAAAGCCATGTCATTGAAAGACAGCGTTTCAGCCGCAATCACAACACCGGATAAATCGATAACTGCATTTAACAACTTATAAGTAAAACAATCTTCATAGAGTGCTAATAGTATGAAAAATACATGAATTGGTACTAGTAATTATTATACCTCTGAATTTGTTAATAAAAAAATATCAACTATAGCATAAAAATGTGACGGCCCAATAAAACGGTTATTTTAGTACTGCATTCAATTCGAAATTACGAATTTCGTATTATTAAGTAAATTAAGATATCAAGGTGACACTGACTCAACTTTTATAGCACTCGGTGAAGTCTACCTGATACAAAGTTTGGTAATTAAAAAACTAATTCATGTATTTATGTACGCATTGTTAAATTTTATTTCCAATATGGGCAAACTTGCGTGAATAATAAAATTACAACGGTTAAAAGGGATCTGATACGTTTCGTTTTTTTGTCAACATGTCCTTTAGATCTCTAAATTCGAAAATATACACTAAACGTATTATTTTACGTTCAACGTGGAAAGTAATATGAAATTGACAATAACGATTAGCGAAAAATACAAATAATAGTATGGAAATATAGTTAATGTATTGCGTGTCCACTAAAATTCAGATAACTGTGAAACATCAGACTGAAGAACTGAGTTGTAGAGAATAATTATCTAATGTACCTACGAACAAATCAAAGTTATCATTCAGTACTCCCTGACACGTTCTGCACAATACGATATCAACTTTTAATTGTTACATAAACCAGACTGTTGCACTCAAAAATACACTCTGCACAAATAATTATTCTGAAAAATTGTTTGATTACTAAATAATAATAATTACTCATTTTTTTCAAAGAATTAGAAGAGTCGTGCTTTTCGTTTAATCTCGTTGCGACGCCATTGTGGCAGCCGGTAAAACTCAGCACGAGTGAATTGTAGAATGGCTTCAAATTCAGCGTCGGATAGGTGCCGCTGAATAAGAAAAAAACAAACATTTCAATTATTCGAATATTAAATAATCTAAGTGCTACAAAACTACACATAAAACTATACAAAACAGTGTCACATGCCGTACCCTAAACCTTTCATAAATGCCCTTGCAACAGGCAAAATACCAAAACATGGATGATGAAATAGAACATTGTGTATCAAAGACGGAAAGAAGTCGATTACAACTGGAAAGGTGGTGATTACACAAGGAAAGTCGCCCTCCACACGTGATGCACACTATAATTTTTTTTCTACTTCATTCGTTAATGTTTTGTGACCTCGACAATTCGGGAAGTTCTTAGGCTGGCCCATCAAACTCAGCCAAATTAACCACTTGTTGACGTCTGCGATAACGTCAAACATCGCAGAGAATTTCAAACAATGAATGACAGCTGAAAAGTTGTACTTCACAAATTGGAAAACATGCGGTAAGCGATGAAACATTCGTCGCCTGAAATTTTCAGGCATACTATTATGGCGTTTTCATGAACCAAAATAATTATCACTTTTGGACCGTTAAAAATACCAGAATTGTGAGGCACTTGAAATTTTCGGTATTTATCAAGGAATTTCGGGGAAGAAAAGAACAAAAATTAAATGTACCCAAATTTTCCGTTTGAGATTGATTGTTGGAAACCAAACCATTGTTGCAGAATTACAAAATATTTTTCTTCAAAACTTCAGTTTTAAAACAAATCCTATGACTGTGTCATTACTGTTCATAAGACTTTTTGAATCCACGATATCATGGGTTGAAATTACTTGACTTTCAACTCTCCCATAGTTAAATTTTGATAGGAAAACAAAATCGAAGTCAATAAGTAAAGTATTTCCCCATAAGTATGTAGTTGGTAATCCAGATATTTATAAGTAGTTGGTAGTAAATTGATCATACGGCCCGTACGAAGTATGGGATCTACAGAAAAAAAACTTTTGGTTCAACAATGGGGTGCAGCATGTAGATGTTTCATATAGTTTCACTCAAGAAAAAGAAGTATCAATTATCGGTTGCATATTTTGTAATACATTCTAGTATTATAAACAAATCTAGTATTAAGAAATTGCATTCAGAACTCACCTCTAGATTGCAGCGGTCTACATCGCCAGGCAGCCTGTAATTGGTGATTAAAAGGAGATGATAAGGATAAAGCTTCGGTGGCTCTCCTGGATTTGCTCCCATGTCTGGTAACGAGCGCCTTACATGATGTCCACCATGATTTACTGTGACAGATCCCAGACCACCCGTGTACGTAGTGGATGATGGAATTACCCCACCGTCATTCTGATCACAATTAATAAACAAATAAATGTGTATGAATTTACCGAAATATTTTGTAAATAATCTGATCAGATTCACATGCATCATATTGCACTCGATTATAAAACTAGACAAGTTTAACACTAACAGCTTCAATTTTTGAATAAGAATCGGAAACCAAAAAAAAAACGTGAGTCCAAACTACTTTGTACAGTACAATATATAAGAAAGTTACAAGTTTGATCAATTTGTGAACAGTGAATAAACTGAACTTGCATAACACATTTTGACCACTCTAAGTGGAGAATAAAACCAACATTCCCGATTTTAATTAATCCAAGAAAATAACATATTTCACTAAATTGCCCCAAAACAGTCTCATAATGCTAATAAGAATAACCATTTGTACAGTTAAAATGATAGCTTTTATTTGGTTGAAAATTCCAGAGCTCATAGCGGTCTACTTGTTCAACAAAAGTGATAAAAAAATACCAAACACTTAGGTATTTCGGCAAATTAATTGTATTGCATCTTATATTTAATATCGGTCTAACTCTAACAATAATCATGTATAATAATCAGATCATGCACTAATAAGATTATTATAATAGTAATAATATTCGGTTACAAAAAATAATTGAATCATTAATTGCATCGGTACAGCTCTATTCAATTCATGAAATTCAAATAAAATGATGCATGCAGAAAACGACTTTATAGCTGGGGCACTCCACGAAATCTTAATAACAAGCGTAAGGTCATATTTCAGATCTGCTAAAAAATTTTATACTTATGTAACAGCATTTGTCGAAAAACAGTCCAATCATTTTTCATCATTTTCTTAACCAATCCCATTTGATATATGGTTGTATTTGCTATCTTAAAAGCGCTAATTTTTTTATAATCGGAAAAAATTCAAGAAAATCTAGTGAAATATAATAAAGATTTTGAGCCTTGATACAAGATGGAATTTTGAAAACAGCAAAGGTTACATTTAAAAACGACACACATGTATCGAAAAAATAACAAATATGTATTCACCTTCTGTTAGCGCTTGAATAAATTAAAACAAAATCTTTGATCATTGTACCGGCACCCAAAAAGAAGTGGTCTGTACATTTGACCAGTCCCATCTAGGGTTATGTATTTCGATGTGCTGAATCCAAATCAGAGGTCCGTTTGGCCCGTGCACTCTCAAAATTTTGAGTAAATTGCAAAAAACCAATAAGAATGGCTAAAAATCGTAAAAAATTGGAGTTATGAAAATGGAAAAAATTTTGATTAACCAGACCAAGTATGTTTCTTATGTATTTTGATGCGCTGAATCCGAATCCGAAGTTCTTTGGTTCCGTACACCTTCCAAATTTGAATAAATTGCGAAAAAACGTTAAAAATAGCAAAAAATCGTAAGAAATACCCATGAAATAGCAGAAAATATCAAAACATAATATTGTTCTCACCCACAGCAATAAACTAAACATGATTACTTCCGAATTATACTATAAAATTTATGGATTGTAATGAAAATGTAAAACAAGAACGATCTTCATTGATTCCACGCTGTTCTCCGTTTGTATCGAACCCTTTCTTCTTCGAATGATCTATGCAGCGGGGCCCTCTTTCGTTTTATACTTTCTCTCGTTATTTCTCTCTTTAGGGTCCACCAAAATCGGCCGTCATTTTGACGTTCCACCTTCCTTAATACTGATTCTCCATTTCACTTATGTTTTGATGAAATCGTTCTCCTTGTTCTTTCTTCACTGTAGTCTCCAAGGTTTGAAGGAAATTAGTCGAGATGAGAGTGAAGGAAGTGCAATTTAAGATTCATCAAGCACTCCAAATTTTTCAAATTTCCTAATAACCTTCCAATCAAATTCTAGTAATTCTCACCTTTTTTATTCCCCAAAAAATTCTGAGAAACATTTTTAAAACTTTGCCAAGCGGCCTTCTCACTATTGTTCATTTTTGCGAAGAAATTTTCGTCTTCAAATAAACTCCGAATTTGTGTAAATTTGAAGACAGTTTTGGATGAAATCCTCAATTGCATTTTCTTCACTCTCATCTCGACTACTTTCCTCAAAACCTTGGAGACTACAGTGAAGAACAAGGAGAACAATTTCATCAAGACATAAGTGAAATGGAGAATCGGTATCAAGGAAGGTGGAACGTCAACAGGATGGCCGATTTTGGTGGACCCTAAAGAGAGAAATAACGAGAGAAAGTACAAAACGAAAGAGGGCCCCGCTGCATAGATCATTCGAAGAAGAAAGGGTTCGATACAAACGGAGAACAGCGTGGAATCAATGAAGGTCGTTCTTGTTTTACATTTTCATTACAATCCATAAATTTTATAGTATAATTCGGAAGTAATCATGTTTAGTTTATTGCTGTGGGTGAGAACAATATTATTTTTTGATATTTTCTGCTATTTCATGGGTATTTCTTACGATTTTTTGCTATTTTTAGCGTTTTTTCGCAACTTATTAAAATTTGGAAGGTGTACGAATCCAACGAACTTCGGATTCAGATGCAGCGCATCAAAATACATAAGAAACATACTTGATCTGGTTAAAGAAAATTTTTTCCATTTTCATAACTGCAATTTTTCACGATTTTTAGCCATTTTACCGGTTTTTACATTTTACTCAAAATTTTGAGGGTGTACGGGCCAAACGGACCTCAGATTTGGATTCAGCGCATCGAAATACATAATCCTAGATGGGACTGGTTAAATGTACAGACCACTTTTTTTGTTTTGTGTGCCGATGATTATTAAGAGATGGATTTTTTTATTGCCTTCGAAATATATATCATTTTAAAATGTAACCTCTGCTGTTACGAAATCTTTATTTTCTGTTGGGGCTCAAAGATGTTGTTATATGTCACTGGGTTTTTCTGAATTACTTCAGATTTTTTAACATGGGCGCATCTGAAATAGCAAATTAATTCATATCTCGGACGCGATTGGTTGAAAAACTCATTGAAAAATTATGGGCTTGTTTCTCGACAAGTGCTTTTACATAACAAGTTTGGGAACCAATCTAAAATACGAAATTTCAATCTCGATTGAGACCTCATGTATGGAATGCCCCGGATATAATATATATTTTTATATTTAAACCAGAGGAAATATAAAAAAAAATTCGCGTGTGGTTTGACAGAAAAATGGATTACTAAATTGTTGTTACATAGGACTTATGTTTTCCCGAGAACTCTCTGAAAATTGATCTACATTATCCCCAAATAGTTGGAAAAGTGACAAAAAAAAATTAAGTTGAGAAAAAAGAGTAACTTGAGTGAGAAAAATGACGCACTACGAGCCCTGAAGTTCATTTCAATCTGTACATGGATTTATTAGTGATATACAGTGATTTCAAAAAATTATACATATACGTACAAGAATCACTTTAGTACTTCGTACGCTACCTTTGGACATGCATATCTCTGTGTACATAATTAGAGCTCAACTATGCTCATTATTTTCTCACGAACGTCTTTTTTCGAACAATTCTACTTCTTCGATTGACGATAAATACGGAAAATAGCGATTAACAGAATGTGAAATTTACAAATACTATTTTTCACAAACAGAATCGTGAAAAAGACTATCAACTCAAGTGCTATATCATGCTATGCATGCCATGTACATCATACGTTAATGTGCACGATTTTTTAACGAAGCATTGCCTTAATATTTGCGAATTTACAAGCACCATTCATGCAAAATATATATAGATAATATACATTTTCTTGTGTAGTACGTGTGTTCAAATATGCCGGTACCAATTAATTTGTACAATGCGAGAACTATAACAGAAATTTTTTGCAAGCGTGAAGCCGAAGTAATCTATATAAATAACTTAAAAGAACGATCGGTTATATCAAACTGGACAGCGTATAAAAGGCTTGATCAATAATAATTGATTCCAGTAATATATTCGCCCTGCATGAAAATTTACTCTTATTTAGCTTTGTAAAAATAATTATATCAAACCCTATGTTGAAATTGATTAAATTCAAGTTTGACGTAAAATATTGATGAATACATGTACATTACATTGCAAGTGCAAATAGCAAGCTACAAACCATGCTAATGCGCCGGGAGAAGTAGGGCGCTGTAGTACATACCAATGCCCGTCGGTCCACGTCCGTGATGCTGCCTGTCGATACTAAATGCATGGGAAAAACGGGAGAAGAAAATCATGTCAAACCATTATAAAAACTCCAATTTTATCATATTGGATTCATTATTTGTATCACTTTTGTGACTGGAAGTCATAAAAATACAGTTCCAGATTAGCGGTTCATTTCGTCACTACCATATTAAATTGAATCATCACTTATACCCATCTTCGAAAAGCTGATAGTCACATTACTTGTTTCTAAGATTAGCTGCGGGTAAAATTTGAAATACGACTGAAGAAGCAAACCCTAAATCAAACACAAAGAGGTTCTATCAATCTTTTTTAATGTTATTCTTTGATTACCGAAAAATATCCACTCAACCATACTTGTTCGAAGAAATAATTGGAGATGGTTGTAATATTCAGTTAATAAATAATAGGTAGAAGGTAGGACTAACTTATATTCTTTGCACCTCTGATTCTAGAGATTGAGCTTGTAATATGGATGTATAAGAACTATATAAATCAAATGAATTCAGGCAGTATCCAACTTGTTATAAGTAGTGAGTAAAATACATCCTTTTCGAAATTGAATAGTGTTAGCAATATTTATAGGACGAAATTGGTATCATTTTGAAGATTACAAAGTGATTTCAGAGATTGCGAAATGATTTCGAATGATATTGACACTTCAATCGCTTCGACGTAACACCCAATTAGGGGTACACGTTTACACCCAAGTTCAGGGTTTCTTTCCATGAGGCCATTATTGAAAAAGTAGGATACGATATTTTTGAAATAACTACAGGCCTCTGTGTATAGTTGAGCTAATATTCATCATAAATTCCAAGAATTGACAAAGTGGCATCTAAACTCTTAAGATCTAAGACTTAAGACCCATGGTCGCGGTTCAACATCACACTCCTCAAAGAAAACTCCAACAGATACTCAAAAACAGGGGCTGTTCTGGTTTATACATCCACATTATTATCGTTATTATCATTATTATTATTATTATCATTATTGTTGTTGTTGTTTTCGTTATTTTAACTGTGATAATAAAGTACCACATCTGATACTTAAACGAGATATAGACTTAATGGACCGTTTCATAAATCGAATCGGTCATGCTAAGAATATTTTTTCAATTTTGCATGCTAATAGTTCTCAGTAGTTAGATTTTCAAGTCAGAACACAGACCCGATACTGCAAAATTCTTGTAATATTAATAATACTGTACGAATATCAATTTGTTGACAATATCTTACTTAGGTTTTCAATTAAAAATATTGTAATGAATTTTGTAATACCAGGTCTAGCATTGGCTCAATAAAGTTATTCCTTAAGAACTACCATCATACAAAAATTGAAAACAGTTGTTCAAGGCCTCATTGATCTGCTACGCATGGAACAGCTTTAATACAAGCTTTTAAAAATATTAAACGCTATGAGAACAGAGATAATAATGAGATAATGTAAATTAATTTGGTGACAAAGAAGAGAAATTTCGTTAGATTTGAATTAATTTAAAAAGCAAAAATCTCTTGAATAAAATGTAATACCATTTTTTAAATTATAATATGTTTTACCTCTATAAAGCTAGTACCGTCTCGAATGAAAAATTAAAATATTAGCCCAAAACCAGGAGCTAATTAAGTGCTAATTAAGTGCCGTGACCCTGATGTTAGAGCTCCATCCCTTATGAACAAAACCGGTGGCGATGTCATGGTGAGATTAAGCTGCCACTGTACATTGTTGAAAATTAACAATAATCAAAAATCAAAATATAAAACTCAAGAGCTATTTAATATGTTTATACTATACAATGTACTATAAGAAAATGAGAAGAAAACAGCGATTTCATGAAAGTACTAGACTAGAATACCCCATTTGTGCCAGATCACTGGGTGCGAATTAATAAAATGGCACATGTACTGTTCGATAACAAAAATATGTCCGCATTTGATTAACAATTGAGTCAGAATTCTAAAATCCAAACATTTTTATTATCCAAAAATTTCACTCCAACAGTAATGGAACATTTTTGACAATGTTTATCTGGAATGCGCACAAATTTTTACATTTATATGTTGAATTCCGTAGAGGTTAATCCATGTTTCACATTTTTTTATATATTCGATAATTACACCATCTTTCCATGGTAAAATTTATGATTCAAGTCAACTTTTTTTTCAAGAGTATGTGACCAACATTTTGATATTCATGGAAGGTTATTTTTCATATCAGATAAAATTTTGAGGTAAAATTTTTGACTTATTTTTTTTTTTTTTTAATATCGCTATCCTCAACGGAAAGAGAATTCATTATTTAAAAAAAAATTATTAACTCGATTTTTGAAGGAATGAAGATGTTATATCGACGTTATAGCATTTATTTACTACTTGATAATTCAATAATTTGCATCACGAAATTTTCAATTAGTTAATTAGTAGAAATTATTAAACAATGAAAAATGACCGAGATGTGGATAAGTGAGAAGCTCAGAGTGGACGATATCGTCCATGTTGGCCGGTGGAGGATTAATCTTATCCTATATTTTTCACCGGTTTTGACCATAAGTGATCAAGCTCCAAAGTCGGCGTCACGGCATTTAATTAGCACTAAATTAGCTCCTAGTTCTGGACTACCCAATAATTTAGTTTTTCATTATAGGCTTTATAGAGGTAAAGGTTTTGGCCAGTCAGGCTTCAGCAAAATAAATGAATAAAAGCATGTAATTTCCAAATATAAATACAGTGGGACAGACATTTGTAAAATCTTGATAAACTGATTGTCAGACACAGATTCTAATTTGATATTTATCATGTTCAAGGTGGGGTATTCCTTGCAAGGTCAATCAAACATCTTACGGAATTTTATTGCTTTTGTAATTTTCTATAGACAGGGACCTTGATTTTTTACAAAAATATACACAAATACTTAATAAATTATTTTTACTCAACTCTATCAGCGAAACATTCAATTTCCCCAGTGCTTGAAAATAGTAAAAAAGCAATAAATCCCTTGTTGAGTAATCTCACAATCACCCCATGTAAATAAATTGTCAGCATCAAGATTTTGAAACGTCAGATGAATTGTTTTAGAAGTTCAAATGACAGTAGTTTAATTGGTAAAAGATATGAAACCAAAATATTAGTGAAAAATTGAAAAATCATTACAATTCAAAATTTTTACTCACTGTCGGATTTCCCAGACGAAAAATCTGTGCTGTGCGTTTTATCGCCCATTCCACTGAATGAATAGTCACCCTGAATAACAATTAAAATACCAATCAACAATTAAAATTGATGTAAGTCATCCACATGCTATTTACTTTCAAAAACGTAACGCTACATGTAGCTCAAAGGACTTCTAACCACAAAGTGTGAGTACATAGATATTTTTGGTGAGGTTCTCAGAATAAACATAATTCATTCGTTTCGACTCAAAATATTCCAAGAAATATAAAATATTTACTACTGATACTTCAGTAGCAAAGAAAATCAACATTCTTCAAGTTGTTTTCCTCAGGCTCAAATAAAATAATGAATCACGTCGTGTCTGAATTAATGTTTAATAATGCAAATCAACCATCTACATAATACCTACTCATAGGGATAACTGTGTTGGTAGATAGTAGAATTCTAATACTTTCTGTAACAGCATTATTGGAGTATGAGGAAGGCAACAGGTTAGAGTATCGTAGAATAAAAGTAAAAATTGAGCTAATGATTGCCCAATTAATATCTGAATGTAGAGGCCCCTTATAGCGGCGTTGCGACTTACGGGGAGGGCGGAAACGGAACCACCAGTTGAAGAAAAGGTGTGACTTCGCGGTGCCAGACCATATCCCGGCTTCGGAATGTGTCGAAGAGAGCTCACAACTGGTTTTAATCACCACAAGAAGCAATTAGTTTTAACAACGTTTCATTCCTAATCTCCCATACAAATGTCCCAACGTTCGCAATTTCACACGCATCACGAAAACTTACTCCTTCAGATCTAAAAATAGCTTTCGTGTTTTTGATTCTTATATAATTTTTACAACGACTTACGGATACCAAGCATCCATTCAAAACAATAAACGTTAATAACAACAAATAGAGTTTCAAACTCAATAAGGACTTCGGATGGTAAAACTTTTAATAAACGTAATACAAATATGTTTCACCTATATATGTAGCTAACTTTTTTGTTAATTCAACAACCACATTGAGGCGTTTGAACTATGTTATAATGTAAGATTTCACAGTTTGTTTTCTACGATTTTCAATATTTTTCACAGTATTCGTGGGAATATGGTCACGAAGTAAAATTAGTCCAAAAACATTCGAATCAGATGAAAGCACCAGACTTTAGGCATTATCAATGTTCTATAATTATGAAAGCGTTTGGCAAATTGTTGATATCACAGTTTATGTTACTCGAGTTTACTGAGAATCATTTTCAGAATATAGCAGAGATGTTGTTGCATTCGAGTTCACTATCAATGGCGCACCTGACATTGTTGGAAAGATAAGAAACATGTCCGCTCGTTTCCTAACTTTTCATTCAGCGCATACAGCCCATTCATCCTTGAATCATTTGTCCCACCGCTCCGTGCCTACCTGTATCACACATGAATTACTGAAATCGGCAAAGCAGGTAATAGCAGAAGTTGCACGGGTTATCGATTCGGTTTAATCGCACTGTTCGCAAGGGTTCTTCAGTAATTTGAATTTCTCAACATCGTACTGAAAATATTCAAATCGACTCTTAGCACATCTAGAGGGTATATTTACCTTTGACACATACCACTTTCTGTAACATATGGCACCACTAAATCAAATGGACAAAGTTTACTGCATTTGTAATGATATAAATTGGTGGTTGTATCAGGCCTCTGGCACTCATCTAGGTTCTCGTATAGCAGGACATCCCGTTAATGTTCCAGGCGCTAATAGTCACCTGCTTCACCCCCTATGCCTCCCGCCCCCCGCAAATCTGCTCTCTGCGTTGTTTCCAACGTTCACATAACCAATGGAGACCCAGCATTGTGAGCAGGTGACTACTGGCGTCACGTAGTGGCGGGGGAAACTATAGGGGACACGGTAAAACCAGGAATGCCAAGGGCCTTGGTTGTATAGAAGGAGCTCAATAAAAAATGTCGTAATTTTCGTATTACCAAAATTGATCGTTAACAAATTGCAAGGTATAATCAATTTTTACAGAGACAATGTCATAATCTGTACGGATGTAAGTTTAGAACACTGCAACTCTTTTTCCGTTACCTTGCACCGTAGTTTCTCAAATCGTACATGCCGATTCTTATTTATTTAATTATGGATGCATATGTGCGAGTAAATGCAATTCAATTACAGAGTCAAACAACTACGTATATTATACTGCGAGTTTTCTGTGACGTCTAACACTCGACATCCTGTAGCAAGCTTACCATGGGCGTAGACAACATGCGCGAGGCTCGATTTGGACGGGATGCGCTGCAGTAGGTGCGCCACAGGCTGCTCAGATACATCATAGTGCCTATGATGGGTCTGCTACAGGATGCGACGTATCAAAACTAACAGAAGACTCAAGGTATACTTAAATTTCGCATAAGTGTCGAGAAATTATTATATTTACAGCATCTAAACCAAATAGCGCTATTATACACTACATTAATCCTGTGGAAAGTATGTAATTGAACTATACTTATTTTATAACTCTGCCACAGCTGCAACCGAGACTTTCTTTTAAGTTTACTCAAATCCTGAATGAAGACATTAATAATTTGTGTCAATTCTACAAAATGGTACGATAACAATGACCTATTTTTTAAAACAATACTAGGGTTCGATAAAAGCTAATTATTTGCCTACTGTGAAAAATGCAACAGTAAACCCTACGGTAATAAAGTAACTACTGGTAAAAATCAAAAAATCATTGGAGTGGGTAAAAAAAAAAAAAAATAGTAATAATTTGAGGTTAATCTAGCGGAAGTACATTAAATCGCAATTTTATAAAAATTTAGATTGGCTTTACCAGATTTGTATGATTTCCTTCAACAAACTCTTGACTTACTACAATAAAACATACTTCAAAAAATTCTATCAAAGTTCATCATAAAGGAACTAGCAATATTTTACGTATAATGTTTTCACAAAGGACCGACTGTAAATTACACGTTAACGTATCCATGTTGGTTTCTTAATAATTATATAGTATCAATGATACAGATTCTTGTAGGTTTTAATATACCCAAGAATCTGTACACTTTCGGTTACAAACCTAAATATAACTTCTGCAAACAGGTCATAAATGTCAGCGAAAATGCTACTTGTAACACTGTAATATGAATTTCATGAATATTCCATCATTTCTTATATTCAATTCAACTATGACCTCTAGACTCAACCATCTTTAAACTCCAAAACTACTGTAATAAGACCTATTTCTTCACATTGGGTAAAATTGACACTTTTTGAACACTTTCTTTTATATCAATCAAATGATTTCAATTTATTGTTCCAATTGTAGTATACCCGCCTACAATATGATTTTTGATCAATTTCCAATTAGGTAAATTTCAAAGTATTTCGAGTTGCACGCAGTGACAGGGTTAGTGAAGAATGTACAAACTTACCGAATGGTAATGCCTACTGGCTGATGGCAGAGTAGATGCTCGCTGAGTACCAAGAGGTGGATAATTTCTGGGAGCCGGGGAGCGAACAGAAGATCTCCCAGCTGTTGCCCGCACACACACAACACAAACACAAAAACACAGATAGAGACAAAACAGTACACAAAATATAGCGCGTAGAGATTTTACAGTAAATTGGACGAAAAAAATCGGTTAACATAAAATAATTATTATAGTGAGTCTATAAAGATACTCCAAGAGATAGCACGAAATACGTTGGTGTAAATAATTGTAATTACAGAAACCAAAGTGATTTTGTATTAAATAATACAGTGAAATTAAATGATTTCACTTTGCAGGGTGGCCCACTCAATTCCGATCACGGAATTCCCTGACATTTCCCGGTTTTCCCTGACTAAGATCATTATTTTTCCCTAACATTTTGATGCACAATTTGTGCAGAAATCACTAAAACCTACAGTAACCTAGGTAAAGTATGGCCAGATATATTAAAATTATAAAAGTTTTTCAAAGTTGTTTATTCCGTTCATTATGATTTTTGAAAGTTGACAAAAAATGAAAATTTCCATTTTTGTGGTCTTGTTAAGTATATATTTAAGAAGGGGCTCCGAGAAGCGAAATATTTTTAGTGCTATTATTTGAACATTTATGCTGTTTGCAATGAAAATCGAGGTTCGAAGAATTATGACTAATTAACGAATGTGTAACTTTTTGAAAAATATACTTAAAAATTCTTTTCCAACGGGACATTTTTCTTTTAAGTTTTAAGAATACACCACAATTTATCCAATTTTTTAAATTGATATTTAATACAGCAAAACAATTATTTTGTGCGGTGTACTGTCTAGACACGGCACGTCTATGCCCTAACAATTGCGCAGAGCCCTATGTTCAGTGTTAAATTAAAATTGCTAATACTGAAGATAGAATTCCGAGTGCTCATACTTTTTTATTGGAAATTTCCTCCTTTTTAAGAATCTTTTTAAAATTTTCGCTAGCGCTTTTACTGTTTGAGATATTGTCAAAAAACTGAGGCTTCGTTTTTTCTAAACTATTAGGCGTCGGTGAACGTGCGTCTCCACACGCAGTGATGGCCATAGATAAATCAGACCGATGTCTGCTCGTACTACTGAATTCATGTGACAATCAACAACTAAGCTTATAATCGTCAATAAGAAGAGAAGAAAAATTGGGACGATGCGGTGATAGCATCTCAATTTTATGGACAAGGCTTTTGAAATCCGCGAGTTCTATAAAAAGTCCCTAACCAACCAGACAATTCCCTGACATTTCCCTGACTTTTCCCTGACATACAAAATTCCCTGACATTTCCCGGTTTTCCAGACGGGTGGCCACCATGCTTTGGTTGTCAGTTCCAGTCGATTTACGTATGATTAAAGACTTTAATTTACTCTTCCCCACCATATTGTGAAAAGAGATATGAAATTAAAAGTACATGAAACTATTGCAGATAGGCTATCGACTGACAAGAAATTTCAAAGAGCAAAATGAAGTAATTTAAAAATTGAATCTTTTGTATATGCGTGAAATAATGAAACGATAATTTTCTTCATGATAAATAGAAACAAGTAAGCCGAACTCCATAGAAAGTAGCCACTGAAAATCATCTGTAGAATTGCAGTGAGTAGACAGGTATAATTTCGTTGAGTGTAACGATATTGCTGTTGGTTTTCCAGGCAATGATTGGGTGCTGTTATAGTTGCTATCTAGTATTATAGTCTTTCGCAATTTCTTCGTGTAATGTGTTAGGCCACAAGCTAATCACTGCCCAGAAACTTAACAGCGGTCTGCACCAGGCCGAAAGTATAACCATCGGCAGAAATTCTACTGACATTTTTGAATACCGAAGTGCAGCCTCCTTATCTCTATTGTTCATGGTTTTTCTGCAGACATAACAGACAATTGAAAAACAACGCTAAACTATTGCTTTCAGAAATGCATTAACCTTAATACCCGAAAATATTTAAATCCTAAAAATTTTAAAGACTTCATTATCATGCGAATCGTTATGCTGCATGCTAGTACAAATGTTTTTCGTCTGTGTGATAATGTTTCCAAACATATGAAACATTCAGATACAAGAATAGAACAATAAAGAATAAGTTTGCTGATGTGCTAGCAAAGAATGGTGGTAAAAGCGTAAAACGACTAATACAAGTGTTACATTTGAAAATGTTATTTTAAAATAATTGTTTTCCTATCTTCTTTGACCGACTTAATTATTCAAGGTTAAAATACACCAAAACAAATTTCCTGTAACACTAATGTATTATTGATAATGACAATTGATTAATTTCGTTGATAAAATTGCCAAGTTAGATATTAATATGCTTTTTACAGATCGGAAGTCAAGAGCCGATTCCGATTTCAATTTAGAATAGAAACTGATTACTCCATAATGCGTAAAACTTACTACACTGTTGATTCTAAATAACAAGATTTAATGTGAATAGGACTGTAAAAACTGAGTACATTGTTATGTAGTGAAATTAGATTTTACAAATACAGCAAAATATCATGCAGAGGCGGTATACATCACCTGTGAGTTTTTACTGGGCGTACCTGCGTGGTTTTTCGTGCTACTGGACTTGGTCTAATACCATCTACGTATCATTTTGAATACCCTACTGCCTTTTTAAAGGCATTGTTAACTTACGATGGTTGAATGTCTATATTTAACGTTACACTCGGCCTGATCATCAGAGGTATGCATCGAATTCAGTTCTTCTTGTTTTGCCTCATTTTACGAACTCCAAGGCACATACCTACCTCAAAGTAGACCGAATATTCTGCTCTTTTTACAATTTTCCAATAACCATGCCACACAAGATAACAATTTTGTCGATATTCTCTGATTCATTTTTTTTTCCAACATTTAAATCATTTGGAGAAACACACAACATATTTTGCTAGTTGACAATACCTCTGACTTTCAGTTATAAAACATCCAATAATAAAGTGAGTTGTTAGTGTCATGTGCGAACGTGTGGACATGTATGAGATGATAATATGTTGATGGTTAAACACATGATTATCAGTATATTTTTAGCTATTATTTCTGTTTATAAAACTCACCATTGTAACTAGGCCCGACACTAGATCTGTAACTAACACCATCTTCATCCTCCCATGGACGAGCGTGATCTATATTCCTCGAAGGTGCTGGAAAATGTATTATAAATATTAGTTGATACAACAGATGTTTGGAAAGTCCGATTTATGAGGCCTGTAGAGCGTGAGTCATGTGCCCCATATTCAAAAAGTGGGGCAAAACAACGTTGGTGCATGCGAGAAATTAAAATACTGTATTATACACATTAGGGCTTTCTGTGGCGCATGCGCACTTTCAAATGAAAGAATTTTACGCACTGTCATTGATCATAAGTTACCTAACCCCTACCTTCGGTACTCCTCGGAACAAACTTTCCTTCACAACCGTTGCAAAAAAGAGCGTGTTACACGTGCGGATGAGTGGTATCGGACTCATGTAATTGCAACGCTTGCCTTGGCACACGTTGCAAACTTCACACTTGTTAAAAATCACCCACTTTCTACATTTGTAACACGATATACTGTTTTTTCCTTTTTTTTTTTTTTTTGAGCTGACTTACCTGACAAATTTATAGTTCTTACTAAGAGATCATATCTCTAACAACCAGTGATACGTGTCCCCAATAGTTTTGAGATTTTTCAATTTTAATAAATGACAGTATGATTCAATTTATTAAGATTGCTCAGTTATTTCGAATTTATAATAAAGAATTCAAGGTATCAGATGTATTTTGAAAATGAAATTAAGACATATTCCGTTGGAGATGTTTACAAACTTCTGCTATAAAGATATAGAAGATAAATTAATGAATCTCGTTAAATAATGAACGAATGTAACAGATTCTACACTTTCCGATCCGTGCAATGCAGCACTGAAAAACAAGAAAATTGAGAAGTAAGAACTGGAAATGATTAATACCAATTCGTTTCTAGAAATTTATCTCAATGAAAGTAACTGTAAACTTAAATAGTGTTAACCTGCTTACAGACTCAAGGATTGTTGCGCGTACGCACTATTTCATTTGTTTCATTCTTACTTTAAGAAGGAAAAAAGGAGACAAAATCCTTAGTGGGATCAAATATGCTTTACTTCAAAATGGGTCAAAAGTTTTTAGGCAGACACTGAATATTCAAAAGAAACTCACAAGCGCCAACGGGACTTTCGTAACGTAACCGATAAGCCGGTTCTCGAGCAGCAGAAGGTGTTCTCGAAGCATTCCTTGGGTCGACATTTGCTGCTCTATGTCGTAAATTTTCCCTATCTTTTTCACGGTCCTGCAAAAAGACTTTGGCTATTCCTGTATCAATTTTGCTCAACTCAGCCTGCTCCTTCTTCAATTTTTGCTCAGCTTCTTGGATATATCCCTTGTTATCCACCTCATCTTCGTCATCCGAGACTGGTACACCCTGAAACATTTGAAAACAGTATTACATTATCCACTACCATTTCCTGACAAAACAAAACAAAGTTTTTAATTTTGTGGTGATATGTTATGGTAGTTTTACAGATCACTCTATGCACCAAAAATTTATTGCTCAGAAAAGAATGTTAGTTGACTACAAAAGTAATTAGATGCTGCTTCTTGATAGGAAACCAGACCCTCTCATCTTTGTTATTTATATATGAGGCATTCCACGACAATTCAACCTGGGTTTTACCCTTGACCTCTTAGATTTGGTGCGCGATTTTTTCTATGATTGTTCTCAGTTTGAAAGGTACTCAGTTTTTTATTTATTTTTTTTTTCGACTCAGTTTTAATTTTCTACAATTTTTAGGAACGATTTTATCGACCGACCAAAATTATAAATTTAAAAAAATTCTGAAAAATCCTGCATCATGTATAAAAATTTTCAAGCTTAGACCCGGAGTGGGCCGATTTTTCTTTCTTACTGTTTACAAACTTTTACTGACAAAACCACGTCAAAAAAATTAGAAGCGAAAGTTATTTTACTATGAATGGTTGCTGGAATGGTTGTATGAATGGAAATATTGTTCTCACCTTTGAAGGCCCAAAAGTAAGAAACCGAATATCGATTTATTATTAGTTCCATAGAGAAATGCTGATCTTAGCAATTTCAATCTTGTTATATCTCTCCTTAGAGGCAATATACAGTGCCATTAAAAAATTCCGTTCTTACAGCTTGTCTATTAGTTTTAGTTGTAGGTGAAGTAAAACATCATGGGTAATTTCAAATTATCAATATCATACTGAAACATTGCACTCAACCCTCTTGTTGTTACACTACCATTTTGGATGCTAATTTCTTCCCATAGATATTAACATTACTCCAAAAAATTATAAATCATAAGTAAGAATTGATTGGACAGACAAATAGAAGTGCTAGAGGTAACCAGAAAGCATTGCATCAATTATGTTGATCTTATTTAATTACAGTTTTTAACATCGATTTAAAAATACATTCATTGACGTATTTTTTAAAACCAGGAGATTGTTGACATTTGTTTTTTCAACTCACCTAGTATATACATATCAAAATACGCAGCAAAGATCGATGTCTGTAGATCGTGATTCATTTTCAATATGACCTCACCTTTTATGACGTTTGACTATGACTAAAACGACAAGTTGTAAAAATACTCTCCCCATGACTTACTTTGTAGGTATCAGACCAACGCCTGCGCCTTTCCGGATCAGTATAAGGATATGGTGGAGCAGGGAAATCGTCTCTTTCAATAGGAGGTTGTGTTCCTGGCGGTGGCCTCATCGCATCAGGAAAATGAGCCAATTCAATTGGCTCCTCATTGTCCGCTTGACTCACTGCTGCAGGTGACTTGGGTCTTGCGTCACTGAGTGCATCAACCAATGCACGCATTCCAGAACGGCTGCTGCGCCCGCCACTACTTCTTATTGATCTTGAAGCTGCAAACAACATTACATTAATTTGACAGTTTTATCGACAACCTCTTCATTGCTGATGATTCATTGGGTTTAGTTACTATTTTTTATTTCATTTCGACATTGATTGAATCATCTCTTTTTATGCTCTCTCTAGAGTAATTTTGCATCGTACGATATTCAATATTTTCAAAAACTATTCTGTTTTGTGCTTTATCAGTAGAATTTAGGACGGCATTTTTATTCGAACATAGATACAAATATTGAATTATAATCTGTATCTAAATGTCGTAAAATACTTACAACTAGGTCTATGGAAGTGAGGGCTGGTGGGTGGTTTATCATATGGCTGAATTGGTCGCCTCAAGTATCCTTGGCTCGGTGTCTCTGTGAGATAAGAATATGTACAAATCCTAGATACATCCTCACCACCTCTTCCGTATTCTCTCAAGATCAATCCCGGACTGCCAGTTCTTGTTGGATAGTACTATAATTAACAACAATAATAATTAATTAGAGTTCCCGCAGCCTTTCTTTTTCTTACGAGAAGAATGAAATAAATTTTTTGGTCTTATAAAATGTCAAATTAATGTATATTACATCAATGGCATCACTCATAACCCTGACATACTCGAGTTCTTCGAATTTTTTAGACATATCTATTTATCCATAAACATTTCAGATGATTGTAGGCTGACATTTGTATTATACATTTGAAGGTATATATTTTGAACAAAAGTAGTTTTGGAGAATCTATTCAACATCGAAACTGATCGTATACTGTAAGTTTTCTAATTTGTTTATCAAAAGCAATGCAGTACATTTGTTGTTGTATATTATATGAATCTCTTAAAGTTTAACTATTCAACTATGCAGTTTGTGAATCTTACTTCAATTGCTATGTATTTAATTACAGGATTTCAAAGCATAAGATTCCAGTACCATGGAAATAATTTTATAATAAATTGAAAACAAGCAGAAAAAAACAGTCTTTTTCGCGTTACTATTCATCAAAAAGGAAAAAGTATAGCGTTATCAGTACAAAGGCAGACAAAAAAATATTTATAGAAAAATGTTAAAAATGAAAATTATGGAAAAAAATGACAAACATCGTTTAATAGTTGAAAAGCTAATGCAAGTATTGTTTTCATTGCATTGTATAATTATTATCACAAAATCAACTTTTATATTTCGTGGATCGTATGCAGTGCAAAAAAAATTTACCATACCTTGCGACTCAGGCTGTTGTAAGGGCTGTACAGGGATCCATTGAGACTTGGTGTGCGTGACCGTATTGAAAACTACACACAACATCCGTGCAGAAAAATAAATAACACTTAACAAAGCAGTAAAATAACTCATAAAATGATATTCGGTATAAAGGTGGTCATTAATATTCAAAGCGTGCAAAGGAATAAAAATAGTGTGTTATATCGTTAGTTAAGCACAGCTATCTGTAAATCATTGTGAATATATGATTGACTTCATTTCTATTCTGATATTAGTAATACATAGATTGAAAATTTTACTGTAAATGATAATGCGCACTCGAAACTGACTGTATTATCTTAAATTGTCTATAAAATGATGGATACGCATTAAAGTTGAAATTCGTTACAGGAATGGAAGAAAATATAAACATTAAATACAACTACTTTGAGACTGAAATGTTGAGGGGGTAACAAATGAAAAGTGTAAGTACTGAAATGACAAATTTTATGTTAATTTTTTGTTTTCCCTCGTCATGTACACCTTGAAATGTTAGTGGCATAACTTTACAAACTTCAAGGTCATGAAACGATATGTAAAAGTCTCATTATTTGTGTCATTCATCTTGTGATTCAGTTGGTATATTATATTGATTCAAATCAATGATGGTGCCTGCAGACTATGAACACATACTTCCTTTAAGTGGGAATTGCTCGTGCATTATCAACTAAAAATAGATCCCGTTTGACAGCTGAGAAATATCAGATGTCTAGGAATAAGTAAGTAGTTTCCATTTACAATGATTTACTATGCGAGTGAACTTTTGTGTTCTCACTTATCTTGTACTGGTACCCACAAAAATTATAAGAAATGATCCTCTGAGAGGACACATGACGCTTACAACTTTCGAAAATTTAAGTTAGCAGTTTTAAATACAAAAGCCATATCTTTCGCCAATACTTGGTATCCTACAATGTCGCAAATTCCCAAATTCCCAGATTCCAATATTAAAAATGTATTCAAATGTCATGTATATATTCAATGTCACGTGGTGTGAGGGGCATCTCGCGCTGAATGTGCCAACCTCCAATCTTACCCTTCCTAATTTTCACATTTTTTTATTTAAACAGTAGACTATCGGAAAAGACTTTGTGGATGGTATTACATTTTTTTACGTGCATTCAGATGCGTATCAACGGACGAAAACGAGGTTAGAAATATCGGCTCAAGTGATATTTCACTGGTTTCGGATGCCAATTTCGTTACAATGTGATATGGAATTCCAATCAAATAGCATCTCATTTTCAAGCCTGATCTCTACTTTTTAGACAATGTACAAGGTAGACTGTGGAAAAATGAGTAACAAGACGAAAATTTCAATTACGTAAGGTCAAAAATATAATTTTCTCATTAAATTCTGACTGACTCAATTTTGGTCCGATTTCTTCTTAAATAGAATTAAGAATGATATCAAAGGTGCCCGACTATGTGAAAAACCAAATAAACAAACTTAGCCTACTTATACCCAGTGTCCCATCTTAAAGAAAATGGTCATATATGTATATCCGAAGATAATGGTCATATCGTAAAAGGTTTCATATAAAATTTGTACGATTTGAAGAGGACCCTAAATAGTGCTATGAGTTCGAGGCAAAGTAGCACCACAATCAAAAATTTTTGATGAGCTTTGCTTTTTAAAATAAAAAGAAATTCAAATATTCAGATGGTTTTGAATCTTGTTATTTAGACGATTTTTTGCTGAGTTATAGCATTTCAAATTTTGGTAGTGGCTCGAGGATGCGCCGCATTTGCAATATCTTCAAACACTTGGTAAATTTATAATTTAACACGTACATACTGAAGAAAGTTTGGAATCATCCAATACCATGGTACTGGCCAACTCATGATTCTCACCTTCGACTGTCTACACACACACACTCGGGCATGTGTTCTTCAAATGCAATGCAACCTCGAGACGCTACGCAATTTCTATGCACTATGAGTCAGAGAAAAATCGCCTGAATGACAAAATTCAATAACGTCATGATTTATTTTGTTATTAGCTACAAGTTTTATTAGAGGGCAAAATCAGTTTTCATCAACAACGTGATTGAAATTTCTCGAAAGATGGGTCACCTGGCTTTCAACTCATTGCATTATTTAACATCCCCCTCAAAACCATACAAGTTTTAGATAAAACACTTTTTCTTAAAACAATTATTTTCTATTATGACTGATCATGTTTTTTAAAATGGGATACCATGTATATGAACATTACGCACGACTTTTAAAAAGTATATATTTTTCTTGCAATCATTTATACTCCGTTTGTACACAGTTGCATCGCCCAAATTGTTGTATATACGGACCTCGAACTAAGAAAAAGTATTAAATCTTCAAATAAAATGATCCAGAAACATATTTGAGATATTGTGAATAGCGCGTGACTTGAAATCTTTAGTATTCGTTAGAACTCGAAAATGAATACGAACTACTGCAAAAGTAGGGTTAGCATTTTTCAAAATCTGATGTCAGGTTTTACGCCAATATTCTCATATAAATGAGTAACAATTTAAAAAATGGTATAATCGGAATTCGACGTTTCTGTTTTTATGTGTAAATTTTTATGGGATAACATCGATTATACATTATTATAGAAGAATACCGATTTTATGTATTAGTCAGATGCCCTTTAAAGATTTTGAAGAAAAATAACAAGCAGTATGAATTACTCGCATCAGATGCAATTCATTTACGAAAAGGGCCTAGCCGGGGTTGCATATGAAATATGCCCGTGAACCGATGTGGATTTACTATACGACACATTTTAGAGCTACTTCAAAAACCTGGTTCGCCCAAATTTAAAACCCCTATCTATATTATTACGCTGGAAACTCAGAATAACGTGGATTTCCGTTTTTTCGCGATTACTACGCCATTTTTACTGTAAAAAATATGAAAAAAATTGAAGATCTGGCGGATATCGATGTACATACTCCAGAATTTTTTCGAATTTTTTCGGACCAAATTCGAGCTGTGAAAAATCTTTTGAGGTTTAAATTGTCGATCTCTTATTAAGTTTGAAGAGTGACTAGCTTTTTTTTTTTTACAGTATGTTCATTGCGTTATTTTTGATTTTCTGTAATTTTTTCAGATTTTTCGGAAAGGTGCGCCATTGTTAAAAAAATCAAAAACTAATTTTTCAATGGTTTTTTGGGGGAAAAGTAACTCAATGTCAACTCAATCATCTGTGGGACACATTTTCGTGATCTCATGATTCTTTCACATAGTTAAAAATATTCCCTTATTTACTGAATGAATGAACAAATTCATTTTTGGTTTTATAATATTTTAGCTTTAATAATTTTTCATCTGTTTGAGAAGTATATCAAACAGATTTGAAATTACATAATGTAAAAAATGTGTACAACATAATGTATTCAGTCTTCATCACTATCATCATTGATAACAGGATTGACCTGCTCGGTTTCGAAAATTCTACTTAATACCTTTGCAGGCCTTATAATTTTCGCGCAGCAACAATTTCTTATTTATCTAAAGTTCAATATCTCGCGAAAATTTTTTTCATATTTTTTATAGTAAAAATGGCGTAGTAATTGCGAAAAAACGGAAATCCACGTTATTCCGAGTTTCCAGCGTAATAATATAGATAGAGGTTTTAAACTTGGGCAAACCAGGTTTTTGAGGTAGCTCTAAAATGTGGCGTATAGTAAATCCACATCGGTTCAGGGGCATGTTTCATGTGCAACCCCGGCTAGGCCCTTTGCTTTTCAAACTCAATAACAAGTAAAAACTTGTACACTTAACGTAATGTAAAATGCGTTCTTAGAAATAAATCTTAAAACTTTACTTGGGACCCTTCAGATGGTTAGATAATCATAATTCAATTATTCGAATTCGGATAAGACTCTACAGCTGAAAAACTCGACAGAATAAAACAACTTACCTGCATCTCTGAAGCACTACTGCAAATGCGTTCTGAATCTCTATGTGGAGTATGAACGTGGTTCTCTGCATGACCATTAATAATGCCATTAGAGCCAGTAGGTCCAGGTCCACAACGGGGATGCCAAATAGCACCGCCTTGCAAGTACATCTCTTCTCCGTCCCCAAAAGGATCTCCACATTTCGTACATCTCGCGCATGTTGGATGAAAGTGATGATTTTCACCAGCTTGTAATACTTTTCCACTTATATATCGACTGCAGTAAGCACACTTGACTCCAAACTGCTTCTGGTAATCTTTTTCACAGTACGGTACCCCATCCCTAATTAGATATCGAAATGAAAAAAGACTCTCAGATGTTGTAAAAACTCAGAAATACTGTGTACATTTCCTTCCACGTCAACGAAATAAAGTGAAATTTAATCTACGTTATCTAATCTTCGGACTGTTCAGTTAAATTGGAATGATGGTAAAAGACTAATCGATACATACTTGCCCATGTATTCTCCGTGCAATACAGTATCACAACTATGACACTTGAAGCACCAAACGTGCCACTGCCGATCCAAGGCTACCAAAGCTTGACCCTCTCGTAACTGCTGTCTACACCCAGCGCAGGCACCTGGATCAATCTGGCTTTCTAGTCCTGGCGGGGGTCCACTATTATTTATTGGAGTAGAAGCCTCCCGTACCGGTATACTGACGCATCGATGACACAATGCTTGCCCTTTGGTAAAAATAATTTTCACATATTACTTTGAATTTGTGAAAAAATATTTATGGTTTAAGGAAAAGCATAATTATTGAATATGAATAAATAGCAGTTTTTTCGGTGGATAAGCCAAGAAATTAATGATATAGAGTGCACAACACGATATTATGGTACGAAAAAGGCGCATGTGACAATCCTTTCAAGTGTAATATCAAATTAAATTAACTAAACTGTTTCATGCTCGTGAAACATTTTCGTTCTGCATAAAAAATGATTTTGTATATACTATGTTGAAATACTATTGAAATTGTTATCATGCTAGATGCATTTTGACTCATGTACACGTTTGTTCCAACTGTTATACAAGGTATTTCAGAGTAGTGATATCAAACTTTAAAAGGTTATAGGGGTTGCCAAGACAAGATATGTTTAACAGGTAACCCGTGGTCAGGTAGCCCGTCAAAAGGGGTTCAGAACCAATGCCCGCAGGTAGGCTCTGTAGCCAGACAGTCGAGCAAATTCACTTGAAATTCTACCGCGCACGCATGTCTCCTAATACATCAATTCCATTTGTTTAACTTCAGAGATTCGTTGACCGAATCCTTTGAAAATGTGCAAACAAAGGTGAAGTCTGTTGGGAAATCTTTCCTAGTAAAGACGCACAGCTATCCTGCAATTGTATAGCACTTTCCCATATACCAAATGAATGTTGCCAAGTGCCTCGAAAGTATTGAGCATTTCAAATTACCCAATAACTGAACTGAATAGACAAACTCTATTACACTTCCACAATTTTTATTTCGTTAACTCATTTCCCAACTAATATATGAAGACTGCAATAAGTGGTTTTAATTCTTTAGCATTAGAAAGGTAATGCAGCTACCGATAACCAGTACGCCAATCAATCAGCACCATAGCTAAGGGTCAGCAAGCAGGGTGCTCTTTTGCAGGGGGCACTGTTTCTCCAGGGTAAAAAAAAAAAATATGATTAGCCTGGTACCGTTAACAACTCAAAATGTATTTTCTGTATGTACAATATATAGGTATGAAGTAGAACTAGCTAACACACTCGGATGCCCTGTACTTACAGTTGGTGCAAAGGCACTAAGGCTATGGGATTCTAAACTAACAGACTGGATCACGTGGTGACATTACTACTAGTTGCTTCTTTTTTGCAGGTTTTTTGAAACGGAATCAACAATAGTGTTTTTTGATACTAGTGCGCGAAGGTGGCAATGCCCGCACAAGCGTGAAGGCGCAGCACGAGCCCGTAGACGAGTTGAAGGGCGAGTGTGGCGCATTCACACGAGATATGTATTGCCAACTTTCGCACGTGTATCGAACTCTATTTTTTGTTACACCTGTAATGGAAAGTCCGACATAATAAAATGAAACCAGTCAAAGTATCAAAAAGTCCGAAAACCTTGGAAAAGCGGACTTCTAACAGACCGCGCGAACCGTCTTTTTCGTACACCGCTAGCAATGTGCGAAGGTTTATCTTATACCGCCGGCAATGTGCGAAGGTTTTTTTCTGACACCCCTAGCAATGCGCGAAAGTTTTTCCCGCACATGTGTATAAAAGACTACTTTCGATGCTTGTAAATGGTGCATAAAAATGGACTTTCCATGCAGGTGTTGCAAAAAAATATTTTCGCTACTGCATTCAACATAATAAGAACAAGTTGTTCTATAAATGATGTCCAAATTGAATGTTCAAATCTAAGACTTGTTTTCTCTGCAAATGGCCCGTTTCTTTGTTATAAATGTTTAATTATTTATAGTGCTATAGTGGTTCAACTGTAAGTGCTGAACGGATAAACTGATAAATCCAAAAAGGTGCATACTTAAAATTTTGGTCTTTATTAATAGAATTTTAATAAATATCGTTTTGCTCACTTTTTTCCTATCTTTATTAGTTACCTACATAATAATGATAAAACATTCAGTAGCAGTATGAATGACAAAGTGAAGAAAGGAAAGCATATAGAAATATAAATTTCAATTTCAAATATTTCAATAACTATCAAGTGTAAAGGAGAATAACAGGCATAACGGTCAGTTGTTAAACGAAATATTTATTTCTTTCCTGACGTTTTTCGACAGTAGAGAAATACGTTCTGAATTCATTTCGCAGCTGTTACACCAACCATGAACAACTACATGTTGATTGTTAGAAGTCCAAAATATATGATAATCATCAGAAGAGAAATAAATATTTCGTATAACAACTGACTATTATAGTCGTTATTCTCCTTCAGACTGCAGTCAACAATCAAGATAAATTCCATCACTAACTATTGAGGGTAAAAAAAAAAACAAAAAAATGTATGAAATCATGGTGTAATTATACAGGGTAACCCAGCATCTAGTGACCAAACTGATAGGGAATACAGAGGCGGTCGAGGTATGTAAAAATTAACCCAAGGAACATGTAGTCTCCGAAGTCGCGTTCGCGAGATGTGACCGGTTAAAAAAATTTCACTAAGCGCCGACATGTAGGCAACCGAGTACACAGCAGGCAGCGGTTAGCGCCATCTTGTTGATGCACGCTCGACTACTGATGCGTACCTATCTCCGTTTAGAGCACACCCTGTATACTTACACCATGTGTAAAACCAATTTCATGGAAAATTTCAAGTAAAACATGTTTTGTTTTAAATATTCTTTCAATAGCACTTGTAGTTTAGTTACTATCGCAACATAAGCAGTGAAATTGTTTACAACGGAAAAGCAGACCATTTTAAGAAAAAAAATATTTTAGATCTGGGTTTCTCGTATCAGAAAACTACTAACAAAAAAAACTAAATGTAGAGTAATTCCGGGTGAGATGACCATAGGTAAGAGATGGCTCACAGTATAGTTTCTTATGTACTTTACTATATTGGACAATACTGTGGGCCATCTCTCACCTATGGCCATCTCACCCGGAATTACCCTAAAATGATCTATCGAATGATCTTGTTTTCCATACTCAAACGTACTTGGCGTACGGACTAAGTTTTATTGTCATTTTTAGAGTTGGAGTGCTGGCATTTTGATCAGCCCCAGGCTTCATAATCCGTAGCTACGGCATTGCCAGTTTTTTATCAACTGACCAATTATAAGGCCACAAGAGGCAGGTACAAATTATGAATTTATGTATTTTACATATCATGCCACCAGAAACTTAATTCTTTATAATTAAAACTGCTGGAGGAGTGAATAGCTTGGCATACCTTGTACCAATGTGACCTTAGCTCCTTGGCCAAGCAATGGTTGCCGGCATCGTTGACAGTGGAAGCAGTTAGGATGAAATGCGTGTTTTTCTCCAGCAGTTACAACATCACCTTCAACATACTCGCCACAACCAGCACACTTAGTGCCCCAGCGCTCGCGATAATCCTATATACAAAAAAATGATTAAAAGTGACCAAGTTAAACATTGTATACACGGTTTCAATTATTTTACATTAACTTCATTTTAATGTATCACCAATATTCTTAATCACATAATCATACATTTAAACCTTGCAGTATTTTATGTTTGAACCAGCAGTGATTTCGACCTATGATTATTTTATCCAAGAATACAATACTTATAGACAATAGCAAACCATATGATATTAAATACTGTGATCTTAATTGTTACCTTAGTACAATAGTAGGAGCCTTCACGAGCAAAAAATCCACCCTGAGCTAAACTGGAATTGCACTGCGCACACTTGAAGCAACCGATGTGAAAGTACTTGTCCTGCACTCGTAGAACTTCTCCGCTACACTTCTTATTACAAGCTTGGCAGAGAGTTTTACCTAGAAGAAAAAATTCATAAAAAATCACAATTTAAAATTTCTGTAGTTTGATAGTAGTATAAAACTCAATTTACTACACGTAAATTGATTGAACAAATTTGTCATTTATTTAAGTAGATTTACTGCAAATAGAGAAGGATTTCTATGCAAAAAATGAAAACTGTCTTTTCACTTTTGATCTACCCTTTTTACTACCCTCAAATATGATATTATAGATAATATGATGTTCACGGTCTAATATTGATATTTTGTAAGTGACGGGGTCTGGAATTGATTAAGTATTTTCCTATTTGAATAGAGATGAAGCAACACACTTCTTTGTCGACCTCACATAAGGTCATGATGAACATCATACAAAACAATAGAAAAATCAACAAACTTAAGTATTTCTTTAAGAAGTATATTAGTAATATTTCAAATGGATTAATAATGGAGTAAATTGAAGCACCACATAGAAGCATTGGTTTCCAAAATTCAATCTTTTGGGTGTTTAATAGTGCATTTATACTTTCCACGATAGCCTTGATGAATGAAACGAGAAGAAAAAAGACCTACATCAACGATTGTAGATCAGTAAGCGATCTGTAGTGCCAATACAGCTAACTGCCATACCGATAATAATGTTACCCTTCTTTGTTTGATGTATTGACAGACAGTAAATGTACTATTATCGACCAGGCACCACAGCAGTCTTCGTTGATCAATAAACTATGTATTTCACCACCGAACACTTGGCCCACTTAGCCCCCTGAAGCTGCAGGGAATATTGCCCAGAGCTGACACTCTTGAATAGGATGTAGTTACTCGATGTATATATAAGCCAAGTTGGATCTCCTACCTATACTTCCTGGTCTACAATAAGTAGGCACATTGAATGCACAGAAAATCTCATGCGCTGACTGAATTCTTCAGTCTATCGTCTAACAGTTATCTACTAAAGTGCAGGAAACATTCAGCAGCAAATTGAGTCTTGACACGTAATATATATACTTCACAGTTCCACGGTATACTTCAATAACAAATCATTCAATGCTATAACCTAACCGTAAGTTATCCTGACTAAATGTTACCAAGAAAACCTCAGTGGATAATGCGGACTTAATTGAAGCATTTACATTAATAAAATTATAAAATTTGTGACAAGTGCGTACTACTTGACAAAATACTGCGTGTAACAATACACATTTATTGAAAGCAGTAAATTATTTACGTACTACGTCACATTTAGTAAACTACCTTTCGCAAATCAAACTTGGTTTTTTCACAAATTAAAGTTCAAGTAGGAATGACTTTCAAGAAGTTGGTTTTCCAAATTATGAATATGTTTTGTTTATTGTGGTCTACTCAGATAATCCTAAAGGTGCGAAGTAACGATATTTCTTAAACAAGCCTTGTTACAGTAAAGTTATTAACTTCAACCTCATAGATTTTTTGGGAACTTGAAAAGTTGGAATTCGGGTATCGCTGTATCCCTTATATGTTATTATTAGCACTGCTGTAGTTTTTCACGATATGTCACGTGCCCGTTTTTATTGTATTTAAGAACTGCTTATTTTGTTGATTTCAACGTTGACTAAGGACGTGTACAGTGAGGTTCTCTATCTGCGGAACAATACATGCGCCTTTTTAAGTAACTAGAGTTACAGCTCGCATTTTAGGTTAAGCATCGTATCCGCTGTAGTATCAGCTGAAATGCAACAATCGTATGAGAGTTCAGTGATCGTATACCGTCACAGCCAACCCAAACGTTATCAAAACAAATAATATTCAACATTCTCAAAGCAAATAGTATTTGACGTTTGAGATGACTGGCAAGATACCATGCCAAACCTATCTCGATTTCTTAAATTCGGCACGACCTACAAGCACGTCAACTTCTCAATAGTTTTATATAATAATTCAACAGCTTTGGCATTTGAAACCGAACAACTTTGATCTAAAACTTTTTCGTGAACCACGCTCAGTTTTAAAGATGTCGTCATGACTCGTTTAAAACGGGATACCTTGCATACAGTGGATCCCAAACAAGTAATTTTTGCAATGGGCAAATTACTAGGACAATAAAATTGTATTACAGGCTTTATATCAAAGTTATCCAATATTATCATTAGTTTGAAAATTTCTCTAATTTTCCCAATCTTCCATGTGAATAGAGTTGTCGAATCCGCGGAGTTAAGGAGGTTGTAACGTCAAAATCATGACAACTACGTAAGCGGGCCAGCGTGCGGCGCGGCGAAATAGTGCGAGTGAAACGCGCGGTGACGCGTGAAGGTTCCTTCTAAGAGAGCAAAAGAGGTACAGAGTCGCTTATACCTCACAGTCTTTAGAATATTTTTCATATATGGCACGATGAAAACTTATGAACACGTTATCTAATTATGAAAAAAAATACAATACATGATCTAATAGGTTTTGATATGAATGTCAAATGTTTTTCTCAAGGAGGGGTACGACAATTTCACTTATTTTTTGCAATTTCTATCTAAGCATATGTTTAAGATACGAACTCCGAACCCTATTTTATCAGAAATGAAATAGTAAAAGTATATCAACTTTTAATAGATGACGTATATTTTGCGGATGAATGCCTCTTGTAAATATGAACAACTTATCTCATTTTTTAATTTCCGTTACAACCACCTTGACGTAAAAAAGGTTTCGTATAGAAAATTTTTTCGAATAAATAAAGTATAATGTATCCGGCAAAGATTTAACAAATCAGGTATGTCATGTTATTCTGAACAGCCGCGAGAATTTCAATGCTCGCGTACGCCGTGATCAGGCGTACTGGGCCACATCCGACAAAAAAAGAGAAAACATTCGACATTATAGATATAACACCGTGAAAGTCGACAAGGCACTCGACGACACTGGGAGAAGAATTTCATGACGATATTGAACAATAAAAATCAGGACTTTGTCGATTTCAAGATCCTGTTCAAGTTCCTATATATTCGCAGAGGATTTCGACATCCGTTGTATTAATTATCGCTGGCGGTTGACACAAATTTTCAAATTATGCAGCAGTAAATTGTCTCCAAAATAAAATTGACGAGTGATTATACAGTGGTTTTACCAATTCTGCGGTTCATGATGTGCTCATAGAATTTGGCACAGAGTGATCTGCCTTTATACTCTGACATGGTGTACTTTCGATATTTTTCATTGTTACGTACTTTTATCGTCGTTTAATTAATCAAATCGCAGATTCACTCATCAACCAATTGACGAACTCTACAAGTGTGGCACAATTGACCTCTGATATTTTTAAAAGTTTCAGTAATACGTAAAATTGCATATACTCGAGTTTCAAGTGGATAATTATCAATGTTTTACCCGTTTTCGGTATTTGCAACAGGCCTTCAATTGTTGGTGCAACAAGTAAGAAGGAGCGAATCGAGAGCAAATATCCATAACTGCGTAAACGATCGAAACCGTACACATATAAGTATCTAGTATATGCATGTATGTGCTTGTTGGTAATATATATCTATGTATAATGTATTAAGCCTTCTCGCTACAACGGTTTAAAAATACATGGTGACATCATAATAACACTTAACATGACGTCATATGTTGTAAACGCTGAACTCTTCATCGGACTGGCTAAATTACTGTTTCCGCGCTGCTATTTTCGTTTTCACTCTTTTTTCTCGTTCCTGAACTCATTCCTATATTTTTTAACACATGCGAAATATATGTGACCGAATGCCACTATAATTCTTAATGATATGTTAATACAATTCAGACATGGAGTTAAATAGGATGCTGTCAAGTGGGGTCAAATATAATGACCTAATGCACTTCTGAGGTCGGCTGTAATGTCAGCTTCTAGCAACTGTGTACGATTCTTACATACGTAGCCTCTTATAATTGCATATTAACAAATTTCGTATAATGCTAAATGATCAGTACAAGGACACCTTTACGGCGTTTTTGTCATCATACCCAAGGTACTTGAATATTCCGTAACATTACGTACATTTCCCCCAAAAACTGGTAATTGTAATACGGAAAAAAAATCATGTCTACGAAGCGTATCGTAATCTCAGACCTAGTATTAGAACTATGTTGAACATTGCACTGACACACGGATGATAATGGTAGGAATTCTCACCCTTTTTGAAAAGCTTCCTTGTATCCTCGGCACTTTTTGTCTGATTATTATTATTATTATTAGCCACACCTATACCGGGAGAAGGAGATTTTATATTTTTGCTCTCCATCAAGGTAAGCTTTTCGTCCATCTTGGTCTTCATTTGGTATACGCACACACACGCACGCTCACACACATGCAGACTTACATAAGTGCAACAGGATTATTGCTGAAAATGACATATAAACCTAGGTGAATCGTGTCATATCATGTCATATATATATACACACACACAGACCAGGAATAAGAGATTTTATATTTTTGCTATATATATATATATAGCAAATATATATATGGATGATATACACATATATACATATATATATATATATATATATATATATATATATATATACTGATTCACGCAGGTTTATATGTTGTTTCCAGCAATAATCCTACGGCAGTTATGTAAGTCCGAAGGTGAGGGACGCACGTATTTCTCGAGGTGCGGCGGCGACTCCACACCTCGTCTGCCTCGGCTCTAACCCGCTAGCGATAAGATAAAGGCGTGAAAAACAATCCAAACGATTAACTGTTATAATTGGTAACTCGAGGTTACCTCAGGATGTACGAAGCTCGCACTACCTAATACCGTTCTTGTGAATGCAGCAAAAATTGCAGACTGAAAATACCCACTCGAATCTTCCTCCTCAATTTCGTGCAATGTCCAATTGCTTCGTAATACAACTAATTTGCTGCAGGATAAACATGGTTGGCCTGCGCACCATCCGTCAGCCCACCCTTCTTCATTCAAACTCCCAGAATTTCATAACGCGACTTCACAACCGACTTGTTTTACGTGACGATACGTTCAGACATAACCGCCATATCGCAAATTACAATGAGACCGAAGTAGTTGAAGTTTGCAGAATATGAGTATTTTTTTCATGATTACAGTGTACCAAATCTCAGACAATCCTGCAGTTGCGAAACAACGATTTATCGTCCCAAAATATGTATTGTTACACTAACGTAACGTGTAACTCCACGTCACATAGAACTCCAACCTCATCTCATTCGAGGCACTGGATGTATGAACATTTTTCGTTTCGCCATTAGACATGATTGATTGACGGAGACTGCGTATGCTTTTTCATACAAGTTTTTGACCTTCGACTATGTTACACCGGGAAGGATTATTTATAGTTCGGCTAACGGTAAAAATCACAAGAGTCTTCGTGTTCAGTCGGAAGTAAAAAATTTTGAGATATGCGATGATAAGCAAATTTCTCCTAGTTGTGACATCATTCGTGTTGATTTTACCATTTTCTGATATATCGTAGCATATAACTCCCCCGAACTGCGGATTGCAAATATAACTTTACAAATACATAACGTTACAAATACCACAAATAGACATTCGATGAAAATGTCTGTACGAAAGATGCAATTACAAAAAAATTACATGCAATCATTAGTTTTACAGGTGAAACGTTGAAAAAAAAATGTAACACGCTATTCTCTTTTGAAATGAAAACAATTTTACATCGAAATCAATCACTATTTGTTCTTAGTTCCATCGACAGTTTGATAGTACTTGCTAATAACGAACTGTATAAAATATCCAGTCGCTATCTGACTCTAAGTTAAGATAAGATTGCAACGTCTTGAATTACAAACTTCTCGCAGCGTAGTGTGTAATAACTTGAATATGAACGAATCGTTACATTCATGTGGTTTTCTCTGTAACCCAGTCATTATGAATAGCGTCCGTTCGGTTCTCGTCCTAAGATGCGAATATAGCGAATTTGACACCATCTGCGTATACCACTACAAGAACATCTAACTACATCGTGCTGAATGGTATCAATGGTTGTGGCATTCGGTAAGACATCGGTTCAGAGATTCATTTTCTACAGACTTAGAAATCTCTATTTTAGATCATAACATACCGTATGTATTTGTGTATAATAATAAACAGGAGGTTAATAACCAGCACGTTTACACTGGGCACGTACTAAACTAAAACTATGTATCGCCAACAAACATGCCATTGGCAAAGTCTACGAAACCCTTTTATCTTATCAGATTCTTCGAAATTTAGATAAAGCAATTTTAAATATAGCTTAAATAAACCCGTCGTCCACTGTGCCTGAACGTTACGTAATGTGCCGTTTCAATGGTATAAGGTATGTACATAAGTGTAGGTAGGTGGGTACGTTTACGTGGGTCTATAATGGCCTGTATCGTGTATATTACACGTATAACGTCTGCAACTTGTTAGCACAGACATTTTTAAACTTTTCGATCTTTAATATGGGGCATTTGACGTAAGGAGGATAAACCGAAAAAACAAGGAAGCATCGCGTGTTCGCAAACTGCGAATAAAGTGGTTCGTCAAATATCATTATACACCGAAATCCAACCAAATCTGTAATATTACCCGTTTCGCGATCCAGAATCGCCGTATTTCTACATTGCGACAATACAGCGTTACAATGATTCAATGGCATACGTGCACCCCTTGTGCCATAGACATTTGGAGATACATAGGGCACGAAAAATCAATAGCCAATTTTGAATATTGATTCAAAGTTTTTCATACTGTAACGATTATTTCGGGTCAGTTAGGACTCCGAGACCTCTATTATAAGTGCTACGTGTATACACGTATCTAGGTTCCTATACATACGGCTCACAAATATAAACGCGCAATCCGTGGGAAAAATTAATTGATAATAATCATGGTTACGACTGTAATGAATGATATGAATAAAAAGATATAATTCAGCTAATGCATAAATTCGTGGAATCAACTACGAACTGAAGAAAAGCTTTGAGAAAATGCAGTGAAAGAAATTGAATTAAATGTGCCCAACCCTTGGAATAGGAATGCAGGTCAGACGTAAATAGCAATACTAACGTAAAAATGGGATAAATAATAGGGAATTGGGTAAACCAAGACAAATAACAAACATAGGAAGGTCAATCCAAGATAATTTCCTAATTACAGTATTGGTACGGATATAGTAAAAACATCAGTCACCGTTGACGCGTCTCAGTAGCAGAATATTGTGAATAATAGGTAGGAATGTTAGTACAAGCAATCTTGTAGGGGCGTATGCAGGCTACAGTTAAAGCCGGCACTTGGACTTACCCATTTTTCAACCCTTTACAATAGTCGAGACACCAAGAAAAATCAGCCACAAATCTCAGATAGTCATGACAAACCACGAATCACAATTATGTAAAAAGATATTCTAATCTCACATAGAAAAATCATTTAAAGTCGAAGAACAATCATTTCACGGCACGTTCGTTGTCCGACATCACTGCACAGTTAGAAGCGCGCAGGCAGCATGGCGAGTGGGGACAACTGCTATAGAGGGGGGCGACATAGGGAGGGGAGGTGCTATGTGTCACCGGGCATAATTTCAATCGAATTTTGATTTCGTCTATGAGAATTGAAATTTCCAGGGTATTTCTACAGCTGTTAAAAATAACCATCGCTTGGGTCTTGGGCGATGGAAGTGACAATTTTATCGCTTGCATAATGCGATACGAAATATGCTGCATGTACCCGTCTAGTCTAGTCTTATATTTCTCGACCTCAAACCCCTACCTTTAAACACATACGTGACGCCGCTGACGGCCAATGGGGTTCGCCTGTGACGATTCGGCACACTTTTCATGAACTCGTGTGAACCCCGGTGAGCAAGTTTCTTACCGGTAAATTTGAAATAACCATTGTTAGGTTCGACCAATTATTAGATTCATTCACCATGTTAATTGCGTATTCGACAATTACCAATATCCTTACCAACATGAGCCTACTCCAATCTTAATATAATTTTAACTTTTAACGGTAAATGAGTGTATTTTATTTGACGTTCACTTAACGCAACCATTGTTTCACTTGCGTTAGAGACAAAATCAACTACTGTTTCACTATAAATTCGGTTGGGAAACAATTATATAAATTATATAAATTCTTTCGAATACTAATTTTGCACATTGTTTTTCAAACATCGATTATTTATAGTGCATTTTCCAATTTTACTATCAATATTCCAGAAAATCATTAATCAAATTTCAGTTTAAAAATCTTTCCTGCTAGCTTACCTTGCATGTGTCGTTGTATAGGACAATCGTAAAAAATATTTAAAAAATATCGTTTTAAATCACCTTACGATACGAAAACATTTCTTTTTAAATCTGTTCTTCAGTCTATAAAAATCCATAAAAGTAACAACGTTGTCCTTTTTTTTGCATATTCTGTGAGCCAATGGACGAGGAAAGTCCAGAGAGAATATACCACCAGAGTTGTAACGAAGAAGGGGCATTTCTGGATTGTATTGAATTTTTACATCTGTGTGATGTATGTACAGCAACGTCTCAACGGTTAACAGCCTAAAGGCACGTATTCATAACATAACTTTTATACCGACATTTCTGAATTTGTGTTCGTTCGGTCCTGAGTTTTTTTTATTTCTTGATTTGTGCAGTGGTTCAGATTTAGCATGAATCGAACAAAACTTTCACTGTGAGTGATATTCCACTGTCAATTAGTAAAAACACAAATAGTTTTACACTGAACGTTTGAAAACACTGAAAGTTTGAAATTTTCGAAAAAGCTTCAAATGAGTCCTGTATATACTATTTTTGAAGAAGATAAAATCACAGGAGATGGAAATAGTGTAAAATTTTTCATGTTAATTTTATCCATAGCTTATTTTCTACGTATTTGTATCGCTGTAATGGTTATACGATTAGCATTGTTCAATTTACATTGAGTGGTTTTGGGTTGCACCATGAAAAAATTTCTAGATTTTTTTTCTCTTTTACACTTAGTTATTCACGATAATAATAATAATAAAATTTAATATAGAATTATTTTACATCGATATATTATTCAGTATAATCCATTTCATATAATCTATATTAATATACCGTTATATATTGTCAGTCGGGTCTTTGCGCGAAATATGTTTATATGTGTAGAAACTAGAGACACCTAAAATAGATGATTCATATTTTTTCTTGTTTCAATTGAACAAATATTACGCCTGGTTCAAAACTAAAACAATATGACATTACCTATTCTAAGGTACATGCATCTATACAGAGTGAATTTAACCCTGCATATTACAAAATCAGTGAAATTCAATTGTTTGTAATATTTGCAACCATCTTTTTCAACGAATAAGAAAAACTACGATCCAGTTATTCTAAGCGTCTCTGCTTGATGCACATATAAAAATGATATTTTTTTTCTCTCGTGCAACAACTCAAATGATAATTTTTTTACCGTTTTTTTATTCGGCCAAAAAATTTCAACGGCAATAAACAAACTCTAATACAAGATTAACAAATTTGTTTTTCTTTTCTTCATATTTTACAATTCTATTTCTCATTTAATATAATTCTCATCTCATCGGCAACACCGAAGAGGAAAAAATCACATAATTTTCGAGATAGCTTATACTATGACAATAGCTCTGGAAATATATAATTTCATTTAATCTCCATCACAGGTCATATTCTCCAAAGTTTACACTCTGGATAGTAAATAAACTTGAAATAATAATGTTCGTAATTTTTCAACGTAGACACCACCAATGGTATGCGACAGGAGGTATCCAACAAAATCAGTATTGTTAGATGAGTTTCCATTAACTAACGAAACCGAGTATATCCGAATAAGATCAGGAATTGCAATGTATGTATCACAAAAATTATACAGATTCCAGCACTTTTATCGTTGCTATACTCGTAGATTGTACCGTAATAATCGAGAAATGAATGATTATTTTAATACTTTTCTCTATTTAATTAATATATTCGTGAGTTTTTAAAAATTACTAAATTAGATCACATTGTGATTGCAAAACGACAGTGCTAACAAGACTAGATCCTACATTAGTTAGTAAAAACGAAGAACGAAGTAAGCAAACCTTGGTAAATAAACCCACGTTTTCTGCGCTTTTTGTACTTTTTTGATTAGTGTTATCATTTGAATAAGTAATCACTTGTACTACGAGTTCAATAGCCGGTATACAAGCAATACGACCACAGCAGGTATCATCTCTTATTCTTACTTAGTGCTGATCTTTTGCTTCCATCCTTCTATAATCGCTATGTATTCAACACCACCGATAAACATGAGACTATAAAGCCATGTGAATTAGTTCACCTGTACAATCTGTATACATGGCAAATATGCGATTCTATTCACGTAAAATAAACAAAAAGCCAAGAAATTCAGTTATCAGTTAATATCTTGCCCAAAGGGAAGATCAGTATGCCTATGGAATTCATTGTATATTGAACGTGACCTTAAATCATCATTTTTGTCCATTTCTCGTCTCTAAGATCCGCTTCGCCAGTACCAGTACTGAAACTGAACCTCTAATAACGTATAATTCTTATTTTGTTACTGAAATAGAATCTTAAGTTATACCTTTCTGACGCTATGTATTCCGAAAGAAGTATCGAAAAGTCGAATCTTTATTATTTTTATTCAATTTTCCAAAACAAAGTTTATTAGGTAGTTGATGCCATATTAAATTGTGCCTATTGCTCTACAACAAATCAATTTATTCATTTTCAAATGAATCTTTGGAGTATCATTAGATCAAAGTTTGAAACTTGCACGTTCAGAATGCTTTCTTTTAATACTGTTTCTACAATATTTTGTTTACGAGCACGGTTATACTTCATTTGAACTTTCAGAATCATTACAGAATATTCATTTTGAAGAATAAATCTTGGAAGTATCGAAAACTTGTACCAAATACCATTCAAAAATCCATCAATCAGCGGAGAATCTTGGCATGACCGTAGATATTAAAAAATCCGATTTCAGATGACAGATTTGAGATGAATAATAGTAAAACCATAAATTGGCATCCAATTATTACTAGGTTCGAAATAGTCAAATCAGAAGGATGTAACAAGAAACTGAAAATGCGTTATGATTTAAAAGAAAAGTATAAACATCGAGTTCTTAGTTTCTTCTTCCCCTAGTGAAACTGGATCAAATCGATGTATCAGTGCAAGGAAGAAAATAAAACGAGTTCAAAGGAATAATGCATTTGTTGCAAACACTTGAGTCCGTCTGCTCATTACTTAGTCTGTACGAACCTAGTATTGCATTACAGGATATTGAGTGACGTAAATGACAATGATCTTTCATGCTCTTGATTGCGCAATATTTATAAAGAAAAGAGCGTAAGTTATGTCCAAGATACTGTATACATAGATACTACGTTTTCTCTAGGACGGCTGAAGTACCACAAAGTGGTGCGTAATTTGGTGAAATTACCTAATTTCTAGTTCAACAACGAATAAAATTTTCTCATATTTTAAGATGTAAAAAAATCTTAAATTCACCAACGATCAAATATTCTTAAATTTTTTATTGCCGTTTGGCAATATATACAACTAAACTATGCAGGTAAATGAAAGAAATATGAAACCATCGCTGACAGCAATTCGAATAAGTTAATAAGTTAATGAGATATTAATTTGTAATTATTCATTGTATAATCGCTATTGCGAATGAATAAGGATTCAAATATATAATGAGAGGGTAATTCTTGAAGTTTTAAACTCCGTACTTGCACTGTATACAAGTCATATTACGTACTCTATGATTCTAGGCACAGTGACTTGGTATTTCCATATCGCTGCACCCGTGCAGACGTTTTTACCATTCTAAATTTGCTGACTGGAGAGAAACAAATAAATTTTCACCAAGTTGCATAATTTTATCAATTATCTGAGCTTTTCTTATTCATCTTCCGTATCCCCATCACTGCTGTAGTCTTGTAATGTTGCTGGTCGAGAAAATGGAGCATTGTTCATCTGTCTGAAAGAATACGGGATTTTCTTGTTGGTAAACTTCCCATCATTAATAATTATTACGTTTTTTTCTGGTATTGCTTAACGATTCACCATTTAAAACTGTTCAAAGTGAAAATGGCACAATAGGTATTTACTGATCAAATATTCAACGGATAATGAAATTTAAGCATCTGTAACTGTATACTCTAACTCTATCTCCTAACAGATGGAGCAATTACTTATTTTTCAACATTAAACATTGTAATTTTATTTTTCATAATCTTAAGTTATACGTCATAATTGCTTTTTACATTTCTATTATAAGTTGTATCATAAAATTTAAATGAAAGAACTTGATTAATAATTTCATGATTATAACAAGATTATAGATTATACCGAAAGCATATTTATATCCATGTTAATTAAAAGGGAACGGTATTAGAAATAAATGAAAAGTGCAGAAAATAGGACACAATTTAATAACTACCTAAATTGTCACAATTCATCATCTTCAGTCAAAAATTACTATAAATCACAAGATGTTATCAAATTTTTGCTAAATGAAGCAGATTTTTATGATTTGATGTAAATATTGCATAAAGAAAATCTCTAAACTCTCACACGTTCCTTGGACTTTCCAACAATAGTCAATGTTAAACACTTTAATTTCACAATTGCTGAAAATCCTTTGCGAATTTTTCTTCACTTCTTGTATCTTTGAAGACTATTTCTTTCGAATAGAATGAAGAAACAAGAATAGAATTTTTGTACATTCTACTGCATTCAAACAGAACCTCAGATCAAATTTCCAAGTACTAATTATATCACTTATGGATTAGTAGCACACGTTTAATAATTACGGCAAAAAATTAAACCTTATTCAATATCCCGAATTAAATAGACAGAAAATAATATTGAAACACTTTCAACTGATTGAACTTATATCGTGGAAAAAATTGTGGGCACATACAAATATTAATTTTTAGTTTATCCAATTATTTGAATACTTCGGCCTTACTTTTTAGTGGTTTAATTCTAAGTATCGCAGTCATTCGTTACCATAATAAAGGAAAAGTTGAAAGAAAACACACGTTAAATTAATATTTTTCAACATAATAGACTTTATCATTTTTTACCATCATCGTTCTTATCACAATTTACTTCCATATGTCAGTATGTGTAACTCAATAGTTTCCATATACTCACGCAAGTCTTCGGTAATGGTTGAGCCACTCTTCAAGCATTTGCGCGACTAGCAGGGGTTTTTTGTGAAGTTTTTGCTGAGCTACTAGAATACCGCCCTCTGTTGTGCAAACGTCGAGCCACTGTTTTAATATGGTTTCCTCACGGCCAATTTCTTCAGAACTTAGGAAGTGAATCGGTAAAAGCTTACGATCACGATCCATTAATGGCATAAATGTTGTTTGCATTTGCATTTGTGGCATGGCACCAACACCGCCAACTCCGACATTAGCATGTGGAGCTAATGGTGGGATTCTTGATGATGGGTATGGCTCAATTGGAACTAAAGCTGTGAAGTGGCCACGGGTATAACCCAAAGCGATTGGTGATCTGATACAAAACGATGGTTCCCACAACAATGGTAAATAAACTCCCTCAAATCTTGCGTAACCTGTAATTATCGATATTTAATAAACTTTTTTCATTGCAAGTAAGTCAAAACCGCTGCAAATTAAATAATACAAGGTAACATTGCCAAAATAAATTATGGGAGATTGTGAACAAGGCAAGGGTGATGCAAAGGTCTGAACTTTGATATAATTACTTAACAGAACTCTATGTTATTTAAGATTGACTTTGATTAAGAACAATGTGCATTTTTTGTGATTTTATAAGTACTTTTATATCTCAAAAGCCCCCGAGAAGAATTTATAAAATGTCGTGATAAATTATCATTTTTGATAAATTCATTTATTAAATGTATGATTTGATCTCATATTCCACTCGATCTGATGAAACTGACCTATATCTTCACCTCGAAAACTCTTGACGTATTTGACACCATAAACAATAATGGGTCTTCGCAATATGTGGGCTAATGCAAAGACATGCAATTGCTCAAGTGCGCTACCAGGTTGGGCTGCAGTTGCTAGTAGATTTTCCCAATCTTCTTGCCATTGAGTTTCTTCGAGAGTGAAGTCTAACATCCGCGCTGCTTGCGATGCTTCATATTCCCTCCAGCGAGGATAAAAACTGGCGAATGAGACGAAATTATTACATTCCCACGATATTCTGAATAGTTACCTGTTTACATTTCTTGTACGATATTGTTAAAGTAAGAAATTATCAGTTTAAGCTGTAGAACTGTGAAAAAACAGAACGTGTTTTACTCCAGTATGGAATTGTGAGCAATATCTAATGCTAACAGTTAAGAGATCATCAAAGTTTGTAAACATTGTTAAAACCGACTGGAAACTGATACATGCCATATGTTTTCAGACATTACTATTTGCTTCAAATAGCTCATATAACGTGAATCTTGTAGATTTAATCAGATTTCAATACACTTAACCTGAAGGCACTGTAAAAAAATGCATATACTAGCAAATAAAAAGTAAAGTCTAACGCACCTCCCAGTGGCCTCTTTGGCTATACAGATGTTTCATTGAAACAATATGTTTATTGTAATAAAAAGCTTTAGCAATTAAGAAAAAAATAAACCTATAAAGTCGAAAGTGGCATTTTTGTTTTTATTGAACTTAATATTGGTGTAGATTCTCACTGTTCTCCCAATAAATACAACACAAAAAAAACAAAATTAGTGCTGTTTCTTATCTTATCACAGTGCATGACATTAAGCCCCTGTTCTATGACCATTTACCTTCGTATTATATCATTCAGATTTTATGACATTGGAATACAAACTTTAGGTATACCTTGAACCTAGCATAGGATAAATTTGTAAATTGACATATTTACTTCAATATTGAAAAGCAATCCAACCATACCAATGAATTCATTAAAATCATCATTTAGTGAGTTTCAATCTTAAAGTATAAAAATGTAACATACAAAACTTCAGCATAGGTATGGTTTAACGATAACATACTTACAATTGTCCACCCTGCTGCAGTGAATCAGCTAAAGCACCACGTAACGTATTATCCCTATCGAATACGCCCCATGTTGCCTGCATTACGGAATCCAACAAACAGTCACCGGCAGATCTATTCCACAGAGCGTGTAATCTACTTCCAAGTCTTTCAGTTACTTCTAATGACCAATTCAAGGCCGGTGGTTCTCCACCTCCACCTTCCAGCTGTTGTTGTGCTTCTCTGTCAAGTAACTCTTCAAGCATCTGCTCCTGAACTATACTCGGTAGATCTTCAACCTTCAATTGATCAAACTGTTTCTTAACTTTAATTGTTACTGTAGATATGTAATTACCAAAAACTCGAAAGAAAAACAGATAAAATTAGCTCAAACTATACTTTGATTAGATCCAGGACTTTGTGGATTTTCTGTTAGTCATATCGCACCCCAGCGACAAGGGTGGCACAACTCAAAAATTGTCATTTTTCAGTAGAAACAAATAACTATGAGTAAAAGCCTTGCATGCTTATGGAAGTTACTTGTTCTTCTTTTCTCTGTGACGACCAATTTTTATACTACAGAAATGTCGCTTTTTAAAATTTTAGATTTGAACTTTGCAAATTCAAACCTGGTTCAAACTTAAAAATTGACAATTTTTGAGTTGTGTCACGCATGTCTCGAAGGTGCGATATTACCGTATTGCTCGGAGTATAAGCTGACTCCCAATTCTAAGACAGTATTTCAGGGTGTTGTTCTTAGTTACCTGGACGGGTCCACATACAAGACGAGCATGATTTTGGCAGGTGCTGTCAACGACAAAAAACCTCGGCTCATATTCAGAACAATACAGCAATTTCACTAGACACGGGCAGTCTTTTGTTCCCAAAATATTAATAACAACTATTCAAGAAGTCTTTACTTGGAGGTCATTCATAGTAAGTTTGTTGTTGATATATTGATTGAACTGACAATTGTGAATTCAAAGTGCTTATTATAGAATGTGAATTTTGTTACTTTTAGTAAAATGAGATTCAGGAAAAACATATCCCTTAAATGTGTAATTCTTCAGATTCAACCTAGCTTCAAAAAACTAAAGTTTGACAAAACATATTGATAGATCTCCATAATGTATAATTCTGTCAAAGTTATAGATCATTTTTTCAATGTTCAATAATAGCAAAAATTGTAAGACATTTTCTGTCTAACGAAAAAGAATTCGAATCTTAAATCAAAGGTTGCGGTGAAAATGAGTAAAAATTTTAACACAGTGCCTCCCAAATTACGAAAATTTGACTTGAATTTATAACAACTAGTAATGATAGTAACCTCAGCAGGTAGTGCGAAGGTAGCCATGTCCATAACAAAGCAGCATGGAAAAGAACCTTTTCGGAGTCCAATGCTATTTGTTACATGCCGACGAATTTGTTCTGCCAAATCTGGTGCCACATAACTTGGTACTCTCTTCACACCCGACCCGGACCCTTCGATCTGTGCCAACAGTGTAGCTAGAATATCCTCTCTTTGGAATCTGAAGATAAAATTATCTTCAATTATAAAATATACCACCTGAAATAAATGAAGAATGAAATATCGAGTGAAGTATCGAATGTTTCTTTAAATATTTTGGAATTGGGTATAACCCAGAAAATATGGACACATATTTTCCAATGATGGTCTATAGAATAACACTCATCCATTTTTCGAAATCCTGCAACTATGAACTACCATACATAAAAACAACTACTGAGTGCAATGTACAAATGAAGAATTGTCTCTACCCAGTTATTTACATGGCAGCAAAGTTAGACGCAGGCAATGGTAATAAAATGTCAATGAGAATCATCGAAACAATCCATAATAGTATGACCACTTTGTGATTTTGGAATTTTCTGAAATTCAGTAAACTGTAATGAAATAAAAGACTGATATTTCGAAATCTCAGTTCCTTCCAAATCATTGTAAATATTTAAAAAAAAGTTATTTTTTCCCCAATGTTTCGTTACAATAACGTTACTAACTTCAACCTCATAGATTTTCAAGACGAATACATTGGTAGTCAATGGAGCGATAGTCCTGTGTCATACTGAACATCTAAAATGTTTTTAACCTGAATGTGCTGTGTGGAAAATAATTCATAGCTACATAGTAAAAGTTTTGTAGTAAATTACTACTGCATATTTGGAATCCTTGAAAATTTTCCAGAAATTAGAAGTTGTAGAATGACTACACAAATTGGTGTGCCTCGCAGTACGATTGAATTTATGTTCAATCCTGCTATCAGTTACTCGTAGTCATAATACGCAATAAATTGTTTCAATACCGTTCGCAAATGTAAACATGAAGAATGTATTTGTCACGTTTTTCGTTCTCAAAAGATGGGTATTGCTATAAATTCTACAATATTTGTCCCTCTTGTTTTATTGTTTGAAAAGCCTTACTTTTGTCTGTAAGTTTAGCACTTGTGCATTTTTTCTTTTGTTATTTAAATATTGAATTAATTCAAAATCTTCCTCAATATGCAATTTAATACAATATGCAAACATAAACTTCCATGCTCACCGAATTGCCAGATGAACTAGAGTATGCCCAATGTCAAAAGCGCTGCTTCTGTTCAAAAGGAGAACTTCGGAATGCGTCAATTGACGAGCAGGGTCTCCACCGCTTGCCAAATAAGCTTCGACTGGTGCATTATCACCTTCAACTATGCCGAGGCATGCGTTTAACCAGCACCAGTCTGTATGACGCCTAAGCTGTTTTAATCTGCGTTCATATTCACAGTTGTTGGGTGATTGTGGAGCTGGTAAAGTATCGTTTCTTTCATATCTATGAGAACTTCTGTAACCATAAAATACAAATGCGTTAATTTTCTGTTTCATCTTTCTATTTCATCTTTCTGACTTCACTTTTTAATCGACCTATCATTATCACTATCGATATAATATGGCATCAGTTTGAACGGCATCCTATAATATATTGACTTAGTAATTTTATTTCATAAGCTTCACAATCCTAGAACTTCGAAATAGTATTGTTGTACTTTCTTACTTTTCTTTACTTGAATGAGCAGTATGAGTGATTTCTTAGCGTGTCAATTAAAAGTCTGATGCATTATAAAGTATACAACTTGATTAAAATTTAAGAATACTTCATTTCATTGTACATTCAATTATTTCTTTTATTTCTTCGTTTATCACACGGTATTCTAAAAGTATGTACAAAACGAAATAAATACTGAAGAATCCATATTTACGTAATTTTAATCATCTTCTATTGGATTACTACTGTAAATGTCTCAATTATTGTTGCAATAAATGGCTGAAAAAATATATAGTAAATCAACAGCTGTGTAGTAATTATACCTAGTAAGTTTTATAAACACGATTTTGCAAGCCAACACATGTACCTTTTGGCTACTGCCAAGTTTTCATCTCGATGAGCTTGATGGATGTACGGAGTATGAGGCGGAGACGGAGACGGAAGGCCTTTCTGACACTGATCCCGGTCAGGACTGGGTAGGATAAGTCCGAGATTAGTAATGGATCTTTCTCTTCTTTCTTTTTCCTTCTGATGGGCACACATTATACATTTCGTAGCTTTTGGCCAGTTTTCATAGGTACACGACGGACACGACCATTTCTCTTGCTGCGTATTAGACAACGGCATATTCAGCTGCGCATAGGAGTACTTTTCAGGATGTAAATTAATTAACGGAGAATTTATCTGTAGGTTTGACCCTGGGTTAGGCGGGGGATCGCCCAGCCTTAATGGTGCTAGTTGTTCGTGTAGATTTGAGGCTGTCGAATGTATAGATGTGGAGTGATTTACCAGTTTCTTGTGTCCACACTGCGCACACCGATTTGTATTTTGATAATTGAGGTAGGTGCATAAGTCACAGGCCCATTTACCTCCTGAAGGCAAATTTTGGCTGTAATTTTGAGGGCTTAGGTTGCAAAAGTCTGTTGACTGACTTATTTGAGGTACTGGACCAGACGCTACGTTAGAACCTGATCGCTGTGGACTTGGATCGCGCAAACGATAAATATCTTCCCCGAATAAAGGCTTTGCCCCTCTGCACATTGTACATTTCAAAGATGAAGGCCAATTTTCATATGTACAATACTCGCAATTCCATTTACCCTCCGTCTGCTCACCTTGATTATTCATTTTAATTCCCTATGATTGTTACTATCACTTTTTTTTCCTTCAACTTTTTTCAACTTATAAAATGATTCGACTAATCAATCAATACTATTGCTTTAAAATCTTAATTTGGTAATTTCTGTCACTAACTAACGGAGATGGATCAAAGTTGTATTCTTTAAAGAAAAGTTTTTCCTCTGCTTATATTACCAAGAAAGCATTTGTTAGTACAATGGGATGATTTTTTTTTTTTCTATAGGCCTTTTTTCTTGAATTGTTCCTTGGGAATTATGCGGATTGTTAATTTATTGTTTTTCCATATCTCTTGACGGCTGATGTCACGTGATGAACATTTTGACAGATTTTGACAGGGTAGAAGCTGCTGCGAGAATATTAAACCACCAGCAGCTGCAGTTATCTGAAATATTGGAGAGAAAAAAACATCAATAACTCTCTAGTTATTCAACAACAGAAAATGATAAAACACTTTGACATATAAAGATTTAAAAAATGTACATATGAATAATCAAGTATGACAGACAGTGCGACTTTTTCTCTAAGCTTTAACTCCGAATAAAACCAGTAAAGGAAGAGAAAAGTGAACAATTTATGGCGATACATGTTTTGCTAAAAAAAAAAAAAAAGAAGTGTTAAAGCAATAATGACCATCAAGTTCCGAAAGATGAAACAGGAGAAAAAAAGATATATTGTAAGAGTTTCCCACCAGATTTTATCAAAAAATAATAAAATTATGTACACGTATCGAAAATCAAAACAAAACAGTCTGGGGAAAAAGTATTCGTAAAAACGAGGAAAACGGTTAACCTTGACCTGTTCTCTTCACTACAGAATGGATTTCAAGAGACGTTGGTTCTGCGTAATTCCTCGCCTCGGAGAGGATACCCCAGATCCTGGTAGAATATCTCGTTACATGCCAGAATACTCCATTCGTTCCTCAAACTGGTTAAAGAATAGGCACGAAAGACACTGCTCTGGGCCAGCACCCCACTGCAACGTATTACGTGCACTTTGACAAGGGTTTGCGTCGTGCGTTTCTTTTTTTTATCGCCTTTTCTTTTTCACGTTGCGAGACAAAAATGATAAATAAGCATGTCGCGAATAATGGAGCGTTAAATCAGTGAAGACTCACTTCTCGCACGAGAGTTACTCACGTCTACGAGATGGACATCGTATTTCCTCGGGAACTTCTATGGGGAAAGTAGGTTTTGACAGTCATTCGCAAACAGCCAGTGGTGCCAACCTTCGTCAACAAATATTCCAATTCTGCAATAATATTATACGCAGTCGGTCTATCCCTCTGTGTATTTTGCAACTTTCAATCATGCAGTGCTTGAATATTTCTCAAATATTTTGTCTGTTTTCAATTATTACACAACGCAATGTCAGTACAACAAAATAAAGTACATTGTCATAGCGTTTTACTCACCACCCGGTATATGGCTTTTTAGATTGGCAATGTTACAATCGACGATATCCGTATCCTACTTTTGAAGAACGTTTCGACGCTTACCTCCACTTTGCATCTGACATTCGCTACTTATTATTAGATATTTTTCCCCAAATCCTTACAGCCAATTCTCAACGTTGTCGCAAAACTATCAATCCTCATCTCAAGACGAATTGGATCGCAAGTATCAAGAGATCAGTGAATCGAACACTTTCACATTGCATGATGTCAAACCAGACTTAGCCAAACGTAGACAATTTGCGCTAGTTGAATGACTGTGTGCCGTGCATGTCTAATTCATTTATTTATATATTTCTGGCTCTACGCCATATGGGTCTTAGCCTAGACATTTGACCTTGACATTTCCTTGTCAAATAATACATACAACTTCTCGAACAGCTATCACTATTGTTCAATCGTCGAAGATATGATTAATATGCAAGTAAATAACCAAGGAACTATTTCCCTACTCGCGCGTCGTCTGCTGTTATTTTTTGGTACAAAATGATGTCGCAAGATTAAGCCAGTTGAAAACTTAACCCTAAAAAATCGTCTTTTAAGTAGCTTGTCGTTCCCTCTTTGGTCGGTCCATTTCAGTACTTATATATTTCATGAATAATAGGAATTGTTAAAATGACATCGAAAATTTTAATATTATATGGAAGTGAAACTGGAACGGCTCAGGACGTGGCAGAACAAATTTGGAGAGATGCCAAAAGGTTTAATTCATATACTCTTATGTCTGATAGAAAAAACTCGAATCGAAATGTAACATAGTACAAATGTGTACATAGTATTTCAATTTTCGCATAGAATTGATAACAACTACTAATAATAAAAAAAGAAAACACGTCTTTCTCAATATACTTTTCAAGATGAACGTGCTTTTGTCCATTTGTAGATACAATTATTTGTATAAGATTATGATACTTGCGTTATTGAATTAAAGTTTTTCTCATACACTTATGAAAATCTTAATTCCATCCTTGGTTTTCAGAGTTGGTGCGGACTGTTCTGTCATTTCAATGGACGATTATGATATAAAAAATTTGATTTCCGAACGAATAGTTATATTCGTTGTTGCCACAGCTGGTCAAGGTGACCCACCTACAAACATGAAAAAATTTTGGCGCTTTTTATTGCGGAAAAACTTACTGGCAAACTCGCTGCACAATATGTATTATGGAGTACTAGGACTGGGAGATAGTTCCTATGTCAAGTACAACTTTGCTGCGAAAAAATTAAGTAAAAGACTAGCTCAGTTAGGTGGAACAGAGATTCTATCCATTGGATTGGCCGATGATCAACACGATCTTGGTATTGATGCTGTCACAGTACCATGGATTGAACAATTATGGACTAATTTATCTACATTATTTGATATTCCTACAAGAATCCCAATGAGTGATAAAAATAACATCATCACCAAATTTAATGTCTCTCTCATTGATAATTGCAGCTCTGTTACTGCAGAAGATGCATATTCACGCAACGATATATATAGACATGAATTATATATGAATCATGATACCATCAAAGTCGGCAGAGTTATTGAAACGACTAGAATGACTTCAATCGATCATTTTCAGGATGTTAGATTGCTGAAATTTCATGTCGAAAATGCCAAGTATGAGCCTGGGGATGTTGTTTACCTGAGGCCAAAGAATTCTGCTGAAAAAGTACAACAGTTTTTTGATGTGTTAAAAAATAATGGAGTTTTTTTACATCAGAATATAATTGTCATTGTAAGTCCTTCAGAAATTCAAATTCCTAATATATTGAAGCAGAAATTAACTCTGGGACAAATTGTGGAACAATATTGGGATTTGAATTATAAGCCAAGAAAATATGCAATGGAGATCTTGAGTCTAATAACTGAAAGTGAGTTAGAAAAGGAGAAATTAATAGAATTCACCACACCCAATGGGCAAGAAGAATTATACAATTATGTTAATAGGCCTAGACGAAATATTGTTGAAGTTCTAAATGATTTTCCAAATGCCACAAAGAATTTAAATATTCAATTATTATTCGAGATTATGAGCCCAATAAAACCAAGAGCATTCAGCATTGCATCTAGCTTGAAACATATGCCAAATGAAATCGATATTTTAGTCGCTGTTGTGCAGTACAAAACAAAACTTGCCGAGCCTAGACTGGGTTTGTGCTCAAATTGGCTTGCCAGTTTGAACCTAGGAGACGAAACGACGCTTTGGGTTCAAAGAGGAACTTTTAACTTCAATTACTCTAAACCGGCCATTTTGATTGGACCTGGCACTGGTATTGCACCATTCAGAGCATTTCTATTAGAAAAAAGAATAATGAAAAACGACTTATCGGATTGTCTGCTTTTTTTTGGATGCAGGAATCAACTTAAGGATTATCATTGTAAGAAAGATTTCGAATTGATGATAGAAAATAACAAGTTGAAAATGTTTTGTGCCTTCTCAAGGGATCATGATCACAAAATGTAAGTGTCTCACTATCAAATATGAAACGTGACTAAATAGGATTGTTTGTACTCTATACTTAATTTCAGATATGTCCAGCACAAAATACGCGAGCATAGGAATATTTTTTGGCAATTTCTTGCAAACGGGGCAAATATTTATTTAGCTGGTAGCTCGAAGAATATGCCAGGCAATGTTAGAGAAGAAATTGTCTCACTGGTGAAAAAATTCGGTGAATTAACAGATGCTGATGCTGAATGTTATGTTAGTAAATTGGAGAAAACTGGACGCTATCAAACAGAGACTTGGAGCTAGAATCGTTATCATCGAAGATTGGATCAAACAAAAGTGTCGATAATAGAAATCATTAACTGATGACTATATATAAACCATATTTTGTAGAACTACCTACCTACCTTGAAAATGTGAAACACAGAATAGCAGAACAGATGGAAAATTAATTTAATACAATTCCTAAAAGAGAAAATCATGAGATACTATGAAAAAGCGTTATAAAAGAATCAAGATGAACAGGTATGCAGAATGAATGTTATTTTCCAGAATTACGTAGATGAAACAAAGTTAAAGTTGATTCTGCAAAGAAATTGTATTGAAATATTGACAATTAAAAGAGTAGCGTAATTTTTTCACGTATTTCACGATCTACAAATACTTGCTCAAATTTAAATGCCATCGACTGTGATCCAAAGTCGTCAGGAGTGGAACGTCAAATTTGACAAAATGTTACTATGTGAAAATAATCTTTATAATGCAATTCATCATTCATATAATAAGCATACGCTACTTTTGTCAAAATGGACGGAAACTTTTTTTGTAAGTGATTGACACATTAATGATTCATCGACCAAATCTCATATATTTGTTACAAATTCTAGTTTCTTGTTATTTCACAGATATTTACTGTTTGGGTAAAATTTTTTTGTTTCTCTTGCGCTATAGTAAGATAAGTGTTGAGTCTAGAATCATTTTTTCACTTACCAATAGACCGTTTTAAAACAGATTCGTTTTAATAATCCACCAATTCAAATTTGGTAAAAACACTGATCCCATGGTGCGGAAAACAATCTATATTGATCGTTTTATTATTTTAAATAGTTACATCTACGGATTTGGTTTCTTTCCAATTTTTTATATTTCAATTGTAATGAGCAATTTCAATTCGATCCAATCTGCAACACATAATTCCGTCTATCCATTCCTAATTGATTCTTCTTTATTGCGTACAAATTTAGAAAATTCTAGGTGATTTTATCGTAACAAGTTAAATATAAAAAAAATGGATGGAAAACGAATCCGTAGACATACACTGGAAACAATAAAATAATTAATTTGATTCAATTTGATCGTACCAAATCAGTTTTCTTTGAAAATTTATGTTGTGCTTAATGAGCAAGTAACTATACTTAAACACTGGTGCATTGACTCAAGATGTATCACAATTGCTAACAGAAAAGCCTGAAAGAAACCCATGATTACGTTTTTCGTGGCTTGATTTCGTAGTGCCCTTTGATACGAATATTGACTACGGTTACGCTAATTAAGATTTGTGTGCTTTTATAGGATCGTGTGTTAAACGAACTGACATATAATTGCACTGATTTAGGGTCACCTATGCTTTGCGTGCTAGCGGCTGAGTGCTTCAAGATGGCCGAATTGGTCAAGACGGCTTTAAATCCTAGTTTCAAGAATTCACTGATTCATATTCCTAGTGTTATATTATCAAGATTTGCAGTCCCCTCGCAGTTAGTGCAATGGACAGGAACTCAGAAAATTATAACCCACGGGTTACTTTTTCGATTATCACAATCGGCCAGGGTACTATACCAAACGCTGCTGGCCCACACAGTCATTGCCAACGGCTTCGACCCTATCCTCTACATCCTCGTTCTTTGCTACTCGGATGAATATTCATACACTAGATTTCAATCTTCAAAAAAAACTGGGATCTCACTGATAGAAATGGTCAAGGGTGAATCTACTGGCTATTCCTCCCCCTCCCGCTGTTCGGGTCTCAGTAAGGGTATTCCAATTTTTTTTGTTACTTGTTCGTTTTGTGTTACCGTAATGTCTAATCTTCAACTAACCGTAGAGTGAAAGCGAGCCAGGCAGATTCTAATTCTAATTCACCTCCTAATAAAAGAGGAACCGACGTGATCACTGCCTGGATTCCATCCTCCAGGGTCTGGGATTATAGATACAGGCAGGGTGACCATTCCCCATACCTGGTTCAGTTGCCATGAGCTTTGCGAAAATTGTCAAGGGCAATGGCCTACTCGAAGGCGTCACTAGCATTAAAGCCTCTGGCATCAACCAATATAGTATCTTTAATAATATCGAGGATGCGAATTTCTTCATGGGCCAGGATATTTATAAGGGTAACCCAACCTTGAGAGCATACGTCCTCGACAGCTTTATTTATAAAATCGCTTTAGTTAAAGGTGTCGTTTCCTCGCTTTTGAAGGGAAAAGTTTTAGAAAACTGTACGGTCTTAGGTGACTCAACTACGGAGGTATTGTATATAGGAAGCATTTCGTGGGTTTTTCGAGCTCCAGACGGTAGCCCTTCCTGAAAAGTTGGCTATTTTTTTCAACGTAAGGGACGTGCTCCCTTACCTCCCATCCCTTAAATTGTGCCGAAAGTGCCTCTACTTCAGACACGTTGAATCTCAGTGCCGGAGAAAAGTCAAATGTATAGACTGCGGCAGTTTTCATAATGAAAGGTCTTGTTGGCTTCATAGATCCATTTAGAATTTTCGCTGTGAACTGCGAAGGCAGGCACAGAGCGTTGGATCGGAACTGTCCGATCTACTTTAAACAAAAGAACGCCATTCAAGCAAAATTAGCTGTAACCAAACTCGACGTGACTGTTTCAGTTATGAGCAGTTTTTCAACTACACTCACCCCGCATGTGATGTGCGATGCCCCCAGTTACCCCATGGAAACCGAATATGTTTTATAAACATCTCAATCCATTCCCTACCCATATGAATCTACAATGAGGATGATGAACTGGGCAAAAGCGGAAATTCGAAACTCACTAGGGGACTTTTCTAATTTTCTATGCCAAAGAATCGCCAAAGAATTCCCTGGTTCTGAAAGAATAATTGCAATCATCAAATCTTCAGAAGAGGTCTTCAGGCAGTAACGCCATCAGCTACATGGTGACCACACTTAATTTACTGCGGTGGAATTGTCACAGTATTTACAGTAAGTGCAACAATTTTAGAGGATTCATCAATGCTTTTAATGTTATTTGTCTCACAGAAATCTAACTTAACTCAAATCAACTTTTAACCCACAAGGGCTTTAACACAGTAACGAGGGACAAGTTGACTCCCACCCTGGGGAGGGGGGCCGACTGGCCTTCCTCATATCCAAGGACTTATATTATCAAAAGTTGGACCATCTCCCTCTCCCAAACAAACTGGAGTGGGACATGGTCCAAATCAAGCTTTCTGACTCACACTTGCATATTCTAAACGTTTACCATCGTTCTAACAAATTTTTAACACGCCAGAGTAAAAGGACTCCAGGACTTCTTCCTAACTTTACACCAATTTAATAAGCTTATCGTTTCTGGTGACTTAAATTCACACCATGCCCTACGGGGCAGTCAACTCCTTAATCAGGATGGTAAATTTTTAGCGGAAGCATCTAAAGATAGCAACCTCGTTCTACCAAACACCGGGTCCGCCACCAGGATTCATGCTGAGCTAAATAGATGGAGTGTTCTCGATCTGACCTTTGTGTTAGCCGCTTTCTCCACGGGGACCTCATGGTCTATAATGAGAGATTCTTTAGATAGTGACCACTTTCCTATTCATTTACGACTGGAGGAAATTAAATTCCAGTGCAGGGAAAAACTTTTTCTCAGCAACGTGGAGTGAATGTCCTTTGGGAATTTCATTAAGTCACACTCCTCACTACTCTTATCAAAGAAGAAAATGTCGATATCGTATATAATTCGTTTCTTAATTCTATATATGACTTCCTTCTGGCAGCACGGGCGAAAGGTTCCAAGAGGTCTTCCACACCCGAAAGTTGACCTCCTGCAGCGCTGTGGTGGAACTATGAGTGCACCAAACTGGTTGTCTCTCGCGGAGCAGCAGCTAAGTGCTTCCGGAATAACCCCAACAACGAAAACCTAGAAGCATGTAACAAACTTGAAAAGGAGGTTTAGAACTACCTCAGAAATATCAAACGGAAAAGCTTCCAAAAATTCTCTTCTTCCTTTGGCCCACAGACGAAGTTGGACTAAATCCAGGGGTCTATAAAACCCTTCCAAAAGAGATTCCACCTTCCTAAGTCTATATCGTAGAAGTTACGTAGAAGTAATCTTGACCTCGTAAACAAAGTTTTCCTATAACTAAGTCTTTAACTTCTTACTCCCCGGAGGACCCGTTCGTAGTCTCAGCCTTCAACGATGTTTCTATCCCTACGTGGCGGAAGAGTTTTCATTTTCCGATACGGGTAATTTTGACCAGCTATTAGATAGCAACCTACTAACTCTGGAGAAATTGAAATGGTCCGTCTATACCTCCAAAAATAGACCTCATAATTAACCAAGTGCTCAAACGCTTCCCTCCCGAAGGACTATATTTTCTTTTATCCTTCTTCAAAAAAATCCTTAGAGCACACGATTTTCCATCTCACTTTCCTCAGCAATCCTCAAAACGCTAGAACAGATAATAAACTTCGAGCTGCTTTGGTGGGTTGAAAACTGGCAAATTCTGCTAAACTGTTTTTATAGTTTCAGGAAAGGAAAATCTGTTAGCGACAATGCCACTGTACTTACAACGGACATCAGATTAAATCTTCTCAAGAAGGAGCACTTTGCTGGTGTATTTTTCGATATTTAAGAGGCATTTGACAATGTCATTCCGAAAATTCTCATTCAACAAATAACTGCACTTGGCATTCCAGACCGGATCGTAATTTTTATGAAGCATGTCATCTGGCAAAGAGTGGTTCATGGTAGGGCTCGGGGGGCTGACCTTAGCGTCAGGACAACGAACGTGGGTCTGCCCCAGGGTTCAGCCCGGAGTGCTCATCTTTTCAACTTACTTAAAATGCATCTTTTAGAACACTGGCCATAGCACAAGAATCCTCACCAACACTGGTAATGTGGTAATTTATTCCTCAACAGGACCTACAAGTGACCCTCATGAAGTATCATCCTCATTGGAATTGATGAGCACCTGGCTCCTTCGCAGGGGACTAATGGTAAGCTCAAAGAAAACTCAATTCTGCATCTTTTCTAGGAGACCCCTCGGAGACAAGTCAATACACATCCAACTGAACGGTTCCTCAATTTTGGAACTCACCCTCGATCAGATTCTCAGGTATCTATTTAGATAGGAAACTCCTCTGGAAGTTCTACATTGAATTTAACAGATTAAAGGCCATACAGGCTGTTGCGGTTCTCAAAGGTATCTCGTCTCTTACATGGGGAGACCACCCTTCCACTATCATCTTGTTATACAAAGGTTATGTCAGAGCTATATTAGACTGGGGCTTGTAGTTCGTCGGAGACGCTGACAGGTCCCATCTCTTAAGACTTGAATCTGTCCAAGCTTTGTCAGTAAAAATCTGCATGGGGTGCCTTAAAACCACTCGTAATAACGTAATCATTCATTTCGGAGGGATTCCCGCACTCCAGGTCACAAGACTAGGGCTTACAAAAAATTTCATACTATGAACTTGCTCTCACCAAGGAAACATAATCATGCCAAGGCTCCAGCTTATGGAAATTCTAGTTGAGAGGAGAGGACGAAGTTCTAGCTGCCTTGGGTCTTATATTTTTAGGGTACGGTCCTTGATTCCAAACTTAACATCTTGGGTTTTATACTCGAAGGTACTCCCTTGTTTTAATTTAGAATATCTGGCGATCTTCGCTAAGTACGATATGAACAGGTCCATTGGTCAAATAATTAAAGGCAACACTTCTCTTCTGACAAAATTTAATACCCTTTATGAATCAGAATTCCCCAACTTCACTCACGTCTGTTCTGACGGACTTAAGGCTTGCTCCCCCCGAAGGGAATCTGCAGCCGCTATACCACCTAATTATTCTTTCATCTTCTCCACTGAGGCTCATGGAATCTCTGAAGTCCTAAACCTAGTCAAAGACAAGAGCTACGTGAAGATATTAATTTTGTCAGGCTCCTTAAGTGTCCTCACCGCCCTGAAGGCTCCGCAAACAAAAAATACGTTTAACCCCATTTTAATTACTAGAAAGCAGAAATTATTTGACATGTATAATCTCGGGGGACAGTGCTATCTAGTGTAGGTTCCCGCTCACACGGGCATCCCGGGATATCAACTAGTCGACCTTGCTGCCTGCTGGGTGGGTGACCAGATCATTGAGTTTAATAACTGAATCTACTGGGCGGATTTGAAGCAACGCACAAGAAGTTCCACTGTATCCGCCAGCCAATCGTATATCCTTGAGTCAGGTCGTTGCAAGGGTGTTACTGACTGCTACCTAGTTAATGAATTTCAAAACTGACCATGGTTCAGTGGTCTCGAGCTTGGCAGGAACAAGATTACTCTATTTGATCGCATTAAATCTAACCATGCTAGAGCAAACGAGCACCTGGCCAAAATGATCTTGGTGTCTTGACAGGTATGCTCGTGCAGTCACCCTGTCGCCTTAGCTATTTGTGTTTTTTGGGAATACCCCTATTTTAACTTCCCCAGAGTCAAAGTCAAGGATTTGTTGCATAAACACAAGATCATTCCCACGTTTCCCTAGTTTTGGCTGATTTTATCATCAATAATAACCTCAGCCTGTAATAACTGATATTTCCCACCAGCTAATACATTTTGGCATAACTGTTTCAGTATATTTCGTTTAATTTGTTTCTGTTCGTTATTAATATGAATTTAGCCGACAAACCATCAATCTAATCTATTCTAATTAACGTAATCGTTTGTAGTTCGTCTGTAGATGATTGTAGTATATTTAAAATTGTTTGATATGAACAAATTTTTTTGAACAAAATAATAAAAAATTCTACATGTATCTAGCCGACAATCATATATAAAGTTCAACATTTTCTATAAATTCTGTCACGTGTCGTTAGAGAATCGTTTGTAGGGCAATAATTTATTGCTGCAAATATTTGATAGTAAACCCCTTCTTCTGATTTATTAAAATTATAAAATTATCGGGGTTATGACGTCATCACTGGACAAACCATAAACTCAAACTGATACGAATCGGCGTGTCCATCCAACACGGTATTTTGAGGTTAGGGGGCTTATTACGGTTCTCGAATCGAGTGAAAATGACGAAAGTGAATAGCTCACCCTATTACCGTGAATCTCACGAGATGAAAAGACGAAATTATCCGCGTGAATAAACTCGACACGAAATTCGGTGTCGAGAATCGTTCTGCGCATGCTCGTGAGCGTAATTTGCTTGGATTTGCCTGAAAGTTCCACCGGTTTCATCAGAGAACGAAGATCACTCCATATTTGTTGGTTAAAGAGTGAAAGTTACTGATACGTGGGAACTTGTACAATGAATAATTTAGTGATCGTGATTATGCAAAATCGGGAAAATCGAATGCTCAGAATACGACAAACACTACGCGATGCCTCAGACCCATTCCATATAATTTACATATATTTATATTATTTATTATATATTTTATATATTGTACTTCTGTCACGTTCATTTTCTTCAACAATTCTTTCTGACATTCACAACAACTTTTATAGGTTATCTGACAAAATGGCGTCAACTTTCGTGAAAATGTGAGATCCCTATACCGGAAGTGCCTAGTTATGTCACATTTTCACTCGAGAGATCCGTAATAGAGTGACTAAACTCATGTGAGATGAAGATGTGAGAAGTGTGTAACATCCGACCAGAACGTCCGTATGTTTTATCGACTATTATTACTGCATGTCACTTTTATCAACTAACCTAACTCAAAGTACGAGAATCTTGTAACCATAAGGTATTAAAACAACTGTCTAACTATTTGAAATATCCCTAGATGGAAATAACTATGACATTCACTAACCAAAGCTTAAGAACCATGTTACGAGATCTTCGCACTACAAAGAGCTATAATATTATTATACGTTATTATATACCATTATCATATTAACACCATTATATCCAATTATTATATGTATAACACTCGACAATGCCATTTGTGCATTCCGAGCTGAGAGCTACACTTAAGCAACTTACGCCATACCATATGGCCTGGAGTATAGAAGACTGTAAAATCATAGATACGTGTATAACCAACATAATGTAAAGATAGATGCACTGCTGCAATAATCCGTACAATAAAACCAGAGACTGCAAAACCATCAAATTATGAATACCAATTATCCAGCATGAATCATACTTTCCTCCGTAACGCCGTATTGTAAGCAACACGCGCAGCGTTTTGAAGGCAATACAGATCTCCAATATGGAGCCATACAGAGCTCCATCTACAGAGCACATTAGGAAACTTAACGACGAAACGATTGAAAGTAAATCAACTCGCAAAAGACTCAAAGATGCCTACGTGGCAACGCCCAATAACAGGCAACCAACAAACATAAGAACAACGTTCCAGTAGCTTCCAAGCCGATTTATATCGATATAAGAATTAATAATTACAGAAGAGAATTATATACGAAAGCACACATGTGAACCTGCTCTAAAACTGCGAATTATCAAATTGTTAAATACCCTAAATCTGTTAAGATAGTTATAGCACAAACACCTAAGAATATTCGCAGCAGCGCGATCCTAATAATGTTGAGCAAATAGCAATTATGTTTCATAAGCAATCGCTATTGTACTCCAGGTGAATAACGACAGTAATCAATTATAATACATATGCAATTTTATATAGTTACACGCTATAAAATTAATAAAACGAGAAGTAACCGATATGGCAATCTTAATATATAGACTTTGTAACGAACAGGATAGTAAGAATATTTAAGAAGTAAACTACGACTAGAATCCAGCGCATCGTGACCCCGAAAATGCACACGGCACTAACGTACACCACGAAACATGGGTTACCTCTAGCGCATACGCACTGCGATTACCATATTAGGAAATAGCTGCTAAAATCGGCCCGGGTCCTAACGCCGACAGGGGGGAAGAAGCATGGTAGCCGAGGGGCCAAGGGGGGCTTGTTGCCCCAACACTAAAGCCCACGCCGAATGGAAAATTACAGCGCAACGACCCTACACCTACACCACCGCACCAACGCAGCGTTATACCATATGTAAAAGCTTGCAATATAGTAATAGCTAAAGAACTAAGATCACAGGCTTACATGCGGTGAAGATGTCGTACCCTAATTCTAATTCCTAGAAAAAAAGGGAAGGTGTGCAAAAGTTAACAAAAGCTAAAGAAGGGGATCATTCTGCGCAACAATCAACACCTATAAAAACGGCGAACGATCATCGGCTCGTCCTCTTGGTTTCTACCACCAGATTCGTCATCTTGTTTCGGTACAGTCTCGCGGTAAAATCCTTTTGCCTTTTGCATTTAAACTTTTCCTACAACGTTACTCTGCCCAAAAATCCAGCGAGCTTTCAACTCCATTTTGTCAGATTAATTTAAGATCTTACACTAAGTAACCCCGTTGTTTGTGACTTGAAATATTGAACTTATAAAATAAATCCAAATCAATCAAAGTATCCAAATATATGAAAATCAGTCATTCCGTTAAACCCTCTCACCAATCTACGCTGCAAGTCATCATGTCCAGATTATTCTCAAAAGGTAAGCCCATTAATTAAATCTTTCATCCAACAATTACTCCTTCCTCGGTTCGTTCGATTAGAGCGACAGAATGCCCGTTGTCCGGTGTATTTCAATACTTTATCGGTAATTGGTGACCCAAACTACTGATGTGAGTCTAGCTGTAGCTGTGCGAACGATTCCAGTGTCTAGCATCTGGAAATTTCGGGAGAGTATAAAACTGGAGGACCACGAAGAGCGGTCACCAGTTCTCCGGCAAAGCGCCGAACTGCGTCACCGAAGAGAAGGATAGTCAAAGTTATTATTCCAGTTGTCCGGCATAGCGCCGAGCTGCGTCATGTTGTAACGAGGCGTTTCTCATCTAGAGAACGTTATCGAATTCAGCTTCACGAGATTTAGAGAGGAAATTCAAGGATAGAGCTTAGTCCGAAATTTAGTAAAGAGTATAGAAATTAGAGTCTACGATAGCCCGGGACCTCTTGAGGAAATATTGAGAAGACCCGCGTATTTAACGTTTGAGCTGTAGGGAAGTTTAGGAGCAGCACCGACGAATTCTGATAGATTTATTATTTCTTTAATTTTGTTTTTAATTTTGTTGTCTACGGTTATATTTTGTAAAACCTTATGTTTTGTCTACCAACAAGGATCATTGTACTTGGATTAATCGCTGTTAAACATACGTTATAGTTAAACACGTTCTCGTCTGTCTCGTTATCAACACATTACTCAAACATATAACTTTACCGTGGAAAGGGGAGGGAAATAAAACCAACAGCCAGCCTAGCATAACTTTAGTTTGGTCAGAGAAATTAAAAATTGAAAGGGTAAACACAACATCTACACACTACAGTCTCCTTACATCCCGCATGCAGAGAAGAAATTCTTACTCATACATAAATCGGGCACAAGAAAACAAATTTGAACTCACTGGTTATGAGAGAAATTAATGACAACAGAGTCAGGGCGGCTAGGTGGTCTAGTGGAGTAAGTCTCCGGTAAAGCATCTCTAGATACCAGGTTGGATTCCTGGCTCCGTCGTTAATTTTTCAAATTCACTAGTTGTTCAAATGTACATATTTTCAACGAAATTAAAAATCCTTTGTAGCTTCTTAGTTTAACCCGTATCCGGCAAATTTGAAAACTGACTGGATATTATTGTGTAATATTTCTTATGCTCATACACAGCAAGTACACCTTTCAATATTGCCACTCTGGAGATAATAAGTTCTAATTTTTTATCTGCAGCGTCATTAAATACTACGGGCCAAATAAAAATTGACTTTCCTATTGTTTTCTCAAAGTTTTGTGCTACTATCAAAACTAATACGTCACTGTCTAGAAAAAAAACTTAATCGCATTGTCAATGTTTCTCGCTTTAATATTTGTGACATAGTATCAATGAATAATATCTACCTGTTACTTACTGGAAAATGGGAAAATCGTTGCGTCCGTGCGCTCGCACGCAGCGATTTTCCCTATCCCGATACACATCAAGCAGTTCAAAACAGCCGTTGACCGGAAGTATAAATAACAAAAGTCACACTATCAGTAGTTTATCTTATATCCTACTAAATATGCAAAAATATTTTTCTAAAGAAAAGATTCTCAATTCAAAGATAAGCCTTTTTTAATTGTGGTCAAATTCTTATGATGGCATAGCAATTTCCAGGCAGTTCGTGAATTTACCCGCTACAGGCGAAGAATTTTTATTTTCTCTCATTAAAATAAAGTTGTATTAAATTGTGTTAGTTTGATATTCAATTCTCACCTCATGAATAAACCCTCAACGATCGATTTAAGTTGTTTCCGTAAGCAGTAATTATAGAATACAGAAAACATATCATTATCACCATATATAAATACAATTTTTATCGTTACTCAATTATTTGATTCAAAGCTAATAAGATGATCATTGCTTGTGCAATTTGATTGAATTTACAAGGGCACATAGGCCGAGTATGGGTGAAAAAGAAAAAGTGTGCCCGCCAAGTGCGTAGCTCTTGGAATGATGTTTCGATATCACGACACGAAAAGCAAGGTCCAACTTCACGACCTGTACGTGCGGGGAGGTCGTGCTTGCTATTTTTCCTGATTTCACGGCAAAGATTGACGATGAGTTTTTCATTGTAAAGTAATTATGGCACTTGGCGGCTTTTTTACATTTCAGATGTTTTTGATTTGGATATTCTTCAGTCAACGAGTCAACGGATGGAATAACGAATATTCTGTCACCAACATTTTTTTGAATTTGGCGGCATTTTACTGGAAACGTTACCGACTCACGTTACTTGCAATGTTTTGTTGACTTTCCCAAAAACCGTGTGGAAGTAAACAAAAAAAATTACGGAGCAATTAAGAGCAATTATACGGTACACGAATTACCCACGAATTTCATGATTTTCGAGAATTCGCGGAACACTTGGCCACTGCCAGATATACGTTTTCATTTTTTTTTTCAAATTTCTCGAAAGCCGCTTGGGAGCAAATAATAAAAAATACCAAGCAATTTGGGAAAAATTTTTTGACACAAAATTTAAGAAATTCGAAGGATTCAGGCCAACTTCACATAACTCCATAAGGCTAGCAGTCTTAACCCCTTGAGTGCCAAGTCAATTTTATGAAATGTGCCCAAGGTGCTAAAACTCAAACTTAGAGCAATTCATCTGAAATTGATCACCCGGGGGTTCTTGGGGGCGCTGATCACGAATCCGATATCAGATTTGCAAAATTTCAAGACGGCGGCGCGCTACTGCGCATGCGCATTAGTATGACTGATCTATACTTGAGGAATAGATCTGGAATTGGTTACTCGGGGATTTTCAGGAGCGCTGATCACGAATCCGATGTCGGATTTGGAAAATTCCAAGATGGCGACCTACTACTGCGCATGCGCATTAGTATGACTGACGTATAATTGAGGAATAGCTCTGAAACTGGTCACACCGGAGTTCTTGAGGGTGCTGATCATGAATCCGAAACCAGATCTAAAAAATCCCAAGATGGCCACCCACTAACGCGCATGCGCATTAGTATGCCTGGCGTATAAACGAGGAATCGATTTGGAATTGGTCACTCGGGGTTCTCGAGAGCGCTGGTCGCAAATCTGATATCGGATTTACAACATTCCAAGATGGCGACCGATTACTGCGCATGTGCATTGGTATGGCTCATGTAGAATTCAGGATTCGCTGTGGAATTGTACACTCTGCGTGCCCGCAAACTTCTGAATCATCAATTCAGGTATACCATTGCAGTCACATTCATACGGAATATTCTATCGCATATGTCCATTACTGGGTCAGGATATTGAAATTTTGTGAACTCGATTACATTCCCGCGATCAGCACTCCCAAAAACTTCCAAGTTCGAAGACAGCTCAAGTCCTCGATTATAAAGGCCTTTTTCCAATGCACATGCGCAGTGGTGGGTCTCCGTTTGAGAATTTCGCAAATGTGGTATCGGATCCATGATCAGCGCCACCGAAAACCCCCGAGTGACCAGTTTCGGAGCAATTCCTCAATTATACGCCAGTCATACTAATGCGCATGCGCAGTAGTAGGTCTCCATCTTGGAATTTGTCAAATCTGATTTCGGATTCATGATCAGCGCCCCCGAAAACCCCCGCGTGCCCAATATCTGATTATTTGGTGATCATTTCTCCCGTCTACTTCACTACTATGTCAGGACAAAGATTTCTTGGAAATGATAAGAACTATAACTTTGTAACCGCGAGATTAGTTTCCCAGCATGGGCTATCAGGAAATGAATGATGTGATCCTTTTCAGCATAGCCCAAAATATAGGAAAATACGCTTTAGTTACGGGTGACATATTATCAGGCGTTGCTAGAGCACTTATTCATTAAACAAAGATTCGTGATTTCTCGGCACTTTGGGCCAAGTCGAGAAAAACAAAGATCTTTGTCCGCGGCACTCAAGGGGTTAACGCTGCGCGCTGAGGAGAACAAATATCGGTAAAACAGAAGTACAGTCAAAATCACTTTCATCAAGTCATGTGATATAGGGTGCGTTCCAACATTAGCTCCTGGGGCTGTCAACAATCTTTTATCCTTGCTGCACTACTAAGTTCGTGAGTAGCTCCACCTCTGTCCTAGGGAGTTTTTAGCGCTGCCAGCGAATTTCGGTTCGCTCCCAATAATCACTCAATTTGACTCTGGAACGCGATTACTATGCGCTTCAGCATATGTTATAAACAACGAAACAACTGCTTGGCCAAATCCATACAACTTGGCATCACGGGCAGTCTTTGCTCATTGCAAAAATGCTCTCACAATCAACTAGGCGCACGGGCAATCAAGAAACGCTTGGCCGTGCGCCCAGTTGATCGTGAGTATTTTTCATTTACGAAATTCTTGTATTTCCTAGTTCTCCTCTAGCGACGTTAATATTGCATGAAAACACTCTCACGGTGGCTCATTTTACTCCTCATTCTTTCCGGAATCGTGCATAGTATTTCAGGTATTCACTTTTTGGCCCCTGAAATACGGGAGATGTGGGAGATAATAGTACATAAAGACATGAGTAACTTTTTCCTGAATTCCGTTGCAAAAGAGTGATGCACCGTCGAAATTTGAACCCATTCCATTCGTTTGTTTATTTAATATAGGACAAAGAAAGGGTAAGCTTGGTCGGTCGATAAAGGTACTACATGACCTGAAACGCGCATCATACAGATAACTCATACCGATATTTGTGCTACTCGGCGGTAGGGAACCCTGCAAACTGCAGCGTTCACTCAAAGACACTCGGTATGCATACCTATCGCAACTATCACCGTTGACCACAGTCTTATAGACAGGTCTGGGCACTCCAAGTCCCTTCCTATACAGGGTGTTCCTAAATTGCCTCCCACGGACTAGCCAGCATGATACCTCGTTAAAATCCAACCGAGAATTTCTTTTCTGGAAGCTCGTCCGACGCATAGTTTTTGAATCATAAGCGATAGCGCTAGGCCAATCAGAGTGCACCATTTCATCTAGATTTGCCGCCACAGAAATTGCTGTTTTGTTCGTCTTGGTGAATTATTATTATTCGTTTATGAATTAAATATTGGCACCTCCCTTCTCTCGCTGCTGCACCCCTTATGCTTGAGGATGCGCTTCTGTTTACACACTGTACACAAGTGTACGCCCATGGATGTGCGGCCGGCAGCGTGTGCCGCGGCAACAATACCGAGGTCAGCGCCCGAGAAGGGGTACAACAGGAAGAGAGGGGAGGTGCCGATATTTAATTCGTAAACGAATAATAATAATTCACCCAGACGAACAAAACAGCAATTTCCGTGGCGGCAAGTCCAGATGAAATGGTGCACTCTGATTGGCCTAACGCTATCGCTTATGATTCAAAAGCTATGCGTCGGACGAGTTTCCGGAAAAGAAATTCTCGGTTGGATTTTAACAAGGTATTATGCTGGCTAGTCCGTGGGAGGCAATTTAGGGACACCCTGTATAACGCAGCGTGACCGTCTTGAAGCCTGTGTTTCTCAATTTGTGCACCAAAGACCGGAGCGCTGCGATCTCCGAGGCTGGTGCTTGCGTACTAAGTAGGCCTCTCCCTCACTAGCGCTAGCGGCGAAAATTCACAACAACGGTTTCATTTTCGAGTACGGTTTTACAGCCGGAGTACCAAACCTGTCTATTAGACCGTGCCGTTGACTGAATACTCCAGTTAATATGTAGGGAGTAAATATAGTCTTTGCCCTACAAAAGGTGGTGTAATAATGATTTTGACATATGGGGGCTTATTACGGTTCTCGAGCGAGTTTACTCACTTCTCACATTCTGATCTCACGTGAGTTTATTTACTCTATTACGGATCTCTCGAGTGAACATGTGAAGTAACTAGGCACTTCCGGTATACGGATCTCACATTTTCACGAAACTTGACGCCATTTTGTCAGATAACCTATAAAAGTTGTTGTGAATGTCAGAAAGAATTGTTGAAGAAAATTAACGTGACAGAAGTACAATATATAAAATATATAATAAATAATATAAATATATGTAAATTATATGGAATGGGTCTGAAGCATCGCGTAGTGTTTGTCGTATTCTGAGCATTCGATTTTCCCGATTTTGCATAATCACGATCACTAAATTAGTCATTGTACAAGTTTCCACGTATCAATAACTTTTACTCGTTACTTGAAGAAAAAACCGGGGTGCCAACCCCCACCCTGTCCGGGGGGGCGGCAGCCACCCCTAAATGTAGTCGTAAGTAAAGTCGTTTGACTTTTGGGGGTGTCTGCCACCCTTCCGGAAAGGGTGGGGGGTGGCACCCCGGTTTTTTCAGGTTTGGGGAGGGTAATCTTCAATTTAAAAAAAAAAAAATCGTATGTTCGACGAGGGAAGTTAAGGACCAAAAAAGCATACACTTAGGAATGACAGCCGCTCCCCTAGATAGGGTTGGGGGTGGCACTCCGGTTTTTTTTTCAGGTATTCGACCTCCCCTATCGATTGGTACTAGTTTCAATCATATGTTCGATGAGGGAAGATAACCTCGAAAAGACTGACCGGAAGTGACATATTTTTTGACACTCCGGACAAGATCCATTCTTTATAAAGTCTGGCACCCTATTGACCACTATATTCCCCATCGATTCATATGCATTTTGGCCGTATGTTCGATGAGGGAAGATATAGTGCGGTCGGCTCCCCGACCATGCGCAGAACGATTCTCGCACCGAATTTCGTGCCGAGTTAATTCACGTGGATAATCTCGTCTTTTCACCTCGTGAGATTCACCGTAATAGGGTGAACCACTCACTTTCGTCATTTTCACTCGATTCGAGAACCGTAATAAGTTCCATGATATTTAGATCTGACCCGAGGTACGAGGGGGGGGGGGGGCACGTAGTTCGCCGTCTTATCGTAACGGTACAAAATGTAGCTTTTCTGTGTCGTATTGTGTTGTATCCGATAGAGATCCGACAGTCTGTATCGGATATTTTATGTAAGGCTACGACAAGATTGTCTCGTCGATTCCTGGCATCAGAATTACAAAAAAAGTATTTTGATGAAGAATATAAGGAATTTAGTCTTTTTTAAATTTATAATTTCATCGTAGGATCAACGGTTCAGGAATTATTTTCGAAGACGCATTTTTTTGTACCTTTAATCCAAGATGGCGGGCTGAGCGGACCCACCACGAAGGACCCACTGAACTTACAGAGTTCAATGAGCGAACCTTCCCCCCCCCCCCCCCCCCCCCCCCCCATTCCGTTCCATGGACGAAATCTTGAATTTGTCATCAGGGCCCGGAACGAAATAACATGTCAAAATCATCACTACACACCTTTTGTAGGGCAAAAACCCCACTTGACTGGACTAGAATAGCTATCCGATATTATGAAAGATAATGATCACTCAAAGAAGAAAAAAAACTGTATTGGCATCAGCTGGTGCTAACCCTGTTGCATTGCAGTTGAGAATCTCGAGGAGGGGAATCTCGACTCTATCAGTTAGTAATCCTGCTAGTGGCGCATGGCGACTGAGTCAGTGCGGATTGCGAGGCTGCGCTGCACAGTACATACTTAAAAATGTGGGTCACGTTGTGCACGAGCGTTCTATAATATTAGCCTTAAAATATTTGTATACAAAAACCCATATTAGGTCTTGAAAACGCGAAAATAATCCATACCGAATGTGTACACCGTAACACAAGACAATATTCATTTAGTTTTTTTTCTGACTGCAGGGTCCACCCAACATTTTTGCGCGCGAACTCTCGTTATTCCCAGTGTATTATCCTCATTTTCTTCGGTTGAAACCACAGAAACAAATGTTAATTTCGACTTGACATACGTTAACTGCTCTTCAAATCATTCATTCGAGTTCGAAATTCATTGAAACCTCGTTGTAATAATACAAAGTATTCAGAAAAATGTCAGGTAGTTACACGAGAAAGGAATTTGGCGTGGACCACGAGGAGAAAACGCTGCTAGCGAAAGGTATCAAACTAACAATAAGATTACACCCACATACATTCCGTTACGACCAGCCTTCTTTACGTTGTCATAATATGTCGATTTACGCTACTTTGTAACAGGAATTGTAATTTACGATTGTTCAATTAACATTTTCCGTACAATGTACACCCAATCCTATCAGGCTATTTTCAAGGGGTCGTGCATTCCAATAAGAGTACCGAAATCAAGTTGTGTGACACGTGTGCTATGCTTGCCACAGGCAGCGGTAAAAAGCGTTCATATGTATATTGACTCATAGGCCATTGTCAGTGCATCTGTGTGATTATGCATGGTCCCTATGCTTTCTGCTTTTGTAAATTATATCACTGGAAATGCCTGCGATATTTTTGTTCGTTTGACCACTCTTTGAATACCCAAATATCAATGACAAACGACTGCTGTATAGGAGGCAATTGCCCTCATGTTTACCTACTGGCAGCAAAACAAACTGGCTAAATGGGTTGAAAAGTTAAAATACGATTTCAATAAATGTCTTCATGTTGGTATGCTGGACTGAACAGATAACCTTTTGAATCATTCAGATTACAATGAGCAGCTATGAACAAGTTTCACGACTCAGGAAACTAAACGACTACTTAGCAATAGTAGGAGCGTATCAGCTGATCTTTGCTACTTAAAATTATAACGTACAGCTCTTATCTCTGTCACTCAAAATATAAGATAAGAGAAGGATTTTCTGCATCGCCAAGCGCTGACTGGTACTTGTAAATTGCAGCTTTGCTGACTTTAAAACTTATAATCCCCGAGACATGTATAGTCATGCTTTAACTAATCAGCAAAAAACATATATTTTCCTATGACACAAAAGTTAACAGCCAATACGCAACTCTAATCACATTGGGGGTTCGGCAGTCAAATATTATCCGTGTCGTTTTCTTCTAAAAAAACTAGAAATTGAGTTTTTACCCTGCTCCCTCAGCACAATAATAAATAAAGCCGAGTTGAGTTGACTGAAAAATGGCAAAAGTTTAAGCTTTGTCAAATGATTATTTTTAATGAATTAAGGTTCAGTTTTTTTAAAATCTATTTTTGATCTTTACATAGAAATAAATGATGTTCCCAAGATAAGTAGACTCCATAGTATGAACAGAGAAGGTTTTTGCAAACAAATTAGGAAAATATCAAGAGAAACTAGTGGCTACAGACTCACAGTACAAGTTGCAGGTTTATAGAAAAAAATATATTGATATCCAGTTCGAATTTCGAATCACAAATTCAAATTTGTGATTAACGATTTAAAAACCCTCATGTACCATATTATGTGAAAATGTAGCGATTTTTTTATATCGCAACACTATAATGGATCTAACATTACAATTTTGGAAGTCTGATCTGGATTCATTATCGGTAACTAAAAAAAACTTGCGCCTACCAATTTCTACCAGAAACAGAATATTTTTAGATTTTTTTTCCACCACATTGGATTTTCCATTTTGGATTTTGCAAATCTGGCATCAGATATCAGATCAGCGACCCAAAAAACTTTACGGTACTAATTTTCATTCGAATTCATTCATCAATTCTCATAATATATTTATTTAAATCATTTGGAATTTTGTACTTTAAATAATGCCAAAAGTACTGAACAGATCAAAGCTAAAATCTAATCAGTTCTTCGGAAAAGCTGCATCGATTGAGATCAAAACCATTGAAATCGGGTAACTCATTCTTGAGGTATCGTTTTTTCTCTGAAAAAACACAAAAGGGAAGCTACAAATTAACTATATCAACCATTCGAGGCCCAAGCAGCGCGATTCAAGCAGGCGATCACGCTGTTGAGATTTTATGTTCAGAAAACCCAGCACATTTCGAGTATAGGGGACAACTGACAGTGCGTTACCGATTGTCAAAGTCACATGCTCAGATTTACTGCCGCAAATACATCACACAGCTTTTTTTAACAATGAGAATCGCTTGCAGTCGAATTTGTCCAATCACTTTGCAAACTGCAATGAATATGACGGAGCGATGAAAAAAAACGAGAATCACATCACCTAACACATACAAGAAGTGCTATTGCTCCGATTGGGATTCATCGATATAAAATAAACAAAGCGCTATCGTGCCGCTTGGTATTTCTCGACATAAAATAAACAAAGCGCTATCGCGCTGCTTGGGACTTTTCGTACATTTACAGAAAGCGCGGTTGCGCTGTTTGGGATTCTTCGACAGTGTTTCTTCAATACCCCCTGGGACTCGAAACGGTTAAGGGTAATCCTATCAAAAAAAAAAAATTGTATACATAATTTCCGTTCAGTAGTGAATGGCTTTCGCAATTAAAGTGAAACCAATCAAGTCGTGTGGTACCCAGATCATTTAGTTAGCCGAAAAGTTAGGGTTCGTTTATTTCTATGTAACTAGCATCGATAACCAACATGAATAAACTACGGTGAATTTCCCGTAGCTCAAACCTCTGTTTATATTAGGCATTTTTTGACTGACCCAGATAATATTATGTTCAACAAAAATTTCTCATCGTACTTCCAGTTATATTTTAAGAACTTTTCAAGCGATATAGAGGTCAAGTTGGTTACAACAAAGACAAGAGAATGTTAATAATGCCACAGCATTATTATATCACTGTGTGAAGCACAACAAGTTTATATAAGTCTAACGATGATTTAGCTTTAGTTTGCTTGTTGCTAGATAGTGATTGTCCTATCTCCATTGCATATCTCCTCTAATAACATGTTGCCACAAAAACATGTGATATCATTTCGTTAGACCGGGATGGATGGCGGAAGTCCCGAAAACGCAAGATTTCAAGCCATGTGTCAACAAAATGTGAAACTTTATATACTTATTGAATGTTCAATATTAAGACGTTTAAAAAACACATACAAGAAGGTCGAACAAATATTTCCTCTATTTACCTTGTACACTTGTATTAAAGGCCGTTCGTGTGGAAATTATGCATTATGCTTACTGCTTCAAAATTACTGCGTTTTTCAAGTTTTTCCAATCAATATTTATACCAGCTTTTCACCTGAATACGACGTTTACATGTTTGGTTATTCTAGACAAAACAACCATTTGCTCTAATTGCATGTCATATGCAACATTTGGTCATCCAATAACTTCTGGTAATTATTATTTCTTTTTTTTATATTCACTTAGATCAGATTATCATTAATTTTGAGCGAGATTCCAGAACTGCGCTACACAACCTTGGTTACAAATTGCATGCCATGCATATCGTATGACGAAAGTTGCAATTTTGCAAATATATCTATTCTCGTATTATGAACTCTTGAATTTCGCTCTGCTGCTGCATTTACACTGCGTATGGGAACTTGTTAAATTTTATGCACTGCACATTTTTCTATAATATAATTCTCTACGAGGTTAAAGTAAGTAACGTTAAGGTCACGAAACATAAGGAAGAAATTCCTTATTTTACAATTTTAGAATCTCTTTCACGAAGTTGCTTTTTGAGAAACATGGGTGTTAGGTTTAGTATGGTTTACTGAATTTCAGACAATTCTAATGGTGCGTAGTAACAATTTTTTTAAAACATGCACCGTTACAGTAACGTTACTAACTTCAATCACATAATTCTCAAATGTATGTATGTGCATATCAATCACCTCACCTTACCATATCTAATCAGCATTTAACCATCCAAAGGTGAAAAAATTATTATAAAATATAGTATTCATCAAAACTATAGGGCGAATCAAGTTTACCGACGCATTTATAGTGTAGTACAGGAAAAAATATAACTAGAAAGATCGATTCAATTTCAATAAAGATTTTTTTATTACTCACATACCTGTGTAGATGACTGTTTTGATGCAAATACTATGAGTTGGGTCAAAAATATTTCCCTCATCACACAGTGCATTTTATTTCTACATTCTATTATTCTGATTGGTATACTCTATCATCCCTATTCATTAGTCATGTATTTTCATTAAACTACCATTAACCCTTTGAGTGCATTATGGTGGAGTTTCGAATTTTAAATGAGTCTAGAAATCGTTGTATAGTTCACTGGGAGAGGATTGAGTTTGAAATTTTTTCCATCTCTAATTCCAGGCACTGTACCAGTACGACTTTCTCCAGGATGGGAGGGTACGGGTAGGCCTGAGGACGAGTTGAATTTTAAGGGAGTTACTATGGACCAAGCAGACCTTGAAATGAATCCACCAATGGATAAGTAAGTCTTGACTACTCGGAATTTTGATTATTTAGTGTAATGGTCTGTCTAAATAGTGACAATTTGGAATTGTGATACGTACCCCAACCATTTTTCAATCTGGTGCGATATCTGAAAAGTTTGCTCAGATTGAAATGGTCGGAGTCAAGGGTAAGTGGTTTGTTATGCATAAAAGTTCCTTAACCCTAGACAGAGCATCTAATTTTTTTTCCTTCTATGGAGCATGTGGGTTCCGTGTGACCGGCGTGTCTCTCTTATGTAAAATGCTGTCTACAAACGACAATTGGGTTCATGTATAGACGAATCTCTTCGTTTTTCAATAAGGAATAAAATTACGTATATGAAAGTCCATTCTCAAAAAACCATTTTTGACGAAGAAAAATCTAAAAAAACGTGAAAGAATGACTTTTTTCAAAAAAAAATCCTAATCTTTTCTCTACTCAACTGATTGTAAAAATTCAAACAGGGAATTAAATTCGACACAGCATATGAGAAAAAAAATATCAATGTTGCGCTCTCTCAAAAGAGTATATTTATTCAAGCGTATGAATGCGGCCAGTTTAGCAAGATTCAGAAATGGGATGAATTGAGGGTAATTCGGCACAAAAAACTTTTTTATAATTATTATCGATATATATTTATTCAATAATTGAAAAAATATGTCAAATACAAACCAAATAATAAACAATGTCGTATTTTTTTTTAAGCCCAAGCAAAGCAAACAGCACGTCACTGTTTTGTGCATATCACATACAGCTCGTGGGCAGATGTCGCGAAACCATCTGATTTAAGATCTAGGGCAAAAAGGACATCGCACCACACCATTAGCAGATGTATAGTTTATAATCTTGTAATAACAAGTCTAACTAATAAATGTAAACAAAATAACCGAATTCAAATTAACACTACAAAAAATTAACACAAAAGAGCACGTGGGGTCCGCTTGGACCTCGAATTTTCTTCCACTGAACACTGAATCAGAACCTGGCAGCTGCCTGGCGCTGTATCGACTAGGCTCACTTTTTAGATACTTAAATTAAATTATGAAGCGGTTCCAGACCCCCATAGTTTAAAATGGAAATGGGGTCCCCACATGTGGACCCCATATGCTCCTTTTAGGGTTAATAAGTAAAAATTTTAATTTATGAAACTGGGAGCATGAATGATTGACTAATAATTGATTTCTTACAGGTGGAATTGGGTCGCCATGGTATTTTTATTACATGGAATTGGTAGCTTGATGCCGTGGAATATGTTCATTACTGCCAAACTTGTAAGAATATCATTATCTCAATTTTGAAAGTGAAACAAAAACAGAATCAATCGTTTATCTATGAACCATTGTTTTATATACATTATAAATTCTAATCATTATTTTTTTGTACTATACAATAATAGTCAATATTTTTGGGTCATAATTTTATATTAACGATGTGTTCAAAGTATCTCAACTCTTAATCGAGTATTCATGCTGCAAGTTAGTTTCTGAAGTTTTGATGATGGGTAGCTACAGAGTTGCTATGTATCATATTTTTCTCTTTAGTCAGACAATAAAGGTTCAAATGTAGATGAGCGATTGAATACGATTAAGTCCGTTACAATCTTCTCAACATATTTTGATTTTTGCACAGTACTTTACTGAATACAAGTTTTCAAAGGAATACACAGGCTACAAGTCGAACTACGCCACGGATTATGACACTTATTCACCAGTTGCTGCACAAGTTCCAAATTTAATTTTCAATTGGTTGACTCTATTTATCCAACTAGGGTTCGTAAATTAATTTAAATCTATTTGATAAGAATAAAATAGCTAGATTTACTTCAACCCATTTTCTCAATAATCACATGCCATATTTAAATACCGTATTGGTCTAAATATAAGGCGACCCACAATTTTACGACTTTGTTTCAAGAATTTTTTTTATAAACCGAATGTAGGTTGAATTTTATGAGAAAAGTATCTATCGTCACTGATGTATTTTTTGATTAATATTGCATTTTCGGCATGCATTGTATCAATGAAACTCGAGCGTATTGTATAAATATCTCATTCTTAATTTGTTTATACTTAGTACTCTTTTCAAGATTCGTGATTTTATTAGTCAAATGTTACAACAGTTAATCAATAACGAAGTTTTTTTAGGCGATACAGCAGATTTCCTAAAAAATCTCGACTTATTTTCAAACCAATACAGTAGTGTTCATTATATTTATTTCTGCCCTCTCATGATGATTCAATTATTTTATTTTTCACTGTCTCAAGTGCTATAATTTATCAACTTCTATAACTCTGTCGTGAGTAATAAATTTCCAGTCCGAACAAATACTTTGATTAAGCATAATTGTAAATTGCTTGCATTCTTGAGAAGCTTGACCTTTAATAATATTTGATACAGATTATAAAAGGTCACTGACTATTTATTTTAAGTACGAATAGACTGTTGGATCAATAACATTTTTATAATATTAACAAATTTCTTAACAAAATTTAATTGATTCATTTTCGTTTTATTAAACCATTGCATAAAATAAATTATAATTATTCTTCTTTTTGATCATCTGTATGCTAAAAACATAAAGTAGAAGACTCTATAGTATCTCAAGGGAGTGACGTGGACGATTTCGACATTGACGCATATACTGAGAGAATATCTTGAAAGTTAACACTCTGTCACCGCCGACTCAGCATCACTCACGTTCTTCATCTGTTTTTCGCAGGCTGGCCATCCCATATTTAATTTTAAACTGTGAAAGGTCGAATAATGATTGCCTCGACGACGACGACGATTATGTTTTCGTTTTATGTATGGGGCATTCCCTGTCAAATCGTCCATGAATCATAATTTGAGTTTTTGATTCCATCGAAATTTTTATGGATGATCACACCTAATGTGATAAGCTTTAAGGACTTTTTTCGATTTTGGGCCTTTCGCAGTTTGAAATTAAATATGGGATGGCCAGCTTGCGAAAAACAGACGAAGAACGTGAGTGGTGCCGAGTCGGCGGTGACCGAGTTTAACTTTCAAGATATTCTCTTAGTATGTCCAAATATCGAAGTCCACGTGTATCAAACGCAAAAAAGAGCCTAACATCCTCATTCTATTTGCAATTCTGAACAAAAACACGCCCTTGCATTTTCATTTGACGTAGAAATAAAGATGTGACATGAATTCTACAAATTTACTATTGGGATTTCGTAGAATCCATGCCATTAGTTTATTAGCAAATTTATTTATTCTTCAAATGAAAATGCGTTGAAGTGTTGTGTTTAGAACAAGCCCTCTTTCGCGTTTCAGATACATGGACTTCGATATTTGTAGATATATACATTGTATATGACAACCTCGAAATCGACTAGGGTACCTCTTTCTTATCTCTTCAAATCTTACTTCTGTCGTATTTAGATAATTCTTTGAGCCTTGGAAAGATCACTACAACATTTTCTTAAAATAGATAATAACCCTAAGAAATAGGCACGTTATTTCAAAGTAACTATCCAATCAATCTCAAGTGAATAATGAAGGCCTTAGCTCTGTAAACGAAGAATAGGGCTTTCAAAAATCAGTCCAGTGACGCGGTTTTTTTTTATTGTAAACGATGTGATAACATGCTATAACAGAATTAAGTTTACAAAATGATAGAAATATTACATCATTACGGAAAACTTTTCCATTACGAGTGATTGTTACTATAAGTTATTGAACAATGAAACTTAAAAGTTTATTTATTAAACTTGCCCTGACATGTGAAATTAGAGTTTTTCACACATAAAATATAATCATCGTGTATACTGCGGCTGTACCCCCAGTTAAGCCGAAATGCCGACAGTCAATAGTGCTTCGAGCAGTCAAGAATCTTCCTTGACCCATTCTTCAAAATCAAATGAATCTTGTTTCATTAGCCTCTAACTAAGTGCAAAATCTTGAATAGTCAACAATCTTCTGTCACTGCAAGTTTTCTCAAATATGGACTCTTCAAAATTGTTTCATCGCAACAAGTAATAACCCTTTTTTCCCTCAGATAACAATTAATATTAATATATTACGTTATTTCTCAATTTCAAGCTTTGATTGGACTACTTCTCTTTATTATATCTCAAATTATGATCATCGACTTACGGTATATACATACACTTTTCTTTGTCATACAGGGACAATTTAACAGCACGAATTGTATGGGGACTCTTGATACAAGTCGCAATGTTTGTGCTGACAATCGTTTTAGCAATGACAGACAGCTCTGCCTGGCCTGGTCTATTCTTTTGGATAACCATGATCTCTATTGTTGCTTTGAACAGTATGTCATCTATCGATTAAAGTATCTATATGTAGTGTGTATGAGGTATTTTTATAGATATTTTGCATGATTAGAGCAATCCACATCTGTATTTCAGACTTCTTCATCTTCCACAGAATGTATTTATCTATTACCATTGAAAGATTCAACGTTTCTTTTACCGAGGATCTGGGGTGAGGGTGGGGGAATATGCAGAGTTGGGAAGATTTGCTCCAATATTATCAATTCTAAAACAGCGTAATTTCATTTGAATTGTTTATATAAATGTTATTTTCAAAATCTACAAAGTTGTTCCATTTCTGAATGAAATGCATTTTTCAAAAATACCACCTAGAAAGAGATTTTACGTAGAAAAAATTCCAAATTTCTCGTAATTTAGTATATTGACACCGTGTGGGAATGATGAATGAATGAAAAAAAAAAACAATTAGAACACACCACTACAATATACATTCTCCTATTTCATATTATACTCAACAAATATCAATTATGTAGCATAAATTCGGTTCAACACACGTCTAAAATCTATTTCCCAGAATGACATATCCAGGGAGACAACAGAATCGGGAAATCGGAGGATTCTCAAGGGATTTTTGAGTTCTGCCAAAACACAGCAAAATTTCAAAAATTCTCATCAAACTTAAGGAAATGTTGAAAAAATATTTTTGTTTTGTTTGTCCAAATTATTTCAGTTTTATTAGTAATAATTAAACACGAATTAAATATTAATTCGGTTGAGATAGAACAAATAATTTTTCACTTTGACGTAACATCTGCTTAATTTTATTACATCGTTCTCTACAAGTTACCTTGAGCAGCATTTACAAGACCAGTTTTGAAGCATGATTGTAGTCTCTCTGGGAATCAAGGAAATCTCATGGAATATTGTATCAATTTCAATTCAATTCAATTTTTGTTATCACCCTGAATATCCCTACACTCCGTTCAGTGACATAACAGACTTACAATCCAAAGAAAACTCATCTGTTTTAGTAGAATCTGGTAGGATGGAATGAACGGGTAGTATCATTGTAAGTTAACAGGAGAGCTTAAGGTATTGGATAGCATAATTATGCACTTCTCTTTTCCCCTTATTTGATCACCAAAGCGCAAAGCAAGTCCGCTCTCTCATTGGACGGAGTATAGTTTTCTGAATGTACATTTAGTAAAAAACATAGATTAACCCAGTTCGACTATGTTACACACACATTACCTCCTCATTGTAGTAATTGAATTGAAGAAATCTTATGCTAAATTTCTGAAAATTTCAGCTGGTAGCGGTATATATCAGAATTCAGTGTATGGAATGGCTGCAAAACTGCCTGCCAAGTATACAGGAATGGTTGTTTTGGGTTCTGTAAGTATATTGAATTAAATGATTTATTTAATGTGCATATTATTTTATACTTCAACAATGGTACAATTTTTTTCATTAGGATTTTATTGCTAAAGTTGGTGCAGCAAAAATTTCTGTGTCACCAGGACACTTATTCTCAGGGTTTCATTGTATCAAACTGTGTTGGTAACTGCGATACTATATATTTTGTATGTCGCTAATTTTTATATATTTTTTTTTCTGTTCCAGAATATTAGTGGGACTATAATTGCTATAATTGAATTACTATCCAGTATGATGTCTCCGAACAAACGGACTGCAGCAATATACTATTTCATAACAGCCCTATTAGTTCTTTTGGCTTGTTTTGATACATATTTTGCTTTGCCCTTGAATGTGAGTACGAAAATGATGAAAATTTAATAGCAAAGATTGCACATGTCTTAATGTTCAATGATATGTTGAAAGTACATAAGCTCATAATTTATTTTACAAATGAATGTTTTCCAATAATTTGGAAACATTTATCAAACCATCTATCTCCTTGTTATGAAAACGCACTTGCACTAGTTATTTTAATTTCGTGCTTCAGTCAATTTCAAAGATCGACCAAACGCACGAAGTGTCGTGATCTCTTGCTGGAAGAATGAATCTTTTAAATTCTTGTGCTGTGGTAGTTAACTATACATAACGCAGCATAGGTACAATTATGTCTGTCACTTTTTGTTTTGAACATGTGATAAGCATGCTAGATCTTTCAAAATTAAGTAATCACTGTTGGTAATATTTTAAAATGTATATTTGTATCTTGCTCTGTATGTTGAGAATTACTTACATGTTCTACAGAGATTTTATCGGCATCATGAACTGATAAACCAAAAAGCAGCCAACAGAAAAGCTTTAAATGATAGTATAAGAGGACAGACATCGAGACCACCGTACTGGGAAATATTTAAAAAATGTTGGCCACAATGCTTCAATGTGTTCTTTGTTTTCTTTGTTACACTCTCAATATTTCCTGGTGTCCAGTCTGGCATTCAACAGATTTCACACGATTTCATCATTGAAGAGACATATTATATGAATGTCATGTGTTTCATGACATTCAACGTAACGGCAATGATTGGGAGCTTGATCGCTTCTTTTTTGCAATGGGTGAGCTCGATTGGTAATCTTAATTCTTCATTTTTAGTTGTTAAAGGTAGTTTACTTGTATTTCAAAACTGTTTGAAATGTTGAACTATGATTCACTCATCTGCTCGTTTGAATCACTACAAGGTTTAGGTCCGTTTATTCATTAATTAGATTATTTTTTGCATAGCCCTGGAGGAAATACCTTGTCATTCCTATTCTTCTGAGGGTGCTATACATACCGATATTTTTATTATGCAACTACAAACCTAATTCAGCTGTCAGGACAATACCAGTTTTAATTAAAGATGATACAGCTTATTGGTTGATAGCCATGACAATGGGTCTGACCAGTGGCTACTTTTCATCAGCTGCTATGATGCACTGTCCAAGGTAAACACGATCATGGATTTTGAAATACTTCTTGAGATGCTTGCAAACTATTATTTTACATCAGACATTTTATGTGAGGTGGATCCATCACCTCCTAGAGGTGTTCTTAATTTCATATAGTGGTAGTCTGCAAGGAGTCAGATTTTTATGCCAACCAATTTTTTAAATAACCAAAAATTCATTGGCTTGCAATTAAAAATTTGAGCAAAGTCTTTATTTACAGAGATGCCTGACTCCGTAACTATTAATGCCGATGTAAAATATTTGTCTAATAATTACAGGGAAAGTCAAAGTTCAGAAAAAACACGATTGTATTTTGTCCCATTCAAAGTTAATTTGCAGTTGCTTTTGTCAGTCGTAAATAAATTATCTACTACGTTGTCACAAAAAAAAATAGCTGGTCTCATTTGTATTTGATATTTTAGTAGTGATAAATATGTTTCTATGTTTCAGAACGGTAGAGTCTCAGCATCAAGCAACTGCTGGTATGTTTGGTGCTGCATTTCTAATAACTGGTATCGTCGCAGGTCTCGTATTTGCAATAGCAATGCCTTTGATAGTTTCCAGTTCAATTTTTCTATAAACTTTTCACATATAATTGAATTGTATCGATTTTTGCGTGATTTGTAGTCTTCTTACGGATGAACCAAACATACAGTCCAGTACGTTAAACAGTTGCAAAGACTGTAATATCATATAACGAAGGTTTGAAAGTGGTACTGATATTCGTGGACTTGAATTCAATTGTTACAACATTCTCTTCGAATAGAAAATCCGTTAAAAGGTCATTAATCTCAAAACCATGGCATAATTATTGATGACTTTAAAGAGATCCTAGTATTACATAATTTTTACAAGTAAAAAGTCGCATCATTTAAACAATAATAATTAACTAAAGCTTATTTTGATCGTAAATAAATTCTCTACGAATCAACAAAGTCACATTTTGTATTTGGCTCCTCAGTTGATCAAACAACATAATTATTAAAATCATTATAAGCGGTGAATAGTAAGCCAATGCCTTAATAATAGCAACAAAACACTCCAGCGTTATCCAAAATATTATTTTGTAGATTTGTAGAGAATTCATTTGCAAACAAAATGAAACGTAGTTCATAAAAATCGACCAAACGATACGAATAGAATAAATGAGAATAGAATCTCCTCAAAGTCGTGAATAATTGTGTTGTTGTAGCTGAAACTTAAGGTTTTTAAATTTTTTTCTGTGTTAAGGGAATATTGTTTCAACTAAATACAACTTGATTCATTTGAGTTTTATTTTTAAACCATCCATATATTATATTTCTGTCTTTACAGCTGCTTGACTGCACTGTCTGTTTAATGCATCCTTAAGACTGGAATACTTTCGGGACGATTTGTCGACCAAATGAATAAATGCTTTTTTGTTATTCACTTTTATACCTGACAAGATTGTTAAACCTTATAAAAATAATCTGCAGTGGACGCTAGATATACTGTGTTAGTACCGTGCTAGAATACCCTAACGCGGGGCCCAAGCAGAGGAAAATTCTCTAAAATGGCTAGCTGCTAACCGCTACCACTGCTGGCGTCGGAAGCAGGAGCCGTGCGCGGTGAGAGATGCTGCATTTGTATGTTTGACCGTGCTTGTGGAGGGGCACTCGCTCGCAAGGCCTTATACTGAAAGGCTATTTATCTAGCGCCCACTGTACTGCATTTGAATGTATCGAACTATAATGCAGACTTACCATTACAAACGAATGGCAAATTAGAAGTACATAAATAGATCTTGTGCTTCCATGTAACTGTACAATTACATAGATGCCAGAAATCGGAATATTACATATTTCCGTATGAATTTTTGTTAATTCAGAAGGGAATTCAATCTTGTCACCTTGGAGGTAAGTTTTTGATCATAGAACGAAACGAAGGTTTGCTCTTTACATGTACATTGGATCGAATTGTAGACAAAGTTGTACAAAATTTCTACAGCACTTCGGGTGCATTTGCATTCGAAATTTTGTCGTATGATAATATGTTCCACTACTCTTGTGTCCATTCAATTTGTCTTGTAGTGCAAGTAGTACGTATATCTTTGTTTCGTAAGTATTTTATTTATAGCCAACCCATGCACTCGATCTGTGTTGCCCGATCCTAGATCTCATAACATTCTTTAAAGAAATAAATGACAAAATCGTATGTATCGTTTATGGTACTTTTTAAAATTACTACGACAAATCCAAATCGGAGAGTTACGTATTTGGCTGCAATGCATTTGAAACTCTAGTACCAAAATTTAGCAACTACGAGCAAAATCCTTTGACAAGTTTGGTGGGTCTATGTGGACTAGGAGGCGTGGAAATTCTATAAACACTGATTTGACTGCATCTTATGCAAATTGGGTTAGTTACTTCGATATCCAATTGGAAACACAAAGATCTTAATTATAACGAATAATTCTTGCATGCATACTCGCCATAATAAGACCTTTATAAGGCCGGCTGTCTTTACCATTTCTTTACAATTAGCTAAAGTTCTATCAAATGCGACAACCTAATCGTCTAATCTATAATGTGAAAAAACACGGTTGGTTCTTGTATAAATTATTTAAAAAAACAACTCGATAGAAAAATCAGCCAATTGGGTTGTTAATTTTGAAAACCAGGTGAATATTTGATAAAGGTATGTGGCACCAATACAAACTGGCCACAAAGCAAAGTTTGAACGGAGTGGAAACTTACAAACTTTTCAGAAGTGATAATTCATTCAACTTATTCTGTGAAATGAGCCAGATGACGTATTCGGTATATTTGTGTTTTTCTCGTGTCAGATGCTATTGGATTGTCCAATTTCAAATTGTTGTAATTTGCTAACGACAAATTTTCCATGAGAAATAAAAAACATTTCATTCGCAGATTTTGACTAGGAATACGTTGATAGCCTATGACACGATGGTCCTGAGTCACCCTGCATGATAGTTAATTAAACAACTGCATTTACTATTTGCATAATAATTGAGAAATCTGCATCGATAGGGGAATTACATTTAAAAACGGAGGCACTCCGTAACGTAGTAATTACTGAGAATTTAAGGGGGTGCTCTCCGAATATCGAAGTCCACGTATCTAAACGCAAAGAAGGGTTCAACAGCCTCATTCTGTACGCAACTGTGAACAAAAAAATTCCAATCCATTTTCATTTGACGTTGAAATATAGAAATGGTATAAATTCTACGAATTTACTAATCCGACTTCGTAGAATCCGTCTGATTTCTTCACTTCCGCGCAAACAAAAATGTATTGGAGAGTTTTTATTTAGAATTGTGTATAGAATGAGGCTGTTAAACCCTTGTTGCGTTTGGTGTGAGATACGTGGACTTTGATATTTGGAGATATATACATCAGCTTTGAAATCAATCTTCTGTGTTCTGAACATACCATGGTTTTATCCTGCGCGTATGTGACATTATATTGAGATTATTTATTTAGAGTATTATTCCATATGCTTTTAAATAGCTTCATCTTTTATTGCAAAACTGTAAAGGGGACACGTCGTGGGAATTACATATTTGGCACTTGAATTGGTTTTCCAGTAGAAGAAATCAATTGCATAATTTACAAAAATATCATTCATGAAAATACAAGTGCTTGTCTGCATCCCAATGGATCTAAAACTTACTGACATTGAAAATATTACAAAAAAAATTGATAAACATAACATAACACTTTTATCAAATATACACCTAGCCATACCAGTTGTCCGAACAAAGTTATAAGCAAATTTTATGCACATGAATTATACCCGTCACATCGGACAATTAAAGCTGCTTGCAATGCATTCTATGTGCATATAATTTCTGCACAAACTAAATTCGTAATAAAATTTGATAATATAACACATAAAAAGTTATTGAATTATCAATTGGAGCATAATATTCTATGACAGAATGTAAACATTTTATTATGAAATTGTGATATTGTGTTCTTTTAAAAAAGTTTCCGTTTATTTTGTTATTAGAATAGTTTCATTATGTGTGTTAGCTTTTTACATTTTTTTTTTCAGAATCACAATATCATAATTTAATATATTTTAAATTATTTGTTCTATGGTTAAACCATGGGGTCCTAGAACCGACATTACTGTTTTGTATTTACAGTGAATCAAATATGGAATGTTCTAGGCGAAGTGGTTCAATCAGGCCTTTAATGTCTTTTCAATTTCGCATGCTGATAGCTCTCGGTAAGCTAGATTTTTGAGCCAGACCACTGAACTGATATTACCAAATACATCAAGATCTTTGCAAATGAAAATTTCGTTTAGAGGAATGTTTGGAAAATATAACGCATATTTTGAGATGGATCAAAACTCGAAAATTTATTTCGAGAGTCCTTTTAACCCTCTGTAGCGCAAGATGTTGAAATTTTTAAATAAGTACTGAAACATGTTAATCAAATGAAATAAAAATACACATGTTTCTGGAAAAATCTTATTTTTTTTATTTATTCGAAAAAAAACAGGGTTAAAGAGAGTGTGACAGAAATGTTACACTGCATCAAAAGTGCAACTTAACTTAGGTGAAATTGTCTGAAACAATTGTTGTGTTTATTGTAGCATAGAGCAACGCCACATTTCTCGCAAATTGTTTATGAGACACCAGAGCAGTTTGGAAATTTGTAGCGTGTTCTCTTTTCTGTCCAAACGGGCCAGTGTCCTGTTTGATCTTGTCTGATTGCCATTGGAGGAAGATGCCATCTACATTTTTTGTCATAAACTAAGTCAATATATTAGTTTGTGACAGATAAGTTACATCGACGCAAAATGGGTTTGAAAGAATACTTGAATTTTAGTAGGCAGATAATCGGTCTGTGACAGAAATGTTACACGGCGCTACAGAGGGTTAACTGTTTTAAATTCTGAAGAAAATTGTAAGTCTTTCAATGACCATTCCGGGCAATTCCAAAATTTCAAGAACTTGTTCCACTCTGTTTTTGAAGCATTGCGATTGAACCGTCATCCAATGTCAACACGAAGCTGAAGCTAGCAGCCAGAGTTAGCAGCCAAACGTATTGAACTTTTTTGGAAATATAAAATTATAGTACAGTTTTATTCTCATGATTTTATAAAAGTATCGGGAGTATCAAGGTAATTCACAAAATTTTGACTTTTAGAATTCACTACATTATTTCAATGAGCATCAGAACATTTGGCTGCTAGCTTTAGTCTCATAACGTCAATAGAAAATAACCTGTCTTGGTCGGATGATATGCCCCTTTTTGAAATATTCTTGACGAGTTTAGGTACATTGTTGAATCATAACAGAAAAGATTAAAGTAGAATAACCTTTTTTCCGTACTTTCAACAATTGAGGAATAGGTCAAACCACACGTGTAATGGCTGTCATATATCTTTATTGGCAATGTTTAAGTCAGAGCATCAGCCATCACCAGATCTGTAAATAAAACAAGTGTTGCAAACAACCATAACTGAACATGGTTTTGATTTTTTAAAACCACATATATGCAATGAATAAAATTTTGAAAGGATATTGTATCTCTGAAATTAGGTGTTGCAAACTTTCAATGAGACTTTGCACTTTACATTTGTAAATATCTTTATTCAAGTTGGTCAATCAGTATCATACTTCTCTCTAGTTGTGCCATTTTTTGTATGATGTTCTATCATTGTTCAATTTATTTGGTCATCATTGTCATTTCCCGTACTTTCTTTGTATGATCTAGGAAAATCTAATTACCCAGTTAGTGTTAAGTGGTTTCCTTTGCATAGCATGTCGGATAATCTGTCCACGACGTATTTTCATTTGATTTTTAGTTTTATAACTTTGTGTATTTGTATAGACCAACTTTCTTCAAATATATTATTTCATATTCCAACTTATATTGACAAATAGGACCTCTCTCATGGCTGAGTACAGTATTGTAATCTCCAACTTTCCTCTTTACGTACTTATCAGCTGCCCTTGATTGTTAAAAACATATTTTAATCAATTCCATCGATTCTTTGGTGACGTGCTGTGATTGCACCATTTCAAAAACGGAAATTAGCATGTTTTCGAAATTTAGAAATTTTTTAATGAACAGTGAATGATCTATAATTGCTTTCGGAATTTGATATAATGTAGAACACTCTAAGAGCAACCGAACTTTGTGCCTCCCCGCCCCGAGCTTGTCAATTATAGTTGGACGTGTGCTCCACGAATTTTCAGTTTCTTTCCAAAGTGAGGTGAAATACAATTCTGAAAATAATTTTCGAGCTCTAATATGCCTTAGAGTTTCTGTCAGATTTTTTCAGATGAGTAAAATTAATTGTTAAACATCCTCTGAAAATCATTTCACTCCTAATTATTATAATTGTTATTGTTATTATTATTTCAATTCACATTATCTTACAAATCTGTGGCATTTGGATCTGAGTGGAAGAAAAGTTGTACTCTAATATGAATGATTATGGAAATATTAATTTTTAAACAAAGCCTTGCTTCAAGTTTAGCTTGTAAATACCCTGATGAATTTTACAATATTGAGACTATGCTTTGGCTTAAGAATATAGTTTCCAGAGAACTGTTAGCGTGCCAAATTGAAAAAATATATGATGCCTGACCGATCTACTTCCATATATTATTTGTTTTGTATCTACAGTTTGAGGCTCTCTAGTTTATAGTGTGAATTCATATTTTTATCCTAAATCACGCTGCATTTCACCAGAATTAAACAAATGTCAATAGTAAAGCCTATGTAGCATATTAAGGGAGGAGACCCAGTTGGAACGTCCAAAAAAAAGGTTTTTTTCCGAATTTTTTCTTGTCTAAACGACAAAATAATTTATAACAGCAGTTTTTCCATATGAATGATATATATTTAAAGTATACATTACAATTTTTTTAAAGAAAAATATTTAAAAATAAGCCGGTAGGAGGCAATGGGTTTCATCTGCAAAAAAAAGGGTGTTGCGGTGATCACTTTCGCGCTGCAATGGATCATCTGAAACCAAAAAAAGAGAGGGGATCTTTAGTTAATGATATAATGCTCCGAATGAACGGAGGGTTTTGAAAAATTTCAATATTTTACAAAATGGCGGACGTTGAAAGTCAAAAGTATTGTTTTGACCAAAATTTCACTGACATTTTTGACTATAAAAAAAAAAATAATTGTCAAAAAAAAATCCTTCGTTCATCCGGAGGACAACTAAGTATAGAATAAGTGAGACAAATTTCAAACCGGTCGGTAAAGCCGTTCTCAAGTTACAGTGATCACCGACTTCGAAAACATGGTTTCGAGAAAAACGCGTTTAAAGTTTTGCGTACGATTTGCATGCAGATAAAAATTTATCTTGTAACTTACATTGAATCGTCTATTCCTGGGCCCTATATTGCGCCTTCCTCAGATTTGTTAGCTACACCTGCAGCAATTTTTCGTTGACGACGAGCTACCCTTGCCTCTCGAGTATTTTCGAGGAAGCGCCGGTTAGCTTTGTCAGACACGGTGCCCTTCAAAATTATACATCTTGGCGAATAACGGTCCGATTTGACAGTAATTCGTCGGAAAATACTCTTGAAATATTGTACTTTTAGAAAATGGATAAAAACAAAACTCGATTTTTACAAAATTCTAACTGGGTCTACCCTTAACAAAGTTTTAAATTACAATTTGCCGAGCAATGTTTCAGCACAAAAAATGCGACTGTATCTGCTAAAAAAAAAATTAATAATTACAGTAAGATGCATAATAGCAAGATTTATTTATATAACTATTAATCTTTTACTAAATGAAATTTAACGCTTATCACAGTTTTCAATTTCACGTGTTATGGTTAAATATTGGTACTTGTAAATTTTCAGATTCTTAACACAAGAACTACCGACGTAAAATGTAACATGAGGTAGGAATTTTTAAATGGAATTGTAAAACCAGTCTAATATGACAAAAATAAAATTTATGATATTACTTCTGTAGTTATCGTTTTACGTCATTGCGGGAAAACAAATGTTAAATGAAGTAGAAATTTTAAAATGAAATTGTAAAAAAAGCCAGTCATTTTGACTAGTCTGGTAGTTCTAGTGTTAATTAGAAAGATTGAGTAATCTAATGAATTACGTCTACTGAAGTTCGATCAGTAAATATACATAGATGTATATCTAGTCCACCACTATAATCATAATAACACCTTTGATCAAATTTGAACTAAAAATTGTCAAATCGTTTGAATAATCATTTGAAATTATCAGACCCCGGTTATATCGTACTGAGTACGTCAATGTTTCCTATCCTTCTGGCTGCGCCAGACAATATTATATTTTATTGTAAACTATATGTACAATTACACGTATAACTAATATACTCTACAAACTGCAGTAGCAGACCTTTGATACTTGGTAAAATAATACTTTTTTTTTATGTATACAATTATACACCTTGTCTTTTCATTATTTCAATCAATTTTATATGAGCTTACTTTTTACATATTACACCTGGCCACTTCAGGACTAAACTCTAATGGATTTAATTTTCGTGGGGGATAATCCTTCATATTAAGCAATGGAGACAATAAAAATGAAGAAAGAAAAACGAGAGAACTGTTGATGGATGAATTTGAATCACTTCGATTACTGAAATATGTGTATGTGTACAGTGTACGATTAGTAACCAGTTTCAGTTAGGCCAAATATTTTTATATTGTCATCATTTAATTGAATGTCATCGCATATATTATCATTCTTTAAGGACATATCTGTCAGTCATCAACATTTATTAGTATGTATAGTAATTTATCATCAATAATTATATTTAACGTCATATTCTTGCCTTATTACAAGAATGATAGAATTCGTTTTCAGATGTGCCTGTCCAAATTGCTTTTTATGTACTTCAATTGAGAAAAAACTGGTTCTAAAATTTTACGATGGAACATTGAATTGTAGTTATGCCAGCTCGGCATTGTGACAGTAATTTGTTTGTACCACGAAATAAACCATTGATTTGAGCCGTTGTGAAATAGATTATATCAATGACCCAAAATATCACAAATGACAGTCTGCAATGTAGTCAAGACAATCGATGGCGAAGTGTAAGCAAACATTTTAATTAAGTTAAAACATGTAGAGAGATATTTTTACCTTCTAATTGAAACACGTAATTCTCCACTTACATTACGGTGAAACGTTTTAGCGGCGTATTTTACATTCTTCATGCTTAAACTTACAAAAACAACTGTTTCCAGAACCTAATTATTTTTATACCCAGCTTCAATCACCGATTTGTAAATAACATTGAATACATGTAATCTGCCTTATGTAAGGTTGGCATCGTTGTTGCTACATTTTCTCACTGAACTTCTTTTTCTCATTTTTTAGTATTCCTACTCTCTTCGGCAATTAAACAACAGTCTCAAGTTTGGTAATTATGAATATATAAAAAATTATTCCAAGATGTGTATAAAATGTAATGAGCTGCTTAGACTTTTTAAAATTTGATTTGTACTTAAAATCAAAAGATTGAGTCAAACCGTTTGGAATTCAAAAATATACAAAGTTTTTGCGAACCATGATTTCGAGCAAATCTAGCAAAGATGAACGAAGAATAGAATTCATAATTGAAACTGACAATTGAGTGTCATGCTGTGGTTCATTGGTGATATTGGATACCAGGTTCGATTCCTGGCTCCGTCGTTAATTTTTCAACTCACCTGAAAATTTCGAAATTGTACTCTTCAACTAGCAAATTTTTCTCGCTATAAATATGATATGTTATATTTCATATCTGCAAAAATGAACGGCCCGCCGTTCAAAATGGCTAAATTAATGTAATTCACATTAATAGCCACATACAGACGTCACATGTGTGCACATGTCAACAAGCTTCACACACAAAGTCAAAATATGTGCTATCGTGATGAACTTTAAATGTAAATATATTCAAAGGCACACGAAAACGAACAATTTTTGAAGTACAGGTGATGAGAGAAATTAATGACATGTAGTCAGGGCGGCTAGGTGGTCTAGTGGAGTAAGTCTCCAGTAAAGCATCTCTAGATACCAGGTTCGATTCCTGGCTCCGTCGTTAATTTTTCAACTCACCTGAAAATTTCGAAATTGTACTCTTCAACTAGATATTGGAGTTTGTGACTCATTTGTCTAAGATATTATAAAGTAGCAGCACGTTGCGGTCACACCCACGAATATTTTCCAATGCGTTTTGTGGCGAAACTATTAGACATAGACACATGCTCTCGCTACTATTTAACAGAGTTCATTGACACCTTGAAAACACTTGAGTATAACGTTTTTTATCTGTAAGAGTTCAGTCAGCAGTCGCAAAAGTGTGTAGTCCTGTTCCGCCTTGGCTTACGAATGTCATTATATCGCCAAAGCTATTGATCTGGTTGTAAAAAAATATAATCTATCCATAGGAAAAAAGAATCAGTCGGTTCAGTAATTCTGGAGTTATAAGGTAACATCCGCACAGGCAAACAGAAGGATGTTGAGTTTCATGTACATATGTAGTTAAGAGAAGGAAGAGATGTCTCATAACAAATGAAATTTACGGTAATTTCATGATGATTTACATATTTATTGAACATAAAGATGCTATTCAGCGAAAACAGTCTGAAATACTCTCATACCGAATTTCTGATCAAATTAAATATTCCCAACCGAAATCAACACTCTTCGGGATTCATAATATGGCATTTTCCTCTGCATTATTGTGATTCAAACACAGGAATCTTCAATACATGTGATACAATTTGTACACACAAATATCTAATATAGTGACAGCGTAAACGCTGTATGTCGTAGAGAATAATTCGTTGAAATAGAAACTATAATTTTTCACTGAAAATAGATTTTATTTTACGATTAAGGTGTAGCATACAAGAAGTGATAATTTTTTATTCAAAATTCACATGAGAGAATGAGATAGAGAAAAAAAAGATTCTACTTTATATTATACACTTGAAAATATTTATAGTACGAGTATTTTACATGACGTAAACTTTTTCAATCTTCTTATATGGGAATACTTCTTTGGTTTTCGGACAGATGACAGTTCCATTGTTTTCCTGTGCCATTTTCTCTAAAGCCTGTAAATATTACATTTTTAGCAACGATACTGGTTAAACCTACTTTACACTTTTTTTTGTATTAACAATTGCCGCCATAAATTTTTATTTATTGCATGTCTCCGCAACTCGACCTTTTCTTTTCTTCAGTGACTGAAATGATTCAAAAGCTTTGACCTGGTTCCAAAAAATGAAACCATCGCTACAAATGTTCGTAATCGAGAAAAAAATTGAGTACACTATATTATGGATGGGAAAAAAAAAATGAAAACCGGGGTAACTCACATGTTCACCATATACATATCCATTAGGCATCATCATTGGTTGGTTGTATTCATTCAGTGGTTTGCCGCTGATACTGCAGACAAGTCGAGATTGCGAACAATGAGCAAAAGGTAGAGTAGTTGCAAGTTCGTTTAATGCCTCGTTACAAACTGGGCAACTCGGATTTTTGCCTTCCCTGTTAACGCTGTAGCATTGTGGAGTTTTAAGAGCGGACAAACCAGCCTGCAATGCCACAGTGAATACACTTTGACTAGCCAGTTGAAATAGCCTGTAGTTTTCATGGCGAAACTGTTCAATCAACCTTTCCCATCTGAAGAACAAATTTTTTTTGTGATTAAAACTATTGCAAAGAAACAAGAAGAAAACGTCGATGTTGATGAAAATGTTTATTCATACTGGGGACTGAGTTAGGATAGTTAGCATATATTGTCTTAGTCGATCATCCTACAACAATTCGACCTAAACTGCAAATCCTTTTCAAGAAACTTACTTTCCACCATAGGAAGTGTGAAGTACGCTGAAAGGTTCAGATTTTTTGGAAATCGTCTTAGCAGGTATAAAGTGCTACTTGACGCCTGCAAAACATGAACATTTTGCGTGGATACTTTACGCTTATTATGAAGAATAATAATGTTCACACCTTTGGAACAAAAGTACTATTAATTACTTGCAATATTCAGGATTCACATAGGCAAACAAACAAGAACACAAAAACTAGTCAAAACTTACATTATTTTAATCAGGGGAGGCAAGTTGTTTTGAGGTAGAAAAAAATGTAAACATCACTTATTCTTCAGATACGAACTCAAATTTCTTGGCCAGTTATCCTTTCGAATCAAGGCCCCAACTTCAAAACCTGTTTCGAGTTCAAGTGCTACGAAAAGTAAGGGTCCCTGTATTTACTACTTATGTTACATTAGCCTGATTATAACTTTGAAGTCTTAATTTTTTTCTTCTCCTATATCAGGAGTCGCTTGATTTTATTAATAGAGATGCTTAACGCATGCTCTCGGAAGGAGTCGCATAGTTCGAGTGAAAATATTGGAGGATGATCGATTAAAAAAACGTGTGATTACTACCTTGACTTGATGGCAAATATAAATATTATATAAGACATCGAAGAGAATTCTACATGTAAACATCGATATCAAATTCAATTTACAGATTTAAAAAAATTTTTTTACGATCAATCCGAATTAGGTAAATTAATAACAATACAATCATTTATAATCTGAACTCTGAATAAACTGAAACAGAAATTGTAATATAAAACTGAATTTATCGAAAAGTTACTAAAATAACATTAAAACAAGGTACATTCTAGAATCTAATTGAACCAATTAATGAATCGCACCTTTTTTCGTCAAGCAAATCTTTATAAGGACTCAATTCTGTGTTTACTGGAAATGCCAATAGCCCCATACAGCACTGAATTTCTTGGAGCTGGTAGTCATCATAGTTGGCAAAGCACTTCCTGGCATGTTTTACCGCATCTAGTCGACGATCTGCTCGTACCAATTCAACAAACTCTTGTACACGTACGTTGAACTCCATAGTGCTGCCCAGCTTGCGCAGCTTGGACCGATTATCATGACACCATCCCAAGCATCTTGTTGTCTCATGATTGGCCAAAGATTTTTCCACCTCTCTTGATACCATAAACACATCTGGAATAAATATGAAGAGGTAAGGTAAGTCTGGTATGACGGGAATTTTAAAAGTACTAAAATAAAATTAAGTTAAAAGATTAATGAGATTTTATATTAAAGATGTGATAAAGATCAATATGTAATCTTGAAGTTTAACTTTCATTCTTTCTAGATTAGAGTTAGTTCGTTGGCATGTTTTGATCACCAATCCACACAAAGCCTTGAGTAATTGTGGAAAAGTAAAATTTTTACTTCGTTTTTTTGATATCAAAATGATGGGGTTAAAAATTACAGATGTTCTTAAAAAAACGTTCTACTAATAGGCAAAATCAAGAATGTCACCTCTGTACGATTGAGTCATTTTAAAATAGCTAATACCTAAACTGGTAAAGAATGCGGAATGAATGAAGTACAAAATAAATATGATTATCATTACATAGGTATTTTTATAATTACACGAATTTTTCAGAAAGGAAAAGATAGTTTACAGTACGTGTTTCAATAGTCAGGAATTATCCTTCAGACAACATTACTGTTTACCAATGTTAGTCAGATCCCTTAATTCGCTATTATCAGCCAACTTGGTGGCAGTCGTATAGTATCCCTTGCGTAAGAAATATTCAACCAGCATCCTGTCCAGTCTTTGTCTTCTCCACTGGTTGACAGCACTTGGCGCTGTATTGGCATGTTCCTTCAAGTGATCCAGTCGTCTTTTGCAGACCATACCAGCCTGTAGCTCTTCTGCGATTGATTCTTGTGCTTTACGCTTGAGCACTTGAAGTCTAGCTACAACACCTCCTAACAGACGAGTTATTTCGCCGCTGGCCACCCCCCCTGATTCTCCCACTAATCCTTTCTCCAATTCGTTTGCCGCTGTCTGGACATGAGAAACTTCACGATCCAAAGTTTTTTGAGCTGACCGAAATTTTTTATTTAATAGCTCGTACGGCACCTAGAACACAATTAATTGTAAATTGGATCAGATATTCACACAGCTTGTATTGTTGATATCGGTTTTCAGTAAGCTTTGTTCAATAATTGGAAACTAAATACAAAATTTAATCAATCTTTGAAAGTATTGGAGTGATGTGTGGAATTATAGGAAGTTCTCTCTTGACAATTTTTGACAATAATCGATTGTTTTTCAGTATTACAAGCCAAACCAATTGTTAAATGCAGATTTTTTCATTTTTGTATAAGAATCTGTTGACAAAAACTGTTCATCCATTGTGTCGTCTCCCTGTAATCAGTGCAGGATATTATAATTCGTGAGATTGCATGTGGTACATGATTTGATGGGAATAAAATGATGCTATTTGTGAATTTTTACATTTTGTATGTCTTACATATTTATATCTGAATTTCGACAATATCTCAGCTAGAGGAGAAAGTCAAGCTATGCGTTAATTGAATCATTGCTTTGTCATTTAAATAACACAAGCCAGTGAAAATTTTTGTTCTCTAGTTCTCGTTAATCTTGGACAAATTTCTGAGAAACATCTTGAAGGTGTGGATGAAGAAACAACGATAGACAAGCGTGAAATGTTCCGAAAAATCGATCCTTCGGAAAAATGAATAAAAAATCATCTTGGATTACATAAAAAAGGTATGCTCAGTACCACACAGATTCCGTAATTTTTTTATTAACATCATTCGAAGTACGTCTAATATTTTTCATGCTTGAACTTCTAATATAGTATGCAGAAAATAGTTGTTATTCTAAGTGTGTTTTAACGATGAAAATGATAATGTGTCGAAGTTTTATATAAAAATGGGATAAGCTGAGTGTAAAGCGAAAAATAATTACGATTGGTGTTATTTCTAAATGTCTTATAATTCAGCTATTTCAAAATAGTATTATTAATAATAAATGGTCTGCAATCTGTGGACTTGATATTTTACATCAAAATAAGAATATACGAGGCGCGTAAAATATCTTGACAATACAGAACAAGTACGAATTGTAATCGGCTGTAGTAATCCAAGGTCAAGCAGGGAATAAATTGTTTCAGTTATAAATAGGAGAAAAAAAAAAAAAAAAATCAGATCTGCCATGTGTACTTCGACAATAGCGTTATCATCAACTATGAATACATTATTCAGACAGGGTAGAAATGGCATTGAGTGAGTGAATACGAATAGTATTCTTCATGTTTTTGGATACACCATAAATTGAGAGTAGTATTTACTTGTCAAGAAATGACAAAAAGAAAGAAAGAAAAACTACCGTAAGACTGACCATCACAAACCACAAACGAGTAATTTACACAAAAAACAATGCAAAGATGAAGTCTGCCTTTGGGCGAGAAAAAAAAATTCTTACGCGGGTGTGTATGACAGTTATTCAAAGAATTATTCGTCAATCTTATCATACTTTCATAAAAAACGATAACAATATTGGGAAGTTCAGATAACGGCTGTAAAAGGAAACCTTTTTTGTTTGCCTGAATATTATAAGTGTCTGAAAGAAGAAAATTTTCCCATCGTGTAGCCGAGTTTGATGAATTCGAAGAGGATTCAGGTTCAGCCATCATAATAAATTCTGACGTTTCGAAGTGACGAAACATGCTTATTTACCTTCAAAGTTGGGTGCTCCAAGCTCTTAACGTCCGACATGTTCAATTCTCTTCGAATTAAATCGCTCCAATTTGATTCAAATTATTCTGATGTCGTGTAGTGTGAAAGAATTGCCAGTGGAACGCCTTGACGGACTACGCATTAGTAGCTGAAATCAAAACCCGTCCATTATCTTCCAGCTGACTGGTGTAAACAGACCTCGGACCATACACTCCCAACAGACTATGCTACGGATTTGCGTTTATACAAGACTTGACTGCAGTTTCGCCCGACTTGGTGCTACACGCGAGTAAATAATGAACTTGCAGCATTTGTGTTTCTCGAACAGATGGCGCCATTCGAAAGATTGCCAGTCGACATCTCCACGTTGTACAACTGCTTTGTATCGTCACTTGAAACGTGTTAATTGTTGCCGCTGAATTAACTCTCTTGCTCAGTGATGCAATTACCAATTTGTCAATCTGCGTGATACTAATTATCAATTAAAAACAATACAGTTTTGCGGTCAAGCGAAAGGTATGTACATACCTATACATACTACTCCTAGAAGGAACAAATCCGTACGACACAACTTCCCGATGCATCGAAACGACAGCGCGTTGCTTACGAAGATATAAACGACGAGTGATGAGTGAGCTTTTGACGTGAGCGAGGCTAATCCTGTTTGAAAATACTCTGAAATAAAAATCGCGTGGTTTGCGAAACGTGTCGGAAGGGGTATCGGCGAACATCCATCCATAGCTGGTTTGACGATCGGCGGATATTCGAACGGTGAAAATACATTGGACAACATTTGTAATTCAGTCGTTCGTATTATTTCGGCGATGATCGGAGGCGCGCGCTACTCGCTCGGGGGGGCCGCCATTTTTCTCCAGTGAGGGAGAGAGTCGCTCGGCCGTGCTTCGCAAGCGTTCTCTGTTAATTATTACTTATTTCGGTTGACAATTGAGTGACTTTCGCGAGTGCGGGGTGTCGGGTGGGCGCGCGGGACCCTTGGGCCCAAATTGTGCAACCAAAAGCCCAAAGTAACAAGAAAAACTCGGGTTAAACCGGGACCAAACACCGAAACGCCAAGTGCGCCCGACTAACATTGTGTGCCGTGATTCGAAGGGTGATTCTCCAACGGCGAAATATTACACCGTCACTCATCTCGGCGAATGATTGATTCGTTAGAAAGAGGTACGTAGACAAATCCCTACATAATTCCGGTGCATAATCAGCGATAGTTTTACCGGGTTCCTGGCTAGGATGCCTACGCTCTGCCATCCATGCGTCTTTCTTCGCAGGCAAACGCAATAAGCATCGGGCAAGCAGGCGGGTAGATAGATGCACAGATAGGTGGCCTAGCTATAGCCGAAGAATATCCGAAGCGCGCGTGTCTGCGCTCCAATTCATTCGTGGGTGTTACGTGTTCGTGAAAAGATGCGTGGTTTACGTCGCTGATATGGCGGGAGTAGAGACGCTTCGGCAGCCACGCGCATTTATTTCATTCCTCCCCCTTAATACGCGCACTTGTCGGCTATTCGACCGACGGCCGCGGCGTTCTACCATCGCCTAACCGCCAGCTATCGCCATTACGTTACACTTGTCGCTTTCCTTCTTCGCCAAACTTTTACCTTTTACATTTATTTCTTATCTACCCCCTCCTTCCGTTCTCCCTTCCCACTCCTCCCCTCTCGCTTCTCTCTCTCTCTCTCTCCCGCTCTCTCTCTATCTTTGCTTCTGTTACACCGTAGTTTACTCGTTAAACACGACTTCACTGGCTTCTTTAATATCGGGCCAATCGACGTCTTTAATTCGCGTTACCATGGAAGAAGAAATTGTGGCAACTTTCTCAACAATGACGATCAGACTATTTCGGCCATAACTTTTCATCATTTGTTCTATTCTTTAATTCCTTAATTTCGAGTTGTGTTAATTTCGGACAACAAAAACGAGTCTGTTGAAACTTGAATTTCAAACTTGAGTTCGGAACGTATGTATGATACCAACACCACGTGCCTCCTTCATTGTTACACTATACCGTTAATTGTACGACTGAGTAGAGAACACTTTTACCGAAGAAATGATTCATTTATAATTCATTAAACGTACGTACGTTCGTTCGTCGCGTCCGATCATTTTCGCACTGTGCGAAATAATACTTGACGTACCTACATTGCTGCCGAGGATCGTTGAGTTTGGTTTTCCGGAGAAAAAAAGTTTTTATACATCTAAAAATATACCACACGGAGCATGTGTACAATCATTTAAACGCATGGTTCGAGTTGTGTGCGTGATTAAAGTTACGCGTATGTCTACACACATCGTAGTTCATCTCTGATACGAATTTAATCTACCGAACGAATACGTCTACCGAATGTATATAATAAAAATAAATGGTAATCATTTACCACATTTACTCACAAGAGTCGTCGTGTAGGCAAATCTTGTGACGTAAAGTTTTTCTTCTTTTTTACGTTCCGTTAAACGTAGATGAAAAAATTGAACGTTCGATTGGACGAGTGGATGATCGGGAGATTATTGAAATCAGTTATTAAAATGTTATAATAAGTTGAAAAATAACCAAACAATTGCCGTGTGTTTTGTTCCGGTGTATAATTTTTTCGAAATATCAGAACTAGTTTATAATTCTGAGATATATGCGAAGCATATATGTTGATGTTGGATTTCCGTTTAAAATATCACCACACTTCAGTCCCTCGGTCTGGATTTCTTTTATTAATCGCGTTTCTCGTCAACTCGTCTTCTCGGTTCTGCGGTTAATAATTCTTAGATAATTGTAATCAACGTACGGGAGAGAAAATAAATACATACGTATTATCCCGGTATGTTGAGAGACAAGGTATTGTATAATTATATACTTTTGGCGTGTTTTATGAACTCGGAGCAACGCGTTTGTACACGAATGAAAAAAAAATAATAATTATTATCAAATATTGTGATGCCGAGAAACAAAATGAATATAAGCATAGGTATAACCGTTATTTCTCACATCAGAGGAAAAACTAAATATTTCCGAATTCCTTACATGCATGGTGTGCAAGCATGTTCAGGCTCACAATTTCTTCTTCAGAACTTTGGACTTTCTTAGGTATATTTGCTACTCGCGTACGTTTATACAATCGTACCCGAAAACTATACATACACGACTGAGAATTGAAAGGCCAAGTTTATTGCTGCTCATATCCAGTCATGACTCGCTCGCTCGTTCTCGTTTTATTCATCGTTGATCGTTACTTCATCAATGTATTAATCTTCCGAATGAAACTTTCTATTGTTCAGAAGTGACCGAAGCTCCGATGATGTGGTCGGCGCATATTACGTATGTTACATACATATATGTATACATATTTATACATTATACTTATGTATACATGCATTACGTAGTTATACACAAATACGCTCATATTGCAATCACCTACAGATATGCGTGCTGCGATTATGAATATTACGTTTTCCTACTGAAATTGACTTTATTTTTTCTGATACACAGACAGTAATTTATTGAATATTGGTCACTAGTGCGACTGAAAATCGATTTTAGCTGAAGTCCGCTCAAAAGCTGCTGTCTTTCATTCATGGAAAATGAACCAATGGAAATTCAACGAACTTCACATGCTCGAGCGTTCTTTTCTATTCTTTTGAGAGTAAAGAAAAGAAATGCTAAATTTTTGCATTAAAGAAAAATTGAATAAATCTTGTCAAAAGTTGAGTTGTCAATATTTAATTTATATCGGATACTTAAAACAAAATGTTGATACATTGTTGAAAATAAGCGTAAAAAAAATCTTTAGTCTTGAGTTTGACATTAACTGATTGACCCGAAACTTTGAATTTTTTTTTCACATTGTACGGTGACAACAAGTGCAGTGTAATTGACTTTCGAATTAGTTCGGATTAGCGCCAAAAAATAATTCATCTGCAAACAACAGAATTGAAGTTAGTAATTTTAAGATAATAAAGCATCGACACAAAACTCGTTAATTTACTATTTTGGAAAGATTTTGAAAACGTTTAGTCTGCACAATGTGAGTACGTTTTGCTTTAATTGTGGATTACTGAATTTCAAACGATTCTGAAGTTGCGAAGTAACGTTTTTTCTTGAATATGCATCGATATATTAACGCTACGAACTTCAACCTCATTTGCAAACATTCTATGTACACACGTGCAGATGCATGTGATGTTCGTACTGTCGCTGATGAAGTATAATGCGTGCCTCTATATGTATATGGAATACATCTTTATATTATACGTAGTTTGTAGCGATAACTATATGACGAGTATAATATAATAAACGTATTCGTATTACAAGAATTTATATACAGGTATACATTATATACGCGTGCTTGCTGCAGCTGTTTTCCTCCTCTTATTTCAACCTGTGACTATTAGATGTGACGTTTTTTGTCCGGTAATCTATCTCACGGTTCAACATTACACATACCTCGTGTTTCATTAATTTTGTGAACTTTCATTAGTCAAAACGAAAGCTCCATCACAAGGAGTCCTATAATTAGCCAAAGTTTGAAGATATTTCATTCGTACTGAGAAAGAGTAAGTATTGCAAAAAAAGCAAAAAAAAAAAAAACGATTTGTCTCATTTGACAGAGGTTTGACATCCCCTTGAGCCGATTAGATTATTCGATCTGTCACATTTTCATACATTATTATACATATATTGCGAGTCGAGTGTTCGCAATATCAATGCTAATCCAAATATAGAGATTTGCAATTTTTCGTTATGTAATGACGTTGAGCTGTGGCTCAGCGGATAATAAAATATGCATGAAAGAAGCGGCGGCACGTTGTATGGTTAATAAAAGAAGTTTACCCGGTATCCTAAACGCCACGTAACTTTCGATTGCAAGTGTAAAGCCTGCCTCGAGGAGGGTATAGCGCAAATAGTCAACTTTGAATTGTTGTTCTTGCGTCACGGTTTGCGGTCTCTGTGCTGAGTCAACTTTCATAACAAAATAGTATTCCAGGGTATTTGGGGTCGCCGATTACGAATCTGAAATCAGATTTCAAAAATTCGACACGTCGGACGCAATATGGCGGACTAAAATTTCAAGTTTGATCGAATACGGCCAAAAAACTCTGCGGGACTTCTCGGGGTCGTTGATTGGATTTTCCATACTGAATTTAAAAAATCTGATTTCAGAAATAACCAGCGACCCCAAAAACACCTGGACAGAGTTTTTTTTCTCTGGATTCGATGAAATTTGAAACTTTCGTCCGCCGTATTGGATCCACTATCTTGAATGTTAAAAATCTGATTTTAGATTCGTAATCAGCGACCTCAAAAACTTGTGATTTACGTATAACATGTGTAGAGGGGTAACTGTCTCGGAAATTAATTATCCCTGCAATTTCAACGATTTTTTGCTATCAACTTGTTTCTAACAATGTTAAATTTCATTATACTGCAAAAATTACTCTCGAGTATTGAAAACCTTGTAGTAAACTATCAGAAATGTGTTGGAAAATTTCTCTAAATATACAAAAAATTGATATAAAATGGTTGGTAAGAATACTTGCCACTATGGACTCGAAAGGTTTAATGCATGAAGTGTGTACCTATATGATATAGGCATATATATACGGTTAAACGGTCTGCTGTAGGTAGGTCAGACAGGGCTAGACTAGGTTACGCTTATACGCTTCGCCTTCGTCATGATGTCGGAAAACACATTTTGGGGGTGAAGCCAATAGCAATTTCCTGATTTTAAAATTTAATATCTGTTTTTTTTTCTCTCTATTAAGCGAAAAGTAAATTCCTCGTGCAAAAATTGCGAAAGTGTTTGAATATGTTGTTGCGTCTTGAATATCGCAATATTCATATTACAGTATATGAAAGTTGTACGTATACATAAGTGAGAAAAAAAGTTTACCCTCCGTCAGATTATTGCTTTGCTTTTATCGTACCAAACAATACGTATATTTCATATGAATACAAATTTTTTTTAGAAATATATAATAATGCGAGGTGAAGACTGAATTGAAAAAATAACAATGTTTGATTGAGAGCTGAACTTTTACTAGTAAAGAATAATATCGATGCGTGTTCACAGATAAAGCGAAAACGAAAAAATAGGTAAAACTGATGCCGCCACGTGGGACCGATTAATTTATACGATCAGAAATTTGTTCGTTAAAGCGGAAATGATTTCCCCTCCCTCCCCATTTTACGCACATCGTATTTTAGATATTATGTATAAATACGTATGGGTCATTCCATGTCAAATCGACCAATGGTTGTACCCGACCCCTTTTGTTTTGGATGAAATTTGGTCAGAAGTTTTCATTCATCATACAAAGAAGTTCTGCCAAAGGAAAAAAATTCAAAATGTTTGTTTCAAAAGTTATGCAACTTTTAAAATTCCACTATTTTTCTTGTTTTTTAAACTTATGCTTCAAAGGTCTCGAAAACTATTATAATTATAAATTACTCCAATGATCTGAGCTAGATTTTCAAGGGGATAGTCGAAACTACCAAAAAAAAATTTTTTTGAAAAGTTTTTTCAAAAAATCGTTTTTTTTTTTTTTTTTTGCAGAATTTTGAAATTTACAACATTGTAAAAATCGATGACCTCCATTAAATTTTTCGCTCCAATTTTTTTCTGGAGTACCTCTAACTGGTCTTAAAAGTTCCTGAAATTTTTGATATGGGTTTTTTTTTTTTTTTTTTTTTTTTTTTTTTTTTTTTTTTTTTTTTTTTTTTTTTTTTTTTTTTTTTTTTTTTTCAAAATTCAAAAATTTATATCTTGATTTGACATGGAATGACCCGTATGTATTTTATATATATATATTAAAACGGGGTCTCTCTCGTTGATCGTGATTCGTGAGCGTTGTTGTTGCGTAATTCTGCGGACATGTGCAAAGGTTTGCTTCATTCGGCGACGTGCTGACCCATATCCGCAAAACCAAACGGTTTTTTGATTCTTTATGTTATATCGACTGTTTTCACCTGCTGGTGATGCTATTGGTGTTTGTAGAAGATGACGGTGACGACGATGATTAACATCGTTATCATCCTCATCATCGTTGTCATCGTCATTGTCAACAAATACGCATAGCAGTACCAGCAGGTGAAAACAAAATATATATATACACTGTATAAGATATAGTAAAACAAGAGTATCATACAAATTTTCCTTAACCTTAAATTAATGTGTTATAAAGGATGAAAAATGTCATCGTGTCCATAAAAATGGTAAGAACGATTTTCTGGGTAAGTCGAATCATAAATGAAGGTCGAGGCTCTGCACAACGATATATAATGCGCCATGTACTACGGTTTATTTTTATGAGGCTGAAGTTAGTAACGAAACGTCAAGGTGAAAAATCACCGTTATTGGGCAATTTTAGAATAACTTTCAAGAAGTTAGCTTTGCAAAATAATAATATATTCTGTTTGTACCGGTTTACTAAATTTCGAACACATTCCTAAAGGTGCGAAGTAGAGCTTTTTTCCAAACATGCATCGTTATAGTAACGTTACTAACTCCTTAAAAGTCACTCTAAAATTGCCTAACAACGACGATTTTTTTCCTGACGTTTCGTTACGTTAACGTTAACAACTTCAGTCTCTCATCCTGTGCCTGGTGAAAGCGGCGATCACTTTCGTGATAAATTTTATTCTTCGCATATAACGCTGCTTGGCGCGGATGCGATGGGCATCGAATAGATATAACTACCGTCAGAAGTCGATTACGATCGAAAGAATTAAGGTCACGCTATGACTGCCTGCTGCTCCTTCCGCCATGACATGTCACCGCGAAGAGAATTGTGTGCAGTAGCAACGTGGTAACTTTCGCTCACTTTGCACATCGAATTCAAACGGCAAAAAAAGAAGTTCGGCCTTCTCTTATTCCATTTGTACTCAACACTTGTATTAATAATTACCCGCGTATATAATTTAGAAAAAAAAAACACTTAATTTATTCGAATGTACACGGAGCCATATAGGTATGTTATACGTGTAGAGCTACAGCAGCTGTGCATACTCGCGTAGTCGAACAATAATTGATGGAGAGTCTCTTTATTCTAACTCCACGATGTAGATTTATTCACAATCGCGATTGAAGATACCTATAAATTGCATTTCCCCGTTTGACCACATTAGGAGTGAATAATAAATCCATGAGAATTCAATCAAAGACAATGAAATTTCGATGCATTCTCCTCTTGGATCATGTCTTTTTCCGGATATTTAATTACTAAAACTTTAAACATATCAAACGAAACGTTGTACAGATTAGAAACAATTTGCCAATTCCTTAACTTCAATTAGCACAATATCGATGAATGATCATTATTTTTATATCGGTCAAATGTTCTTTTGATTCGGTATTGTTCACTGATCACTATTACAGTAGAGATTGTTCTAATCAGTATAATTTCCTCCATTCGTTTTACGAAGAACGACGTTCTTCTTGTTTCGTGACTTCTTATACAGATCATGTGAACCAACGATGAAATATTGCATTATCTACCGTATATAAACATATTTTCAAGTAAATACAACATTTCTTGTTTCAGCATAGATTGCAAGGACGTATAGCATAAAGAACTGTCTTGACCTGATCGTATCACAACATTTTGGCGACTAAATAAATTTTCTTTATTGCCTTGTGTAACAGTAAATAAGATTTACAATTTTAATACATCTTCTACAGATTGAGTAATTAGTTGATATAGTAAAAAAAATCTCAATTCTAAACCTTACTAGAATATTAAATAACAGCTGGAGTGATGTATCAAGATAACCTTCTTCTCTCTACACCCGATTTTATTATGTCTCTAAACCTGGAGCGACCACATCATTTGTTCGAAATGAGACCAAAACCGTAATGTGGTGCTATTTCTGTACTCTAACCCCAATTTTAGTGCTCCAACCCCTTTCGAGGTATTCACAGATAATGTAGCCTCATGCGAAGCTGGACCGACCACAACATTTTTTCTTGAATTCGATTAAATATCGTAACTGGAATACAGTGTAAATTTGGTGCTTTGAGAATAGATGAGTGCGAATTTGAACCAACCATCCCTCTAGTGATAAAAGCACGCTCAAATCTCAAGTACAAAATAAGCACAATTCGTACGGCTACAAATGTTGTAAAAGTAGAGTACAAAAATAGCATCAAATTAGCACCAAATTTTGGTTCTTGTTTCATTGCGATACCTGCATTCCTTCGCTGTGAAATTTTTATGGTCGTTTTAGCTTTCCGTAAACCTAGGTTGACCACACATATCTCGGAAGGGGTTGGCGCACCAAAATCGACGTTTGGGCTCAAAATTAGCACCAAATTACAGTTTTGGTCTTATTTTGAAAAAATGATGTGGTCGGTCCAGCTTAAGAGACGCGATTTCATTGTATGCCGTTGATCGATCAATTTATTCACCACATAATTCTTCACAAACTGACGTTGGTAAAAATGGGCTTCGTGGAATGAATTGAGGAAAAATCATTCTCCCCCCAGACGATATCACATCACGATGAACTAAAGGGGAACTCCCAGAGGCACTTCGTTCTCGTCAAGTAGATCCTCAACATCCACCACTCAACTACGTATAGCAGGGTGCGCGTTATCATAATTTTGGTGAATTTGATCGCGCACCGATGTATGTACGATATATTTTTAATACTTGGTGTAATGATCCAAATCTGATAAACCGAAAAAATCGCGTTCTTTAATAAGAGCTGCAACAAGTTCGATCACCTTAGCGTTTTTACTTTACATCACCTGTCGTAGAGATGGGCGATACATGTCGTATCGGTATATCGAAAAAATATCAAGATAGTTAAAGACGGTATTCGGCGTGCCGATATTTTCCTGTGTCGATACTGTACCAGCGAATATCGGATTTCGATGTTGAATAAAATATTAGGAATTCTTTGTTTGGTCTACTCAGCGAGCGTATCCGAATAAGCCAGGTAAAAATTCCCTAGAAGCTTTTTAACGGACAGTCGAAGAATAATGTTTATTATAACAAAAAAGACTCTTTACCAAGTCTTGACCTTACCGCTGTTACGTCTGGCCTGCCTTTCCTCACCTTTTCGGCCACTCATTACTTACTGACACCCCCACTCATTTTTTAGAGTAAACTTACATTATATTGAAGTTTGTAACGTTATCCTAACGGTTCATGCTGCGGAAACACCGTTAATTCGTGATTTCCATATTGTCTGAAATTCACTAAACCGTAATAAAATAAAACCCACTCATATTTCGAAATCTTAGTTCGTTCAAAATCACTGTAAAATTAAGAGAATGGTGATTTTTTCACCAATGTTTCATTACGATATCGTTACTAACTTCTACCTCGTAAACTTACAGTACCTTACCTGTCCTTTTCCCATCCGGCCTCAGGCTGGGCCTTTGAGAGCTCACTCCACTCGCTATCACTCTTATTCAGTTACTTCGGTCCCCTATTATTCTGAATTCTTGCGCCTTTTCTGCATTCACACTCCTTGTCTCTAACTCACTTGTATTTTGACTTTCATCAAGTATACTTCTAACCCATCTTCCAATCAGTCAACTCCAATTCCATATTTTAAGCAGTCAACTTCTATTCCAACTTCCAATTCCAAATCTCAACAAACCAATTCCTAAATTATTCTCCAAGTATCACGTCCAACGACCATAATAATTAAAATCCACTTCACGCAAACAAACACCTTTACTTTCCGTATCCTCATATCAGGTCTTTCTCCTTCTTGCATTCTTTGAGTTGAAATTAGCGACGAGATCGAAGCTTTGATAACCGCTTGTCAATACTAGACCTCTATCCCGTAATACTGCTTTCATTCATCCCCCATTTCAGTTTCAGAACTTGTATTTTCGGTTTTAATATTTCTTTCTGGGCAATTGCTAGAGGTGTTGTGTTCACGAAATTTTAGGTGAATAAGTTACGAAATCACACGCCAAGATGAATTGTTTTATTTTCAAATGGGAAATCGGAATTCGAAGAAAAAAAGTTGCATTTTTTGGTCTGATCGAGTTGAGCTGCTCTCGACATTTTTTATTTCAACAAGTGATTTTGAGACCTGTATGACGTCAATTTTTTTTTTTATTTATTTTATTAAAAAAAAAAATTTGAACCTCTCTTTTCATTGATTGTAAAGGCTGTTTGAGTATTTTTACGATATTTTCAGTTCCACAGACTACAAAATTCGTATCAGCTCATAGAATTGAATTTTGAAATTCATGTTTATATATCGAATATGGATTTTATCAACGCAGTATTTAAGTGAACCGATATTTTGTATATCGATATCTGTCGATGTGCAATATCGATATCGAAAATTGAAAATACGAGATGTCGGAATACAGAAAGATTAAATATAAGAGAGGTCTCAAAATATAGAGAACGACAAAATCGAGAATCTGTATGGAATTCTATATTATCACGAGGAATTCTGAAGATTTCACAGTTTGGTATCCTATGTTCTGATCTTTATATTGTTTTACTTCTCTGTCCAGACTACATACTTCATTTTCAAAATTTGAAAATATTATAAATTAAGTTTTCGCTTCTTTAAAAATTCGATATTGTGACCCTTGAAATTTCTGATCTTTCTATATTTTTACCCCTACCCCCCTAGCCTATGGTGACATACATAATATATTATAGAAAAAGTATTGGTTTTTGAACTGAAAAAATCTGAACTTTATACAACTTTACATCCAATAGTAATGAAACAATGCAATAGGAAACAATTTTATAAAAAGTGAAGACTTTCATGTTTTCAAAAGTTTCATGAAAAAAGGTAGTATTAACGAAAAAAGATTTTTTTCAACCCTCGCTCGGAAAGTTCCATTTTCGAAGCCTGTGGAGCGTGCGTAAAGTGCCCCGTTTCCAAAAAGTGAAGTAAAATGCCTTTGGCGCGTATGTACAACTTATGTGCTCCATTTTAAGCACTATCATTGAACGGATGTGCAATTTTTACTTGTGATTACCGCGCTAGCCTTCGGCTCATGCTACAAATTTCATACTTGTAGGAAATCGTCCAATTTCCGGACTTGGAACACAATACACCGTGTCACACTCGATGGCACTGCCAGTAATTGAATTGGTTTTAAAAGTACTACGAAAAATAATATTTTTACGGCTTGTTTATAGTGAAGTATTTATATTTATAAGGAAATTGCCCAGCAAAATGGTTAAGCATTTAATTTCAATATATCCGCGTTCTATCATAGAAATTTTACGTAAAAAATTTAACGTAGAGTAAATACGCCTGCATTGTGGAAACTGAGTGTAACCGAGTTTAGTTTGTTCGAATGTTTACGGTTGGACGACTCACCGCTATCTCGAATTTTAAGGACCATGACACAAATAGCCATCCGCAAAATGTACGCTGGATTGCATAAATTATACAAGCGCGGATATACTCCGTGTTAAATTGGTATTCATACCTATATGTAATTAGCTAGGTACGTATGCTTGTCATCCTGCGTTATACAATTGGATAAGTCAATAAAGTATTGAGTGTAACTAGGTGCACTCAACTACTCTTGTGTTTCACCCCTTTCAACATCGACTCGGAACTCAACACTCCCTACGTTAGCATTATACATTATTCAGTCCCTGCACACACTGACACCTATGACCACTGACTGACTGTGAGCAGAGCTGCTGCCTGCGGTCCTGATTTGTTACGCGATAAATCGGTCGTTGAGGGGGGATAGCGTAGGATAACTTGGTACAAGGATTTGACACCTTGGTAGTATGCGTCATGTGTATACATGTACGTGTATTATAGACAAATGGCAAGGAAAACGAAAGAGCATATGTTAAACGAAGAAATAAATTAAGCAAACGGAACAGACGAAAACAAAGGAAAATTAGATGCTTGGGGAGGATGAAATGATTTTTGAACCGCACGTGTCAAGACTTCTGAAACTAAAAGTTCGTTTCGAACTTGTTTAGGTACGCGAGCAACCGCCTGGCATGTGGCTGTAGGAAATAAAGCTACAACTTTTCACCTCCTACACTTACCAAGTGCACACATATAGTATGTAAACCTTTTATAGAACTTACGCGTGTAAACAGTGGATTGGTGGCACGAATTATTTATTTTCGTATACTCATGGCGATAAATTTAAAAGGGGTCGCGGAAAACCTGGAATTGTCAGGGGATTTTTAATTCGGTCGTTACAAAAATAAAAATATCAGTCTTCTATCGTGTGAATTAGAAAGGATTTTTTGAGGTAACAAGTTTACTTTTTTCGTCGAGAAAACAAATTGGCTTAAACTGACTTTTTTGTACATCACGTTTTTCTTCAATTCGAATTGAATTTCAACTGAATATAGAGTTAATAAGTTGAACTATTTAGGTTTTAGTAACTTACTAGAACTAGGAAAATGTCGGAGAAAACTAGGTTTTAGGTCCTGGAAAATCTGGAAACCTCATGGAATATTTTTCTCAGAAATTTTTGGCCGCCCTCACCACAAATTTAATCAACTTTGCCAAATCAATTCAATATCCTGAATCAAATTCCTTACTATTGTTGAATAGAATAATTTTGACCCCCACAGATATCCTGTTATTTCTGCTGTGAGAACGCCTGGTGAAATGTATATTTTCTGTTATCCAATAGGTATAATTTGATGGACGTGGAAAAACCAGAAGACAAGTCAGAAAATCGTGTTTATTCGTAGAGGAAATGTATTTGTGACGATCAAGTTGTAATTTTTGCTTCGAATTTCAGAAATTAACTTCATGCATTGGAACAAATAACTGTGGGTACTATACATATAATAATGTTGACAACATAATATACTCATATGCAGTGTTGTAAATTATCCGGATAATTTTATCTAAGATAATGAACTTACAATTAGATGGATACACTTCATTTTTTATCTAATAGTGATAATGCGACTCTAATGTATAATATGATTCATCTTCATCCTGATAAGTCTGCTATTTTTCTTTATCTTTTTTTTCGGTAAAGATAAAATAATTTGCTTACTGAAATATAGGAAACGTTACACGAAGTCAAGAGTCTGCCGTAATTTTGCAAAGATAAATATTTCAACAAAAATTCATTTCTGAAAGAAACTCTTCGTAATTTACTAGATTATAAATAGTATTCTTTAAAACAAAGTAAGATGTTTTTGTTCGTGGTGGGTAAAGTAATTCTGTTGAATCTTTCTTCGCATCGACAAAAAATTGTTCGCAACAACGTCATATTCTTTTCACCAGTCGTAAAGAAATATTTCATCATCGCACCAAGAATTCCTATTTTTCACTATAAAAATCTTAGGTTTTTATAATCGTTGTCTTTTCGATTATCTCGATGAAAATGATGATAATTTTATATCCCAGAGAGATAATTACTGCTCGTCTAACTTTCATCTTACCTAAGTGGATTTGTATAGAGATACTCTTTTGTCTAGATAATAATTTTCATTCTCTTGTACAACGCTGACCATGCCAAGAGGATTCCTTGAGGGTTAACGATGCGAACAAAGGCACTCTCCGGCAGATAGGCAACTGAAGTTACATCTGGGGTGTACTAACTGCGTGTAAGATGTAACTTCGTTTGCCCATCAGCTGGAGGAGCGTCGTTCGCATCGTTAACCCTCAAGGAATCCTCCCGGTATGTAATCAAAAGCTGACAGCAAAATTCAATTTAATACGATGCAAATTTCTTGTACTTTATCGAAAGAGGATTTGAGAAGTTGAAGAATTTTGCCACGTGTTATACCGTGTTGTTACTTATGGATGAAACATCCCATCCATGGGTGAAGCCATGGAGACTTCGATTAGTTCTCCGCTCTGCCACTAGCATCGCACGGGTCGAAAAGATCGTAAATATAGTAATAAAATTCGTCCACGCGATGAAAGTGACCGATCCGCGGTAGAATGAAAAGTGACGCACATAAATGATAGTATATTTGAGGTTAAGGAGACTATTTTTCTGTGTTCGTATGTTCTTTTCGTTTGTTGTCTGGGAGCGTTACATCGATGATTATCCTAATGTTTCAGCTTATTTTTATTCAACGAAATTTGATACACCCATTTTAATAAACATAATAAATTAATTAACACTGCACATTAATAAGAAAAAGTTTTACACATGTAAACATAAACACTGCACGAATTTTGCCACATTGAGGTTAGGAAATAAGTAGTAACAGTGTGTCCGATTTAAATATATGTATATATATATATGACTACGATCTTTTTGATCGCAGCGCCGCCGTTTTAGTCCGGGATTTCGTGTACATTTCTGAAGCACGCAGTGTCCACTGCTTTACTCTAGTCTCCATGAGTGAAGCGAAAGATGGAAGGTGGATCAATCACCAGCCATTATTGCTCGTCAATATGGCCGAAGTGTTACCTCACGTAACTCCCCCCAAGATTCATACTCTCGCTCATAACTCACTTTGCGCTCTACCCATAAAGTCCATTGTCCGTATATGGGACATTCCACGTCGATTCGACTAGAGCGTAATCCTCACCCCCTTGAATCGGTCAGCGTATATTGTTTTCCCAATTCTAAGTATCATTCCGAATTTTTCAGATTTTTATTTCTATTTTAATTCCTGTACACATCAGTTTGGTAGGTTATTTTGAATATAGGTTCATACAGGTATAACACTGACACCAATAAATATATACATTTACCGTAAGAAAAATCACTCGCCATTATGTCAGTGCTAACGTGTATAGGTGTAATTAACGTTTTCGATATCCATAGGTAGGCAGGTACGTGCTAAAACTACCTCTTCCCTCACAGTTGTACCTCGATCAAGATAACAGGTTAGGTTGGGTTAGGAACCATAAGGGTGGGCCCTCCTTCCCCGCTATCCCCTAGCAAACAAATAATACCATGCATGATAACACCATTACTACTGAACTTCAAACAAGGTTAGGTTAGAGTTGAATGAGTGTTATCACACCACCAAGCAACAAACACAAATCTCGTAGTGTTAATACATATACTTTTAGGATTGTACATTTTTTTTACGAATCGCATACCTTAGGTGACGTATAAGTACCTTCCGGGCCAAATAATCATACTTGTGTACGCACATACATGCACAGCCTACTCTAGTAATACCGAAAATCAAAATAGATATCGCGTACAATCGTATATACCCAAATTACACCCTCGTGGATAACGCGTATTGTACGTTACGCAGTTGACAACATCGTACATGTGGTTTACTGTATATATTGACGCTCATACCTTGTCGAATATATATACAAATCGAGGATGCGCGTCACCACTGTAAACAGACTTGCGCTCTGTTAAGTCGATGCTATGATCAGTCTTTACCGACCGAGTAAATTTCACATATTTCTACTACTAATGAAGCCTACGCAGCACCGATGCGAAAATGCCGCAATTAGCGCAATTTTACATGCAATTTCCGAACAACGCTATTAAAAAATCTTTTGATCTCATGCGAAAATAATGTCAGGAAATTTAACCCTGCAAGAAGTGATAATTCATCTACATTCGTATATTTCGTGTCATTATTGTTGCACTCAAACAAAGCTTTTTTTTCTGTAATCTCTATCTGGCATTGCATGTAAAATTACGCTGGCTGCAGTATTTTCACACGAGTGATGCGTAGGTTATGATAGTGGTAAGCATAAGTGGCATTCAACGCGGTCGGTAAAGACGGACTATAGCATCTTCTCAAAGCCGAAACCACGCAAACCGTTTTCCGTTTGTCGGATCACCCACAGGCAATAACGTTCACTCACACTTGGCCTCGAGCAATCGAGCGCGCGGTAGTAAATCTATGTATGACCTGTAGGTGCTCCTGCAAACGGCACACGGCTTTTCATGTGTTTCGGCCTTCGTAAGCCACCGAAGGTTGAGCCGTCGTTGCTTGGTCCCTGCCCCCGCCCCTTTGCCCCCTCCTGCGGCCCTGTCTCTGTCCCTTGCCACTGTGCCGCAGGAAGGGTGTGGGGAAGTTGGCGAGACATCGATCGGACCGGCCATTGCTTGCCACACTCCACTAGGAGTCAAGATGCCACCCTCCACTGCCGGGGGGGGCTTTCTCCCAGTCATCCCGAGTGGACCGGTGGAACTAAACTCTCTGCGAAACTAACTACATCGCCGCTGCTTCGCTCGGTTCTTCTACCGACTCTGCAGGAGCTGCCTGGCTGGTTGGCTTGGCTGGCTTGCTTTGCTAGAGATGCGAATGGGAAGGAGGTGATGCACCGGAGATCTTTCAAACTCTTACGCTGTAACTTTTAACGCCTTTGTGGTATAGTGAAAAAAAAAGATAGATTTGTAGGTAACTAATTTCAGTTTTTAAAATTATATTACAAGTTTTAAGATGAAGCTGTGACAAAAATATGGGCTACTCTTCTTTGGTCGGTATACGTCTGGTTCGTCGGTTTGTTCGTTTGCTCTCCCTTCAGGCATGCCAATGATTGCCTGACTGCCTCTGGCCTGGTTTGACTGTCTATCTTCTCCTATGTCGAGACAACCGTAGACAGCGCATGTGTTTATTCAAGAAAAGCGATGCTTGTGGGGGGGGGGGGGGGGGGCTGCGATGCGATTCTCATACTCGGATTACGCACGAATTTCTTTTGAGTTTAAATAATTTACAGAGTGCACCAGTCTGCAGCAACTTACGGAGTATACTGTTTCAATGTCCTAATATATACATTTCTTCGAATAATGCAAATGTAACATCCCTGGGTATAAGTGATTTTACTCCGTGCCTGATACAATAATAAACTACAAAACTTTTTCCAAATCAGAATTATACATACTGTTTCGAACGAGGTTTCGAAAAACCTGCAATAGTCTTGTCGATTTATAGCTGCTAGTTTGTAGTAATACATAGTAGTAGCATTTGAGCAGATAATTTACAGAGTTATTTTTATGATAAAAGATTTACAGTAATTATTTTGTAATACTCAATATTTTGACATGCTTTTTACATAATTCAGAATGGATGTCTTTTTAATTGGCAATCCGCAACGACATTCGACACTTTTCAATTAAATCAAAACACACAAAAATCCGTCCCACTAGAGTATACGAGACAAAGCGATACCTATCCAATCTAATCAAAGGTATACACCTGTGGCAAAATGAAGTCTGATCGATTCAAGGCCATGTATTCAACCTGCACAGCGGACGACACGGGTGGCTTTGAATCTGTCAGAATCTGCATCCAGTGTTTGTCGTGAGTTGATTGTCTGTTACGTAATTCTAGGGCAAACACCAGTATTAGTACTTTTTGACGAAATTGGTTGTTTATAATATGCAGAGTCGCAGAGTGTATTGATCACGTCGTATCGGGGAATGGTATATTGTGTAACAAGGGGGCAAACTTGGTCTTTTCGGGTCGAGCGTAAGTTTGCAATATGAGTCGTAGGTGAGTCGAAGACAGATATTATAAATACGCGAGGCGAAAAGACCGTTACCTTCTTGTTGCACACGATTCTTTATATAACAAGAGCATGTTCCGCGCGTATATCGATTACAGACTAAATCAATTATTTCGTATTTTTGTGAAACGGTGCATTTGAAACCAATATTTCGTGGATTTCAGTATGTAGTCAATAGTGGAAAATTTTTTTGATAATTTATAGTTACATCGAAATTTTTTTTTAATTTCACGTGACAATGTTCATTAATCTTTACTTATTACATCAAATCGGTACTTAGTGAGTGAGAAAGTGATAATAATTCATACTTTAATCACAAAAATTGATATTGTATTGCGTAGTTCATGGGAGTAAAATACAAAAACCGATTGTGAGGAAAAATAATCGATTCAATCGGAAATCGATTTTTTTTTGTCATTCTTATCGGCGGGGCCATATGCAGTATGCTCGCGGAAAGCGGTCCCCCGTTCGACCATGACTTACATCATTAGTGCTGTTACTATTCCGCATCGACCATCGTACGACGATGGCACGACTAACACGCATTTGAAAATTTATATCTGTTGCCACATAGGTATGCATATTATAGATATACGTAATAAGGCGTGCAACTTGTAACTCTCCACAGAAGATGATAAAACTGTTGTATAACAATTTCGAATTCATTCCACTCCACTAGCGTTCCTCCTTCGTGTCACCTTCGAATGCATCTTGAAATTCGCGGATCTTTGCCGTATCATTAGACGTAAATCTACACATGTCGGAGATGCAATCAATTGTGTTTGTATGTACACGAGGACAATCTTGTGGTTTCTTTCAAGTCACAGCGATTCTATCCCAAGTGTATTTCTAGACAGTTATCTATAGGAAACCATGACGATAAGCTTTCCAACAAAGAGAATTGCACATGGTAAAAGAAGGAGGAAAAACAGGGAATATAGTATTATCAGCGGTCTTTCACTTATATCTCCCATACATACGTATTACGTATGCCTGAATAGTTTACGCCAGATATTGTATCCGTGGATGATGGATACATTATACATACGGAGGTATTACCATGCGGCATACAGCGAGAGTCTAGATCATTGCATTAGAAATGAGAACACTAGACTTGAAATGGTTTTTTTTTTTTTAACGAATCATGCTTGAAAAACTATTTTATATCATATTATTCGATTTTCATACTTTCAATTCTGGAAAGAAATACTTTATTTGCTTCGGAAGTTGGACAGAAATTTGTCTTCGTCTGATAAACTCTCGTTAAGTGTTATTTTCCTACCCATTCATCTTCAATTAGTGTATTCGACCGCATTATGTTTACACGTTGTCTATTGCGACGTGTGTATTTGTGACGATAAGGTGATAGAATGTATCTAAACCGTTGCATGTAGTGCTTAAAATTAGCCATGAAAGATTTTAATCATTGCCGTTTTAACCTGTTTTGGTAGCTGATTCAGCCGTCATCATGTGTGTTCTACGGAAACTGTTTATCCAAGCCAAAAATATTGGGAGGTGATTACACCTGTATTCTAAGTTTTCCGGGAAGTCGTTTAATAATGCTCAAAATTTTCGAAGTGGCACTTCTCATTTCCGGATAACTTAGTCTTTTCAACTCACAGCGAAAACACATTTTGAAGCACTTCGCACAAACTGTGCATTCTGTGAAAGCGTCGGTCGAGAAAGCCCTGATTGGCATGGCTTGATTGAAATACATTCTAAAAAGAGGACAGAGACAAAGTAAAACCGGAAGCTTCCCTACCGCAACATATAAAGATAAATAAAATTGAGAGAAAAATATTACAATATTGTGAAATTTTTAATCTTATCATCTTGGCGTCGGGCCTTGAACTCTAAGATAAGACTAAGTAGGTCAAGAAAAAAAAAATTGAAAGGTAGTACCTTTTAAGTATACATCTGAAGAGTAATTCGATGACGCTGAATCGAATGGTGATAATAGTTTTGCAACCAACCCCCGAGATCATTATAAAAAACAGGGTTAAACCGTTTAATTTGGAACGTAATAACATCATCAAAAAATATGTCAAAAAAAAGTTGTTGGGGACAAAAAAGAAAACGTAAAAAAGTATCCTATGGTCATCTTCGTATCTTCAAAGATAAGAGACGATGACGAATGAAAATTTAGTTTCAAACAAAGTTAGATCAACTGTCACTAAAGCAATATGTGACAACAAAAAAACCGACATATATACGAATTTAATATTTCTTATAATTTTAAGCGGAGATTTTTGCCATGCCCCCTCCGCCCGTTTAAATGGTTTTTCGTTTTTTTCTCTCTTACTTTTGAAGATACGAAGATGAATATACAATACTTTTATACGGTTTTTTTTTTTTTTTTTTTATATCCCCAACAACTTGTGTTTGTGATATTCTTTGATAAATTTATTAGGTTTCGAATTAAACGGTTTAACCTTTTGTTTTATAATGATCTCGGTGGTTAATTGCAAAATTATTATCATCGTTCCATTCAGCGTCATCGAATCACATTTCGATCAAGTTTCCGGATTCATACCTAAAAAGTACTATTTTTCATGCACATTTACCGGACTAAGTATCTACCATAACTCCGTACGCTCAATCGTTTACAGACACGCCGCGCCGACAATTGACAACGAGTTTAACTCGGCCCGACACAACTCTGGTTTCTCGCACTGTTATACTATGCCAACGCAGGTACAAGTCGTGCCTCCTTTACACGCAACGCCAGGCCGCCACCGAACGACCGTCTGTTTGTCTGCCAGGTCTGTCCGTCCATCCGTCCGTCTACCCATGCGGACGGGCCGATTGCACGAACGGACGAGAATGGATAGAAGAAGAGAAACGTACCGAAGGAACGAATGCGCTACCGACCGACTCTCGTACAGGCGTGTGCGCATCGGCAAGTTGCGCGGGTCTCTTCGGCGTTTCTCTCAAGGCCGAGTAATCGGGCGCGCATTCCTTCGTAGTATATGTTGTAGTTGTAGCTCTGCTGTATGCATCTTCGCGTCTCTCTACGGAGGAGATCTGCTTTGGCTGATGGCAGACCGTGAGTGGACACCGGCGGGATCGGGACTCGGCTTGGTATAATAAACGTCTAGATGTATGATTATTATACGTACGTATGTACATATATACGGCGGAGCGAGCATGTGTGCGTGCACGGTACAGTCAATAGTTGATCGGCGGTTAACAAGAAGAGGAAATGGGGTTGATGCCGGCCGGATGCCGGTAAAGTAATGACCCTTCTTTTATAATGCTTCTTTTCCAGCCCGCACAATTTCGTATTATACATGGATCTATAATGTGTCTCTAGGCATGAGAAACGGGACCGCGCGCTTGCAGTAATATACGCATTGAGGCCCACATCATGTCCTACTCAATGTCCCACTCTGTCACCAAATGTCCATTGTCCATGCGGAGAAATGATACTCGAGAATGGACCCCCATGTAATCGTACGAGACCGGCGGGTGTTGTCTCTTTGTATAACAATATAGCGACGATATACGGTGAATGAAAATAACACAAGACTAGAAACGCCAACAGGTTTCACGTACTCGGCTGTTTATAAAAAACGCGACGTCATGTCGTTACAAGCGCGCGTGCATCCCGCAAATGAATGTATTATATGAGTTGAATGGGGTAATCCAAAAACACACAACTCATCCAATACGGGGCAGAACTTCAAAGAGGTTTTCTGCCCTTATGCACACGCGTATATCTCAGGTGTACGTATTAATACATGTGCGGATATATATATATATATGTATGTATACTATAGCGAGGCGGTGCCAAAGGTAGGGAGAAACGTTCGGCTGAGGTTCGTTCACATGAAACAGGAGGGGGGAGAGAGTTCGGACCAAGTTTCTCTTTAGGAGCGTAGAACTTAACTGAGTTAACTTTGCTGCCGAGCCAAAACTTTCGGCCAACTTTAAGTAGTCTTCTTCTCTCCGCGGGGGCCTGTTGTATGTACTTTGTTGGAAAGAGCAAGAATGACATACGCCACAACCGAACAGAGAGGAAAAATATTTCCTCCTCCCTCTTTTCTTTTAATGTTCGACGGTTATACCTACCTATCTACCTACCTGCCGGGCGGGGAATTTGAGTCACGCCAGCAAACCACCTCTTGAGTTATTTCATCAACTTTTCGGTGCTATACGTTCAGTGCTGATCAACTTTTTCGTTTTCACAGGCATTCGCTTCAATTGACGATTATTGTCGAGTGTAAAATCTGATGCAAATAAGATTAACGTAAAAATACGGGTAATATTCTACGACTGTAAGAAATGTGCAATTTATAGTCTCGCTACAATGATTCAAATATTTATTTCATATGGGATAGTATGACCAAATGCAGTTTTCCAAAAAATGTGCTTCAAGATTTAGTATGACTAGAATGTTACGTTTAGTAGAAAATAATATTAACTGTAGAAATGTGTGCAATCTTATATAATTTGTGAATTTTCGCCCAAAATAGTTTTTATACGTATTACTAATTTTCTCTATGTATGCATAAGTGCATAGTTTACGCGATTTAACTACTTTTGACTATATACTTATAAGTATCTGCTAGCGTGGAAATTTAGACTTATGCTCTCTATATTACCAATGTGCAATTCCCATTTTTCGTTTCAATATCTTGTGGGTAGATATATGTAGCTTAGACTATCACGTAATACCAACTACTTCTCTTTAATCTTGATATTTTTACGTATAACTATAAATCTTAATTCTTGTTTGATACGTTGAAGCCTGATTCCAAGTCACCGATATCCAATCGTTGTTCGGAGACGTATCAGTGATTACGAACTTAACCTTTACTGTCGATATTGATTCAAATTTGTTAAAAATCACTAGTGCTTTTTCAATGCACCCATATTTTATAGATGAAGTAAAAATATGCAGTATAGTTCCAATTATCTATTTTTTCATGTTTGATTAAACGAGGCGCTCAACGTTTTTGTTACAGATGTGTAACAAAGTATCGTCACGTCACAATTTATTAAGTGCCACTGTAGGGTTAGATTTGAATTCTTTCCTTCGATAAATTTAAACTTCTGTTCCGATCTTACAGCTCATTCAGTAAAGAGAGCGACAAGAGTAGTATGAAAAACGAAAAAGGCAGGAAATGTAAAATGTCGGAGGGGTGGTCGGCCGGTCGTCGCACTGGCGTCAAAAATTCGCTGCAAGTTTTTAAAAAGTGAACTCTGAGTCGAAGTTCTCGCGGTGAACTTCTTGCCTCGACTCGAACTATTTCCCGCGATATGGTGGTTCTCAACTTGGTAGATTCTTCGGTAGTATAAAACTAACTTTTAAAGTGATGCTTGCCGACACGCACACATGCTCGCATACTCGCGCGTAACTTTTACGCCACTGTGTCTGATACCTAAGTCAGGAGACGGAGGGAAGGCTTATCTGACGCGTAACGCGTTTGTATATTAGGTACAATTTCTTGTTTATCATTGAACTATCTGGCGAACGAACTCCATGTACTTGTGTTACTATAATATGCTGTTGAATTATTTCGGTTGAATTTAAACAGCCTTGATGTATTTTTTTTATGTGTTTCTAATCACTTTATAGACCGTAAACCTATACTGGTTTGTCCCTCTGCAACGATCACCTGCGTCTTTATTGACATTATTGTTGTAAAACGTCGAAAAATAACTGCATTAAAAAAATCACGTATGAAATGGGGGGAGGGGGGGGGGGGGGTGTAGCGGCTATCAATTTTTTTTGTATAATGATTACAAGATTTTACGTAAAACTCGTCTATAGATGAATTTTTTGTTCAGAATGTTCACATAAATGGATACATCATAGAGAACTACAATTATATGCGATATTATTTCACTAATCAAAAATTATACACTAAAAATGACATTTCGAAAGATAAATTCTTGTTAAAAATCAAGATCATGTTTGACATATGTCGAGGGACGAAAACCATTGCATCATTTCCAGTGTTGATCGCGAACATGATTCGAGTTATGCCAAATTGCTAGAATTTGGATTCGGTGAACAGTTAAACTTGGGAAATTTTCTACTTATCTATATGTGGAGTTCTCTGATTTCTCGAAAAATTTTAACGAGTTATAAAACAAAATAGTCTCTGACTGAAAAAAAAAAACTTAAATTAGAAGTTGAACTATTTAAATATATAATCAATGTGTGACAAGTTCAATTGCCTGATATAAAGCAATTCGGCGCAGAGGGATATTAAAAAAAAAAACAACAAATCTGTAATATTGAACATGGAACTATAGAATTACTCAATTTATTTTCTATAATATATTTATATCATTCGTCGCAACATATTCGTAACTTAAAGCATTTCGTATGGCTAACCAAGTTTGTTTTTAAACCACGCAAGCCGTACTCGTGTATGTACAATAAGAAATGTTTGGAAGCTAAACCACAAACACCGCGGTGTGTATAGTCATCTGTGTATGCATATAAATGTAGCATGAGATTTGCTTGTAAAAGTGACACGTATTACCTCTATATACTCCAGTTATTTAGACGCCACGCTCCTCACGTCAGACTCATGTTAACACCGCGTACTTGATATTTACATTATACATATATGCCCCGAGAATGTAATTGTATCGTACATACAAGTAAAACATGCATGCATGCGCAGGTATCGTACGTATATGCCACGTCACACTTGGCATGGGATAAATTCCAGTAGAATCAGTTCTATTGTCAAACGAGGACAGCATTGGTTATAAGTTAACTAAACCCTGCAGTATATCCGTCATATTTACACAGATTGAGACAATAATTTAAATCTCACGTTTTGCCAATAGCAGTCGGAGAAGAAGGGCACCCCTGCGTCGAGTTTTGAAACAAACTTTACTTTATCATGGCTCGATTGTGGGGTGAGCTTACCCTCCAGTTTACGTCGCGCCCTGCCGCGCCGCTCCTCGGGCTTGCCGAGTGAAGTTGCTCCCAGGTTAGACAATAATTGGATAACTTCGGCTGGCTCCCCCGACCCCCGCCGCCCGCTCGCCTCGCCAACTGCTCGCCGCCACTTTCTCTGCTTCGTTGTCCCCAAGTATAAAAACTCTGTTGCACATAGTTTGAATGCAAGGGTTTAGTACGATGATAAATTTGTATATGCACGATCGCTATTTAAAAAATATCATACGTACACGTCAGGCACTTGATAGAAAAAAAGACTTGTATGCATATCATGTTGTATACTTTGAAATATTTCTATATTTATGTACAATTATGGGCGATTTCGCAACAAATCATCCAGCCCGTGACCTTTGCCATTTTTTCGGTTTTATTGAATGTATTTATATACATATCACGAAATACTGGAATTCAGTCATTTTTTCTACAAATTATTATACTATCTCGAAAACAATAATGATTTAACCTTTAATAAAATTAAATCGCTATGTTTCTTGAATAGAATAACTTGACAATTTCTCAAAAAAAAAAAACAAGAATAAATGTTCGCAAAAAATGATATATAATAAAACAAATAATATATATATAAGAATCCAAAATAGTCAAGGTCATAGACTGGTGGGCGATTTGACACGGAATGCCATATATATTTTTTTTTACGAAGTGCTTGCTTCGTTCCAGCATGTCCGTTTAATTTATAACTTTTCATTTTCCGTTGTATCGACATGCGCTGTGGCTACTGTAACGAGTGAACTTCATTTTCATGCACGATAATGTCAATTTTGCTGATACGGTTACGACGCACGTATCCAAGAAACGTACGATGTTGAAGTAGGTAACGCTATCGTAACGAAACAATGGGGAAAAATCGCTATTTTCTTAATCTTACAACGGTTTTTAAGAAACAAAGATTTCGAAATATGAGTGTGTTCCGTTTTATTGTGGTTTACTAAATTTAGACAATTCAAAAGTAACGAAATAACGGTTTTTCCGCAACATGAATCGTTACGATAATGTTACTAACTTCAATAAGATAGAAACATGGAGATTCAATGGGTTTCGTCCCAACATGCGCCGTGCGCGCCCGATGGTCAGAGAGACGGACGGACGGACGGACGGAAGCAAGGAGGGAGAGAAGGAACGAAGGAATGACGGCTTTATGATCACTTGGAGCATTTTTCACATCACCCAAACCTTCGGCACTTGGCAGTATCCAAAAAGACCTTAATCGTTGTTCTGCGCCTCCGTTTCATTGAGATGATATGAGCTTTATATTTTCGCTGAGTTGGCACAACATGTGCCCAAGTGCTGGGGTTGCATTCTCTCGTGTTAGTAACACTGCTATCGCGTCCACGTTTTTTGCTGAGCCAAGCACTTGATCCCCTTTTATAGCCCGCGCCGGGCATATCGTTTTATTCGTGTAAATCAAGTCTAATTGTCCGAATTTCTTTGGGTCAAATTTCTTTCTTCTTATTTTTCTTTCACTTGGTTGTTATACGGACAATTATGTGTCATATAAGTCTGATGACACATGTATAAATCTCCCCTCCCTTCTGCCGCACGCTTGAATCAGGAATAATAAAAGCAAAAGAGCTCGTGTGTCTCATGCGATTCGGACAAGTTCACGAATTACGTTTCTGTCGGTTGGGGGAATGAAAGAGAACATTCCCATAGTACTATGAATGCAGATACGTGTCGTACACGCACACGGATGCCAGGGATCATTTGAGGGGCGCCACTAGTCACAGTTTGTGGTTTTTCTTCAGGACATGCTTAGTGCACCGTTTTCCCGCTCTACCGTATAAACGCACCAGTAGTCTATACCGCGTTAGCAATAACTCAGATATTCGTCATTTTGATTTATGTATATATGTAAAAGTAAAAATATTCACTGTGTATTAATTTGAGACTATTGATGGTAAGCTTTTGAATAATTGAAAGTGCGCAGACCGTTTTTCTATTTTTCTCTTTCAGTCGAACGTAATTTTGTTTCCCCTTATTTCCTTTTTTTCTTAAATTCAACTAGATTTTCATCGAGGTAGGTAGAAGAGCGCAGCGAGTGTTCGGGCCATGCCACGAAGGTATGTTGAGGAAGAAAACGTTCACCCACTGACCAACGCCATCGTACTAACCTTTCATAATACATCAGCCCCAGCCATTGACTCTCGTCGCGTTCAGTGTCTTTCATCGCTAATTCCGATACTTTTACCAAGTTTTTCATCCGCTCTCGACTTACATGCGTTAATTATAATCCTTTGATAACCTCGTGCTTTTATTGTGATCATTCGAAAGACAATAGTTTTGTGTATTCAGCTAGTGGGAACCCGGCGCGCGCCGAGGTAACCTAAAAGGTAAAAGCAGTAATCGGGATAAGTATGTGTAAAAAAAATTTCAGTCGGTTACGTTTTAGTTGGCTAAATATCACTACTAAGGTATCATTAAGACACACGTTATCGAGTGAATTCATCTTTTCCGCTACAGACTAGAATATTAATCAAGTAAAATATGCGATATTTGTACGCAAATACTGTTCGTTCTGCTGAGTACTGTGCTAATTTTCAAATTGATATTCGAAGTTTTCGAGTCCTTAATCTTTCGTTATTTTTAAAAAAAATCTATGCAATCCACTATTGTACGTTAATCGCTAAATTTACGTTTAGTTCATTCTTCAAATGTTTGACCTATTTTTAGGTTGCATTTCTCAATTTTACAACTTCTTTATGATAGAATATCGAATTAATTAATGTTTTGTGCGTGCTGCCACACGCAGTCTGAGAATATGCTCTAATACAATATTTTATTCTTCTTTTCTTGTCTGTATTTTTTCAGGTGTAGTTCTGCAAAAAATCGTGATGCGTTGGAGGTTCGGCGGTCCCTGTCCAAAAACCGACCGGAAGTCAGCTTTGCAAAAACAGTTTGTGTGACAAAAACGATTGAAAAGGACCAAAAACAAAACGAGAAAGACTATCGTTACAGACTTTTGTTTAAAGAAACATTAAACAGCTACAAATTGAATACTAAACCTCAATTTAAATCCAAGAAAAACGGCCGTTATCCTGGAACTCCTGGTGACAGGAGTTTGGCAAACATAAAGAAAGAGAAATCGAAAATAAATAAATAAATAACAATAGGGGGGGCTGTTTGACCGATGGACAAGCGGAAGATGATGCCCAAACGCCCTCGTATGGAGAACCTGCGGGGTCCAATTGCTAATGGACCCATTCAGACACGACCGCTCGTGGCCCTTCTTGATGGGCGAGACTGTTCCATTGAAATGCCTATACTCAAAGATGTTGCAACAGTGGCCTTCTGCGACGCTCAATCCACTTCAGAGATTCACGAAAAGGTAAGTTGGAGTAATGCTGAGCTGTATGTGATGTCGAAATTATACTTTTTCAGCTAAACATTATGCTTTGTTTATTTTTCCAAGGTTAAATTAAGTTTGTTTTTATTCCATAGATTTGCATCAAGATAATAATATCAGAGGAGATAACATTCTTGTGATATATTAAGTTTTATTTATTAAAAAAAAATACATAACGTATATTAATGCAGTAAAAAAAATTAGTTACAGGTTTGGAAAATTTGGAAAAGTCACTAAATTCTGAAAATGAAAATATGTAAAAATATTATGGTTGTTAAAATATTGCACTTTAATATTTTTATCTGCCTAATTAAATCTTGAATTCTTCAATCGTGAATACAAAAATATTTATATAAATCTTGTATACTTGTGGTCAACCGACCATAGTAGCGTCGTACACAGTGTGCGAGATTATGGAACAGGAGTGCTTCATAACGAAACTCCAGTGCATCAATGAGGATCTGAGCGGTAACTCGCGAAAATCATAAGACGGGTCATATCATTTAGGTGCAAATCGTCCAGTTAAGGTTCCAATTTGGTCTAGCTACACGTTGACAAGGCTTTCTAGAGATGTCCTTGTCACATGTGCAAAAGCGGGTGTTTTCATTAAATATCTTGAGACGGCTGCAGACGCATAATAATTGTTATTAATCATATCTCTCTCTCACCCCGCTCAAGCTATCGGCTTATGGGGACATACCCGAAAGAGTATAATGTGACTGATAGTTGTTATTGTTGTTGTTGTCATTGTTGTTATTTCAAAAAAATTGAATTCGATTGAATTTACTTGGCGAGGTAAAAAAATGTCATCAAATATTGTGGAATATTATTGTAATACTGGTAAGGATAGATTTAAATTTCCGTTGTTTTTGTTAGACTTTTTCAAATTGAAGTGGTGACCACTTTGTTATAGCATATTTTTTTTTTTTTTTAATATAAGTTGAGGGTATCTATTGCTTAGGGAAAATCTAATAATGAGAATTTTCCATGTTCTGGAATAGTGAGAATATTGTCAGGGATCTTTGTTTTGTGAAAGGAGTTTCTCAATTCTTTATTTTCCAGTCTTTTCATAATAAAAAGGTTTCATTCGGCAATTTTTTTATCTAGAGTTTGCAGGCACTCTGCTTCCTTGAATCACTTTCATCCTAGAATAATAAATATATCAGTGCGAACCTGGCTGCCTCCATTATGTTAGACAAATAACTGATTGAATTAATAGAAGAGATTCAATTACTCGTTAAAAAACTGAACTCAATTAGACTATAGAAAACTCTGAATTTGCAAGGAGTGTTATATTACATAGCAGTGTTCAAACATCTAATGTACGTATTACGTTTCTTTGGCATTAAAAATTTTCTAGTGCATCTCGAGTGAACTAAGCATTTTTATTATAAATTAGCCAGTACTCCATAAACTGCAAAAAAAAAAATCAACTTCTCTTTCCTTGTGATGTACAGCTGCCGATCTTGTGCTAACGTTGCGTTAACTTTGGTAATCTGCTATACACTGAACACGATTGAAGGCACGAGAGCAAGTTTAGTTGTACTTATCTACCCGACTTGGAAATTCTGTACAAAAATGAAAATACGAAATTTGAAGTAATCATATCAATTTCAAATTATAATCGAATGTTTTTGTTCACTATAATATTTTTATTTCTAGGTATTAAACGAAGCGGTGGGTGCGCTGATGTGGCACACTATCATACTGACAAAGGAGGACCTCGAAAAATTTAAAACTCTGCGTATCATTGTGAGGATTGGATCCGGAGTGGACAATATCGACGTTAAAGCAGCTGGCGAACTTGGAATTGCTGTCTGCAATGTACCTGGATACGGGGTTGAAGAGGTTGCAGATACTACTTTATGTCTGATTCTAAATCTTTACCGACGTACCTATTGGCTTGCAAACATGGTTCGTGAAGGCAAGAAATTCACAGGGCCTGAACAGGTGATTATTGTGACGAAATTAGAATTGTATCACAAAAGTTTGTTGAAATATTTTTCTTTTTGTTACCTGTATCTTCCGATAATTCCTGATACATTGGGTCAATCTAAATACGACAAGTCATGTTTTACACACTCTAAAATTTAATTAAATCATGCTTGAAAATGGAAATAAATTTCAAAATAGTTAATCTAGATTTGCAACATCAATATGCAAAAGCCCTTTTTATGGTACTCCATTTCCACTAATCACAGCTTATGCGCCTTCAGATGCTAAAATCAATCGATATTGATGACGAATTAGATTATCGAGAAAGAAATAATGTTTTTGAAAATGTTCCACATTTCTTTTACCATTAGTTTATAATTGGGAATTAATTTGAATGTTTATAAATAAACTTTATTTGAAGGATAGTTTTCGATAAGGTTCTCTTTACCATTTCAATTAACTTCCTCCCTTATGACATACAAAAATGTAATGTTTGATATCAAAAACTTGAATAATAAATGTTTGTGGCTGGTAATAATTTAGGTGAGAGAGGCAGCGCAAGGATGCGCAAGGATACGTGGTGATACACTCGGTATCGTGGGGCTTGGTAGGATTGGTTCGGCAGTTGCTCTACGTGCCAAAGCCTTTGGTTTCAATGTCATTTTCTATGACCCATACCTTCCTGATGGCATTGAAAAATCTCTGGGTCTGACCAGGGTTTATACATTACAGGTAAATTTATCAACTGACGTATAATCATTATATTATTCGAAGCAGGTAATTTAGCCAGCAGCTTGCTTGTATTGTCATCTTGTATCTACTAGATTGTTTCAACAATGAATGTTATGATATTCGATACTTTCACTTCACCATAAATTATTAATATCCATGTGTTAAATATATCTTCGTTTTTGTACTTAGGACCTTCTGTTTCAATCAGACTGTGTATCTCTACACTGTACCTTGAACGAACACAATCATCACCTAATCAACGAATTTACGATTAAACAGGTAATTAACTATTTTAAGAGGGTAAATGAGAAGAAGTTGAAATTTAATGACTAGCTATTGTTAAATAAACGTTGATGAGATAAGAGGTGATCTTTTCGAGGAACCAAACCTCACAGATTTTTAGCACGCTTTTGACATTGAACAATAATGTGATCACAGAATTATGCTGGCACACATTTTTTTTTCTTTTTTTTTTTTTCCTACAAAACTGGTACGTTGGCAAATATGTGAAATCCTACTTTAATTCGGACTATAATCTGCTCTAAAGTGCTATGGACTTGAGGAATTATACACTTTGAGGTACTGTTCCGACCCATGTGAAGTAACTGTACTGGCATTAACAATAGTATGGGGATCCGTTAAACCATGTATCATATAGGTACGGGGTGCCTTGTTACAATTTGATATTTAAGTGAAGCCTCAAGAGATACCATCTCACAGTTTCAGTTTCGACAAATAACGGCGCCCTTCTGTAACAGAAGTCAGCAGTCGGCTTACATATTTTCTGTTTTGTATTAGGATCTTGCCAGAGTAATGGAATAATTGATGTCAAACTGTCGATTACTTCATCGTTAATAATATATGTCAATGATCCTTGATAAATAGTCGAACTGTAGATGGATTTGATTTTTAGCACTAGTTTTCTGCTATTACACGAAATTTGAACGCGCAATGATACAGACTCACTATTGATACTAAGAAAATTGAAAAAATATGAATATTTTTGTCTTGTGAAACTACATTAAACTAGTTTTTCATACAAAGCCAGTCACCAATGATATTGTTGATAAAAATGAGCACCATTCAGTGAAAACTGTTGCGATCATTATATTATGTAATTTTTTCCCCTTAATTAAGAATGACTGTGATGTTTAGATTTATTCAATTGATGTTGCAAAATGTATAACATGATATGAATAATAGTAATGTTTATTCTAATTTAGATGAGACCAGGAGCGTTTTTGGTCAACACAGCGCGAGGTGGCTTAGTTGATGATGATGCGCTCGCAGCAGCACTTAAACAAGAGCGTATTCGTGCTGCAGCGTTAGATGTCCATGAGAACGAACCCTACAATGTCTTTCAGGGTCAGTCCGCCCAATGTGAGTTCTATTTGGCCTAACAAAACCTTACCCAATTAATATTTACTATCCAATATCACTCTACTCATATGCATCAAACAATTACCGTATTGCTCCGAGTAAAAACGGCCCCGCATATAAGACGACCCCCAATTCTGAGACAATATTTCAGGGTATTTTTTTTAGTTACCCGCACATAAAACGGGTCCGCGCATAAGACTAGGACAATTTTGGCGGGTGATGTCAACGACAAAAAACTGGCTTATATTCAGAACAATATGGTACCTATTTAGTGTTTTCTCAGTTCTTCAATGTGTAAAGTGACGAAATAGTTAATCCATATAATGGTTAATTATCACTAGCGCATTATTGCCCATTTTGATATGTTGCCTTACGTATTTTACGATGCTCAAGTTTTTGTGCTCATGATGTAGAGATTGAAATAGTTATGAACCATTTCATGTATTCTTTGCCTGATTGAGTCAAATTTAAGTCGAAGTCTGTGCTCCAATGTATCTATAAATGGAATGGGTACAATTATTGGTGATAACTATATTCCATTTACATAATTGGTAATTAGATTCTTGTGTCTATGAGATCACTTTTTTTGCGTAGATATCATGATCCCTCGTCCTTAAATCCTATTGAATAAACATTTTTTTACCCTACTGCTTGTATGTATGTGCATCCAACAATATCATGCATGAAATCTGTTCTGTTTCGAATTCAAGGCAGTGCAGGAAATTCGAAATTTTTAATTGCGGAGTGATTTATTGCCACTTTAAAATATTGTATGCTGTTTGCACATGTCTGCTGAACTTTGAGAATCTATATTTTTAGTGAATTTTACTTTTGATGTATATTAGGGTGGTCGTTAAAAATTAAAATCTTTGCGGCACCCGAAAAAATCCTTCCTTCTGATGAGAAACTACGGGAAAAATTTTGCTTTTGCGATTTAAACAAAAATAACACGTGCCGACCGCCAGTTGAAGTTAATTTTTCGATCAAATTATAGTTTTTTTTTTAAATTCGTCACAGTATTCAAGTTTGGGTAAAAATCATTAAATACGGCTAATAGAAAATTAAATTCTCTATAAAAATGTTCCTTTAAGTTTCTGATAACGTTCATATCCATCGCAATAATCTCAATATCAAATTTATAAATTCTAACTTATTATCAAAATCACTGCTGAAAATTTTGTAGAGAATTTAATTTTCTACAAGCCGTTTTTGATGATTTTTACCCAAACTTAACTACTGAGACAAATTAAAAAAAAAAACCATAATTTTATCGAAAAATTAACTTCAATTGGCCGTCGGCACGTGTTATTTTTGTTTAAATCGCAAAAGCAAAATTTTCCCCGTAGTTTCTCATCAGAAGGAAGGATTTTTTCGGGCGCCGCAAAGATTTTAATTTTTAACGACCACCCTAATGTATATATTTGCATAAAGCTTCTTACTTCAAATTATTTCTATTGTAATTGATTAGTAATTGTCATTTTTCAAAACAGATGAACAGCTTATTGCAATACATTTGGAAATGTGAATTGAGGTTCAGTTCTTGAAGTAACTAAATCACCTTCTCTATATCAAATCGGTGATCAACTATATCAAAATTGTTTTTATGTTCGCACCAATGAAATACTGCCGATTGTTCAGAATTTTACGTTTATCCGGAGGCTTATTTCTGAGTTTGAATTGAAATACTGGACTTCATGAAGCTGAAGCTAGCAGCCAGAGTTTGCAGCCAAACGTGTTAAACTTTTTGGAAATAGAAAAATGTAGTTCAGTTTAATCCTCACAATTTTAGAAAAGAATTAGTGATTCAAGGTATTTCACAAAATTTAAATTTTCAAACTTCATTACCTTATTTGAATGAACAGTAGAACGTTTGGCTGCTAATTCTGGCTTCTAGCTTCAGCCTCGTTTGAATTTTATCAATCAATACATCTAGCCATTCAGAGTTTTGACAATATTTGATTGTTGTAACTCTGCAACTTCAACAATTGTACGAGTTTTACGTTTTCCTTTGAAAACAAGTGATAGTCTCTTATCAGAGCACTGCTGCTGTACAACAGTGGGATGTAATGTTTGCTGGACAAATATTTCTTTAATCAGTAATCTTGTTGCTACTGGGTTTTGTTTTTGTAAAAACAAGTCACAGATTTAATTTTTTCAAACACGGACGGGTGACAGAATCAGGAAATTACTGAATTTTTGGGCTCTGGAAAACTTCAGGAAATTAGTCGAGTCCTCATCAAACTCAGGGACATATTGGAAAGATATTCAATATGTAATTGCAAGACACGTTGCCTTGTGAGTCCTGAATTACAGGTGAAATGCTTGTCGAATTTGGATGAACCTTGGACAGCATGGTGTATGAAATTATTCAAGCTTCCAACACTTCCAGTTATAAAACGGCAAATTGTTTTACTTTTGAATAATTATATTGTGTATCCTAAATTCTAGAAAAAATGGCTGAACCAATTCCCATAAAATGTTATGCTGCATTAGCTATTTTTTTAGAGACAAGCCATGAAACTTTTGGAACTTCTTTTACTACCAGCTACTTAGGTGCTGAGTCACGAAGAAAACACTTTATTTGATTCGAATGAAATTTTGAAAGGACATAAAGTATGTGATGATGGACACCATTTTTTTCAGTAATTTGCAGGTTTTTGTTACCATCTAGTGGCCACTGAAACTTGACATAAATTGATAACACTTAATAAAAATATATTGATTGGTGAATGAAACGAACGATTCTCAAGTTTTGATATTCTACTACAATATACAGTGATTTATGTACGTATAATTAACAATTGAAATAGGTTTTAATTCATTCTTTGAATTTTTTCTTTATATTTCAATTTGTCCCAATATCTCTCACCACTTTTACACGCAATTTTTCAAGTATATCATTTTGCCCTGGTCTACTTTATCCAAACATTCTACAAATCAAACTGAGCGATTTTTAGAAGCTATAAATGCAATTGTGTGATTGTGCCCATTACAAAAACAGCCAAGCTTTTTTGTTCTCTGGTTAGCATTGTTTTCGAATACATCGAATTTCTCTACGCAATAATCTATTTCACAAGAATATCAGAAAAACATAGGATATTTGATTTATATTATTTGCCGCAGCATTCTAAGCAATTGTTTCATCAATCACGCTAAGCATTTCCTTGAAATAGCTTGAACAATGTTCGCAAAAAGTTTTCAGATCCCCTATTGCACGTACTTTTGTAATTCAGTTTGTGTTGCTGACCTTTTCATTTTTGAATATTGTTCATGATGTCTTATTTTAATTTTATTTGGAAGAATAATAATTTTAGGTTTATGTAAACAACGTCTAACCTCCACATTAAGCCATACTATTTTCCCAAATATGGTCGATTTCATGCAATAGTCGATTTTGAAAATTCCATGCGCAATTATAACAACATTTCCTAAATCACATGGAAATTGTATCCATAGTGTCAGAAAAATATCTGTATATAGAATAGTGAATGAAGTTCCATCACTGTGTGTCGTCGAAGCTTTAGAGAATTTGATGGAAAAGTGAAAATTTAATGTTTAGGTCCGTTGAAGGATGCACCAAATCTGTTGTGCACACCACATGCTGCGTTCTATAGTGACGCAAGCTGCACAGAACTTCGCGAAATGGCTGCCAGTGAAATACGACGTGCTATTGTCGGTCGCATTCCGGATTGTCTACGCAACTGTGTGAATAAGGAGTACTTCCTCTCATCTACTGGGTAAGTTATTTACTTATGGTCAGCATAGTGTGTAGAGAAGGGTGTTCTAGTCATGATATAGAAAAGTTCCAGCTAACAGCTTGTGACGGTTGCTCAAAACGTATGTGGGTATGTTTAATAATGGTTTAAATTTAAGAACAATGATAATAATTACAAAAAGTGAATGAGACGCCAAAATTGATAATAATATAATACGCTGATGTATAGTGGAAAGTTTTGTCCAGAATTACAGTTCTAATGTAACCTAATGATGGTTGTACATGTGCGATCCATAGGGATAGAGTTCTCAGTACTAACTATGAAAAATAAGTACACCTTTATAAAGAATAATTTTGGTATATCTTGCGCATTTTATCACTTTGAACCAATTACGCAATTCAGATAACTTTCACTTTTTCAACATAACCCAGTAAGTGCAGTGTATTATTATTGGGTAAAAAATGTCATTGTCTCGTTAACTTTTTTTTTTTTTTATATTGCTGAAGATTCATTCTAACTATTTTCACAATCTATCGCATTCACTATTAATCCTAGGGGTGTGCGAGTACTTGCTTCAAATTTTGAATACTAAAACCTTAACCACGCCTGTCTAAAATTTGGAATTCATGAACTGAACAGAATTTCTCAACTAATGAACATTTTTCTACTTCTATACAATTTTTATTTTTCACCATGAATTCATTTCATCACTTAATGTTACCTAATATTTTGTAATACTTATGCTTTTTTTTTTTTTTTTTTTGTATATAACATGGCGTTTTTGAAATTCTGAAGATTCGTCAACTCCAAATTAACGAATCTTGAACACCTGTATTTTCAACCTTCTATCTTATGTTTCCGCTTATTTAACGTATCATTAAATATCTTGAAATGAAAATGATGTGCGGTCAAAATGTATTTTAATTTGGATAATTACTAGAAAAGTCATCTAATTGTCTTTAAATTTTGTATTTCAAATTTCACAATTTGTATTGTGTGCCGTTAGAACATTGATATTCTTGAAAGAATATGTATGATTCATTCGAAACTTGAACGCAGGCTTCTTGCAATGATGTTTCACCTGTCTGGTGTTCACCAATTTGGTTTCTTTCCTCATACACAATCAGTATATTGATCGAAATCAAGTAGATTAAAGATCATAAGTAAATGAAATGATACTCCGATCTTTCAACTTGTATAATTATTCACCTATATTTCGTGATTGAAGTATAGTTATTTTTAAGTTACAATGTTAACAACTTATGACGTAACTTATTAGTGAGAAAAATCGTCATCTGTAATTGAAAGAAGATTACATTGTTACGTATATTTATTTTTTATAAATCCAGCTTCACGTATTTCCACATGATATTGGGTGAATTTTTTTTTTTTTTTTTTCTCATTTGACGAGAAATTTGACAGACCGGGCGTGCTTGTATTATTATGCTTACTGGTTTGATGGCAATATGAATATTTTGATGCACATTGCACTTTTTAGGATTTTGCGCGGTTTGTAGTTGATCTGTCGATTTAGGGAAATTGAGGAAATTATCAAAACATGACTGAATTCAGACGACTTTTTTTATATGAATTTTATTTAATATAAGTAACTGATTATTGAATGTGGATTGTAATACTATAACATCTCTTATATTTTATTGTTTACTTCGGAGTCCCAATACACCCAGATTTGCAGTCATTACCACGCCATTTGCGTCAAATTCAATTTCTGTATTGTTTGCATGATTGTGAAAATGCTCTTATAAAGTCCTAATGTTTCTTTTTGAATTTTATACAAATTGTTAGATCAGCGTTGCAATTAAAATCTCTGCAATTACCATATGGTAATTATTGTCAAATATTTTAATAGGGTTGTGATGGAGCCAATGCATGGGCAAGAGCAATGTCCATGATAAATGATATAATTTTCTTAGATTAGTATGGGCCACAACGATCACTTTTGGCCTAGAAGAAACCATTTCTAATCGAAAATTCTGCATTTAGAACAAAGAACAGTATCAATTCTGAGATTCAATGAACATAGATAGAAAAAAAAATTTACCGCACGCGAAGTGTATCACACGAATATTTCAGTAATTTATACCAGAATGTTGGAACCAATTTTTGTGTTGTATTAATCTTTCTAGTTTACTTCCAAATATAATTAATGCTTGCCTGGAATACAAGGATCACCGATTAACTTTTGGTTTGAAAAACTATGCAAATATTTAGTACGCAGCTGCTTGACAATTGTCCATGACACCTTTCGTACAGCCGGTGTACATCCGAGTAAAATCATTTCTGATCCTCCTAATTTTAGCGGGTCAGAAATAAGGTTGGCAGCACTAGCGTCTAACTTATACCTATTGAATATCATATGCCATATCTGCTCGATGTACCAATGTGATTGGTTACAAGCTGCTGGAGCCAACCTCATTTTGACCTGCTTAAACTAAGACGGCGGTCAGAATCGACTTAACTCGGGTGTACTTTATAGTCTTGCTTTTATGCTTTCTGTTTTCCTAATCTCAGTTAACTTGAGGTGACTCATGTTCTCCAAGATTTTATGAAATGCATTTTCGTCTACACAATCTGATAATAACGGTACATCTTTTTCCAATTGTACCTAATAGGGTTTTTAAATCATGATACTTTTCCTGATGAAAAACAGAAATAATTGAATAGAAATTAGTTTTCTGCCGTTTTCTGGTTTAACTGCGTTTATTTACTTATTAGTATGGAGTTCAGCATGCGGGAATATATTCAATCTGGGCTTCAGAAAAAATCTCACAAGTAATCAAATATCTTAAAAGATATACAAATGTGAAAATTAATTCATTATTGAAAATCATTTTTGTTTCAGACTATGTCTGACATACTTTTGCAAGCTGAATGTACTACTAACTGGTTTTAATCAATATCATTCATTATATCAAAGCTGTGAGATATATTTTTTTTTTTTTTTTTTCAAGTCAGATTGTATGAAATCAGCTCTGAATTATTTGTTATTTGAATTTCGTCAATTTAATTGTCATTTTTCAATTCTACAGGTCAAAAGATGTCATATATAGATCCCTTGATTAATTCCAAAGGGGTTGAGAATTTTGCCCAAATAAAATAGGTAAGGCTATAGCCTTCAAATTAAAAACAAAAACAAAGCAAATAAAATAAATGATTATAACAAGAAAAATGAAAACCTCAGAAATATATTGAAAGTTACATTCTCAGGCATATATGGTTGAGAACAAATACTGCGAAAATATTGTTGTATAATTTACAGAGAATACGAATTTTTCAGTAAAGAACAGCATTGTTTGCATTTGATAACGCAATAAAAACATACAAGGAAGAAAAAATACGATATTAAATAGTAAAGAAAATTCGAATTCTCACTGAATTTAGTTCAGAAAAATTTCGTAATATCAAAAATGATTGTCGCAAACCCCTGTTTAATAGTAAACGTACCTATATTCAGAAATTTTACGTCCCACCTTTCTCTATTTCTTTAGCCCTGTGAAATACGCATGATACAAACCATTTTTTCGTTTGCTTTTTTTCAGTAGTTATCCAGAAGGGATTAACGGTGGTTACTACGCAGGAACTCTGCCTGTACAGCAAGCGCATTCGACGACCCCTCATGACTCGGCCCCGCCGCCTCCCAGTGGTCACTCAGTTGTCGGAGGGGGTGGAGGAGGCGGTGGGCCTAATTCTTCCACAGGGGGCGGAGGTGGAGGTGGACCCACGGGACCAACTGGCCCCTCAGTCGGTGGCGGAGGTGCAGGAGGTCCAGCTTCCGCGCCTTCAGCCGGTGGGTTGCCCGTTCTACCCCACAGCATAGTAAGCGATCCTGACCCCCGACCTAGTCCCTCTGCCCCTAGCCCACGTTGACCTTGAACCCCTGATCTTTGGAATCCTCACACTCCACTTTGCTCTACCCTTTTCCCATCCCATCACATTTCCTTAACCAATTCACATTGCCCCTGACCTTGACAAAAAAAAAAGAAAAAAAAAACGTGGAAATCATAACATGAAAGAAAAAAAAAACAAGCAACAACAAAAGGGTTCTATGCAAGGCAACCCCATTCTTTCCATTATTTTTGAAAAATTTTTCGTCAGCAAAAACAAAATGAGAAAAAAATTACTCAAACTACGTTATTATAATAGCATCTCTTTGTAGTTGCTGTTTACATTTGTGGATTTTTTGATCTTTTATTGCGCATTGAAACGTACAACACCTCTCCTAGCCAATCAGAACGTTATATGGATCGGTACATGACAATTGCAACAAGTGTAGCTGTTTTAATGGAAATTCAAATCGATAGTAGCACATTGAACAAGGATGGGTGACTGACTGACATATATCATGCTTGCACCCAATGATATTGTGTTTGCAAGAATACATTATCATCTGCCAATTTGTTATGTATTGGGATATGTTTTAGCATACAATCAAAATCCACTGACGTGTTTATCAGTAACCATTGTACTTTTGGAAACTCACAGGAGCATCACGTATTTTTCTATATCAAAAATGTACCATATTAGGCATTTTCGGCTTACATGTTTGTGCTATTTGCAAATGGTTACTAAGCTTGGTATGTATTTTGTAAATGGCCTAAAAGTTCTTGTCAAACATTTACAAATCAATATCGTTACTGCGCTGGTATTTCAGATGTTACACAGCACTAATCCCAATGTCTACCAAATTTACTTACTTGTGGCACATTCTGTACAAAATTGAGGGAGAAATTAATTTGAATACAATTGTTGCGTAAATACAATTTTTTCTCAACTAAGAAGTTGAATTGTGTGAAAAATTTGAGAAATGCATGATTAGTATTTGTATTTACAAACTTGAAACGTTTCGTTTTCTCAAATTTAAGCCTGTGTAACAAAAAGAAGCTGTCATATGAAAAAATGATGTTAACATTATGACCTATACCAATTTTTACAGTAGTGTGGCTATGCAGTTTCTGTATTTCGAACAGGCATATTATGTTTACTTCGAAAATTTTATATACTGAGTATTTACTTAAAGTTGTTACGGCTGATTGGGGGCTGCACCGCAAATGAAAAAAATATCGTATTGAGGCGAAAAAAAAAGTTCCAAACTACAAATACAGTTAATTTTTTACTTGAAGAACAAAATTTGTAATTGAATGAAACGTGAAAGCCTGTACGAATTTTTTTTTTCCTTCCGTCAATTCAAAGATTGTGAGATAATTCTCGAAAATATTAGACCATTCTAGTTTTTCACACCTGTAAAGTGCGTAAAGTCACAGCTACGGCAAGTCAAGTTGATTAACTGTAGGGTTACGGAACAGCAGAACCATGAAAAATAGAGGTAAGGATGCCGTGCACCAGGATTCCAAAACGTCCGTGAAATTGCAGTCAGGAGACGTTATAATTTTATTCGCTTGCAGTGTGACTGCTGTTAGTCTATGGAGCGTTGATTGTCTGATGGCCTCGAATATGAGCGAAACCGCGGTAGATTCTATAGCAATTATAATAGCAGCTCAACATTGTTCGGAAGATTAATAGCGTTCGGGCTGCACTCGGAAAAAATATAACCGCATACTCGCTGCAATTCTACCGGCGTTTGTCATCAACCATTATCCACGAAGTTCAATCGTTAATATCTCTATTTTTCATGAAAAGAACATTGACCGAAAGCCAGATTAATCTCTAAAATTTTCGAGTATACATCGAGAACTTTTGTGTCGAAGTATTTCTTTTTTCTTCTGGCACTGATACTATATATAAAAATAAAACAGCAACTTGTGCTTTTCGGTGAATATTATCGATTAAGAATTTAAGCGAGAGAGCAAAAGTGAGAAAGAGAGAGAAAGTGAGATCGCGAGAAAATGAATGAACGAGAGAGAACGAGATATAGAACAAGCAGAAACAAGTTTTATTAATTGATAATTATAATATGATTAATTATTATATTAAGTAAAGTAATGCGATATTACGAACAGTTGATTCTATTATCGAGAGGCAAATCCATGAATAAAAATGGAAATTTTTTTTGAGAATAATTATGGAAAGCGATGATAATAATAATTGAATAAAAAAGAAAAAAAAATATTAAAAAATCTATTTTAGAGACATACACATATCTATTCAGTTGTTTCGATCTGTTTTTCAATTTTAATCACTGAAATTAAAATTAATTCATTTCCTAGGGTAGATCAGCAAGAAAATGTAGCAATGTGATATGCCTCCAGATTATTTTTATCTATCTGGACTCTTTTTAGAATTGAGCTATCAATGGCAGCTGCAAAGTACGTGAATGCTTGAAGTAGATCGACATATCGCGGTTTCAAAACATAAAGTGCTATTCTCAGAACACTAAAAGAGGTGTTTTCACCCAAATCGGTATCAATTTATGTTACATGCTAGCTGGAAATTAATACCAAGCAGGAATACCAACTTTGTTGATGAGTGAGCTGTAAAAATTTCGAGTAGCTACACGGATAAAACATTTGATACCAACAAACGTTTTATAATATGAATTTTATTCTTTCATGTTGCTCTGTATTTTCGGAAAATTAATCATTTCGAAGTTAATTGAACGATTTGATAGCTATTGCGTTTTGATTGAAATTTCAGCATGATAAGTTGGTTTTATTTCGAAACTTAATGTGTATATTGTTGATATTTTCTAAGAAACTGTTTTACGTAAATGAAGTACACTGATAAGAAATGAAATCGGGAATTAGCAGGTGCTCGAAACTTTACTTTATGCTTTCATAAATTGGGGAATACTATCGACTTAACGATGGATGCGTAGATGCTTATCTGGATGCTTATCACTTAACATAATTCTGTTTATCACGTATACGTGGTAAACCTTGAGAATATCATCAATAGTATTATAATGCATTCATATATTGTTGAAATCTTGGAAAAAGTATGACGATCTCGACAACGGTTATAATTAGTTGTTAGTTCAAAGTAAAAGGTGTAATTGTCATTATACTCGATTGTCAAACTGAGTGTTAAATAGATAAGTTTGTATTTATGGTACGTGATTAACAGAATTCAACTCATGTAGATCCACCCTATGTTATACCTTTTTTTTCGACAATTAGAGAAAATGATAAGAAAAAAACAAATAAAAGCAAAAAATAATAATAAAATAATATCATTCCAAGTGGCATGAGAATCTGACGCAAAAAAAAAAATAAAAGTTTGACTATGGATATACGAGGAGTTGTAGAATGAAATAAACTATGAAGCATCACACACATATACACACTCCTGGGACATGCGTACACAGGTACACAGACACTCTCACACCCATTCATACCGTGAGACAGAGGCACATATACATTTTTAAACGGAAATTCACGACGTGCAGTCTGTGCGTGACGAGATGGTCTCTGAATCACATGCTTATTTAGAAATCTAGATGACAGGACCAACTTATTACGTCAGATCGGTACAAAGTTCGTAACGTAAAAACATTATACATACATTTTTGTTTCTTTTTTTTTTAAGTTTTTTTTTCAGAATATTATTACTTATAAATACATCATTATATATAGAAAGGATTTCGCTAAGTGAAAACATACATTAAAAAACAAAGGAGTTGTTCTTATTTTGAATTGTAAAAAAAACGAAAGCAAATTAATATGAAAAAAAAAACCTAATTACAGTAAATAAACTAGTACATCGCCCCATCCACGCAACCCCTTTTGTGGATATTTCGATATTGAACTTACAGACAGGTACTTAGCGCTGCTTTTAAGCTTCATGCTTGTCAGTGGTGTTAAAAAAAAATGGAGTAAAAAATTTACTAGATATATTCATTAATTTGATTTCAATTATTTGTTTTCCATACGACATTACATTGTATCAGTTTCATTTTCTTTTTTTTTTTTCCATTCTTTTCTTTTCGAATTGACAGAAACGGCGCCAAAATATTCTTTTTGTTTTGCATTAAAACCATATATACTAAAAAATAAAAAAAAAAAAAAAAAAAAATGAAATTAAGATGAGAAAAATGAACATGATGAAAACAGCAACATTAATATTAATGATAATTAATAATTGATAATAATGATAATAATAACAACAACAATAATAATAATAATAATAAATACAATATTTGTACAATAATCAACGGTGCTGTGGTGAATGCTGCTGCAGGCCTACGAAATCCTGCTCACCTATCCTGACCTATTTTTATTAACACATTTCGTTACTTCATGTTTGTTGATTCTTTTTTTTATTTATATATTGATATCGCTAATAATGTATCGTACTATAATTTGAAAATCTAGAATAGTATTTAACCACTTGAAGGCTACTAATTTTAAGTCAAACTCAATATGACGATGCGGTAAATTATTTTTCTTTTCACTGTGAGTTATTTTTATGTCATTAATTGATGAACAAATAATTTGGGTGCATGTTACAAGTTTTTTTTGTTCGTTTCAGACTAGTCGTCATCTTGAATTCGGCATGGGTCAGTTGTCCCAAACAAGCTACAGACGATTGACATGTTCTATTATGCGTCATATTTCTGATAATCCTGATGGTTAACATCTGAATTCAATTTTTGCTTATTTAACAAATTTTTTGCAGTATTTAGAAATGATTCCCATTTGCGAGACGAACAATGAGCAACATTCACAATGGTATTATATACTCTTACCTATTCCCTTCCAATAATCCGACTAAAATATAGCTTCATATAGTTGTAATGCCCTTTAAAAAGCAGGAGGCTCCATACGAGTTACTTTTGGTGCTGTAGAAATTTAGTTGGAACAACAACTTCAGTTAACATGGATTTTAGGAGGTTCATCACTTTTGGCCAACATGTAACAGTCACGTTTGAGACTGTCATCATGTATTATCTAACCATACAATGCATACACAAGTCTGGAGATATGGTTAAGGTCCACTTGTGCGTCAGCTTTCGTGTTTCGAAAGTGTTTCATTGTTTGATTGATCACGTGCAGAAGCAAAAGCTTGGAAAATTTCTTACATCTATAGTGCTTTATCCAATGTGAAATCAAACAACATTTGCAAATCTGCAGATCGCATTATGTAATCAGAGGGTGGTGAAATTTCGTAATTAGTGCTTCCGAATTTGTTCGTATGTGGTCCCTTTTTGTTTTAGGGCTAATTAAAAATATTTCGTTGCACCATTATTCCTGAAGCTGCACTAGGATTATTAATATTGCTCCATAGGAGCAACTGATGTACGCACGTATACATATAGGTCCATCCACAAACCTTCCGTCAGCTTTTTAAGATACCACTTTCGATTTACCTAAAATTTCAATATGTCATAGCTTATACGAGAAAGTCGTTGATCAGTTTTATGATTTTTTCGATTTTGACCTTTCGGCTTTCAATTTTTGTCCAAGAATTGGAGCATTTTTATACCTCGGTATATACTAACATATCCAAATATCAACCAAATCGAAATTCTTACGGTGAAAATCTGATTGAAGGTTCGTGGATCGGCCCATATGCAGTTGAATTTTTGAAGCTCAATTCTCAGTTTTAAGCTTCCGTGATGTTACCGTACCAGTTGAACTACGCGGATGTTTTTTTTTTGTCATTTTTATTAAAACATGGTGTACAATAGACGTTATGAAAATTCCCACGAAACTTTTTTTCGCCGTTAAACAAGTCCAAACATGTTCTGTTTGAAATATTGTTTTCGTTGTAAGCTGTCAGCCACTCGAATTACAGGTAATCTACGACATTGCAACCAGGTGTCACTTGTCGGTGAAACGAAACTGTGTCACGTTAAGGAACCTCCGTGGACCCTCATGTGCCTGTTCAGGTTTCCGCTTTGACTGAACCTCAGCAGGCACAGCTTGCATTGGTATGGCTTTTCTCCAGAGTGAATTCGTAAATGTTTCGTCAGAGTGGAACTGTCGGAAAATGCTTTCTTGCAGAATCGACATCTGCAATGATGAATTGTTATTTACTACTTATATTTACTATTCTTACGATCAAATTGTTTCATATTCTATTTCGTTCGTAATGACCGATATTTAAATAATTAGGGAAAAATTAGTTGCTTGTGTGTACATCATAGTTCAAGTGTTTTGGACTATGATTGGCTAAAGTTATATTTTAAGGTAAGTTTATTTTTTAAAATTCAAAGTTGCATCGATAGTAATCATCGCCTCATAGAGATAGATTTCGCAGTCCGTACACCGAGCTGAAGCCCTAATTAAAAAGAGAAAGCAACGGGGGGAGACTTCTCTGTTGCACGGTCGGAAGAGTGGGGAGCAGCCGCCGGCGGGGAAAACAAGAAGGTAAGTGGGGAGGTATACTTGTATGATTTATGTGTTCCCCCGCTAAGTCATCGATTTAGGGTGTGTTCTGATATTCACTCGCGGTACTTTGAGCACCACGAATGCCGTTCCGATACATGCCGCAGTAAGCTTTCAGTTCGTTATCGTGATCATATGACGTCATTGTTTTCGTTGTTACTTCCTGCTGCGATTACTGCGGTTCGCGACGTGGGGCATTTTCTTTTGTCAAATATTAATGTACCCATATAATTTTCAGCAGCAGATTTGATTTTACACATGCAAATGTCAAACTTTCGTGAATACTGTAATGTACGTACACTTTTGTACAATGAATCTGAGACGGCTAATTTTTCACACTGGACAGTTAAGTTGGCAGCACAGGAAACGTACAGCGCCATAGTCGGCCGAGTGCGAAACATACTCAATCTCAATATACATAACGTAACTCATGACCGTCGAATCTAACCTTAGAATACCGCAGGGATAATGACTTATTGGATTGACACATATTCTACGGTTAATTTCCACGGTCATGGGTTATGTTACGTTTATTGAGATTGAGTTTGTTTCACACTCGGCCGACTATGGCGCTGTACGTTTCTTGTGCTGCCAACTTAACTGTTGAGTGTCAAAAATTAGCCGTCTCAGATTCATTGTCCACAAGTGCACAAACACTTTTGGGCTCGGAGGTACTAACAACTACCGGGAGACAACGCTGCTTGACTTACGTCGTTCACTGAAGATTGCTGAAGACAGCTTACCATGGGTATCATTTTGAAGCAAGCAAAAAAGCATGACAGTCACGAGGGTAATGGCAGTACACTACATTCACCGACTCGGTAATGAGGGTTAGAATGTTACCTGAGTCGGTACGTTAGGAGATTTCTATATCTCGCCTGATACCGACAAGTTTCAAAACGCCCCATCTAATTGGCTGTCTTTAGCAATCTTGAGACGACACTTTCGGGCTCATTCACATCTGATAATGAGGTGCAAGTGAGGTTTGCGAGCGTAGCACTTGAGCGCCTAGTCGAACATAAATTTTCATCTGAATATATTGAATTTGGTACTTATATTTGAATGCATCAAAAGTCAAGCCTAATATTTTAAGCTGAGAACTCATCTCTGTTTTAAGTACAAAATTTAGAATTTCTAAACTCTTATAAATATAGAACCGAATAAACAAACCGTATACTGTATATGCTCGAAGATCTGTCGTACATACATACATACATACATAAATCTGAAAATTCTGAAACGTCCTTTTATACTCATTGTAGAGCACTTACAACCAAACAGGGTTTCGGATTACTATTAAAGGAAGCTAATAAACAATCTGTCTTTATATCTTCTGACAATTAGAGATTGGCAATACATTCAGTAACGATCATTAATAGGTTCCCAGTGACTCACTACTTTTATGAAATCGAAACTGAAACGAACTTCTTTGTACAGAAATTTTACATATCTATGATGAACGCACTCGCTAGTCATTGGTACATGAAAATTAGAAATAAAAGTTGTTCTAGTTCTAATTCCAAAAAAATAGTGAGCTACTGGGAACCTATTAATGAACATTACTGAACATAAATATGTATATTGATTAGAATCAAAGTTGTCTTTTTTCACTACCTTATCGACAGAGCAACCAAGATCTTTCAAATTCCAGTCGATTATTGTCACAAGCGCACTTCCAATGGGTTTAAATAGAGGAAAATTCCATTTTATAACTCTGTTTGGGTGTAATCCTAAAAGTCGTTTGCAGGACATTCAGCTGGTTGAATATGAGCATAGCAACCTCTCAAATGTAGTCTGTCGTGTACACTATGCAGTTGATTAATCGGTAACATTTTATTGTACATACGCAGTGATGATGTGATTTACCTGTAAGGTCGTTCTCCAGAGTGGGTTCTCATGTGAGTGGTTACGGAGCTGCTTTGTGAAAATCTTCTGTCGCAGACTGGGCATCGGAATGGTTTTTCACCAGAATGTGTTCTTGCGTGAGCCGTCAAATTCGCAGCTTGGCTAAATGCTTTTGAGCATGCGTGACACCTTCGTAAGAATTCAACATGCTGGGTTATTAGTTGCCAGAATAATTTACATGTTCTTGATTAATAATTGCAGAGTGTTTCAAATTTTTACTATGGTGATATTTTCCCCTGCAAATTGATCTGCATAACGCTGCCTGAAGAGATATTCAGAGGAATTCTTTGCACATATTTTAATTTCCTTGATGTTTAAAAAAAAAAACGACGAATATTTACGGTGTGACTGAATAACCATTTTTTTTTTTTTTTGCAGAAAACATTGAATCAAACGAACGAGATACCTTTGAAACCTTTTGATTATGTTTAACAATAAGTTTGATTATGTACATTTCTGATTTTCTTATTTATTATTTTAACCTTCTCGGAAATTGAAATGAAAATCGAGAGCAATTCATGAAACAAAAGTCTTTTTCACGAAAAAACTAGATGTAGGTGAAAAATTAAAAAATTTCCAAAACAACCATTTAGACATTTAGACGGCGAGACACGCAGTATATAACTGACAATGAGAATTCCTGAAATGTGGTTAAAAATAAGCGAAACAAAGATTCTGAAGTACTGCAAAACTTGAAATAAATAAAAATACGATCAATCTTGATGGCATTTGTAAAATTATATGATGAATTACAAAGTAATGTCCAATTACTCAACCCGTTCTAGACTAAATCATAGAAAAGGATCCTGAAAATCTAAAGATTTTCGCGCCAACACGTATTTTAGAAAAAATCAACAATAGCCGTGTGAATAGATGTGTTTTTTACAAAATCTGTAAAGTTTTTCAGAAAAAAATTTCACCACAGTATAAGCAGTTGAGCAAGGCTATGGTTAGTGGTATCTTTTACAATCATAGTTGATAAACTCGGTTATATTATTATTAATGATTATTAATAAGTAAGAAGGGATTGAAAGTTGTAAAATTCCACTCTACTACAGTATCCTAATATACATTCTACGGATTCGCCGTTGAATGGAAAGAAGTTTAGTTCAAACAGTCGAGGTTGCCCTTTACAATATTTCAGGAATTTCAAGACGTCATCACCAAAAAGAAAAGTACGTAGGTATACATATCAAATAATATTCACATTATCTAAACTATAATAGGGTTGAGTGTAGTCAAATTTTCAGTTACAGTCACGGGACAAATCATTTATATAATTATCTTGTTATGGCCACCCTCATTGTTGCCACTTGTACAACAGTTGCAACAGTTATTTAAATTAACTTATCATCGTTTTATAATCTCCACAATAATTTTTCGCGTCGTTGAGAGCATCTCAGTTTCTTAACTTCTCGAAGCCATTGTAATACAAATTGTTTCAAACGATTATGATAACAAAATGTTAACAAATATCGACCAAGCAGAATTTTTTCTCGTATGTTTAAATTTCTAGAAATTACCGTTTAATTAATTACGAAAAATTTGCTAATGCTAAAATCGGATTGGTGTAAAAAAAATTGTTTACAACAATTTTTAAAATTTTTCGAAGTGAATTTTCAGATAGTTTTTTCGAGATGGCAATTTTCAAAAAATGGATTGCCAATACTCATACCCTTCATTTATAACAACAATGTTATTCATATTTTCTGAGATATTCTAAAACTATTTCCATTCAAAATACCTGTTTAATTGGCTCAAATACCCAATTACTTACGTATAAAATAGAGGAAAAATTTACCTAAATGGTTTTTCGCCGGAATGCGTTCTGAGGTGCGTTTTTAGAGTGCTCGGTCTCGCGTACGTTTTGCCGCAGATCCTGCACAAGTTGGGTCGTCCATTGTCGTCAGTGGTGACGCCACCCCCGATGCAAAGGGCGTGTTCGGACGTAGGAAGTCGAGGGTGGTGCGGGTGGTTACCAATCAGCGGCGCCGGTTGGTTCACCCTCGCTTGAACCTCGACGGGATTGTATTGCTGGGCGGGGCTGAGTAGGGGCTCAACACCCCATGCAGTGGGATAACTCTGGTCGTACCTGTAACGCAAATGCCGAAGGGCAAGGGCTGAACAATCGAAGTACAGATATCGAAACGGCGAAAGCGCACCCGTTATGCTGTTAATTATTGTTAAGATTCAATGGAGGGTAAAGGGGTGATAAATCGAAAAATATGGTGTTCAGACAATCCTGAGAAATTGGGGAAGGTAACATCACTGACATACTTCTGAGATTATTGAGAATTTCTTCATAGAATTTGTCATAAAAACTCAACGTTGATTGAATATTTTTACCGCATTTTCACAAAGTCTGTTTTTCGAGAGACTACAATGTCGAGAATCTGTGCCGGGAGATTTGGAATACAAATGTTTTTGAATCAGCATTTTTCGGATGATCGATTATGGCAAATATTTGTTTTATTCCAATATGTCTCGTGCTAAACTTCTCCCTTACCAATCCATCTGTATAATAAGTCAAAGATTATTCATTAATTTTTCTTGCTGTACAATTTTCATCACATTTTCAACGTTGATATAATAAGTTCTTGATATTTTTCGACAAATGTCAAATACTCTCAGTCATTTACTTACTATACTTTATAGTTCCGTGATAATTTTTCTTGACTCTATACCTATGTTAAGTAATAGTTACCCTAATCGATAATATTCCCACATATGATTACATCAGTCTATACACATCTCCAACTGTTACGTATTGATCACATATTATATTATTTCTTATTTTTCTTATGTCTTATTCATATCACCTCATGTAAGTGATGTAAGCGGTGTAATTGAAATTGTGATGAATTTCTGCAGTGTTTAGAATTTAGCAGTTAAAAGTCCATTCTCTTCCACAATTCTTACCGTAATTTTCTTTTGTTTAATCTTCGTGTGATTTGTTCCGACAATTTTTTTTTAGCAATCTTTAAGATCAGATTTCCGTTGTAGCAATTTCACTAAAAATTGATTTTTCGAACTTGTTTTGATAATACTCAGTCATCCCTAGTCCAGTCAAAATACAGAGAAGAAAAGGCTTATTTATATAGATAGGATTGCAGCATCAGCGTGATTTAACACTTAAATTGTTAACAAAATTTACAGAACAACATATCCAAAATCTGCAATAATCTGTAATTGTTGGGCAGTTTTTTTTTGCAATCAAAGGGTAAGAGAAAAAATTCGTCATTTCTGGAATCAAGCAGCATAGGAAATTCTGTCTTTTCGTCGAATTTGTTGAGTGCAAAAAGTTCTTCAAAAAGTCTACATGTCAAATTTCCGGTATTTTCGAATGTCCTGAAATAACAGCACCGAAAGTGTTATTGTACAGCATTTTCTGTATCTCGCAACAAATTTATTTGATCGACATCCACCAGATCCGGCTGGTAATTCCAATTTCACCTAATTCATTGTTCCTTTCAATTTATTTATCTTTCTATTTCTAACTGCGACTCATTTTTAAACGAAAAAACAGAAAACGGAAGGTCCTCAAAATAAAAAAAAACTGATGACACGTTGAGAAATGGTTAGTGAATTTTCGTGATTTTGGTTTCAATCGACATGCGTCTTCTGAGTTCACGATTCGAGCTCATTAAAATTTTAATATCATCGGTCGAGCAATTTTTGATCAATTCAAATAAAAAAATTAAAGAAAAATAGAATTTTTCAATTTTTTATAATTTATGAGCTCAAAACTTATCCGAGTGGAAAGGTCTTGTGTCAGCCTATTAAGGTCAGCGAATTTAACCGTTAGTTTTTTTGCAACTTTTTCAAAAAAATGTTGACCAATAAGTCGCAATGATATCAACGCTTCTTCTGTTTTTATCACATGAATCATACAGCAAGTTGTTTGCTCACGAGCAATCTTGGAATGAAACCGAATAACCGTTGATCCCATTGCGTCACCATCATTGTTTAACCAATATTTCGAGTGCAACGTCTTTCGTCACTCAATAAGCATTACCTACACCAGATGTGGCCAAGTATCGTTATTCCGGAGTTGACCATCAAATTAGGGTACCTACGGAATAACTAAGTATTCCAATCAAAACTAGAAGATTACAGGGATGGTGTACCAATGGTAAAAAATATCTCTATGGCTCAGGCATATTTTACTTCACTCAAGAACCGTACATTTCGCTCTACAATTTCAGATATGGAGCTGCTCATAAACTACGTGGCTCCTATTTTAGACATTTTCGAACCGCCCTCCCCTCATGTAGTCTATCGCGTATATTTACCAAACCCTCCCTACTCCCCAGAAATAGCCATGTATTTAAAAACAAAATTTGTATACATCGAGAAATTATTAAACAAGTAAATTTTATAAAACTTTTATTAATTCAAGCCATCCGAAAGAACAAATGGCGATACTAGCCATACATGCAAATCATTAATATCAGCCCGAAAAGAATTGTTCGCAGCTTTTTCGTGATAATCAAGCTTGTCAGTTTCAAACAAAAGATAATTTTGTTCGCAGAAAAATGAATTAGAATGCATGAAAATTATAAAAGCACGGATCGCGGACTATGATCCTACCCCAATGTAACATAGCGTACTTTTTCATCAAACCCCACCCCTTAAACTAGCCACGTGATTTATGAAAGGCCGTATATGGGATAAATTGACCGTACATGCAATTCTGTCGAAATGTTTTCTTGATTGAAATGAAGTTATGCAGTAGAATCGCATAACGGTCACTGGATAAAATTTGCCCCAGTTCCAAAAAAGTGATATCCTGCTCCAACAATGTGTTCTAAAAATCTAAAAAAAAAATCTATGTATTGTTTAAAGATCGTAGAAAAAGTTTTCTCGGTTTTCCTAAACAAAATTGATTGTTTAAATATTGTAAAACATCGGAAAAGTTGAGGTAAAATGGAAAAAAAATTTACGGAGAATTTTTTTTACAGAATTGGTTCGAGCAAAAAAACTATGATGGTCTATTCCTGAACTCTATGAGAAGTTTGAAAAATGTTTTTCCAGAGTGATCAATTAGGGTTAAATCAATAAGAAATAGTTTAATTCAACTAAACGTTATGGTTGTTTTAACCAATTGTGCTTTCGTTAAGAATGTACATCACGTTTCTGTAAATTAAATTTCAGTTCACTAAAGCGTTTTCGCACTTCAAAATCAAAGAAACATGTCGATTGAGTAAGCTAAATATTCGTTCTATACAAACAAAGTATTTTGTTGACAGGACCGAATTTGTATAAGTGTAACCAATAATTTAGTTTCATTGACGTCTCCGAGAGTTGAGATGACCGCGAGCATGGTAGTGCTTCAATTGTTTTAAACATAATAATCGAAGTGATTTTTGAAAACCAGAAATTATTTCAAGTATTCCGTTGTTTATATCTATATACCGTAAAATACGGTCAATTTAAACAAATATGATTTTCTCCAAAACAACTTCAGTTTCAAATTAATTTAATAGTCAATAGTTGATCAACATCCTTTATCACATTTATTTGTGAATTCCTGTACAAATAATAATCTTGGTAAAACTCAAGGCTACACTGTGATAACTCTTAATGATAGCAATTAATTGAAGTCAATTCACACAGGAGCACAATGGTAATTCTAGAATGCTTAATACTAATTATAAAAAAGCACAGGAATTCCTTGAACTACACAATGAGGTTATTATTAGTAAAGCGGATAAAGGCAACAGCACAGTCATAATGGACAGGGAAGATTGTGATAAAAAAAAACTGAGGAAATTCTCAATGATACACAGACTTATAAAGTATGCAAAGATATGACCAATGTGTTAGAAAAACTAACTAACGATTCAATCAATAGTACAGCAATGAAAGGTGTAAATGGTTAAAATCACATAATTCTCTACCGCCAAAGATTTATTTCCAACCGAAAGTATATAAGGAAAATCATTCGAGACGTATTGTTTCGAATATAAACTCGCCTACATACCTACAAGTTATCTAAAGTATGTGCTGGAATTATATCGAATATTGTTGGAAAAACCAAATTTCACGTTAAAGATAGTCCTTTGTCAAAGATATTAGAGGAACTAAAATTCCTAAAGTCCATGTGATTATACCGTTAGATGTATCTTCTCTATATACCAATATACCTACTAATTTAGCAATAGCGATCATTAAGAAGAACTGGGCTCTGGTAGCCAAACACATAGCCATTCCTAAGATGGAATTTGTAAAAGCGGTTGAGATTTCTGCGAACTCAACCTATTTTATGCATAATAACAGTTTTTACCAACAAATCTATGGAGTAGCTATGGGTTCACCAATTAGTCAAAGTGGAGCTAATTTAGTAATGGAAAAACTAGAACAGACAGTAACCAATGCGCTTCCTTTTGAATTGAGTTTTTACAAAAGATACGTAGGTGATATAATAACATGTGTTCATAAAGATGACATTCAGCAATTACTAAATATATTTAATCAGTATCATCCACGCATCAAATTCACCTATGAAATAGAAGCAAGCAATAGAATTAGCTTTCTAGACACATGTACCATTAATTGCAACGGAATAGTGTTGATGGACTGGTATCAGAAAGAAACATAGTTTGCCAGATATATTAACTTTCATTCGCAACATCATTGAAATTGTCATTATAAATTGGCATAGACTGTTATGTAAACAATTAGGCCAGTACACTAACAAATATGTAAACAGTTGTGTGACTTTCAAAGATTGTTGTTAAAATGAATATTAAGAGAACAGTTCGATTAGTAAAGTTAGATTGGTACTCACTTCCTTCTCGAACACCATGCAACAAACATCGCAAGTGTTAAGGAATGTCGAGTTATGTAAGTGTTAAGTAATTCAATCTTCCATAGTAGTTTTAATAATAAGATCAAATATTAAACGTTGGCGTTTATGTACAGTATTAAATTTGAAAATACTAAAAAGCATTTAGATACAGTATACATTAACAATTACCTAGCAGCTTTGCAATGTTTTTAACGTGACAGTTAGTGATCAAATGTAATTCATCTAACAATTTGTGATTTTTTTTATATTACAGAAACCTGATGATGGTAGGCGGGGCCTGTTGAAACGTCGTTTAGAAATATAAATGATAACTAAAAGTGCATTATTCTATCCCAGATCGTCACCCAACGAAATCAAATCGGTATAACATCTACCTACACGGTCACGAACTTCAATTCACCTAATTATACAATGGCATCTTATAATGTATTTTCTCAATCATTCGAGGTCAAAATTGCAAAACTTCAATTTTCTGTTCTTTATTATTACAGGTACTGACTTGTATGCTTGCATTTTTCACCACGATTCTATCGACAGTTTATTAAATCTTAGAAAATGAAACAGTCTGCCATAACGGAAGGTAAAGCATGAATCCGACATTTGCCTTACGCAAAGACAAGGAGTAAAAGATTCTCGGATACGATTGCAAAGAAAGATTATATAAGTGGATTCGGTCTCTATTCGTTTTCATGTGCTATCATACACTCATTGTCAGTGGTACACAATTTTATTTTGTATCCTTTCAGTAATCGGACTTCTGCACAAACACTTGGCAAAATGAATTGAGGTGGTTCTTACAAACAGAAACGTCAAAACTCACCCTGGGTGCATGTTCATGTTCATGGTCATATTCATCGATACGTTGACGGACATCGCCGGTCCAGACCCGTAATGGGATGAAGGTACCGGAGGACCCAAATTCTGGGTATAGTCCTGGGAATAGTGATGAGGTGGTCCTCCAGCGTAATAGCCACCGGTTGGGCTTCCGGGGTGCACCACTGCATGCTTCAACGATAACAGAACGTCGGCAACACCTTCCCCGTTTCCTGTTCCAGGCCTGGGCATACAATCCCCTCTGGGACAGCCCCAGCTAAGAAGAGAAATTATGCGATGTACCTACCCATGGACTTGACTCTTTAATTCACGCTGGAGCGCTGAGCGTCCCACCTTTTTTTTTTTTGCAGCTTTTTATTTATTAAACTACTTTTTCCGTAAGAACTCCCGAGTTTTTTGGTTCCGCATGGCCCCCGAAATATTTTTCTAAGTAAAAAAAAAAATATAGATTTTATTTATTTATTTCTTGCAAAAATAGCACATGTTAACAAATCGTCGAGATTCGTATTTTTCCATGAAAAAAGCGTTCTCTGATAATCCACCATGAAAATCCGGATGCCAACTTTTACACGAACTTAATAACACACCAAAAATGTTCTTGTTATTTTTGTGTCCGCCATATTGAAACCACCGTTTTGAACGTACCAATTTGGAGTTCGGTTTTGTGATCAGTCGCCCCAAAAGCCACGTAATATGAAGTCTTATCAAAATCGATTAACTTTTTGAATTTACGTCCGCCATATTGGATCCGCCATTTTGAATTTTCAAATTTCGAGTTCAGATTTATGGTCAGCGATCCGAAAAGCCCATTCATGCAAAATTTCATGTGAATCGCATGTAAAGAAAAATGTATGCATGAAAGGGTTTATATACCGGGTACCTGTGAATCTTTTGTACGTGCGTATCTATTTTATCCACTGTCGTGATAACGGTGAGAAACTATATTACATTGAGTGCGGTAACTCAAGATAAAAATTGGTATCTTCCGACACCCTGGTTTTTCCACCACGCCCGATTAGACGTGATAAACAATGATCAAGCACTTCCCGGGAAAAATTTTGAATCACGGTGAATTCTCTTTGGTTTACAGAGAAAATCTACTCGTCGAATAAAAAAAATTCCGAGATCTTGTGCGGAGAAGAATTTGTCGGCACCAGGTTCATGCGATTGAGTTAACGGTCTCCGTGCGCGAGGTGTTGAAATATAATATTACGTTTGTTCAGTGGAGCGTGCGTGCGCCCTGGATCACATCAAAAAGTTAAGGAGTTTGGAATTTCCAGTTGACCTCCCTAACTTCTTTTATTCACGCTGATCACCTTTTTCCGGTGGATAACATGTCGAAGCCCGTCACTTTTAAGACTGAGGAAAAATCGAGGACTTCACCTCGATATCAATGCAGTTTAAGTGTATGTATAAATATCGGAAAAAGAAAATGTTCTTTCTGATCTTAGAAAAAGACTTACTTGTAAGTGGTGGAACATGGACTGAAGAGTCCTGGTGGCAACGGATCCAAGTCCAAGGGTGGTAGTGGGAAGCCCGCCATGTCATCGACCCAAAAACTGGCTCCAAACTCACTCACGACTTGATTTTGTCCCGAGTTATGCAGTTGCTGATTATGCGGATCTTGGATGTTATCCGTTGAATTCTGGAGATCCTGCAAGGTCCCCTGCAACGCGCCTAAGGCTTCGTCATTTTGATTTTCGCCAAGCGTGTCTTCGTTCGACAAAACGCCAAGAGGTCCGCTGCACAGACTCGATGGGATTGTTGCTTCGATACTGCTCACCGATCCTAAGTGTTGGGATCAAACGGAATTGAAAACGTTATCAAATATTTGCCGATCGAGTGCTTATGCAAAATTCTTTTCACGCCCAAAAAGTAAACGATTATTTGCGCTCAATCTCGTTGCATTACAGCGAGGGTAACAAATCTTTAACAGATATTTGAAATTATGTTTTTAACTTTATCAGCACAAGTTTTTGCACGAAGAACTGGCTCAACTATGGGCGATATTTTTTCCTCGAACCTAGTGAACAGTCAAGATATTTCATCCAGAATATTCGAAAGAAAACCTTATGGAGAATGTTGATGACTCAGAATGTTTATGAATCATGCATAAGAAAACACGAACGTAAAATGTAATTAAGTATCGAGAGCTATCAGAATTTTTCGAGAAAAGTCAGTATTTTTGAACCGATAACGTGGAAATTTGAATATAAGTAGAATATCTAACCGATCCACGGTCAATTAACAATTGTAAATTTTTTAAGAACAATTACAAAAGAATTGTCTGAATTACCGGATTCATCGTTTCCCAGTTTAAACATGTCACCGGAGTAGGCTTTTGGTAGCTTCACGTTACAAGAAAAATACGTCGAGTGTTATACTTGATCTTGAATTGCAGTAGCGTCCAGGCTACACGTCCGGGCGTTTAAGTAATAAAAAGTACTACGTTTAGAATTACACTAATCATAACAAAGTGCTGGGGTAGGATTCGCGCGTGCTGATATCCAAGAATATGATCATTTTTTTTCAATTGTACGAAATTTTAGGAAAATGTATTTAAACTTTCAGTATGATATTAATTGTTGGGAAAAATATGACTGTAAAAATTGAGGATCCAAGTGTAGCTTGCGGTCTCTTTTTTCATAGCTCGAGGTAATTTAAGGAAGTTGTAATTGGTAAAACAGACACGTAACACTTACACAAAACTGTTCGATTACTGTAAGTATTCGTGTTTCTGTTGTTGTTTTTTGTAACGATATTTCTTGATACATCCACAAATTTCAAATTGAAATTGATTTGTATTAATACAAGTCAATATATGCAAGCCGTATCTAGCATGTTTTACGATTTATAATAATATTTTAAGATATTTTATATATTTCAATATATGCTGCATCGAAACAACCGCCACGACTTTTTCATCAACCGTTCATCACAGATACTTATAATAATTTGTAATATTCACCTCAAGTTTCACATTATGTGATCCTTTTCGAAACTACAAAATAATACTATAGTGTTACGGTGATATGATTGATTAGGTATCGATAATTCTTTCTTCCTGAGAACTAATGCCACGAGATAGATTATTCAACTACCGACGGTATCGTGTACTACGAAATTTCACTTTTTAACACCCCCAATACACCTGGGTTATGGAGTAACTTCGCGAAAAGCATTTCTGGGAGTGAATTTTCGTTCCTCGATCATGGGCACTGTATGGGACTGAACGTATATCAGTAGTACGACATATGCGGCTAGGTAACTATTAATTTTAGATATTTTAACATTACGGCTTGTACTGCGGTACGGGAAAATATGTCGATCGAACGGTAATAGAATCGACCACGAGCTCACCTGTGCCAAGTGTATAGGGCGACTCGGAGGTGTTCGCCGAATGATGGTTCTGCAGAAACTCCATCTCTGCAAATTTTCAGGTTCCAGCCTCCCTTGGAAACGTATCCGTACCCCGTCCCTCACCCCCTCTAACGCCGCATCCGCCACCACCTCTTCGTCCTCCTCTTTCTCTTCTGATATGCCGCCCTCCGCTGTACAGATATGGACCGACCCTCCGGTTGCCCTGACAACGACATATTGTGTCATAACTTCTACCTGGGGATTCAATTTCATTGAAAATATCGACGATAATGTTTTACTACGTTTTTATACAACGACTGGCTTTCGAACTCCCACGCTCAATATTTGCCATGTATTGTACTCCTGTGTACTTGCTATACCGATTGAAAATCTTTAATGTTCAAACTATTTCACGGTAATCGGTCGTAAATGTATTCTCCTTTAGAAGAGAGGGGTCAAAACTTAGAAGGGTCAATATTTTGAATGGCTGATGTATCGAAATTTCAAACATGCGAAAATAATGTAACGAAAGATGATTCGACCAAAATGATCACCACGTGACTTTTAGTTTTGGATAATATCGTGATATCGATGCATATCTGACGGTTTGAAATATTTATTTTATTACAGACAGTTCTCAATATAACGCAGTGATTGTATTTTTTTTTTCTTCAAGATTTGTCTTTACATTAAATTTGATCTATTGCCAGCAGATCTTTAACGTAATAACCTTGCAATGTTAACTCTGTTATAGAATCGTCATTAATGCTGGTACAGGCATTGTGAGCCCATCTCAAACATCTACTGCACCAGGCAGAGCATATTTCATTTTAATATTAGTTACAAATAAGTTTTGTTATATTTCGCACCCGTCTGCACGTATAAACTTGATTTCTTTCACTTTGTAAAATCAGCTGTTTATCTCGATCGCAACGCGTAAACTACGCAAAACTACAATGATGAATATAATTTCAAACTTGATTGGCTCTTATCTTGGCGCGTTTATTCAACTCTAAGAAATAATTTAGTTTTACCAGAGTCGAAAAAATCTTATTTGCCTCAAAAAAAATTGCTTATTACTTCTAAGAATCAGTACGTAATTTCCTCGAATAGAAAAGATCAGTTTTACTACTTTCATTGAAACGAATTCATTAGAATGGTGGTAAAGAAAAAACATTACAGATACCGTTGTGTGAAATAATTTTATAATACCGAAAAAAGTGTGATCGAGTGGTAGAATTCATTGAGTGCTTTCATAGAAGTAATGAGATGAGATTTCTTCACGTTAAATAAAGAGATTCCGAGTCAGCTGAAATCGAATTATTTCGTAGAATCAAAATTACCACGGTCACTAAATTTTTCGTCTCACGATCAGTGTTACGTGGTCAACGAGTCTATGCATTAATGTCGTAGAAAAATCTGTGCATACAAATTCACTATTGGCTGTGTTGACGAGCTATTCTGCACCAGAATTTGTCCGACGCGTTGCAACATCCACAAATTATCCAATTATCGTTTGTCATGCGTCGTATCGCGGCTCCCTTCTTCTAGGAGGATGCTGCGCTCGAAGGACTCACATGTGGCAGGTACGGCTACCTTGCGGAGTTATCCGTTTATGAATGAATGAATCACGTGTGCGTGTATGTAGAACGTAGGTATAGATGTACCTTTATGGCTTGGAAGACCCGCCGGTCTCTTCTCAGGGCTTCTGGAAACCTCCCAGATATTTCCATTCATGGATTTTGAACCATGTGCATCTTTTCCCGCGAGTCGTAACACTGACTCGGATACACTCGATTACTCGAGTTGTCAGCTTCCGCGCGCTCTATCTCCACTTTGAAAACTCGCCACCCTTGCAATGTTCACGTAACAATATGCGACGAACTGCAGATGGACAGGGAAAAAACAAAGTGAATCAACCGAGCTTTACCGAACATCAAATTGATGCAAAAATAGACGTCTACACGTGTTGTCAAGTGTATCATTTCACTTGCTGTATCAGATTGGACGGTAAGTTTTGAGTTCACGTATATTTTACAATCACACAAAATGTCATCCACTGAAAGCCTCATACGTAATACTTGCTTCGTGTTAATATTAACATTCGGTGGCTACGAATAATTTTCGGAAACTCGATATTTCCACAGATGTTCTTGCATATTTTATATTTTTTAACACTGCTCATCACTAGAAGTAACCGTTGAAGAGCGTATTATAAAAATACATTCATCGTTACTGTGATATTTGGTTATTCTTCCTGTTCATGTACGATGTTGAGTTCCTTCGAGTTTTCATAACCTTTTAACGTCGGAGTAATCACTTAATCACAACACTTATCACGACCTACCCGTCAAACGAAGTTTCATCCCATCTTCCATCGACGTGTCCGCCTTTAAAGTTAGATCATTTCACCGGATTTTCCGCAAAGTACAATTGATAATGAATCTTTTGCCCGGTTGTACTTTTCAGCAACGAATGGTCAAACTGTCTGTAGCCAAACCCGTCGATCTTCAGAATTAACGTATGTTTGAAAAGTTTAACACGGACAACGGTGTCTATTTTGAAATAGAATTTTCCGACACACGGTTATTACCCTCCATGATCGTTCGAAAATTTTCAAATGTTCAGAAGACAAGCTCGCGAAAGTTAACACTCGGGTTTAAAAGTCTGGCAATTTCCCGAAGAACGATCATCGCCACTCATCTTAGGGACACAACTAGGTGCTACTGTCATGCTGGCATGATAGACTGACAGTGTGTCTTTGCCAACTACCCACCCCCACCCGACACACTGACAGACGAACCAAGCGACGAACCAACCACCCCACTACAAGCCCCGTGTCATATGTTCCCGTCTCCATCTCCTTCGTCCGTCCACACACGTGTCCTCGGCTCTCGTTCTCTTGGTATCCTACTCCTTCTCCTCTTCCCCATGCCTCCTCCTCCACCTCATCTCCCTTTCACCCCTTCACTACAACCTTAGCTTCTTTTGCCTGCGTGTGCGTAAAAGTGTTGCAGGCTGACACGAGATACTAATCGGCCATTCAGCGATCAGCGATCGAACCGCTCACTCACCGATCCATGCAAGATCGGATATTGTTTACTTCATACTTTAGACACCACCTAGGTGGTCCTGCACCCTGATACCCCGCTCGAAAGATCACTGGCTTGTAATGCCTTCCCTTACCGAGGTGAAACGTCTGGTTCGTTTGGCTATTCGAAAAGTGATCCAACTTTTTTACCATTCTCATTTCAATGTGAATCGTTCGAAAAATTCATATCCACGCCGAATCATGCGGTCAACGAGTAAGGGTGAATGGACCAAATCTCTGATTACACAACGGCCGTACGTATTTCAGATAAAAATCTTCATACTTCATTCACCAAAACTCGTTTTACCTATATAATATACATACTCTCACGCCCATCCAATTCGATAATAAATTACAACCTTGAGCCATGTCGTAGAATATTGAGAATCGAAATAACTCATCGGCCGGAATATCATCGATCCTATAACTATCGATATTCCACAACCGACTGAAGTAAGGTGCAACGATTTACGAAAGGCAAACATTACGCGTTTCATGTGAGACTACAAATTTTGTCGTAGGTATAAAAATATGAATGACGTGACTGCGACCGCGCTTGGGCAAAACGTTCCCGAGCCATTTCTTGCTGCTTTAAACCTGATTAACTCTGCACGTAGCCGGCTATTTCTGCTTCCATCCTTGCTGAATATTGGATATCGGCCCAGGGCTCAGGGCTCAGAGCAAAGGGGATGGTAGGGACCGGAGCTGACACCTGACTGTAGTTCCGATGCCAACAGGAAGAGGAAGTCAGCCACACCGTGCCTTTTCTACACGCCAGTCAACTGGTTCTAACTGGTGGCTAGGCTATATCCAACGAATGAGGATCAAATTCTTAATTCGGATCCGATACCGCCGACGTCCCTGCCAAGGTATTGGCTTACAACTTCCAACCGATTGGACCTTTGGTATTCACGTAGAAAACCACTATATGCCATTGTATTCTGTTGTATGTATACGTCCCGTATGTATCGTATACTATACACATTTTTTTAACAACGTTTACATCGCCACTGTGTATATATATATAATGTAATAATTTAACGGCTTTAAGGCTTTGATAGTTTTGTAGCAAATGTTCCCATGCGCTGGATCATCCGGTCGGAAATTGTTCTACAAAAAAATAAGGAATAATTGTTATCCACCCTCGGTTTGTCTGCTGTGCTCAATATTCGTTCAATATGCAGCTCTCCGATTCTCTGTTACGTTGGCGAACAATTATGTTAATCTGACTGCCGATTGATTTGCAAGGTGAACGCCCTTCTTTTTCCGAAACAACTACATCACTCATGCGACAAATTTGGTTTTTGGAACATTTTATTTTGCCAGCTGAAACCTTCTTTCGTTACCATTCAAATTAGAACGAACGGTTGTATTTCTAGTGGACACCATTATAGTCGACGCTTTTTCAGGTATTTGTGTGTTATAGTAGCATTATTGAATTCATATCAATCAAATCGCGTCGTTTTATGCTTTTTCTACAGAATTTCGTTGTTAACAGGCTTAAGGTAATGTGATCAAATAAAATATTATCTTCGTCCCCCGTAAAAATACTTTTGTTAATCCAAGCTATCCTTTCCTTCGTTGTATAGTTTCCGCGAGTCGTGAAGCAAATATACGTACCAAAATTTGATAAAATCATCACGTTTCTTTTTACATTACGGAATTTTAATACGTCTTCGTTTTATAGCTCTCAGAGTTCAGTCCTGACCTGAAGCATTGCATGTAGTTCCTGCGAAAACTAAATATCAGAATACAACGTGCTTCCCAATCAAATAAATTTTGGGAACGATTTCAAAGTTATCGCCATGTAGTACGCGAAAAGTTCTAAGAAACGTTGTTTCGAGTCGAAAGAGTGTATAATGAATTACTATTTTTAAAATTTCGAAGCTTAAGATCAAGATAAAACTATGATATTACAGCCGTATAATCGCTGATGACACCGGTCAACGTACGATTTGAGTGCTTGGTTGTGAGTGGTCCGTTGTAAAGAGGAACCCGTTATTGGGGGTGTCCGTTAAGAAAAGTTTCACTATATAAAAAACGTATAACTAGATTTAGTTGTAAACTTATTGCAGGCAATAGTTTCATTAAAGTAAGATTTTTTATTACAAGACATTATATCGTATATTTATACTTATCAAACTTGGATTGAAAAATCAATAGCGAAACGATAACGACCCCTTCGACGAACAGCTTATGTTCGAACGCTTGTTTTCTGATTTATACATAAAACAGATATTGTATTAAACCTAACAATTCTTATTCAGGAGAGCAAAATGGGTAAAAATATGGAAACATGAAAAACTCGAAGGGCGACAATATCAAATTTTTAAAGAAGCGAAAACTCAATTTGTAGGATTTAAAAATGTTGAAAGTCGAAGTACGGAGAAGTAAAAGATCAGAAAGGTCAGACCACAGAATGCCAAACTGTAGAATCGTCAGAATTCCTCTCGATAATATAGAATCTTATACATATTCTCGATTTTACTGTTCCATGTTTTGACCTTTCTATATTTTGTCTTTCTATATTTTCAATATTCTCTGCTTGAAACTTCCCCCATTTTTAAATTATACGAATAAGATTCTCGCACCTGAGAAAATTGAATATTCCGGTCCTTTTATCAATCGGCAATTCTAGTTTTTCACCCCAACCCGAGCGAAATGCGCGAGGCCGACAAAACTAGGCAATAACTTCGTCGATCCCGTCCCCCGCATCCGCTGTGGCGACAGGGCTGAATAGAATGGAAAAATTCGATTGCCGCAGATGTACTTACACAACGGATACTTAAAGGGCGTCGGCCCACCTGTGTTTGTCCGCACCTGAAATCAAAGTGGGACTTTCGAACACCCCTTCGGCCCTAGGTTTGGGCAGTTTCCCCTTTTCATTCATCCACGCTGGTATAGAATTGCGTAATAAGACCGGCAAACACTGTCTTGCGATAGGACCAAGTACCTGTATCTGTATAATGTACCATCACAGAGCAGCTTCATAGGGTCGACTCACAGTCAGTTGTGGTGAATTTCGGGGTCGATTTAAACCGGACGCATTGTACGTGTTCATCGTGCCTTCGACCGGCGATTAGGAATATGTGTACGGATAGTATTTTGTCCTGAATGATTGGCTAGGGAGAAAAGATGACAGCTCTCATATTGTCTGTGGTAAGGGACGTAGTTCTGAGCTCACGTTAAGTGATTGGCCGGAATAGATAATCCGCACACGTGCTAAACCGTGATTCTATCGAATAGAGATGTTACGGAATAGTCCTATTGCTAACCTTCCCCACCTCCCACGGGTTTTAATTACATTTTCAGACTCCCTCGTAGATAATCTTTGTTCTTGTACTGTACGCTTGCATTCAACCTATCTACTCAACTTCAATTTTCCAAACAATCCCAGCGGTAATGCCAACTTTTTCTCCTGTACCAACCTGTATGCTGGGGTCCGTGTACGATAGTTTCGGACTATATTCGCTGTAGTATCGATATTTCATATCGATATGTAGCGTGCGCTGCAATATTGATATTATCAATATCTTGCTACTCAAATATCGATGTACAAAATATCGACAAATACTTTAGTGTTAGAATTATTTATTCTCTTCAACATTTTAACGTACAGAATATTTATTATAATTATCTAAGTAGAATACATAATAACTGCATGGTTACGATGTATACATTTATCTTACAACGATACACTTAAGGTAGAAAACTGCATTTAATATTAGTATTTCAGGTTTTTCTAAATCGAATTATTTTCAGTTTATTGTTGGACAGTTATCCGTAAATATCGATGGATATCGTCTAACACTAGTGTACGAGAACGACTTAATTAAATTTCACCAACATTTATCGCTACGAGGTGAAATTGAAGCTCACCTTGCTGAACTAATTGTAAGTGTATAGTTATTTCGAAAACTAGCAAGGGGAATTAGTCATTTCAGTGTTACTAGAATCAGCCCACGCTGACAATACATTTTCATAATGATCAGAAATTTTGAAGTCGCCAGAAAAAAGAAGAAATGGTCATTTGGAATAACTATTATTAAACGAATATCTTTGCAGAACGACCTGTTCAGTGGAATCGATATATTTCCGAGGATAACATCATCATCAGAACAACAGTCATTGAAAGTATCCTTATTATATCTGTACTCTTTTAGCAGCAAAATGTCTAGAGCTCCATATTTACTGCAAATTGCATTCATCGGTATAATGCAATTGTGCTGAACCACAGTATTTACGATACGTACATCTACTTTAGTTAGAATTTCTTTTGCCTGTGTACATTTTTCGACGAGCATGACTTTTTCAGTGATACCCTGGTGTATAAATTTCTTCTCCCAATCACTCTGAAAGTATATATAACATTTCTATCCGAGAGTTGGATCATTTTTCGGAATTATACATGAATTTTAGTAGAGTGTCAAATATTTTTTACAGAGAATCTAATCTCACGATAATTGACGTCAAATCGAACTGATTTCCAACTTTATATTTCGCTGAATGTAAATTTTTTACAACTAACAACTGTAGAGATTTTATAAAGCTAAAAGTTACGAGACAAGTTGATCTGGAACATACCACTATATTATCAGAACTTTTGGAGTAATGTTAAAATTTCAGAATTTCTCAGGTATGTCAAAATGCAAGACCCATTACATTTCAGATCAGTGTGAAACCTGACATGTCTACCAACGTGAAATTAGTCGCATTCGCATGCCAGCGCGGCAGTTTAATTGAAGAACCAACCTGAAAATATGTAAATAAAACGATTTAGTTCACAAAGTTGAGAAAATTCGTACAAATGATCGGATTTTTTTGAAGTCGAGTTAGAATTGAAACTATCAGATAATTCTCAATAATTAAGGGCACTGGTCAGCCTGAGTCGTTTTTGAAAATATTTTTTTTTACAATAGAGGGATGTTATAGAGTTTATCCACAAATTGAAGATTATAAACCTGCAATGTAACTCTAGAAAAGAATTGCTACGATCTCAAGAAGGCTAAAGAATTTACTATTAATGTGTGATATTCTTTAAGAGTCAATGTTACTCGTAGAAAATTTTTGTTAATCAATTTCCATCATCAGAGTTGATGCTTTTTTTGTCGTATGACAATCACGATAAGCTTACTGTACTAGATAGATACTTCTCTGTATAGGTAGTGAGAAGCCGTGTCGTGGGTATTGATAGACAATTAAAGATTGAGTATTAGGAATGGTTTAGTTTACATTTAAATTAGTTTAAGTTATCGTGAGAATTCCGTCGAATTTTGGATACAGTACAAAATAAGAGATGCTTTCTCTGCAGATCAGGTCATACAGTGAACTAGAAAAATACTCACGCCTTTTTTTTATCTAGCGAAGGTGGAACCTTCTCACTGTAGTATTATATTTTTCTCCGGAAAATAAGCTGTTCGCTTAAAACATCGTGATTCTCTAAAGAGCATTAAATCAATTCGCGTGAAATCAGAGTAATTGCAATCGCCTAAAAATAATAGACATTTAGCAAAAAAAAAAGTAATTCCTTGGATACAAATAGGTAAGGAATATTTCTCTTTGTTGCCCATGTATAAATCTATGATTTTGCAAATTCGCCGTTGTGAAAAGTAAACATTTAAGTTCCCGTTAAAATAGGAAGTCTACGTTTGTCTTTCGGGCTATTAATCCTTTCGGTCACACATTTTTCAACGCAACATCTTGGACTGGATTTTGCTACCCGGGGGTTTTGGAGTCGTTGATCACGAGTCTAGAATCAGAATTTGAAAATTTCCAAATCAAATATGGCGGATGCAATATGGCGGATGCAATATGGCGGATGTAAAATCGAAAAAACTATTTAAATTCGATGATTCTGGCCGAAACTTGTTACTCAGGGGTTTTTGGGGTTATACGAAGTAACAAAGATCATTTGAAGTTGCAAACAAACTGTGATAAGAATAGGGTACGGAGATTTTCGTGGTTAAAACACTGAGCATCCCTGCATTGTAAGGGAAAGAGATAAACAGTATAATTGTAATGCAACGGATAAGATTGATGCGTGAAATTTTCAACTACCAAAAATCTGATGATATTATTCGTAATCTATACAGGCACAGATCTTACTATCATTTTACTAACACTGCCAATGGTTATAATTCCTTTTCTCTCTTATCTATACTCTATAACCTATTCGCGTTCAACAAGCGCGATGCTAAGAAGTGAAAATCAGAGGGTGAGCTTTTGAAAATCGAAGGGTATAGGGATAGAATGAAAAGAGCCGCAGGAGACACGCGCCAGCTACGAAAAACAGATAACAAATTCGATTCTATCATTTTCTTCCGACAACCGCAGCGGGCTTATTACCGACCACGAGGGCCGGGTGGCACGCGCGCGTAATTTAATCGGGTATTTAGACAAAAGGGGGCCATAAGCCTTGAAAAACTGTTACAAACGCCTGCAACGACCAAGGAGTTAATCTTGCTTGTATTTGCTTAGCTGGCCCTCGGAGGCAGATGCTGTTCTACCCTCAACATTCGACAATAACATGCATATGCACCTTCGACGACACGTGAACCCCTAACCCCTTCTTAAGTCGAGAAACTCGATCTGTTTTTTCTTTTCTCTTCTTTTTCCAGACACTCATAATTTATGAATAATTGGCTGTAATTTTCCCGGATACAAGCGCCTTGGATACTTCGAACCAAGGTTTATATATCAAGGGTACATAGGTTTTTATATTATAACTAGGTTATGTATATAGGCAAATATCTCAGAATTGCAATCTTAAGAAAACACGTCAGTGAAACTTCAAATTTATTACGTCATTTTAACCAATATCTAGGAACTGACTGCAAATACATTCAGTTAAACTTGGCGGCAAAATACTCGTTTCATAAAACTTTATAGATACAGGCAAAATTTTATGTCTGACGTGACAAATTCAGTCATGATCATGGTATGCTACTGATGTCTGAATCCTATATTTAATGTCCTACTTTAAGATCAATCTGCAAATTTTGTTATGCCAACCCAAAAGCGTAATTTTAAACACTATCAGTTCCCACGCTTTGAAACGATTCAGTTACTAGAAAAGAATTGTAAAATACAAGTTACTCTCTTCGTCGGCACTCGGACCTCCTCTTAAGAGAATGCTGTATTCAGTCTCTACCGACTGAGTAAGACGTCACTCTTTTTGACCGCATTACGAAAGCTTACGCAGCTCGTCTGACGCGAAAACGCCACAGTTATCACAATTCTACATGCAATGCTGAACAAAAAATATCTAAAAACTTTTTTATTTCATCCGAGAATAAGGCTAGGAAATGTATTCTTACAACAAATGGTAATTCAATTACAGGAATACAGTTCTTGGCATTGTTGTTGCTTAATACAAACTTTCTATTAGGTTCATATTTGTATTCGGAGTTGCATGTAGAATTTAGTAGTTACGGCATTTTCAGATCAGTACGTAAGCTCTGACAGTAGTCAAGATAATTCAACACGATCGGTAAAGACTGACCGTAGCAACCTCTTAAGTAGATGTCGGAGTGCCGATGACGCGACGATACGTATTTTACAACCTTTTTTGCTAGGGCAATGAATTGTTTCAAATTTTGGAAAATGATAGTTTTTGCTACTATGCTTGTGCGGTTATTGAGAATTCTGAAAGTTGTTGTAAAAGTACGTAATACGTGGGATTCAGATATCAGTAGCTGACCATAAGCTCAGAGTGAGTGAATAAATTCGGTGTTTTCATTAAGTTTTCAAACTTTTTACAAGTCGACACACGAACGCAATAACAAATACCGTAACTTTTTCAGAGTTCGAGACGTCATCGTTACTCTGGAAAAAAGAAAACTATGAAATACAGTGTGCGGTCACCGAGCTGTCAGAATCAAAATTTAGGAATACAGAAAAAAACCGTCAGAAAAATATCAATCATCTTACTTCCCTATTGTATGGATATAATAGAAAGGAACTTCAGAAAAATCGATTAACACAAGCTAAAATATGAACAATTTGAGAAAAGGCTTTATAATTACAACGTTCGAAATGTTTCATGTCTAGTATTTTTGGTCCGATTTTAATGTTTTTGGGATTATTTTTATATCATAGAGATCTCCAATTGAAAATCCTGGGTGAAAAGCGTGGTTAAAAATAAATTCGTATGAGAATATTTTTGAATCCAACGAAAAACACCTGAGTTTAATCATTTAGAATATATTATTTACACGAACTTGACATTGTTGATAACTTTGCTTGTTTCAATCGACTTTTCACAGATTCATTTCTGTTAAAAACTTAGACTGTTGTTTCATTCATGTTTACTTATCATTGGGAAAATAATACTGCTGGAGATTTTTTCAACAGATTTTTCTCTTTCCTCATCATTAGCTTTTGATTTAGACGGTACGGCCGATTTATTCCGAAACACGAATATTATCGCATACGGAACGATTCGATCTTCGGGATCTGTTTTTATTTCTAAGGGCCATCACGGCAATTGGACATGCATTCTTTATGTTTCAACGTGAAAATTATATGATTTTTATTTTCCCGTTTAACTCATGCAGCAGACGGACAGTAATAGCTAATCAGATACAGCCAAACGGAACAAGGATTGGGTCAACTTCATTCTCACTCTCTTTCCCTAATTTCCCACAGCTCACTCAGGTGAAATATGTTAGATACAGCAATATTTCAGAGAAATTGCTTGGTAGAAAGAAATCTCTCTTCTTCTAGCTAATCACTTTTGAAATACATGTCTATCACGAGGAATGAAAGATGCAATTATTTCACTAATGATCATCATGAAATGTGAATCTTGTCAACGAGACTATTTTGATGGTAAGGTTTTCAGATTTCTGCAGATATTTTCTTTCTAATCTCGTTATGTATTTATTTTTCTGAAGTACGTGCGGATGGTGATAAAAATTTAATTGTTCCATCGGAAGTACAAGGTTCTAAAAAACTAATAACCACGGTTATACTTTGTAGGAACTCGGACTGAAGCCCAAATTCTAGGAGGCTCAATTCCGGAATAAAACCAACATCACAGAGGGATCGGAGGGTGAACCAAGGCAAGAAAATTTCCGTTCGAAACCATCGTATATGTTCAAGATATAATGTATTACATGGCGCACCGTATATATCGTGAAGAGTGTAGGAAAAAACGAAATGGGTTTACGCGGGGGATCGGCACGTTAACAGCCAAACTTCAGTTTCAACGAGAAAGCAATAGCTGTATACCTATGTGAGTATAACCAGCCCCAAGATGGCTGCCGCCAGGCGTATCGACGTTTGGCGTTTAGAGGGTTTCCCAGAGGTAAGCTCATCGGAAATTGAAGGTCTTCCCTCCCCTGAAACCTCCCTCCCGCCCCGGCACCCTCCAAAACAAAGAAACACACGTAATTAAATTTTTGCACCGTTGAAATTAACGTCCGCGTGACCTAACTCAACCTTCGACATTCTTCATACCCGTCCTCTACGGTTTGGAATCGGCTGGCTCACTTCCTTCAGAACTGCTGACCCAGGGAGCAAATCGTATTTTACACTTTTTTCATCTCCCGAGTGATGAAACCGTCTTAAGGGGGTGTCCTACCCTAGTAGCATTGCCTTCGGTTGCACAAATTTAAGAAGATTCTACGGGAAGTCTTTCTACAGAGTCAATACAGCATCTTCCCTGACGGCGATGTTTTGCCACCTGACAACAGACTTGTGCAAGATTTCGAATAATGCAAATTCTGATATCAGACCCGCATTCAAATGTGGAAGTAGACACGTCGTGTCTGCAATAGCAGCCTGGATCGGCAGACTTACTTTAGAATACTCCTAGGGTAGTCGATTTCGACGTTGTGGTATATATCTCCCAAATATCAAAGTCCACGTATTTCAAACGCAAAACAGAGCCTACCAACCCCATTCTATATGCGATTTTAACCAAAAAATACCAGAACATTTGGTTTATGTATATGAATAAAAAAATGGCATTTAAATAACGAATTCACTATTCTTTAATATACGCAACTCCGTATTTTACATGTCTTTTCTTCATGTTTGCCCCAAATGAACATGTTTTTAAATGGTTTTATTCGGGATTGCTTTTAAGAATTGGACTGGTATGCCTTTTTTCGCGTTGCGACAAATAGATATCAGTAGATTGCCATAACCTCAAAGCGATCAGTGAGAATCAGCTGCAAGTGTATTCATAGTGTTTTCGTCAATTTATCTAACTTCCTTCCACGATCATACAAGCACAATCGCAAACGTCATGATTTTCCAAAGTTCAACACGGTTTCATCACTTTGAAGAGGAAAGAGTTTAAAATATAATTCACTTCTTCGTTGTTCTCCAACATTCCTTCAAGGGCTCCGCAAAAATTTTGAATCTTTTTGCTTTTATTTTCATTTTTAGACCAAAGAAGAGACCATTCCAAAACTCTTTCCGAAATTTTTTTCAACAGTATTATATGGCTTGATAAAAAAAATTATTTTTCTCTGCCCTGAAAGCGTATATTATAACTGCAAAGAATATTTTTTCAGATTTTTAGAAGCAGTTCTTCAATATACACAACAAATAAATATAGGTATATATCTATACACACTGATACACAAAAAAAAACATTCGCAATGGTTTACATGGTTGTTTCATGCAAAACCTAACCTAACCTATGTTCCAAACATAGGTGTATATTATATCGACTACACTGACATAATTTCGGAATAAACTTGTACAATTCGTAGAATATGATCCGCACGAAATTCCACACATTTAAAGTCCTGATTTAAACGCAAGATTTTGAAGTGGTGCACGTTCCCACCTATTTGTGACATGATATGTGATTGGGCGAGACGAGTGACCGCCCACAACCAGCGCTCGGTTTTGAGTCTGATTGCTGTCGCTTCAGGTGCACAATTTTCCGTACATGTATAATTTAACAATACGTCGATTTTATGCCCCCCAGTTCGAGTTCACTTCACATGCACCCTGAAACTTGAGAAGCCACTAGTCCTGTATTTAAATGCCAAAAAATCAAATCAACTATATCGATAATTAATTATAAATAAATAAAATACGGATAAATAACTCTATCGATTTCGTTAAAATTTTACTAAAAATGATCCAATAATTTTCGCATAATATATCTTACAAAATAAGCTTCAATGCAATTATTTCTCCTTAATCGATAATTTTTTAAATAACACTAAGTATTTGCAGAAATACGTCAATTTAATTTTTTTACCATCTTATAATATATTGTGCATTGATATGAGTTTTGTTTCAAGATTATTAGCAGTGATTCATCAGCTTTTTCGGAAAGCGTTGCACCTATTTTCATTTGATATAAAAATGAACTCTATGTCATGTGAAAAATTCTGTGGGTATAAAAATCAACGTTTCAATTACTATTGCCTACCAAAATAATAAAAGATGGATCGAGATCTGCATTGCAGTGCACCTCAAGTTAAATGTCTCCTACTCACGCTGTATATTTTCACATTTTATGACATTTTTCTCTATCGGTAATTGAATGGAGCGGCAACAATGCGTTATTGCAAAATTCAATTGTGTAATAATTTTTACATTTTTAAACTTCAATCATATTATCTTTATATTGAGCATACTATGTTTACTTAGTATAATTATTGATACTCCAAAAAGTGCATTATCACGGATTTGATCGGATTTTTAATTATAATAAATCGTCAACATCAGATTGAACTGATGAATGTTGATCTAGGTATGAAAACTTTGTCAAATTTCATATCTCGAGTACTATTTTAACCTACAATGAGGACTATGACTTTTACCTTAATAAAATTTTATTCTACCAATAAACGAATCAGATAGATTTATAAGTTTGTAGTCACTATTTTGCATGAAACTTTTTTTTCAAATTTTGTTTCAAAACCTTTCATTCAATTCTTAGGGTTCGAGAGAAACCTCCCACTACCTAACTAATTCTTAGTATCAACTAATCAGATCATTCTTTATAGCTTAAGAACAATACGCACACCGGCGTCGAGAGTAACACGACTCAAAAACTGGCATCTTTGAGTCGAGATCATATTCGGATTTGCAAAATTCGAATCTATAGGCGTGAAAAGTGATATTTCTGTAGTTGAAAAATTGGCCGTCACAGATCAGAGAACAACAAGTAGCTTCCGCATGCATTGCTTTTACTCACAGTTATTTACTTCTACTGAAAAATGACTATTTTTGAGTTGTGTCACTCTCATCACCAGGGTGCGAATAGTAGATTGTGAACCAAAGAGGTAAAGTAGGTTTTAACCCCGAGCGTATGTTTCCCTTACGAGTTGTAGGCAAGCGCGTGCGCTAACCGAAGACAAATATTGCAATTACCCGAACCGAAAAAGACTTTGTCTCCATGGTGCACATAATACTTTATGTATTAAAAGTGTGGTCCACAAGTTTTTTCTATAACGGAATACAAAAAAAGCACTTTAGATATTAGGATGTAAAAGCGCACTTTTACCTACTCCGATGCTCTGTATTGTACTGTTGCTAAAACGATCACTTTACGTACAAAACGTAGGCAAAAAAGACGCTTAAATCTTACTAGTGTTACGTAAAAATAATTGCAAACTCTATATTTTTGAAATATAAGCTTTCAAACTTCAAGTCCTCCGTAGAACCCGTTCAATGAAGGCATGTCGGAGTGTTAGCTTTACCGACTGAGTTATTTTTGTAATGTACGCATTTTTTGGAAATTGTAGCCATAACTCAGGTGTTTGTATTAGTTTCATGAGCAATAAAAAGAGTAACAGCATTATATGCATCAAAGAGACAAATTAGGTCTTTTTCAGGTGCTACGAATGCAATAATGTATGACATAATTACAATTTCTTGCTCGGAAATAGAATGCTATCTGAGTAGGTACCGCCTGGGTGATGTTTTCCATCTAAGACATTCAGTTCTTCAAAACGTTGTATACAAAATCATTATTTAGCTTATAATTAATGAACTTATGCTTTATTGAAAAACAAATGAACCTTATTCGAAATTGATTTCAGACGATCGGTGAAATGTTTAAAGAAAATATTTCATTGAAATTGAACAATCAGTGTGATTTGACCATATGAAAAAGAAAAATAATGCAACCTGGATCAAATTATTCACAACTCAATTTTTTTGATTCAAATTTGAGGTTTCTAACAAAGTTATATTTGTATTAAACAAATGTTCTTGTAATAAATTCTAGTTCATTAATTTGGCTTTTACTTTTCAAATCTTAATTTCACTATTTATTTTGTACTCCGCTGTTGAACACTTACAACGTGAAGGTATATAAAAATATGAATATATATATATATATATATATATATGAATAAAAATAGGAATAAAAAGTGTGAGGTAATCTTTTTTTGATCGTACTCGAAGGTGTTAGTATTATTTGATGGGGTTGATTTCAATCAATCACAAATTGTTTACATGTGGTTACCGTTGCCGGATGAAATGGTGTGTTGTTCAGTTCTACTTTTACCGATGAAACCTTATTTTCGTATTGCACGCATTTTTAGACAATGTTTTCTGACAATAATAGGGTTCATTACAGCACTTTTCTCATGCAATATTTACGCCGGGAAAAGTATAGTCCAAATCACATTTACAGGATCAGTCGTTTACTGTAAAATAGCGTCGTCTTATATTTTACGTACTGCAAGCATGGTTTACACGACTCTTTCACCTGCATTCCATACGTAAAGTAATCGTTATTCCGCAACAGTACCAAAAAAGAGCATCGTAGTTTGAATAAGTACACTTTTACGTACGACCGCGAAGTGTCCGCCTCTGTTTTTGATGAAACTTGGCAGGAATGTTAAGTACGCTAAAATAAGAGATACGTGTTTTTTTATAACGGCTGAAACTAATTTTAAGTGGGTAAACTACCCCCCTGAAATGCTATTCTTTACAATTTCCATGCATAATATTAATAGGGCCTACTGTACAGATTGCACGGGAACTTGATTTCTAGGGATTTCTGACGTTGCTCTTTCCAAATCTGAAGTCCAACTTAAAAAGTTCAAAATGGCAGATCCAACATGGCCGACGTCAATAACGAAAAATCGATCGATTTTCACCAAAAGTAGGTGTGAACTGTCTACGAGGTAACTGATCATGGATCTGACCACGAAATTTCCAAATTCGAAGTGACGAATTCAAAAAAGCGCACCGAATCGTTTCCCGTACATAACAAAGCACATAACAAGGACAAGCATCGCACAAGAGCAGAACTTGAATGAACGGTACGAAAGTTTCGTTTGGAAATTGAAGCCACTTATCGAACAATATGAACCGCAGAATGTATTCAATTCGGATCGAAGTATATTCAATTTGGAGATACATTCCGGGCGAACGTTAACTCCCGTCGGTCAGAAAACGATTGAAACTGTGGCACAATCAGTATCTTTGGCGACTCACTTATACTATACAGCCTACTATATCTGCTGATGGACCGCTGTTATCTCCTCTTCTTGTAGTATTGAAAGAAACGAGTGGGGTATTAGGACTCTTAGAGTGAGAGAAACTATGTTCAGACCACCTAATATTTACATCATGGCTTCCAAGTCTGGAAAGCTTGCTGAAGATCGTATGCAAACTTGGCTTCCGGGAGTTTATCGTCCCAATACAGGTAATGCAAGCGTCTTGTTACTTGATTCATGGAGTGGACAATGCGAGCGCAGTCCTCAGGTAGCAGTACCGGATGATCCAGACATGAAACTGATGACCATTCCAAAAGGGACTACAGGGCACATTCAATCGTTGGCCGTATATAGGTTTCGTGTGTGGAAAAATTTCGTAAGACGTTTTTTCCGACATGGTGATCCTTCTTGACTATGATATCAATATTCACCTTCGAGATAATATTCTCAAGCTACCATCTCTGAAGCATGACCAGTTTTTGTCTCCGCGGTTTTTAAACTTATTCAAATATTCATGGCGCAAAAGTGGATTCGTGAATACTAGACCGCTTCATTTTCAAAGTCAAGTAGAATTTTCTTATGAGACTCGACGTTACAGTGTCATATATGTAGCGACGTCGCATTATTCACGTGTACTTGGTGTAGAAAGCCTCTTTGTTTAAAACACATTTTTACAGAATTTTATTATTGCCATGACTTTCTTCCATAGAGGAACCATTCATATCAGCAAGGGTTGTTACGGTGAAATCAAAAAATATAGCCATCATTGTACATGTAGGAATTGACTACAGTTGTACCGTTCAAATAAAACTATACACGATTAAGATTTTGGCACAATGTTACAAGTAGTGCAAATAAAGAAATTCATTGAACTAGAAATAGATGGGTTCTGAAGTACTCCATAAACAAATATGGATACCAATTTTCGTAGAGATGGCGGATATTGTAATGATTTTCTGCCGCCGTTTTGAAATTCGACGCCTGGAATTTCGAATTTTCGTAGTAAGAGCCAGTCAGTGACCTCGAAAATAGCTTCCACCTACTTTTGGTGAAAATCGATCGATTTTTCGTTATTGACATTGGCCGTGCTGCATCTGCCATTTTGAACTTTTTAATTTGAACTTCAGATTTGGAAAGAGCAACGTCAGAAGCCCCTTATTATGCATGGGATTTATTAAAAATAGAATTTCATGGGGGTAGTTTACCCCCTTAAAATTCATTTCAGCCGATATGAAAAAAACACGTATCTCTTATTTTAGCGTACTTAACATTCCTGCCAAGTTTCGTCAAAATCGGAGGTAGACGTTTCGCGGCTATTCTTTGTTAGTCCTCAAAAGTGCTCCATTTTGTAGTCTGATATGAAAAAAACTTGTAAGCCTCACTTTTGTTACATAAAGTATCGTATGCACCATGGAGGCAGTCTTTTTAGCCTCTCGTAACTGTAATATTCTTTTTCGGATCGCGCACGCGCTTGCCTTCGACTCATATTGCAAACTTATGCCGCCGTCTTCAGTCAACGCTTATGCTGAGTAAAATAGTTTGAGGTTCAACCGCGAGTTCAACGATAGCTTACAGCAAAAATGTGGCGATATGTAGGAAACCAGAACTATGGATCACGTGGATCTAACGGTACATTACAATCATTGTTTCTGTCAATCTACGGATGAATGTTTGTTACGTTTACTTTTTGCTATTTGCAGATTACTGTCAATCTCAACTTCTACCAGCGCATAAAGACACTTTATTTTGTTATGTTTTTTATCACAAACGAAGGCTGCATTAAAAAATGCAGTATTTTCCTATCTGGGTACAGCTAGTTCTTACCGACGGCGTGAACAGGATGTGATAAGATAAAAGAATATGTGTTTTTACCGACTAACAAATCAGAGATAATTGCGCTTGGCATTTTGCTACGAAAACATTGAATGGATTTGCTCGAGCATTTGGTAGATCAATTAAGCGGATCACCCAGATCGGATTCTGAGCTGCCAAATAGCATCCAAAAAATGCTACTCGAGCCTCGACGTCATAAATATGTATGGCGCAGCGTTCCTGTAGGTATAAGACCGCGATGTTTGCAGACGTGACCAGTTTCTAGAATTACAACTAGAGATCGCTAGCAGTCGGATATCCTTGAAATTACTGTATCACAATGTAATTACGATACACAATCCTTAGAGAATTTCTTTAAGTCGGAATCACAGGCATCTAAAGAGAACTAGTTACCGATAAATCGCGCTATCCTCGGAAACTTGTTGATTATTCCCAACAACATATGTATAAATATATGTATATGTATGCCAAACACGAGGTATCGTTTGGCGGGCCCAGCACTGTGCAGTGGGTACAGTAGGTAGTAAATAATAATAATTAATTATCCACCCGCTAATCTTTATGTAAAGCAAGAGCTATTCTATGTTTGAAATCTCCCGGCCCCAACTGCTTATTCTGTAAAATATCTAATTACAGACGTATTTTTAACTTTTTATGCCCATAGCTTTGCACATTCTAATTTTGCATCGAAATATATTTTACATTGGTCAGTAACAATCAAACTGGGTTCTACTAAGGATTCTACATTGCCCGTCAACCTGCGATGGCCATGTTAAATGAAAGCTGTGACTTAAAATCTGTAGATTCTTTGATTGAAGATAACTTTTTATCTGCGCTTCATACACTCAAGTTCACCACCTCTGCCAAAGATGCTTTTGAAACAGTTACAACTGAACGTAGGTGCCTGGCTGCTAAGTACCTGGGTGCTAAGACATTGTAAGTCCGTGAATAAAATCGATGACTACCTATGCTTATTTCACATGTACATTTATTATTATTTTTTGTTCCAGTGACAGTGATGATATGGCCAACCTTTTGCTTAAAAATAGTCTGGAAGCCTACCATCGACTTATAGATGATAAGGCAGGAATAAACAATTATTGGTCGCAGATTGAAACCTTGAGAAGTAACAAATCTGAGAAAAATGTGAATTGGAAATCTGGACTTGAAGATCCAAAGGCTGCTCTGCAATTTGTAAAACCTTTGGTGTGTAGGGAAGATAATTTGCTAGATTGCAAAAGCAATGAGTTTACTGATCGGCATGTTAAGGATATTCTTGATATTTGGAATACCAAGGATCTAGTTTCAAGGAATCGAAAAGTACCAGCTCAGGTTCTCCCCAAAAGCTGTAGAAAAATCGGAAGTTTTATTGCCTCCAAGCAGCAAAGTTTCAAATATGAAAAAAGCGGCTCTTATACTGATAGTAAAAACCAGATTGGATCCTGTAAAGTCGAGGATTACCCGAAACAGGATACTAATGATGTTTTGGGTTTACCAAATTCTTCCAACAGAGATAATCAACATCAGTCTTCATATTTTACAAATAAATTGAATTTCAGTGCACTCAATCAGAATACAAATCTCACCAAGAAAAATTACAATGCTTATAATGAGCCAGAATTTCAGCATGATAATCACTCAGCTTATTCCAGGCATGAAACTGCAACCAATTCAAGTCAGGATGAAGTAGATGAAAAATGTTATAAAAAGGGAAATCCTCAGTCATTTAGGACCGCTAAAGAAGAACTTCACATACAACAGTTGAAAAAGAACAAGGTCTTACCTCAAAAAAAAACCTTGGGTGGCAAACGACCTGTCAACAGTCAATTTATTTGCCCAATTAAGCGAAAGGAAGAAGAAGATGAAGCAAATAAGAGTAATGGCGGAAGTCAAGAAATGAATGACTGTGAAGATGAGAGGCTGAGAAACATTGATCCAAAGATGGTGGAATTAATAAAAAACGACATTATGGACTCGGGTGCAACTGTTTCTTGGGATGATATTGCAGGGCTGGAGTTTGCTAAAAACACCATTAAAGAAATCGTTGTTTTCCCTCTACTAAGGCCTGACATCTTTACAGGATTGCGCCGACCTCCCAAGGGCATTTTACTTTTCGGACCACCTGGAACAGGTAAAACGCTAATAGGAAAATGCATAGCCTCTCAAAGCAAGTCAACTTTTTTCTCAATTTCGGCAAGTTCATTAACATCTAAATGGATAGGAGAAGGAGAAAAGATGGTCCGAGCTTTATTTGCTGTTGCAAGGGTTTATCAACCTTCAGTTGTCTTCATAGACGAGATAGATTCTCTGCTGACTCAACGATCAGAGACAGAGCACGAAAGTTCTAGACGAATGAAGACTGAATTTTTGGTACAATTGGATGGCGCAGCAACAGCGGAAGAAGACCGTATTTTGGTAATTGGTGCTACGAATAGACCTCAGGAGCTGGATGAGGCTGCTCGCAGAAGATTGGTTAAACGTTTGTACGTTCCTTTACCAGAATTTGGTGCCAGAAGTCAGATAATCAAAAATCTACTACACTCCGAGCGGCATAACTTAACGCTTGATGATATATCAGAAATTGCGAGACTTTCGGAAGGATATTCTGGAGCTGACATGACTAATCTTTGCAAAGAAGCCAGTATGGGGCCAATCAGAAGTATACCGTTTCATCAGTTGGAAAACATTCGAGAGGATGATGTTCGAGGAGTAACTGCAGACGATTTTAAAAATGCGCTAAGCTATGTTAAATCTAGTGTCTCACAATCGGATTTGACTACATACGTAAAGTGGGATCAGACTTATGGAACGGGTACAGCACAAAAGTACAAATCGTAACGTATGTATGAAAACCACACTCAGAGCAACTGAAAATTGAGTCAATGAAATTCTTGTACTCTTGGGTTAACGATAAGTAATAAAACGTTTCTTGTCATACTCTGTTTACTCATATATTTACTTAATTGTTTATTCTTAGTTAGACTGCAAATAACGTGTGATATGAACGTAATAAATATGATCATAAATAGCTAAAATACAATATGATCGAAAATATCACCAATCAGTAGATATGCAGTAAATTCCATTTGATGTTATGATCTGTTCTTATAATCCAAGTTCCATGACATAAAATCAAATTCGTATTATGTACTAACTTTCAAATTATTTAAATTATGGGAGTCCTATTCGTTTCAGGACGTGGTATATCAATAAAATCTCACAAGTTCTATGTTTGGGAATTTGTTGAAGATTTTTTAGTGCTCAATTTTACGAAAAAAAAAGAACTTAACGTATTAAATATCTAGACAATTATAAATCATGAGATGTAGGAGTAACGTAAGTGAATCTTCAGGAGTATCAAATTATTAGCAAGTATAAATTATTTGATTCGACTACAATAAACAGCAACTTTAATTAAAACAACAAATTTCAGATACATAGAGAGTGAACAACTATTGAAATTATAAGTCCATTTCCTAATGAACCCCCGAAGATGGGAAAACTAGATTTGGACCACCATACATGGTCTAAAGGAACACAAGTAGTGGTGAAAGTAAGATCTCATGAAATAATAATCGTTAATTTATTTCGCATTCATACACTCTTCGTCGTAGGTTAAACTTTCTCGGGAAATTGATGAACCTCTGGGAAAAAATCAAAGTTTTTACTGAAACGTATTTATTTATTTATTCAAAAGTTCAAACGGAGCACATCCAAAATAACATGGCATAATAATAACATCGCGTACACTCAAACAAAAAATTATGCTAAATGATAACACAAAATAAAATTTCATTCGTATCTATATAAGCGGATCGATGTGTTTCTAAGAATGCGACAAAAAGAGCCATTTATGGACCTGAGTTGGCTGATTAACTAGTAAGTATCAGTAATTTCATTTAAGCCTCATCGAAGGGTATATGTAAAACATTGAAACGGGTTGTTCTTGAAACTGTTTTTCAAATCGGCAGTCACGATATCTCGATAAAGAATTGGCTAATTGGGCTCAGATTTAGCGTGCACCTTTATTAGATTGTTTTTCAACCTTAGTAGCAAAATTGAGTTGGATAATTTTTTTTTAGTTTTTTAAAATAACTTGATAATCGAAGCTTAGAGTGCGGCCCTTTTGTTAATTTTTTTTTTGACTGGTACCAACCATCATAACACTTATACTAATTGAAAATATGTTAGGTTTTCTTTCAAATTCATTTACATCCGCCACACTGGCTGCCAATTGAAGCGGTTTTCCGCACGCCGTCTAGAAAAATCCTACAAAAGTACATAATAATAAAAAGGTTTTTTTTTTAAATTTGCACTTATTGTTGAAGGATCGACAAACATGTGACCATAATTTAAGACAGAAAACTCAATCATTAAAATTTATTCCATCCTAAAAATCACCTTCAAAACAGCGCTCGAGACGGCAATTCCCCCCTTAAGGGAAAGGAGTAAGCTTTGCATTTGAGAGAATAGAGTTCTCGCGGTAAGTTTTTTTTCGAGAATTTTCCACTATTCGTAATATTGTAAAAGATCAAATGGAAGGAGTGAAATGGAAACTTCTGGATCGAACATCTCCTAAATCTGCAACCATAGAGGTCTATGACCTACAGGTTTCGCATAGGTCAGCATGCATAATAACCTGTTCAAATCTTAGCAAATCCGCCAACTCTATTCGATGTTCGAATAACGTGCCAATAATTCGATCAGTGAGAAAATATTTTCTCCTTATTTGATATTAAAATAAAGTGGGAATTTCCGATTTTTTTTTCTGAAGTGAAAACTGCTTTAGCAGCGCTGGCACTTTTTTTTCTCTTTGTACATGAAAACTACGGAATTTGTGACTCATTATTGTTCTATTCAATGTCCTAATTCAACAAACTTTTAAACTCCTGTCGTACCTCCGAAAATTTTCTGAAATATCACGGAAAAGGGAAAAGTTGTTACGAATGTGATTGTAATTTATGAATGTAAAAAAAATAGTAAAAAATAGTATTTTTACGCGTCGATTTCAACTTGTAATTTACAAATCGTCAACTTCTCTCGGAAATATTCTGTTTGTTCGAATATGAATTCTAAACCCGAAACGCACTTGATTGCAATTTACAACGAATCAGGTACTAGTATCCAACCCACGTGATCATAATGACGTTATTCCTAAGATGGCCGTCAAGCTGTCACATTATTGCGGTCGTTGACAGTGCAGTCTGGTCTTAACAGTTACACTCCTAACGTTGAAGTTATTTATATTTCATTAGGTACGATAATTCGAGTTATTTGAATATTTCTTCAATATTTGCTGCACAAATTTATTAATATTATTTACGTAAAAATAAAATCTTTCACCACCGTGGGTGTAATTATCACATGTGTTGCGATTATCATTATTTATTGTATATCATTTATCGACGTGCTTTCAGCATTATAATTTAGTGGAAAATGTCGTACAAAAACGGTCAGCGTGTTGAAGTTATTGGCAAGGATTGTCAAGGTGTGATTGCATACATCGGCCATCCTTCGTTCGCTACTGGAAAATGGATTGGAGTTATCCTCGATGAACCGAAAGGCAAAAATAATGGCACGGTCAAAGGACAATCCTATTTTCAAGTAAGTAATTTACATAGTTTTTTACTTTTCATTATAGTGCAGGGTTAAACCATGTCAAATAGGAAAGTTAAAAATTTGAATATAACAATCGTCCAATGCTATGAAGAGCTAACCTTGATCCCGAGTCCTGAACATTTTTTGCTATGTTGTTTGTACGTAGTAAAGTACTTGTTTTGGTTATGTGGCTCAGAATTTAAAAACTTGAACATTCTTCTAGTGCAGGGAGAATCATGGGATGTTTGTTCGGCAAACGCAGCTGATTCTGCTCGATGAGTCTGGTAATAGAGCGGAACCGGCAAGTCCCTCTTCAGCCGGTAGTGCGCCAACAACTCCTGATGACAGCGGGGCTGCTAGAGCAAGAAGTCGTCTGAACAGGTGAACAGATTGTTTCATTAATTCAGTTAATGCATTTTATATTTGCCATACAAGAGCTTGACATACTGTGCACTTATACCGTTAACATCTGATTTTTGTATATATGGCAACTTTACGAGCTACAGATTATTTAGTATCCAGATTGATCAAAAACATGCTACGAATAATATGAGTAAAGCATTAGTCGTCTGTTATTACGATATAAATACAGTGAATAAAAAAACAGGTAGTCATGAAATTAGAAGGAACTTGCAACTTCCCCCTACAGAACTTGAATGGAATGATTCTTATAGACATTTTAGTAAAAATGTTAAACATGAATTGATTTGTATAATTTACTCAATGACTATGACATTCCATGCATGCATTGATGCACTTTTCGGCAAAATTGTTGTTTTGCTGTTTCAGGAATAAAACAAAAGAAAACCTTTTCTCAAATTGTCAATATCTGAGCTTTTCTTGTTAGAATTTTCTCAAGTTCATGAATGGTTTTTTAACTTTTCCTAGTATTTGAATTAGAACTTTAGGGCGATTCATCCCTAAGCATAATATACTCAGATTTTCGAAACTTAATGCCTCCAAACTTGTGTTCAAATTTTAAAATGGTGAATATTGTTCCAAAGTTTTCTCACGCTAATCTTACTAATTGTGACTTCGAATTCCATTTTGAATATTTTGATAAGTTTTAACCATAAATATTTATTTACTTTACAGTTATCTGTAAAGCACTCGATTTATTTCAAAAGTTATCTCACCTTGATTGGTAGTTAATTCTGGTATTTTATCTGATATTGGTGATAGAATCATTCCTATTCTTGTTTACAATGATTGACAAACATCTAAATCAAATCGGTTTGTGTCTAGCACATCATAAGTAAATTTTTTAATAGGTGTTTAATAGATATAACAAACCCTCCATTGAACAGTGTTGTCAATATTTTAAATTCTTGTTAATTGAAGCATAAGTTCTGAATAATGTTTTCATGCTAGCATCAGCATGCGTCGACGGAATGAACCAACTGCGTAAGTTACAATACCTATAACCCCATCCTGCATAAGACCCTTAAATGATAGATTAATATCATTCAATCAATCAATTAGTTAATCACTGTTCATGAAAAGAGAATCTGTAGAATTTTGTGATTGCCATCACTATACGAAGGTTCGGAATTTTCTATTAGTTTGGTGTAATGACCCTTATTATACAAATTGAATTTTTAATATAGAAACGATATTGCCTTGATTTGGTGTACTGATCAATAATTTTTTATAAGATGTGTGTTCTCACCTTTAACATCGTTCGAGAATCAAAGGATAATTTCACACATCTCAGGATTAATTTTAAGATCTTCTGGTAATATAACGTGAATCAAACATATAATGCTTAATTACACTGCTGGATCTTGAAATGCTGCTTATTAAAAGTGTTAGGAGAAAAACATCTCCGGCACAATCGGCACGCCAGCGACCGGACAAGCTGACAGGGTAAGGATAACATCCAAATCAAACGTGGTAACTAATTGTGTAATTATTTGTATTGACGTGCTTAAGACTATTCAACTGTCCATATGTGCTATTATTCCCACCACTGCAGAATATTGTTTTACCCGTAGGCTAAGCGCAGTAATTAAAATTATGTTTCTAACATTGTACCAGGGTTCTAATATTATGACACATACGCTATTATCCAATGTTTCAGATCATCTCTCATGACCTTTTGGTCATCAATGAACACCACCGTTTGTGACAATTTGTATCTCCAAAAAAATTCAGTTTACTTTTCCTCCACAAAATTTGAACATCAACCATTGGTTACTGTATATTTATTATTAAAAGCACATGAATGCGTTTCAAAATTTAATAAACTGGGAACACTTAACTATCTGTCTAATTAAATCCAAAATAATAATTCTACCTTCCGTATTTAAAAATACACACACAGCTTACAAGATAGTGATAAAACTTGTTTTGTAATCAAAATATATGCAATTAGTTTTATCTTCCAAAATATTGATTTCCAATTCTATACCCCTGTGCATGCTGATTGCTAAAAATAAGTTTCATCCTTTTGTGCACCGCTATTGTGTACTTGCTAGTATTAGCACCACTTCTTCTTGGTAACATAACTCGTCCACAGTCAAGTGACATTCTTCCTTTTTAGCAGTAGAGAAACATCTGTGTACAATTATATAGGACATTGAGGTATAATTTTTATAAACAAATATCTCTTACCGCTGACTACTCGAGCACAAAAATTGAGGAGACCAGATTGTTTTAAAATTTCATTTTAACCTAACAACAAAATTGTTTACGGAGCTCAAATCTCGATTCGATTTGCCATGACCTGAATAACAACTCAAAATTTGAAGAAACCAAAACCTTGCTCTTAAGCTAAATCCCGTTCAGTTGAAGAGCAAAATCTTACCTTGTGACCTTAAGGGTTAGTATATTTATCCAAATATCAGATCAAAGTAGTGGAAGGAAACTTTTTCACTCATCCCATACTACCATTTTCAATACAATATTAAAATAAATTCAAAATAAACTATCACTGAAGCTTCTTTGATAGAATAAATAATTTCTCACAGATGTTTAAATTGACTAATATTACATAAATGCTATATGATTAGCGCTATTTAAGGTTTCGAACTATTTTTAGGATGTTTAAGATTGTCATAGCCTAGTTAGTCAAGTTTGAAGGGTGATTTATTCGTTGCTGATCACGGGAGCCGGGTGAGAGAGAAATGCTATACAGGTGCCAGGTTAAAACGGTTGTGTCAGTTACACTCGAGTGTAATTAACACTTCGGCAACGAATAACTGATCATGTATGATAACTAACGCATAAAATAATTCAGCACTTCAGTAGTAATAAATATGTATACTGCATTTTGACAATGCAATGAAACAAGCACAGATGGAGATATCTATGTTGCATTTCCTCATTCATATATTGCTATGAAAAGCTGAAGCTTACGGTCGTGCTTTCTTTGTGGATCCATACAGTTCACGTCTATCTCTGGGAGGAAGCAAAACACAGCTCAGCGCTCCAAGCACCGAAAGTCTCACCGGGTCACAACATGAGCGCAAAGAGGTCGGGGAATCACATATACCAGCACCAACATCTACAAAGCGCGCATCTTTCATAGAGGTAGATGGTAAAATATTGTATTATGCGTTGTAGGTTGGCTAATATGCTCAGTTTCTATTGAAATTATTATTGATATTTTAATTTTTATCATTGTTAGCAGAAAAACCCATAAGATGAGCATTTATTTCACACCAAGTTTTTTTCGTGACACGTATAAACAGGTGTTCTCTGTATTCTTTAGGGTCATCATGTACTTCAGTAGTTATTGCAATTTTTATTCAGACCGTCTGTAATTATTTGCTGTTTAGAACTTCAACTGATGTACTGATTGTATGAACACATGATTATTTTGTCAGACATGTTATTTTGTGTGAACCTTGATGGTTAAAGAAGATATAGATTCAGTTACATTCGAATGATTTCCTGGAAATCTCGTTTTCTTATTGTTAGACCGACGAAAAAAATCCGTAATATCAATGAAGGATCAGACTTTTTGATATACATTTCAGTTATTCAACCGTCAGAAACTGACGACAGTTATATAGAAATTAAAAACTTTACCATGTTTTGGAAAAACCTGCTGTTATCATTCATTTCAGAATGGGAAAAATTCCTACTATCAATGCATCTATGCCATCTATGAGATATTTTTGTCGATAGAAATTTTTGACCACTTCTCCCTCTGTTGAGATGGTACACACTTTATTTCTGAAGAGCAGATTCTAACACTATGAACAATGAATTCGGAACCTTATGACAGTAAAATCATTTTTTTTTCAGTCAGTCATTTGTTCATTTCTGTGAAATTGTAATAAATTGCTGAAGATCAATGTATTGAGACAAGTTTCAGCCATTTCATTTGATATCTTTTATTTTCTTTGAAAAATCGAGCTTTCTTCTTTAAACAGAGTAATTACAACACTACCAAATCTGAACTTTTCCCATTTGCCAAACTCACACAATATGGTCTGCTTGAAATGAAACTGACAGCCATCTGCCAGGGTATTGAAGATTCCATCAGTTTATTACCGTATTTTTTATTAATTATGGTATACATCGCGGAGCATGGATAATGAGATTTAAAATAGAATACTAATAATTCTGCTTAAACTTTCATTTGCCATTATATCCTGTGTGAATAATTTATGGCGAATCAAGAAATAATTAATTGACTTGGTGACGGCTATAAAGCATACAATTTCTTTAAATGTTATTTTTATCTCAGGTGGTTATTATTTACTGTCCTGAATATTTTAAGGCATATATGTTGTCTGTATATGCATATAATGTGTATACATGTATGTATATATATATGGGGCATTCCATGTCAATTAGCAGGGCCATTGGCCTGACCCCTTCCGATTTTGATATTTAATTTATTTTGGGTTCTGTTTGGCCCAAAATACGACCTCAAATTTTTTAAAATTTTTATTTCATTTTTAAGGAGTTGCACGAGCTCAAAAATCATAAAATTGTGAGAAAAGATGAAGAGGGATCGTTTTTAAATTGATGATTTTTTTTTTCACAGAAACTAGGACCCAAAACATAATTTTTCGACCTAGTTCGAAAGTGGACCGAGAAATAGCATTGTAGATTTTTTTTTCAAGAATATTTTATTTTATTTTGCGGACGAAAACCAAAAAAAGTAGTTTTTTCTTGTGAAACTTGTTTTCTTTTTCTTAGATTAAAAGTAGATATAAAATAGTAACTTAGTAAAAAGTAGAGCTTCTTTCCTTATTTTCTAAACTATTTTTTTTTGTTTTTCGCCCGTAAAATAAAATAAAATATTCTTGAAAAAAAAAAATCAACAATGCTAGTTCTCGGCCCACTTTAGGACTAGGACGAAAAATTATGTTTTGGGTCCTAGTTTCTGTGAAAAAAAAAATCATCAATTTAAAAACGATCCCTCTTCATGTTTTCTCACAATTTTATGATTTTTGAACTCGTGCAACCCCTCAAAAATGAAATAAAAATTTCCAAAAATTTGAGGTCGTATTTTGGGCCAAACAGAACCCAAAATAAATTGGACATCAAAATCGGAAGGGGTCAGGCCAATGGTCCGGCGAATTGACATGGAATGCCCCATATATATATGCATATTACAGAGGCAAAACACACACTGTTTTCAAATGGCATTGTACATGTCCGATGACAAGTCATGAAGGACAGGAAATTACTCGCTGTTTTCGAAATCGAATGTCAATACTAGGTGTAATGATGGTATCTAATAAGGGATTCATATGGGAATGCACGTACGTGTTTCAGAAGTCCCCTAGCACGAGCTCGCCTCCGGGCAAAAAGCCAAAGGCCCAAGATGATCAGAATAATGTAATTAATATTATTCAATAATTCTAATTTCTCAGTTTTTAATTACCTCTGGTCTCGTGCTTCTTGTGATAGCTGTTTGTTGATCATTACCTCTCACATAACATTCCATAAAAATTGGTAACATTACATTATGACTCACTTTTAATTAACAATTATTCGTAGATTCTTTCCATCCTCTACGTTCCCATTGCCATATATCAGCCATTCGCTTCTTTGACTGAGTTCTGTGATGCTTAGAGAATTTCATATAGGTCAGGTTTCCTTCAGTGAAAAATTAAATAGATAAATTCCGTAATGTATGTAATTCACGGCATAAAATTATGTCACAGTACGTCGCTGCACTCAAGTTGAACTGAGATCATAAAGATTTATTTATTTAACCTCATCAGAATATAATATTTTAGTTTCATATTATTTAGTATGTCATTTTTAGCGAACCAGTTCGTTGTTTGCATTCGAACAACCTCTTATGATCCTTCTATGGAGAAGGGAGATAACAAGTCTGTAGGACATGGAGAATCGACACACCGAAAGTTCTGACTCTAAACAACCCTTTAAACGATCAAGTTAATTAATTAATCATATTAGTTTAGAAATTCTTAGAATCAATAGAACGAATTTAGATGTAGTTACAACTGTTCTTGGTGTCTGTCGTTAACTTAATCTCACATAATTAATTTAACAAATACTAACTTTGTTGGGTGTACACAACAACACTATAATACACAGTTTTGGTATCAATCAACGGGGTACGTTTTTGAATTAGTGCAGCCCATGAATTATTCAGAAACCTCTGTACCACTTAAGCCTGTTGTTCTGTGTAATATTTTTTATATTTAATGGTAACAACTGGAATTACTGTGCGCAGAAATACAGCACGTTGCATGGGTTGCACCTATGATCATATTATGGCGAAGAGTGCTACCGTCAGATACTTTTCAATAAACATACATAGCTAATTTTCTTGACAATGAGTCACACTGACCGTAACTACCCAATTGAAATATATATTGCAAAGATTATTGCAGGTATAATATTTCGGCACAATGAATTTCATCTGGGTCAAAATTAAATAACACTTGCATAAATGATGAAAAATGTGAAATCATTTCTGCCGATAATCAATTGAGGACTTATCTGTACTAGATGTAAAGTTTCCACTTACATTTTCCATGTTTTTATGTTAGAGCTTTATGAGACTCTTCATTATTCATTACGCTTCGTATGGCCAAGAAATGCGTTATCGATTCGATTTTTCAATTAAAAGAATTGACAGTTGATGGAAATTTAGTATACTCCTATTTGAAACTTTGAACATCCGCGTTTTTGCTCTTATGCAAGGATTTTTGCGTTTTCATTACCGGTAACAGGTCAAGTTTCACATGAATTACTACAGTACCTTATTGCAAGAAATTCCGGAAACGAATTAGCACAGAATTTTCGGTTTTGTAATAATTAATTTTTTCAGAATCGATCATCTTATTTACGTTTTGTAGATACGTTTATCAAATGAAACTTAACGTAACGTTATCCATATATATGTTGGTCCATTCCAAAGCTATGTTATTGGAGGTTCTAATAGGTTTTTATGATTTTTACACAGACTGGCTAAAAATCCACAATTGTAAGAAACGCAGAAAAATGTTCAGAAACAAGTAGAAATAATTTCAAGTTGGTTAAGAAGGAATTGAATTGAAAGGTATACATAAGTGCTTAACGTATGATGGCGAAAATAATTCATTCGACAGTCAGTATGCAAAACGATTACTGTAATTGTTTACGTTCCATATTTGAAAATAGTTATACAATATCATAAAAGATTTGATCTAACACAATTGTTTTAACAATGTGGTCATATTTTTGAATCAACATTTTGCACTCTTGCCCTTTACATCAATATGGCAAATAAATTCTTTCACTTCGTATTTTCTTTCGAATTTCCTACAAATATGCTAATTTTGAATAGTATCATTCATTGGTTGCATTAATAATAAAAAAGACCCCTTATGATGAATACATTTTGTTCTGATAAAAAAATTTTCTTAATACAGACAGGTTTCGTTGAGACGTTAAAGCCACAATTTGTGCCAGGACAGGCAATCGCAAGCCAATCAGTGACGGCGCTTGGCAGTGCTATTGAAGAGAAATTATCACACATGCAAATGATGCAAGAAAATGATAATCTTAAAGCCCAGGTATTTGACTCGTTTTACAAGTCTAAGCACAATTATTCAAGTTATAAACTTTTTATTTCAACCTGCAAACAATCACTTTCACTCCGATTTCCCGATCATAATTAAAAACCTGGCCTCTAGGTGCGCGATCTTAATGAAAAATTGGAGACTCTACGAATGAAACGACTCCAAGAGAAGGAAAAGATGAAGGATTATGAAAAGACCAAGTTGCAGTTGGACCAGCTAATTGAGTTCAAGACCAAAGTGATGGAGAGTCAGGTAAGAGAAAATATAAATCGATAAGGTCGATGAGGTACATCGATAAGAGAAAATATAGTCTGAATCGGAAAGCTTAATTGAATGGAAATTAACCAGTTTTAAAATGCGTTTCTAACTAATACCAGCGCCATGGAAGCTACATATAATTTCTGTATTAATTTCGTGACGATGTATTTCGAGAATCCAGCCACCATTCTTGCAATATAGAAATACTAATTTGAAATTTTAAATGCTGTAGGATTCGTGTATTGCAGAAAAAAATTTATTTTGGATTTATTGTGAGTGAGCCAGCATTGCAACTCATTGTTTGAATCTTTTTATTTTATTATTGCATGACAATATGATACCACTGGAGTATTTTACATACTGAGTAATTACATACTCTTCACTTGTTGCAGAAAAATATTCTTTGCCTATAGATATGGCATATTTAGTTTATCCGCAAGTTTCTTACATTTTTTAATGATTTTAGGCTAGTCTGCAGAGACAACTTCAGTGGGCGCGGCAAGAAACTCGTGATGCTCAAGCGGCGAGGGATCAGCACCAAGAAGAGATGGCAGACCTTGTAGAAACTGTAGAGATGGCTACATTAGATAAAGAAATGGCTGAAGAGAAAGCGGAGACCCTGCAAATAGAATTGGATCAAGCGAAAGAAAAGCTTGAAGAGCTGACTTTGGATTTGGAAATCATGCGTGCAGAGATATCTGATAAGGTAAATTTGAATGTGAAGTTAACGAAAAGTGGGATGTGTGCTTCTACATATTTTTTTGTGTTTCCCTTTCGGAGTTACATGGACGTAACTGTTCCTTCTATTTTTTTTACTTTTAACTTTACTTTCTATGTGCTTACCCCACTCTCATTCCAAATCTGATGCCTCGCTTCCCCAATTTTCTTACCTATTTCTCCGCCTTTGTCCCTTATAATCTGCCTATTCACTCGATGCGATCCTTGCCTCATTCTGTACATCGGTTTCGCTCTGCATCAACTGGCTCTATGTCTTTAGTTGCTTTTAGTATGCAAGGATGAATGGGTCGGAGAGTTAATCAAATATTAGAAAAAGAAAAAATTCTGCCTAAAACATGTCTGGCTATGTTAGTTTCATCAATAAGAATGAACTCGAATGAAACAACATCCATACCATTTAATGGAAATCAATATGAGCAACTTCTAGAAACACGTGTTGAAATATCAACAATTTAATGAAACGTTTCATAATTATAACGTTCAAAATAATTAAACTCCGGTGTCTTTGATCCGATCCTATTGTTTGCGGGCTCGCTCTGTTCCCTGATCAAATTTCCATTAATTTCCTGAAAAACATTAAAGAAAACTTATATGATAGTAAAGTCATAATGTGCAAATGTAATTGTTGATGCACATCTCCTGTATCGCTTTGCACAAATATATTTTTGTCCACTCTAGATATAACTATTCGTTAAATTTTTTCAAACAATCTCTGAAAATCTGTACGGTGAACAAAATAAACTCAAGAACATTCAAATCAGATTTAAAACACCAAAGTTAATCGTTTTATAAAATTGTTATATTAAAACCTTTTCTCAAATTGTTAATATTCTTGTATTGTTCAATTAGATTCACCTCTATTACGTAGTAGAGATGTCATTTGATTCATAAACAATGCCACGTTTACATTTTTTGAATAGTTTTTCGTTTTTCTCTAATATTTTATTCATACTGCGGGTCTCATTAATTCTCAACAAGTCTGCTTCGCTCTATGTACTTATCTCTCTTATCTTTCTTATGCACTATTTCCTATCCTACATCCAACCTGCTCTTTCACCATTTTTTCCATTTACTCCCTTTCACCCCTTCTTTCACTCTTCTTTACATTGATTTATTTTCTTTTCACCATCAACATAACTCCTTTATCTTCTGCCTCTCCCAGGTACTCTCTCACTGTCTCGCTGCCTCCCCTAGTCTGAGCTCTTTTTCGAATCTCTGGGCTGTCCTCCATACTTATGTCCTCGTTATATATCTATTGCTTCTCTTTCTGATCATGTACTCTGGTGTCCTCCAGTCGACACCTAACATTCTTCTCATGTACGTATCTTTCTCGGACTTCTACTCGCTCACTCTCCTCCGATCCCTATATCCCTACTCCGATGTTTTAAAATAGGTTCGGAGATAAGAGTGTTTGAAGATCATCATGCACGACTGTTTTGACGTTTTTGAAAACAATAACATTAAAATTCGAAAAAAAAGCAAATAATTCTCTCGAGGCAAAGACAATGTATTGACAAACTTACGTTGTATTTGGAAATATCGATGTAAATTTGGCCACAAAAATATGCGGTTTGACATGGAATGGCTCATATATGTCACATGCTATGATTAAAGTAATATTTAAAAAAAATAATTAATTTGGAAAATGTTCAATTGCTATCGTTTATTCTTCTCTAATATGGTTCTTTTCATCGGAAATATTTATTTATTCTCATGTATCGCTCCCGCTGATGCAGGATTGATTTTTAAAAATCAAAATGAAATACAAAAAAAAGATTTACCACTTTTAATTTTGTCAGAACATGTTAGTCTTGGATCACAAAATTTTTGTGAATTTTTTGAAGACTATCGGTAAGGGCGTAATCCTTAACATGTAAAATTTCAGAACTCGCAAACCGTTTGAACGTAAAATCTGAAAAGATCAGAAAATTGTTTATCATTAAAACAGAGGTAATGAGGATTCTTCATTTGTCGCTTTTACTTTGCAAGTCTCATACAGGGTGACCCAGGACTATCACCTTATAGGTTACCAATGTATCCCTCGTGAAAAACTGTGAGCGAAATTTTTTGTATTTCTCACATGAAATTTGTCATTTGCGAATTACAGCCATTCTAAATTGGCCATTCCAAATTAGTAATTCGCGAATGAAAAATTTCTTATCAAAAGTAAAAAACAATTCAGTCGCAGGTTTTCACGAGGAGTACATCCGGGCCTATGAGGGAATATTTCTGGGTCACCCTGCATATTCTGTTTTTTTTTCTATCAGCTCAATCAGTTAAACGCCATTTTTGTCTAACTTTTCGTCCTTTGACTCCCTCTTTTCCTTCTTTTGTTTAGCTCTCTCCACTGCCAGCTATACCTACTTGATCTCCTCGGATTAAAATTTCCACTACGGAAATCTTGACTATTTTATGGAACTTTTCAACGCCTCCATCAACTCCTACACTTTCTTTTCTACACTGCCATCTACGTATTTCGTCAATATCCACCATCCTCCATATTCATCCCCATTCTCCGACTTCGCACTTCTTCGCATTCCTGCTGTACTCCCTCCTTATTTTTCTGGTAACCCGATTCTCAATGCTGTTAATGTGTTGCTCTTCCATACATTTCTTCATATTATTCTTGATTGAATGTTGTCCTTATTGGAATCCCTTTTGCATTTTCAAGGTCATCATCTTCCAACCCATCTCTTCAATCAATGTTTCTACCAGTCTTGTTACGTCCCAGTTCGTTATCTTTTTTCAAAACTCCTGTTTCTTTACTCACCTCTGCTATATGTTAAAACGTACACAAACTTTTATGTTATCGCTTTTCTTATTCATCACCTTCGCATCCTCCCTTTGCTTTCTCTCTTTTGTGTCCTCTGTACCAAAGGTTTTCTGCATTTACATATGCCTTCTCTTCTTTCACTCCTTTTCTTTGTCTCCGATCTCATATTTTCTCTTCACCTTCTACCACTTCTCTCACTTTCGTACCACCCGCATTCTCCCAAAGTAGACTTTTACTGGTTTTCCTTTCCTTCCCTTTCTCCGCTACCTTCTTATTTTCATTGCACGTTTCTGTGGTTTTTACTTTAGGTTTTGTGACACTTTTTTTCTGTCTTTCAATTTCATTTTTTCAGTTACAGTAGAGCTTTGATTACCCGAACGTCAATTATCCGAATTATCTTTTATCTGAATAATGATTCAGTTTGTCCAAATGTTTATTTATCCGAACAACCATGCATTACATAGTCAACTATATAGTGAACTATATGAATTTTGATCTAATATATCTGATGATTCGTACTTTCATAATTTATTATGTGATTTCTTATATATTTTATCGAATTTACAAGGAAAATGCGTGTAATAAATTACAAGCCGAATTCTTTCAAAACATTTTAAAATTCAACACGGGAACATTTTCAGTAGGATAAAGATTTACGTTTTGGTGAATTTCTCGAAAACTCGTGATATTTATTAGATTTCCAAAATTTTTGAAAAAAAGATCTTTTTTGTAGAGCGTTAAATTTGCTATAAAATAGCCACAAGAAATTTTTTTATAACATACAGTTTTAAAGTAATTGATAGTTTTCTGAAGAAAATTTCAAATGCACGCATTTATTCGTGTAAAAATCTAACTGCTTGTCGGGGCGTGTTAGAGTTAATCGGACAAATTGGGGGTTGCGGTCAATTTTTTTTAAACATTTGATGGTAGTTATGTTTATAGTTTTAGGTAGAGGGAATCACGCCTCTTACAATTTGAGCCCTTAATATCAACATTTAGTGGTTCCTAAACGCAATTTTCCGTTTTCCATTTAATTAACACGAGAAAATAATTTAGTTACTTCTGAATTTTGTAGATGAATAACGGGATAATGTACATAAATTTCCGATACATACTTTGTAGGGAATTTAATGCTCTACAAAAAGATCTGTCATAATTTTTTGATAATTAAACTTTTTCAAAAGTTATTTAAGGTTAAAGTTGAAATCATGTAAAAATTCACTTTTTTCGAGATTAACAGCGAAAATACTAGACTTATCTTAAAATACGGTGGCGTTCTTTTGTAAAAATTAATTAAATGACTTGATTTCATAGCGGTTGAAATGCTTTACAAAAAAAAAAAAAAAAACCACCATATTTTGTGATAACTCTAATATTTTCTCTGTTTATATCGAAAAAAAGAATATTTACATGATTTCAACTTTAACCTTGAATAACTTTCGAAAAAGTTTAGTTATCAACAAATCATTTGAATAACAAATAAATCAATTGAATAACTTTTGAAAAAGCTTAACTGTCAAAAAATCATGCCAGACCTTTTTCGCAGAGCATTAAATTCCTAACAAAATTATGTATCGGACATTTAAGTACACTGCCTCGTTACTGACCTACAAAATTCAGAAATGATCAAAATTATTTTCTTGTGTCGATTAAAAGGAAGACGGAAAATTGCGTTTAGAAACTACTAAATATTGATATTAAGGGCTCAGTTTGTAACGGGCTCGTTATTTCCTCTTCCTACGACTGTTAAACATGTGACTTTCAAAAAAATATTAAATTTTTTTGACCAGCCTAGTGTACGAGCGCCTCGCATGTGTGCTGCACAAAGGTGTTCGGACTGTTCGAAACTACTTTGAAGCAAAGTTGCGCGTATTAGCTCAATTCGCCATGTGTTTACTTTCTTACGAATCCGCGTGTCCTCTAGGCTGTGTCTTGTTTTGATGTTTCACGTCGATTTAGGCCTTTCGGTATTCGACTATTCGTTGTATATAATCCATTGACTGGTCTTTTGAATGTTGACATCCTTGCTCTGTTAGAACTAATCTCAATAATTTCTCAAAGATATTTACGAAGTTGTCCAGTTGTTTGATCTTGCCAAGCTGGACAACTCCTTCTTTATAGCCTCTGGATAATCGCTTCTTTGAAGAGTTCGTGTACCCAAAAAGGTTTCAATCCAGTTTTCGTGTCACCATTCAGAAGTACTGACTTCAATTTTACTATCACATTATGAGCGCTCTTTACTCAAGGATCACGTTTTTTCTTTGTGGACCTTTGGGATTCACAAGTCAGGTATGATTAATACACGTTTATTAGAGCTTACATGTGACAATGAGAGGAGAAAGTCTTTTTGACCGTAGTTTGTGCCTTACTGCTCTACTTTAAATACTACTGTAGTAATTAAGAGATAATTTGCTGACAGAATGCTCGTTTTTTTTTATCGTGTTGTTCATATGGAACCGGCGTGCATTTAAAAAAAATCGCAAATTCCCTATATCCTCTCGAGACCGTTCACCGGTCCATAAACGCGCAAGAATAACGGAAAAAAAACAAGCGGGTTTGAACTAACCATGGGCCAATCTTTGAATTTCCCGTTTACAAACTCGTTTCGAAATGAAATTATAACAATAATAACAACAACAACAATAACAACAACAACAACAACAACAACAACAACAACAACAACAACAACAACAACAATAATAATAATAATAATAATAATAAAATTGAAAATATGTCTTTAGATTCGTGATCAGTGTACCAAAAAACCACACGGTACCAATTTTCATTCGAATCCGTTTCTCCGTTCTTAAGATATCACAATTTTTCATTTATTATTTATAATTTTTTGTTATTTAAATAATTCTAAAAGTGCTGGACTGGTCAAAGCCAAAATCTGGTCAGTTCTAAGTTTGGGAAACTACGTCAATCGAGACCAAAATCATAGAAATGCTGTAACTTGTTCTCGAGATATTGTCGGATAAAAAAATTGATCACTCACATGTATATACAGACGCACACATGCATATATATGGATCATTCCACGTCAAATTAGCAGCCCATGTATCTAACCCTCCTCGATTTCAATTATTTTTTAGTATGATGTTTTTACCGACCCAAAAGGTCTTCGGAATTTTTAAAAATCTCAATCTTTTTAAGCCTCCGGTGAAATTTCAAAACAAACGAAAAATCAATTGCGAAAACGCCTTTTGTTTAAAATCTGAAATAACTTACACGAATTCTATGAATTGAAATGTGATTTTTAAGAACCACACGATAATGGGATTGCGATATTTACTATTTTTTCGCAAGTCTTTAATTTTTCAATGACGGAATTTATATTTTTCTCTTTTATATCTATTCCCCGATCTAAATAGATCACGGAATCATAAACATAATGTAACGTTGCTATTTATTTAGATCGAGATAAATGAACGAAATAAATACACCAGTTCCGACATAGAAAAACTAAACACTTGAGATCCCATTATCGTATGGTGCTCAAAAATCACATTTTGAATCATAGAATCAGTTTGAATTATTGCAAATTTAAAAGAATCGTGTTTTTCGAATTGGTTTAACGATTTTGTCTGAATTTCACCAGTGGCTTAAGAAACTCTGAAATAATTCCCGAGCCAATTTTGTGTTGATAAGAACATCATACTAAAAGATTATCACAATCGAAGGGGGTGACGTAATGGGCTAAAATGGGGTAAAATTCGACTTGGAATACCCTATGCATATGCGCATACCCCCCCCACAGGTGCATACGCACAGGTAGAAGTTCATCCGAAAATGGTCGCAGATGATAGGAAACTAGCGCATTTGTTTATTTTTCTATCTATTACCCATAAACGATGCAGACAAAACGTTCCAAAATTTTTCGCGAATTCCTGAATCTGTACTCTGTAGTATCGATAGTTTTCAGTTCGTCTTTCGTCTTTGTAACTAATTACTTTCAATTAAAAATACATTTTTCTCGTTCAATTTTAAGTGAACGGTGTGTATGATAATTGTCAAATATTTCGGGTATATCCTTACAATCGTGTGGAGAGTGTTGAAAAAAATTCTCTGCATTTTCCTTTGCCTACTGATTTTCTTTGCCTGGTTATAGCGTGAATCAAGGACACGTTTTGTAGATCGGCGGTGTTCATGAGAATTGCGTTTGTAATTTACACCCTTTGAAAAATTAGACACAATAATTGAGAACAACAAGTTTATTAAGCTGACCATAGAGACGAGCCATACAAATATCACGATCTATGTGAGTAATAAGAAGTATCAGAAGCAGTTTACTTTTGGTGATGAGGTGTGAGGCTTTTTTTTTTGACTAAACAAGTACTGCATCTATTGATCTCAAAATTTACTGAGTTTCAACTTGGAGCAAATCCTATTGATAAGTTAAAACATTAGTAAATTACAACAATCCATTCGCCAGATATCATCAATCAAAATGTCATTCTATGACTCGCTCGAAATTTGCTGAACCGATAAAATCAAATATCTAATTCTAAAGAAGTTAATAAATTTGAGTAACGAGGACAGGTGGTGATTTATATTGAACATTTTTGTTCGTTAATAAACGATATACATATTGTTGTAGAATTTGTTTAGTTTTTGATGATGATGCGAAAATGTTTTATTCCATCACACACCCCAATAATAAAACCTTATTTCAAAGTGATATGAACAACATTCGTAATTGGCTCAGGCAAAATGGCTTTATCATAAATATAGAAAAATGTTTATAACATAACTTTTGGCAAGAAAGTTCCTCACCTTAACATTAGTGAAATTATCAAAGATGTGCCATTTATTGGAGTTATTTACGACTCGCGTAATGTATATAAATAAATAAATAAATAAATAAACAAATGTATAAATAAATGAACGAAAATATCAATTGTCATATTGAAGAGCTGAGGCTATCAAATTTTAAGTGGTGCATCTACTTTTTTCATGGAAGTGAAAGTGTCTTACACTGTTGTCATTTGGTTTTTTAAATAAATAATAAAGCATTTCATTTATTTGTCTTATTAACGTTTTTACAATTTTCAGACTCTTACCTCGTTCTACAGTACGGTTCAGAATCCGAACCTTGTTCTCCTTCGATGATTAATTCTGCAACTATTGGAGATCATATGTCTAAACTTAAAAAAAAAAACGTCAAAACATAAAACAAAATGTCAATCATTGCCATATCTAGTTATTTTGTATGACGGGAGTATTTTATCATAGACTGGAGGTGGCGCTGCTGGATCTGGGCCTTCCACTTACGAAATAAAACAACTGGAACAGCAAAACAGTCGACTTAGGGAAACTCTAGTACGAATGCGAGATCTTTCAGCACATGAAAAACATGAATTTCAAAAACTGCAAAAGGATTTGGATCAAAAGAAATCCGAAATTCTTGAATTGGGGCGCACTAAAGAGAAACTGTCTTCACGCGTAGAAGAAATGGAACATCAAATTGCCGATCTCCAGGAACAGGTAAGAATTTTGCCATGAATATCACCTAAATTTGGTATAGTTTTTATCAAAAAAGAACAATTGCAGTGATGCTGTTGAATGACATGTCCATTAGTTGAATTCATTCAGTTATTGCTAAATTAAGATTACAGGAATGTTGTTAACATGTAAGATATGTTTTTAGCACTTGATATTTATTTATAAGGTGTATAGAGAATGAGAAAGTTCAAGAGCTGATCAGTTGTGTATTTTTTACATCCATTTTATAACAGGTTGATGCAGCACTTGGTGCCGAAGAAATGGTGGAGGTTCTGGGCGAGCGTAAAATGGTACTTGAAGAGAAGGTTGCTGAGTTAGAAGAAGCAGTGGCTGACTTAGAAGCACTGCAGGTACTGAAACATTCAATGCAGAACTACTTTCTTATATTCTGGTTCCACTTTTAATTTGAAGTTTCCCAGCATTCATTTATATGTAACTAATGTAAGTTTAAAATACGTTTGTGTTAAAATCTTGGCTCAGTGCCAACCATTCCCAAATGGATCAATAGCATCACATTGTGCTCAGCAGAGTTAACATTGAGTATTAGGTACCTTCATAGAATGAATTAGGTGATATTATTTACTTTGTGTAAAATTTTTGCACAAAGTAAAACACATTTTGAAAAGTAAACGATTTGTATTTTTTCATGAAAAGTAAAAAAAAGCGATAATTTATTCATTATGTTATTTTTTCTAAAGGATATGTCGGACCAGTTGGCTGAGTCTTCTAAGGAATTGGAGCTAGAATTACGTGAAGAATTGGATCTAGCAGTGGGAGCTACACGTGATGCTCAACGTCACCGTGATGCTGCATTGGAAACACTCGCAGATCGAGAATTAACAATTACAAAGTTTCGCGATCTGACGCAGCAGTTACAGGAACAATGTCTACAGTTACAGCAGCGATTGCAGACCACTGAATCCACTAAGTCAGGCACACGAGGTAATACATGAGAAACTATTAAACAACTTGGTTAACAATAAGGTGGTAAGCAAAAACAAGATGCTCTGAAAATATGCTTACTTGGCCTTGTTTTTGCTGTGAAAAACATTCATTAATACTTCACGTTCCGGAATTATAGGAGCAGAACAACAACTTGCGGAAATATTAGACTTCCAGAAGACGTTTGCAGAGACACGAGCACAAACTAAGGCTGTTGACCTTGAACTGCGACGTCTGGATGTCGAGGAGGCCAGATCTCATGTTCGGTATTTGCTTGCGTTTATGCCACCACAATTTTTAGCTCGTGGCGGTGATCATGATGCCATCTTGACGCTTCTTCTTATACCGAGAATGACTCGAAAAACGGAAATATTAATTTCCCAAGTACGAGACAAGTATCAACCGATTAACAAAATTGACAGGTACAGTTATCTTTGTTTTTAACTCATCTAATTACTAATAGGCTCAACGGTAAAATTTTAATACTTATGAGAATTTTTTGAAATTGTCTGGTTAGTATTGAGGTATATAATACTAGTATAAATCCACTTCTTGGTGTCGTAAATTATTTTGACCAAAAACCGCAAGTTGGTGTAGGCCACAACTTGTTTGATTTCCATACACAATCGTTATGTATTAAGAGGGCTTACGCATAGAATTAAGTGTATCTACAAATGATTAAAACTTGAAGTGGTACATTTTCTATTGGTGCTGTCATTTGCATCACAAATTTTTTCGGTTAAAAACAAAGTTTCAAAGCTGTTCAGAAATCGTCAGACTACCAATAAATTTATTGAAATCTGACCTCGAATTCAAAAAAAAAAAAACGCTGACTTGACCTGTCTTTTTTGTTTTCTTGACGTTTTCAGGGCATCGGTCGTGAAAGGACATTCAGTGGCACAGTACAGTTTCAGATCACGTCTGTGTTCTCATATGTATGCTCTTCAGGGCGCTCTTGGAAGTTTCGACTCTGCATTGAACATGTGCAGTTCTGAAACATTGCTAAAAGTTGGCGTCGCATATCCCGAAATGGCAGCCCAAGAAAAGTCTCTCGACTCACTTATTGAACTAGCAAAACGTGACCAATTAGATGAAAATTTACCTATGGATGCAATAGAAAAATGTAGTGGCTACTTTTCAACAATGTTTTCAATTTTATTTGGAGAAGATCTTATGGCTAATCAAGCTCGGCTTGTTACGGATGGAACACGAACGTTAGCAAGCGCTTGTGATGCTATTGCAACTGATGCATCTGCTATCAAAGCCCTTATAGATGGCGAAGGTGGTGATATAGGTTTGTATTTAATTCATTAACATTTTATACCGCATAGAAACGATATATGAATATAGCAGTGCCATCTGGCTCTACTCTAAATCAGCGGTACGCCAAACGGCCTTCAACACCAAATTTTTCCCTGCTAGGTAGTTTAGGGCCTCTCAAATACTGTTAAAGACATACTTTGAAATCTATATTCGGGGCAGTTAGGGCCGAAACATCGAGCTATCATTACCGGGATACAGTGTTTGATTATTGGCGGTTGTTAGTTTTTAACGCTTTTACCGTGGAATAAAAATTCTTATGTGGAACTTGTGTAGTCAGATTTCAAGACGTATGATTAATGGTGTGACTGTTTCGTCGAGGAAAAAAATGATGTCGGATATTCAATTAAAAAAAAGTTTCTAATCTTAACATGATCAATTCATAATAGCTTGTAATATTTGCAGTCATACATGGTCTTGAAAATTATGCAACCTGTATCTACATAACATACTTACATTATACATAATGAGATAATCAAGGAGAGTAAATTATGTGGTTAACATGAATCAGAGTACCTAATTAGTACTCTGTATAATCTCACAGCTCAAATCGTTCATCACACTTATATTCATATTCAACTTTAATACTGTAATAATAACGTTTGATTGTTATTTGACTAATAAATTGATAGTTAGAGTTATCTAACTTGGTTTGTTAGAAGGTTTTTAGTACTGCTGAATTTCAGGTTGAATTTGAACACAAATGCACTTCGAGACGAAAATTTATGATAGCAAAAGATTCACAGCAAGATTATACAAGATCCGCCTCTTAATGTTTCATGACATATTCGATTGAATTTCAGGTCTGCTCTGTCAGCATGCAGAAACAGTCTGTGAAGTGATTCAGCAGCATCTTAAGGCAGCCAAAAGACGAGTACCACGTGATCAGTTAACTTCTGTTGTTTCGAATGTCAATTTAGGATTGGACAAAGACTGGCCTGAACAATTATCCACGTGTATTCAACATTCTGTTAAAGTAATGAAGACGCTCCAAGATTTACTGAAGAACGCTCTACAAGCTGTCGTGACCAGTGGTGGTAAGTATGTTATTTAAGTTGGTTTGATTGCATATTCAGATACCCTATTAGGAGATTTGCTGCAACATGGACAATACTGTGAAAACTGTTCAATGGCTGCTGACATGACATTGAAAAATGATCAATTTATTGTAAGTTTTTTGATTGTCTGGTTATTTTTCCTTTCGTGTTAGATTTGGATGCTGGATTAACCACGGAAAAGTTGAAAGATATGGCGGCAATGTCAAGTGAAAAAATTTATGATACGGAAGATTTAGGACCAGTTGCTACACTGAAGGCTAGCTTGACAGTAATACAACAAATGGCAGCCAATCTCGCACAACGAATGGCTGAATGCGAGAACGAATTGGCTATGGCTAACCAAATTCCCCAACAACAACTGGGAGCAGAAGGTGGTGACGTGTTGACACCTATTTTGCACCGTGCCCATGCCACTAAGAAAGAATCTGAAGAAACTAAGATTCTTAGCAGGTACTTTCGACTTTTAATAAAATATATGTCACCAATATTAATAAAATGTAATAGACTCGAGTATTTCGTTTTTTTCACGCAAAGCAGTTCTAAACATAGACTTATAATTTATAAAAACGGGTTGAACAAAGGGTCCCATATTAAACAATAAATATTATTTATCTGCCAAAAATTGGAAAGAAACAAATCGAATTGTCACTTGATTTACTTCGTTCAATTAATTCCAATTCAGTTCTTGGTCATCATTCTTTTGATTACTTAAATTGTTGGATTTTGTGAGCAGAAAGCTTGAGTCGAGAGAAGGTGATCTTCGGGAAGCGAGGCTTGTACTCAGGGAAAAGCAAGAAGAGCTATCTGAAATGATATTGAGAAAGGAGTTGGCTGAGAAGCGATTAGCGACTCAACAACATGAAAATGAATTGAACATGGAAAAAGTAAAAAGAAAGTTGGAAGAAGCACAAAACCAACTCAAGAGAAAGGTTTGTTTTATTACTAATAGTAATCTTTCGATAATTAGGGGGGTACAAGCCAGTAGAAAGCTAAAAAAATATTCAAAAAATTGGTGAATATCTGTCTCTACAATTATTTATTCAATTCAACTGAAGTGTTTTTCTTTATTCGAAAGTAGGTGTATCGAGGTACATTGGCAAATTTTGATTATGAAGATTTATTCCCACTTCTCATTTGGATCTTTCTATTATACATGTACAGATCCTTAGATTAATTTTGACACATACAAGGCTACCGCTGGCGCCTGTTTCGCAGATGCAGCAAGCAGTAGAATCGTCATTATTTCTTTTTTTTTCTTTCTGAGCACTTGTTTTTGAACATCGTATTATACGTGATGTGAAATATTGGCGCTGCTAGATTCATCAGTCTACAGAGAATTTTCATGCCTCAATCTGCTGTCTATTATCTACGCAGCATGAATCTTGTATTTATTTCGTATAAGTTAGATGTTTTAGGACTATGGAAGGTACACTTTTAGGCCAGTGAAATGGATACGCAAATTTCATTTTGGACCCACGTCCGTGTGTAGACTTTTTGAGATTTTTGAGAGTTTGAGATAAACGTAAAAATGGACATCAACTTCAGAAAAACATAATTGCTGTTGCACTTTACGTTTGTTTCTATGTAGATGCACTTACCATTTTTTTTTACTAACAAACTCAAGACATTTTCGTTTCTTTGACGATCATATTGATTTATCAGATGCTGTTTTTCCTCAAGTTTCTATGATTAACTTGGTAATTTGCTCTCGCAAAACAATATTTTGCAGTTTCATATTACAGCAGAAAATTTTGAGAAATTATAAATCGTACTTACTGCTGCGTGGTTGACACCACTCCAATGAGATTGTAGGATAAATAGTTGAGTACATTGTCTCTCGATAGATTTTCACAATTCTTGAATCAGATCGCTCTCCCTTTACAACAATGTGAATCTTGCTGTTTGAAGACATTGCAGTGGTATTTTGGGCATTAATGCTTTCTTCTAAAATCCTGTTGAATTCATGCATCGGCGTAAGGCATTTGGGGCAAAATCTTTTTTTTCCTAAAAATCAACTTTGATGTCGTACCCTATATACACTAAGTCGTACAGATATCTTATTCCATGCAATTTCAAGTTTTCAACTTTGTTATATTGGATTTATACATACCATATTTTCATAGTTTCTATTCTTACCAATAGGAGAAGGAGTTTGAAGAGACCATGGACCATTTGCAAACAGATATTGACAGTTTAGAAAATGAAAGGGGTCAGCTCAAAGAGAAGCTTAAGTCTTATGGAAAAAAATCAACAACTGCTACTGCCGCCAGTTCCGAAAGTGCTGCAAGTACTATAGGCATTTCAGGTGTATCAGCTAGTGCACCACCGGAGAATAAATTCTTATTGCAAGAAGTGAATGCATTGAGGGAAGCATTGGCTACGGAGCACAGGCACAAGACCAAATTACTGGCAGACTCTCTGCAACAAAAACTGAATGCTCTTCCACCTTTGCCTGTTGTAGCGAAACAAAAATCTGTAGATTCGAAGTTAGAAGAGTTGCAGCTGAAGAAGAATAATCTCCTCAAAGTAAGTATCGTATTTACCCGAAAATATCAGGCTCCCGAATATAATAGGCACCCTTCATTTTTTATATTCCTTTGGGATAAAGTAGATGATTTCCGCCTACTTCAGATCGCAAGCTCGTTTATCATCAAATGTAAAATTCATTGAAAAACCTCGAAATCTAGTGTATGTTAGACATAGTCGTATGGATAACCAACCATTCAAATAAACGAAATCGTCATTTGGATAATTGAAGTTCGGATAATAGACATTTTACTGTATTGCCAACTTTTAATGGCTGTGCTTGTTCACTTTTTTATTTTATGCGTGTATCTAGTAAGATGCAGAAATATTTTGATTTAAAACAGTTTTGCTGAGTGGTTTAGACGTTATCAACTTTTATAATATATCAGTCTTCGACTATGTTTGGCTAGAAACGATTGTAAGATGTTTAACCACAGTTCTCAAGTTCAACAATATGACTGTAACAGTGTTAAAAAGTTATAACACTTGAAATTGAGACTTTTGTAGTAAAAACAAAGTAAAGCCGGTAGTAATTTACACCATTGTCTTAATTATTTGGTAAAAAACATTAGGTCCAGTTTACCAAAATAAAATTTTTCACCTTCTATTGATCAGTCTAGTAAAATTATGACTATATTCTTTCAAATCATGAATGTTTACTAAAGTTCAAAAAAATTTAACAAACATGCAAATAAATTGAGAATGGGTAAATCATAAAACCAAAACATTTCTTTTTGTACACAGGAAGTGCAACATGCAATGCTATTCCCGGTTGTACCTGATTTGACCCGTAAACGGGATATCAATAGAGAAGGAACTATTTTGGAGAAGGCAAATCCTGCCTATCAATTGTTACATCAGCAACTAGTAGTCAAGCAACTCGGAGAACGCGCCGAACAACTAGCAGTGAGTGTCAATTTGATACGCTTAATAGTAAAATTTCAACGTTCCACAGTATCATACATAGGTCTCCATCAGAAAAAGTGTGACCAAAATGAAGTGGATGTTATAGTGGTCAGAATCGGTAGATTTATTACTAGTCCTCAGCTCGCCGAATATATGTACCATGGTATATACGCTCGGAGTCTCTGATCTACGTTTGCAGATGCTGCATAATAAATAAGTCACATTTGAAAGCGTGTAACTGGTACAAGAGTGTCCAGATCTGTGTATGAGACCGTGCCTGTGAACTTTCGTCCATTCTATCTTTCAATTGTATTTTGATCAATATAAATGTTTGAAAACAATATTCTGATATACAGAGTGAAGTACGAGAGGAGGCAGTGAAGAGGAGGCTAGGCGGTAGAGCGGAAGCAGATTTTGCAGTATTTCCAAGTCTCGAGATGGCAGCAGCAATGGCAGGCCATGATCATCTGATGGCAGCTAAAATAAAGATTCCCTACAATGGTCCCTCGCAAAACCAAACTATAAACTTAGGTGTTCCGGAACTAAGAAAAATACACTCCCTTCTTTGCTATTAGACATGCTCGCTTACCAATTGACTGTATTTTTAGATAGTAAATAGCTAGTCTTTACATGATGTGACTGTAAATGAGAGACCAGTGCATACAAATGTAATTTCATTGTAAGTCAAATTTTCGTCAGCGTTTATGTCGTAAAACAAGTAGATAAATTTCGATATGAGATTTACCTGAAATCACACTGGAATGAAACAAAAACGTATTCGTCATAGGCTCATTTATGACTTGCTGAATGCGAGACTTGGGTCAGAGAGCCATTTATGCGGATGACAGTTGAAACTGCTGTGTTACTCATGCTTTTGTTCAGCAACGAATAAATGATCCTGTATGATATCTTTACTTCAAGATTCGCAAGTGATCAACAATTCTACTGAGTTCAACATGAAGTCTCTCCTGCTTGCAGGCTGCACAAACATAAAAGCTTTAGCAACTAATTATTGAATGCGGTTTCCGTTGTTGTTTAAGTTAAGTTTTTTTTTAACTGCTCTTTAGGCTAGTCAAAAAGAGGTTTCATATGAAGATTTATTTTTCGCTATTAACGTAATCTCTTCACTATATACTCGTCCACTAACAGATTTATGGATGTAAAAGAAAGATCAAACAAAAAAATAACAAAATAAACCTGTAGAAATTTCTTAAATGAAGTTGCCGGGGAGAGAAAAGGGGGGGGGGGGGAGGCAGTGGGCAAGACTGGCCATGCTGAAGTTTGCTATATATGACCCAGTCCCAGATTTGATAGTCATGCCAATCGTATCGGTTCGTCAAAAACAGGATTGGAAAACAGGTCAACAAACTTGGAATTCAGAAACTGCTGTTGCTTTGATCTCCTTTGCTCGGTTGCTCGTGAGAGAAAGACTCAGTGTACAATGGCAAAATACTAGTCATTTGCTCGTTGCATGCGCAAATCTCTTTATCGCAGCCCTTCTCTCTGACACAGTTTTGCCGTCTACCTCTCTTATCATATTCAGTCCTTATAGTCTATTAGTCTCTAATTCTATTACGGAGGAATATCTTAATTTTGGAACATAATTCATGAAACTTGGAGCTTCTATGTATCAGAAGTAACATTCATAATGATGATCTTAATGCAAAAAATGATGTAAGAAACGGTTTTTTCCAGTTAATAGATTTTCCATCCCAGCATTTTTACTCTTACTCATGGTATGTTGATTGCTTTGTATTACTTTGCTGGTATCATTTACGACACTCAACTCTATGAACACAGACTTTCGATTATTTATATAGGAAGTGCTAACCATGACCATTCAGTGTTCTCATTACATTGATGAAAAGTTATTGACTGCAGAGTAATTGTTGAAAAAATTTCTTTTTGGAACCGAAATTTTTGCGTTTTCAGCCTGATGACTGGTGCACCAAAGCTGTAAGACTTATAAAAACACACTCCTATATCAAAATATCTCGATATACTAACATAAATGATGAATTTTCTCTTTTATCTTGTTCTATTTCCTCGTCACCTCTTTATTTACCAAATTCTGACCACTGGTAATGAATTAAAGTCGAAAATATTTACAGTTTGGTGAATAATAGCGTGATTTGCGCAACTTTCTGAACATTCAATACGAAACTATGATAACTTGTCTTTTTTCTGCATTATATTTAAACAAATTAGTATTATGACGTGTTTATATAGGTAGGTAGTGTGCTCACTCGCCATTGTTGTCTCTAATCTCTATGTCCAAATGTTTTTGTATTCTTCATAGTACAGCTGTGCCATCAGCACGTAAATGGCTTTCAATGCTTGCATGCAATAAATTTATATCTTTATGCATTAATTTAGCCGATTTTTGTCGCAAAGTCAATAGAGGATTATTCTGTAATGAGTCTACATCCGGTGCATCAACCTAGTCTTTATTGATTTTTTTTCTTCGTATCGCATCACCCTCTTCTATCTACTTTCTCAAGATATTTGCCTTCAACAATGTCTTGTTACAAGTTTCGCCGAACACATGTTTTTTCAACAAACGTTGTAACGATTTTAGTTTATTCTACAATCTACGCAATAAAATAATAAAAAGACATAAACACATAAAATCAGACACCAAGAGAAATTGAGTCTTTTGTATAATTTTTGGAACTTCGATTTTTTCTTTTACTTCTCCACTTTTTCTTAAATTCGTTATTCTATGGTTACAGTATAAAAGGGACACTACTAGTCGCAGGTCTAACAATCTTAGCCTGATAGTTTAAAAAAAAAATACATAATAACAAATAACACAGATGTATAAATAAAAAGATAAAATGATGAGTAAGGAGAAAATTTTCCATAAAATAAAATTGAGACGAGAGAGGTTTTTAAGTCGGACATACAGATATGTACAGAAGACGGTGGCGACGTTAAAAATGAGTAAAAAAGTTTGTGATTAAAGTCTTTGTATTTTCAGTCCTATATTTTGTTAAAATTTCTACCTGGCCAGGATTTACGCTTCAACTTACTATTGTCACACGCCTTATATTCTCGAGCTACGTACATCTACTAACTCTCTCGATCCAAACACGTCTTTCTCCCTTTCTGTCTCTTCTCCAATTTCCACTACAAATCGTCGCAGCGTACCATCATGTTAGGTGACCTAATTATATTAATTGATTCCTGTACCAAAAATCAACAAAAAATGCGTTATAAACATAGTTGGTGGTCTAGAGTAACTTTAACCACTAAAAGTGATTAACCCTCAACTATACATTTCCAATCGGGATTCAGAAGCTGAACTCAGCTGCCTATGAATGTCTGTCCTTGTCTGAGAGTTATATGAGCTTTGAATTAGTATCCTTGTGAATTCAAGATTGAGACATGTGGAAATATGAATAAATAAATAAATTTGTGCGAACGTGCGACGGATCTTCGAGAGATTATTCTCATTTACTGGGTGCAAAGATAACTTAATTTGAAATCTGTAGCTCAAACCTGAAAGAAAACAAAACAAAATTAAGAGCCGACATTTTGAAAGATTCTTATCTGAAATTCTTGGCGGGGTTTGGTCGTGATTGGAGTGGCTTCTCTTTGTCGTAAGCATACCTGTTCTATCAGAATATATTATATTTATATATTTTATATTTAAGATGCAAGAATCGCCAGTTAATGTCAAAAAAAGAGGCAAATTGAGTCAGTGGATAGTGGAATTAGTAGCTTAAACAGATGATTGACAAGGCATTGGTTATTTGGAAGCCATTTCAATGAATTGTAACTAGTAGAACATGTTGACTGAAAATTATATATCTTGAGTCAACGTTGTTCGTAACTTATTGATATGCGTAGGATTGAAATAGATGCCTATAAAGACCGGAAACAAAAAGTATAGGGATTTCTTTGCATCTTATGCGTATGGATAAATTACGAATAGGTACAGATACAAACTATAGCAAGATGATAGGGTCCAAATAATTGGTCTCTAAAACGACCAGACCGCCTCGCCTATCTAGCATTTTTACCAGGGAGACCATGTGATGGTGAAGAAGAAAGGTCGACGGGGAAGTATCCCAACTAGTCAAGAGAATATTATGCTGACACCAAATCTTGTCCTTTATTCATGACTCACCGAAAACAAAAAGTGGATAGAGCTTGTAAATATTTAGGATGATTTGGAGCAAGTAAGCAAGACAATTTAAATAGGATTTATGAACCATTAACGTAGTAATTTCGTTTAATGAGTCAGGTCATGAGAGGTGTTAAGATGACGACAGGTGTAAACACGTAGGTTTATGCTCTGATTATGATTGGTTCTCCAAGAAGTTAAGTCTTAAAGGAAGTCAATAATGTAGAAGGTGTAGAAGATAACATTGAAATGCAGACAAATTAAGATTTATAAGATACGGAAGCTCAATAGCTCATAGACGGCAAGATTCATTCGTGAAACAGAATTGAACCAATTTAATTTGGATGTGTCAGAACGCAATATAAAGAATCATTCTGAGGTACTTATTCAGTGTGGTGCCGTTATAATCCAACAATCCACGGTATTTTTGATTAAAGTGAATATCTTCACTTCATTTCCAGAGTTCAAGAGAAAACCTCTAGGACCTGCCCGAGGCTAGTGTCTTTGAACTTATATAGAAAGTTATTTCTGGAATTCTCAATGAGTTCTGTTATAGTTTTCCATGGATTGTCTATCGGAACAAATTCACCATATCCCAGTAACTCACCAAAATACTTGTCAGTCAGCTATTACATTCGGGCAACTTTCAATGCTGTTTACGGTGTGAGGTGGTGTCACATCTAACAGCTTCTTGCTCATTTCCAATGATCGCCAAACTACTGTCAACGGGATTCCTTAAGTTATTCCTAAAGTGAATATATCTAGTCGCATGAGCAATCCTCTTAGCATAATGAATGTCACTTCTTTCGGTAGTGTAGGAATATTGTTGACAGTAGTAAAAATCACATACCTGGGAATTCTAAAAACCGCAAAAAGTACACACGGAGAAACCGCGTATGTATTGTACATAGATTTGTTGATAGTCAATTGAATTTAGATATCAGGAAATATACGGGAGAACGGAGGGAAGTGGTCAAATTATCTGAAAGGATGATCAGACACGTAGTACAATATTAAATTGTCATCAGTATTCTGTTTTTTTATTTACGGAGAGAAAGGGAGCAATAAACCTTCAATATTTATGAAATAACTCATATCTTAGTTACTGTCGTATTTTTATAATATACCATTTAGTATCATGTGCATGTATTATTAATTTATTAATTAACTTATCACTCATAATACATTTACACATTTTCCACTCACTCATTCATTCGTTTGTTCATTAATTATTATTTATTTTAAATTTTCGACTCATTATAATAATAAACACGTGCTTTATTGAGCATGGTTTTCATTTTTTTGTTTCTTAATTTTAAAATTGTTCTGTGAATTGTTGGGCCTATTGCATTCAGACTCTCAATTTCTATCCTGGCGTAGTCAGAACAATGCCTTTCTGGCCACTTATTTATTTGTTCTCGACACACGCGAGAAACACAAGAAACGGTTGCAATAGTGAGAGTAAGTACGAGGTCGGCCTGCAAACCTTTTCCTTTATTATAGCATTGATGGTATTTCGAATACAATGCTGTTTAAAGACTCCTCACCCTTCACTCATTAACCAAATTAACACTTCATATTCTAACATTTACAAGAAGACACAGACAACATCAAAGTTGAGATTTTTTGTGTTCATCTAAAGAATAAAGCTGTGGTTTAAACAATATGCTGGCTTAAAATAACAAGGTGACTGAGATGGAGAAAAATAAAAGTTAAAACATTTCCCTGTACGGCAATAAGGAACAATCTTAATATAATAATGCTGTTCCTTCATTTTACATTTTATACATATATATATATATACTAAACTTTTTTGCACAGCCTTTGCAGCAATGAAAGATTTTGAACTTGCAAAATCAACAGTGTGTATTGAATGAAAATGTGTAAGGAATCTTTTGAATATTTAATTTTGTAATTTACCACAAAAGTATGAATAATGGAAATCACTGCAATGGTACGAGAACAAGCCAACCTCACGCCTAATCTCTCATCCGGGTAATCAATCGTCGAACTGAATTATGAGGAAAGCTTTAAATACTAGAAAGATAGGAAATTGAGTTTGCTTCAGCTCTGAATTTTCTGATAAGCATTCATTGAAAATGGTCCAATGCTAATTCACTTTTTTTTTTTAAAATTTTTTCTATATTTTACTTAAAAATTTTCCCTAAATTTTTCACTTTATGAACAACGTTGTTTTGTTCATTCAATAAAATGTCGTCTTTTTAGTATCCAAATACTTTACATGTAATTCAGCTCATTGTATTCAATGTCAGTTTTATGTTAAGTCTCGCATTCGGGGCACTTTTAGCAATCGCAACTGATTCAGGGCTATCAGGGGGCATTCGGAGCTTTAACGCGTTCCTGAAACAAACGAGAAAAAAATTCTTGTTGAAATGTTAGCATCAGTTAGTCACAAGTAGAAGCGTGGTTTGGAGTGTTAGATTACAGCGGATCAACTCCAGTTAAGCAAAAAACATTAAAATAATTAAATCCAAATTCTTCGATAAATCTTTGCATTTAGACTATAAATTTTGTGAACATGAATAAACAATACGTTTTTTCATTCAAGCGATATAATTAACATAATAAATATTGTGAAAAATTCGAATTAATATGATTTGAAAGAATAGCAGCTCTCGTACCAAGGTCGGAAAGTTGCACGACCATAGTGGGAACATTATTTTTCAATATGGCAATTGTAAGGTAGGCCATTATGGTTGCGTTTCCCAATCGTAAAATTGAACTCATGTCCAATTTAACACTTATCCGTCAAGTTCAATTTTATGGCACGAAAACGCGACCATAATGGCATACTTTATGACTACTACATAGAAATAATATTAAAGATTTTGTTGATTGACAATTAGTGCACCACGTTCATAATAATCTCAAATAAAGAAAGAATGTACACACACATAGGTATATATTGTTCTACTCTCATACGTATATGAAACATATGTATACGGGGCATTTTATAATATCACGATCGAGATTCTACAATTACATGACAAAAACGTAAACGCAATTTTTTCTAGCATTTTCCGACTCAGCGTACCTAAGATATCATTTAAAAACTTGAAAAAATCCCAGATTCTAAAATCTGAAAGTTTAGAAAAAATTTTACAAAATATATCAAAATTTTTGACACCTATTATGTCGAAAATATATCGATGGAGATTTCATAACTTTTAAAAATAAAAAATAAAAATTATTATTATTATTGTATTGCATTTTTGACACAAGAATGAACATAAAAGCTCATTATAATATGGGCCGAAAAATATCTGATCAGAGATATTATAATGAGCTTTTATGTTCATTTTTGTGTCAAAAATGCAATCCAATAATAATCTTTTTTTTTTTTTGAAGTTATGAAATCTCCATTTTCTAATAGGAATCAAAAATTTTCTTATATTTAAAAAGATGTTTTCTGAATTGTTTCGGATTTTAGAAAGTGGGTTTTTGTTTTCCAAGTTTTCAAATCATACTTCAGATACGCTGGGTCGAAAAATTGTGAAAAAAATTGAGATTGCGTTTTTCTTCATGTACTTCCATACAAAACATTATAAAGCCAATCTGAGTCATCGACGTAGAATCTTGATCGAGATGTCCCATACGTATGAGAACGTAATCGAAGCAAGACATATCAATCAATTCATAGACAGGTTTCTTAAAAATGAAAAGTGTATCATTTTATTCTGGTACACCTTTGTTTGGTCACACTTAAATCGACAACTACAAGAATCGATTGCAATGAATATTCAATCACTGTTAGCATATTACAAGTATGATCTCAGCTACACAGGACTATTGTTATTTATTCATGTCTCTTATTCTTTACTATATGCTTCGGTAGTGATTGTAACAGCAGCAGCAGCAGCAGCAGTAGTAGTAGTAGCAGCAACATTCAACGAAAAAATTTTCCTGATTTACTCAACGATCGGATGTAAAGGCAAATGTTAAAGAGAAATCAAAATTACAAAAGTTAGGGAAATCAATGACTATACCTGTACTCAAGATCTTTACAATGTCTAAAATTCAATCCACACCCACCTCTGTAAGTGACTTGAAAAATTCATAATTTTTTTTTTTTTTTTTGTCAAATGAGATAAAATATAATCGAGCAATACCTTTCTTGTACTCAGGGCACATATAAATTTCAAGTGAGTAAATTTTGGGAAAATTTAATCCATTGAAATTAAGTGCTTGACGATATTGGCAAATTTTATATAATAAAAACGGTAATTTAAGCTACAAACTCAGAGTACAGCTTTTGCCAAACAATTGTGTGGGATGTTGCATTCTTTAGATAAATTTTCGTATATTTTTTTTTTTACAGGTTTTTTGAAGTTTTTCAACAGTAGGGTTTGGTTTATTATGAAGTAAATGGGATAGGAAGACGGTGTAGCTAGTCCTTTTTCGTTAAGTTGTTTTCAGCATGAAGAACTACGGCGACGCCTGCTGCTCGGAACTTTTTGATCACTTCGCTCTCGCCCATGGCTAGTTCTTTTTTTTCAATAATAAGTCCATTGACACCAAGAACAAATAAAACAATGATACTCTGTAAAACTAAGGCTTTTTTTCTTCAAAGTATCTGTATTTTTTCATATTCTCATATAAAAAAATAGTAATTACTAAAAAAACCAAGGAAAAAAGAAATCTCAAACAGAGTTCAGAATTTATGAAGTTTCATTGTTTAGATGGTGTAAATTTAGCCCAATTAGTTCTTTCGTCTAATCAACAGTTAAATGCCATGCTGTACACAGAGAAGATCTCCACTCCACAGGCGCTGGACCACTCGCTGCTCTATTGTCCGAAACTAATCAACTAAACAGTTCAAATCACAGTTTACCAAATTAATATAGATAATATTTCTGTGATCTGACAGATAGAAATACAGTGAGGACGGTTTTGGTATTCAAGAGGAAGAATATAACAGATCTTTATCCAACTTGTTAGACTTCAGAGTAACAACGTGAAATGAGCCATGATTACGCGTGCAAAAGTAAATCTTTTGATTCTTAAGTACAAAACCTATGGCAAATTCTACTATTGTAAGCATTTTTCATTTTCTATGTAAAATAAATCTCACATTTTTAACGTGTAAGGTTTTAAGAAACATTGTGACTACTTTTAATGCTTCAAGTAAATGCTAGATTGTAATTGGGTTTCAATTAGATAAATTTTGATTCCATACCGATTACGTAAGGAATTTTTTTTTTCTAAAGATTGGTTTTGTTGAACAGAATTGTAATAAAAATTATACGATTTTAACGAATGTGAATGGTATGACCAATATAGTCCAAAGAAAAACTATGAGCTGATATAAATATGTGGCTGTGACATATTTGTGTTATAAAATTTGTGAAATATAAATAGATGGACTCACGAGTTTGTGAAATTTGTTCAATTTAGCAAGACAGAGGGGCCCTTGAATTTAAAAAGACAGTCAAGAGGCAGTGAAGTGGACTGGGGGAATTGCGCTTTTCTGTAGTTACTGATTCATTTATAACAGAATCCCACCGAATCCCACACGAGCGTCGGTAAGTGTAAGATTTTATTATTCCCAGGCATATCTAGTCTCAACAGAGCATCACACTAATTTACACATGGGTGACCATTTTTGCGAATCTTCAGTCAAAGATAGAGCTAGCTTTTTAAGCATAGTTCTATTACTCTAGAACCAAAAATATTTAAAAATACCAGAGTAGTGATAATTATTTTGAATCAATGACCCACCTGGAAACTTTCCCGCCTATTTAGTACTAATTTCCCATAAACCACATATTACCATACTTGCAAGAGTGATAATAAAAAATTAAAGTCTAGTCGAATTCGAAAGGGCCTACCCGGGGTTGCATATGAAATATGCCCCTGAACCGATGTGGATTTACTATACGCCAAATTTTAGAGCTACCTCAAAAACCTGGATCGCCTAAGTTTAAAACCTCTATCTATATTATTACGCTGGAAACTCAGAATAACGTGGATTTCCGTTTTTTCGCGATTACTACGCCATTTTTACTGTAAAAAATATGAAAAAAATTGGAGATCTGGCGGATATCGATGTACATACTCCAGAATTTTTTCGAATTTTTTCGGACCAAATTCGAGCTATGAAAAATCTTTTGAGGTTTAAATTGTCGATCTCTTATTAAGTTTGAAGAGTGACTAGCTTCTTTTTTTTTACAGTATGTTCATTACGTTATTTTTGATTTTCTGTAATTTTTTCAGATTTTTCGGAAAGGTGCGCCATTGTTAAAAAAATCAAAAACTAATTTTTCAATGGTTTTTTTGGGGGAAAAGTAACTCAATGTCAACTCAATCATCTGGGGGACACATTTCCGTGATCTCATGATTCTTTGACATAGTTAAAAATATTCCCTTATTTACTGAATGAATGAACAAATTCATTTGTGGTTTTATAATATTTTAGCCTTAATAATTTTTCATCTGTTTGAGAAGTATATCAAACAGATTTGAAATTACATAATGTAAAAAATGTGTACAACATAATGTATTCAGTCTTCATCACTATCATCATTGATAACAGGATTGACCTGCTAGGTTTCGAAAATTCTACTTAATACCTCTGCAGGCCTTATAATTTTCGCGAAATATCGAGCATTCACTGGATCGTACCAATTGAGTCAAGCAGTGTCATACTTGGCAGAAATTATCGATGACGATAATAAGATTAGTCTTCATTATCTCAAAGAAAAGAGCAATATACTGAAAATCGAAGTCAGATCGCGACACATAAATAGTAAAACTTATCCATGCTACATCGATTATGTCCCCAACTCAACTGGATACTTTGGCATCAAGCGCTATTATTGCGAATGTGCGAACGGGAGTCGTACCGTCGGGTGTTGTTCACACGTAGCAGCAATAATTTCTTATTTATCTAATGCTCGATATCTCGCGAAAATTATAAGGCCTGCAGAGTTATTAAATAGAATTTTCAATCCTGTTATCAATGATGATAGTGATGAAGACTGAATACATTATGTTGTACACATCTTTTACATTATGTAATTTCAAATCTGTTTGATATACTTCTCAAACAGATGAAAAATTATTATAGCTAAAATATTATAAAACCAAAAATGAATTTGTTCATTCATTCAGTAAATAAGGGAATATTTTTACCTATGTCAAAGAATCATGAGATCACGGAAATGTGTCCCCCCGATGATTGAGTTGACATTGAGTTACTTTTCCCCCAAAAAACCATTGAAAAATTAGTTTTTGATTTTTTTAACAATGACGCACCTTTCCGAAAAATCTGAAAAAATTACAGGAAATCAAAAATAACGCAATGAACATACTGTAAAAAAAAGAAGCTAGTCACTCTTCAAACTTAATAAGAGATCGACAATTTAAACCTCAAAAGATTTTTCGAAGCTCGAATTTGGTCCGAAAAAAATCGAACAAATTCTGGAGTATGTACATCGATATCCGCCAGATCTCCAATTTTTTTCATATTTTTTACAGTAAAAATAGCGTAGTAATCGCGAAAAAACGGAAATCCACGTTATTCTGAGTTTCCAGCGTAATAATATAAATAGAGGTTTTAAACTTGGGTGAACCAGGTTTTGGAGGTAGCTCTAAAATGTGGCGTATAGTAAATCCACATCGGTTCAGGGGCATATTTCATATGCAACCCCGGCTAGGCCCTTTACAGATTACATCAAGCGCATATTGAGCCTTGGTGTAAGTAAAAGGAAGTAGAGTAATTGTATTGCAATAATCAAAAAGGGGTTTAGAATGTAACACCGTGATCGTGATGTTTTGAGGAATAGAGAAAAACCTAATCTCTAGTCAGCATTTCTCATATTTTTCAAATTTTAGTTTGTTTCACTCCTTTTTGGAGCAAGATGGGGTTTAAAAAAAAAAAAAAAAATCACCTTTTAAATCATGTGATCTATGTTTTAGAATAAATCCAAGAATTTCTGGTGAGAAGATGTGTATCTAAATCATTGAATTATATTACACGTATTTTATCATAGGTTGTTGCCTAAGAATTGTCCTTGGCATTTTATTGCAAAATTTGACTTAAATTTACAACGTAATAATGATTTTGACTAATTTCATCTTTCAAGAATTCATTCAAGATCTCAGGAGAGGCATAGCAAGATCGATGCTTTAAGATAGGATTTGGACTACATTTGTGCTTGATTTACTAAATACTTCATCGTCGATGTTCTACGTCTAAATACGTTCAGCTCAACTCAATGTGTAAGTGTCTTCTATTTAACCCTTTCAGAACTGAATAAAATCTAACGGTGGCAATTATTTGTTTTTAATATTTCGATTTTTATTTTTCTACTATATCTGATTTTTTTTTAGATTTTCCTTAAACGTATATCAAAAGTTATACACATGTCCATTACAGTGGGGGTGTAATGTTTTTCAAGGTTACAACTGTGCATTAATAGGTGCCGAGCTTATTATATATCTTTCATAACACTTGAGAATTTTCTAAAAACATAAATATTATTTTTCCAGTGAAAAAATTAATTTCAAATAGCCCATAAAAATCGAAACGAGAACGAGAATGTTACGCATCTTTTTTCGTCTACTTCAGCTCCAGTTCTATGACTAGAAAACATACGTAAATGAAGGGACAGTCTTCAATATATTTTTTTTCAGATAGGTACTGGAACTGTTGACAAAACCCATCTTTTAAGAAAAATCGGATGAGTGAAACTTTAATTATGAATTTTTGAAATGTATATCCACTGAAATGGACAACAGTTCTGAAAAGGTTAAGTCCAATTTTATACGGAAAACATAATTCTGAAGAAAATTGTTCAATAAATTTCAAACGTATAAAATTTGATTCACGGAATATGACTGGATGTATTGGATACCGATTGATAACCGATAAATGGTCATGGATAAGGCTCTGTTTAATTCTGAATTTTGTTGAAAGAAACCTCAATGTTTCAACAAGGTGGGCTGCTTCATATGAGAGTATTAACCAGGTAACCATCGTCACTTGTATGCAGTAGGATGTGTTCCAATGGACGCACCTGTCTGGGCATTGGCTTGAGTAGTTGTCTGACCTTGGCCCTGACCTTGTGGTCCTTGGCTCGGTATGCCTGGACCTCCCGTAGATGGACCACTGACAGAGTTCAGGTTGGCCCCCTTCTGCTTTAGCATTGTCCAGTCAAAAGTATAATCATACTGATGATTTAAGGTCCGGAACAATATACGGAACAATTGTCGCAGGTACATGTAGTCAGGACTCTCTTCAAATCGCAACCCTCGTGTGTAGTTCAGGTACATCGCAAACTCTGCTGGGAAGCCCTAGAATCATAAATAAATAAATAAATAATTGTGTCAATATTTATTAAGAGAATTAACACAACTGACAGACTTAGCTTCTATGTCGGAAAGTGAATGATGTAACTGATATTTACCTCACATTTTTTACAATAGGAGTTACTGCTAGTGTTTTTGTTCAGTGGTCTGATACTTACAATGACTTATACTTAATTACTTTATTTGCAAATTGTTTCATAGGCTGTTTTCCTCAGTACAAAACGCGTAAATTGTTAACAAGATAATATTCTAGATTGAATGAATCAATTATTCCATTATTTTACAGAGTTTTTTTAGAAACCCGATACAAAATTTTGTATATTGTATAAAAAAACCTACTTATTTCAGATCCTTTCCAATCTGCTCCGAATATCTGAATACAGTTTTAATTACGAGACTTGTTTATTAGGAAAAAAAAATAAATAAAAAAAGCTGAAAAGTATTTTCGGAGAAAACGAATTCGTTGTTGGTCCTGAATTTGTTTTTCAACGAAGAAACCGGATTGAGACTTGAAGAGACTAACTCACCTTACATAAGACCTCAACTGGAGTGGACATCTTCTTTTCACTGATCTTTTCATATTTCTGCTTTTTGGTAGCAGCCTTGAGTCCCTGCCAAGGCAAAGATCCTCGATTAAAGTACATGAGAACATAACCCAACGATTCCATATCATCACGGCGACTTTGCTCAATGCCAAGGTGAGCGTTAATTGAAGCATATCTTGCTGTTCCCGTCAAATTCTTATCCTCTCTGTATATTATATGTGACCTGGTGCGACTGTCTCTGTATTTTTTTGCTAGTCCAAAATCTATCATGAAGAGCTGTAAAATAATTTATAAGGTACCGTGAACTTTGATTGGGAAAAAAATATTAGGGACTGTAATAATAGTGATAAAAAGATGTGCAAAATATAAGACTGCAGCATGCTGAATTTAAATTAGATTTTGTTTCGGAACGCTAATGCATTTATTGATCAAACACACATTTGTATACAAAAAACGACAAGTATTTCACGTACCGACGCTACATCTGAATAACCAGGTATTTAAGCCTTGGTACCAGTATAAGCATGTACTAGTATTTAGAGATATACCATTATACGCCTAGTGATTTTGTTTTTTTGACTCACCTTATTGCAGTGGCGCCCGATTCCCATTAAAAAGTTGTCTGGCTTTATATCTCTATGAATAAAATGTTTGCAGTGGACGAATTCAATTCGTCCAATCATTTGGTCAGCCAGCATCAATACTGTTTTTATCGTAAACCTTCGCGAACAGAATGTAAAGAGATCTTCTAAGGAAGGTCCCAACAAATCCATAACAAGCACATTATATTCACGTTCCTGGCCATACCTGGAATAGCAAGAGTGTTTGATTTTACAAAGTTTTCAAAAAGTGCCACAATTAGAAAATCATTTTGTCAACTGGAAAACGCTTCTCGAACTAGAAATATACATTTTTTAAAATGGATTTATGTTCTAAGGATTGTTATACAGTTTGTGACAGCTAGAAAATTGTAACACAAGGGTATTTCATTATTTAAGCCTTTGTATTCACACTGAATAGAATCGACGCATCTATCAACTTTCGGCTTAAATATCGCGAAGTTGAAGCTAGCAGCCAGAATTAGCAGTCAAACGTTCTAATGTTCATTCGAATTAGTTAGTCGAGGCTGAAAATCAAAATTTCGTGAAATATCTTGAACCCTCAATACGTTGATAGAATAATGAGGATAAAATTAAACTGCATTTTTCTATTTCCAAAAAGTTTAACACGTTTCGCTGCTAACTCTGGCTGCTACCTTCGGCTTCATCTAAGTATCTAATGGTCTTTGGCTTCAAATGAGACTTCAGTAGCCATATACCGGGGGTTAGAACTATCCCCTATAAGTACGAGCTGTTAGTTATTTGAATCATCAATGAAGTGTCAGTGTTGACCAGACACCCGATCAAGCAGCATCGCGCACAGGAAAAAGCTTTTTTGGAACGTGCACTATGCCACTACTTTTTTTTTCTCACAAGTATCGCATGTAAGGGGTATCACCTCCAAGTTTTAGTTGATAATATAATAAATTGACAACGATATGATTTTTTGAGTGAAAGTGCCTTTTTGGAGCATTTTTTCCTTTATGAATATTTTTTAACATAATGCAATTTGATTTCTTATGAACCGACTTTTCGTCCACAGTCTAGAATGTTCCAAGGCATGTTCTGTAACTCTTTGATTCACCTTGGACGGATAGTTATCTCAAAATCATTTTTCCAAACTGATTGGGTACTCGATCCAGTGTGGCTACTGTGAAATAATTTGTTAATCTGACTGTGAAGAGTTAAATAAAATGTAAAGGATGAAGTTAGTAACGTTAGCACAGCAAAACATTGGACGAAAAACCAGCAGTTTGTAACTATAAAATATCTTGGAAGTGAGGAGTTAAATTTACAACATATGAGTACAGTAGAACCTTGTTCATCAGGTTTTCGATTGATTAAAGCTCCGCTCTCTCGATATTAGGTTGGATGAACGAAGTAATGCTCTATATTGTTTATGCTGCTGTATTGCATTTTAGTGAATTTCATAAAATCCTGAATTTGCAAAGTAATAAGTTTTGCTAAAAATGTATAATTACAGTAACGTTACGAAATTCCTAATACCAATTAATATCTACTTAAAAAAATTTCGGCATTATATTTCTGATCATGTAATGAATTTCATTAATAGTAAAGTGAATTATCACTAAAGTAACTGAACAGTTTAGAATTCCTTGACAAGTCTAAGATTTTAAAATCGACGTGGACCCTTTATACAGCAAAGAAATCAATATTTTATTTTAATCATTCATAAATTGTAAAAACTTTTTCAATGGGATTTTTTGGTCATTCGTAGACTGGCTTCCATTTATGCCTAATAAATACTTTATTAATGCAAATCAGACTATAATTAATTTTACAGTTGTATGGATGTACATTCAATTTCTGTTTCGCGTATGTAGGCTTTTTTTGACCACTGAACACCTTGTAACATGAATTGATTTTAGCGCCTAACACTGATTGGGTAGAAAATATTTTGCATCGTAATGCAATCATTTGGAAATATCTCAAAATTTTAATATCTCCCAATTTTGTTTTGTTTTTCCTGGTTTGTAAGAAATCCTTCCATAAAAAGGTACTATGTGTCACTGTAAGCGACGACTATGTTTTCAACTCGTTCTTCTTAATACTGATTAATAAGTTTACACTTATTATGCACAAGTTTGAATCTAGTATAATAATTACCATCGTATGTGAGGTATTCCGATTCCTCCGTGTAAGATTTTGTATAATTTGGATTCGTAGAGGAGCTGCGGGTGGCGCGCTCGCATATTTTCCAGTTTCACTGCAACTTCCTATAGCAGAGTTATAAAATAGTACATGAGTTGTTAATGTCACAAGTTTTAATTGGGAAAGCTAATGTAATAATAAATATATGAACAAGATGAAAAGCCTGAGCCAGCAACATTCATCGTTCAATAAACATAATTGACAGTATATCAAAAAAATGTCATATTCAGGTGCTACAGAATTAGCCTCACGAGGCAATAACTTGCAGCATAGTTGTTATTCATATTTTTCTCTACTCGATATATATATATATCTTGACCATTCCCTCATTTATAGGCAGGTTAATCTTAGACTGGTTTAAGTTTTGAAAAAATATACGTACAATTTCTTGCACCAGTCTGCTGCTTGTTCAAGTGGAATCTAAGCAGTGGAGAAAAAATGTTATCCCCAGATTTCTTCTAAGAATAAATACTTCGATAGATTTTTAAACTGACCATATATTTTTATGATGATTTTTGTCACACAGTGAAAAATAACAAGCAAATAAAATTCTAGCCTCATTATTGCATCACCGTGACATGGAAACAATAAATTGCAATGGATTTTAGAAACCAAGAATTGGCCGATATTGATTATCACGATTTTAGGAATCAAAAAATTATTGTCCAAACAATACCTCAAAACTTATGAATGTCAGAAAAAGAACATGAATTGTGGGTTTAAAAAGGTGTAAGGGTGTAAAGTTTATCCCGGGATTATAAATTAAAATTTAATACTAGGACTAATCACCAGATAACGATCTGCTGTTCCCCATAACAGTCACCATTTTCATGTGGTTGCAGTTAATAAAGTTAAAGTAAGGAAAGATTTTAATAGAAAATACCATTTTTCAATTTTAAAAACAATTTTGAAGCAAAATATGAGATTCTTCATGCTATATTATACAGTTTACTAAATTTCAAACAGTCTGAAGATTGCGAAATAACAGTCAATTTTCCTAAAAAATATATCTTTACAAATATCTCAGGTAATGTCAACCTCATCCATTTTGTACCACTCTGAAACTGCAGTTTTAGGTAGCAAAGTTATAGTATAAGTACTCTTTTCTTCGGTTAACGTTATTATATTGATGGGAGGGGGAAAATTGAGCCCTTTGAGGAAGGAATAACGTTAGACCAATCTCGAGAACAAAATTCCTTTTTCTCCGGACTAAAAATACATTTCAAGCGTTATTGACATTTTTTGAAATCCTCTTTAATTGTAAACGAGGTCCATTTTACCCACTCTTCCCTATATTTATTACTTAACCATGGTTTTTATCATTTTTCAGACACTAGTATTAGTATGGAAAGATTTTTTATATCATATAACGAAAGGACGATCTACACTTTTGTAAATATTATAAATTATTATTTCCTGCTACTCAAATCAATTATCATTATAAATAGTATGCGATGATTCTAACACAACACATAACACATAATTATTAGTAAAAGTTTGATGATAATTATGGGATATTGAATCTCGGCTCAAAAACTGGCAAGTATGATTTCTTTATGCTTAAGCATAATATTCTACTTTTGGTTAACACACGAAACGCCCTGACTGTTAGCAAGTTTTCAAATCTTTTATCGCTATGAATTGAATGGCTTTTAACAACTTGTTCTGAGGTAGAATAAAAGATGTAAATATTTTCATTGTACAGTTAGTACACCTGAAACAAAGTCGTTATTAATTAAGTAAGGAACATTCACATTTGTGGGCATGAATTTCGAGCAGTTTTCTTGATTCTTGCAAAAATTTTTCATTACTCTGCTACTTATTCACAAGATTGAAGTTAGTAACGTTATCGCAATGAAATATTAGAGAAAAGCTCACTACTTTCTTAATATTACAATCATTTTGAATAAACTGAGATTTTGAAATATGCGTGTGTTTCGTTTTATGACAATTTACTGAATTTCAGACAATTCCAAAATCGCGAAATAACGGTTTTTCCTAAGCATGAAATCGTCATAATAACTTTACTAACTAATACGATACTTATTTCTGAATTAGGTTTGCAGATAAAGATGAATTGAAAAGGACTCAGGCATAGACATCAGTTTCAAAGTTGTTGAAAGTTTCTTATTTTTTTCCCTATCCTACTGAATTTCACACTCAATAATAATTTGGACTGTGTCAATATATCAAGTTAAGATAGTTGTCGTGGTACAATATTGTAAAAGAGTGTTGTATCATGCGCGCGGTTAGAGAGCACACGAGCTTGTCGCAGAATGTGCTATAATTTTCGTGTAAGACTGTACCCATGGAGTCGTTACCCACACGGTACTTATATGCACGTATACACCAATACTCTTAAACATTTTTATACATTGCAATCCGGCAACGTTTCTTAGGCCTCAACAGTTTTGATATATTGGAGACTAAGTCTATGTACAGTATAGATTGATACGTACATTCAGTGGTTTGTGTTTATGTTTTTAACTGCGTCTACAATAAGTGAAATAATGTTAGAAAATTTAAGATATAAAGGAAGTTTTATTAAAAAAAAAGTGTTAGATAAACGTCTACGACTGGTTAAATCAATTGATAAAGGCCGAATACGAAAAATGGAATCACAAGTGGAAAATGAAACTGAGGATGATTCTAACGTGAAAGTTGGGAAACGTATAATTGACGTCGATGAAATTGCAGATAATTTAGAGTGCAAAGTTTGTGATGAAACGTTATCTTTAAAGAGAATAAAAAAAGAAATCCGTTCAGGTCTTCATTCCACGTTTTTTATACAATGTAAGAAGTGTTGTATATTAAATATAGTTGAAACAGGTAAAGTTCATGTTACCGAAGACAGTGGCAAACACTCGGAACTCAACACAAAAGTTGTATTCGGTATGTTTTTCTTTTATTGTGAATGTTTCTGTAATGAATTGCGCAAATCCTAACCTACTTTAAGTCCGAAAATATATGTGATTAAGGGGTTAGGTGGGTTTCAAAATTTCAAAAAATCGAATTTTTTTTTTTTGCTTATCTTATAATTGAATATGTTGAGAATATTCTTTTAAAATTTCAAAACGATCCGAGTCATATTCTAAGAGATATAGCTTTTGGATGTTTCACCCATCAGGCTATAACCGAGCGTGACGCAGGTATATGGAGGCAGGTATATCGAGGCAGCTGCTTAGCTATTGTTCGTTTATTTTTGTGATGCGAATACTAGGCTTAGGACTTGCCGGATGTAAAAAATTCTGTGGTTTGATGGATATAAGTTCCTCATTCTTGAATGCATCAACGTACAATTTTTATGTTTATAAAATACATGAGTGCGTCATAACTGTTGCCGAATCAATTTTGTTGTCTGCTGCAAATCAAGAAAAAAAATTAACGTGTGATGAAAATAATGTTGAAGATACGACAGATGTTACCGTGTCAGGTGATGGCACGTGGAAAAAACGTGGGTTTGCATCATTACACGGTGTAAGTACGATTATTGGCTACTATTCTGGAAATCTTCAATCGCTTTTTTCTCGAAACTACATTTTTTAAATCGGTAGTCACGATTTCTCGAAAACTTATGAACCGATCTCTTTCAAATTTTGCACACTTCTTCAAAATAACATTATCTCGTGCTTGAACGAAGGAATTTTTTTTTCTATTCCAAGTAATTTTTCAAGGCCATGAAGGGTGCAAATTTTACTCAAAATAAGGGTTTTTTGTTTTCAACGCCGCCAAAAATGTAATTTTTGTTTTTTTTTTTTTCCTTCGTCCAAGCACGAGTTTTAAACATCTACTAACAGAAAATTTTTGGTTTTTGCATTTCAGACGAATCTGTCATGAGTTATCCTGACTACGCCGAGAGAACTTTTTTTTGAGGGGTCATAGCAGACGACGAGTCCACGCCTTAATTTTCAATATTTTTCAATGAAAATTTCACAAACTACTTATAAAATATGTATCTTTTATGTGTTAAATTGATGGAATGAAATATTCTGTTGATTAAATAAAAAAAAATTCATAAAAATGTACCTATTACGAGCTTTTGAAACCCACCTAACCCCTTAAGTGCAATATATGTAACTCACGTTTCTTTCATTTATTATTTATATCATCTGAGTTTAAAAAACTTCAGTTGTGTTATATGCTGTGTTTAATTTAAGTTCAACACAAAGATTATATTAATATTCTTTATTGTGTTACCAAAAATATACAGTATATTTTATTTGTAATGACTATGTGAGTTTCACGTTAAATTTTATTTAATATTTAATTTCTTTCTTGTCTAGAAAAAGTCACTACGGATAAGTATATAATTACAAAAATGTTCATTTTTTAAAATATAAAAAGCACATATGATTAAAGGAAATTTTTATGTCGCGTTATATTTATATCATTTATTATTAATATTTACAAGTTTAATTTTCAGATGCTTCTGTATTATTGTATCCTGTGTTTCCTTTATATTTAATACAAAGATTGTGTTGAAATTATTCTTGTACAAGTTAAAATTTTAAATATTTTATCAGCAATAAATATATGAGTACTGAAAATATTATTGTATATCCATTTGTCCCTCTGTCCGTTTGAATTTACCGTGCAAATAATATCCATACTCACGTATAGCGTTGTCAAGTTGTTTCTGTCCAACTAGCTAGGACGTATACTTTGTCATAAACTGTTAAACTTTACATTATTATTTATTGACAATAAGACGGACGATATTTTATTTCATTTTTTCTAAAAATTCAGAACACGAACATTAAGTGACTGTTAGTTTTTTGAAAATTTCTGACAGTTAGTTTTTTATTAAGACTGATAAATTGGTACAAGCACTATGTTGTGCCTATACTCTCCATGTTAATGAACCGATTTTTAATTAAGTGTATCTCGAGTTAGAAAGGGTCAATCGACTTCAAATTTTAAGAGTGATTGTATTATGATGTTCTTAATAAATATACAAAATTTCAGAATTTTCTGACTGTACGCGTTTTTCACGACAACTACCTTAATGTGTTTCAAAGTTTTTTTTTTTTTTTATTGCAATATTTGTTGAAAGTTTAACCAATAAGTTCCTAAAGTATTATCGAACAAAATATAATACAAGCTTTTATGTGAATTGAATTTAACCTTGTTGTGTGTCAATTTTTCCCTAATTATACCAATTAATATCCATTATCATTGTGACTCCATCATGATAATACTCATGTTTGATATTTTGATGTGGTATTTGTGTGAGCATGCTCTTATTTACATAAATCCAGAAAAAATCCAATAAATTTTTCAAAAATATATCCGCAGTTTTGACGTATACATAATTATACATACTATCAGCTGATGCAATTTGTCAGAGGAACAAGCAAACACAATGCAACCTTTGTCTATTTATAAATATTCATTTTATTTGATCTATAAATTGCTGACATTGAAGTTGAAATTTGTAAGCTAATTGACAGAAAGTTTCCTGTCAGTACAGCAATTTGGTATGATTTTTGCAAAATGGTAAGACTGAAAAACTAGAATGATATATATTTCAAATGCAATTTTTTTCTGAAATTGTTAGTTGATTTTTGGTGTATGAATTAACGCTTACATAAATACCATTGACCTTGCTTATCGTTACTTTTGCGTATAACGTTTCGTGAACTTCAACACATTTTTACAGAATCAATCCTACTGCTGTTGCATTTATAAATTGCTTTCACATTCTGAGTAGGTTGCTGATTACTTTATCCCGTATAATTGAAAGTAAATATAAGGTTGGAAATACATTTGTTATAAAATTTTCAAGTGTATCTGATGCCTTAATACTACAATGACATGCTTTAGCGAAAGAATTGCAAATGGATATTTGACCATTACAAATATGAGTGTTTCATTTTGTGTGTTTTGTGCAGGGTTGTACCCTATTCAGAATTCTCTTCTCTACCTACTTGCAATATTGTGGATTCCTAATTTCGTCATTGATCGTGAAAATTAGTCAACTTTATTTGGCATACCAGACCACCAAGACGATTACAAATAACGGAAATTACGTGGTAATTCAGGTGAAAATTTTTATTCAATTTGCGGTCGGACGTCAAGGACGGAGTTTTAGTTCGGAAATTGATTTTCACGATCACCGTTAAAATAATGTCTATCTTATTTGCTTATGGTAACAGTGCAAGGAGGTATCACGTCACTCTTCCTGATAACTGTACAGCCTGTAACCTACTTTAGCGAATCGTAGAAAATGCTATTAGTCAATCCCGTCATCTACAACCATCTATTGCTTGATTTTTTTTTCATCTACAGTCTTAGCAACAAACAAGGTCGCGCATTAGGTTTGACAATAAAAAATGGTGACTAAATGGTAAAGTGAGTTTTGATACAGGTGGATTAGTGGATTATCTCTCTGGTTCTGTCATGACATAACGGTGAGTATCGGGTTTTTGTTGTTGCGATGACTGAGCGGGGAACGGAAAGTTTAACTGGGAATTTTGACAGAGGAGAGTTTAACGTAAAATGGTTTTTTTTTTTACTAGTGTCTTACTTCGCCATTTGAGATGTTGATCCCGAGATAAATATCACCGAATGATCCGGATCCAATTTTCCTCATCAGCCGATATTTTGCACCCACGATAAATTCAATCTTTGTGTTGGCGAGCGACATGTTGGACTCTTTTTAGTTACCACACAACGACGACGACGCGACGAAGACGCACAAAACGCCACAGAAATAATACCGTCCCGCGTCCAGTTGGTTGATAAATGTTCGTACAGAAAATTTTCTGAATAAGGAAGGTTTCACGAAGTAACTAAAGAGTTCAAAATAATGACTAATAATAGGAAATTAACGGGAAATGGAGGCGACAGTCACTAGTGGCACAGCAGCCCCCAACGTGCCGACATTTTCCCTTCGCTCGACAGTCACAACTGATTACTGACGTTGCGGAAACGATGCATTCTGGGAAATGGAATAACAGTTACTCCGTCAAACGAATGACTATATGAATGAAAACAACGTGATTAACCATTTAGTCAGATCAAAATCGTCAATAAAATACTTCTGACGTTGTTTTTACATCGATTATATGACCTGAAGAGGTTTTATTTAATCAAATACCTAAAGTTATTATAAATTTGGTTGCACGCTTGACTTCGCAATGATCGTACTGACAAGGTCAATCAATAAATTTTAAAAACAACTGACAACTAACAATTCAAATCTGAGATGTTCTCGTAGTTCGAAATCAGAAAGTTAATGTTATTTTATAATTATGATACGATTCTAGAGGAATATTTCTGCAGAAAAACTAATCAGCCACTGATAACAAAGAAGGTAAACGATGCGCGGTAGTCCCCGTTACAATATGGCGATTCGTGGTGTGCGAAACAGGTAGCCGCTTCGTAATTTTTAAACTATAAATCGTGGTTGCGCAATTGGTAGGTGGTTGTGAATTGAAATTTATGACGATAAATGGCATTAGTTCTGTTTCGCGCGGGACGAAGGCTGACTCTGACCGGTGTCGCAAGGAATATCACGATTAAAGAATCAGCAAGAGGGTCGAGAAGATCGATCATGACTTCTGAACGAAAGCTAGAAAAGGCTTTAGACGAGTTGAAGACGAATCCTTATTTTGAAAAGTATGCCGAGAAAATATCTAAGTTGCAAGAAACAAGCCCCGAAGAATTTCTGAAAAAAATTGCGGAGAAAGAGAAGAAGTTACGAGTCGATAAAGAAAAACGTGAGCAAGCGCGAAAGTTTCAGCAAGCTTCTCAGGCAAAACCGTCTCTACCAGGCATCAATGTTGGCTTGCAAAAAAAAGATGCTCGTCTTAATGATGTTATGAAGGTTGAGCTGATAGAGGGAAAAAGCAGAGACGAGATTATTCAAATATGGCAGGAATATCACAGACAAAAAGACTGCATATCGGGAGCGATGTCTGCGCAACAATACAAGAAACTCTTTGAGCGCGGGAAAGAATATCCTACATTTTTGCTCCCCTTGCCTCGTTCAGAAGGGTACGAATTTATTCTGTCTCAATTTTACGATACCGAGATACACATGACTCCGTTATTATGGTATCAAGTTCACAAAGAAAATGCTCCAGAGTGTCTCTCAATGACACATTACGCCGAACTTGCAGAGACAAAAGATCTAGTGTTGATGAGAGGAGAATTCGACACAAACTCAATAAACGTCCAAGAAGCTCAGTGCTTGGTAAATGAATTGCAGCTGTATTATGCCACCGATGATCCTGATCGGCTAAGAATGTTGGAAAAATTCACTAAGAAACCTGACGATTTCAAGCATATGGATTTAATAGCAAATTTAGAAACGATTTCACTTGTTCCTACCTCTGAAGCAGTTAATACTAGTTAGAAACTGTACAGGTTTATATTTATTTTGTACATAATTTGGTATCATATATAGTTGAATAAAATTATGCTGTCTGTTACACGTGGAGATTGTTATACAACCGTGAAATTAGGTTTGGGATTACTAATTGTGTTATTTTTATGAACAATGCTTAACTTCATGAAATAAGTAGACAAGTTGTTCTGACTCCTAATAATTTTGATGATACACAGGTATCTAAACTGGAGTTTCTTTGTACAAAACCTTTTTTGTACAAAATATTTTTCAGCAACCCTTTACAATTTCTTTTGAAAAATGATGTCAGCGAACGTTTTTTTCAATAATCACAGACGTTTTGATTTTCCAACTACTAGAAGTACCTAGTAAATAGGAAAATAGTATAAGGAACCAATACATGAGGTTTACGTCAAATTGTTGGCTCAATGTGATATTTAAAACAATTTACTTTTCACCTTTAAACCTGTGGGAACTGCAGGAAACTACACAATCTCAATGAATCAAAATGTACTTGTTTTACAGTTGCAACCCTTGCAAATTAGTACTACATTTGTGGAAAATAAATTTATTTTTCTATTTCTTCAAGTTAATGTTTTGAATATCAATGTCCTATCAGTAACAAAGCCACATGATATTGGATTGTTTAGTTGCATTAGAATTGTCCGGCAATTTTTGATGATAACCTCAACGATGTCAAAGTGACCTGTTTAGCTTTTTAAACACAATCTTATTGGAAGAACATAAGGCAGTGTTAATGGCACTTTGATTATTTACAAAAATTGTAGGCATGCAAATTCACAAAATCACAGTAATCTGGCAACTACTACTTATGTTTTCATTCAATCGATTACAATTTGAAGAATGAAACAAATAGAATCATGCTTTTAGGTATGCCCAAAAAGTTACATCAGAGGGGTAAGATACCCCTACACATTTATCTCGTATCTGTTATCTTTTAGATTATTTTCAATTGTTATTTATTATTTTTTTTTTAATAATTCAATATCGCAATCATTTTAATGACATCCATTTGATTTTGCTCCGCCGTCTTCCGGTATTCGTTACGACAGTTATTCCCATATTACTTGACCTATGGAAATTTGTAAGTTTTGAGAATTAATAAACTTATTTGGACTAGTTTCGACTATGAAATGCCGAAACTTAGATTGACAGATGAATCCAACAATTCGCAATGGGGTCTATAGCATATTAACAGATCACGAAGTAATTAAGGTATTCAAAACAATGTTCATCATCTATTTTTATTGACATCTTTGTATTAACTCTTTAAAATGATTAAAATAAGTATTAGAGTACAGAAGAATATGCTTAAAAGTGAAATGATAAGACTTTTATCTTTTGCTGTTAAAGATTTTCTGTAAGAATAATTTACTTGAATTTACTAATTCTAATAATGACAATCACTAGAAAAGTGATGAAAGCATAATGACTTTTTCACTTCAAGAGAAGCAGGTGAAAAATTTTGAAATCGTCTAACTTCATGACAAGATTTACAGGCTTCCTTGGATAGAATACTCACGAGCTTTCAGAAATTATACCATTTTACATTTTTGTAATACCTTTTCTAGCATAAAGTTTTTTTCAAACTACAATATCGTGGATTTGTTGGTTGTTTATGAATGAGTCGGTAATTGTAGCTTAATACTATTATTTCAAATTTATATCATAATTCAGTAATAGACCCCTTAGAACTTTAAAAATTTTCCACCCTCAAAATCCACCAAAATTTTTCCGATTTTACCTGAAGTTACTACAAGCATATAGGTATACCTATACCTATGTATATATCTATATCTTCAGTCAACGCTGCGACAATGCCTTAAAAATGTATAAAAACCATAGACTTATAAAGATAGACTGAGCGCTCCTATAAGAGGCACTGACAATTACATATAAAAGACAGAGATATACCGGGAGTACTGCTCTCTCTTTTCAATCGGTGTCATGGTGGGAGAGAACGGAGCATGGGAAGTGGAACAGCTATGTAAGCGAATAATTTCGCCTCATTCTCCTCTACCGCCACGATCCCCGCCAAAATATCGTCAGAGAGAGAAAGGAGTACTCCCGGCATATTTCTGTCCTTCAAATGTTTGCTTCAAGCGGCTCATAAAAGTGCTCAGTCTATCTTTATAAGTTTACGATAAAAACTCAGCCTAAGGGTTAGTTTTCATGGGCGCGGTCATACGGTTCACCGGTAACTAATCGAAATGCATGAAATCTAGTGCATAGTATATTTCAGGCATTTTGATACTGGGGGTGTATTCCGCCAAGGAACTGTGGCAGTCCAGTAATAGTATATTTTGAATTTTCTAACTAGCGGTTGGTGGTATTTACTGGTCCTTTACTGCCAAAGTGTTCCACCGTGCTGGACAGTAAACGAGTGTTAATTGTCGTTAGAATAGCCTCTCGAACAAATCCTAAATAAATATAATTTATTGTGATCTTTTATAATTCAAATATAATCATTATCTTCATTTACAATTTTAAATTTCTGTGTTAAACCTATTTTAATTTTTATTTTAATCCTCACCCGAAATTGAAGATCCAATCCGTCACTGTTAATGTGTCCAACACGGTGGAACACTAAGCCGTGTTCGAAAATTGACTGACTGTACTGTCAGCAATCTTTCATCTCTTTTGCGCTTCCAGGTTCGTGAATAGCTCTGACTCTGTCCTAGGGAATTTTGAGTACTGTCAGTCAATTTACGAACACGGCCTTTGGCAGTACACTTGGACCTGAATAATTGCAACCGCGTGGGACTGGCAACGCGTCACACTTGCAGAAATCGAAGGTGCGCAAGCCCCGCCCATGCTTACAATGCGCACATAGTCACTAACAGTGCTGTACTAAGTTCGGGTGTCACGATTAGCGCCTTCTAGCATATATATATACGAATATGTATATATATATATTCCTATACATGTCGGAAAATATTAGCGAAAATTGGTGCGATGAAATTGCACCTTTGCAAATTGCATCTTTGCCCCTCGAAAAAACCGAGAATAACAATGAGTTCTACATACATATAACCTCTGAGGAGCCCCGGAATGCGCCTTTATTTTAAAAATCGTGCTACGAGACTCAGGGGCGGTTTATACACTAGGCCCGCTAGGCCCAGGCCTAGGGCACCATAACAGAAGGGGGCGTCGCCCGTTGGTGAGATTTGCAAGTTTGCGCGCCTCTTTCTCTTTCCCGCCTTCACCGATCTTATGCGCACTACGACACGTCCTGACACGCGAATACGCATTGTTTTCCGTACGCTAGTGTACATGTAACGATCTGCAATCTGCAATATTCGTACTAAATTTGCTCTATTCTATATTTTTTTTTGTCAGACAGCCACGCAAAGTTATTTTGTACATTGTAGTACAAATAAACAGATGTCGCATAATACGTTCTCCTACATACATGTTTGACATTATAGTATATGTTTTTGTTGCATTGTTTTTGAAATATAATAATTATTGATTTTGACGTATAATTTTTTGACTCTTTCATGGGAAGGGGACGCTAATTTTATCAGGCCTAGGGCGCCAATTTTAGTAAACCGCCCCTGACGAGACTACCGGTTTGAGGCCGGCACTCTCCCACCACGCGCCACATCGATCGATATGGGTCGCATAGTGGGTATTGTGCAGTTATCGCAGCTGCAATTATCGAGGTCCTAATGTAAATGACCAGTAAATAGTACCAACCACTAGTTAGAAAATTCAAAATATACTATTACTGGACTGCCACAGTTCCCTGGCGGAATACACCCACTATATATTTCAGTGCATGTGTCATACTCACTCCGCACCAGCCCCTTGACACACGCTGTTAAAAGTGGTTCGCAAAATGTCCCTCGATTCTGCCGCCAATTTCCTCCACTAATGGCGCTAGTCGTTACCTGACGAGCTTGCGCGCGGTCAGCGAGGGCAGCGAGCGCGTCAGAAGTCTACTAGCGCCACGTAGAGGAACTAAAAAACGGGGACAAGACGCGTACAATTTTTTAATATACGAGCAGTGGTGAGTGCCAGGGGGCTGCCCCGCACTATGTAAACCCAGCCTAAAGATTTTTCGTAAACGGCGTAAACTCACGTAAACAGTGTGAGAAAATGACGAGTCCGTTGATACAAAAATTATTAGTACTTAACTTGAATAAAACATGGAAGCAAAGATTAAACAGACATTATTCGAAAGTAACCTCATCGAACTTTTACGTGACAACACCAATATTCTACGTAAATGCCGGTAAGGTTACATAACCTCTCGTCTTTGTATATGTTAGAAGTGCCAGGTTTAAAATGCGATTCTATCCAAATTTTGAACGTTTAAAAATAACAGTTTTTGCAAAAAAATTATTTGCTGACAATTGGAACTTATCTTGCATTGATGATCTATAACTGCTTACAATAATTATTCACGCTATATCAAACAACAGCACGTTTCAATATCGGTGTAAACATGTTTTAAATAGTCAAGCTCAATTGTTGATACATACACGTATTTAAAGCTTACATTACTAATACTTGCCATTTTTCCAGGACCTCACATAGGCCACCTTTACAGTGCTATATTGGCCGATTCGTTGGCCAGATATAAGTCGATGCTTGGGTACTGTGTGCAGCTAAGTACTGGCACAGATGAGCATGGAAATAAAGTAATGCGAGCTGCTGAGGCGTCAAAACTTCCTACTGAACAATATTGTAAACAGATATCGCAGCATTTTAAAGATATGTGCCACTCATTCGACGTTGGTTATACAGAATACATCAGAACGACAGAGCCACGCCATTCAAAAGCTTTACATCATTTTTGGGTAGAAAGCTTCTTGTTTTATTCACGATCACGTTCAATTCATGATCATCATGATCAATTATATAATCTGTGCTCAACGTTCTGGAATGCATACAAATATAGATAGATATATCAATCTCAAATATCAAGACAAAGCTATTATTTTTATGATAATGATATTATGGGTAAGACTAATATGTTCATGGAAAATACAGATCTTACATTGGAAATTTTTGAAACAGTAATTTTATAAAGAACTTTTATAATAAAAGAATAGTGGCAACCCGTCAAGACTAAGATTGAAATTTATTTAATGCGCTTCTCACATTTTAGAACGTGTTGAAGGAGAATGGCCACATTTATTCTGGAAAATACTCAGGGTGGTATTGTGTAGCAGATGAAGCATTTTTAACTACCTTGCAATTAAAAGATATCAAAGATAGTGAAGGGAAAACTATAAAAGTCTCAATTGAGTCTAGCCATCCAGTCGAATGGGTTGAGGAAGATAATTACAAGTTTGGGCTGAGTGCATTTCAAGACGATTTGAAACATTGGCTCCAGGATGGTATGACAAAAAAATATTAACAACAGCAGAGTGAAAATATCTTGTTTGAACTTATCTATACATTGGCAAGTTGTTTGCAAAAATTTGTTAATTCTGTCAGACGTTTCTTCTATGCTTGGAAAAAGTCAGGAAATTAGAAAGTTTTCTTAGAAAGTAACTAAAATCGTTGACTAACTTTCTTCAAAATATTATTCTTTTACTCTTTTTCCACCATGTAAAAATCAGGATTTTGTACGTAAAAGTCTGATGATATCGATTTGAACTTTACTTCAAATTATTTTCACAGAGCTCCTAGTGGTTTACTTTTTTCACTTTAATTTACTGTTTTTTTGATCACTTACCATTCGCTACTATTTTCAAAAAGTTTACTTTTTTTGGTCCAGTCATTGAAGAAAGTAATGGAATCTTGATTTTGAATACGCTAACTAATGGTAAACCAGACCCATAGAAAAATTATGCGTCGAGTACAGAAATTCAACCTAGTTTTCCCCTATAATAAGGAAAGGAAAGGCGAGGAAACTAGGGAAATCGTATTCTGTGCACTTTTCATTTAAGTGGAATTTGTAATAAACAAAAGCTTGATTTGTGAAAAATATTACATATTATATGTAGTTCATATAACACAAAGTATACCTATTTACACGCTAATGTTTGGTTACATTTCAACTCTGTTCGTTTTTGTAATGAAGTGGGAAGCTAACACTACAAAATAAATATTTTGAAACAGTCTTCAACTGTATCAATTAATTCAGTAGGTACGATTTGGAGCCTAGAATTATATTTTTATCGGAAAGAACTGCCTAGTTTTATGTACTAATTTATCTAAAGTTTTCTATTATCTTTGATTTTTTTCTCTAACATTATGGTTCCACGCCCTGTTCTTATAAAAAGGTTTGTAAAATATAAGAATTTCAATGAGAGTCAGCTGTTATTATAGAGAGTAAAAAATATTTCTTGCAATCTTTTTTCAAGGAAATTTGAGAGAATAATTTCTAACCACAATGTCTAATTGAGAAAACTTAATGGACTTAACTTACATTAGAGATATTTCTCCAAGCATGTGTAACTCAGTTCAATAATTGATTTGAATTGGCTTTTTCAACAATTTCCAGATAGCGTAGTCCGACCGGCAAAGTTCCATAAGATTTTGTCAGACTGGATTGAAGAGGGTGCTTGTTTGGAAGACCTTAGTATTTCCAGGCCAATTAATAGGGCACCATGGGGTGTTCCAGTTCCTGAGGATGAATCACAGAGTATATATGTGTGGTTAGATGCTTTGGTAAATTATTTAACAGCCCTTGGATACCCTGAGAAAAGTTATAAGAAATTTTGGCCTCCTGAAATGCAGGTTAGTGTTCTAAGTTAAACTAAAGACAAAAATAGCTTTCAAAGGTGAATAATCCTCACCGTCTAAATCAAATTTAGAAAAAAAGTAAAGGCTGCTCAAAAAATCTTCAGTAGTTATTTACGCCAATGACAGTGAACGTAACTGAAAGAACATATCTGCTATTTGATAAATTTGAATATGAGCAAATTCGAATGATACAATCCAAGATATCAACAATTTGAGGATAATGTACTTTGCAGTTAGTATGGGAAATTGGCTATTCCTGACGAGTGTGAAGTTTGTAGTACAAGCTAGGCTCGTGCAGCATTTGTACGATTTATGATCTGCCAACCCGCATCAGTTATTAACCATATTTATCGCAAAACCTGTGATGGGGAATTCGGCTGAACAAAGAGAAGTGAAGTGAAATGAAAATAATTCCTGGTTCTCTTGACCGAGTAGCATCTGTGCAGAGTTTTATTCTCATCACGCCTGATAGCGTTAGTTACGTGTGTTATATATATCAAGAGCGTGCCGGCGGTAATGTATGTTGCTGTACAGCTTTCGTCTGGTTCAGGAATCGGCCATGTCATACACGCTCTAGAGTGTAAGAAGTCAAACATCCCATGCAGGTACACGGCAAAAAAGGTTTTACAATTAAAACATTCAAAATGACTAAACACTGGTGTTCTTGATTCTGTTGGACTGTTTTCAGCTTATTTTATTTACCGCAGAGAATTCTAGGGACCATTTGAAATAATTTGAGAAATAGATATCTCCAGAATGCATAAAAATAGATTTGTGTGAGTAAAGGACAATAATAGATATTCATTAACAATTATATTTACGTATTATAACTGTACAGTAATATCTGATTTCTTGAATATTATTCAGACATTTTGTGGAGGTCTCGCCAGTTAGAAAAATCAGCCTAAAAATATTGAAATCGGACCGAAAACACAGGGTTTGAATCATTTCGAACGTTCTTAGTATAAAACACTTTTCTAGATGGTTTATATTCTCAGCTTGTGTCATTTAAATTTAGTCAGATTCATTTCTATTACATAGTAGGAATATTGTTTTATTTTTGTTCATTATTATTGGAGTAAATAACATTGCTGGAGATTTTTCAAAAAGTATATTTTCTCCTTTCCAAACTTTTGATTTAAATGGCCAGTCCTATTTATTCTAAACTCTGTAATAGTTGTGTGAGATATATATTTGCAAAGACTACCAAAAATGTGATGTAATATAGTTATAGGTGGGTGCTGATTCTTGATTGAGATAGTTAACTATAAGTTCCTTGCATTATCCAATTAAAATTTTATTTGTTGAAGGTCATTGGGAAAGATATTCTCAAATTCCATGGAGTATATTGGCCAGCGTTTTTGATGGCTGCAGGTCTTGAACCACCGCGAAGTATATTATGCCACTCGCATTGGACTGTTGATAGTCAGAAAATGTCCAAATCAAAGGGTAATGTCATTTCACCATTTGATGCGGCAGATTTTCTCACAGCAGATGGTCTACGATATTTCCTCTTGAGAGAAGCCGTACCATATAGTGATGCAAGTAAGCATATCAATTAATTGGCTAACTTGTTTGTTACAGGAAGATGGTTTGCATCATTTTCCTGGAAATTCTTGACATAACATTTGCCAATTATGATTAGGCAGTGAGGCATGAAACCATTGACTTCACTGCGATGTAAACAATAAAGTTACAGACACATGTTCTTTTTCAACATTTACGTGAACAAAAAATGTCAACATCATTTCTTAGTGTTTGACTGACCTCTTTATTTCACAGATTATAGCAAAACCAAAGCAATCAATGTGGTAAATTCTGAGTTAGCAGACACTTTCGGAAATTTGTTGAGTCGATGTACGGGAAGTATCATCAATCCTGGCAAGGAGATTCCGCACCCAGCAATATATGTGAAAGAGCTCCAAACGGAAGCAGCCAAAAGTCTGATGATCTCATTACAGTCTTTGCGTACAGAGGCACAAATTAGCTATGAAAAATGTAACCTTCATCATGTTGTTGACTCAGTTATGACTACGTTACACCTAGCCAATCAAATGGTTGAACACCACAAGCCTTGGATACTTAGGAAGCAAACTGATGATGAATCGAAGACTAAATTGATGGGCACTATATCATTGGCTTTGGAGAGTATTAGAATATGCGGATTGATTTTATATCCTATTGTACCTAAATTAAGTGAAACCGTATTAAACCTACTTAATGTACCTAAAAGTAAGAGAACATGGGAGGAGACAGTTCCAGCGTTTCTCAGTGATGAGGGATCGAACTTAGGAACATTGGCCACTGATAAACCCATACTATTTAAGAGGATAATGAATTCAGAAGGGTGAATGTGCTTGTTACAGTTCTTCACATGAACTGGAAGTCTTATATTCATACTATTTACAGAGTGCAACAATTTCTTGCATTTTGGTAGTATACATTATCATGAAGTTTATACATACAAGAGTATTTTACGAAATTTATTTACTAATGTTATGCTAATTATTCCATGTTTCAGAGAAACACGGTACAAGATGGGAAACACGATGCCGTAAAAAGTTAGTGTGTGAATGATTTGGAAAATGGAATGTTTGGATAGTTAAATAAAAAATACATTTTTATTGTAGCAGTCGTTTTCAATCTATCTTTCCCAATTGAACACCCCACAGCTGATTGAAATATTTAATTTGACGACAAGTGCCAGCATTAATAAATTTTATTCTGGGCTTATAATCTGAAACTTCTCAAAATAACCTGCGTCAGATTATTATCCGACTGAGAGTGTTGATTTATCAATGTTGAAAGCAAACAACATGATTTTACATGAAGAAAATCTATACTTCATTCTATAATATTCTGTACTGTACCTACTGGTAAAGATTATTTTGAAATGTCAAGATTATACACAATACATACAAAATACCTCTTTATTATCTAAATGAAATATTGCTCTATTGATTATGCGTTGCTTCTATCCCATTCGCCGTACCACATAGAAAAATAATTAAATGTTTATGTACAAGATACACGGAATAAATCTGTCTCGCACGTCCGCTCGTGACATTCTCGCAAGCGTTAATCAATTATCTTATAATATGATAACACCTTTGGAGTAGTAACTAATAAACTGCTACATGTCAATTTAATATACAACTGCGGAGTCTCATCATTTGTTATACAGCTGTCGATTTTCACTGTTCACCATAAATTGAAATAATATTATAAACAACATGTACAGAATAATGAACATGCGATTATTTTAATACTGCGATGTAAAGTATAGACGGTAAATAAGAATAATTTTCTTTCGTCTCATACTATTGATTTATATTTCTGGCTAAATGACTCGATACAGCATATCAAAGAAAAGTTGGCAGCTATTACATATTTTTTAATTAAATTTCCGTACGAGTCGAATTTTTGTATACGTCGTAAAAAAATGGTTATTACTAATTTTGTTACATTATAATGCTCGTTTCATATTTTGAATCGTATCCATATAATAAAACTAGCTGCATAGAATATAGATACGCTATAAAAGGTACAGCCTCTATTCACTTACGTATGTGTTCATACAATGTTTATTACATGATATATTTTCAATAAGAATAAATTAATTGAATACCTATATATATATATATATATATATATATATATATATATATATATATATATATGGGTACTCTGTGATTTGTATGTCTGATTTTGGATATGTCTCAAACTAATTTTACATGATTGTCTTTCTAATCATAATTTACCTCCGAGTGTCATCTATTGCATTTCAAAACTGCATCACACAAGCAAAAATTCTTATCTGATAAGCAAAGCAAGTTATTTCTTTAACGTTCGCAAAAACTGATGGGTAAAGTCGTTGAAGCGTAATTATATGAGCAATTTTCATCTACATACTATCAGCCTATTGTAACATCATATCAAACATTTCAATTGAATAATTTAAACACTTCTACGGTCTGTAAATATTTTTGGCTGAATCTAGGTATCCAAGTATGGAGTCTCGTATTTTTCTTTAAAATCTTTTACTTGTCAACTTCATAGATGTTAAAAAAGTGTGAAAAGAAGGATTAATTTAATTGATTTCTTGATTGGCTGAGAAAATGTGAATTTGTGTTCCATTTTTTTCTCTTATGTTGAAAATAGGTTCACTTCGCGTTATTGTTCCGACAAAACTCTTGCGCTAAGGTCATCAGGAACGTCATGAAAAAAAGTGTGACGTGAGTAATCTTTACCTCTACAGAATCTAAAATTAAATAAGATATCGATTCGCATGAAGTAAAGGCCATATGATGACCTCTGTATCTTATTGAGAGATAAATGCTACGTGAATAATTAATCATCGTCATTTTGACAGCGTTCAGAGTCGAGTGTTATTGGTTTTTGTTCACAAATGAGTTCATGCGGGTAAAAAGTGAAAATTAAAAAAAGATTTAGTATTCGTCATAATTCTCAAGCCAGAAGGAAACAAGTCACAAAAATAGCATTTTATCAACACCTGCTTGGAAAGTTCGATTTTTCAAGTCTGTGGAGCGTGCGTAAAGTTCCCTATTTCCGAACAGTGCGGTAAAGCGCCATTAGCACATGGGCGCAACTGAAGTGCTTTATTTTAAACACTAGGGCTCTCTTTGGCGTACACACGCTATTGAACATCTCAGTTTTACAGCGCGTAACAACTGACTGAAGATATACTTGTTCAAAAGTGTGCATACGCTAAGGAAAGTCCGCATGTGTAAAATATAGCATTTCAATTGTGCGCATGCGCCGACATTTTTCTGCTCTGTACAAAAATGGGGTACTTTCCGAATACTTCACAGGCTCAGCCAATACTTTTCTGATACCACCATAGGTAATGGAACGTATAAAAATCGAAATGAGGTGACATTGTTGTTATATGATTGGCTGTATACAATGAGATGTTACGATCCAGCTTAATGAAAGATATTACACACGTACGTTATTTATAATGTCTACAACTATTAGAAATGAAATTCGAAGGGAATTTTCATTGACCGTTGAAAAGATGTCAAATGCTGCGACACGATCATTTCACTGCTATATCTATTGTGTCACACATGTACTTATTATTACATTTATTGAGTATTCTACGATTGATAATATATCTACAACATGCGTGAGCTAATGTATGATACAATTAAAAAAAGGAAGAAAGTGATCAAAAATGAAAAATGGTAACTGCACCTACATTTTTTTACCAAAAGTTTTTTTTCGCATTTCAGAATTAACTCAAGTGCCCGTACATACTTACTGTACATATCTATACATGGAGTGGAGTATATATTGACATTGGAAATGAAACGCATCCGAAGAATATGGTAACTGTTTTTTACGACGCGATTATATCGCGCTGACGATCGTGTCACGATGTTTGTTCGCGCCTGGAGCTACTTGGCAACTGTCGGCACTCGATCTGGGACTGATATTGCATTCCACGATCGAACCATTTCGTTTCTGAACGATGACTGATCTGAATTCACCACATTCGCTTGTTGACGGTTGGTTGCATCGACCTCTTCCACCTCTCGTCAGAATTCTTTTGAAAGCCTCTCGGAACTCGGTGTTGAAGATACTGTAGATTATCGGATTGAAAGCTGAATTGCTGTAGCCGAGCCACGTTAGTACCTGAATGAAAAAAGTCTTTGAAATTCTTACTATGCACAATGGCTTGAGATATGGCGTACCATTGAATTCAACAGTTAATTTAACATGTCTATTTTATAACCATGGGTTTGGTAGACGAGGCCGAGTTGACAAAATTCAGTTTTTTCGAAATCAGCTGGCAAATACAAAAGATGTTCAGACTATGCATTTTTTCATTAGCTGGCACCCCGGGGATACTCAGGGTAACAAAAAAAAAAAAAAAAACATATATCAGTCCAACAACTTTCTGCCGTTCCCATCGTGTGCGAAACATCCTGGATGAAGAGATCTTTATTTTCGTAAGACATTCAGATACGACCTAAGCAATTTTCATTAATATCCGATTAGTTCTAAGTTGTATAAAGGTAAACGAATGAACTAAATTTAATTTAAATCTGTTCGAGTCACCTTCATCAGATTTGGTTCAAAGTGTCTAGTCAGCTGTGAAAGAGAAAAAACCATCAAAAAAATCATTGAAATTCCTTTATTCGTTCTCAAGACATCGCTGGCCAAAAAGTTGATCACACATCACACACACAAATACACGCGTGCTTAATCTTTACAAACCCCTAAATTCTTTTGTAATATTAGGTAATCCCTTCGTAATCTCTACGTAATCTTTCTAATCACTTGTAATCTTCGGAGTCCCCTTCAATTTTTTCGTAATTTATTTGTATTTACGTGCTACCTTTGTAATACTTATAACCCTGATAACCTTGTGTTTACTTGTAATCTTCGTGATCCTGTGTCCTTTTTTGTAGTTCTTTTGTACTCTATGTTTTATCTTTGTAATCTTTGAGTTACTGGTAATCTCTGTAATCACTTGAAATCTCTGTAATTCACTGTAATCCCGTGTAATCTTTGGATTTTTTTTATAATGTCACTAATTTTTGCAGCTCGTCGTCATTTTTGTAATCTCTGTAATCTTGTTATAATCTTAGCAATCTTCGTACAATTCCTCTAATTTCTGTAATCATTTTGTCATCCTTGTCATCGTAAAAAGTGTTTGTCATTTTTGTATACCGATTAACCCCAGCTCGTTCCTGATTTACCAATGATGAAAACCTTAAACCAGATGAATACCTTATTACTTTGAATTAATCTCATTACATTATTACACCTCGATCGTTATTAATAACGATCAAATTTTCGTTTACGGTCTAGATGCATCAATCATTCGCTGATTCGAATCGTAATTCCGGATCGAGTGAAAGTTTGTAGCAGACGAAGAATATTCAGTAAGGTTGAAATGGGTTTATTTTAAATGGCGCATATAATATCAATGCTCAATAATTTATAAACGGTCTGCTTTCAATTATGTTCAGTCCTTCGAAATTTATCTTCATCTAGTGGATTAAAACTTGTAATTAAAATGGCGAAGGCATGGAGAGTTAAAAAGGTATTTATTAAACTTGGTACTACGTTTTGAAACCGTTGAAATATCAAGCAACAACGGTGCAAATTTTTGAAGTGAGTAATTTGACACAGCACAAACCACCAAGCATAAAATGTGCGTGCCATGAAAATTTCAAATGAAACGATTCCGAATCGAAACTTCAAACAGTACGTTATTGGCCTTCGCATTGCCTTAACAGTTTAATTCCTATATTGTGACTGCGAGCTGTGATTTTTCTCTGCAAGGCATGGATGTCAGGGTGTCCTACCCTACTACTCTACTGTTACTTGGGTCATTTGGAATTTTGTCAATCTCACATCAGAATTATGCTGAATTCATACAAATAAAAATCTCTCCTAAACATGAACATTTTATGATAATATTAACACGTGCCAACGGGGAATTGAAAATTCAAATGTAAAATACACAGAAATTTTTAATGGTTATTAATAATTGTTTTTTCATAAATTAAAATGGATTAAAAAAATTAATTGGATGATTGAGAACAATGTTTATATACTTCCATCTAGACGCAGGAACAATAAAGTTTGGAATGAGCGCATGCATTCCGTAGATAACAACAATCAACCGTAATTAAACGGAAGTGGGAGGCTTTCATTTTTGTTGCTACAGGTCTAAAAGCATATGTAGGCAGTAATTCGCCAGGGTGTTTCATCAGTTTTACCCTTTTTAGACACGACAGTTTGTAAACGGACTACCTCGATACGTTCACTCTCGCAAAAAACCTCGGATTGCAAAAAATTCTAAAACCACGTCGGAAACACATATTTAGTCAAATATAGAATTATTTGTAAGTTTTTGAAGAATAGATGTATGTGTGCATATGTTTGCATGTCAGATTTTCCTAGGCTAGATTCTTAGAGCATATAGTGCCTGGAAATCGCTGCCCTTGTCAAAAGTTTCTGATTGCAAACTATCGCAATCACTTGATTACTGTGCGTACTTCGCGTCTGTGTGAGAGAACCATTTACATTACGGTTCTCCTCTCCTACAGCCCCAAAGACCGCAGTATAATGAGCCGGCACTGTATCAATAAAACAGTTTTTCATCGGCAACATCCCCCCCCCCCCCCCCCCCCCCCCCTGTGAAAATATCAGGCATCCTTTCCTCAATTCTACAGTCGCCAATTTTAGTTATTATAAGTTATTTAGCCAGGAATATTGCGATGCTATAGACCCCTATTCATTCGTCTGTTTTCGCATTAACCCCCTGCTCTCCCCCCCCCCCCATCCCCAAAGACGAGACTTTGGTGAAATTTCAATCGTCAATGGAAAATTGTCATGTAAGAAAATCATTCCACCAATTTTCATATTACGATAGTATAGGCTTTGAAAAAAAAAATTTTCAGCTTCTTGGTATGACGGTGAAAGTATGCGCGAGGAATTTTTGACTGCGGTGGACAGAATCTTCTTTGACCGGTTCCTTGTGCATATATTTTAATTAGTTAATAATCAACGAAGCAGCGCTACGCCAAAATTGAAACGGGACCGTGTTTTACAATCGAAAGACGATATGTATTAGTAATTTTTTTCAGAATATTTCGATCATGATCACACGAATTTCGTACCATTTGAAAAGCATTTCATACGCATTTCACAGCATTTCACAGCATTCCGTACGCATTTCATAGCATTTCACAGTATTCCATACCATTTCACAAGCATTTCATTGTATTTCATAGTCGACTGTCCCGACAATTTCACGAGTTTTTACCCCCTCGAATATTTCATTCCGTGTCGAAGCTGTTTCAACCGAAGCTTATGATCTCTGTCCGATCGATTAAGGCGAATGCCGGCTATCCTTGTATCGATAACCTAATCCGTTCTTCGATCTTAATGGTCTACTGAATTTTATGACAACTTTCCTTTCGCTGGACCTTCCGGGCTATCCCGATTATGCACTCGATGGGAAGCAGCTCACCATTTAAGGACTCAACGATTCTCACTGTAGCTAGTCTTATCTTAAATCAAACTTTCAAGTGCAAAAATGAGAAAATTAAAAAATCTGAAACATCGCAAGTCTACATGATCCAAGATTTTCAGTTTTGTAAATTTCTGGCTTGGTGAAAGTTCATCACTTCAATCTTTCTTTGTTTTGGATTTTCGATATTTTTACGCTCGGAATCCTGGTCATTCTGATTTTATGTTTTTCTGATTTTTTATACCTACTCATTGAGTAAACTACACTGTGTATTAAATTATAATTTTCTATTATTATATTTTAATTTTTGGCATTTTACTCTATCGAAATTTTGTTTTTTAGAATTTTTCTCTATCGGAACCTTACTTTGCGGATCTTTGCTCTATCGTAACTTGAATTTTAGGAATCTTGCATTTCGGAACTTTCAGCCGTCGGGTTTCCAATCATTCGAAACTCTGTTGCTTCGTAACAGTTTGATTTCTTTACTTCAAGTTTCGCCAGTAAATAATTCGGAAGTAGGCGCTTTAGGAACTTTTCAAATTCGAAATTTCAATCCCGCCCCGCCTTAGCAATCAATACCGAAGACTTCAAAGAAAAGGAAATTTTAAGTCAACATATAAACCCCCAAATGTTTTGAGACTCATAAGTATTGCATTATCACGTAAATTGTAAAGATCTGTACAATGACCGGCCATGTACAGTAATTTTCATTGGTGCTTTACGCATTTTACTATTCCAAATCGAAACGTTCAATGAAAGGCTTTACTTCTACAATTGACAGTCACACCCATGAATTTCTCACCTCGGTCTACGCACACAGAAGGGCCAAGAACAATCAAATTGAATCCAAATTTCATAAGAAGACTAATACCATGGAATGATAACATAAATCGTTTTATGTTTGTTGTTTTTATTTTCACAAGTTCTTATACAGTTCGATTTGTCGCGTAATTTCAATGAAATCCAATCTGCACACATACGTGATTCCGTCTCTATCCATTTCCATTCGATTCGTTTGTACAAATGGATCAGGAATATTCCAAGTGAATTTATTTACACATCTCGAAATAAAAAAAATTGGTATGAAAGAAAATCCGTAAACATATTCAAAAGAACAAAACGATTAATTTGTATTGGATTTTGTATCATGCAATTAGTTTTCTTGCAAAATTCAGACTGGCGGACCATGAAAGGAAATCTGACGTCACGAGGGCGTGCACGCATGGCATTGTAGGGACGAAGACCTATAAGTGGAGCAGCAAGCTACAACATACCTGAAAGGTTCTGTCCGTAATACAGGTTTTGCAGAACGCAGCGACAATATTGACGCAGAAGAATGGTACCCAACATATCAGGAAGACCCCCATGATTACACCGACAGTTATTGCCGCCTTGTGGTCGGACACGTGGTACGGACTCGTGGGTTTCGGCTTCGTCTGCGGTTTCGGAGCTTTGGTCCTCCTGGTCTTTGTGCGAAAGCTCTTCGCCAGCGAAGTTTCCGGCAATTTTGTCACCGCCCTGATGCTCCTCACGTGTTTCTGCGCGTAGCAGTACAGTCGGCAGTAAATGCCCACCATAACGAAACAAGGCACGTAGAAGGAGATGCAGGAGGAAACCATTGCGTAGGTGGGCGTCAAGTCCAATGCGCAGGTGGGATATTGCTGGAAGATAAATACACCAGTTTCATACAACGATTATGTCCGATTTCGTGAAGGCACGTCACGATTTCGCTCGCATATCATTCTTTGTAGTTGTATATTATTTGAAACGATACGATTACAAGGTCAAAGAATAAAACACATCGAAAGATGTTTAAATTTCAGCCCCTTGGTGGGGGACCTCCTCAGAACTACTAAACATTTATTGACATTACTTGTGTTATCTATAATCGATTGATAGCGACCACAATAACGAAGAATCACTATGGCCATGCGGTCCAACAATTAGCAATTAAGAACAATATGGGTATACCATAAAATTAAACATTCGATACTCACTGACTTTTCATAAAAGGACCGCTTGAGGTCATTGACGAACTTATTCCGCTGTTCTTTAATTTATAAAAAAATAAATATCTGTTTGCGAGCCAAGGTCGTCGTCTGTAAAATGGATAGAACTGTCAATCTCTCTATCCTTAACTTCGTCGTCAATAATTGTTAATTTTAAGGTATATACGTATTGTTCATTGTTAATTGCCGGGCCGCCAGGCCATAGTGATTCTTCGTCGTTACGGTTGCTATCAATCGATTATAAGTAATGTCAGTAACGCCAATGAAGGTTTTGTAGATCTGAGTAGGGCTCCCACCAAAGGGCTGAAACGTAAACATTTTTGGATGTGTTTAATCATTGGACCTTCGAAAGCAAGAAAAATTTCTCAAATTATGCAATATGGTCTAGTAACTAGTCTACAATACGACTACATCTCCACAGTGTGGAACGACTTATACGGGCAATTTTCTACACGGAGGGAAAGGATTATTTCAGCCAAGTGATATTCGTTTGATTCAACTAAATGATATAATTAAATGCGGTGAATACAATACTTACTCAATTCAATAAAATACTTTCGTCGGACGAAATACTTGTGACAACTTGACATAAAATTGAGTCAAGCGTTTGACTTATCAATTTATTCGTGAAAACACGGCGCGATTTCCTTGCACTAATATGAATTTTATAACAAAAAAATGTGTGATTGGTATGACTAAAAATTAGATTGAACGCACTGAAATCTTTTTGTTTCAAAAATATGAAATTTTTGTACTAAAATAAATTGAGCTTGTTTCACAATACGTATGTTTTGTCGAGTCAAGATTTCAATGGTTGAAGCGGGTAATGAAATTTGTTGTGACAACAAACCTTCACATTGACTGATCATTAGCGTTATTCAAGCGCATGAAACGTAAGTCTTGGAATGATATCACTTATAATCTTATTGACTCAAAATTTTACGGTATTTATCCGATATATCAAGGGTATGAGATGAAAACTTGTTTTCGTATGTGTAGAAGTATAAATCGAAAATGTGTCAATAGTGTTTGTTTATTGTAATCAATATTAATATCAATTTCGATGCATCAAAACTTTGTAGTGTTTTCTTCGATTGCACTAGGTCTGATGACAAACTTTTTTTACATTATTGGTATCTGACTTCCTAGCCGACTACCCGGTCTTATGACTATTAATCTCTGAACCTATTTCCGTAGCGAGAAAGTTCACCACCTAGTGGCCATTTACTACATTTACTATATACCATTTACAGTACCAGTATACCGATGTTTACGATTAATATATTCTTCACTTGTTTCAAAGCATGCAGTGTTTCTTTTACCTCGTAAACAAATTAGTGTAACGGATTCAACCAGTTACGCCCATCAAGCTCCGGTAAGATCAATAAAGTACGACATTCGATCGGTGTAAATTTTCTGTTCCTTAGATTCATGTTATACTTAATTTATTTGAAATACCTAAGTATTTGTGCTACGAAAAAGGGACGATTTGAAGGAACAATACATAAACTTCAAACGAAATGATATTTAGTTGACTTAATCACGGAAACACGTCAAACGGTTCACTCGATCGCGACAAGAAAGGCTTTTATGGAATCAAGGAATTCACTTGACTAAATCATTTTGACAAACTTACCAAATTGAAACTATTGAATTGAAGTTATCGTATTTGGAACAAATAGGGAATACTACGAGTATATTGAAGTAAATGGACTCGAACAAAATCTATTTTTTTGTTTTAAGAATTCCTTTTCCTTCGTTTAGAAATGTAACGAAACTGTGCTAATGGTGGGATTGTAAAGGAAGTCATTTAGTTTCAGAAGTGTGCGCAATTTGTTCTTCAAGCGATTTGACACCTGGTATTATTCGTGTCTTTTTGTTGACGGACGACATTTGTGATAAATCGAACGATTCGGACCGAAAGGCGGAAGCAAGGCTTTGTAAGGGTTGGATTTCTTCTTCAAATGCAGATTTGACAGCTGGCATCGTTCATTTCTCTTTTATCTGGTAAAGAAGATGAATGTTTACGGGAATATTTGTCGTGTATGTGGGTTTGCTTATCCAAGCTACCTATATGGACAATTCCGCGTTAATTTGGACGAAAATTGACCAAATCTTTTTTAAATTCAATTGAAACTTCTCTCAACGCCTGCAAGTATATGAGGTATTCCACGCCAACTCGGCGGAATTTGGTCCCGATTATCTACGATCTGTTATATTGTTTTTTATCTCATTTACCCTACAGAAAAACGTGTTTGACATTTTTTCCAAATTTTTTGGACCAGCTGGCCTCTCTAAAGCACATACAAATTTTATGCCTAAATTGTAAAATTAAATGAGAGGAAAGTTCCAGAATTGTTTGATAATTTCCAAAATTTGCGTTTTTTCCTCCACCAAGTGGGTTAATCAATTTTTTCAGAGACACCGGCTGATCCCCAAAAATAGTGGAACAGATCGTAGAGGTTCGGGGTCAAATACCGCCGAGTTGGTGTAGAACAGCTCATATGTAAAAAGAGAAAAGCCATGGGTGTCAGACAAAACTTTTTTGTTTTGACAATTACAAAATATTGATGCTTTGGCGAAGCAAGTGCAGATCAACTTAATAATTAAATATATCTCCGGTTTTACCAAAGTAGAGCAATGAATGAACTTGGGATCCAAAAAGAAGTGATTTTGAAAAAATGACATTTTCTAGAAAAATTTAGATTTTGAATTGTTGTAGACAGTTGAAATGCTTAAATATTTTGTCCATCGATTTTCACATTTTAGAGATTGGAAATAAAATGATGACGCAATTTCCGCTTGAAACTGTAGAATATAAACTCTTTCAGCATGCAATTTCGATGGAATGTATTTTTCTTTCTGTTTTTAATAATTGAAAAAGTGAAGTGCCTCTGCGTGCCGGCGCAAAGTGAGCTGAAATACCAAATACGCGGACATTTAGAAGACACATTTGCGGTTAAATTTGAATAGATTCAATTTATACGTAACGAGATGAGGTTAAATTGATACAAATTGCGCTATCGTCAACATAATAAAAAAAACTTATTTTCACCCAAATTCGAAGAATTGCTGATTGTTCGATTGCATCAAAGATCGATCGTGAAATCCCACCAAAATGCGATTTCCAGCAGAGTTTTCAACAAACATTCAAATTGAGTTAAAAAACCGCTAGTCATGTTGCATTTTATCGAGATTGAAGTACTTATCTTGTTGAATTGTTGTAAGTTCTATTTGTTTGAATTCATCACTCCGAGCTGAATTGATGAATAATTTCCATGTTTCTATATCAATTTATGCAAATTCTTATTGGTCATGTATTTGTAATTTTATATACCGTACATTACAGCGTTTGTCCATATTGATGGTTAGATGAAAATAAATAATATATAGCTTTTGAATTGTTTTTTTGTTGAAAGTAACTTGGAGATAACGAAACAAGTAACTGAAAATTAATTTATAGCATAACATAAAGAAAACATTCCGTTCAAACCTGCGTTTTGTTGGAAAGTTTGCTGTGAACTGAAAAAAAAAACATCCATCTCGTGAATGGTTTGATTGTGAACTTCGTAAAACATGATACAAAATTCTGCCACGGTAAAAAAAAAACTAAAGCTAAAATGAAACCATTATCACGGAAAACAGCCCACTGTAGACACCATTTTGAATCCTTCACTTTGGATTTCACAACTGACCTTCCATTTGAAACCATTAACTTGAAAATCTTATAATGTGTATACTGATTTTTATTCGGATTGTATAGTTTTCATATTGTGGTCGCTACTTATCGCGCTTGCCATTCCGAGTTTGAAAATTTGGATCCGTATTTCGTATCTGGCAAACTTCAAATTTTTCGTATGCCCATTTTCATGCAAATCGCATCAATGTTAAGATTTAACAAACGCAATTTTGGATCCGCCATTCTGAACTTTAAAATATTGAGATTATATCTGGTTTCAGTGGCCAAAAAATATTTCAAGTGTCGATTTTAATTGCATTTTAACTTAAGCTTGAATAGTTATTGCAGCATTTCCACGAATTTGGAACTTCAGTCCACTCAGTTCGCGACTGCCACTTTAATGAAAACGAAAGAACGTAGATTCCATCGACATTTCACCCTGAAAAAATGTCTGTCTTACAATTTCGATGGACATTTCAATAATCTGTATTTTTAATTTTGAAAATTTGCAAAATTTATTAAAAATTCAAGGTCAAAGAATCTCAAAGTCCATCCACCTTGACGTGGAATTGGCCATAGAGTTACTAGGAGTTTTGTACATTTTCCGACAATCGCTTGACCTTTACGAACAAACATTTCGATAGCCTACAAATATGAAAGCAAAAAAATGGATTTTCGATTTTTCGATCAGTTTGCCGGGCTTCGGCTGGAGATAAAATTTGGAACACGGCAACTTCCTGTTACTACCGTACAAACTTCGGGCGCGTCCCGAAATCAGCTCCCAATGCTGACAAAATTTCAAAATTTTTTTTTGCGCTGCCAGCTAATTTCGGAACGCACCCTTCGGCGATGTACCTTTTCTCCGTCGCTGTACACTAGCGGCATGGCAGGCCTGTGAAGACCCAAGCTGATCGGCACAAAGGAGATGAGACCAGCGAGTAGCCAAACAGTTGCTATGCTGCCAACTGCCACTCTTCGAGTAACCCATCTACTGTACCTGAAAGAGAAATTGATTAAAAATGGACTGCTGTCCGTCTTCGTTTGCATTCTTTTTTTTATTTTTTGGGTCAAATACAGGCTAGAAACTTCAAACCTATCTCGGCTTGGAGTGATTCTCAATTTCAACCGGCTCGCGCAGTTTTATGCAGATATAAGTTGGTAAGTCAATAGATCGAGGCATTGCAGCCGCGATACAAAAATTGTCTAACCAAATTGTGGGACGAGGTGTTTTCTTATACCCATGGTCGACGCTTATACACTTTGGACTTTACTGTCATTTCTAAAATCAACCCAGCTCTGGCGTATTGGATGTTAAAACTCAATCCCGATTTCTTACCAACGTCAATTGGATTTCTACAAACCATTTCTTTTCCAATGATTGAAGAGTAGTGACACGTTAAAACTTGTCAAATCCGATTTTTCTCCGTACTTAGTTAGGTAAAGCTCAAAATCATGTTATGAAATTGGAACCCTTATTTTTTTACATGAACATATGAATTTTTTGAGGTGCAAGTGTAGGAGGTTTTCGTAGAAAATATATACATTTTTCGATGTAAAACTATTTATTGATACAATATAACGTGTAAGTTATTGTTCGGTAATTGAATGAACCTTATAATTTTATTTTTAAGAGCTTCAGGAAATCACGAGGACTGCTAAGTTCTGCTGTTGTTTCCGCGAAATTGTACAGTATGCAGCTATTCACAGATCCTTGATCGAGCACCTTGTCACCTTGTAAGATAATGGTATTTCACGCTTATTTGCGAATCGTGTCCATCATAGAAATTTGTTTTTTTCACCCATTTTATTGAATGTTTCAATACACGTGAACCAATTATCGGTAGTGACGCTTCTGCCTGTTTCATAGATTAGTTCGCAAAGTTTACGAACATAATATTTCGGCACACTCTCTCCAGGGTCTGAATGTACGCGACCACGATAAGGAATCGTATTATACGTATAATAAGTCTTCGCATCATTTAGAAGATACAATTTTTATGCCCTACTTTCCTGGCTTCGAGGAAATGTAAACACGAGCATTGAATTAACCTCGGAAACCCAATAACTGCTCCTCAATCGTCATGGTCTCCAACGGAATGTAGTTTTATCGATAGTTCTTTACAAACCGATCTCATATCTCTCCAACTCGAGCTAAGTTATCGATCTTTCGCCTATCCGAACGAGTTTCTTTCTCATCAAAACGTAAAGAGGCTGCCAAATATTGATAACGTCGTTCGGACATGACGCTTCAATACAAGTAAGAGCTACATTAATCCGACCACAACTCAGTAATCGACACATTTGCAATTTTTTGAAGCTCAATAAAATAGAGCAAACCGAAAAATGGTAACAATACATTTTTACCGACTTTTCCAACAGTCCCAGTGGGACCTTGCTCAAGAGTATCGTTGTGTCGATCAATTTCTTTGTTCGCGTATTGCACAATAATAGCAACCATACTGCCTGAAAATAACAAATTCCGAAATTCCAACGGCGAGTTGGCTTGGCATCCATGTTTTATTCCTGGTAAATGTTAAGTAAGGCGAAATCTTCTACCAGAATTTTCTGGTCTATCTTCGCACCACTTATGCCCATTTTCCCGTATACGTATTTGCGACCTATTCTTGCTGCGTTTTCTTCCTCTTCTTCTTTTTCTTCTTCTATCTCTCTTTTCGACTTATCAGAGTTACTATATTCCAATGTTGAGTCACCGTAATCTTCAAAATACTTAACAGCTTCACGCGGACGAAGTACTCGACCCACATCGTCCCCGGAGCATCTCGCCATTTTTCGATCTAATTGTAAATCATCAAATTGTAGTTTTTTAATTTGAATAATCTTAAGTGAAATTGTATTCCAAAGAGTACAAGAAAGCGAAAAATGATGAACTTACCTGGACTATTTTCTGTCACAATGTCAACGTTAAGAGTGTATTGGGGGGTCGAATCGACCCAAACCGAAGTTTGACCGCTCGCTACGGCTGATTGAAACTTGAAAGGTATTGGGGACTCGAGATTCTGAGTGAGATTTCTACCCGAGAGTACAATTTTTTAGGTTGGGGTAAGCGCTCATCCCCTTGCTTAGTTTCACAATAGGGGAGGTTTGCGATTCCGGCCTGGCTCGAATCGACCCCTCGATACAGTGATCGGGTTAATGGCTAAATTTTACAATAATGTATGAAATTGAATAAAATTATTAAGGAAAATTGCAACATTAACGCAAGCAGTTTTGAATAGTCTATCGTTCTTATTCTCTTCTAACGCATGTTTAAACGGTTGTGAAAACAAGGATGGATGGGGTACCTCGATTTTCTCTCTCTTTCTATCCGTAGGACTTTTCGACTCATGCTAACTTTTGTATTATCCCTATGAAAAGCGCCCACCATTACAAATATGACTCGGTAGACATGAAACTTGAATACGATAAGTCCGTAGATTGAATCGTACTTTATGAAGTCAGATTATTTTCATTCTGCAGGTTAAATTCGCTTGTGCCAACTCAGGATCCCAACAATTTGCGTAAGTTTTTCATTTGTACCACAACGGAAATTTGTTTCCAAGAATTCAAATGAAATAGTCTTACCGAGAAAGTAATTTGGCAGAAAGGACGAAAATAGACTGTGGGCGATGTTTGATGTATAAGTCAGTATTCTCCTGGGTAAGTAATGAACATCCCTCTTTTTTTAGCAGCAGTCGAAAATACGTAACTTGTAGTTTGAAGTACGCTCGAGGATAGATAAACAATAATAATAATCGTAATAATCACTGCCAGTTCCACCATCGGCTTTCGGGGTATGGTTTCCCATTTCCCAAACGGATAGGGAGGGAGTGATGAATTAGTGACCATCATTATATGTGACTGCAGTCGTCTTAAGATGTTCAATATAATCATCCGCAATGGCACAAAAGACAAAAAAACCAGACTGAGTTCAAACTCAGTCACTAGTGTAAGAGTCAACTGTAAATCGACTTGTAATCATTAAAAAACAGTCAAACGGCGCTTTGAAATTTTGATAATTGTCGGGTTTTCTTGATCCTATTACATTCGTTATGGCATGTTCTATACGATATTTTTATTCTGGCGATGTCCCGGTTTCGGAATTTTTGAATACATTCGTTGACGTACGGTTGACGCAGTTTCGACATTCTGACAAATTTTTTATCGGTGGACACTGCACTGGTTTTAATTAGTCAAACGATAGTCAACATTTCGACAAGTGTCCCACATGAAAAATATAGTATGCACATGGGAATACCACAATATCACAAAGGAAGACCGTGAAAGTGTACACCTGCAGCACGCCAACTTGCGTGATACTTTGTGCCACGGGTAACGAAGGTGATTGTGAGACTAATGACATTCCGTATATATAGCCGTCTGTTCCCCGTATCGTGCAGAAATAGAAATTCGACAATTTATACGTATAATGTGCGTGTTATTCTTACCTTAATGGATCTTTGATATGTATGTATCTATCGAGTGATATGGCGCATAGATTTAGAATGGAAGCGGTGCTGCACATGACGTCGAACGCCACCCAGGTGTCGCAGAATCGGGGTCCAAATACCCAGTATCCGAGGAGGTCGTTAACACCGGCAAAGGTCATCACCAGAGAACCGACGAAGAGGTCAGCGATCGCCAGTGAGGCAAGAAAGAGATTGCCAATCCTGCGGAGACCTCGGTCAGTGTATATCGCGACACAGACCAAAATGTTCCCCGCAACGGATAGGAAAAATAAAATGAACAGCAGCAGGCCTGAAATGGAGAAGGAGAAGAAGTTCTTTTAGAACATATCTGAAGCTCCTACGCCTTGGTTGAGTTTAATGGATAGAAATTATGGCGAACCAACTAGAATCACCGACAGTAACGAAAATGTGTTTTCCGGTACTTCGTCACCATCTGTAATATTCCCCTGAAACAGAAAATTCATACGATTAGTACAATCAGCGAAATTCTTTCGACAAGGTGTTTTTGGCAAATACCTTAGTGGCATTGCAAAATTTCAGATTGCGGTTTCGTCTTGCACGTTAGCGGAAAGTCATGAAAATATAGGATGAGTCGCCACTCAATTTTTGATATTTGACCAAAAAAGATTTTTCTTTACTTTGTTAGACATTTTTTTCTAAAATCATTTCACTCTCATGGTTGAAGGTAAAGAATATTACTTTTATTCAATTTCTGTCAATTTTGTTATTGCAGCAGGTGAATTCTCATATTGAACTCAAAGAAGCGATACTTCAAAGAGAAGCAGAAAACTTAAACACGTGCGAAAATATAAATCAGTGTATTGTTTATTAAATTCGAATATTCAACATCCAGAGTGCAAGAATCTTGAGAAGACTTCGGGAACCCGTTATTAAAAAAAAGATGCTTCCGGTTCGTTACTCGAATATCAACGCCTCGCCACGTTTATTATCAACAAACTGGAAAACCTTTCACTTACGAATAAATGTCTAACTCAAACGTACGGTTTCTCTAGAAATAAAATAACCATAATTCACGTGGTGAGTGATAACTGTATTTATAAAATAATGGGTCTGGATCATACAGTGATCTTGGTTCGTCTTACGATCAGCAATGTTTAAACTGATGCATTCTTCGCTTTAGAAAGTCACCGACAAAGAAACATCTTTTCAGACGAATGTAGAAACTGTTGAGAAGTATGGGAGTCGTGACAAGGCGATAGTTTGATGTTTGTAAACCGTTTATCCACACCCTCGTTAAGTAATTGCTGTACCATTAGCATTAGTTCAAGGGGTCGTACGGTTTAAAATACTAACAGTCCTGATGTGAGATTAGATTTTGAAGCTGCTCTACGAAATGTTAAAGCTGAGTCAGCGGTAAGTATTTGAACACGAAGAGGTTGTAAAATCAAAGCACACTGTAGTCACTGTAGATAATATTGGCGTATTAGATTACCATCTACACTTTACATCGAACTCGGCAAAGCGTGATCGTAATGATCTCATTATCAAGAGAGTTACTGTATACTTCATGCGGGTGGAAATTGGTCAGAATGATCATAAATTATTGTTGCAAATTGTGTTATAATTTCAATTATATTATTTACTGCGCTAGTCTTTATAAAAGTTTTTCGACGTTTAGTCAGCTTTATTCTGTGCGGTTGTAACAGATATAATACATGATCGATAGGAAACTGACCGAAGTTATTGTAGTTCACTGACGTCGTGAATTCTGTTAGATTCTTTTTATATTCATTCATTGTTGTCTGTTGGCTCCAAGTGAAATTACAATACACAGAATGGTTTTTGACAAAGAATTTGAATTAAAGAAAATCAGTCAGGAATTTGATTCTCCGGTTTGATTGCTTCATTGATCATTCTCGACTTCACCATTAATAATAAAATATAAACCGTTTGGGAATCAAAATGACGCTGTTGGGCATAGGGCAAAAAAATAATTCCATCCTAACCCTAGAAGCAATCACATATATTTTTTTGCATACATTATAGTGCATCGAAAACTAAGCGACAAGTATTTTTTGTATCGGTCATAAAACGCTTCAATGGGGTGAAACTGCCGTCCAAAGATAGAGGTGTCAAGCATGAATTTCGTCATTTTTGTAAATAAAGAAAAAAAATGAATAAAATTTCGTCATTTCACCGATAAGAACATAAATTTTTTTAACCAAACCAATTGGAAGAAGTTTCTCATAATGAAAATAAAAAATGTGATTTTCTCAATTAGAAAAAAGACATCAAGAGCGTAAACTAGCCCTAAATATGGTTACATTTATACAAAAAATGGTCAAATTCAAGTATATGAACTAGATCTAAATCGGAGAGATCGACCGACGAAGGTATCCTAGACCTACCTTGTTAGTTGCACGCACTGGGTTTAACAAGCCCGGCCAATTTCCGCATGTAGTGGTTTCGGCAAAATTAGGTCTATTTGGATGTTTATTTTTCTAAATGAGAGAGGTAATTGCGAGGAAGGTATCTGGGAAAACGAAATATATTTTCGATTCATAGTATACCTGAGAAAATCGTTCAAGTAGGCTGAAATTCTTCGCTCAAGTGAAAACGTGAGTTTTGCAATCTTAAATAAAAAAAGTCGTTATTTTTTAACCGCAAGAGATAATTTTATTTTTTTCTGTGGATTCTGAAATGTGAAAGCTTTGGCGAAAAAATGTAGTGCTGTTATTTTCAAATATTATTAAAAAAAAAAACCAAACTAATTTTTCTTTGGTGGTAGATCTAGATTTCATCTACTGAACTGAACACTTCTAGCTTGAATTCTGGCGACTTCAGGTACAGTATGAGGTCCTCATAAATCAACGACTCACGCATCGCTGACTCAATGGGACTCGTTGCCAAATCAATTGATTGTGGTCGTTTTTAGGACATAATTGAACGGAGAGGACGTTTTATAATTTCCAGCTTACTGAAACTGCGCTCTCAAGAAGCTACAGAAAATGGTAGTGTCGAATGTGTTCGCAAAGCAGTCACCAAATTTGGAAAAAAAATTATCATGTTATGTTTCATCACGAAGTTCAGGACTTGTGTAGGCGTAAGTTCTGGGAGAAAAAGTATTGACAAATTCTTCAGCTTATACCTATACTGTGTTTATCCACCGTAGCAGTTGCAATGAATCAGGAATAATTGCAGGTCTTTATTGCAACGCGACAACGTATTTGAGACATTATCATTTTTCTATTTAATAATGTTGTATAGTATATGTATTTGATTCCAAGTGGTTTTCAGGACAGCTCTTAAGGTCATGTAGTACGCGTACCTTTACCGACCGAGCAAGGCTTGAACTTAGACCGGTCTAAGGGTTTGAACTCTTTTCGTTCATTTGTTCATTGAATATAGGACGAAAAAGGGGGAGTTTGCTCGGTCGGTAAAGGTAGGAGTACTACATGACTTTAATCCATGGGTAGAAACGGCCATATATGAAAACCTGATTTGACGGAGCCATATCAAGCTGGAACCGCCACATTCGAAAATCGAAAAATCTCCTATGGAATAATTAAGGGCTAATTAAAGGCTAATTAAAGGCTAATTAAAGGCTCTTGGAAAACTATCCGCTCGAATTAACTGCTCCACCCCCCGTCACACTTTTTTGAAACTTGACCTCGTTCCGGTTTTTTTTTAAGTCTGGTCCATCTCGAGCTAGCAACGCCATAGGTTTTTTTTAAAAAACGCCGAGCAATTACTTCAAAGATGAGGAATTCCAAGAGCCTTTAATTAGTCTTTAATTATGACCCTAAAACTTTTCCGAAATTTCACGTGTTTTCCGTTTCTTTCGGTGTGGCGGTTCCAGGTTTATGTCGAGCTGGCACCGCCACAGGTTTCTTTTTAAAAACGCGGAGCATTTAATTAGCCTTTAATTAGCCCTTAATTATTCCATAGGAGATTTTTCGATTTTCGAATGTGGCGGTTCCAGCTTGATATGGCTATTTGACGGTGAGGTTTCACGAGTCAGCCGCTAAGCATCACAGGCTAGCCCCCAATTATAAGTTTATGTCTATAAAACATTGTGAACGCTAGTGAAGCCTGCTCATTTATTTGATTAATCACTATCACAGTAGGCAAGAATTTGATTAGTCAATTTTGAACAAAAGTTATAACCATGGAATGTGTGCAAATTCCTTCGCCATTAAGGATCCATATGTGTCAGAAATTTCTGGGATGCAATTAATCACTTCTGGCCACTACATATTGTACGATACATATGGGGAATTTCAAGTGGTTTAATTCACCTTTGAGGGTCGGCAGTTACAATTCCCAATTCGGCGGTAACTTTTATAGTACATGGTAGTACTATCGAATACATCCATACTTGATTTTTTTTCGATATTGCTCACCGATACGAAGATAGAAGCCATAGAACTTAGAATTTTCGGGTTTACGCTTAAGAAAGTGAAAAAATAACAGAAAACCCAACGCAAAATTATGAAAATTGTGCGCCCTGCAAAAAGTGGTGCCTTAGTTGGCTTGGAGATGCTGAATTATTTACTATCGATATGATTCTATTTATTCTTCTAGATTCATCAAGACGTTCTGAAAAAATTGCAACAAATTGCAGAAAATTCCAGGAAAACATTCAAAGATTTTAAGCATCTGTGAAAAGTAGTTCTATCATTATTTTTAAACCTCTGTTATTTCGCCACGAATGTTTCGTAACTTTTTTCTCAGATTCTCCAAAGCGTACAGGAAAATCTATAATGTAATTCGGACTTTGGAATTTTCTTTAAAATTTTTGTATAATTTTTTCAGGATCCATGAACCGGCTCGAAAATTTGAACTTTAACAGCCTCGAACTTTGGAATGGTGAGTGATAGCGAGAAATAAGAAAATACGGGTGCGTTTGTTTGAGAGTAGTACTACCACCATATACTAAGGTTATAACGGGATTGGGAATGATGTCTGTTCGATGTTTAATGAAACTTGCACCTAGTTTGAGGTTATCCATATTATACAGAATTAACGGCGGTGAAAATTCGGGAACCAGAAACGCTGTATAATCGGGCTATCGCTGGCCCACTAGTTTTACCCTCTTTATAATTCTATTATTCTGTAACCCCAACTCTATATATTCACTATCGTGGATTTTACCACGAATTAAACAATATCGGCTGGGTGTTTTTGATGGCGTAATAATCCGGCCATCGTGAGCCTAACGTTATCATCGCCAACAGTGGGCCATGCAGCATTGGTAGTTATTACGTTGGACAAACTGCTCAATAATTGATTTAACGGTTGGCAAATCGTTGTGCCGATGGTATAATTGGGGACAATGAATCTGAGACCGCTAATTTTTAACACTAGACAGTTATGTTGGCAACACAGAGAAACCTACAGCGCCACAGTCGACCGAGCGCAAAACAAACCCAATCTCAATTAACATAACATAACCCATGACCGTCGAATCTAACCTTTCCTAAATTGGACGGTCAATCTCTCATGTCGGCTGTATCTCCAGTCATTGTCATGTAATCCACATAAAATCGAACTTGCATTTTATTTCGTATCGAAAACAAGTTAGCCGGAAGGTTAAGACATTCGTGAACATTACTGTACCTCGGAAGAACAATACCTGTCGAAGCATTGAATACATACACTTAACGTGTTGGATTTTAAGAGATTCAGGGGCACGCAAATTTGGCACAAACATGAGATCCGTTGAGATCCAATGAAAACAAATTATTGATCATTTTGCGAAAAACTATGACATTAACCGATCAGTTGTACACGTGATCTTCAAATTTGAGAGGAGTTTCCTATGATGAAATCTTCACTTCTGTCTAATTTAAGCATAATCCAATCACGCACAACAGCTCTATCGATACTTTTCCCAAAACGCCTTGTCTCGCAGCCATTGAAAAGAAGCGCAACAACAAGCGATCTTTAAATTTGAAATGTGATTGAACTTTCTATCCAGATTTAATTTAAGCAAAATCTAATCGTGATTGATAAAGATATAAATAGAAAGAATTATGTTGAGCTTTCTTTGTTCTCTTTATTTTATCCCTTCCTACTAAAATTCCGTAATCACCAACATTTTAGGTTTTAGAAATGACAAAATTTGTCTGAAGGTGGTTGGCCCGACTGACCGTAACCTCAACATAACAAGAAAAGCTCAACAGAATTTTTCCTTAATCATCATTGACGAACGATACCAGTTTATTTTACAGGTAGGTTCTGTAACGAAGATTTCAACTCTTATTTACTTTGAGTGAAATCCAATGATGCGCAATGAAGTTGTCTATAACTTTGTGCAAACGTGTTGCCGAACCATGCTAAGAAATCATGGAGTTAATCGAAACATCACACGCAAGGGCTTGAAGTTTCAAAGGTGGAACCTCGCAATTCACATCTCAGCCCTATTGACTTTGAGGAAAATTTAATTATCTAACAAAGAGGATTTACTTGATGATCTTGTTGTACGATATTAACAGGTTCAACTTGCCAACAGCTAGTTCAAGTTCATTCGGATTATCGTTGGCATGAAATTAGTGGCGAAAGACGTCTCTGCCAGTTGGTTTCAGCCAAGTGTCGACAAAAATTTTTTCTCCACTTGTAAGCCAAGGCAAACGTGAGCTACGATTGGTTTTTTTTTTCAGAATACACAAATTTGGGATTTGTTAAAACACAGATTCAAATTTGAACTTTAAAACGCGTCTAACATATTTGGATTATCTTCAAAATCGAGCAATTAAGAAGGTAAATACAAAGCGCCTGCTTGGGCTTATAGAGTTTCATACTGAAACGACACCTTTAGTGTATTCTGTTTGATTAACCCATCCGATACAGAAAAAAAATCATGTACCCTGATGCTATCAGCGGTATTACAACTGCTTGTAAGAAAAAAAATATTGAAAATATAGAAATTTTTGATTGTACCAAATGTAACTAGTGTAGTTACAAAGTAATGATGATAAAGTGAAAATATTATGATCGCGAATGTGCACGTGAGTCTCACACTTTCTAGCAAAGTCATACAATTTTCTGATGAAACCACGCTTTTTAACTATGTTGCCGATAATCTATCAACGATGATCGTATTAATGTATACACTACAGCTTTTTTCATAGTGCATGTGTGTCTCATAGGCTGCTTATACTTTCAATTGTACGATGCAGCTAGCCTACCTGATAAACGGTTTAATTTCCGTGACCGGTCAGCTGTGAGAATTTATGGTTTCTTTTTAATGCTCTAGTCTACTTGTTGATATAATGAGTCTTCCTTTTTCCACTCGTACGGTGAGTGTCTGTTAAAATGGTAGATTTTAGTTTACCGTTTGCAAGTGCAGTTCACCCTAGGTCGTGTAGTAAATCATAAAATTCATCGTACCTTGAGAATCACAAGCATTAACGGACCAAATTTTATCGATGTGGCTGTTCTCTTTTTTTATATGCTAGATTCCTTGTTTGTTTAGTCTTTGTACGAATAGGATCAATTGATTTCCTTCAACAAGTGGGAGGCTGATGGTTATTGCCGTAATTTATTTACTCCTGAAATTCCTGAGGTACGCTGTGAACCCCAGGTTGGAGGAGTGGAGGAGGATGTACAAGGACCAAGCAGGAAAAAGTCGAGTCGGAATGTGGGGCACGTGATTCTTGACAAGTCCGATACTGTAATAGGAGAAGCTTCGCGGAGGTTTGAGGTAAGAAAAACGTGGGCTAAATTGTACGGCTAAATGTCGTCTTTGAAGGGTGAGCTGGGCAGAAGTTTTCCAATTTTCTTACATGTAAAGGGTATGAAACAGGTAGGGCTGGAAAGACTGGAAAAGCTTTCCTTCGCCTTTCCGCATGGAGATTGTGTGAATAATCCACCGGGGACCTATGAAGTTATTAATTAAGTAAAAGTTGAAATTAGAAATGATAATGAACGATTCCAAAGTTTGTTCACTGCGGAACTGCAGTTACTTCCGGTGGAATGCAATTTTTCATCAAGCATTTCGCGTCCAAATTTTAGGACTTGCAAATGTTAGGTTGCCGTCAATACATACGCAAGTTTCATGGCATATTTTAATCGAAATTTTGTTAGAATCCGTCAAGTTATTTTTCATGGATTCAGGGTACAGAATGGATTCCGCGTATTGCGCAAACTGATGACAGCCCAAGTATGGTAAAAAAAGTATAAGCGACTCCTGACATACGTCTTCAAGTCAAGGAAGAGCATTTTTTCACAGCGACTTTCATCAGATATTTTTAATCGATTCTATGTAACTTCGTTCCAAATTTCTCTGAATTGCAGTTGTTTTTTTCGGTCATTAAGGATTTTAAAGAGCAATATCTAGGATACCCAAGAGTATTTTTAATGCAGATATTTTGTATATGTGTCAAATGAATTTTTTAGTATCGATCAAATTTGCAGGGTGCGCTCGAAAAGTTAGGAAATCTATCCGTGGGCTTCCGAAAGTGCTAAACACCAAGCTTAATAATATTTTCCGGGATCTCTACAAAACCTGTTTATCTTGTGATAAAAAAAAAAAAAAAAAATGATTTAATGTATAGATGAATTACAGTTGATAAAAATTATTAGTTTACGGTGAACCTGATTTATTCTCATGAGTAATTTATTGAATATATTTATTCAAATATAAATATTTTCTCGAACGTCTCTCTATGCAGTTGTTGTTTTTAAAGAATTCATTTAAACTGCCAGAATTTGCCTTATAAGACTGCTTTCTTACTTGTGCTTGCTGTAAGTAAAACATGACACGAAGGGTTATCATTTCCTTTGAATCCGGAGTTCGCTAATCGTAGTGAAATCTTGCAATATCATTCAAAATCTCTTGGATCCCCATTAAAACTTTGAAATCTCAAAGAATCGTCAAAACTACGCGTCAACATCACGGTATATCTATTTAAATCTGTTGAATTTTACATGCAATCTTTTGAAAGTTATTGATTATTTTGCAATTCTTGCGAACTCGCTAACATTGCTTTCTTTGACATATTATAATAGCACGTATGTTTATTGCAATAATGTTAGGGGTTAAAATTTGTGTTTATTTAAAATATGTCGCTTAAGCTATTGTTCGAGTCAAACGAAAATATCCTCGTCATATTGAAATTAATATCTTGGATGAAACGTTTAAAACAGGGAAGAATACGTATATCTTGACAAACGTGAAAAGTATGAAATATTCGGATTAAAAATATTTCTGTACGACTATTCGCAGACGTGATTTATCATTTTAATTAAGGAAAAAATAGTATCCCGTTCTATAGGTCATAATACGTAACGTTCATTTTACTCAACGTACTTTATGAAGCCGTTTGGGAAATAATAAAAAAAAGGTAACTTTCTGTTGAATACCTTGATATCCTGAAGCGATGGGAAAAAGGGGGTAATGCCATTGTATTCAGTGTGACAAAATACGTGTGAAATACATTAAGTTATTTATTTAACATTATCTCGAAAAAAATTTGCAGCGCTGTGTAATCAGTTTCATAGATGTCCTGGTTTCCTGATACTCAATGCTAGGGTGGTACCAAATATACAATTCAGTGAAACAGCTGCAAAGAGATACCATATAGGTAACGAAGGTTTGAAAGTGCGACAGAAAGTTCATATAGTTTCAATAGCATAATTCCCAAAGCGTCCCGGTTTTAAATCATGTCTACAATGAAAAAATCGTAGCGTTTGAACGATTTTAATCGACTAGGGCTGATTTTGATCGTAAACGAATTCTCCACAAATCAACAGAGACATATTTTCTACTTGACTTTTCAATTTATCAAAAAAACATGAATATGAAATCATTTTGAATGATAAATAGTAAAACAATATCTATATAAAAGATACTACACCATTATCAAAAAACTGAAAAAAGCGAAAAAAGTCGAAGAACGTCGTTTTGAGAGCTAAAAATAGTGGGAATAAAATGGTAGAGGTTACAAAAAATAGGAAACTTTTCGCTGAAGATGGTAAATTCTCAGAAATCGCTGAAAATAGAAAAAAAGTCGAAAAGTATCTTTCAGAGGTCTAAATATAGAAGTTCTGTTCTATTATTCTATAATATAATAATAAAATGTGTGAAGACTTAACCGATTTTAACTTCTACATTTAGACCTCTGAAAGATACTTTTCGACTTTTTTGAATTATTACGAACCAATTTGGGGGGTAAGACCATTAAAATTCGATTTTGCCCTTCTTAAGGACAGGTCTAATGTTAATATAAGCAATCAAAATTTCAAAAAAACAGAAAAAAATTTTCAAACATTCCCTAATTTCTTGAGAATATTACAACGCTTTGTGATGAATGGAACCAGAGATATTATTTTCTGATTTAGCCGATGCGATTTTATTTGTACTTTACTGTAATATCTTTCCGGTTCGGCACGAAATTGCCCATCTATATACCCTCTCTGTTTCTTGACTCGTCTTCTATCCATCTACCTTCTTATCTATCTCTCTTCGGGGGTTCTAATTCTTCGGGACATCGAAGTGATCATGCGCCTTCACGTATACTCCATGCATGCCTGTAGCGTCTAAAAGGTCGGTGTAAGGTAGTAGTTCGACCATCCTCTTACGGGACCAACCAATTAAAACTTGGAAGTTACCCAGGAGAAGTTTGCCCTTTGCCGCAGTTAGATAAGAGGGTAACTCATATGAGAACGAAGCGCGCGCCGTGAGTCGGGAGCCTGGTGAACCAGGCCTGAATTTCTTCAGAAAGCTTCCACTCCCTACATACATACTACCTTGTACTCCATGCCGATGATAACGTCCGTGTTTCTGTCTTCCGTCAATTTCTGTCTTGCCTCTTATGTACGCTTTATAGCCCGATTCTCACCGATTCTCACAGGCATAGTAATTTTGGAGCGTGGACTTGGAGGAGCAGCCATCTCTTCCCGGGTGATAAATTCTATCCTTAAAAAAAACTTCAGTCACTCCTTACCGACCGCGTTAAATCTAATTTATTGTGTCTTATGAAAAGCCACGCGACACTGATGTAAAAATATCGCACGATTCTACGTGAAACAAACAATTAATCCTAATACAAACATCCAAAAAGAATTTTATCTCAAGCAAAAATAATGCCAAGAAATGTATTCCTGTAAATGGTTTTTGGATCGCTTTGTTTGGCATTGCGCGCAAAATTGGGCCGACTGTGGCATTTTTGTATCAGTGCTGGGTAGGCTACGATCACAATAAAAATAAGTGAGATTTTACTCAGTCGGTAAAGATTGATTCTAGTATCCGCTCGACTCTCCCTCGCCAGTGCGTTGGAATTTACATCAACTTCATTAAGCCCATAACCCTCGTGCCTGTAATAGACGCGGAGCAAAAGGCTCGTCGTAATCGGGAACGTCTTTGAAGCGCTTTCAATCGTGTTTAGCGTCTTGTGCGTTTGACGTTTCACAATACTGCTAACCCACAGCGTTTCAACTGAAATGTGCCAACCTCTGATGGTATAAGGTATATCTTCTATTAATAAGATTATTTCAACTGCTTAAAGGACTATATGCAACGCGTGTGTTTCAAGAGTTCTTTGATTAGCCCGTATTCTACGCGATGACACGATCCGGATTGCATTTGAATGTGTTTGAGTGATTGTTCCGAAGTGGTTATTTTTCATAGTAGAAAATGCAATAATTAAAAAACTTATTTATTGTAAACTGAATTTATTATTCTTTTGGACCTCAGAACGTCCAGCGAAATTACGATTTTTACGATTTTTCGTGCTCAGCGCGGTGTACGATGTTACTCTAACCTCAAACGCGGTGTTAAGTTCGTGTTCAATAGTTTAACTCGAATGCATAACTAATGATTTATTCCACTATAAAATATATAGTTGGCACTAGGCAAAAGAATGACGCATTCGGTTTTGATATACGTATTCAATATTAAACATTGGCAAAAACTGGTAGTATCAATAAACGTGATGGTACATAAATAAATATGTTCGGTAAAGTAGATCTAGATGGCGTTGTTAGTATTTCATGATCAACCAGCAACACCCATCACGCAAATATAAACGATTTTTTGTCGGTCCTCACGAATGGCACAGAAACCCAATTTCTAAATGCAGCTTTCTATTGTAAGGTAACTATGACATATTATTTTTTGAATGCTTTAGAGGAATGTTGAAAATATCAATGAGTTTCAGAAAATGTGTATGATGTCAATATTTGGAAACTTTAACAGCCCTTGTGACCTGCTGTAATTTGGTATGACATGATTATTTCATACCAGAAGAGTGACTTAGGGGTCACTGACTGAAAAAGAAAAGACAAAAAAAAAAAAAATAGTCAATACGATTCTATTTTAGGATTATCTGAAAATGTTATCAACTAATATATAATATAAAATATGTTTTCAGCCAAAATGCCTATTTCGTGAGAATCATCTATTTGCTAGTTGCACAACCATACCAGATCGCGGAAAGAACACGTTTCATAATTTCACCAATTTTGAGCGTTATTCTTGAGTATTTTCATCTTGTAATTGTCACTCAAATAGCTAGATAAAAATAAAGTGATCTTCTTTTTAAGAAAGTTCCTGGGTGCGATTAGTTTTAGAAAAAACGTGATAGTTTATTTCTTACAAAGGTATACAATTGTGACTATTCGTTGTCCATCGAAACGATTCTGAATTTATTTTATGTATTTCTTTTTTTTTCTGAAGTTAAAGGAAATCGTATTTTTTTTTTTTTTGTTTCTCAATGAAATGACCTCAATTTTCTCAATGAAAATAGGAGTTTGTGATAATAATCAGCCAATTAATTGATGATAGTGTCACGTGCTCATTCTTCTTTTACACTGCTCTAATATCCATTGTTGCTCACCTTGTATATCTGCTATCTGAAAGTCCGTTCATTGTACCTAAACATTATAAATGATCCCTCGCACATCCTATGTGCACCACATTATTTCCAGATCCCCTCTCATTTTCAGAACCTCGTTGCTTTGAGCATTCACTTACGCTTCGCTCCGTTCCCCCCGAGACTCTACTTGTCTACCTTGGAAACTTCTTCTCTACCATTCAAACCGAGCACTTCGTCACTTCTAATACGCATATATACAGTGCCTAAATAAGTAAGTGAGCTAAACTTGAAGGAGCGATAAAGCGTTCGTAAACTAGTATATATTTTTAGGTGGGAAACCCATGGTCGGAAGCGTTGCGTTCAAAAGCTTACAAGGTATTGAAGGTCGCAGGTAAAGAGCCTGAACATTGGATGAAGTTTCAGTGAAAACCGGGAAGAATTTAGTTGCCAGAATTTTTTTACAAGTTTGGTTATCAATATATATCTTCCGACGTTACACAGCTTGCATCCGGTTCAAATCCTTCATTAGTTCCTTTCTTTCCATTCTTTTCTTTAGTTCGTATCTAGAATGAATTCAGTTTAATTTTCGGCATCCTTGAATAATTATTATTAATAAACAAAACAAATGGATTGCAGTTATTTAAATCAAAACCCGATATTTTAGACTCGGCGCAATGTCTCCAATTATGGGTTGCCTATCTTGAATTACTTGTTCAGTCACCCTTATAAGTTTGATGCACTTATTTATAAACATTCTGTACATGGCATATCTCCTGAACCTTTAACTAATCGTTTTGAAAAGCTTGTCGTGAAGATAATTTGGCACAAAAATTTTGAAGCTTTCAAACCAATCCTAATATATTCTCACATCGAATTTCACTGTTGCACAACAAATATTTAGTGGCCATCAAAGGAGAGTGCTGAAAAATAGTAGATTTCTGCCCTCGTCTACGATTAGACGTGCTCGTACTCGTATCACAGAGGTTTTTAGGGTCATTGATTTAAAATCGGAAGCTAAAAAAGTTAAATTCAAAAAGGGCGGATTTAAAATGACCGATGAAATTTGCAAAATTGATGGGATTTGCATGAAATTTGGCTGCCGAGGGTTTTTTTCGTCGCTGACTTCGAATCCGCGATTAAATAATCAAAGTTCAAGGTGGTGAGTCCTCCATTATCCACATGTGGTCCCAGGGTTCGTCGCAGAAATCCTTTCCCAACAACATTTTTATCGCAAAGACGTGCACAACAAACATAAAAAGTAAGAAATAATTAATTCTATCTATACGTATGTTACAACTTGAGAACAACTTGATGGCTCAGCAAACCACATATAGTGCATTCCTCTATAACGCTCCCTTGTATGAGACCAAAGATTTCTTACAATTCCTAGTCGCAGCTGATCCCAATAACCGAAGGTGAATCTGCAATAACTTTCTGTGAGGTGGTTGCGTTAACCAAAAAAAATTGCTTACATGATGATAGCACACGTGAAATATCACCATGGTCCTGATTTGTACGTATGGTGGAAAAAGAGATCGGCTTTAAGGGAGGACATTTCACAAGCAAGTATCGCAAAATACAGCTGTGACGTCATGTGTACTTGGTTCATTTTAAGTAGTCAAATTTGCACATAATATTTCTTTTCTCTGTCATTCTACACTGGCTTATGCAAAGAGGATGGTTCGATGACTTTAAAGAATTCCCGGATGATGCTTTCAATTGATTACCCTGATTAAGCTTTGAAAATTGAGCCAATTTTCATCTATAAATTGCAAGGCAGAAATTCGATCGAAATTTCTCTATATCCATTTTAAACACTCACCGTTGGAATTGTACCTAATTACGGGGATACGCTATTCTGAGGGGTCGTAAAAGGCTTTTTTTCGATTATTTTTTTGTCGACAAGATTACTTATTTGCAATTTCCAGGAAACACAAACTCTTCATCCTAGAATCAGCTCGTAGCCACGTTATTGAATATTCGAAATTTCAGAAACTCAAGAAACAAAATGATAAAAAATCGTAGGATCATTTGTCGGCTATTTCTTTTGAATTATTCGTCGCATAGATTAGATAAGACTTTTTTGAATTAGTCTTATACCATCAACAATGCCTACAGATTCTTTTGTCGTTATTTGGTGTTGCATTTATTTCACGTACCGAAATATGACAGAACGATAATTTTTACAATTGAAATAATATAAAAGTCGTTTTGCAATCTTCACAAAATGATGTTACTGTGCAGATCTGATTTACCAATCGCAACAAAATCTTTTTGACCGTGATACCAAATATTTCCCGGGCAAGTAATGAAACATTTTAGTTCCCTATGAAAAACAATATAAATAATTCTTGTGGTTGCGTCGACGCAAAGTTTGGTGGGTCGTATATTAACTCAAAATTTTATTCACGGTAGTACAATTTTGAGTGTAGAAAACGAATAATTTTTGTATTCTTTACATGCATTTGAGGATACATCAAAATCCACCATGCAGTTACTTGTGGGCTACGATACTTCGGGGCAACTGTTTGTACTAATTCACCTACTGTACCTACGCCCACCTATTACATCTAGCCCTCAATATTCCGGCACCAAAATCCACTTTCAGGGTCGAGAGGTCTCTGGGGTGCCACCTAATCCTTGCCGGTGGCTTCCGTTAACACCACTAAAGGGCTTGACGCAGAACAGCCACACCGGTACATATAATATATATGTATATATATATAGTCGTGCATAGAAGTTTAGCCACGTATTCAGTGGGGCACGCGAAGCCGATAACTGCCTAACCACCCCTCCTCCGATTCTTAGAAAATTATCCCATTCCCGAATTCTTGGTTCATACTCCGCAGTTAATGAGAATTATCGTAAGTAACAAGCGACTGATGCACGAAGGGTAAGAATTATTATTTGAGTCAAGTGGTATTCGTTTGATTCAACTAACTGCTAACGTCAAATGCAGCGAACACAATACTTACTTAATTCAACAAAATACTTTTCTAGGGTAAAATACTTGTGACGACTTGAATCAAGGCTTTGAATCATCATGCTGACTATCGATTTATTCAAGATAACACGGTGCGAGTTCCTTGCGATAATGCGAATTTAGTGTCAAGAAAATGTGTGATTGAAATGACTAAAAATTTGATTTAATACACCTCAGTCGTTTTGTTTCAAGGACATGAAGTTCTTGTATCGAAACAAATTAAGCTTGTTCTGATTCGTGTTTTGTTGAGCCAAGAGTTCAATGGCTGATGAAGTGAAATTTATTTATTACCTACCTGGACGAAGCTAGGTACATGATGCAAAAAGCTGACTATTTACTATTTGGAGTATAAATTTTTCATACAAGTTGTGTATCACGAATCTGAACTCAAGATTTGGAAATTTAAAATGACATATGCAATATGGTAGATGACAATGCGTGACGTTTGTTTGGTGGGCCAAGATTCTCGTCACAAAGTTAGTTTCATAGATGCATAGAGTTGAGTTAACGAAAAAGAATATTATCATAATTAAAATAAATAAAATTCATAATTAAAGATTAGGTAAGAAAATTATGCCCTTATTTTAAGTCATATTTCGATTTCGACAATTATCTTATCCGTTTATTTAAGAGGATATCAATGAGCACGTCAAATGAATGGACACTAATGCTCAATTTTCACAATCTTGACTGTATAACAGAATAAGGGATGGACACTAGGGTGGTCCTTAAAAAAGTCATTTTTTGATTTTCACCGGCAGAATCCCCAAATCAGTTCCGAATAATTCAACAATAATTTTACAATTTTTTTAGATTCTTATCTCATTTCTAGCTCGTACCCGTAAGAGGGTGGATTTCACCATTTAACCCTTTCAGCAGTACATTAAACCCACTGAACGAATTTCGATAGAATTTCGTATACGAGGGTCACTTGAGTCACTGATCACGAATCTGAACTCGAAATTTCTAAATTCAAAATGGCGGATCCAATATCGTGAGCCAAAATCCTAAAAGTTATTGGATTTTGATAAAACTCGGTGCTCGAGGGTTTTCGGGGTGGCTGATTACGAATCTGAACTAGAAATTACGAAATTTAAAACGGTGGATCCTATACGGTAACTTCAAGTGACTTTTGGGATTTTGCTCTACCGTATTAGATCCGCCATTTTGAATTTTCTAATTTCGATTTCAGATTCGTAATCAGCGACCTCAAAAGTCCATGGCTACCGAATTTCACCAAAATCTAGTAACTTTCTGAATTATAGTCCACCATATTGGATCCGCCATTTTGAATTTTCAAATTTTGCGTCCAGATTCGCAGTCAGCGACCCAAGATACCCCCTTATACTATATATGATCGAAATCCGTTCGTCAAATTCAATGCACCCCTGAAGGGGTTAAATGGGAAAATTCACCTTCTTACGTGCACGGGTTAGAGTTGAGATGAAAATCTGAAAAATTTAGGGAATTATTTGTGAATTATTTGAAGTCGGTTTAGAGAGTGAGCTGGTCAAAATTCAAAAATTACTTTATTGAGGACCACCTAACGAACGCATATAAAACGTCGATGCATTCATTGACGACTCATTCTTATAGCTGTTGAACTACACCACTTGGCTTAGACGTGTTCAGATGCTTTCGGTGTGTTAACGTCGTTCTGAGTTTAAAGTTGGTCGACTACTTGCAGACTTCGTTTCTAATGACTGAACAAAAGAAAACATCCTTTGGTACGATACTACGAGTATTTGTTATGGCGACTCGTTGTCAGTGTCCCGGCATCTTTCCGCGGAGTGGTTCGTCTTGTTTGTCAAAATCGGATATCACCGTATTTCGGCAACTTGACTTTTGCTGCACTAAGAAGAAAAAGTTATCGAATCAAACAGCTAATTTATAAGACTTCCAGTTCATTTGATGTGAACAGTTTCTCACTCATACCAACCATTTTTTAGTTGAAGCAAAAATATTGATGCATTAATTTGAATGCTACATGTTTTCAAGTTTAATGTATTTCAAACAAGTACGTATTCACTTCATAGGATTAAACTAGAACTTTAGGAATCACAACTTGGCTTGAATCAACTAAGCTCATTTAATTCGTGTAGTGCTTAAACCGCCGAACCCGTCGGTTCAAAAGTAGCGAGAGATTAGAAACAATAATGCCACGCTTGCTGAAATATTAATGTTACCGCCAGATAGTACATTAGGCTGTTTTTCCACCATAATCAATGATGAATTTAATCAAGAAAATGTGTTATACGTTGGAACAAGGATTTGTTTCACAAGGTAGATTTCAATATTCATTTAAGAAAATTATTTGTTTCATTACATTGTATAGTCACTTCAAAACAAAAAAATTTCATCGAAGCAAATGTGGGTATCTGAATGGAACCAAGCAAGAGTTCTTGAGTTGCTAAATGTACCACATTTAATTCAAGTAATTGACTAATACAATGAAATATAACTTTTCTCGGTTTTAAACAATCGCGTGTAGTTCAAAATTTCAAACATACAATTGAAATTGATTGCAAGAACTCTCGACACCATTCTAAGTATACGCGCTTACAATAAATAAAGCATAGTTTGTACGAAATGAATATTATTTTATTGAAATAAAATTTTTTTTGACTCGATAATATTCCGATTATTTGATGTGCATGTTTCGTGTTTTTTAACGAAATAATAATTCATTCGGAGTGGTTGCAATTTCAACCATAGATGGCAGGCTTTCCCGCTTGAAAGGTAACTTCAAAAATGCTTATATTCCCGAACACTTCGCATTGCGTAAATCTAGTACGATAAAAAATATGCCATTGGACCTTAAAAATATTATTCGAGTGATCGAACAATTTGATCAACACGAAGCATGGAGCACTTGGAAAAGAATATCAAAGCAGAAGAGCAACTCAGTGAGTTGTGTCGTTCAATCGCCGTTTAATTAATTTAAATTATTTTGTATTGGTTGTAAGTACGGAATTTTTTTACTGGAAGCCAAATAAATTTTCGCTTTGAATAAAATGTTCTCTCAGTGCTGTACAAACGCATGGATTATTTCGATTAATTAATATTCGTTAAATCCGATGATTTTTTTTTTCTCAGTGCGTAAATGACTTTAGATATTCTATTCGATTGGCCCCTCGGGCTTTCGGTATTACAGGACCAGGCATTACTCGATTTCTCATTCGTACGTGTCATTCTACGTACCGTGTTGCAAATGCAAGAAGTTATTCGGTAGATTTGGAAAACTGTAGTAATCAGTCGAGAACGTTTAGATAAATAAACGAGCCCCCATAACTGCCTACGGAAGTTAAACTTTTATAAAAGGTCCCACGGGTTTCAAATCAGAAAATTTTATACCTAGCGTCAGGTACGCAGTTTCTTACAAGTTGCGATTATTCGTTGGGGAGAATAAGGGTGGTGTTTAAATTTGTAACGAGGCTCTCGCGTCGTGAACAGGGCATTTTTTTACCAAGGGGTTCGAATTGTTCACTCTACGACGACGGTAGTTATGTATACATATGGGGGATTCCACGTGCAATCGTACCAACCAAAACCCTAACCCTTTTAGAAGTAGTGCAAGCTTTGTGAAATTTTTTTTTTCTGTTCATTCTAGAACGTATGATTTTTTGTAGACTTTTATTTGGCAAAGATTCAATGTTAACAGCCGATAAAATACGAACCTATAATATGCAAAGATCGATAATTTCGAAGTTTCGATAAAGTCTACCTATGTGTGATATGATATACTGGGTGAGAAAAAAGTATGGGAATCGCTAGAAATCTCGCGGGTTTTGGTGAAAAAATAAACTACCGAAGTTAAATCTTTAACAAGCGATTCAATTGTGACCTTTGATACGACCTTGAACGTCATCTCCAAGGTCGTTTTGAAATCAACTTTGATTTTTAAAATGGGTATCCTCATCTTTGGTGCAAGAATCGTCGAGAGCGGGAACTTTTACTTTCAAATATGTGTTAAAGTCTAGGATCAACGTGACTTCTAAGGCTGAAACAAAGGTCAAAAGTATGCTTGGTAACAATAACGTGGTTTTCTAAATTCGAAATTTTCAAGGTTTTCGGGGTTGTCAGCGTCCAAGTCGACTTACGTCACATCAAAAATAAGAAAACACAAGTGCAAGAAAAATTATTCATCATTTTTGATCTTCTTCTGTCATTTAAAATATTTAGGACAACTTGACCCACCTCAGCGTACGTTGTCACATTTCGAAACTTTTTGTGAAAATTCAAAAAAAAAAACACTTCATTCAGATTTGCTTTGGAAGAACCATGAATTTTCTCTAGGATCGCAAAGGATGCGTTTACAATTCCCCGTATCGAAATTGAAAAAAAATTTTGTTAAAAAAAAAAAAAATGGGTGCGTGTACTTATGTACGCGCGTGAGAAGTTATACTTCTTTGGCATCATTAAAAAACAATAAAACAAATAACGAATGTCTTACATTATATTTAAATGATCTATTAAATTTTTGTCACGAACTTTTTATTAAATGTTCTATTAAATTTATTTCTTTATTTTGTAAATATTAAAAAACCGATAATAAATATTCAACATTGATAATTTAATAATATTTAGTATTAATTATATTTAATAATGATATTTTAATTTATATCAATAAATAATACATACGGATAACTAACCTCAATTATATTAGAGCACTTGAAAAAGTATTTTAGCACAATTTTTTCACTAATATTCACAAATTTTTCGAGACTTAATGAATTCGGTTGAGTGGGCAACTTCATCCTGTTAATTTTGTGTTACAGTGATGCGCGCGCATCTTGAAATTGAATTCGGTTGAGTGGGCAACTTCATCCTGTTAATTTTGTGTTACAATTTTGTGTTACAGTGATGCTCGCGCATCTTGAAATTTCACTCTCATCAGTTTTTCATAACGCGCCTAAAGAAGTATAACTTCAAAAATTCTAAAAATCAGAGAGTAACTGTGAGAAAACAGCTAGCATCGGTCTCCCATACACGTGGAATGCCTCATATGCGGCACGATTGTAAAACAAGGGTGCGACGTCGCGGGTTATGAAAAATTGAAAAGTGAGGCGGAGCTCGTCGCCAGTCTTATTCGAGGGCGCAGGTGGGAATTGGGGAAAGCAAGGTCGGCGCCGAGGAGTAATTGTCACGTCAAAGAGTCAGTCTCGTCGGCCACCCTTTGGTTGCGATGGTTACGACGACGATGGAAAAGTCTCCTTTTTAGAGTAATGTATTATCGCCGAGGTGTCCTGGTCCCGTGGGACGCGGGCTCTAGTCGTCAGCCGATAATCGCACGATACCATTACTCCCCGAATCAATTTTCACGAGTTCTCCAATCGCCTCGTTCCTCTCCTCTCCGAACAAATCTCTTATTACTCGATTTTTCGACCGATTTCACATCTCGCCCGACGTAGACACGTCTTTGAATGACGTCTGTTGCAATTTGCCATAAAACAAGTCGTCGAACGTTTGCTGTGAATCTTTGCTGACTTATGGATTTCTCAGAAAATCTTGTATGCTCAGAAATATATTTGTATGACAAATGCATTTCCTTTCATCCCAAACACATGAGCACGTATTCTTTGATTGGAATGTATATAATTCGTCATAAGATTAGAGAAATTTCTCAAAAGCATCCCGTCGATTTTCAGTAAAAGTGTTGAACAAAAGTTCGAACGTAAATTAGATATGATTGAAAAAAATATACAGCTGATGCTCTTATATATTCAGATATTTTTCACAAACTTTTTCGAGACATTCGGAACGTTATCTTTATTAACGCCGGTAAAATATTTTTATTCTTACAAAATCACCGAACCACTGATGCGATGGTGCTTAAATTGTTACGGTTTGAAATATGAACTGTACACGTGCATACACCTCGATATGTCAAGCTGTTTATTCGGAGTTGTCAAAAGAACGGACTGCCGTGGAACGTCGCGGCAATGCGACAAAAATGATGTTCGCATCTGTCGATAACAGATGTTCAGAGATTCCGAACCTCTTTAAAAAATTGTCGATCACCGCGGTGATTGCATTTCGAGACAAGTCAATCCTGCGGGCATTGTCACGAATATGACATGAATGAAAAATGCTGTTGGTTATTGGTTGGTTGGTTATTCACGACAACATGAAGTTTGGAAAAATACGGTAAGTACAACATAATTTCCATCGACCCATCGGGATGTAGGTATGGGTGCATACATGTATTCGATATCGTAGACTGTAAATAGTAAGTGGTCTAGAAAATAGGAAATCGTAAAAGAAGTTCCATGTGATGAACGTTAAAGTCAATAAGATGATCAACTTAGTTCTTGACCTCTATGTGTTGGATATGAAGGTCATAATAATAACATAGAAAAACTTGTTGACGTTTTGGCCCGTGGTGAGGGTCCTCCGCAAAACGAAATGTATAATTGGATCTGTTCGATCAATACGCGAAATAAAATTACAATCTTGAAGAAAATGCAAATAACAGTTACATTACAAGCATTATGTATAGGAAACGTAATAAAAATAAATATAAAAAATAAGGTAAACAAAAATTTAACATGAGTATAATTACCTCGAGTGCAGCGTGTCGAGTCATGTGCACTTATTGTATTTGTATAACTTACAGTTTAAATGTTTGAACGAAAAAAAGGTTATTCACAATCGAGTTAAATAAAAGTAAAAATGACATGAAGATGAATGGAATTTAAATATTATGAAAAGATTATTTTGGCTGCTAAGGCCATTTTTGTTAAATAAATGGCTATGCGTAAAACCCAAATCAATAAATTAAAGCTCAGGGTGGTTTTTAGATGGGCATATCCGGTTAAGCATATGAAAAATGCTTGCGCTCCGATTTTATTCTCACTTAAATATATCGCGTGCTTATTAAACATCAGTGAGTTCTCATCGTCGGTAAATTGTTGGTTGGAAATACTAATTTGTTTAAGAGATATCGTCGAAATAAAAAGAATCTAAAACTACTAGACTGATATTTTCTACCCAATTTGAGACCCAACCAAGTAGTACAACTACGAAAAGAACTCAGACCACTTTGAGCGGAAAAAGCTTACTCGAATTACAATTGATCAAGACTATTTGGCTGCATCTGAACTACAACCCCGAAATATTAGTGATTAATTCGATCAGTCAGGAGTTAGAATTTGGAGTTATGATATTTACTCATCGATCCGACGATAATGTCGAAATTGGCATACTTAATTTGGAAAACTCTTACGTAAATTTATTTACGAATTTTACTTGAGGTATGCTAGCGATTACAATGAATTTTGGATCTTTGATTCTCATTCTAGAGATAATTTTGTAAATTCGTGTTGTGGCGGAGACGTTTGTTTTTCATTCGTTGAATCTATACGATTATTGTACTCATGTATTATCAAATAACAGTATTCCTGCAAGAAATCGACATGTCGGTGATCTATGCGATTTAACGCCGATGGGTGTAACTATAAATAAGGACAGAAATCATCGTATTCAATCAACAAAAACAGGTCGAATAACCTTGAAACCGGTGCTTAACAAGAGTTTAAAAAATAAATTCATCAGAAGATACTACTATGAGTTCAAATATAAATAGAAGAAGTAAGCAATATAAATGAAAAAAGTAAGCAACCGGTACAGAAGAAATGCCATTTACTGAAAATGGAAGAAAAAAGGATCTCAACAGAGATATCGTCAAAAAGTAAAAGCAAAGACTGTTGTTGTAGAAAAGAATTATAGAGGTGTAAAGTTTGCAGAAAACGTGATAAATGTTGAATCGGATAGTGTTAAGCTTGTTTCACACAAAGCGGAAGCGCCAAAATTCCGATTTTTTTTCTTGACGAAACTTAAGGTAAGGAAATCAAACTTTGAAGAAACATTAAAGTTTCAAATGATCCAAAACCTGGCGCTAAGAGTTCCGAAAGTGCCAAGTTTGAAGAGGGCTAAATTCCTAATGGACGGAATGCCAGAAGGGCGCAACTCCTACAAGTCACAGTTCCGAAAGTGTGAAAGTAATAAATGAAAAATTTTGAAACATCGAAATTCTTAATGATCGACGATTTTCAGTTCTGTGAATTTCTGGCTTGGTGAATTTTCACCACTTTGATCCTTCTTTTATTTTGGATTTTCGATACTCTCACGTTTGGAATCCTGGTCGTTCTGACTTTTGGTTTTTCTGATTTTTTGAGTATATTTCAACTTTCAGAATTTTACTCTATGGAAACTTTATTTTTCGGAACTTTGCTCTGTTGTAACTTGAATCTTCGGAGTTTCCGACCATTTGAAACTTCGTTGTTTCCTAAAATTTTGATTTCTTTACTTCAAGTTTCTCCATCAAATAATTCGGAATTAGGCGCTTTCGGAACTATTCAAATTCGGACCTTCGACCTCACCCCAAGAATTTAAGCTGTCGAAACAAAAGTTTTTACCGCAATAGCGCATATTTTATAAGTACAGCCAAGTGGGCTGCTCAATTTAGCAAACCTGTTAATTAAATTACAATATTCTAGCGGTGGCTATAGATTTTTCTTACTGAATTTATACATAAATTCAATTAGTACAAATACGATTTCAGTTCTTTATGAGTTATTGTAGCGCGCACCGTTTGCCGGCTGCAAAGTGTAAATATGACACGTCTTAACAGTCCAGAAGTAGGGGTTTGCTGATCGTAGATGCTCGATTTATACGTTGCCGTATTCTTATAAAAAGTAGTCAAACCCGTATCAAAAACATTTCAGATGTAAAAAATGCCAGGAATTACCGAAATAACCTAAGCATAGAAAACCTGCTCCTAATTTTTTGTCGTGAAATCAGAAAAAATGTTGAACAAGAACCACGTACCTACACGATGGACGCATTTCGTTTATGTACATATGCTTTCCCCTCACCCCCATTGTCATTAAGAATATTTTACCAACGATAACGATATTATTGTCTGTGAATCCAGTGATTGTCCAAACGGGATTCACTCTGGTATAATAATATCAGTATCTTATGAAATACAGATAAGATTCGTCTGCTTGGTGGCTTTTTCGACACTTCAAATGTTTTTATGCAAATGGCATGACACTCGCAGCTCAGATATTGTGATGAGATGGTTTTTTTTTAAACATTTTCTCATAAGACACCTCCGTACAGTTCGTGTGCAATACGTGATGTAGCTTTGGTATAGTCAAGGAATTTTTTCGAACCGAATATATTTCCAAGAGAATATACAGGAGCGTAGATTCATTATGTCCCGAGGTTTCGACTCGTATGGAGATGTCCATACACATCAGCCTCAAATATTGGATTCGATTTTACCGGAATTCCAGTGTTCGGGTATACGTTTCTCTGATATGTTTCTTATTGGTAACGGGAAAAACTGTACGTATGAGAGGAGATTCTGTCACTGGGCGATGTGGTCGTGCAAATCGATCACTCTTGTCAATCTCTTTATGTTCATGGATGTGAAAAGTGTATTAAAGTCTAAAGTTGGAAGGGCCCAGCTCAAGCTAATTGTCATGAATTTGAAGGAAAAAAAGTGTACGTTGATGTGTTGATACAGATAAAACGAAACGCCACGAATGTTTGATAATTATGAGAAACCCCGATTGTAAACAACAATACAGATTGTTACAGACATTGCAGAATTCGTGTAATTTTATCATCTCGAATCTCGGTGAAAAATAACTCGTCGTGGTTGTCAATGAATCTTCTTTGATCACCAAAGATTGATTGTAGATAACAGTAACGTGTTCCCTTAAAAATCATAAGTTATATTTTAATATAACTTAATATAAGTTACTATTTTATCGAAAGTATACAAACTTCTTCTATTCTATTAGAAAAAGTTTTTTACAACTCTGACTTTCTCAACAAATATTTAAACAAGAATAACAATGAAAATATCCTGTCAGTCAATATTAGAAACTTTAACGCGAATTATGAAAAATTAGTTGTTCTGCTAACATCATCTATTATCGTTTGATCTGAAAGTTGGTAACTTGAATACTGAAATTTATTTTCCCTAGATGGGTATACAATGTACTACAACCTCAGTGAAGTTAATAAATAAAATGGTGTCGTTATTGATAACACAAATAATATATCTGAGACTAAGAAAATAATCGTATTTGGTAAATTGAAAGTTTTAAGGTCATGAATTAAATTTGAAGGTAGCAAAATTTTTGAATTGTCATCAATTTACAGATGTCGTGATTTTCCTAGAACTGACTTCGTTTATAGTTCAAAAAAATTCTCGATATTGAAAAATAAATGCCACAAATAACTTGATCTTGGGCAACTTTAACGTCGATACTCTCGAAACTCATTTCATTAGTCAGGAACGTTTGAATAACTTGTTAGAATCTGGTTTTTATCCAGAATTCAAAGGCATAACGAGACCATCTGACAATAATCATGGAGGCACATGCATTGATAATATTTTTATTAAAAACAGCTCAATTATACTAAATACATTTAACCTAACTTATACTTGAACTGATCACTATCCTTTTTTTTATATCACTAAGAAAATTTAGAAGTAAAAACCTTAAGGTATCTTTTTATGCTGTTAATTTTTACTGTTTAATTTATGCTATTGACAATAATAAAAAAAAAAAAGGAAAAACGAAATGGCTTCCAGAAACAAATGGATAACAAAAGCTATTTTGACATCTAGTCATAAGAAAGAATTACTACGGAATACATGGAATCTTAATCCAAGTTGTGAATATTTAGGAAGTGAATACAAATTATATGCACAGATTTTGAACAAAGTGATTAGTAAGGCCAAGATAATTTATGATAGAAATGAGATTCTCAAAAATAGCGACAATCGTAGAGAATGATGGTACAAAATAAATGGTTTGCTTGGTAGAAACACTATAAAAGAGGATAAAATTTATTACATTGTTGATATGAATAATAATGTTAAAAATAATGTTAAAATCGGTAAATCTGTCGATATTGCCAACGCTATGAAAACCAATTACAACAGTATTGTGTTTTAAGTAATAAAATCCAACAACACCCCAATTCTAATTTGGAACTGGCATCTGTTAATAATAAATCGATTCTTATTAACCCTATAAATCACCTTGAAGTCGCTGAAATCATTTAAAAAAAAGAAGATTAAAAATGGTGGTATTCATGGCATAAATATCAAAACCCTCAAAACACCATCGAATTTTCTAATTATACCGCTGGTGTATATAATAAACATGAGCATTACTCAAGCTGCCTGGCCCGATGCTCTAAAATGTGCCGAAATCATGCCTATCTTCAAAAATGGCGATAAACATTTTGCTTCTAATTATAGGCCTATATCTTTAATATCCAATCTAGCAAAAAGTTTTGAACGAATTATCTTTAATAGAATATCCAAATTCTGTGTCAAATGTTAAATATTGTTACCTAAACTATTAGGTCTCATAAAAAAACAGAGGTCTAATTGTAGATAAAATTGGTAAAAGTGAAGCCATTTCAATAACCTTTTTAGATCCTGCGAAAGCATTTGATACAGCGGATCGTAAAATCTTACTGGTGAAACTTGATAGGTATGGCATCACAGGAATTACACACAAACTCTTAGTAAGCTACCTAAGCAAAAGAAAGCAAAGAGTAAAATTGCCATATATAGGCTCCTAAATAGACTGATAAGAATTGTTAGCAAAAATAACTTTGTCCTAAATAATAATCCTCTAAATTTGGAACAGTCATTCACCTTCAACTCAGTTCTGTACCACTATGATTTACTAATAGACAAATTTCAAACTTCTTCCGGGATTACTAGATTTAAGAGTATACTAATTCCTGAACGTAAAAAATCAATTGCTATAAAGTGCAGCTGTCTAACAGCTGTTAGAACATCCAACAGCTTACCTAATGAACTCAAAACGTTAAATAAGTCTAAGAGGAAAAGCTGATTAAATTTATGGATCGCATCTAATAATTGATTTTTTAAATTTTATATTTTTTAAAAACCGGAGACGTAGAATTCGCTAATCTTTTCGGAGTTTTAAGAAAGCCATGGATAGCGAGTCGAAGTTGGTTGTGGTCGAGGTCAATGTACTGTGAAATCTGTTGACCATATCACATACAAATGGAATGCATGCTTAAGCTTGTTTGTGTGCTGCGAATTTTGGAACTAGATCGTTGACTGCCTCCAATTCATTGACAAAGAAAGTATCAGGCCTCCAGATCATGGATTCTGTTGAAATTTATAGAGGTATTTCTTTAGCCCAAAATATGCAAAACTCCTGATAAGTAGTTTCATCTGATCGGCCTCTCTTCGTTCAACTTACAATAAATTAGGTCATAAAAATTCGTATTTATTTCGATACTGATCTGAAATGACACATTCATTCACACTAAAATCTGTGAGATCCTATTGATATCGAACTTTCAGAGGACAATAAAAGATTCATATGTATATAAGGTAAAAATACACCACAGGTTTAATTTGCCAGGTTATTTTAGTCATCAAACTGCTATAATCAACTTTAACTGCAGTGAAGAGTGGTCCATTCTTCGACGGTTTAGGTTTTCTGTGCGATTGAACAGTTTGTAGAAAATTTTATCAGTTTGACAATTATGCGGCTTCAAAAAGTGAGCTCATTGCAGTTTACACACAATATTCCCTTAAAACAAAACTAATATACAAATACATACATCTGTAATTCGAAATGGAGTCGATATGATCGTTGGACTACTGAACCGCTTCGTTTCCACGCACCTGTGAAACACACGCCCGATAATAAAATCTTCTATTAACCGTTCGATCATACTTCGGGTTTACTACTGGCCGAGCATAAAGTCGAGGGCCAAACGGCCCAGGTATGTATAAGCACACTCCCTTGCCTCTTGTTCGTGTGGTTTGTAGGGTGTGAACAGAAATATGCCACATTCCTCCTCCAGTCCAATATTTCGTATCGGCTTGGTCGGAAATTTAAACCCCTTAAACTTGTGAGTTTATGCATCCTTGCGGTCGTTGTTCATGCCCGGGCAGCTTGGACTTCATTACGACACGGATTTGCGATAAGAACCCTACCTCAGAATATTCCGAATATTCCCTTGGGTACGCATTACGCGATTAACTAGAGTTTTGAACCGCTGGTATTGCTCTGTGCAAAGAACAAGACCGAACACCATCTTACATACAGGTCTAAGCTTCACGGTTTGAAGACATATTGGCTGGTAGTTCACTAGACGCCGCTAGGGTCGTTGCGATCATTACACTTTTGGTGGGGGGTGGGGGGTCACGTTTAAGCCATGGGGCGAATGGAGACAAATTTCCCTCGTATTCGCTAACAGAAAGTGGTCCCAGTTTTCGGAAAAAAGGTGGCGCTGTTGGCAGAGTGGAAACGCTATTTCCGAACTAGCGGGTACATTTGAATTGATTTAATTTTCGAAAGGTAGTATAGAACGCAACTGGTATATAATACGCAATTTTATTACGTATAAGCTTGTAATGTAACAAATATACCGACTTTTGTTTTATCCATTTTTCCGATGATGGTAAAAAGAAAAGTTACTCACTAACTGCTTGTTACCGGTGTCAACCTAAATTAGGAGCTAGCTTCAATGTGGATCTACCTTTTTTTGTGACGCTCCGTCGGCTGTGGCTCAAAAGAGTCAGTGAAAATAAATTTGCGTTGATTGGAAAAATTAAATTAATTTACTATCGATGCATAAAAATATACTTGTGTAAAATATACTCGTGAAAAAGGTATATCTTATTCAAATTCGCAATATATTTTACCTTGTACTAATATGCTAGGTGAGTCTAGACTGCTTTCCTAACAGTCTAGCTTTATCATTTTTACTGCCAAAAAGTTTCATTTATTTACACTTCATATCGCATTATCCAACTACGATTCAACCTTCTTTAGTGCGATTATGTCGCCTCGAGATAGGTACAGAACGCGTAAGTGCGATGTCTATAGCCAACTGAAAGTAAGCGGTTTCGCACACTGTTAACAGTGACACCAATATTCTGGTGTCGTTGTTATTTCTACAGGTTTGTCTTCTTGAACTCCATGTTTAAGGGGTTAGGGTCAATTAGCAACTTCAAAATTCGATTCTTTTTTATTTCAAATTTCGAAAGTACAATATCTTGAAAGTATTTTCTGTAAATTTCACAAAGATTCGACCGTAATGTATGGTGATATACGATTTCAAGCGAGGCGGTTTCGAGTAAGTATAAAAGCGGCAGACGGCGCTCGACGCCGAAAGGTATTACAAGGGTCTTTCGGCCTACCTAGGGTGAATCTATTGTTAAATACTGAGATATATATCCTGGAATCGATGACACATTGTAAGTACAAGAGAAATTTTTTTATCTGCATGTAAAATCCACTTACAACTTTGAACGCAGTTTTCTCAAAACAACATTTTTGAGGCGGTGTTCAAGTTATCTCGAGAACTGTTTATCCAATTGCTTTCAAAATTTCTATCACTTATTTGAGATACAATAATCTCACGAGTGAACGAAGGAGTCCTTAATACGGTGAGTATTTTTTTAAACCGATACATGAGCGACTCTTTTTAGCGAAAAAACATAGATCTTTTTTTTTTGCACATACGCTGTTTTGTAAAAAATCAAAATTATTCCCAGTTATTCGGTCACCCGGAAGCTAGTGCTGTTAACTAATAATTCGATAAAAAAAATTTATTACAGATGATCTAGTCTTGAGTACCTGTGAACACGGCAAAACGCTTTTTTTTCGACATCTCGGAGATCGCTTACAACTCGGTGGAAAATCAATATTTTGTCTTTGAAAAATTATTGGAACTTCTTCGAACATGTGTTATCTTATTTAAAACATACTGGTATGACAATAAAGAAACCAGTCGTACAAAAATTTATAAGGAAGGCAATTTTTTTCGCCTCCTAATAGACCCTAACCCCTTAAGACCGTGGTTCAGAAAAGGACGGCACTAGTCAGCCATGTTTCCATAGCGACTAGAGTACAGGAGTCCGATCTCTATTGGGGAGCATACGAAAAAATCGTCCTCGATAATTTGTCGTTTAGTAGTTTTAGATTTCATCGAAAGCAGCGCTGTCATCGTAAAGTTCCGAAGTGAAGTTGGTAAGAATTGACTATATATATATATATATATATATATGTATATAAACATCGATCGAGACCGAAATGAAATTGCCCCTCACCTGAAAGGGAATATCGCTAAGCACGCGTGCTTGTGTTAATTATTGTGGAAAAAGTGTTCATTATCGTAACTATATTAAGGTAGGAAATTAAATTGATCGCATATCACTTAGCAAAGATAGCAAAAATACAATACTTTTTAATTGAGTATCTTATTAAAAAAATAAGTAGAGGTTGAGGATCAACATAACCTCACAAACTTATGATTAATTTGTGGCGAAGATGGCTTCATGAAAGAAAAAACGGATATTGTGACCTCTGTGAAATTGTTGCATGTAGACAGCCTCAATATTCATTTTTTTATTTAATAGAGTTGTTTGGGAGAAAGATCACTTGAAAATTAAAAGTGCCTCATTCTTAGTCTCGTGTGTGTTTTTATCCGTCTTGTTCTAGTCTCCCCACCACGCGTCGGATCTTTGCGATATCAGCGCCGTTCAGCGTCAGCCAGCGCAAGCCTTATTGTACGGATGTTTGATGCCGGATCAAATGTACACTTGGAGACAATAAATCTGAGACGGCTGATTTTCTATACTAGACAGTTATGTTGGCAACATAGAGAAACCTACAACGCCATAGTCGGCAGAGCGCGAAATAAATTCAATCTCAATAAACATAACGTAACCCATGACCGTCGAATCTAACCTTAGAATACCGCGAGGATAATGACTTGTTGGATTGACGCGTATTCTAAGGTTAGATTCGACGGTCGTGGGTTATGTTATGTTTATTGAGATTGAGTTTGTTTAGCGGTTGGCTGACTGTGGCGCTGTAGAGTTCTCTGTGTTACCAACATAACTGTCTGGTGTAAAAAATTAGCAGTCTCAGATTCATTGTCCCCAAGTGTACGAAGATCGGACTCTTGTACTCTGGTCTGCATGCATGTTTCTATTCGTCAGTATTGAGGTTATGTATAGCATAGTAATAGAACCGCAACGACACCTAGTGGCTCCGTTAGAACTGAAATTTGCTCTTGCTAAACGACGCACATAATCGTGGCTTCCAGCATTGCAGTTCCCAGAGCTGTATCTAAGACCGTGGTGCCGAATAGACGCTCTCGTTCCGCAGTACACGTTACATATCCTTGACCAAGCTCTGGGCTTTGTGCAGCTGCTGTTGCCCGTTATCTGCGCTCCGATGGTTGAAGTAATGACCATTATGGAGTACTGCAACAATGGTTTCAGATTCACCTCTGTACACGGAGCGTTGGAAACCATGTTAATTTGGTCATGATACTCAATATTTTAAATTTTATTTTTCCGTTAGTGTATTATTGGGCTTTACAAATAATGTGATCTGCACTGTTTTACAGTTCTTAGAACTTGGTAGTCGTAAAATTGTCAAGATTACTTTTAGCTATAATCGACTTTTACAAAATTTACACAGTCTGTTCTTTCTAAATTGAAAAACAAAAATGTCGAATCTGTAACTCGATAGAGAAAATGGTTGTGCCTCGAGTCTGGAAGGTACGAGCATATCAGTTATAAATAAATGCAGAAATTCGATTGAAACCGAAAAACAGATTTTAATTCAGGATAATATTTTTCTGCTATTTTGTCGATCTCAAAAAATACTTACGCTGTGTAAGTTTTATTAAAATCGATTATGACTAACAATGATTTTCGTCAATCGTGCGGTTACTGGGAAGCTTATTTTCGTATAAACCCACTTGAATATCATGTTTTTGACGCCCTATAATATGCTATCTAACAGATGAATAAAATTAAAAATTGTGAAGGTCATCGATGGGTCGTAATTACTGACATCGCTCCATGTGAAATTGTCATGATTCTAAGGGAATCCATTTCGTTGTTTGTTAAGTCTGACAATGAGTTGGTTTCTTGTTAGAATTTTTCTTTCATTATTCCATTCCATTTCAATTTCATTAGTTCCCGTGACATAATATATAGCCTCTCTCTAAATTGTTTTCATAACAAAACTATGTTACAGTAGAATCGTAAAGCTGAAGACCACGGAAGAAGTTACGGAGAGGCTACATGATCCGGAATAGCGTCATGAGTCTTTGGTAGAATAAACTATTTATAGGTTATGTTGCCGTTTAAGTATGTCATTCCATTAATCCATATTAAAACTAGATAACTTTCCGTTTCTCTGCCTTCAGAGAAAAAAGCAAGTTATTGTCATCATCCCGAAAATCAAAAGTTGAGATTGAAAATCTATCAGATCAATTTAACATCTGGATACAAAATTGTGGGTTTGACTGCAATTTCTTCATTTTTTAACACCACTCACTGAGATTTATGAACGTTCTATGTTTTGTGTTTAGGTTTTTGTGTCGCCATTTTATTTCCTTAGCCGTATGATCTCGTCCTCTATGACCGGTAAAGATATGAGAATCGTCCGACACGTCAAATAATTTGATACTGACTCGAGGTGAGTAGAATGGGTTTTGGTGAATTTGGATGTAGTACGAAAATAAAAGAAACTATGGGTTAAAGGGTCTAGCCGCATAAGCATGTCAAAAATGCCCCCGAAGATTTTCAGCGGGGAATCGGGGCAAAAAATTCGTCATCCAAAGGAACACATTTCGACCAACATTGAACCCCCTAATGTTCCTATTTATTGCGGACTGTCAAATATTGCGTTTTGGCGGTTTTCCTTTTTTTCTTTGACCTTGTTGGAGCTATCGTAAGTAGTATATATATGAGAGTTCTAACTCAAAGATGGCGGCGCTCCCCCCTAGTTCCCCCCTAGCTTCCCCCCCCCCCCGTGTATATATGAGAGTTCTAACTCAAAGATGGCGGCGCTCCCCCCTAGTTCCCCCATAGCTCCCCCCTAGCCCCCCCCCCCCCCTGAACCGCGGTGCACCCCCCCCCCCCCCCCCCGGTCATTTTTGGCGGCTATTCCGATAGGATTTGACACACACACACGCACACACACACACACACAAAATAATTCCTGTCGAGACTTGTTTGGCGCCGGAAAGCCGCACATAAATCAGATAAGGCAAGAACCCGCTAGATCTATTGAAAAAATTCCAGGAAATGACCCCTGAAGGAAGGTTTAAAATGGCGTTTTGAATGCTTTTAACAATTTTTTTATTTAACACCAATTACATTTAGTTTTCTTATTGTATTCTCAATTATCTTATTCTAAATTTTAACGAGTAAAATTATACATATTATTTTCAATATCCATATTGATTAAACATTTTGTTATTCCAAAATAGACTTAAACCAATTTTTTAACAGTACCACTGATCGGATTATATTCAACAATGCGATCATGCAAGATCATGCAGTAGGCGGAAGTGTGTGGTGGGAACGTAGTGCTAGAGTCAAATTCCAATCGAATGTCCACAGGTCCCCAGTTTTCAATGTTTCGTTCTGCTTGGAGCAATCGATGACGATAAGGGGAGCTTGGTTTGTAAATTCACGCCTCGATAGCAAAGGCCCAGCTTCTTTCTTATAGTAGCTCATTTGAAACCGAACATACATATCATAGAGAATGGCGGGGGATGTGCAGGCTCGGACTTGTTCGCTATAAAGAGTCGTAAAACCCAAAACTGTGTGTACACATACCATCCGGTGAAGAGCGGGCAAGATAAGATTTTTCTTACACCAAACACTGTTCGCTACCTGCTTTTCGTTGACCGATTTTTCACACCACATGGCCCACGCTGCTTAAAGACTCATAAAACTCAAAAACTACATTAGGCGGCAGTGGGTTCGTGGAGAGGGGGAGGGGGAGGGGGTGAAAACCTGTTCCAACACGCTTTAAGGCAAGATGCAGCTGCGGAACTGGGTGACTTCAAACTGGCAGATAAACCGCAAAAATTTAGGGATGGTGGGAGGGGGACTGCGGACCCCAGCCGTCTTTCGCGTCATTTTTTACATGAATTTCATCTTCTCTGCAGAGTCGGGAGGGCGATAAAACCCAAAAATTTAGGGATGGCGGGATGGGTAAAGGGTGGGCCCAGTTGCCTCTGACGTCATTTTTCCCTCCGAGATGCGCAGAACGCAGTGCGCACCGCATCTCTGACGTCATTTTACCCTCCGATATGCGCAGAACGCAGTGCGCACAGTTCCCAAATTCTTGCGATCTATCGGCCTATATACATATAAGCTCAACGCATCCGATGCAGACTCGTCAGTCGTACACGATACGTGCAAGTCAAAAAAGTTATACAAAGTTCAGCTTATATCAACGTCAAAGTCATGGCAGTCGAAGCGTATATGGGACTTGCGGAGCAGATGGAGAGGACGTACAATTTGCTGAGAGAGCAACCACCCGGAGAAGAGAATGACGCCGTCATCAATCATTGGGCTGATATTGGAATTGCGAATATCCAAGTTCTGCGCGATATTTCCATGCAACGAGGAACAACCGTTGGTGCGAAAATACGGATCCAACATACGATTGCACTCCTGCAATCTTGGGTGACGAAGATCAAGCAGTTGCAGCAGCGCACAGTGGTGACGGGTGGAAATATCGGTACTCCTGCGGGTGTACAATGGGACGACGTGGATAGCGCTTTTGCCAGCCGAATCAGAACGGGGGTTGTTACAAATCTCCGTCATAAAAATTTGGACACCTTTCTGGACGATGTGCAGCGCGTCGTCACCGAGAAGTTGGAGCTGATACTGCGCGAGGAGGGAAATGTGAAGGTTAACCTCATATTATCGTGCAAATTCGAAAATGCCAAGCACGAAGAGATCTCCACTGAAGTTAAGAGTTTCAACACCTCCAACGTGGCGATTCTCCTCCCATCAAGCGATATAAATGGTTGGTTTATACGTGCACGGGGTGATCTGCAGTCAAAAGTGGAAGATTTCGAGCAACGCGATTCCGGCTGGAGTATGATTGAGATCCTTAACCTCATTGTAAATATCAATCGCTATCAGCCTCTCGCCGCCGGGGCTTCAACATTCGTCGAGCTGCCCCAAGACATTCAACGGAAGAGAGCGGTGGTGAACGTGAGGAACGAGGACGAAAGATGCCTTCTCTGGTCCGTCACAGCAGCCCTCCACCCGGTCAAGATCAACGCCGATAGGACTAGCCGTTATCATCGATATATTTCCGAGTTGGACTGTACAGGTATCAAATTCCCTGCTACTCTACATGATGTGAAGAAGCTTGAGAGATTGAATAATTTGCGCATCAATGTATATGGAATAGAATCTCAAACTTTTTCGCATCATGCAAAATCAAATAAAAGCGTCATCGTGCCAATTTATTTGAGTAAAAATTTGCATAGCGTAAACATTGACACGATCCATCTTCTAATGGTTGAGAGTAATCCGGAAGACGATATGACTGGTGAGTTTGCACCGAGATTCCACTTTGCTTGGATTAAAGATCTTTCCCGATTGGTGAGCAAACAATTGTCTGATCATAATGGCCAGCTGTTTTTATGTGACAGATGTTTGTGCCACTTTAGCGTGAAACACGCCTACGACAATCATCGGCAAGATTGTATTACGCTAAATAAAGTACGCATGGAATTTCCCAAGTGTAAAGATTTAGTATTTTCCAATTTTCAAAACAAAGGCACCGTTCCATTTGTCGTATACGCCGATCTCGAATGTATATTAATCCCTGAACCTGTGGATGAATTTGAAACTCGTAAGACTTGCGAAATTCAAAAGCATATCCCGCACAGTGTAGCGTACTATGTACATTGCGCGTACGATGAGACTTTATCAGGGTTCCACGGTAAACGCTGTGTTGATTGCATAGATTGGTTTATGCAACAGCTTAAAGATTTATCAATTCAAATAGAGTCACGCATCAAAAACATAATTCCGATGAAGTCTCTTACCCAAGTGCAACGCGATCGTCACATGCGCGCAAAGAATTGTTATATTTGTGAAAAACCGTTTACCCCTGAGGAGAAAAAGTGTTACGATCACTGTCACTTCACGGGTAAATATCGTGGTCCTGCTCATAATCGGTGTAATTTGAATTTCAGAGAGTCGCACACAATTCCAATAGTTTTCCACAATTTGTCCGGTTACGATTCTCACTTTTTAATAAAATCCCTCGCGTCAACTTTTCCCGGTAAAATTACACTGCTACCCATAAATAAGGAAAAATATATATCCTTCACGAAACACGTCGATGGAACAATGATGCACTTGAGATTCATCGATTCGTTCCGATTTATGGCTAGCAGCATCGATAAACTTTCCACATATTTGACCGATACCGATAAACACATAACACGCAAATTTTATAATAACCCGACTCAGTTCAGTTTGATGACCCGCAAAGGCGTTTTTCCCTATGAATACGTCGATTGTTGGGGGAAACTCGATGAACCGCGATTACCTGCAAAGAAGCATTTCTACTCGCGCCTCTGCGATGCAAATATTTCAGACATCGATTACGAGCACGCGAAAACTGTTTGGAGAGAATTCCATTTAGAGTCATTGGGGGGCTACTCAGATTTATATTTAAAGACCGATGTTCTTTTGCTTGCCGATATTTTCGAAAATTTCCGCGCTAGCTGCTTCAAAACATACAATTTAGATCCGTTGCACTACTACACTGCACCGGGGCTTGCTTTTGACGCGATGCTCAAGCATACTAATGTAAATTTGCAACTTTTAGACAACCCTGAAATGGTGTTATTTATTGAAAGAGCCATTCGAGGCGGCGTAGCGCAATGTTCCAATCGACACGCTCGGGCCAATAATAGATTCATGGGAACAGATTTTGATCCAAACAAAGCGGAATCGTATCTCACGTATTTTGATGTGAATAACCTGTACGGTGCAGCTATGAGCGTGCATTTACCAATCGGTTCGTTCGAGTGGGAATATCAGCACATCGATATAACGAACCATCCGGACGATTCGCCGATCGGTTACTTTCTGGAGGTAGATTTGGACTACCCTGTAGAACTCCACGAGGATCACAAAGACTTACCTCTTTGTCCCGAACATTTTACTCCTCCAGGTAGTAAAAATGCCAAACTCGCGACCACCCTTCACCCCAAAACAAAGTATATATTGCACTATAGAAATTTGAAACAGTGTTTGAGTTTAGGATTGAAATTAACGAAAGTGCATAGAATTTTGAAGTTTGCGCAATCTCCATGGCTCGAGCCTTACATCACGCTCAATACAGACATGCGTAAGCAATCTAGGAATGAATTTGAGAAAAACTTTTACAAACTCATGAATAACGCTGTGTTTGGCAAGACTATGGAGAATGTGCGAAATCATAAAGATGTTAAATTGGTTACAAAATGGGAGGGAAAAGGTGGTGCGAGAACGCTTATTGCCCGAGCAAACTTTCACAGCTGCACCGTATTTGACAGTGATATGGTTATCATTGAAATGAATCGTGTCAAAGTTCACTTCACCAAACCTATTTACGTCGGCGCATCAATTCTAGATCTGTCAAAAATCTTTCTCTACGATTTCCACTATAATTATATTAAAACCAACTTTTCGAATAAACAGGCTAAATTGATGTATACCGACACAGACAGCCTTATTTATCAATTCAATGTGCCTAATATCTACGATGTCATCAAACGTGATGTAGATACAATGTTTGACACCTCTGACTATCCGCCCGACAATGTGTATGGTATTCCCCTTAAAAACAAAAAACAACTAGGGCTAATGAAGGATGAAAATAATGGTAAAATTATGACAGAGTTTGTGGGACTGCGAGCAAAGCTGTACACATTTACTACGATGGGCGAGGATGGGGAAAAATATGACAGTGGCGTAAAAGTGAGTAAGCGTGCCAAGGGTGTAAGAAATTCATCGATAAATAGCATCACGTTTGATGATTATAAGCGCTGTCTGACGGCTTACCGAGAGTTGACTCTTCCACAGTGTTTAATACGCAGCAAAAAACACGAAGTAAGCACGATCGTACAAAAAAAATTGGCTCTGAGTTGGCAGGATGACAAGCGGCAATTGATACCTGGACAGACCGACACCGTACCTTGGGGGTTTGTCCCAGCCCCCCAATAGCTATAGGATAAACTTTAAACATAGAATTGATGTAAATATTTGATGTTTGACGCCTCGAACGATCCACCATCGGGCGGAAACGTTTCATGATCAATACGATATTTAATGGATTTGAAGTTTCAAAATGCGAATTCATATACTCAACAATTGTTTATTTATTTATTATTGATATATCAAGCAATTATTCATATTTATTCGTTTACCACGAGAAAAGTTTTCAGAAAATGAAAAAAAAATTTCAGAAAATGAAAAAAAGTTTTCAGAAAACGAAAAAAAGTTTTCAGAAAATGAAAAAAAGTTTTCCAAAAAATAAAATGTGTAATAATCGTATGGCAAAATTGCATATTATCATTATTATTATCACTATTATTATCATTATTATTATTATTTTCGTAGTACATGCGCGCACAAAGGAGATAAAATGTGGAAATATTTGTATATTCAAAATCTTTTATTGTAATTCGGAAAATACATACAAATTATGTTACATGTCTGTTTTATTTATCCAACTATTGTGCGAATTATCAAAACTCGACCACTTCACATAGAACAGATTCCCCCATTTGCGTAACACTTTCTCCACAAGGTAGCCGTCGGGATATTTCACTTTGGTGAGCTCTTCCTCGTAGAAACCCCCCTCGATGGGATGATCTTGATAATCGGTAAGTTTGTAGGTGGGTGGATTGGTATTTTTTACCTCACTCACGATGAATATTTCTGTCGTCCAATTGGATGTATAGCCTTTTTCGAATACATTCTTGTACTTGCTGATTCGAACTCGATCGCCTACACTGAATTTCCGCGCTCGATCACTTCGTTTGATTTGCCGAGGCTTGTACACGCTACGATACAGCTGTTTTTCATTCTCCGTGCTAACATCCTGTAAGTTTTATTCGAATCGTGCGATGTTTGGTGTTGTTGTAGGACTTCATTAAATCATCCAAAATATTAATCCACTTGTGAAATCCTAGGAGAGTAAACCACATCCACATTTTATTTTTTCAATGTTCGACTAAAAACGTTCGCATATCGACGCCTTTATGTTGCTGAGTGTCAAATACATGTTGATATTGTGCTGCATCATGAGGGCTTTCAATTTGCTGTTGTGAAATTCTTTGCATTGATCAACGTATAGATGTGCAGGTATACGGCTCTGGGTTAGTACAGATTTCATAGCAGCAGCCGCATCTTTCTCCCCACCACGGATGAGGATGAAACAAAAATGTGACAACGGTGTTAAAGTGGGTAAGCGTGTCAAGGATGCGAAAACTGCAACGATAAATAACATCACGTTTAATGATTATAAGAACCGTCTGAGGGGCTTACCAAGAGTTGATCAACCCCACAGTGCTTAATACATAGTAAAAAAATGCGAGGTTAGCTCCAATGTACTGAAAAATTGATCATGAGTTGACAAGACGGTAATATGCAACCGATACCTGGGCAAACAGGCACCAGAACTTGGAGGGTGTGCTGCAACCCCACAATAAACTAGCCGTAGGCTGGAACTGAGGGCATAGAACCGTTGTAAATATATGCGTTTGACATCCATGGCTATAGTTCATGAAGCAGAGACGTTTCGCCGGCAATACGATATTGAGCAGATCGAAGTTTTAAAATTCGAATACCGTGTAAATTTATGTATTCATCAATTATTTATTTATTTATTATTAATATATTGAATAATTATTCATATTTATTCGTTTACCACGAGAAAAATTTTCAGAAAATGGAAAAAAGTTTCCAGAAAACGAAAAAAAGTTTTCAGAAAATGAAAAAAAGTTTCCAGAAAACGAAAAAAAGTTTTCCGAAAACTTTTTTCCCATTTGATTAACACGTAAAAAAAGTTTTCAGAAAATGAAAAAAAGTTTCCAGAAAACGAAAAAAAGTTTTCAGAAAATGAAAAAAAGTTTCCAGAAAACGAAAAAAAGTTTTCCGAAAACTTTTTTCCCATTTGATTAACACGTAAAAAAAGTTTTCAGAAAATGAAAAAAAGTTTCCAGAAAACGAAAAAAAGTTTTCAGAAAATGAAAAAAAGTTTTCCGAAAACTTTTTTCCCATTTGATTAACACGTAAAAAAAGTTTTCAGAAAATGAAAAAAAGTTTCCAGAAAACGAAGAAAAATTTCAGAAAACGAAGAAAAATTTCAGAAAATGAAAAAAAGTTCATCAAAAAATAAAATGAGCATTAATCGTATCGAAAAATTATAGATTATCATTATTATTATTATTATCATCATCATTATTATCATCATTTGAAGGCCTTTGATCAAGGCAGGCGATGGTGGAGGTGCCCCCCTGCTACCAGGGTCCGGCACTATCGACGTCGAGGCCGCCTGCAGCCCCTCTCTTCCGCAGTCTAGGAGGACCGCGATCCTCGCCCCTTCCAAGGTCGTCGCAAGAGCTGTCATTGCTCGCGTAGTAATGACCCCTGGATTTAGAGTTCGCATAATTGAGCTACGCATACGACGTCCTGGCGCGGAGCTTCAGGGGCGGCTGTGTCCTAGCATTTCACAAGTGGACTAATATTTTGGCTGTGCCGCCCCGAAGCTGCACGCCAGGACGTCGTATGCGTAGCTCAATTATGCGAACTCTAAATCCAGGGGTCATTACTACGCGAGCAATGACAGCTCTTGCGACGACCTTGGAAGGGGCGAGGATCGCGGTCCTCCTAGACTGCGGAAGAGAGGGGCTGCAGGCGGCCTCGACGTCGATAGTGCCGGACCCTGGTAGCAGGGGGGCACCTCCACCATCGCCTGCCTTGATCAAAGGCCTTCAAATGATGATAATAATGATGATGATAATAATAATAATAATGATAATCTATAATTTTTCGATACGATTAATGCTCATTTTATTTTTTGATGAACTTTTTTTCATTTTCTGAAATTTTTCTTCGTTTTCTGAAATTTTTCTTCGTTTTCTGGAAACTTTTTTTCATTTTCTGAAAACTTTTTTTACGTGTTAATCAAATGGGAAAAAAGTTTTCGGAAAACTTTTTTTCATTTTCTGAAAACTTTTTTTCGTTTTCTGGAAACTTTTTTTCATTTTCTGAAAACTTTTTTTACGTGTTAATCAAATGGGAAAAAAGTTTTCGGAAAACTTTTTTTCGTTTTCTGGAAACTTTTTTTCATTTTCTGAAAACTTTTTTTCGTTTTCTGGAAACTTTTTTCCATTTTCTGAAAATTTTTCTCGTGGTAAACGAATAAATATGAATAATTGTTCAATATATTAATAATAAATAAATAAATAATTGATGAATACATAAATTTACACGGTATTCGAATTTTAAAACTTCGATCTGCTCAATATCGTATTGCCGGCGAAACGTCTCTGCTTCATGAACTATAGCCATGGATGTCAAACGCATATATTTACAACGGTTCTATGCCCTCAGTTCCAGCCTACGGCTAGTTTATTGTGGGGTTGCAGCACACCCTCCAAGTTCTGGTGCCTGTTTGCCCAGGTATCGGTTGCATATTACCGTCTTGTCAACTCATGATCAATTTTTCAGTACATTGGAGCTAACCTCGCATTTTTTTACTATGTATTAAGCACTGTGGGGTTGATCAACTCTTGGTAAGCCCCTCAGACGGTTCTTATAATCATTAAACGTGATGTTATTTATCGTTGCAGTTTTCGCATCCTTGACACGCTTACCCACTTTAACACCGTTGTCACATTTTTGTTTCATCCTCATCCGTGGTGGGGAGAAAGATGCGGCTGCTGCTATGAAATCTGTACTAACCCAGAGCCGTATACCTGCACATCTATACGTTGATCAATGCAAAGAATTTCACAACAGCAAATTGAAAGCCCTCATGATGCAGCACAATATCAACATGTATTTGACACTCAGCAACATAAAGGCGTCGATATGCGAACGTTTTTAGTCGAACATTGAAAAAATAAAATGTGGATGTGGTTTACTCTCCTAGGATTTCACAAGTGGATTAATATTTTGGATGATTTAATGAAGTCCTACAACAACACCAAACATCGCACGATTCGAATAAAACTTACAGGATGTTAGCACGGAGAATGAAAAACAGCTGTATCGTAGCGTGTACAAGCCTCGGCAAATCAAACGAAGTGATCGAGCGCGGAAATTCAGTGTAGGCGATCGAGTTCGAATCAGCAAGTACAAGAATGTATTCGAAAAAGGCTATACATCCAATTGGACGACAGAAATATTCATCGTGAGTGAGGTAAAAAATACCAATCCACCCACCTACAAACTTACCGATTATCAAGATCATCCCATCGAGGGGGGTTTCTACGAGGAAGAGCTCACCAAAGTGAAATATCCCGACGGCTACCTTGTGGAGAAAGTGTTACGCAAATGGGGGAATCTGTTCTATGTGAAGTGGTCGGGTTTTGATAATTCGCACAATAGTTGGATAAATAAAACAGACATGTAACATAATTTGTATGTATTTTCCGAATTACAATAAAAGATTTTGAATATACAAATATTTCCACATTTTATCTCCTTTGTGCGCGCATGTACTACGAAAATAATAATAATAATGATAATAATAGTGATAATAATAATGATAATATGCAATTTTGCCATACGATTATTACACATTTTATTTTTTGGAAAACTTTTTTTCATTTTCTGAAAACTTTTTTTCGTTTTCTGAAAACTTTTTTTCATTTTCTGAAATTTTTTTTTCATTTTCTGAAAACTTTTCTCGTGGTAAACGAATAAATATGAATAATTGCTTGATATATCAATAATAAATAAATAAACAATTGTTGAGTATATGAATTCGCATTTTGAAACTTCAAATCCATTAAATATCGTATTGATCATGAAACGTTTCCGCCCGATGGTGGATCGTTCGAGGCGTCAAACATCAAATATTTACATCAATTCTATGTTTAAAGTTTATCCTATAGCTATTGGGGGGCTGGGACAAACCCCCAAGGTACGGTGTCGGTCTGTCCAGGTATCAATTGCCGCTTGTCATCCTGCCAACTCAGAGCCAATTTTTTTTGTACGATCGTGCTTACTTCGTGTTTTTTGCTGCGTATTAAACACTGTGGAAGAGTCAACTCTCGGTAAGCCGTCAGACAGCGCTTATAATCATCAAACGTGATGCTATTTATCGATGAATTTCTTACACCCTTGGCACGCTTACTCACTTTTACGCCACTGTCATATTTTTCCCCATCCTCGCCCATCGTAGTAAATGTGTACAGCTTTGCTCGCAGTCCCACAAACTCTGTCATAATTTTACCATTATTTTCATCCTTCATTAGCCCTAGTTGTTTTTTGTTTTTAAGGGGAATACCATACACATTGTCGGGCGGATAGTCAGAGGTGTCAAACATTGTATCTACATCACGTTTGATGACATCGTAGATATTAGGCACATTGAATTGATAAATAAGGCTGTCTGTGTCGGTATACATCAATTTAGCCTGTTTATTCGAAAAGTTGGTTTTAATATAATTATAGTGGAAATCGTAGAGAAAGATTTTTGACAGATCTAGAATTGATGCGCCGACGTAAATAGGTTTGGTGAAGTGAACTTTGACACGATTCATTTCAATGATAACCATATCACTGTCAAATACGGTGCAGCTGTGAAAGTTTGCTCGGGCAATAAGCGTTCTCGCACCACCTTTTCCCTCCCATTTTGTAACCAATTTAACATCTTTATGATTTCGCACATTCTCCATAGTCTTGCCAAACACAGCGTTATTCATGAGTTTGTAAAAGTTTTTCTCAAATTCATTCCTAGATTGCTTACGCATGTCTGTATTGAGCGTGATGTAAGGCTCGAGCCATGGAGATTGCGCAAACTTCAAAATTCTATGCACTTTCGTTAATTTCAATCCTAAACTCAAACACTGTTTCAAATTTCTATAGTGCAATATATACTTTGTTTTGGGGTGAAGGGTGGTCGCGAGTTTGGCATTTTTACTACCTGGAGGAGTAAAATGTTCGGGACAAAGAGGTAAGTCTTTGTGATCCTCGTGGAGTTCTACAGGGTAGTCCAAATCTACCTCCAGAAAGTAACCGATCGGCGAATCGTCCGGATGGTTCGTTATATCGATGTGCTGATATTCCCACTCGAACGAACCGATTGGTAAATGCACGCTCATAGCTGCACCGTACAGGTTATTCACATCAAAATACGTGAGATACGATTCCGCTTTGTTTGGATCAAAATCTGTTCCCATGAATCTATTATTGGCCCGAGCGTGTCGATTGGAACATTGCGCTACGCCGCCTCGAATGGCTCTTTCAATAAATAACACCATTTCAGGGTTGTCTAAAAGTTGCAAATTTACATTAGTATGCTTGAGCATCGCGTCAAAAGCAAGCCCCGGTGCAGTGTAGTAGTGCAACGGATCTAAATTGTATGTTTTGAAGCAGCTAGCGCGGAAATTTTCGAAAATATCGGCAAGCAAAAGAACATCGGTCTTTAAATATAAATCTGAGTAGCCCCCCAATGACTCTAAATGGAATTCTCTCCAAACAGTTTTCGCGTGCTCGTAATCGATGTCTGAAATATTTGCATCGCAGAGGCGCGAGTAGAAATGCTTCTTTGCAGGTAATCGCGGTTCATCGAGTTTCCCCCAACAATCGACGTATTCATAGGGAAAAACGCCTTTGCGGGTCATCAAACTGAACTGAGTCGGGTTATTATAAAATTTGCGTGTTATGTGTTTATCGGTATCGGTCAAATATGTGGAAAGTTTATCGATGCTGCTAGCCATAAATCGGAACGAATCGATGAATCTCAAGTGCATCATTGTTCCATCGACGTGTTTCGTGAAGGATATATATTTTTCCTTATTTATGGGTAGCAGTGTAATTTTACCGGGAAAAGTTGACGCGAGGGATTTTATTAAAAAGTGAGAATCGTAACCGGACAAATTGTGGAAAACTATTGGAATTGTGTGCGACTCTCTGAAATTCAAATTACACCGATTATGAGCAGGACCACGATATTTACCCGTGAAGTGACAGTGATCGTAACACTTTTTCTCCTCAGGGGTAAACGGTTTTTCACAAATATAACAATTCTTTGCGCGCATGTGACGATCGCGTTGCACTTGGGTAAGAGACTTCATCGGAATTATGTTTTTGATGCGTGACTCTATTTGAATTGATAAATCTTTAAGCTGTTGCATAAACCAATCTATGCAATCAACACAGCGTTTACCGTGGAACCCTGATAAAGTCTCATCGTACGCGCAATGTACATAGTACGCTACACTGTGCGGGATATGCTTTTGAATTTCGCAAGTCTTACGAGTTTCAAATTCATCCACAGGTTCAGGGATTAATATACATTCGAGATCGGCGTATACGACAAATGGAACGGTGCCTTTGTTTTGAAAATTGGAAAATACTAAATCTTTACACTTGGGAAATTCCATGCGTACTTTATTTAGCGTAATACAATCTTGCCGATGATTGTCGTAGGCGTGTTTCACGCTAAAGTGGCACAAACATCTGTCACATAAAAACAGCTGGCCATTATGATCAGACAATTGTTTGCTCACCAATCGGGAAAGATCTTTAATCCAAGCAAAGTGGAATCTCGGTGCAAACTCACCAGTCATATCGTCTTCCGGATTACTCTCAACCATTAGAAGATGGATCGTGTCAATGTTTACGCTATGCAAATTTTTACTCAAATAAATTGGCACGATGACGCTTTTATTTGATTTTGCATGATGCGAAAAAGTTTGAGATTCTATTCCATATACATTGATGCGCAAATTATTCAATCTCTCAAGCTTCTTCACATCATGTAGAGTAGCAGGGAATTTGATACCTGTACAGTCCAACTCGGAAATATATCGATGATAACGGCTAGTCCTATCGGCGTTGATCTTGACCGGGTGGAGGGCTGCTGTGACGGACCAGAGAAGGCATCTTTCGTCCTCGTTCCTCACGTTCACCACCGCTCTCTTCCGTTGAATGTCTTGGGGCAGCTCGACGAATGTTGAAGCCCCGGCGGCGAGAGGCTGATAGCGATTGATATTTACAATGAGGTTAAGGATCTCAATCATACTCCAGCCGGAATCGCGTTGCTCGAAATCTTCCACTTTTGACTGCAGATCACCCCGTGCACGTATAAACCAACCATTTATATCGCTTGATGGGAGGAGAATCGCCACGTTGGAGGTGTTGAAACTCTTAACTTCAGTGGAGATCTCTTCGTGCTTGGCATTTTCGAATTTGCACGATAATATGAGGTTAACCTTCACATTTCCCTCCTCGCGCAGTATCAGCTCCAACTTCTCGGTGACGACGCGCTGCACATCGTCCAGAAAGGTGTCCAAATTTTTATGACGGAGATTTGTAACAACCCCCGTTCTGATTCGGCTGGCAAAAGCGCTATCCACGTCGTCCCATTGTACACCCGCAGGAGTACCGATATTTCCACCCGTCACCACTGTGCGCTGCTGCAACTGCTTGATCTTCGTCACCCAAGATTGCAGGAGTGCAATCGTATGTTGGATCCGTATTTTCGCACCAACGGTTGTTCCTCGTTGCATGGAAATATCGCGCAGAACTTGGATATTCGCAATTCCAATATCAGCCCAATGATTGATGACGGCGTCATTCTCTTCTCCGGGTGGTTGCTCTCTCAGCAAATTGTACGTCCTCTCCATCTGCTCCGCAAGTCCCATATACGCTTCGACTGCCATGACTTTGACGTTGATATAAGCTGAACTTTGTATAACTTTTTTGACTTGCACGTATCGTGTACGACTGACGAGTCTGCATCGGATGCGTTGAGCTTATATGTATATAGGCCGATAGATCGCAAGAATTTGGGAACTGTGCGCACTGCGTTCTGCGCATATCGGAGGGTAAAATGACGTCAGAGATGCGGTGCGCACTGCGTTCTGCGCATCTCGGAGGGAAAAATGACGTCAGAGGCAACTGGGCCCACCCTTTACCCATCCCGCCATCCCTAAATTTTTGGGTTTTATCGCCCTCCCGACTCTGCAGAGAAGATGAAATTCATGTAAAAAATGACGCGAAAGACGGCTGGGGTCCGCAGTCCCCCTCCCACCATCCCTAAATTTTTGCGGTTTATCTGCCAGTTTGAAGTCACCCAGTTCCGCAGCTGCATCTTGCCTTAAAGCGTGTTGGAACAGGTTTTCACCCCCTCCCCCTCCCCCTCTCCACGAACCCACTGCCGCCTAATGTAGTTTTTGAGTTTTATGAGTCTTTAAGCAGCGTGGGCCATGTGGTGTGAAAAATCGGTCAACGAAAAGCAGGTAGCGAACAGTGTTTGGTGTAAGAAAAATCTTATCTTGCCCGCTCTTCACCGGATGGTATGTGTACACACAGTTTTGGGTTTTACGACTCTTTATAGCGAACAAGTCCGAGCCTGCACATCCCCCGCCATTCTCTATGATATGTATGTTCGGTTTCAAATGAGCTACTATAAGAAAGAAGCTGGGCCTTTGCTATCGAGGCGTGAATTTACAAACCAAGCTCCCCTTATCGTCATCGATTGCTCCAAGCAGAACGAAACATTGAAAACTGGGGACCTGTGGACATTCGATTGGAATTTGACTCTAGCACTACGTTCCCACCACACACTTCCGCCTACTGCATGATCTTGCATGATCGCATTGTTGAATATAATCCGATCAGTGGTACTGTTAAAAAATTGGTTTAAGTCTATTTTGGAATAACAAAATGTTTAATCAATATGGATATTGAAAATAATATGTATAATTTTACTCGTTAAAATTTAGAATAAGATAATTGAGAATACAATAAGAAAACTAAATGTAATTGGTGTTAAATAAAAAAATTGTTAAAAGCATTCAAAACGCCATTTTAAACCTTCCTTCAGGGGTCATTTCCTGGAATTTTTTCAATAGATCTAGCGGGTTCTTGCCTTATCTGATTTATGTGCGGCTTTCCGGCGCCAAACAAGTCTCGACAGGAATTATTTTGTGTGTGTGTGTGTGTGCGTGTGTGTGTGTCAAATCCTATCGGAATAGCCGCCAAAAATGACCGGGGGGGGGGGGGGGGGGTGCACCGCGGTTCAGGGGGGGGGGGGGGGCTAGGGGGGAGCTATGGGGGAACTAGGGGGGAGCGCCGCCATCTTTGAGTTAGAACTCTCATATATACACGGGGGGGGGGGGAAGCTAGGGGGGAACTAGGGGGGAGCGCCGCCATCTTTGAGTTAGAACTCTCATATATATACTACTATCGTACTAAAAAAAATCGCAAACGCGAATCTGGTCAGAATACGTAAAAAACGTCTTTTTTAACCCATCTTGGCGTCAATTTCGAGAAGAAAAAAAATGAAGAAGTTTTCTCTCCCTGTTTTCACTATGATAAAATAGACTTGCATCCATCATTATGTTTTAGAAAGAGTATGTGCTCAAAGTACAAAACTTCTAATTTTTTCAGATTTTTCGCATCGGTGCGCGATTGTTAAAAAAAAAATGAAAACCGCATTTTTTACTAGTTTTCCGACGTTGTTCAGTATCTGGGTATTCGATGGTCGATTTATTTCACTTCCGAGCACGCTTCTACAAATACACGTACAGACAGATTGTTCCAAAACGAAACTCGAGATTTCACCCTGAGCTAGCTAGCTAGCTAGCCTTTAATGTGACCCAATATCAAATTAGCAGAAACGGTAAATGATTTTCCTTAGTATTTATATTTATGTATCACATCTACACTGGAGGTCACTCAAATTCACATTCTAGTATTAATGTTACGTGGGAGGTTGGAAATAGTCCTACATGTATTTGAAAATTTCATTTATTTGTAAAATGCGTATCAAATAGTTTCAATCTTCGTCACTGTCATCGTTAATTACCGGATTAACTTTTTCGATATTAAAAAGACGCGATAAAATCTCTGTGGGTCTCATAATTTTTGAAAGATACCTAGCGTGGGAGAGACAATATATGATGGCGGCCACGTGTGAGCAGCATCCAACAGTGCGTAATCCATTGGCGCATTCGCATGATTACAAAAAGTGATGACAGAATTGAGATTCTAAATTTACATCGGGAATGTGTTCCTTTGGATGACATATCTTTTGCCCCTATTCCCAGCTGAAAATCTTCGGGGGCATTTTTGACATACTTATTCGGCTAGATCCTCTGTGTGGAAACTGTTTAACAAAGATTTTTATCCGCGATGATGAACGTATTGCAAATGAGTCGAATGGCGTAACTTTCGTAGACAAGGGTAGCTGCGACGAAACTATTAAACTGCAAGTATTCCTCATGTAATAAGCTCCTTGACTTGTCCAGGGGCTTGAGAAACGCCCCTCAAGTGACTTGGGAAGCGACCGGGCTTTGGGACCGAGGGTTCTAAATTTTGCAGTCCTATCTCGGCCAATCGCTAGGCCAAGTGCGTACGAGTGACGCCAAGCAACACCCCCCAAAACGAACTTCTTCTGGGAGCCTTGGAAGGTTTTTATTCCAAACTTTGCTACTTATTTTGCCAATTCGTTTCAGAAAAAACGACTGTACCCTACTTTTTTCACGAGCTGATGAGGCGCGTGTATGAAACTCCTCATTTGATCAATGATACCTATATAGTTACAGGATTCTCATTCTTCGAATAAAAGCCTCTATGAATACGAATTTGTAGAGAAAAATGGTTGAAGAAATAATCGTTGATACCGAATTGATTCCTTTCTAAGACCTACACTGAAGACTTGTTGACGGTTATATATTGGTTTAAATAATGCAGGCGATAGGAGAAATTTACATACGTACAATAACGTGCGTGTGAAGTTTGTTTTTGTAAAATTGTCCTGAAATGTCTTCCGCAAGAACATACGTATACGACGACTTTTCACACTTCAAGTTAGAACAAGGTCAAAAAAAATGTGGAAGCAGGAAGAATATGGTTCTCTTAGAATTTGTTGATCTGTCAAATAACAAGCCATGGACGTGTAGAAATAGACACACTGGTGGGAATATAGTACGAATGAATGGCTGCAGCTTGGAAGACTGCGACGTGTTGTCCTTTGACATTGGAACAGTGTAATACAAAGAAGAAATACTCAAACTTGAATTGAGTCAAGCATATCACTCAATAAAAACTGGTATCTATGCTTTGACCAGGACTCAATTATCCAGCAAACCAGTGGTCGAAAATCAGTGAATCTCGGTAGTTCGAGTATCTTGTAAACCCCATTCAAGATACAAACTAATCATGAGAGGTAGCATTGAATTGGGCTCAAGTCGGGTGTCAATATCCGGTATCACAACCGGCCTAATGGGTGGTAGAAACTGGTTGTGAGAATAATCAGTCAGACCTCAGCGCCGGTGTAATTACAATAACATAACAACCGACTGGCGAGGGATAAATATGGATGCAGGTAACGAGGAAATATACCTATATTTGTCTGAAATGTGGGATGTGGAAAACATCAACTAACTGAACTGAACCGAACCGTTTTCATGGGCAGTGTTATCCGCTCGGTGCGTACCAATCGGACTGCGAATAAATTCCTGCAAATCCTTGGATCACATATAAACAACGTCACCTGCGCACAAAAGCACGAATGAATTGCAGGTATGGATAATGAATTATCAGTATTTCCACACTTTTGCGACGACGTTGACGACGAAAGTTAACCTCTGTACAGTTCAAGTTCGCGTAAATTTTTGGAAACAAGTTAACGTGAATTTGAAATTAAAAATTTAAAGCTTCCACCAACGTCTCTGTTGAAGTGTGAAGAAAGAATCGTGAAACCTGTCCTCGTATAATAAGAGGATCAAAATTTTGAATAATTATCCATTCTTTTCTAATTAATATTCTCTTTAACAGACAACATCATTATGCACCTGAATGTGAGTTGAATCAGTCTAAATGGGTGACCGCCCTTTTCTGGGACGTGAAAAAATGCAAACACTTATATATTTGTTTCAAAGGTGTGTTAAAGCTAGTCAAGCGGATCAATATTTGTTCGTGAATACGAAGAGCGGGTAATTAAGAAAAAAAAAGCTCGCTTCGACGCGTGTTTGGAAAACCTTGACGTCGTCGGCAGAAACTTGGTTCTGAAATGAAATTTACATAAACGTAAGAATCTCGGTCGCTGTCGACACACGGTCTAGTATGAGGTTTGTGGAGGAATGCATGTACGGCCCGGTGCATGGAAACGGTGCATAGAAACGCACGTAAGCTCTCACAAGCGAACCATGCACTTGTGCAGAGTCAGAGACCTTAGGCTATCGACCCGAGGCAGTTGTGCCAACCATGCCCGGTGACGTCATTTCTCATTTCAAGTGATAGGTATTTTACGATTTTCGATGCTGACGCGGTGCGCGTTTTTGATCGCAATGGCTGCTCCCGGTTTAAACATTCGCGCGCCACCCCGAAATTTGTGCGTTACCAGCAATGCAATTCTTATAATATTGCGTATCCATAAGCAGCGAGTGACACAAGTAGTCCTTTCACTTTCTTACTTGGCAACTTCTGACATTCTATTACCACATCAACAAAAACAAACGTTCAAAAGGAAATTGACTACTAAGAGTGATAGCATTGATTATAATAACAACAAACAATGGAAATTTGTTTACTTTTTTATCTCCAGAAAAATTTTGTTACCGGCAAACGTTAGAAAAAAATCAAAAGTTCTACTGAATTTTGGTTATTTCATCACCCTGCGGCCTATAAATGTTGTACCGAAATATTCCCATGTTAAAGAATCACCGCGCCGAATCGCAACGCACCGGAATTGAGAATTGTTTTTAACGTTTGATTCAGAATAATGAATTAGTCATTATTATTATTATTTTTTTTTATTGAATTCGAGAAATTAAATTGAGGTGAGTTTCGGTGGGAATATTGAACACTTTGCCATGAGATAAAAATCTGAAAAAATGATTCATGACCAGGTTGATAAGATTTTTGAATAACAATAATGCCAAAGTGTTGTTAGTAAATTTTTTAAACAAAAATGTGTGTAATAAATGTCTATTGAAATTTTTTTAATTTTATACCAAATGAATTGTTGATTTGTTTGAATACGTATGAATTTTTTGGGGATTCTTGGCGATTTTGAAAAACCCGTTTTCGAAAATTGAAAAAATTTAGAAAAATAGATCAAAAGTCCTCGATTTTTGGATAGATTTTCGTAAACGGTTATTCATTACACGGAAAAAGTTTTCGAGGCATGGAACGAATAGTTTTATGGATATAGCGTTAGAAACTTTTGGAAAACGGAGTTATTCAAAGTTGCCAAAAATTCCAAAGCATTCACTCAGAGAAAGCAATTAATTCATTTTATATGAGTTAAAAAAATTAATTTATTAGAGCTTTTTTACACAAATTCTTGATTAAGCAATTTATTAACAACTTTTGGCATTATTATTATTCAAAACAAATTATCTTATCAACTTGGTTAGGATTGATTTTTTTCAGATTCTTATCTCGTCACGAAGTCACGAGATTAATATTCTCACCGAGACTCACTTTTGGTTGGGAATATCCGTCCAATAGTACTTCAATCTGTAAATACGAATGATTGTAATTACTTTCAATTTTTAATTCAAAATTAAAAAATAACCCAACACTAGTATACCCATTTATTCATTCTCAACTGGAAAATGTTACCTTTTGCGGTGCGATTGAATTTGAAGATTTCTGAACAACATTTTGGCTTTTGATGCCATTCAATTTCAACCCGGTATTCACAAGTTACTCAGAATTTGAGGAAAAAAAAAGAAAAATAATGAATGAATTAGTAGCCAAACCGCATTATATAGTCGATCTAAATTTGTAAATGATCTTTGACTAATCAGGTATCTAAAATTCTTTTCCGCTATCTACGTTCGTTGTTTTTACACTGACTGTAGGCCATTTGCTATAAAGATTTTGGTAAGAGCATTGCTGGGAAGCTGTGTATTTAAGTGGAACGGAACAAGTGTATATCCGCTGTGTGAAAGGATCCTAAAATCCTGTAATTGGATCGCTAATCCTAAGATTAGGCTTCTCTTTGTTCATCTCTCTTTAGATATAAATGGAGGATCGGAGGAAGATCATCAGTCTTTGTATCGCGGGTGAGCACGGACACTACTGGGACGGATTTCGTTCTTTAAACTTCCACCCTTCGACCTCTGCAAATGCCATATCCGTATTTCTACAGCTATTCGACGAATCCGAATCCCTGTAATAAAGAACGCGTCACTGTAACTTGTGCAGTTCGAAATCTGTTTCGAAGGTTAAAGTCCAACTGGTTTAAGAGAGAATTAGCGAACTCCCAAGCAGCTGTAAAGAATCGGTTTTAGTTTACAAAGAATCGGTCTGACCAGTTGTTAAAGCGATGTACCTGTTACTTTTACCGAGCGAGTATACTCACCCTTTTCCTTCCTATATTCTTTTACTTGTCAAATTATTGTAATTCCTAGTTCTCACAATGGCTCATTTTAATCCTTATTCCTTGCAGAATTGCGCAACGTATCTCAGCCTTGCGCTTTTAGACCCCTGAAACTTTCCATAATTCCGCGACAATAGAGCAATGCACTGTCGAAAATTGAACCCTTTCCGTTCGTTAGTTTATTTAATATAGAGAGAAAAAGGGTGACTTTGCTCGGTCGGTAAAGATCGAAGTACTACATAACCTTAAAATAAAATTTCGCGCGTGATAACGATGGATACTCTATAATGATGTAACTATCTTCCGATGTCGAGTTTTGATTCCAAAACCTTTGCCGTAAAATACGATATGGTTAGTTGTGAAAAGTAATAGCATAAAATCCGAAAAATTGCAGTTTTTTATTTTCTTTTAGGTGCTATTCACAAATGCGTAAGCACTTTTTGTAACAAACTTCCGTACAGCCAAATTTTGTTACGCAGGGTCGAGTCGCGTTAACATGCCTTTCAATGTTGGATTGGATTCAGGCCGCGAATTTCTGTGGGTGAGCGTTTGGCGGAGCTTTTAAACAATTTGGGAGTTTCGAGAAATAATACGGATTCGGATGCGTTGCGATTAAGTTAAGTTGAGTGTAGCCGATTAAGTAGACCAATTAGAATTTCGGCTGTGTTACGGTTACGTTAAGTTGAGTGTCGATGATTGACTTGACGATTGTTAAGTGGGGGGGGGGTAAGGTTTCGCACTTTCGAAAAATCGAATTTTTTTTGTGTCTTAACTTATTGTTAAACATTTCAAGAGTATATTCCAAAAATTTTAAGTCGATCTGAGCAAAACTCTTGAAGTTATTGTCTAGTTAGTCTCCTGCCCTTTAACACTATAGCTTTGACAGCAGGTATACAGCTTATTCACTTCTATCGTTCTGATCCATCATCCTGTTTCGAGAATATTTTATTTAGTAAAGACAGGTAAGCAAAGCCATAAAGACATATTTTATATTTGTATATATATACTATACACTGTACAGTATTTTAAAACGAGAGACGAACGTCAGTTTGTCGTTGTACGTTCGATCGTGCGCTTGTGATTTTTTCTCAAAACTACTTTTTCAAAGTCCGTGTTCACTGCCATTTAAAAACTACTTGACCGATTCATTTCGAACTTGGTACACATTTTTTACATATAAAATACCTCCCCCCAACGTTTGGTTAAAATTTTTTTTTTTACATCAAGGGGGTTTCCCACCCACAAAATGGCGGAATTTTTCGTGGAAAATAGCAGTTTAAACTTTAGATGGCCACCAAAAATTTTGAAATGAAAAAAAAAAAATAATCAAAGAACGTTGGGGGGGAGGATTTGACGATAATTTGACTAAATTTTAATGGTTTTTGATATCAGACAATTTCCGACCGAGATATAGTGAACACCGCAAATTATTTTTTTCCTGATACGTTCTGGGGCAAGCTCTGTCACCGGCTTGTTTTTCAATACTCCCGCATGAAAAAATTACAGAATATTGTAAAAGTATACTTAATAATGTACAAAAGGTTTGACTAAATTTGCTCAATCCATACTTTAAAAAAAAATTCACAAAAAAGTGTTTTTTTTTACGCTGAAACCCTTACCCCCCCCTAACGACATTTCAAGTTAGACTATTAAGAAGCGTTCCTCATGTTTGCGGTGCAATCCGTGCGTGGACGATAGTCAAGGATTAGTAGAATAATTCGAATTCCGGATGTGTTACGGTTGCGTTGAATTGGGTGTAGATGAATGAGTTTAAGACTGCTGGTAACGACGCGACGTTACGTTTCGAGTCGGATAATCAATAAGATCTCCTGATGATTTGTAGCGCGATGAACACGTTGCAGATTAGTATTAGTCTCAAGTTTTGCATTCGTAGTGATTAGTTCCTTGGATTAGAGCAGATAGGTTTCCGATGTGAATGTCGAATTCCGATTTTTTTCTTCCGTCAGATCTGACATCTGATTTCGATTCGAATCGCCGAGAGCGAATGTGTAGCATTATTTTATTGCCTCTCTATTGTTGTATCGTTATTCGTTCGTAATATACGATTTTTGTTTCAATTTGCTAAATTGTGGCGGTAGCGAGTGTTTGTTTTTCATCCCTCAAAAAATTCCCCCACCGGTCTTAGTTGTATTGAGCTACTACCGAATGCAGTAACAGTCGAGGGATCGCGAAGGTGAAAATTACGAGGCGTGTTAATCACACCAGGCGGCCAACTGGGCTTCGCGATATTTTTCTTAATATTCCAGCTATCGTTACGGGGTGCCAAGTTATTGTGCACCGCACAGACACTCGACTCAACTTTTCCGAACGAAGTAGAACGCAATTTTGAGTCTGCTTAAAGACTCAAGGCGAAATTGAATTTCATGAAATAAATTTTTTGTTTATCGCCGATTTTTGAATTTACCGTAGTGTTGTAGTGTTCAATACTACAATAACTTAGAAACTAGAGTCAATATGATATAATCATGATTTTATTCGTAGATTCTACGTTCTCGAAAACCAAAAGTCGCGGAAAAAATCAGGGAAACCAAAAAAAAAAAAAATTTCTTTTCTTTGTTCAGTTACATTTTGTTTAATAAGACCTTTGAAACGAGCCATCATTCATGATAGATTTTTTTCTCCGATAAATTACCCTCTAATTTCTCGGTGGCAGATTCAGACAACACGTGGACGTGCGAGTGCGGTCAGCTGTGCGGTTTATGTATTAATTCAATTAAAAAGTGCTCTCCGAAATAAACAAAAAATGGGTGGTACGAGGTACTGTTGTGTTGTGGATTGCAAAAATACCCAATCGAAAAATCCAGAGTTAACTTTTTATTCGTTTCCGAGACGAAATTGGGAAATTAGCACGAGAAATGAGTAGATAAAAGCTGTCAGAAGAATGTAAGTAATATTATAACGGTTTGATACAAGGAATTAACGTATTGAAAATATACAAACGTCAGATTTTCTGTAATGTTTTATTTTTATAGTACACCGGATAACAAGCCATGGCAGCCGAATAAGAACACTCGGATCTGCAGTGCTCATTTTATTGGTGGCAAGCGGTCTAACATCTAAATCAGCCCAGCGTATATTCCAACAATTTTTCCGCTTGTATCCAAAAAAAAGTCATACCAAAATCGGCCATAGCTAGACACGAGCGACTTCTGAAAAGAAAATGTGTCATTTGTTAATGTTGTTATAAACCGAAATAAAAAATGTAGTTTTCTAAATCTAATTTCAATGTCCAATATACTTATTCCTTTATTATTTATATTTTTTTGATAAGGAGATACATCTTCATTTTCCATTTCTGTTTTTCATGTATAGATGCAAAATTCCTGAAAATATATTTTATTATATTATTGTTGAACCATTCATTTATCTCATAATTAATACAGACCTCTAATTTCACTTCGTACGGCGGATCATGTACTCTCGTCTGTGGTATTACTTTCCCACGGACGATTCGTTCTCCACTAGCTTCATCATGAATTTCGACGACCTCTTGAACACGATGGCTTCGGAATAGTTTATACCCTATAAATGTTTAATTAATCGATCATCGTATTGTTAGTAATACGACAATCCTAAAAATAAATACGTAGTAAAAATCACAATGAATTTGAAAGAATATCTCATATCTTTCGTGCATTTACTTACCTTTCGACACAGATTTTCCGCGAAAGAATTCTGCATGGATATTCTGAAATCCACATTTGATGATAGTGTGGCTCATAATATCACTTTCAATTTCATATTGCACTGAATAAAACAATAATTGTGCATCATATGTTTACTGGTATGAAAACAACGTCCTCGAGTTGCCGCCGTTAACCGACAGATAGCGCTGCCGTCGTTTCGCCATGATATCCAAGAGGCGTACATGGATTTAAATTTCTTCTAATTCAAATATTCGCGTTTACATTTAGTGATTTGTGATTTGCAATCGGCTAGTTACAATATTGCTCATCACTGGTTTCAGCAAAAAAAATTAACCGGCGTACGCAGCGTCAAATCGTCGTTTGGCTACTGCACCGATTCAGACAGAGACCAGGAGCTCCTTCCAAGCGAAGAGCTTCACTCAGTTTATGCAACAGCTAGTTAGTCTCAGTTACAGGAACGTTGAGTCGGATCGCGCGAGCATGAAGCCGTGGTTAACCGTCGTCTCTAGGGTATTTCGAACCGGCATGTCCTGTATCATGGTCCTGCGTACGTGGAAAGGTTTCGTTTGAGGGTTGTAGCTGAATCGAGAGGGAGAGAGGCGAGCGAGACGACTCGGTAGAGGGCCAGAGTCTCTCTTAATTACCTCAACAACCTCTCAGTAACGTTTCTGGGTGAATCCGTCGAGCGGGAAGACACTGTCATGCTCGGATTGATCTGCACGCGCATAGGGAAGATCGCAGGGGAATTTAAGGACCATCCAGGATGATAATTGAATTTCTACAGACGTGTCGGATTCGCAGTGGTCCTTCTGGTCTGCAGAAAATATTCGTTTATTGCGTCTCTTATTAGACGAATTCTATTTCTTTAAGGTAATGTAACAGGGGAGACCGGGGCTAGAAGTTACAGGGGTAGGTTGTTACAACGGTTATTATTTCTAAACTATGGAAGATTGTGCCAAGGATTAAACTAAAAAAGCTATGTTCTAACACATGAAACAAATTTTGCGCCGCTACAGTGAGTACGTGTAGTACTTTTTATTACAGTTCTTTTTGGAATTTATTTTTTAAGATGGCTTCTTGTAGTGAAAAATAAAATAAAAAGAAAATTTGTCATGGTAAAACTCGATTTTCTTTTTGATTCAAAAGTAAAACGAAGAAAATGTTTTGTTTTTGATCGAATTAAGCTTCGTTTTCTCGAAATCTCAAGTGTTCATTACCTTCAATAAATAAGGATTATTATTCATAATCATACTTGTTGCGTTTTATTGTGAAGGTAAGAACAGGGTTAACTTCCTCTTAAATCACAGAAAAAAAACTATGTAACAATTTACCCCAGGGCCGTAACTTCTTGCCCCAGACCGGGGTAACATGTGACAGTCTGTTAGAGCTTAAAAAAAATGTATATCTCAAGAACCATTTTCGATATCCAATTAGTTCTGTCGCAGAAATAATATTTGATAGTAAACCTAACGCCACATCAATTATGGATGAATTCGTATTTATACATTGTGCGAAATTTCATTTTTTGTTAAACGTGCAACTTCTAGCCCCGGTGTCCCCTACTCCTATGTTTACCGACTGAGCAAACTCACCCCTTTTCTGCCTATATTGAATTAATTGAATTAACAAGTCCTAGTTCTCGTCTAGTGATTTCAATATTGCATGAAAACAGTCTCACCATAGCTCATTTTACGTCTCGTTCTTTCCGGAATTGTGCAAAGTGTCTCAGCTATGCACTGTTTTCGCCCTGAAATGCGCGAAATGTGGGAATAGTAACGAGTGTCAAAAAACACACGTTTTATTGAAGATTTTCGGGATAAGAGCAACTTTCGTAAATTCCGCTACAAAAGAGTGATGCACCGTCGAAATTTGAACGTTGAAAACGGGCCGGTTTGCTCGGTCGGTAAAGGTAGGAGTACTACGTGACCTTAAGGTATCACGTCTGGGCTAGCGTGGTCGAGTAATATTTCATAGGATTGCATGTTTCATACTTGTATTCAAAGTGTACGTTTTTGTACCTTGTAGTTTTTTTCTTCCATTACAATGTTTTGAACAAGAAGTTACATTTCATATTTCAAACGGACAAAAGTGTTCGGTTTATTAGTTTACGATAATAATAAATTTATCTAGTGTTGTGAGACGTTAAATGGTTCTCATATTTACCTACACACACCACCGGCGTGTAAAAAAATTCAACTTTTCAACTTGACAATCCAAATTGCGATTTTTATCACTTTTCTTCGGAAAAATGATATTTCTTCGAATCAAGAAATGTGTGCGATGGAGAAATTCTCTGCGTGCAGTGCAGAAATTTCCTGGCCAATATTTAAAATTGATTCCCAGCGGTTGCAAACATGAAATTGGTGTAGGTGTTTCAAGCATGTATGGTAGAGTGGTCCAAAAAAAAAATTTTTTTTTTTTTTCAAGTGCTATTGTCTGAAAACCTTCTTTTAGGTATAAAAAGAATTCCCTGCAAAGCGCATCTCGATATCTTAATTTTCCATTAAGCTCAATGAATTTTTATTTTTTTTGAATTTCTCATCAAAGATTCTTGTAGGAAATTTAATTTTCTACAAAAAAGTTCAGAAGTAGTTTTTTCGTAATACTAACGGGTAAAAAGTTATTAAGCTTTTTTTTATACCTAGAGGAAGGTTTTGAGATGATGAGCAAAAAAAATTTTTTTTTTTGGACCATTCTAAATTGTATAGGTATCAATTTTAACTCTGTCATTGATGTAAAATATCTACTGTGCCAAACCAAACTAAAACCATTTCCAAATTTGTATTCGCAATAAAAATTTAATAACCTTTTATGTTTTTATTTTCAATACTTCCATAAGACAATTTTACTCATCCTTGAGACCTGTCCGATTACATGTATTTTATCGCGTTTCTCAAAAAAGCGTCGCGAAGCGTCATTGACGTTTCTGTAAGGTGAAGATGTGCCTATTAATTATTAAACATGAGCTACGTCCGAGTTTGTTTAAGCATCCGACGAATTTACACGAGAAACTTTTCACAAAATTTTATTCACATCGAGTTTATTCTTTCCGCAATGTATAAACGGGATGGCCAAAAGTTTTTAAATCAATTCAAAGTAATTTGGTATGAAAATTCTCAGTGGAATTGGCAATTGGTTGTTCCCGGTCTTTTTTTCTCCTTGTTTCCAGGAATTATTGAAAATATTAAGAACTTCGTGAAATATTTGTCGATTTCCTGTTCGGTCACCGCGAAACTTTTTTCAGCTTCGTGAAAAAATGTAAAAATAACTTGTTCGGCATACAGACGTTTGCCGTTTGATCTCTTTTCCAAAGAACACCTGCTTGAAACGTTTATTGTCCTTAAATACTTCGCGGCGGGTCATTCCGTGTAAATTATACTACGATCACTTTAATGTGAATCTTGGGTAACCTTTAGTGACAAAAAAAAAAAACGTTGATTTAATTTCAAACAGTATTTTGTTTCAATTTCAGGAACAAATTTATGATCCAAAAAATTTGGACAAATTGAGACGGCATAAACTTTCGAACAGAAATATTTTTACATTTTCATACTCTTTCAACCAAGTTCGCGTAACAAACTTATGTCAATTTATCTTCAAAAACTCATAGTTTCATAACAATAGACGACAGACGGATCATTTCTTACCGTTTGTTACCAAGAAGCTAAAATTTCAAGAGTTTGTTCAGAAATTTGTTTTCTTTTCAATTCTTTTTTTTTCGCTATTGTTATAGACGCTCGAAAAATTTGAAAAAACATAAATTATACTATTTGAACTTTGACTAAGAAACAACAACAAAAAGAAAAATCCTGAAACGATTTTCTGTCATTCGGGCTAAAAAAATCCACGAAGCTCGAGATTAATTCAGACCTTCAGATTGTCTGTAACAATGTGAAAAAACACTATACAAATATAAATTTATAAATGATGCATTGAAAATTCGACTCCTGCCGATCTTTCCACGAAAATTTTGCTTCTTTCAAACGACCATCGAAAGATTTGCTTGCTCGGTGCGGGCGACATTTTTGAATTTGACTGGCCTTACTGGGAGCATAATTTTTTATTTTGGACGAACGAAAGTTTGAAGAGCGCCGCAAATTTACTCTATATCAGTTATGTATGGGGAATTCTACGAGAACTCGACACGGTTTTGATAGCATCATTTTTCATTTGTTTAAAATACTTCTGCAAGTGATAGTTGAAACTGCCTGTTTTATGCGGTACTATTTATTTTTTTGGTGCGTGTCCGTTTCTCATCGGTCATCAATATTCGAACCTCTTATTGTTAGTTGCGTCATTTTTTATGCTCACAAAAAAAAAAAAAAACCTCACAATTTGTCTTTCTGAGATCTCTATACGCAGCACCGACGTGAAATTATCGCAGTTAGCGCAAATCTACATTCAAAAAGTTTCACGTTATGGAACAACAAAGCCAAAAGATGTAATCCTGTAATTAAATTACCACTTCCTGCAGGAATACATTTCCTAGCGTTATTTTCACATGTAACCAAAAAGTTTTATGATGATATAGTTCCGCACATAATTATTTTCACGTGATTGTGACCAAAATTTTGTCAAACTGTTTGGCTGAAAAGTTAAATTTTCTGAATACTACATTCTAGCGAGATGGCGTTAGAATCGTTGACATGACTAATCCGCTTCACATTGAATGACCCTGTAAAAAAATGTTGTGTTGTCAAATCGTCAGGCGATTTTCTACCTTGAAATCGGCAAAAATCACTTCTTTTTAAGAACATTCACATTTGACTTCACCCACATATTTAAAGCCAGAGTGGGTGACAAATTCCCATTAGCTTAGAAATTTTGCTCGTCGAGGGTATCAAAAGTCTCTTTCGAACCGTGGTTCGTAAAGAAACCGTTTTAATCGTAAAACGTTTGTAGAGTTAAAAAAAAATGTATGACAATTGTTGGACGAAGCGAGGTAAAATACTGCTTACACGATTTTCTGGAGAAGTATTTTCCTTTTTTCCATGAAATTAATCGAGGAGAATGTATTTATTTTTGATCGATTAGCTTGAAACTTGGACTTTTGGTTGCTGAAGTTAATTAGAGATGCTTAGCCAAACTATTTTCAAAGTCACAGGTAAGCAGTAGTCGAAATTACCGCAGCGTCAATTTGTGCCACAATGCTTCACTATTTTCCATCCATAATTTCACCATAGTCTACAGTTCCGGATGTCGTGTAATAAACATTCAAGACCTAAGATCTCGCATAAATCAGGTACTTGATCACTTAAGGCGTGACTAAAATCTCCTTATTACTGGTAAAGCAAATTTGAAGCAAACAGTGAGGGTTTGGAGTCTTTAATTACTGTCGAAATGACAATTTATATGGTTGATCAATGTAACCCTTTAATTCACGCTGGGACGCTTCTTTTGCAACTCTTTATTTATTAAATTACTTTTTTGGTAACACCTGTGAAGTTTTTTTTATTATACATGGTCCCTAAAATATTTGTAAGTCTAAAAAAAAATATAAAATGTATTTACTCATTCATTGCAAAAATAGCACATGACAAATGGTCGGATTCGTACTTTTCCACGAAAAAAGCATTTTCTGCTAATCTCCCATGAAAATCCGAATCTCAATTTTCACACGAACTTAATACGCAACAAAAAATTTTACAGATGTTTTACAACATTTTTCTTCTTAATTGTTGTCTTTGTTTGTCCGCCATATTGGATCTGCCTTTTCGTTCAGATTCGTAATCAGTGACGCCAAAAATCATGCAACATAAAGTTCTATCAATATCAAATAACTTTTTCAATTTACGTCCGCCATATCGCATCCCCCATTTTGAAATTTCGAACTTCGAGTTCAGGTTCGTAATCAGTGACCCCAAAAGCGCATGTATGTAAAATTTCAAGCGAATTGCATCTAAGGAAAAGTATATGCATGAAAGGGTTAAAGTTGACACCGGTGTCAGACTTCGCATAATAATGCTTATGTGCGTTCCGTAAACGTATCTTTTTCAACTTTTTTATGTACTTGATAACACTGGCACACAAAAAAAAAGTGGTCTGTACATTTGACCACACCCATCTAGAATTGTGTATTTCGATGCGCTGAATCCAAATCTGAGGTCCGTTTGGCCCGGACCCCCTCAAAATTTTGAGTAAATTGCAGAAAAGCGCTGAAATTCGCTAAAAATCGTAAACAATTGCAGTTGTGAAAATGAAAAAAAAATTTCTTCAACCAGATCAAGTATGTTCCTTATATATTATGATGCGCTGAATCCAAATCTGAAGTTCATTGGATTCGTACACTTTCCAAATTTGAGTAAATTTCGAAAAAATAGCAAAAAATCGTAAAAAATAGCCATGAAATAGCATAAAATATCAAGTAATAGTATTGTTCTCACCCACAGCAATACACTAAACATGATTACTTCCAAGTTAAACTATAACATTTATAGATTGTAATTAAAATGTGAAAAAAAAACGAGCTTCATTGATATATAAGTGAAATCATAAGTAAGATCATAAGTGAAATGGAGAATCAGTATCAAGGAAGCTGAAACGTCAACATGAAGACCGATTTTTGCTGGACCCTAAAGAGAAAAATAACGAGAGAAAATATAACACGTAAGAGGAACCCACTGCATAGATCATTCGAAGAAAAAAAGAGTTCGACACAAGCGAAGAATCGTGTAAAATTAGTGATGGTCGTTTTTTTTTTAAGTCCTAGGCTTCTGTCCCAATTCTAACATCTTTTTCAATTCCCAATGATCTGTACAATCTTTGTCAATCACGCAAGACCAGAGGTAAGAAATTTACTAAGTTTCAATTTTTCTGACGCAATACGTTCAGAGGAAAAAAAACTAACCACGAAATGCCGAAAATTTCGTGTCACTTGTATCGAAAAATTCTTAGGCTTTGGGGTAGAACTGAAAATTGAGCTATCACCCTAGGGTTGTGAATATATTCTATAAAATTTATTTTCTGGTATCTTGGCCCAAGGGAGCGAGCAAATTTTAAAATGACTATACGGAGGACGGACCCTGGTATATGTACGTGTTTTCAAAACAACTTTGCGGAGCTGAGTTTCACTTCAAGTTTCATCTTCGACCATGTTATAATCCTTACGGTACTCCCTTACACGGGTAGTGAAAATTCCGCTCGTTTTCTCTACCGAGTTACCGAGCTCGAGCTTCTGCTTGTTTTTCATTTCTGTTGTATTTATCCGATACATGAAACGAGAGCTATAAATTACTCGATGGGGATATAGCGAGAATTTTATGTTCAATAAAATTCTGCCCGCTCTGCGTCTAGTACCGGAATGATCCGTTAGCAATGAGGCGAGTATCTGCACACCGTGAGAGTACAAAGCTTCAATAGCAAAACAGAGTTTACGTCATCATTTTTTTGTCACCGTACTTTTTCACCTACCATGATAAGAATAATTTATCTTCTCCGGCTGAGAAAAACGTGGATAGTCGAAGACAGGCGCCTCGAGCGAGCTTTTTTCCTTCGATCGCGGCTCGTCTATAACCAAACTGCGATGAAACCGTCGTTTTGAATCACCCTCCATTGGCGTCATAATTTGAGATACGTAATGCCTCCCCGTCTGCGTAGAAATACTGCTGGGGATGATTTATGAGATGAGTATTTTCCCAGAGCCCTTGCACGGGCTGCGGAGTATTAAAACGATAAAAGTGCTACACGTCTAATTCCGTGCAGCTCTGAGGAAAATGAGGAAAATTTTGGTCTCGAGGTGTGGAAACGGCGACGGCAAGACATTTGAATGGAGTAATTGGATCTTTATGGCTCGAGGGATCGGTGTCCGGCATAACGGATGATGAGCAGATGTGCCAGGACAGCTCCTTCGTCGTTTGCTGCATTCAAGTGCGAAACACGCAATGTTAACCCTAGAACGGCAAAAAAGGAGGGAAGGGGGGGGGGGGGGGGTTAAAAAATAACCCACGCGAATTATTTAAGTTTTCCGTCCGAAGAGAACAGCTTACGTTTTCGACTTGAGACACCGACGAGTCCGAGAGTAAAAAAAGTTTTGTGACCCACGTGATTCTTTATTTAAAAATGAAGCGAATGCGACCCTAAAGGACCCTTAACCCTTACTTGCCACCTAGAGGTGTACGCCACCCCAGGATTTTTTTCCTTAATTTTAACTACCTAAACTCCTCGGCCAAAATTTGAGCCATTGATATTGAAAAATAACAAAAACTTGTGAATTTTTTTTGTAAAAATAGCATTTTTCTATTTTTATTTCTATTGTTCTTTTTTTTTTTAGTATACTTCAATTTGTGACCATATTAACTACATTATTCTTTGAAGTAAGCTTTCAACATGTTCTAAAAAATAATTTCAAGTAAAAACGTTCAACAGTTTTTTCAGAGTAATTACAATTTTCAATTTGCACATTAATCTTATCCGTACGTCTCTCTATGACCAGGACGAGCAATGTTATAGCAACTGAAATTGGCGTTTGGTGTGTTGCCACGGAAAGTATAGCAGAGCCAACTGTTGCTGATGGAATTAAGTCGAGTACCCTGCGGCGGGGTTGTAAAGGCAATGCGATGTGGCTTGGTATAAAAAAGAGGTAGGTAAGAGCGTGGCTCTAGTTTCCTCTACTTACTAAATGGAATTTCGACTCCAACTCAGAGCGTCTATTTTGTTTATCCGTTACGAAACCCGATAAAGAGAATTGTTTTTAAACGCTCTGCAGTGCTTGTAAGATCAACGAGTCTGTAAAAGTTTTTGTCAAAAAAAAAAGAAAAAAAAAACAAGCATAAAAATGAAATCCCACACCGCGACGTTTTTGAAACGCATTGCGTTTCAAGTTTCAGTCTCTTGTCTGAATCTTCCGACCTTGTGATCTCGGGTAAACTGCCGTCTGACGGTTTTAAGAGCCACGTAAATTTAGAACTAACGAGAATCCCACACGTGAATCCTCTACAAATCGATCCGATAATTTGCGGGTGAAGTAAGGTACGAGCTGGCGAATCGACGGGAAACTATGTATTTTCCGCTGAATCGTAATTAAACCCACTTAGCGCAAGTCGTTAATCCTTCCCTCACACCGACGACAAGTTGTCACAATTTTCACACCTATCCCATTTCCATTCGGTATTCAACCGAACTGATCGGGGTCGCAAATTTACTTGTCGGTCTAATGCATACGGATAGTTGCTCGTCGCTCGATCTTAAGGCGCCGCTGAATTGGCTTGTCATATATATATATATATATACTAGCAACCCATCCCGGCTTCGCACGGGCATAAAATAATATTAAGTAATAATATAAATGTTATTTTTCTAGAAACTCACTGTAAACATTGTGTATTTTCTTTTATTATATTATTATATGCCCGTGCGAAGCCGGGATGGGTTGCTAGTGTAGCTTATATGACACGTTCGTAGATTTACCATAGCAGCGCCATCTATTGATTACTTACTCAACCCAGTCGAAAGGTATCGACATCTGTTAGAATCATTTGGAGTTAACAGATAATTGTGACTGTCAAATAATAACAGACAAATAATTAGCAATAAATTAAAATTGCGACTATAATTTGAGATTTAAACTATCCTATCTCTCAAGTTGGATCGAACTGCACATGGTGTGCGTATTTTATTATAATCGGTTAAGTGGTTTAGGAGTACATTAAGGACAAACATCGTGACACGAGATTTATATATATTAAGATTTTGTGATGTCACAAGCGGGGGAATTTTCTCGTTAAAGTATAATGAATATAATGAAAATTTTTATATCATAGCTTGAATAAAGGCGTACGTCCTTAACTCAGTCATTGCTAACGTAGATCGCCGAATGATGATGAATAAATGAAATCACGTGGCATAAAACATGGCCGATTTGATTCACCGCTTCTACGATTTGAGAATTTATTTCATTTTCGACAGGAAGTTGGAGACATATAAAAGCACACACGTAATCCGGGAAAACCTATTCCATCAGTTTGTCGTCCGTAAAGATGGTACACTTTAATGAAGAAATTTCACGTGACAGGAGCCCGTTCTTGATGGTCACTTCCGATTTACGTCAATTTTCTGGCTCAACACGACGCTAAGTGATTTTATTGGCCCATTCCGTTAGATCCAACCAATCAAATCACTTAGTGTCCACAAGAAGTCTGTCATTTAGTTCAACGTCTATAATGTCCAGAAGCGCTGAAGTGCTTATGACGTCACGAAATATATATGTGTGTATGACAAGCGAGTTCAGCAGCGTCTTAATGTACTTAATTTGAATATCACGTCACCAAGTTCTGAGGCAATATCGCAGAATTTACACACGTGCATCTTTCACCTACAATATCTTGATTTATCGAACAAAAAAAAAAAAAAAAAAAGACTTCATCGCAGGCTGATAATCCACACGCACTTTGGGTAATCTTTTTTTTTTTTTGTTGAAAAATAAAAATTTGTCAAAGATCAGCATGATAAATTTATCTTTTCGACGCATTGCCGAAGTTTTTGTAAGTCTGAAAAATTTTTCTTTCGAAGAATAGAAATAAAATGTGACTAAGTTTTCGATGTTGTGATACAAAAATTGGTACAGCTGTATGGAGATATTTTTCTATTGTACTTTGTACTTGGGAATACGATTCAGTCAACGGCTTCAATTGTTTCTCAGTATCTAGGTGCGTAATATTATATTAAGATTTTGACGTGTATGTGATGTACAGTCGAGTTGAAAAAATGGCGAAAGAAAAGTGTGATGAAACTATAAAAATTTCTGCGATGGAGGATAAAATATTGAAACATGGAAATTCAACATCATCGTTTTAACTACATCAGAGAAATCTCATTACTCTATAATTTTTTCACCGGAATATACATATCATGTTTTCAATTTTCATGAGCAATAGCTAATTTTATTTGTAAATAAATTCTCCACAGATCGTACAAGTCAAACTGTGATTCACAATAAGGTACTTATTTCTTATCGGAGCACAAGTACAAAATCTGGAAATTATTAAGATTTGATTATATATATATTGGATTTTTTTCCAGCTGACGAACTCAAGAAAGAATCTGTCTCAGATAATTTGTAGGCGATTCATGAATCAATAAAGTAAGGTATTCGCTGATAGAATCAGACGAACTATACAAACTTTTTGGTGATACAATTGTGAAATAATGTAACTTTTCCGACATTATGAGTAATAAGATTTTTACAGTTGAAATTCAGAGTTGAAACGTTTTCATTTAGATAGCAGAGGCTTTTTTTTTAATCAGATTCAACTTGATCAGCTTTAGTTGTCCCGTCTCACTTTCGTTTTTTGGTTTTTTTCATTCGACAGATTTTTGACTTAGCTATACATCCTCAAATCTTGAACTTTCTTACGAATCCCTTCAAACGTAAAATGTTCCTCCGGTATTACTCTCAACATATCTGTAATGCGAAGGGCGCATTTCGAGGAAATAAAACACCAAGTACGATCGGCAGAACGATTCGTTGAGGGTGGGGTTCAAAACTTGGAAATGAATTGTTAAAAATCTTGCGTTATTTTATTTTCACATGTTTGAAATTTGGGTATATCAGTTATTCGCAATATCGACCCTTCCAACTTTTAACCTCCACCCCTAGCCGAAAGTCTCCACTTGTTGGTGCTGAGGTAATACACGAAAAAGCCACTCAAATGCTTCGGGGATGCGGAAATGGTAGAAGATAGACGTGGTAAAAGTCCCCCAAAAGACACAAGAGTGTCACGAGTTCTCAAGGCAAGGATAGGTTGGGTATGCATATCGTACAAAATCACCCAAAACGCATATTATAATTTCATTCCGTACAAGGATATCGAAAGAATCATCGAATTTTGATAGTTTTTTCTATTTTACACCCGCCATATTGGATCCGCCATCTTTGATTAAGAAGTTATCAAATTCTGACTTCAAAGTCGTGATCAGCGACCCTGAAAACTCCCGGGTAACGAAATTCAGGCCAAAATATTGAGTTGAAAAATATGTGATTGAAAGGGTTAAAACCCAGAAACCTGCAAGTTCAGTTTCCGATAAACTTAACTTTGAAAAGGTGACAATTTCGATACTCCGAAGCGGCTTAAAATATCACGATCATACCACGTGAATACTAAGGACCAAACATGATGACATCCGCAGCTTATATAGTTTGAAAACATTCGATACGTGGAGGGTTCAGTGCGTGTCTAGAATCACTAATTCTGTGAGCACTATTGCCGGCATTGTTCATTAAACTCGAGGTTATTGCGTGGAGTCTAGACTGTCCACTAGATACTGTCTAGGTTAAAAGAGACGTTACACCTCGGCGACTATTTCAGTCGGGACTTTTTTTGTAAATGCTTATCGCAATTGTCTTTTACATCACGTGACGGAGTAAAAAAAATTTATGCATCACATTATTCAGCGCTGTGTTTGAAGCCAATCGAAAGCTGGTTTTCTGTCTCTCAATTCTAGGCGCAGTATTTTAAACTGAAAAAATAGTCGGTTCCAAGATAACATTTATTCCAATAATCCTTGGCAGATGCTTTATCCATTGAAAGTAACATTCGATTGATCCAATAAACATAATTACGTTTCAAATACACTTGCTACAAGTAAATAACCATTTTAAATAATTGAATGTCTGTTAAGGACCATTGGAATGATGTAAGTCTATGCAATTTGTTCTGCGAATTGCAATTTTCTTAATTTTCGTCTACATTCCTTCATAGTTAGTTTCGAGATAAATTATTCGATTAACGATATTTTGAATAAAATTTCCTTAAATCAATTGTTTTAATCTTTGTTTCAGTTATCCTTGAAAGAATTCAGTACAAGCTCTTAGAAATTTTATCATCAATCGTTACAGCACCTAAACCCTCGGAATATCTTCCGAGGAATTCCTGACCTAGTCACTTCGAACTATTTCTCTTCGAGTCGTTACTCGAGATTTTCCAGTCGACGCAACGAAACGGAGAAACAGAGGGACTCTGAGAAAATGCTTAAGATGCCATTTCACGAATGGTGATGAACTTTTGGTGAAACTTTCAAAATCAACGAACTACGAAACTTAGTTAACGCGGAACTATCCACCCACCATTCCAAAGTAACAATCTTCCGGACCATGGATTTTGATGAAACTTTGAGGGGTGTTCCATAGCCCAAAATTTGCAGTTCCTAATTTCCAGTTTCATGTTATAACGTGTCTTCCTTCGCTCGCTTTATAATAGAGATCAGTACGTCGACGATTCGTACAAGATTTTTCATTATTGATCCGAAATAACATATCCGTTGACAGTTCGATCTATGAGGTCCTATCACTGAAGCTTCATCACAGGACAGTGAGAATCAATATTTGTGGAAAACACGCACAGCAGTAAGTTTTTGTAAACGTCATTCAAAATTCACACGTTTTTGTGTGAGAGTTGTATGCCAAAACGATAAAAGTATACATGTAAGGAGCGTAACGATCGTCCAGACCGTACTCGGTCGGTAAAGCAGATAGACTGAGAATACCTCTTACGTATCTACCGATAAAATCAAGTTAGTAGAAAGAGTAGGAAATTTCGTGTTCGTAAATTTATGTTTCTTGCGTTACTCAGCTAGTACTGAGGATGTTCAAATGCTAATTCACAATTGTATAGAATACTTGCAAAAAGCCTGTCGACGCCCAATTCGTTTAGTAGACGTTAAAACATGTTCCTTAAACCTGAAGCTGACAATTCAAAAATCGTTCTTTTAGAAACAGTCTTACGCTGTTTCGTTGACGTCACAATTTTGATGTTACACTGTCCCGTGGCGTCGATCGAATAACGACTTGCACATTCAATACGCTAACATTGATTTCGAAGTTTTTCGGTCGTTTGGTATGAATGAATTTCACTCGAAATTTCGTATTGAAAATTCTCTTGCGCGAATATCAAAGCGATTTTGGCTTGATGATATACCCATGGTCTGAACTTCCTGCACGTTATTTGGAACTCGATCAGAGAAACCGCGGTCTGGGTCGTTTCATATTAATTAAAATAATCACCAAAGCTATATCTGCGTTTCTTTGAAGTAATGAGCTTTTTAAATGACGTCGGAAATTGAATTCCTGAAAGTTTGAAGAATCGATACTTCACTCTGAACTTATTACCTTAACTTCTTCACGCAGATACGATCGGTATAATTCAAGTACGTGTTGCATATTTTCAACGAAATTTGATAGGCTTTGTAGAAACGGAATACATTAAATGCTCGTGTAGATGGATTTACGACCGAAATCTATTATACGAGTTGTCACTATTTTCGGTAATGCCACGTTGCGATGTTGGGGATTTTATTAAAGGGCGTTTAATTGGCACTTAGATTTATTATAACAATGAAGACACTGAGTCGAATTAGGGACGACTGAATCCGAATGATGGAATTAGGGAAAGGACTGATATGAAAGTTGGATTACGAGTGTTCGAAGGATGGAGGGAAAACAATGAATTTTGATGTTGAGTAAATGAGAGGAGATTCAAGTGGGCACCTCGTGAAATTATAAAACACGTTCTGTTGATATGAAATTCGAACTATCGACAAAGTTTTATGAAAAAAGTATTTTCCTTCTTTTGCCGATTGATGGTATTCAGTAAGTTCCTAGATATCGATTCAAATAACCGCGAAAACTGTTATTCTTTGAAAAACTCTTTACGCCACTACTCTTTCTCACAAAAATTAAAATGGTTCCATCGCTCTCCTCGTACTGGAAAGAAAAAGATTGTTCGATTCACAAGTGTGACGGTAATTATATGGACAGCACTTTCTTAGAGTTCAAATCACTTGTACTTGTACTTGACAAGCTTAAGGAACATTCGCGTATGCGATTTCAACATATTGATAAGTAATTCTCAGCGCAATCCTTGTTACTTCTACTTTTGAAAAAATCGGCATTACAGCATCACCTGCAGATCCCACTTGATTTAATTAAAGTAACATCGTAAGAATATATACGCAAATAAAACTGCGGCATTTAATCTCTGCACCTACTTAGGCAGGTCGCTCGCGAAGAGAATTAAGATAAGCGAAGCGAAAGAGTAGGAATAAAAAGAGAAGATCAAGGAAAGCACATACATCATTCAGGTTTAGTTAGAAAGCTAAACGAGTTGACTTTACACATTTAATTCCTTTTCGTTACAAGAAAAGACCACTTAAAATTGATAAACTGGTTACATCCTTTTTAAAAAGTCTAATCAACAATTTTTACCGACCAGATTTCAGTCGCGTGTGCGTAAATCTGATCGGAATCAACCCGTGTAAAAGATTTAGTTTTCTCAGCTTAAAAAATTCCCCAAATCAGTGTAAATTGTCCAGCGAGAGGTGAAATTACAGAGAACAACATACCTAAGTTCTCTTAAACTGTTTAAAACTTCGGTGGAGAATTGAAAGTCAAGAACAATTAAACGGTAAAACTTTTTCAATTGCAACGATATGTACTTGCTGTTCCTTTTTCTTTGCAGCTACATTTTTTTTACACAGCAAATGGAGAGACGACAGAAAAACTCGGTAATACTTGTTTCCTTTTATTCAAACGTGGCAACGCTCGGTTCGCGAGAAATAGATACCTGGACATGTTTTATTCCATCAAACACCGTGTCCCTGAACAGTATTTAATTGAATAACGTCTTCTTAGAAGTATTTTAAATTAAGGTGAGTGTATATGATAAAATTTCCTGCAGATGTATTCACTGCTCCAATTAACGTTGACGGATTATAAACATTATATTATATTGAACGCAGATTCAAAGCGGTTCCAGCAAATCGAAATGTAATATCTATTTTACTGTTATTTACTTTTGGCCCTGTGCATACATGACGTCCCCACTCAATGGGGGTAATGGGCGTACAGCCAAATGTCACGTCATATTTCGTAATTTCAATCTCTTTCTCAACATTCACCCGAAGAACCATAACTCGAGTTTGAAAAGCCCGCGCGTGACGTTTTATGCCGAGCGGTGTTACTTCACCTGATCGTCCACCAGCTGGCGATGATGTAACGCATCGAACGTTCATCTACATGCTCTAAATTACGCGTTACTCCGTGACTGTGGGGGATTCCCCTGTTGATATCTATTGTTGTTGTATTTTTTGAATTGTCATGAGTTTTATAGCGAAGGTTCCTGTGCGGTTACTAGTCTTGAATCTTAACCCATTTCGTATTAAAGTGAAAATATTTTAATATTAGTGTGTGCTGTTGCAGTATTCAAAATATTAAATAAAAGAATTTTTGGAAATAATGAAAGTTTCTAATGTTTCTTTCATGTTTGATGGGAAGGGGTGGGGGTCTAAAAACGTGAATTTCATGGTGACGTCATTTATGAACGGTTCCTTTTCAGATGGCAAGTTTTCGCGAATCTCTCAACCCTACAGTTGTGTGGCATCTGCAAGGTGGATGAATAAGAATTTACTAACACGTATAATATTCAGCACTGAAAAGCGAGGGTGGAAAGTCAGTCGTCAAATGGTCACTTCTTTCATATTGCGAATCATTCATAACGTCGTAAAGAAACAAAGGATGTTGCAAAAACGAGATATGAAAAGCTATAACTTTGCGTTTTTGTGCTCCGAAGAACGGACGCGCGGTCCCAACGTTTTTTAGGTTCTTATGTATTTCATTGTGCTCCAGTATACCCACAAGAAACCAGGGTAAGAAAAGGTTTGTGGTCATGTGACTGCATACAGGCACAGAAATAACAATCATATGTAACAGCTATACAATATAAAGTGTCTAATTTTGAATACAATGGTGAAATATTTCAGGAGAACAAGATTTGACAGACATACATCTTGGGTGAAAATTTTGGGATTTTGAAGAGTACGTGATATAGTGTTACCAGTTTTTTTTATAGCTCAACGTATCATTTTTAACACGTAGGATCGCAGGCCTTGACAAAAATTCAATAGAATCAATTTTTACGAATGGTTTCAAAAACTTTGAAGTTCAAAGAGGTTTGACACTGAAATTTTATAAATGATGCCCGCATATGTAATTAGAGTTTAGTGTAGGGCGATTTGGTGCCAAAAAATGAGATCACCGCTGTGGATTTGTTTCAAGCTTACAATTTATAAGCATAAGATTTGATGAGACTTTGATCATTTGAGATCTGAAATCTAAACTTGCTTGGTGACCGTTCGTTTTTAACCCATTTCGTAAAATGAGTCAGATACTGATTTTTTTTAAGTACTGGAAAATTTCAGATTTGGAATGAATCTAGATTATTATAGATTAGAGCCAAATAAAAGCATCTAAAACATCGTACTGAAGATTTTACGTTAATAGGTGCAAAGCTAAGTACTCCGTTTATTTTCCTGATCTTCCTGCCGTGAACCAGGTTTAAAACCACACCGAACTCAAAAGTGCCATTGCCTTGTAGTTTCGATGCCCATTGCAAAAATTTTTTTTAACAGATATTTTTCAAAGTCTACCACAATTTCAACGAGTAAGAACGATAGGTTTCAATAGAACAAGTTTATCAAGAAATTTAAAGTTTCTTTCAATCCTCTTCTCAAGGAATTACATTCGGTCACAAATTTTCAGAAATAGATTTTTTTCTGTGGCATTATCATAGCTACGACTCTCAAGAATATTTTGGCCCAAAGCCGATGTCGAATTTCCAAAAATTGAAAAAGTTATAAGCATTCGAGTGAAACAACTCAATGGTGTGCGCTTCAATAGAGCCGAGTCCAGGGCTTGAAAGATCAGCCGGTGAGAAAGCTGCGAATACGGGAGAAGACCTCCTACATATATGTGCAAGAAATTGCCGATTAAGGGTAAGAGAAATTTCCATTTCATCTGATACAAAATCATCTTGGAAACTGAGGTCAAAACTTTAAACGCGTTAACTGTAAACGCGTTTATCTCGAAACTACATTTTCTAATGTGGTAGATCTCCCAACTCAAACACCGTTCGATGAATTAACTTCAAACTTTGCATACATATTCCCAAAATGCGAAGCGATTTACAATGCGATGATTTTGTTCAAATCGTCGTGTATATCATATTTTTTCGAATCTTCAATATCCCGATCCACAAACCATTACTATTCTCATCTATATTAAGACACATTTTGATTGTAATTCTTGAACGCCTGTCTTTTCAATCAAAGAATTAACTGTAAATACTTGAAAACAGTTAGCAGAATTCATCTTGGTCTCTTAGTTTATGCAGGCTAGAGTCTTGGAAATGCAGGTCGATAGTACAACGACAAATTATTTTTGATGTCACCGTTTCGACCATAATTTTGGCTCCTCAGGACAAATTTCTTTATTATATGCACATCTACACGAACACAAAGAGAATTGTCAAACACGTTCACCATACAAATTCGAAATAATCTACACAGTTTAATTACGGTACTGACCTTCTAAATTACAAACTATGTGCGTAAGATTCGTTGATCATCCACCATCAGATCAAATTTTTTTATTTTTTTTAAGTTTAAGGGTACACCACGAATAGAGGAATATAGACTGCACTTTGTCTTACAGAATTTTTTTTTTTTTTTATATTAATCGAATAACGAACATATCATAACAGAGAACAGACAGTCGTGATTGAAAGGGGAACTAACCTCGTACAAAAACAGGAAACAGTGAAGGATTGACCAAATGAGAGCACAGTCAAATCATTATAAAACAAACAGCTCCCTCCGAATCACTTTTTCTCCTTCTCCTTTCCCAACACTTGATTCGAGTTATTTTGAAGTTGAAAAACAAAAAAAAATCAAGAACCCAATAACTGGCAATTAGCCTGTGATAATACGTTTGCAATAGCGAGGTTTTTAATGCAAAATGTATGTGCACATAATAAAGAAATTTGTTTTGAGCAGGGCCCGAATTGTGACCGAAACGTTGACATGAAAAACAATTTGACGTTGTTCTATCGACCTGCATTTCCACGAATCTAACGTAGATAAAAATACTATGTAATCACTGACCGAGTGTCAATTAAATATACTCCTTACTTTTGCGTGTAACAGAATATCTAAGATGTGTCTGTTTTTCGACGCTGAGATCGAATGTAACCCCTTAATGCATTCGATGATATAATTGTAAAAACAATTAAACTCTTGTCCGTAGCGTTGTCCCAAACAATATATTCTCCCCGAGATATTTAGGCTCGCCGTTCAAAATGAACACCCTTTATGTACAGGTGTGTACAGCTGCAGATTCTCAGTGAATAATGACGAAAAATGTGAATTAAACTCTGGGAAACGTGGATTATTATGAATATTTTTGCTATTCAATTCAATTAATTTCTGATGATAAATAATTTTGAGCGTTGGTAACAGAAAAACCCGACATACAATTTTCATGCACAGTATTTTACGGTGTGAATTTTTGTTTTGGAGTTTTCAGGGATATTTTATTATACCGTGAGATTAAATTCCACCCGTTTTTAATAATCACTCTCGCAGAAGCTACAATTACTTGGTATGAAAAGTAGATGAAATATGCATTTTTAATCCCTGTATAATTTTAATAATTAAATTTTACGTTGATTACATGTAAATAGATTACACAACGCATGTTTGTATAACAAATGTTTTATTGAGAGAGTATATCTAGAGGAACGTGAAAGCGGAGTAAAGAACAAAAGTTACGTCAAATGAAGAAATACTATAAAGCCAAGTGACAGGTGATAAAAAATATAACTTTGCAAAAGTTGACGCTGTAATAGCTTCGTGGCACAGTAGCTGGTACGTTAAAAGTTATAAGAAAAGTAACTGCAGAGCAGCGAACCGGAATGAGCTAAAAGTCAGACTGCGCGAAAGTCGAATTTACAGTGAACCGAAAAAAGTATTTATCGAACCGTACATTTCGATATAATTCAGTGTCAAACGGAGCGCGCGTTTTCTATCCAGGGGGTGGATTAGGTGCAGGCACAGTGAAAGGCTGAGCTCAGCAAAAAGTTTTCAGTCGATTTTCAGCTGTTTATGAAGAACCCTAAAAATAAAAAATGTGAAATATTCGCATATGGCGTCTTGGGACTAAAGAAAATTTGTATTTTGAAATTCACAATAGTCTGTGCCCATAATCGAGACGCGTTTAATTTTGTTACATCTCCCTGGAAAAACAATCAGCGTATTGTTTCATTTTGAATTTCATGTATGGTATCGGGATTATAAATACCTAACAGTTTATTATTACTGTTAAGTTTCCTTCCTTTATGGACTTGCATCTTATGATATTTTAACAAACTGTAAATCGAAGCAATCAACATGAATTCAAATTTGAAGTTTCAAGTTTATCGAAAGTTAAACGAAGGGCATCGTGTCCGAAAGAATCCCTTATGATCTGGAGTATTCAACCTCGAATTGGCATTGAACGTCTCTTGTTAGTTTACTGCAAATTTTCATGTTTCCGCTTTAGTATGTTAAGAAATAGAAAAGCCTAACAAAAAATTGAAAAGACAGATTTATTGAGCGTACGGTCTAATTGTCAACACAAACCTGTCGGAGGATAAAATTAAATCAGTGACATAAAAGGTACAAAAACTGTCATTTTAGAGAAATCACAATACCGTATCTCTTTCCAAAATACAAATTATTTATAAATAAGATGCGATTAATTTAAAGTAACTGTAGTTCACGTATAATTTGTGAATGAATTCTTCACCAATTAACCGCCCTAAATTTGTTTTTCTACACGCATCAAAAAGTGAGGAAAACATGATTCCATTACATAAAAACACCTTTTTCAACATCTGCTTGGAAAGTTTGATTTTCGAAACCTGTGGAGCGTGCATAAAGTATCCCATTTCCAAACGGTGTAGTAAAACGACCTTAGCACATATATACAGCTGAAATGATCGATTTTACACTTTAGGGCTTTTTTTGGCGCACATGCACTTCAGAATCACTCAATATTACGTACTGTGTTATGGAACATAAGTCACCTAATCCCAATTTTATGCGCTATCAGCGGCATCTTCGCTGCTTCAAAAATCAAACTTTTCTTCACAGGTGTTGGAAAAAATAGCGAGTGAAACACGTGCGGATGGGCGGCTGGTATGTGACACGTGTAATTACCACCATCACCTTGGCTTATGCTGCAAGCTTCACACTCGTCGGAAAACATCCACTTCCCGCACTTTCAACATAATATACTAATATGTATCACAAGTGAGGTTGATGCGTCTTTTTTTCCTGAGTTCTGTACTTGAAGTAGTATCATTCCTTTGACAATTGGAAAAGTGCACTTTTCACGTCCTAGTACTACGATAGTATATTATGTTACACGTGCAGAAAGTTGGTGAATTCCGACGAGTCTGAAGTTTACAATGCGAGCCAAAGTAAGCGCTGTACTCGCACGTGTTAGATATCACCCATCCGCACGTGTAACATGAGTTATTTTGCAACACTAGGTGCGTTGGATTTGACAAAGGGAAGCAACGAAGGTGACACTGACTTGAAATGACTCAGGGGGTAAAATCTAATTGTTCGAAAGTGCGTATTTGCCAAACAAAACCCTATTGTGTAAAATACAGCATTTTAATCGTCCGCATGTGCCGACGTTGTTTTACCGCACCGTTAAGAAAACAGGCACTTTCTGCATGCTCTACAGAGTTCAAAAATCGAACTTTTCCCGCAGGTTTTACAAAAAGTGCTTTTTTCGGTACTCCGTGATAAAAAGCATATTCAAACCATACTTTTGTTACATAAGTATCGTGTGCACCATGAAGGCAAAGTTTGTTTATGCCTCGTGTATTTGCAATATTCGTCTTCGGCTCATGCACGCGTCCCCGTACGACTTATATTCCAAACTTAAACTCAACGCAAGACGACTTACTTTACCTTCTTCTAGTACTGGACTTGCGTCCAAAAAATATAACAAGCAAGCGATTCCTTTCGAATTGCCAAAATGGTAAATGTACTGCGCATTTCATCGAGATACAGTAATTTTCAAACACGTCCTAACTAATAGCGGCTTATCTAAAATTGAACAACCCGAAAATCTACACATGGAACCCTTTCGCAGAACCCTAACAATATTGCCTGCCGGCAACTGGGCAAATATCAAAACTGCAACGTTATGGCGGGTGAAAACCAAGCGCTTTTGCAAAAAGTTGTATCAAACAATCCATCAAAAACAATACAAAAATTGACAACACAACATCGCCGTCGATAATTCTTGTCTCAGCCAAATTTTCTGAATGTAATATCGAAGCTTCTGTTACTTCAAAAAAAAAAAAAAAAATGTATCGGATGAACGATAAAATATTGTTAAATCTAGCTCGAATATCAAAGAAACAACGCCAAGAATGAAATAATTGTATTCAATAATTACACTTTATATTGAAGAAAGTTTTAAACAATATAACAAAAAACTCGTTATTTCAATAACTTTCAAACGTATTTTCTTTAATATTATTTTTGTTGCGCTAGTTTATTTTTCTCCGCGAATAGGTAGTATTTCCGTTGTAGATCGGGAGTAGAATTTTAGATCTTTGCCCTTATATGCGTGCCTTCTCCTACCAGAGTTTCTCACACGTAAAATGAAATTCAAACCAGTAACCATGCTCGCAGAATGGAATATTTCATCGGAAATTCCGTTTAAGCCGTGTTTCTCTGACAACGAATTTGCGGTTTACCTGCAGTTCGTGGGCAGACAGGCTCGCCTGTGTTTCGCATTTCACTTTGGCTGCAGCGGCACCTGTTGGTTAGGCACAATTCAGGTGAAATCGATAACACACCCTGCGGTTCAGAGTGCAGCCTGGTGCCTTACATACCCGGCACCCAAAACTTTTTTCTCCCTCACTGTGAGAGATGTTCGATCGAAATTATACGAATATGATGAAAGCCCACAGTGTGATTAGTCAGAAATGGTGGATCGTTTGTTTGTAATTATTATTGTAATTGGTATTATTATTATTATCACTAATTTTCATCAAATTTCCAAAAAAAAATTGTAACAACTCGAGCTATCAAAATTCTAAATAAATGGCCCAAACATTGTATTCTCAGTTTCATTTAACTTTAATCGAACCTAATTATGACAGATTTGCTTGGTTAGTCTTCTATTTTTCGAAACACCTTGTAAATTTTCAACGATTACAGTCTAGTTCAACTTGTACCTTTTCAAAATTTCACACAATGTCAAAAAATGAATTTCACCTGCTGTATAATTAAACGTGTTTTTCACATGATTAAGAATATTTGAGTATTTGTTCGTATTTTCGAAACGCTAAACATTGTTTCGCGTCAATGCAAAATTTTTAGTGCTCAAAAAATGTTTAAAAAAGTTATCCTATAAAGAGCAGAATCTCAAACCCATCGCGGAACGTAACATGAAATTTTTTAAATAGTTTTTGAGAAGATTAAATAAGTGCTACTTTGATAAGGTTTGAATATCCGTAACTTGGAAGCGATATAGTAAAAAAAATTAATCCAATCTGTGATTTACAGATACTGCTATCTGAAAATTTTTCAATATAATTAAAAACAGCAAAGGTCGAAAATTGGTCGATTTGACACGGAATTATCCCGCCACATTTGCATGACTCGCACTTCTTTGGGAATCACGCGACAACTTTTTTTTCTATACCAGATATTTTTATCGCAAATTTTTTATATCATGAGTTTTGTTCACTTTATTTGAAAGTATGAATTCTCTACTAACGTAAAAAACTTAACTACAAATACTCTGCAAATTTGAAAGCAGGAGTTTTTAAGGTGCATAAATATTTACTAACATTTTTAATCGAGACTTATACGAATAAATATTGGTTGCTTCGTAAACGAACAACTTACGCATTTACTAGATTCGATTCGGAAATATTTGTTTCCACTGAAAAATTATAAGTAGATATTTATTTCGATCGTTAAGCGTAATTTTTAGGTAAAAATCAAATCACAAATCAATTGATTGGTATAAAATTATTCGATTTAAACAAATTTCATTTCGATTTCATAATTCGTAAGTTCTTGGACTGAATAAATTATTCAGTCATTACGCGATCAACCTAATAAAATAGAATTACTTTTTCTTATATCATCGTTTTTTTCTCGGATTCAGCGTTTCTTTCATACAAAAGATCTGTTTCAAAATTTCCCTGGACTTATAGCGCGTGTGGATCATGTTAGGGTGTGTAAATAAGCACGTTTGATTAGAAAAGTCTCGGAAAAAAATTCAGTAGTTATAAAGTCCTCGCCACAGTGTATAATAAGGAAAATTGTAAGAGCTACAAAAAGAAAAATGAATTAACCGTAACATTTGGATTCCTGAGAGAAGCTACGCCAGGGATTTCTTTCTATCTATATTCCACTGAAAGGTGTGTCTCAGTCCTGACTGAATTTAATTAAAACAATGTTCCATCCACAGAGTGAATTACAACTCAAATAAACCCGACTATTAACAATATTAAAAGGATCACACTGTCATGTATTTTTAATCCAACTTGAAAAAGCGTCAAGTGTATTGAGCATATCTCCGAGAATTGTGAAGCAGGTAAAGTAAATTCGACTTCGAACTGCGAAAATCTTACCTCGCAGAAGAAAACGCAATATCGGGGAAAACTGTGCTTCCCGGAGCGCTTACATAAAACTCCGCCTGCAGGTGTAAAACGCGCCGTGCACTCGACGCATTGAAATTCATTTACTTCGTTTTTTTTTCCTACTTCTTCTTTATACTCAAAGTATTATGTAAAGTGTGAATAATTCATGAGCCTTACAGGGCTATTAAGAATAAGACGCGCCATCTTGTCACGGGGTCACAGAACCAGGGTGAAAAGTTCGCGGCGCTATAGGTGCACTTAGCTAACACCATAAACCACCTTGAGCCGCGAGCGTCCGAGCCTCTTGCATTTATTATACCCTTGGGAGTAAGTTGTACATTTTAGACCGGAATAAACTCCGACTTGGCCAGTTTCGCCGATTGTTATTGGCCTCTGCCACGGCCAATGTGGTACGTAGACTTCGTTCCGCGATCCAACAGCTATAACAACTATGTTGTATTTTAGACCCCAGTCGCACCTTAGCAGACCACCGTCATTTCACGGGACAAGGGGTCGAAATCTATCCCCCTGCGCAGTTGTCAAACTTTATGAACTCTGCGGCTGAGCTGAACGAAATCGTATCTAAGAGTGTTATTTGAAAACATCGTACCTCGGAATTTGGTTCAACGACATCGTATCTCGAGTGACTTCGTTTACGTTATGTGGATAATTCGTAATTGGTTTAAATGCAAATAGGAGTTCGAATATTTTAAGTTGACGAAGAATTCGCGATCACCCCGAAAAGCAATGTGTATGCTAATGTTTCACATTGGCCCCAGCGAGTTTCAAATCTTATATTTTAACATCGAATCTTCATCTTGTAGTGACTGTCAAAATCTTAAAAGGGAATTTCCATCTGAATACAATGTGATGGTGGTTTTTGTTGCTAAAATTCCCATGTTTGATCCAACATTGTGAGTTTTAGGCATCGTGACGTTTGATTCGTTACCAGTTACCCTCTCGGAAGTATTATACATTGAAAATCGGCAACTCTTTCAGGTTTTGTCGAGGCTTTAGTAACTTTTTACCACTGTGCGCTTCCCTCTGAGCCAGTTTCGATAATAACTATAATCCTCGACCTCTGAGAGGGTGTGAATAAATTTCGATCGTTCGGTACAGAGGCTGCACTGAGTGCTTTGGCAATTCACAGCACGGTATTTTTTGGCTGGGTATGTATGTGTTCGTCCATCCCGGGCACATTCTCATTAAATCGGCAATGCGTCTATTCCCTTTGATCGAGGACTACGAGCACGCGTGCCAAAGTGAACATGGATGGATCGTTTTAACATTCGGTAAAAAGCTACGAGAAAATATGTAGAAATTTAAAATAGGCGCTGGCCAGACCTACTCCACATTTCCTCCTTTCTAGCCAGTTAGCGGGCAGGAAAACTGCCGAGTTCCAGACTAGGCGTGTAACGCAATGTTACCAGACAAACTGACGAGTTTCTGGTTAGAAAACTCAGCAGCTGTTAGCCAAGGAAGTCGCCAGTATTCGAGTAGAAGCTTCAATTCGAGACAGGGATCAAGACCTCGATCATTGGAGTAATGTACTTTAGACGATTTAGAGTGACTTGTAAATATAAATAATAACAAACTGTTTATTTTGTTTGTCTTGAAGGTGACATCTTAAAGCACAGAAATGAAGCACGAGACACGAAGAAAAACCGCAAAAATAATTATTACTTTTGCACATTAATTAACGAATATTCATTATTTCAAATTTTCTCTACATTTATTTAATTTCCAACAGTTATCATTTTCATAGAATTCTAATCAAGTTTGAAGACAGAAGAAAGTAAATCATTAATATAAGTTTATATAAACGAAATTCCATTTCGATTGGATAAATTATGTAAGAAATAGGTTTAATCAAGAATAAAATTTCGTTTAAATAATTTCATAATAATAATTTACTTTCTTCTGTCTTCAAACTTGATTAGATTTCTATAAAAATGACAAATAAATGATAATTGTTGAAAACTAAATAAATTTAGATAAAATTTGAAATTATGAATATTCGTTAATTAATGTGCAGCAGTAATAATTTTTTTTGCGGTTTTTCTTCGTGTCTCGTGCTTCATTTCTGTTCTTTAAGAAAAACAAAATGCACAGTTTTTTAATATTTATATTTACAGGTCACTCTAAATCGTCTCAAGTACACTGCTTCAATTCAATGATTAAAAAAATCCTGAGCAGCTACTATAAATTTATATATCGAGTTGAAATTTTAAGAATATTTACAATTTCGAACGTAGAAAATAACCATGTGATGAGTATAAGCTTGAACGGAAATAAAGACTCTAATTTCGATCATTTTGTAAGTGTTTGATAATTTGGAACCACCTCTTGAAATTTTTTAATCGAGTTGATTTTGGATGACCATTTTTGAAACTTAATAACTGAATATACTTTAATGCAAAATCGAAAAAACTATTCGTCAGTTTCGGCCATCATAAGATAGTTGGGAATAAATACTACCGAAAGTGAGCATCTGTAATCTCTTGCCAATATTGCCCATGAAATTGAAACATATTGTAACAATGTTTCGTTTAGAGACTCTGAAGTGGGTGGTTACGCCTTGTCAGAAATCATCTGATGCTTTTATCACGAGAACGCTACAGACTCCCATGACGCCTGGTGGCTGGTTTCGGTACTTGTGATGTATCAGGTACGTGTAATGTGCAATGTGGCCAGTGCCAAGTCAGGCTTTGCCTAGTTCGCCCTAGCCGGGAGTTTCAAATAAAATCTGAGAGTGCCGTGCCGAGATTTGACGAGTTCGCTCTGGTTAGTTTATCTGGAAGAAATCTGTTCACTATCAGGATCGGGTTTGGCGAGTTCGATTCGGCCAGTATATACTCATCTGGCTCTGTCTAGAAGCCAGGCAAACTGGACGAATTTCTGCACGGGGCTTTCTCAGCTACGTATTATTTTGCCAACGGTGATGTCGGCTTTAAGAGGATGTCGGGGTGCCGACGAAGTGAACCAATTGTATTTTACTCTTTACTTTTCTCCTGGGAAATGAAATCGTTTCATACTTTGAAATATAATAATGTTTGCTGTTGCGTGTTTGGGTACAGGCGGTTAATAAAAGTTTGGAAAATTGATAAAACAATATGGAAAACATTGAATTCAGGTACAAGCGGCGGTGCCATCACCTCAAAGTGAGTGAGAACTGAAACTCATCTCGGTAATGTGATCAGCCGAATTCGTAATAACCGATTTTGCCTTCTCTCGTAATTAATTTCTCAGTTTTATGTAGTTCACACACGTGGAGACTTCGGTCCGTTAATTATGGATACTGTTATCTATAAATTCAATGTCACAATTTTTTTTTTTATAACATTGGCGATACCGATCGTTCAATGGTAATATTGAATCGAACACTTGCAGGGAAAATCTGTTCTAATGATATTGGAGAAAATAGTCGTCACTCGTCTAATTGAATTGATTGACGTTGGAGTATTTCTCAGTGATTTAAAACGAAAAATCGATAGCTAGGCTTTTGTTTAAAATTCCAGTATCATCTATTCTTGTTTTTTAAGGAGATTTTTTTAGCTTCCTCTTACGTAAACTTGAGATAAAAACGAGGGCAGAAATTTCAAGAAAAGAATCAAGAAAGGCTTAAGCAGCTTTTGCTTTTCAAGAGGTTTTTTTGGTTGAACTTTAGACGCTAGAATAAGATATTGTAATCCGAAGCTACTTCAGGTTTAGACACCGATTTTTTTTTTGCCCAAAAACTTTTTTACGAACATACATTTCCATATCATTCTGCACATAATATTATACATTTATAGTCTGTGAGATAAGAAAAGGAAACTCAAAGATATTTTTTTGGAGTTATAAAAAAGTGCTTGCAAAATTTCAAAATTGAAAACATTATCCTCTCATCTTAACATCGAATCACTCGTAAAATTTCATTCATACCCAATACAAAAATTTATGTATTAGAATGTGAAAGGTAATGGACTCAAAGATGCCTGTATTCCGTCACAGCGATTTCTGTAACATTTTCAGCGATGATTCTTCAAACTATTTGTAGTTTATCGCGATAGTTAAACTTATATGCGAATAATCATAAAGCTGGCGCGCAGTGAAGATAACGGGTGAATATAATAGAGAGAAAGAGAGAGAGCGAGAGAGCGATGCAAGTAATTCAAATAAGTGGTGGAACAGACCATCGGGAGTCCCGGCAGTTCAATTAGAGCGAGTTGCCCGGGGGTTTGGAAATGCCTCGAGTTCCTTATGCATGGATCAAAATGCAGGAGTTGAAGGAGCACTTGAAATTCAGTCCGTGTTGAGAAAATTGTAATATAAATGGCAGGATTGCATACGATGTTATACTTATATCCGGGGCACATCCTGGAGATGGGTGCCTAATCGAATTTCTGAGATGTTTCGAGATTTCGGGTGAGATCCGGTCGACGCGTAAGCGGTTTATCGGATCTTTGAAACCTCCTAAGGGGATCCGCACACAGAGATATAGATACAGACACTTGGATTGATTCTGACACGTTCGATATCCCTAGAAATTCTACGATCCATGATCTTGGATGAGCACCACTTGTACCGCCAGCAGCGCGCCGCAGGCTCTTTTGTTTGCAGCTCGGCTTGCGGTGCGCGACCGACGGTGCAAACGGTGGTCATCCAACATCACGGGTCATAGAATTTCTAGGGATACCGAAAGTGTCAGAATCTATCTAAGTTCTACACTTGGGGAAAATGAATCTGAGACGGTTCATTTTTTACACCAGACAGTTATGTTGGTAACACAGAGAAACCTCCAGCGCTATAGTCAGCCGAGCGCGAAACAAACTCAATCTCAATAAACATAACATAACCCATGACCGTCGAATCTAACCTTAGAATACCGCGGAGATAATGACTTGTTGGATTGACGCATGGAGACTAGAGTACAGGAATCCGATCTTCGTACATTCGATCCGGCATCAAAAATCCATACAATAAGGCTTGCGCTGGCTGAGGCTGAACGGCGCTGATATCGCAAAGATCCGAAGAGTGGTGGTGAGACTAGACCGAGACGGATATACGCATTTTTATTATAATGCATCTATTTCATAGACAAAAGGCTTCAACATCACCATAATAATTATAGTCTTCATAATAATGCAATTTCCGGCATATTTCGCAGAGGTCACACCATCCGTTTTTTCTATCATGAAGCCGTCGTAGCCAAAAATTTATAATAAGTTTGTGAGGTTATGTTGATCCTGAACCTCTACTTATTTTTTTTAATAAGATACTCAATTAATAAGCATTGTATTTTTGCAATTTTTGCTAAGTGATATGCGATCAATTTAATTTCTTACATTGATATAGTGACGATAATAAAAACTTTTTCCACAATAATTAACACAGGCACGCGTGCTTAACGATATTCCCTTTCAGGTGAGGGGCAATTTTATTTCTGTCACGATCGATATATATAGTCAATTCTTACCAACTTCACTTTGAAACTTTACGATCACAGCGCTGCTTTTGATGACATCTAAAACTATTACACGAAGAACTGTCGAGGCCGATTTTTTCGTATGCTGCCCAATAGAGATCGGACTACTGTACTCTAGTCACCATGGATTGACACGTCAACAAGTATTCTACGGTAGGGTTAGATTCAACGGTCATGGGTTATGTTATGTTTATTGAGATTGAGTTTGTTTCGCCGTCGGGCGACTATGGCGCTGTAAGTTTCTCTGTGTTGCCAACATAACTGTCTAGTGTAAAAAATTAGCCGTCTCAGATTCATTGTCCCCGAGTGTACGTGTCTCTTATCAAGGTGTCTTAAAGCTACCCTCAAGATAGCCCTCCGCCCCCCGCCCCTCCCCACCCAATGGCCTTCAAGAAAACAACGCAAAGTCGATGATCTTTGAAACGTGATAAATGTATCGTACAAAATGGCTAACAGCTGGCTTTTCTAGCCTTTATTACAGCAAAGTTCTTGATAAGCTTCTCAAATGAAATTTTCTCAAGCAGGTTTGAATTAGTTGTAAAGGAACTCAGGTGAGAGAGCCTTTGTTCACCAGTCGAGTTTCGCAAATGATTTGTTACTTTCCTTAGCATCGAGAACAAGCGCTCTACGCTAGCATTTGTTGGTAATATGAACAGAAATAGCTGGAGGACCGTTTCTACGTTTTGGTAACTCGCAGCGAGCTCCTTACTACGAATAGTTTTCAGAAGTTATTCCGGCAAATTGTTCTCGAGTGATACTTTTAAAAAATCGTGAAAATCAACGCACTCTTCAACTAACTCATCTTACCGATCATTCGGGTATATTTTAACGATCTGAGCTGTTTGGTTCTTGATGTTACATACTGGAACCGATGATAGTCTACCGAGGACTCCGAATTTTGCGTAAAAATCAGAACATACAGCACTTCTGCGCACTAATTCTGTGAAAAGTTGGTCGATAAACAATAAAAACGTATTGATCCGCATATCGTTATCAGCCCCGAAAACAGTGTCACCGTCGTTATTGGACTCGGCACATCGAAGTCTTCGCTTCTTAAAAAGAAGGTATCTCAGGTCGATCGCTGCGATTTGATTTCTTTTGTAACATGTTATAGTATACTAAAAACTAAGCGATACGTATTTTTTTTTATCTGCCATTAAACATTGTAAGCGCGCGAAACCACTCTCCAAAGTAAGGCATGTCAAGGTGTGAATTGGCAGTTTCACCCACAAGAACATCAAATTTTTCAACTATTCCATCGGGAAAAGTTTTCTCATAACGAGAAATGAAAATTGTGATTTTCTCAATTACAAAAAAAAAAAGAAAAACAACTGTTAAATCTCCCCGCGACACGCCTTACTTTGGAGGGTGGTATCACCGCTATAAAGTGTTTAATGGCAGATAAAAAAATACGTGTCACCAAGTTTTCAGTCTACTATAACATATTACAAAAGAAATGAAATCAGAGAAATCCACCGGGGATACTTTCCTTGTTAAAACTGCACTTTGTCCCCAAGGAGCACCGAGCACTCTGGGCCATAGCTCCACTAGTCCACGCCTGCCGTCTTATTGGAGACTGAGGGAGACCCCGTGAATTGGTAAGAAGCGTAACACTCCGCAATCTTAATTGCCCGTCACATTTTGCTGTTCCGAGGGGCAGGGAAACCCCTTTCAATATATCCATTACATCGTGAACGTGAAAGCAAATATTGCGCTCGTGCTCGACACAATACGCAAAGCCCATAGGAACTACTTTACCCTGTATTGTATGGTGTTCAACGGGCACGAATGGTTCACGCTACACACTCTATCATATGCTTGTAATCGCCTCGACTTGTGGCCTAGTCTTCGCTGCAGCACTGAATGCCGGTGCAGACTGATTGAGTCCGAAACTGGACTATTCATACCTTTGGATAAGAATTCGGATTCGAACGGCAGGGATCGATAGATTATTTGGCGTGAAACTGCGTTTGAATGTGAAAACGTTGGTGCAGTTTATTTGGTACTGTTTCGAATCGGGAATTCGAGGAGTTTGTTGCTGCTCATCCACTGGTTGCTGTCGACCGAATTATCATTGTCAGCAATTTTTAATCTTTACAGATAATTCGACGGATATGGATTTTAATTCAAGTTTAGGCTGAGCACACGATTGACACTGAAAACAATATCATTTTAATTCCATGATTGATCACTGAGTATCCACGTCGATAAGCGGATTGTACTGTAGATCGTGTCATGAGCTTATGGAGATACGCGCGGACTCACAATTGTTATTAATAGGCCAAATTTACAACCATGCTTCGTCATGATAAATCTCTCTGTGTGGTTTCGGCCGTTAAATGAATTGACGCTCCGCTTCCATACGATAATACGTATTATTGGCAAGTGCGTACACAATTACACGAGACAGTAATTCGGGAATACATTAACGCACGCGAAACAGTAAAATAATATGGTTTACACCTCATTGTATGCGATTTTTTTTATCTTTCAATTTTCAATCGTATAGAAGGAGTGCAAATTTCGAAACAGTAAATCAGTGCTCTTTATAACGATTCCTTTTAAGCTTTGTCTTTTCACTCGGATCGAGAGGGATAAGAATGACCGCTGAAACTTCAACGTATGCGCAAACTTTGTATCTGCCTCTAATCAACTAGATCTGACTACACAGCATTGGATAATCACAATTAAAATCAGATCAAGTCGTAAGAATCAATACGTATCTATTCCAAGTTCCCGCGGAATGCTAAACACATTAGAAAAATTCACCAAATCTATGATTATTTCTAACACATAAATTGTACCGGCTTATGCGTTTGAAAATTTTATATGTGGTTAAAAATATAGCACACCTTGAACGGCACAATGGCTTTGAATGTACCGAATACAGCTGAGTTCAGACGTCTTGATCGACAGGTTCAATATTCGCACATAACCATGGTACCCTTGGCTTATGAATAACTCGAAACCTGAGATGTGGTTCATATTCCCATAGCCATACGCCTAACGTATCCATCAACCATACATAAAGCAGGGAATAATAAAAGGATTGACTACCTCTGAGATTAGGATAATAATACACTACATTCGTCAGGCTTTTCGAACACCGTACAGTCAATACAGAAGCGATGAGAACACATCTTAAGGGTATCCCAGGGAAATAACTAGGGAAAAGGTAAATACATCACAAGTATTCACCACTAGCTGGCTTTACTACGTCGTACGTACATAGGCACGTATTCGAACCGTCTCCAAGGGGGTGCAAAGGGGTACAAGTACTCCGTTCCAAAGCAAACTGAGAGAAATAAAATAGAAGAATTGAAAAATAGCAAGGTAGGGTCTGCAAAGCTCGCTAATTAGGGGTAGTCGTATTATTTGCTCGGAGGTTTCTGTCGTGCAATAATTTCACCCCCTTCCTTTTTTTCCAAGGTGCAGATATGGGCGAAAGTACAGCGAACCTCATGATCGCCGCAAAAGCGAGAGCAACACGTTTGTTACCCTTTTGCAACCCTCGTTCGTGACACGATGCGTTGAACTCGTTTGTGCCAATGCCGTATAACGTTCTGCAACAACCCCGATGCTTGCGACTCGTCCGACTTTTGGCTTTAATCAATATTTTATTTATGCTTTAACTTACTTCCATGACTTTTATCGATAAATCGCAAGGTTAACAAGAAAAATGTTATTATTTATTGTATTGAAACACTTACTTACTGGAGTACGTACTTTTATTATTTCCAATATTGAAAGTTATCAGGGTTTTCTTTTTGTGTGACTACGCGAAATCTATGATGAAAAAAGGATAAATATTGAGAATGATGGATCCAAAATTACGGACGCAATCGTACCGGATGTCACTGAATTTTCATAACGATTCATATATTTTTTATTTGTATATATTCAAAATGAGGGCCCAATATTAGTCGCCTCAAAATTCAAAATTAGTTGGATTTTTGTTAAAGGTAATTTAATAGCCAAATATGAAAGCTACAATTAAATATTTGCACAGCTGATGATAAAATTTTGGACATCATGTTTAAAATAAGTAGGAAAAAAAAAAAACGACATGCTTGAGAATGGTCACGAAAATCCGATGACACTATTACGATGGTGTTCACCATTTCGGGTGAATAATCTTGAATTCATATACAATTTTCATTTTAGATTTCATTCAGTGACACAAAAAGAAATTCCTGATTTGCAATCCTTTGGATCAGTTGGGCGATACGTAATCCGCATAAAATATTTCAATATAGTAAAGCACTGCATTTTAATCGATGACTATGCGATTTATTCAAAATAGTCGTAGAAATAAAGTTCGTGTACTTTATTAAGATTTATAAATAATGTATGAGCGTAAATTTCGATGTCTCAAACCCCTATCGAGATATTTGGAAAAAACGTGAAAATTAATTGTTTATTCCACTTATTCGAACAGCGCCGCACTTAAAAACTTGAAAAAATCGTGAGGTATTCTTATCGAAGAAATAAACTATTTAATTAAACGAATGTTAATCATTAGTACGTTAGTTGGTCGGTCGTGTCTTTTTCAAACGTCGTTTCTGGGGTGTATTTGGCAAACTAAGCTTCGAGCTTCGGAAAAATTTGTTCGGAGAAAACGTTGGAAGGTTTCGAAATCACAATATTTTGAGGTATCCAAAAGGAAAGTGTATTTTTAATGCGCATCGATTTCTGTTTTTGAGCAAAGTCGTTTTCTCTACTTCAGAGAAAAAGAGAATAAGGGAAGTTATTATAACCACCCCAAAAATGAAAAGTTCATTTTTCACTAGATCACGACGTTTTAAGGTCTATCGCAAAAAAAAAAAAAAATGAATAACCTGATTTTAGTTATTCTATAAGCACGAAACACATCTGATTGTGAGTGGAAAGTTTTTAGACTTGTCAATCAAGGTTGGCCAAATTACCCACGTATTAAATTCATTGATCCTATAATTTTCTGTCTAGTTAATAGAGCGTCCCAAACTTCAATTATGGCCACATTTGAAAAACTTTCATAAAAGAATTAAAGGTCAACCACTAACTGGGAAAAAATCGTGAAATTGTCCGGATGGCAAGATAGAATTATTTAAAAAAATTTCTAATAAAAATTTCGTGGGGGTTTACTGAATTTCAAAGGGCTGCAAAGTATTTACTAGAATTTCATAAAGGGTTGCAGAGATTCATTACGGATTCAAAGATTTCAGAGAAGTCAGGTATTTCAGATGGTTTCACAAGATATCGCAGGATTTCAAAAGATTACAGAAGATAATAAAAGATTTTATAACATTTTCAGAGTCTTTACGTTGCTTGAGATAATTAAACGATTTCACACTTTTCACATAATTTGGTGGTATTTTAGGGATCTTGAATTACATACTTGAACTAAAAATTTAAAAAATCAGTATGGCGGATCCAATATGGCTGACAAAAAAGTTATGAGTTATTTCATTCGGATGAGACATTGTTCTCGGGATTTTCTGTGATCACTGATTAGTCGAAATTCATGAAATTTAAAATTGTCTTTATCCTTAGACCCGCGATTTTTAATTTTCAGACACGTAAGCAGTATTCTCGAAAACCTCCCAGGTACCAAGTTTCGTCCGTAAAGTAATTTCTTATATCTTACACCGCTGCATATTGCAACCGCCATTTTGAATTTACCAAATTTCAGTTCGAGTTCGTAATCGGTAGTAATTAAATTTCATTTACACTTCACTGTATCCTGATTTTTCATGCACAACATACTTTTTTTTACAAATTTGGATTCTGCACAGAAAAAAAAAAGAAGATAGAAAATTCTCATTTTAAACTGTTTTTCCTGTGACATCAATTCTTCAACAATGATTACAACAATCATTGGAGCGGCAGAGGCGGACCAGTACATAAATTGACCTACTACATCATCACATCTTACAAGTTCATCATTTTTTTTTATGTGGCTCCTTCATAGAAAAATCTTACAATGTGGTAACAACTATTCTAGAGGATATCAGAAGGAGCGAATCAGAAATGCATGCAGAGACATCAAACGAGAACATTTACCAAAATGTCGTACATCTTTTGGGAAGCGTCTTGAAAAGTGTATTAACTTTGACGGGCATAATTTTCAGTATCTGTCGAGATAAATTTTTTTCCGAATTTACTGTTTCATTGACTAATTATTATATATCTTGAAAAATTCATGTTGTAAGAGAAACAGTTTGGAACAAAAGTTTCCTTTTTCTTACGTAGAATCCAAATCTATGAAAAAAGTACAAGTTCCCATTTAAAAAAGCAATGTTAACCTTCAAATGACCTTGTATCGTCCCTTCGAACTATGAAACTTTTATTTCAACCATTTTTCTCTTAAATGCGTTTTTCACAAAATATTCTGCTGCGATAGCTCAAATGGGACACCCTGTATATGTAAGCCGAATACATTGGGGAGGAAAGTTGGAGTAAGAACTTCTTGGAAAAATCAGATGGCCACGTTAAGCGATGCGTCTAAGTATTCTTTCCTTACTTCAATGTTTTCACCTCACTGCTTTTCTCTCTCCCACATTTTCTATCTCCATTAGCTATTGACTGTCATCGTATGTCCATTTTCAACACTTACTTTTTACACTGCAAAGACGGGATAAGAAACGAGAATTTTTTCAACGGTCGATTTCACGGCAATTCGATCACCCTCCAAAAATTAGAGATTGTTGTTGAATGTCGTAAATCGGTTGCATAGGAGATTCGCTCTTCGTATTAACGAAATCCTCACAAAAAAAAAAGTACCCGAGATGTATCTGAGCGACTTTTTAATTCTACGACTTGTTACAGTGCAGCAAAAAACATTAGATCGATAAGAAAAGCAATATTCTTAATGATCCATTTTTTCTGCTACTTATCTGTTTGGCTCATGAGAAAATTTCTTACTTCCATTTCCAACGAACACTGCTTCTAATCAAATTTTCCTTAAACAAATCTGTTTGTACTAAATGTTCCACCTGCATTTCTGTACCAGGTATAACAGTTTTTCAACGATGTTATACATTTTACTATGTGCTTCTCAAGATTTATGAAATTAGCTTCAGGCACGCACGTTCTGGGTTAGTTTAGTTGTAACGATTCATTGTCCGTAGAATTTGCGATCGTTTACACTCAAATTCTTGTGAAAATAGTTGCGAAATGTGCATATTGGCGAAGACAACACGATAAATGTCCCTGGAACAGGATTGAATTTCGCATTGAAATCAATACGTGTATCGTGTAAACTTCGTACCAGTTTCCAGCCAAAATGCATCGTAGAAAGAATAATTTCACTGGGCTTCGGTTTGCACATTTTCTGTTTTTAAGGGGGTATTCTAGTGTAGAGGCATGAAATGGCGCGCCAATGTTGTCACGATTGCAAGCATTTTCAAAATTAGAAAAAAAAAAAAAAGATTATTAATCTACATAAATGCAGCTATCGTACTAACTAAAAAAAAGTCGAAAAAAAATTTTTTTTTGCCAAATTACGGCTGTCCGAAAAAATAATACGTTTTTTTTTACTTTTTTGGACGTTTCTGAATTTTTTAAAAATAGTAAAAATTATTATTTCGTTATAATAATAGTTCGTGCGATAGAGACATGTATTGAGAAGATTCTCACCAAATTTCAAGTAAATCGGTTCAATAGAACTTGAGAAATCATGTCAACCGTTTTGAAAAATGTAGTTTTGAGAAAAACGCGTTTAAAGTTTCGAGTAAAATTCGTTCCAGCCGAGCCAGTATTGAAGACGTGTCACTAAAATAGCTATATCTCTGAAAATAATTGAAATTTTGACTTGTCCTTTTAAGGACACATTCTTGAAAGGTTAAGCTTTGAAAATATAAAAAAAAAAAATCGATTTTTTCAAATTTCTACACTAGAATACCCCCTTAAGTGAAACTTTTTTGTAAATTATTACCTACTCGATTAATCGCGTCAACTTGAAATATTATAACTCTACAATCTCCAGTTTAGACTGATTGTGAGTTTTAAAGTCTTTGCGATGTCGTTGCGTTGAAAAGGGTTTTATTTTTTAATGATTCCAAGGGTCGGACTACCGTTTAAGTAATTGACAAACCAATACCGGACTACCATTTAATTATATTAATAAACCAATCGACGCACAGACAAGTTGTGTCGTCAAATGTTTTTCAGGCACAAACATCCTATTTTTTCCATAATATTTGTTGGCGGGACGTCGACATTTTGTTTTATTGCACGCTCGCAAACGGCGTCAAGATATTTTACCGGCAGATTTTGTCTGTGTGTTGTCAGCTGCAGGGAGAGTATTTTAATGAAAATAAATCTCCGTCTTCTTCAAATTTCCCGCCATTAAACCAAACTTTATTATACGCTTACGAATGACGAACGTGTAGTGATAAAAATAAAGTAAAACGATCACGCCCAAACACGAAGGACGGCGTTTTTCACTTGTCAACACATTAGAGACAATGTCTGCATCATTATATTCGTACAGAAAGCAATTGCATAAGTGGGACGTACGTGCCTCTCTACATATATGGCGGCATATTTGTCTATTTGAATCTTAAGGCCATGTGGTGATCCTACCCTTACCGACCGAACATTTAGAGATACACCAATTATTTAGCTATTTAATATAGGAAGGAAATGGGTGAGTTTGCTCAGTTGGTAAAGATAGGAGTACTACATGACATTAAGTATAAATGTCAATGACAAATTCATGCAACATGCGTTTTCGTCACTGCGTTGCACAAAGTATTTCTCTGTTACAGTATCGATCGTGATCTAATTACAATTTTTTCTTGTGTAACTACAGAACAAAACTGTAATATGTATTTCATTTTCATTTAATTGCAAAATGAAATCGTTTTTGTTATTTACCAATTACAGTTTTGCCCACGACTACTCAATTGTTGTCTTATTGCCAACCCGAGTAAATAAATCTGACTAATAATATAATCAATCGAAAATTTATAATTAGATAAGTTTCTAGGATTAGGAAAGACGGTTTTGGTTTTCACGAGAGAAACGTTATAAAAAACCGCGGAAGACATTTCGCCACCAGATAATCTTGGGAATTCATAAATTTTCTCTGCCCACTTCCGCAACCTGGATTTTTGCAGCGCAAAATAAAAGAGTCGCTACCAACGAGGAGGTCAACTATAAAAAGCTGGATAAAAGATTCCCCTCTGACAGCATGGTTGCTGTATCTGTGCGACTTGGATATTAACAATTCCACGAGAAGGTTATGCATAAAATTATCGCGCAGTTTATAAAGACACCGTAGAAGTCCGGTCAAAAAGTTTTAGTGGATCCTTATCCGCTGGTTTTGTAATTTCAGTTTATGCGCCCCACTTTTTGTTTTTGACTCTCTCAAAGATCAAGCTGTTTCGTGTGTTCAAACGAGTGTTTAAACTCATTTGATTAATTTTTATGTATAAAAAATTAGAGATAAACTCATTTCTTAAATAGGCCATAAATGGAATAAAATTCAAATGGCATTTGTGAAGAACTGAAACAACATGCGTACACTTTCTTTTTACAACGTTTTTATTGGAGTTTTGCCTATAAAATCCAGTAGTTAAAGTTTAAAAAATATAAATATTTATGGGAGATACTGGCGGATAAAGAAGACAACGCGTCTCATGCGCTGCTCTTTTATTGCTACGATTCCGAGTGAACGGTTAGAGTTTCTGGCAATTTCAAGCGTCATTCTCTTCAGAGGATGTTCCTCTGTAAACATAACCTAATATTTTTGAAAAAGCATGAAGATAAAACTAAAAAATGACAGCTAAAATTTAAAAAAACATCGATAAGTGAGTGACATTTGTTATAATACCAATAATAGTACATTTTTGTTTGGCCATAGACGCTGGTTCACTTTGTAGAGTAAGTTAATATCTTCATTTAGAGAAAAAAAGGACAAAGCGATATCTTACCGCGTTCTTGACTAATCGTGGAAAAATTAGTGAAAAACGTTTTTTAGAGAAAAATGCGTGTATATGCGTCACACCCGAATTTTTATCACATTTCCAGCCTTCCTGGTCCCCCTGAGCTCAATTTTGCGAATTTTTCAGTTTTTCTTGCACCAACATGTTTGGAAGAGATTATAGCATACGGAACAGAACAAGATAAAGAAAAAAAAAATATATATAAATTTTTCGATGTCTACTCCCCTGAATTACTTTCACGCGTATTCTATATACGTGGAAAATCCTTCAATTTTCACTTACAACAAAAGATCGCTGAAAGGATGGGATGGCGTACGTAGGGCCGATATTATACAGTTGGGGATCCGAAATTCGTACGTATTCGGAAAAAGAGAAAATAAGAGAGAAAAAGAGAGCAAAGAAAAGACGAAAAGATCTTCGAAACTGAGAGGCGAATCAATTGAACCGAAAATTTTCGGGCGATTCATCCGGTATCGGGGTAGAAAGTGGTGCACGTTACACACCGGTAGTTTCAAGAAAAAGGCTTATAACTCGTTTCCGAAAAGCTGAGTTTCATTTCAAACAGGACATGACGAAGTTGTCGGTCAATTCGAGCGAGTATTTTACGTTGTAGCATGAAAGTTCCGGACCTTTGTACGACACGTACCCGTGATTAAATATTTTTTCCAAAATATGAAGTCTGTATTAAATATCAGCGCGGCACAACAGACGACGTTTGCAGAAAATTGAAGAGGTTTCTTTGAATCAGCGGTGCGGGGTTGAAATTCCGAATTTGAAAAATTTCAAACGCACCAAGTTCCAAGTTTCCTGATAACGAAATTTAAAGTAAAGAAATCAAACTTTGACGAAACATCAAAGTTTCAAACGGGCCAAAACCCCACGCTCGAAGTTGCGAAAGTGTAAAGTTCCGAGAGGACAAATTCCCGAAAGGGCAAAACTCCGATAAGTCAAAGTTCCCAAAGTACGAAAATAAGAAAATTAAAAAATCTGACGCATCGGAATTCTGAACGATCGAAGATTTTTAGACTTGTGAATTTCGGGCTTGGTGAAATTTCACTATTTTGATCTTTCTTTGTTTTGGATTTTCGATATTCTTACGTTCAGAATCCTGGTCATTCTCATTTTATACACCCACTCGTTAAGTAAGCTACGCTGTGCGAGTTTCTTTTAATTTTCAGAATTTTACTCTATTGAAAATTTATTTTTTCGGAATTATTCTCTATCGGAACTTGAACTTTCGAAATCTTGCATTTTGGAACTTTGAGTCATCGGGTTTCCGACCATTCCGACCAAGTTTTGCCACCAAATAATTCGGAATTAGGCGCTATCGGAACTCGAGAAATTCGAACTTAAACCCCACCCCGTATAAGCTTGCATTTTTTCAACCTCTTTTAACAAAATTAGGCTCTATTTTTGCGTTTCAGTAATACGGTTGAGTTACATCAGCTGAAAAGAATAAGATAGGAAGCTTATTTGTTTATTATTGCAATAATTGCATTAAACTCAGTATCAAGTATTTCATATCGCTCTGAACTTCAAGGCTTTGATAAAATCCGGCTGCAAAAACTTTTGAGATGAATATTGAGTTTCAGTTTCATTCACAAGCTCATCAACTTTGGCATTGAACGAATTGTGTTCATAATAAACACTCTTGTGCATTTTGTAAGTATTTTTCTGTGAAAATTTTTCCAATGGCCTGAAATTACATTACACCGGACAAATTTTTCCGTAATTTTATCACCAGATCTAAGAAAGTACCGATTCGCAGAGTTTAGAAGTATTTTACAGAGGCGTATCCAATATTGTCTGAAGAAAAATTCCGAGCGAAATTACGTTTAAAGATTTTTGAGAAATGTTAATTTTTTTTAACCTTTCTCCGTTCTCCGCGCGGCCGTTAAATTCTGTTTGACAGAATATTAAGTCTAATTCCTTAAAATGAACACAATGTATGAAAAAATCAATAAATTTGGACGGTCTCGAAAAAAAAACTAACTGAATTATTCGTATCTTTTATCCAAGGTATTGAAAAGAATTTGAGGTTTCGACCGAACGATTGGAGAAATTAAAATCGTCCGAACTCGAAACTCGAAGTCTTGAATTATTCGATGGGTTTGAATTATTAGACAAATTGGAATTATTTGATTCGCATCATTCGGATCGGGTTCTCGTGAAAAAGTAAAACGTGAAAACCAATTTTCTGGATAATTGCCGTGACGAGTGTCTTTAAGCTGCGAGTGAATCGACTGCCGTCAGAGTAACGTCATCATGCTCTTTGCTCCGACACAATGCTGGTGGTATTAAGGTACAGCATGACGTATACAGTGAGTGGATAAAGAAAGAAGGAAAAGAAAAAAATCACGGAAAGCACAAAAGAAGGGAACAGGAACAAATATAGGTGGGTGTAAGATATCGGACGTTTCGTGATCGTCGAATCGTCGAAGAAAATTGCTAAATTCCAAAGAACGAAATAAGAATTTTGAACGCGTGCTGAACACCGTTTTCATACAAGTTTCTCCTTTCGTTTTGTGCGCTTGGACGCGAAACGAATTTCATACTTACACGACTGAACGACGAATAAGCCGCTCCATTCGCAATCTGAGACTTTAATTTTTACCCAATTCGGCTTTCGAATTTTCAAACGATAAATTCACTTTCAAACGTAAATACGGTATCCTTAGACGTCGAAATACGCTCTCCGGGGAGGTAAGAGATTTGTCGAGGCAGCTGGTGTTTATTTGACTGAACCCGGCATCGTTGAAGGGGTAGATATTTTCTCACTTTAATCGAAATAAACGTCTGCCTGATTTGAAAAAAAAAAAAAAAAAAAATATTGATCAGTTTAAAAAGAATATTCAGGAATTTTCCCTATTTCACTGCAATTTCAGTCACTCGAAAAATTAATTAGATTCACGTACGGTTTTTTTCGTAAATCAGTATATATGAATACAAAAATTTGCCGAAGCTTCTGAAAAGCTTCTTTTCCGAATATCTTTCGATCGTTTCCAAAGCTTCTTCGAAAAATGTTCAACTTCATAAGGAAGATTAAACGTGTTGTTGAATTTATCCTTTTCTTTAATACATAATTCGCTGAGTAAAGAATCTATTTCAACTCGAGATGTACGGAGGAAAATCCGTCTCTTAGAAAATTTATACACCCATCATCTAATTTTTGAACCTCTTTAACGGGATGAAGAGTCCGGAGGCTTTTTCCTCATATTTAAAACATCTTGCTTAATTATAAGATTAAACGAGGGCCGTAACATTTGAATAAAAAGTTAAGAGAAGACGACGAAAAAATTTTGAAAAACTTCGAGCGATGTTATTTTCGCGCATGACGGTAAGCACAAACGAAAAAATATCCTTAGATATTCGAATAACAAAACTTACGTAAGATATCATAACGACTCGAGACAAGGTTTTATCGTTAAAATGTTTTAAGTGCTTGAACTCTGTTGTTTTTTTTTTCTGATTCTAATCTTCTCGGGCTTATTTTATAAGCGATAGAGATCTCCAGGGATGATTTGAAAAAACATTTATAAAAAGTTATCTCCGCAGTGGATAAAAACAGGTTAATGTAAGTACAGTTGAGACTATGAAGTTTATAGTTTAACGCAAGTTATTGTATTAATTCCTAATTCATGAGAATCCCAATGCCACTCATATTTTCTATAGAGGACAAAAAAAAAAAAATTTAAATTAGGGTTTTTTTTGATACCACTCTTCGCTATAATATCTGTTACCTTTTCTAGAAACGTTCGAAAAACGACTAGGTATTTTATCACCCGGTCTGGCTTAAAATTTGGTTTTTATGTACAGAATATAAGGGTGGAGTGTGTTTCTGATCACAACTGGCTCTCCCTCTTCAAAAAACTAATTGAATATTTTGTGATTTGGATCAAGATCGGATTTAAAACTTTGAAAAATTATTTTCTGTACCACCTTTAACCCTTTTATCACAAATTTTCCAACACAATATTTAGGCCTGATTTTGATTGCTCGGGGATTTTTGGGGTCACGGATCATGAATCCGAAGTCACAATTTGATATTATCTAAATTCAAGATGGCGGATCCAATATGGCGGATGTTAAATCGAAAAAACTGTCAAAATTCGATGATTCTGGCCGATATTTGTTACTGAGAGTTTTTGGAGTCGCTGATCACGAATCTGAAGTCACAATTTGATAATTTTTAAATCCAAGATGGCGGATCCAAAATAGCATGTATATGTGTGTGCGTGGGTTTAATAATGTGGAAAGGATTAGATTTTTCCATATTTTGATAGTCATACGAAGTAATAAAGAGCATTTGAAGTTCCAAATGTACTGGGATAAATATGGGAAATGGAAATTTTTGAGGTGGGTCCCTAAACATCCCACTGGGACTGAAAGGGTTAATGTAGAAAACCTGATTTTCCGAAAAATTATCTAATATTTATATTGATATTTCGAGTAGTTAAAGTGGCGTAGAAATATGCATAACCGATTTTCACTAGATTGAATCTATCGCTTATTGTTCAACCAAAATGGCGCATCTCATCAAAATTCTACTTAATTATTCCCTACATTAAATCCAAAATCATGAAAATCCTAGGATGAACTCAACAATAGTCCGTTTGTGAGAGGACATTAATTAGTCGATTCGAACACGAAATCATTCAACAATAAACGCTCTTTGATCTAAATATCTAAATTATTTGAAAATTTATCGCGATCAGTGGACAATGTGTGGATTAATTCAGCCACGTTTCAATCGACTGGAAATTATACGTTCTAGCAGGGTTTTACTGCGTGCACTTTTCACTTTATATTTTCATTTTAGTTGCAGAAAATTATTTCACTTCAAACCACGTACAACGATATGCAGAAAACATTTTCAGCAAAAGAATATACTTGATAAGCAAAATGATGAGTATTCGTAAAATTATCACGCGTTCCGACTGAATTATCAATTGTATTTACACACGGCACATTTGTTCTGAGGTTTATCGCGTGTAGTAAAGGGCTGCTCGAGCTTTATCACGCCAAATTCCTTTGCACAAAACTGTACAAATACAACGATTATGACATTATTGTTATACGATTAAATCCGATGTTTCATCGGGCAAACGTCGAAAAATTCACGCCACGACTATTGAGCCATTTTTTCACTCGTCATTGGCTCACGACCAGTCGGCAAAACAGTTTACGTTATTTTTTGACATTCACTGGCGATTTGATAGATCTGATATGGAATTCTACTGTTGTGGGATAATGTTTGAATGATATATCTAACAAGAAAATGCGAGCTAAAAGAAAGAAGATAACTAATAGTAACGACGACATATGATGGACTATATCAATGATTACTTAATTAATCAGATGTTGATTCGTTGCTCGACGCACAATAATCAATAAGCTTCTTAAACCTTAATTAAGCCTTGCGATTCCGTACAACAGAGCCACCCAGTATATTAACAACTCTCTCCAGCGAACGGTGTAACAACAATAAAAACAATAACAACGACGTTTCGAAAAGGCTTTTCTCGAGGGGCAAATCATTTGAACTGTGAAACTTTTCGCACAAACTGAACATCCGAGCTTCACGGGCACGAATTAATTGGAATCGCGGAAAGTTTACGCGCCTGCTCTTTAATTTTAATTTTTATTTCTTCTAATTTTGTTCATTTGTTCATTTTTCATAGCGGTTACACTTTTGCCCTCGGTCAATATTCCGCGTTCCCAACCTCGCTGTGATTCTCGGGCAAACGCACGTCAGAATGAATAATCGAATTCCGTTTAGCTTGATTACACGCAGGCAGGTAGATTGACGTGTGTGTTTTGCACATAATTCGCTTGGTCATCGTTGCAGCCAACGAAAAATCGTCGTTGTCAATCCGGGGTGAAGTCGGAATCGCCTGTTGCACCGAAATCCCAGATTCACTGTATATTAGGTATAGGTAGAGCCGGCGTTCCTGATGGGCGATATTTCATTTTCCAGTAAAACTCTTTCTGCTCCACTCTTTCACCAAGTTACGCTCGACTTATTTCACATCATTTCACTTCGTTGCTCGATTTCACACATTTTTTTCCCGTTCGTATTTTCGTTCCAGCGAAGCGACGCTCTCGGCTTTCGAGAATCCAAAATCGATCAGCTTCCCGGATAATCACGACACTCCACCAAATTGTCAGTTTGCCAAAATATTTCACCAACGATTTATTCGCTATTTTTAATACATTCGAAATCGTTATTTTGTTTACGGTACCAAATTGTTCTCAATTGAAAATCAAAGTTGGAAAAATATTTCTAATTACTTACGGATGAAGTAAACGGATGAAGAAAAAAAAAAAACTAAGAACCACATCGATCAGTTTTTCTATTTAAGTCAACAACTCGGAGTTATATTTACCTTTTCAATTTATTGTTCGCACTTATTAAATCGAAATCGCTCACTCAACAACGTGCTTATTCACACGGTGTGGGAAAAAATATATATATATATCATATATTATATATGTCATATATAATCCCGATCTGATTGTCGACGAATTCGGTGGGACAGCGAGTTTAATTCGGTGAGTGAAATCGAGACAGATTTTTTTATTAGTGTGATTTACGACAAGTATGATTATACGGCGAGGGCTGAGGGGGAGGAGAGACAGAATGGGGGTGAAACGATGGGGCGGAGGGAGGGCTTCACCCAATTGAAAGAACACAGAGCCGGGTGCCTGTTGCACGGGACAGATTCGTTTGCCGTCGGTTTAAGGAACGATGAACGAATCTCGGCGATAAAAGCTCGAGTCGTTGATCGTAGGCCGGTAGGCGAGACTCAGACTCGTCACACGGAGAGAAGAGAAAGAGCAGATTTTACTCAAAACGGCAACGGAAAAGAGGGAAACATCAGGGCTTTTAGTAAAAAAATACCCGCGTCGACTTTTTTTTTTTTTTACCGTAAGTGTAGCAGTTTTCACCGATTCTAGAGTAATTTCTGCATTTTATGAAGTATGTTTTACCGACGAACCTGGATCTGTCCTTCTTTTCCAGCAATATTGAGTAAAATCTGCTCCTTTATTCTCTCCGTGGCAGATTGCACGGGGTTAGATTTAGTTAGGATCGTGGCATTAATCGAGACCGAATTCAAACCGAGAATGAACGGAACGATGGTCTCAATCGCGGCTATTGTAGGTAGGCCTAAATTACACCTCTCTTGCCCCATAACCCTATCCCACAAATTGTCGGCCCACCCAGAGTTTGTCGGTAAGCGCAGACGATCAACTTGATTGAACAATCGGCTCGTCACAACGGTACAACTTGCAATTGTTGTCGAACGGCTCCGGTGCTTCTAACACCATTGTTTCTGGCACCGTCTCACGGAGACGCGTATCCTCAATCCGTGCCTTTGATACGCACCAAATATCGTACGATTATATACCGTCCAGTGAACACCGTACGATGTGTTGTGTGTTTTTACTTCCCTTTTGCACTACGTGTAAACGATTGCGGAAATAGTCATAATAAACGCATGATTTCGGTAGGTACGTGTAAAGACATACAATAAACGTGGCAATGTATCATGTGGTGTGCGGAAAAACGGTGACAGCATGCCTGTAGACGATGGGACTGCGTGTTACATGGAGAATATCCCGAGTTTTGGATAATGTTTCCAAAATTTGGTGAAATATTTGAAATATTTTGCTAAATGGTAAAATTATCGGGAGCCATCGACACGTGCACAGACACACAAAGCAACACGCACACTCATGCTTGGAACACACAATGTTTTGTTTTTAATTTTTTTTTTTTTTTGTTTTTTTTTTTCGTTTTTTTACTCTTTCGGGACGGCTTTTATAGGCAGACATCCATGGACGGAGCGGTTCAGGGGGGATGCTTTTGACATGGCTCGATGACCATAGTTGCTCACCTGAGGTAGAAGCATGGCGTGTGGCAGCGGGCGCGCCTCACCGCGCACTGACGGCAGCCTGCGCGAGGCAGCCACCCTGACGCCCCTCGGCGCCATTCCCTCGGTCGCCCTGCACCCCGTGCCCGGCGGTCCTGCGACGAGGACAAGGACCCAGGACCGAGGAGGTGATGCGAAAAAAAGACAAAAAAAGAAAAAAAAAAAAAAAAAAGACGATCCTTGGAATCGATCAAATTCTATTAAACCTAACCTAAACTAACCGGAATCGATCAAATTCTATTATCTGATACGTGCTTTCGACGTAAAGACGAATCTCGACGCTACAGGCAACAGACGGGTCAACGAGAGAAATTTTTTTTAGTTTCTTTGAGTTTGTACTTACATAAGCGAATTTTCATTTCATTGCATCGAATGATGAAAGAAAAAATTCATTTATTTCACACCAAGTTTGTCCTCGTCTTTTTTTACATTGATTAATATCACAGGTCAACGCGAATCTTGAGTCCCAGCTTCTTGATGTCAAGTTTTTTGATTTCTTTCACGTGACTAGTAAAAACATGAAAATTAAAAAAAGGATATTTTTATTGCATAAGGTTTCGTCTTGTAGAAACTAGAACCAATTTACGGATTTTAAGGTAAGTTACATACTTTCTCAAACATTTATCGTAAGTGACAAATAAATCTAACATAAACTAACCTAACCTATTTTCTCAAACATTTTTTGTAAGTAACAAATAAACAAACTTCAGTTTCGTATTTGAATCACTTTTATTCAAAACTTTAGTTGTGAAACTGAAGTTTGTGTATTGAGAAATAAGTTAATTTTCTTAAAATCCGAAATATCGTTCCGGTTTCTACAAAAGCAAACTTCACCGAATAAACCTATTTTTTCTTGCATTACTTGCGTGGAAGAAATTAAAATTTGACTTCGAGAACCCAGACTCAAAATTCATGTTGACCGGTGCAATTGATAAAAAAATTCTAATCACAACAAAATGGATTATTCCATTGCTGTTGTACACTAGACTGTTTCGGATTAGACCATGTTTTTTTTTTTTTTTTTAATTGGAAAAAGGGCGGGACGTTGGTTTTTGCCAAATTGAAAATTGAAACCCTTGAAGTGTAGGATTCCTAGCTCAAGCCTAAGATGTACTTTATTTCATATGACTTTCCCATGTAAATAACGTGTCAAAAAGTACGTACGTAGTTTAGTTTCTTCGCTCAGAATTTTCCAAAACAACTGTGTAGTACAGTTTGACAGTCGAACCGGCCTGGGTTTCAAATGAATAATGACATATTTACTTTCATAGACTTCGAAAAATCGGTTTCAGTCCACCATTTTGAACAAACTTTGAAAAAGTTCTTACTTCATTGAAATCTTGTTTCTGGTTGTTCCATTATTGGAAAAACAAACTATTATCATACTCGAAGATAATGTTATTACTTATACCTACCATCATCTCCAATTAACGCTGTATTCATAATTATTTTGGGAAATTGCGCGAAGAAACTAGAACAACTATGTTTGTTACACGTTATTTCAATGGGTCACATTCTGTGATGCACTACTTAGACTTGAGCTGAAAATTCTACATTTCCGGAGAATTTGTTATACGAAAAAATAGTGTATTGACTTCGACAATCAAAAAAAGATCACGTCTTGGTAGCGAGATAGGACATTGTGTTACAAGCGCGAGAAGTAGGCAACTTCCGATGAGTGTAAAGCTTGCACCGTGTGCCGCAAAGGCGAGTGCTGTAAACACACTAGTTAGATATTTTACTTTTGATAGTAAGTTTGATTTGAGAGGCACTGAAACCGCGTGAAATTGTCATCAGACAACTTACGCTCAGTGACACAGTGCGTAAAATTAAATAATTCGAACTGCGCATGCGCCAAAGAAAACCCCAGTGTATGAAACATAGAAATTCACCCGCGCGCATGCACTAACGTTATTTTACCGCACTGTTCAGGATTCAGGCACTTTATGCACGCCCCACAGACTTCAGAAACAAAAAATTCAATTTTTTCTTAACTTTTTAACTATGGTGGCTTATGCAAATGATCGGGTTGAGTGAAAAAAAAAACAACATGTTGCTGCAACTTGAAAGAGTTTATCGTATGTACACTTTTATACACGCAATACTCGTATGTCTACCAATGTGAGAATCGACCCATAAAATATTGCCGTTGATCAGGTGTCTGAAATCGCTCTAAGAACTTTATAAACGTACTGTGACAGGAAGTAGAAACAGTGAACTCGACTGTAGTAGCGAAATAAAATTTTAACCTAACTTACAGGAGTTGACAGAAACAAATGAGCCTAAGCAGTCAATTCGGGAATTGAAATTTTTTGAGTGCCATTAACCGATTCACGCGATCTGCGGCTAGTTAGATTTCAATTGAAATTCTGATACATTGATTCTTATTGTTAATCAGGTAATTTTGGAAGATGAATCAATTCCGTGATAATAGAAACTTTGAAGAAACCAGTAGCAATCGATTAATCACAGGTGAAAATGCTCGATTCTTAGAAAATCGATTAAGCATTCAGCATCGTCAGACCGAGAACCTCGATAGGAACGCCGTTCGCATTCTACCTTTACCCGGCCGCTTTCGAGTCGTGCTGAATGAAATGGCCCCGGTGGTCCCCTCCCTCCTTCTTTCCTTTTTTCTACTCTTTGCGGTAGAAGGGGAGGAACGGGGCGAGGGAGGAGAGTGCGAGCCTGAAAATAGACGAGGGTATTTTTCGGGGTGCCGAAGGTAATTCGATTTTTCTCGATGTTTGTTTATCTTCCGCAGGGGCTTGAATGAAAACCTCGTATACATGATTGCCGGCACCTGCATACCACACGTATTTGACAACGAGTGGGAGCGAAATGTATTCGAATACACTGCACGGCGAGCGATACCTTTCCCGTCACGTATATATATATAATTCTTGAAATTACATGACCTAAAATTTAACTGAGTTACACAAGTGAAGAATTTATTTTTTAAGCCAGTCAATGGAATAGATATGTGGGAAGATTTTACTTCTTATCAAACATCTTATCAAACAAGAAGTCACGCTAGTGAAGGAGTTTGAAGATTACCTCTTTGCATCGGATGAGGAGAGGCGAATTAGATCGTCGACACTGTTATTTCATAGTCGGTTAAGGGTAAATGATAATACGCAAGAATACTTAAAGCTGCTTTTCCCGCTGAATGTACGTTTTCACATATTATACTATTTTTGATGAACCGAAAACAAGGTTAGTAAAAAATGCTTTCCATTTGGTTTGTTATGCATTGGATCATTATGACCATTATTTTAACGTGTAAGAAACACAATCTAACTAGGAATTCATTGTAAAATTTTCCACGAGAAATAGTAAAACAAACACTGCTACTACCATACATATAGTCGTATGTGAGAGGCCTCTACTTCGAAATTTTATTTCGGGTTAAGATCAAGGTGCGAGATATTGATTCGCTAGCGTCGACTCACGAGCCGTCAGAACCTAAGCCAGATCCCTCACTAGCAATCTATCAATTCCGCGTTACAGTTCTAGCGCCAAAGCCGCGCGTGCTCTTTCTTCATCCTCCGGAGAAGTATAGGATCCCTGTAGAGGAAATGGTGATGGGTGATCCAAACTTCCGAAATCACCACCTTGTGGCCGATTGAATATGTCTTGTTTTATTTTATTCTACATTTTTCCCACCAACCAAGGATTTCAGTTTGAGTGAAGATATCGAGGCACCGTGTATCGCTTGCATACAATGATATGCGACCTGCTTGAAAATTCAATTTCGAAAACTTACGAGGGTGAAATTAGTAACGTTAAAATAAGGAAACATCAGAGAAAAGTTCATTATTGTGAAATTTTAGAATAACTTTCGAGAAATTGGATTTCCAAATTATTAGTATATTTTCTTCATTATGGTTTTCTAATTTTCAGACAATCCTAAAGGTGCAAAGTAACGTTGTTTCCTAACGTTACTAACTTCAACCTCGTGAAAACTTCGCTTCCGCCAAACGTCTTTCGCGGTTAGTTGACCCACTAGTTACTACCGTTTTATCAATTCCTTAAATCCCGAGAAACTTTTTTCTATCGAGGACTCGTTGAAGGAAAAGCAGATGGAAAAGTTGAGATAAATATGCTGCTTTTTTAATCAGATTAAATGAGTAGATTATTAAGAACATTCGTCGATAAAATTCTTTTTCTAACTGTAAAAACTAATACTGAATTTCGCCAAGCTTTGATAGTTTAGACAAAGTTTGTATACGGTATAAATTTACTTTGACCTCATCGAACGAAAGGTTTCAAAAAAGTTCAGCAAAGTTCGGAACAGAAATAACATGTACCGTGTACTTGCATGATTTGTGGAAGTAATTTCAATTTGTTTCAAACGCCTCTAAGTGTGTCCGTTAAACTTAAAACTCACACATTCACGCTCTGACAATAATTACCAGAGAGCGCCAACTCATTGATCAAACCGCTTGTAAATAATTTATGTATATGTGAAAACGTTTAATCGTTCAAATATGTTCGAAATTCACGGTGAATATATCATCTATTCAATATGGCGTCTCTGCACTGTTGTTTCAAGTTTGAATGGAATGCATAGCCAGAAATTCACTAACGTTTATAGAAATATTACCTTAAAATTGTTGAATGCAAAAACTAAGTGAGAAACGTTGCATATTTACCGAGAAACTGGCAGGTCAACTGATTGTGAGTTGCATTTTGTGCCACTTCGTATTATCGAAGAAAGGAGTTTCGTTGTAGGTTTCCTTGTTCCAACTTGTCTGCATCTCTTCACAGCTTCACCGAGCCCATTAAGGTTACACTTAAAACATAAACTGTTATATCATCTACTTGGACACCTCCGCTATAGGAAAAAAAGTGACCCTCGCTCTCGACGAGCAGAAGGGTTCAGCTAAAGAGGGAGACGAGAACCCGCAAAGACATTATTTTTATCCGGCATTCGCTGCTGGTTACGCTAAAAATCGTCAATTTTTATTGGCGAGATACTTGCCACGTTCGAAGATGGTTTGGAAAAAATCCGTACTGCTTAATATAGTTCAATGAACAGTATTGATCGGTGATTGCAAAAGTGAGAGATGGAAATGGTCGGATGTAGTTTTGATTAACTGCGTTCGTTGACCAGATTCCGGACATTGCATCCAGAATCTAATATTTGATTATACTACATTTAAAGCGACTTAATAGTCCAGAATAGCGATTGTTTCAGAATAAACCTGCTACAGGCTGATCGAATAACGACTGAAATTGATTGCATACCGGTTAATAAATTTCAAAGCAGTCTTCCCAAAATGGGACGCAATATTTATGCCTTCGCTCCAGTTCACGTTTATTTTTTCAGTTGCCGATGTAGGTACAGATATGTTTGAGATAACAGAATATTCGCTGGGAACTCTTAGATTTTTATTCATTAATGCGCATATCATTTCAAGCCATGAGATGTAAAGGGTGTAGAACGGTGCTTAGAGTTTATTTTCTCTTTACAGAAAGTCAATGCATATAAACATTGTAACGATAGGCACCGAAAATCTTAGCAATATATACACATCTTTGATCGAACGATAACTGCCTACCTTTATCGACAGATTTACCAATCGATAATACAGCTATCTTTATCGACAGATTTACCAATCGATAATACAGCTATCTTTATCGACAGATTTACCAATCGATAATACAGCTATCCTTATCGACAGACTTACCAATCGATAATACAGCTATCTTTATCGACAGATTTACCAATCGATAATATAACTAGATTCTAATGATTCTTTTACTCTACATCATAATTCTATGGATATAATTGGCACTGCTTGCTCTTCGTACTCTGTCCCTTCCCACTTGCCGCTGACCGTTGACCTGAGTACGTTGTTCGAATGTTTATATGCTTTGTTTTCTCTTTTTCTTTTCCTCTATAACTTTTAATTTTGTCATTATATTGTGAACAAATTTTCAATATAAATTCGTGCCGAGAAGCGCCCCCACTTGGGCCGAAATGTTACACTGTAAAAAATTGACCAAAACTAGCCAGTGTCTACTACTATGGAACAATTTCCGTGGTCATTTCAGAACTTGGATGTCAAGTAGTGTTAAATTGACATCGAATAGTGTTGGATTGACACCAAAAAATATTTTACAGAAGCCCACACCGCATTTGTTTTCCACTGCAACAAGATTTGTTTCGTACCTTTCGAACTTCATTTCCAAAAACACTACCCTTTTCAATATGCTGAGGTCAAGAATAAACTTTCACGAAACATCGCAATAACTATCCTCAGAATAGGTACGTTACATAGACAATCGCACAGGGTCAGAAGGGTCCGGAGTGGCTTCTGGCCTAGCTGTTATATTGAATTTGTTGATTGAATTCCATCGCAGCGTGCGACCTCGATAAAATCAAAGTACCCCCATAATCGGGGAGCAATTTGAACGCCATTTATCGTATAACGGCACGAATTATCTGCGCAATCATCCGTGGCTCTCTTTAAGAATTAAGGCCTGTGTAACGAAGCGTTATAGGTTTTCGCAAAGTGGACGGGTTTCGGTGGATTCAATGAAACGTTTCGTGAAAGGTTTGAGAAATGATGTAACGTTGATGGGGAGGGCTTTCCGAGGTGCTGGGTGAACTGGATTCACGGTAAAAACCCTCGTGTGTTTCATCCTCGCCCGTGAATAAGGATCGTTGGAAAAAGGCGACGCGTGCTGTCGTAGAAATATGCGAATATGCTTAAGTCGCCCAGATGGTGTGCGTGAGCTCTCAGAGTTTCGGATTGCCGTGAAATAGTGTTTGGAACAATCGTCTTGACCGCTATTTCAGACTGGCAATAAATCGGGTTTATTATGTGTTCGTAAAATTTATGAATTTACAACATGTTTGACATCTAATCCATTAATTATTCGAAACGAGCCCAGTTTATCAATACCAGTTATTTAAATATATAAGTTTTTTCATTCACAGGTTTTTATAAGTATCGTTACATTTGTATATAGTAGACAAGTAGAACAACAGTAAGATAATTTTTTTTTATATACAATACTTCCAAATTTGAAAATAAAATAATCGTACCTATTAAAAATACTACATGCATTTTCCGTGTTAATCAATTAGAATTCACGTTTATGTTTGACCAATTTCAAAAGTGTTTTAGTGGCGTTATTATTACGCCGTTCATCAATTCTTGCATCCTCGTAAGCCAATGGTTGAATTTTTTTGTCTAGTTAATCCAATAATAACTTTTCAATTATCAATTTATTCCTACTTTTTCTATTTCGTTCAGACTTGTGTGGTTTTTTTTTTCATAAGCTCACCTCTAAATTCACGTCGATGTCAAATCGTGCTCGAATATCCTCGATTGAGGGCCTCAACACCTGTTTCCACCAGCACATGATTTCATAAATGTTAATAATCTGTGTGAATTCGTACTATCGTGAATTCTTAGAAATTCAGTTGCATGACTTCAATAATTTCGGCGATTCTTCTTAATTTTCACCGAGGTGTGAACGATTTGTGTTTTTTTCTTTGAACTGAATGTAGAAGCTTTTTGCGTCCCGCTGTTAATTTTTCCCCCTTTATTCAACTTATAATTAGATTGCTGTAAAACATTCGCTGCGACCAGTCTGAATATTTACCGTTTCATACATTCTGAAATACTTGGTTGACTTGAAAATTGTTGTTCCGGCATATTTTGGCTTACAAAGATGTTTTCAACACGAGCAATCGCTTTTGTAGCATTGGACTCCTTTTGGCTCCGATATGGTCACAGAAGAGTTTCTATGAAAGAAGTCAAAAATACCCTTTAAAAGTCGATTTGAATAGAAGAAAGATCATATTGTTAAATCCACTGAAATAGCGGGTATCTTTTTATTGCGGAAAAGCCTTAGCGAACTTTTGCTTCTCCATAAACTCTTATAAATATTATTTGTTTAAATGTGTACACAATTCTTAGCGTGACAGTTATGGACACGTGATCATTTTTTTTTTTTTTTGTCAAACATCTTATATTCAACTAAAGCCGCTAAAATACGTTGTGAGGATGAATTTGACTCTATTTATATGCATATTTAGACATGATAAAAATATTGGTTGAGATATTTGGCCGAAAAGTATTATTGCCACTTTTAACGTTATTTTAATCACAATTGTATTTGAAACTTTTTACGACATTAGTGACGATAATTTATTTTAGAATGAGGAGAGTAACAAAAAAACACTTTGGTAGATTCACCAAAATATTTTCTTGAACTAACCAAACGTTTCAGACAAATAATACTTTTTTATGAAAAAAATGCGATTGAGAAATCTCTGACTTTCTGTCTTTCTGTATGTCTCAACACAAAATTACGATACCGAATTGTTACATTCGTGAACAAAGAGATGTCCTCACATTGTAAAAAAAAATTGCGCGATAGTTATGAAAATTAGACAAATAACGTTCTAATATTGTCTACGTATAAATTGGTGAAGGATTATTCGCTTTGTTGCTGTTACGACTAAAGGTAATGATATTTTGTTTGATGCTATTCACTTATACCTTTCTTACATGGTGACTACAGATTTTTAATTTTTCCTCACTCTGCCGAACGTTTTGTATTATTTTATGAAAGCTAATGAATAATTTTTTCGAAGATTATGCTAATAATGAACCGTATAAATTATAATTTGTAGGGAATCGAAGCATGTGAATTCGGTGTCGACCTAATAGCGGAAGTAATTGACCTTCATGTCGACGACCTGAAAACAAAAAAGTTATTAATGTTCTGCTCATTGCAATAACAATTGGAAACTATATGAAATAATAATTTTTAAGCTTTCAGCGACTTAGTCATTGAACAAAGTCAAAGGGTAGAGGAAACGATAATGCGTTCGACGCTAATTGCCGTTATTTGTCAACTTATGCTTCGCGTCTACTGCCAGGAGGCGATTTTCCCATTAATCACAATCATCGATTAAATTTCTTCTCGCACACATCGATGAGCCTTGAGGCCTTGCGACTGACGCCATTTATTGTCGTCGTTAATGTGGCACGTGGATGTCGGAAAGCTTTTAATGATCGAAGCGCTCAACGAGTGCTGCAGGGGTAAGTTTTAGTACGGTACTGTTGCTCGGCAGTGTACAGATATCGATCCAAAATTCCCAGGGTGATTTCCCGACGCGTTAAAATGCTCCATAAACTGCACGGACGCATCGACGAAACATTTGGATCTCTTTACGGTTATTGTCCGGATGTATTTCCCTAAATGATTATTTTCCGTTGAGAAAAAAAAAAGTAAATAAATAAACAAAATGTATTTATTTACATTTTTGAAAGTCCAAGTAACGCTCAGATTAATTTGATTACCCATGGAGAAATTGAACATGGAATTTTCAGGAACTTGTCGTTTAGAAATACTCGTCCTAGGAGAATGATAAACTTTTTGTTATCAACGATCTTTTCAGAATATTTCAATGTTACTGACGACTTTTTCAAGTTTATCTGATACATTAGGTTATATTCAATAAATTGGTGTCCGATAGTTTCAGATAAACAAATCACACATAACTTGATTCATTTTTTATCAAAAATATACATCTAATTGGCAGTTGCCAGATGAAAGACAGTCGTTCGTTTTTTCTCGTCAAGTATTTGTTACAACGTTTATTTATTTATTTATTTATAATTTTTTTTTTTGCTGAACGCCAGAGATATGACTTTTTGGGGTCAAACATAAAAAAATAATTGTTGATGTGATTTAAAAAAATATGTATACTCTCTACGGTCACTTTAAAATATTCTTAGGAATTCAAGAAGTCATAGTGATTATCAGCAGCGGAAATCTTATTAAAGGTGAAATGATCATTTCAGGATAGCCACGCGCCTATTAAAGCAATTCTAGAGATGATAAACTTGGATTCTTAAGAATTTATCATTCAAAAAAATGTCTGAGTTTATTAAGCGTCGCATTAATTTGCTTTATCCCATTTTTGGGTGTAGAAGACTGTGCGCTCCGAGTCTGAATCTGAATCCGGATTGAAGATTGCGTAGGCAGAGAAATGCAGCACGAGTACTCGCAGTGAGAATAATTTCATTTTTTACGAGTCGACCACAAACGGCGCAGACGTTTATATGTACTGTGAATTAAAAATCCTCAAGGGAAGAAAAGAAAATTCTCTATTCTCCTCCTTCTCACCCGCCTTTCAGGGGCTGAATTATACCTCCTCATTTCAGAGTCGACGATTATATTCCAAAGTGCGTGCTGCAAGCGTAACTTGAGAACGGACGATGGTATAAAAAAACAGCACATGATAACTAGGTGACAACCACAATTTATGTCTGCAGGCTCTTCTTTTCCCGTAACATGAATTAACGTTCAGAAATTTAATTTAATCACACGGAAAGCAGTTTCGGGGTGTAAATAGAATTATTTTCATAGACTTGATAGCTAGCTAAAAAGTTACAGCTGAATTTTTTTGTTCTTTGTTGTCAATATTGTAACGTTGGCAATATCGATATTGTTAATTTTTTAACTAAAAAATTTTTGCGACTATTGTTTTTGAGTGACACTATTGGATTACAAAGGTAATTTAATCTCTGTTTGCAAAGATAAATTTACCTTTACTATAATTTGTCCAAATTTTTAAGTACGACTCAACATTGAGAAATTAACAAATCCTGATTCTATGGATTATAGTAAGGTTCGAACCGTCAATTTTGAATGTTTTTTTTTTCTTCATTGTTATCACGGAGTTTAATTTAGAAATTTAGGCAACTTGTAATTAGTTTGATTACTTTTTTACAATTCAAGTTTTCTGACCATGCCTTTTCACTGTAAAAAATGTACATGATATCAAAAATTCCCAACGTTGGGGATCATTGGAAATGTAATTTGTACGTCTTCGGCAGCTTGTTGTTTATTCAATTGAAAGTTTTTATTGATAAGTTGATAGATACAAATCGCATGCGTCATCACTGCCATTTAGGATACGAATTGATTTCGTCACCACCACCATTTTTAATACAAATCTACGCCATCTTGAATTTCGTGATTTGTACCCGAACGATTCAGCACAACTCTTCGTAGCCATAACTTTTCGCGACCGATGACAATACCCATTTCGCAGAACGCCTCTGCCTAAAGGTTTCTAATGCTAAACGAAAAGAATATATTTCAAACCGTTAAATCTCTCATTTCTTAAGAAGGTTCGGGGGTCAAAAATCTACATTTCTTATTCATTTTATTAGTGAATCGTACATTGCGTATTCATTAAAATGATCAAATTCGCGAGCTACAATGATCTCGTTGCAGATGTAAAAAATTGAAATATTGGAATTATAAACAAATGCTTGGAGATCGATACTTCACTTCAAATCATTGAAAAATAATGTAAAATCTAGTAGATTTGTAAATTTCACTCGACGTTGACTCTGTTTAGTTGAACGATTATTTTCTACGAACTCACTGAAACACTTTTTCTTATCATGTTAGCATCGGTGAATATTCAATTTTACAAAATTGCACCTTTACTGATTATAGTCAACAAACGCCAATTTCGAATTAATGACTGAAAAAATCGGTTTCAATGACTTTTGTGAGAGGTTGTTTTTTCGAATAAAGTGAGCCATTGTAGAGTCAAATCAAATGAATTTATTATATTATTAACTATTCTGAAACTATTCGAAACAAATTAATCACCGACATCTGAAATTTTATATTTTATTATTTATTATTTTATATTTTTGCATTTTTGCCACAATTTGATAAATACTCAATTCCTGACTATTCCGTAATAAAATGAATAAAAGGTATCGATTTTTGGTCAGTCAGATATTTGGTAGAGAATCGTAATATTCATCACGTTCCGAAATCACGTAATTTATTTCGCAGAAGATCGAGAAGAAGAGCAACAAGAGTAACAAGAAAAAGCGGACAAAAAAGAAGAAGAGCAGGGAAAAAATCATAATTTTTCCAAGGGCTTTGATCTTTCTCGTCCTAAGATCCATCAGCTATTCATCACTGCCGCTGTATAGCGGCGTCCGGTTCAAAATACGCGAAGGAGGGCTTTTTGTGTATATTTGTATGGGGTGTACATAGACACCAGGTATAATAAATAAGAAATTAAAATTGATTATGAGAAGTGATGCAGGAGAAAAGTTATACAGCATTAAGTCTGTAGACGATCGTGAGTGACGGAAAAAAATTAACCATCGTTTCTCAGTTACTTCAACTTCTCATAATACATTATTAAATAAACAGATTAATTTTACTCGTTTCATTTCGTTATTCCAATGACTAAAAAAATACTGAACCGATCGAATCCAAAATCCAATTACTTCTAACAAAAAGTTAAGTAGCGTAGCGTCGATTGAGACGAAGATTGCGATTGAACTTTTCATTCTCGGGGTAATATTGTAACAACGTGCCTAGTTGATTTTTCCCACCAAAAATCAGGAGAACGGGAAGTTGAGAAAGGGTCGATGTGAACGGAATTTGTACACACACGAGCATCTTGGAAAACGGGAAGCAATTACGAGATGGGGCTCACTGGTGATTCGGGTCATGGTTTCGAGACTGTATCCGTATAGAAAAACTGAATATATTTGATAAAATGTTGAAAGGTAGTAGGATCGAATGATGCAGAAAAAGGGCGAATAACGGGTGAATAGATTCTCGGACGAGGGTCGACAGTTGCTCGTAACCAAATTCACCAAAGTACCATATATATCCCTTACATAATAAATCGAGCTTCATCTCAGTCAAGAAACGAGATGAGCCTGATTCTTTACTGTGGCTTAAATTTTCACTGTACATCGGTCGTAATTCCCACCTGCGCTGTGAAATATTCACGGTTTGTATACCTGCCTATTCAAGCCAATATTCTCGGGCTGTGATTTGTTTTTAAAAATAAACGTCTCTCTTCGAAAGTTTGATATGATTTTATCCAACGGAGGGAGAATCGAGGGGGGCGGGATATGGAGAAAGAGTGGAGTTTTTAATCAACCGGTGAGCTGGATAGAAATTACGTTTTTCCCTCGCATGAAGAGAGAGAAAGAGAGAGAGGGAGAGAGAGAAAATGACGATTTAAATAGATTTCTCCCAAATGAAATTTCGCGTTGCGCTGAACAAGTTGTAATTTATTTGAGTAGCGGTTTTTTCTCTCTCTCCTTTTTCCCCCCTCACCTCGTTTCACTTTCTGAAGAAATATCACCTGCCGTCTATCAGCAGCAGGTGGTGCGCTAACGAAGGAGATAAACAAACTCTGGACTTATAGATCTTTTTTTTTTTTTTTTTATGTTCTCATGATATACGAGTCTCGACATTTTTAAATTGCCTAAACGACTCCACTTCTGTTATTTCAATTGATCTGCGGGTAATGTTACATCGTTAAGCGAATTGATTACATTTTCATTGAAACGATGTACGGAGTTTCTTCTTTTTCACTTTGTAAATTTGCAGAGTTTCAACAATTTTATTCAAATACGGATCTACACCGTTGACGTATATTCTCATTCAAAGTGGATTCTACTTCGTTTCAGGCTTAACGGAAATCCCATGGCATCTCTGGGTTTGGGTAGAGATCCCAGCGTTATTCAGACCTCTGATTGAAATCTTCTAAGGATGCGCGAATCTTTCGCGATGGCTACAGATCAAAGCCACCCAATAAAATATCGCCAAACCCTGAAGAACCTTTTCGTAATTCCACATCACGTTCACAAGAATGTACGAATCGAAACTCACGATATTCACGTACTAGACTAAATCCTAATTGGTATGTACAATTTTTGTCTTAAGCTCACAATTAGTTTCCACAAAAACGTTATATTATACTGCTTGTGTAGGCAAGGGAATGTTTCGATTGATTCCTTACATTTTTGCAATTTTTCGGCGCGTGGAAATTATTTTCAGATACTATAATATCATGAATTTAAATTACTTGTAGCACTTAATTTCACCACATGTTTCTTTCTTTCTGCATTGTGATAAGCAGTGGACAATTTTTTAAGGAGTCAATTTCTTTTTTCGTGTTTCATAAAAACATCGTCACTTTAAAATGCATCTGTGTTTTAAAATGCCTAGAATATAATTTTATCAATTGGCTGTAGCTTCTGATTTTGAAATACAAAAGAAAAAAAATTTTTTTTTAAATAAAGTTTAGTTAACCGAATCATCTCAGCTCTCGTACAAACCCTTGACTTGGAAAATTGAACTTCCATATATGGGTCATTGAAAAATATAATTTAAAATACATTATTGACAGAGTGAGGCTTTATTGACAGAAAAATATTATTGTTTGGTGGGTTTTTTCTTTCTTTGATCGAAATGGAAAACTACCTATTTAAGATTTATTGACAAAAATGTGCAGTTCGTGACAATCATTTCACATCTGTTCCGTAAAGTACAAGAGTTCATTCATACTCGGTCATGTCGTAGAGTTGACCGAAAAACAAAGTTTCTCCAAAGGATGTTTGCGAATTTTAGAACTGCAACAGTTTTTATGGGTGGTGTTTTAAACATTCGTATTTCGAGTACCAGTTCTCATAATTTCAGTTTTTTTCAATCCATTCAACGCATAGAAATCCAAAGTTTGAGGATATCTCATTAAAGCAAGATCCAAAAAGTAGCATGAATTGTGAAAAAAAATTGAAAAATTAATTGTTCTGTAATGTTCTTTCTTTTATTGAAAGAAAGAAATACGTGTTATTCGGTGTAGCTTTGTCATCATTTTGGTACTTCAAAACTTTAATGTCTCATCCACTTTATGAGTTATTAAACTTTAAACCTGTTTCATGTTTGATGTTAACGTGTTTTTACGTAACGACTCGTTTGTTTACATCGTTCCGAAACCTGTTCTTTATTCGTCTCTTAAATACGAAAACTTTTTGTTCTTATGATTGGAGGTGTACTGTCAGTTACAGATCTCTACAGCTTGACGATGAGTCAGCACTTTCCTGTCAGTCATAATCCTCGAAGTTGAGCGTTGTTGAAACCCATTCAAAAAGGTGGGACATTCGAGAATGTTGAAAATGCAGCTTGTAAATCAACCTCTACGTGACGTATTCAATGGAAGGATTGGAATTAATACTTTTACAACATATCCATCAAGTATGTTGAAAAAAATCACGTCATGTTTTTCCTGTGAACGAACAAGACTTGCATCCTGGGATCTAAAAAATTGGGATGGCAAAACGTTTTTTCAGAGCTCACAAGATGACGGCTGACGATGCTCAGAACAACACGGTATTTCAGGATTTGGTTGAACAACATCGTATTCGAGAATTTGATTAAAAAACATCGTACCTCCATATTTGTTTGAAAACGACAGCATCTCAGAATTTGGTTCAACATCATCGTATTTCAAATCAACATTTCGTTCATAATATTGTCTGTGGCTGCGCCAATGTACGGTAGATGATTTTTTAAAGAACGCAGGTGCTCGTCGACTTGTAAAAAGCCGATTAAGCTTTAATATTAGCTTAATAAATCAACTCTGTAAGTGCTTTTAAGAACAATTTTCTGATTGCAAAGTTGGATTTTCTAAATTTGTATAGGTGCGAATCATCGTGAATGTACTTTTGCGAGTTCTACCGGTACACATGCCATCTCCATTTGTCAGGTTCACCGGAAGGTGAAATTGATGCTACTGTGGATTGATCGGGACGAGGAAGTTTTTTCCAATCCATACAAAACTATTCTATCAAATATGACATTTCAACCTCCGAATTTGTCGTGTAACTTATTTAACTGTGACGAGTGTCCCGAAGTGACAAATCTCGTGAAACGACTACCAAAAGTCTTCGGTAGGAATAAAATTGATAACGAAACGTACAAGAATTGGGCAGTTACAGGTAGATCTTCTGTAACGTGAAAGTTAGAGAAGACTAATGAATTCGTGGAAAAATGAACTAACGAACTACCGAGTCTCTTAAGAGACGATTATATTGTAAAGAACGAAATTCAATACGCCAACAAGTGAGGCTAACTTGAAAGACGGAGATTTTCTTCTGATGTGTGATTTTGTTTGCAAATTGTAGTTTAGTTGTGCCAGATGAGGTTCAAAGATATCACTGAAGTAACGATGAACTCAGTATTCATTCTTTCGTGGCCCATCGCAGAGACCACGAGGTGATACGGTAGGACAGCTTCGATGCCACGTTTGAGAGTAAACGTGTCAAAAATGTCCTGTAAACTATTCGAAGCTTGCAACTGACAAGGAAGCAATATCTCAAGTCAATCTCTCTCTTTTGATTTCTTTTCTAATATGTTATAGTAGACTGAAAACTGATAACTTTTCTCATAACGAGAAATGAAAAATGTAACATTCTCAATTACAAAACAAAAAAAAAAAAAACTGCTAAATCGCCTCTTGACATGCCTTACTTTGGAGAGTGGTTTCACCGCCTTAAAGTGTTAGATGGCAGATAAAAATAAATAGGTGTTGCTTAGTTTTAAACCTACTGTAACATATTACAAAAAAAAAAAAATCAATTCGGAGAGATCGACCTTGAATACTTTCCTTGTGAGTAACGTTTAATACTTCGCAAAGTAGATAAAACGCCGAATTTTTAAAGGTACCAAAAGAATACAATAAAAGAATACAAAACAACATAGAATGGAATATATTTTTTTCCTAATTTGACAAAGTACGAGATAACGACCGAATCATACATTAATAAGTTTTTTTCCGTAATTCATGGTATTGGTAGAGGACGTGGTAAACAGTGAGCGTTGGACGAACTCACGGGACTCTATCAGCCGGTTGTAATCTCAGAATACACAATTAACCAGGTATACACCTGAGTAATAAAATTATCTTTGCAATCCAGAAAAGGGATAACCCAATTTATATTTCCTTTCTTTAATATGATCACAGCTCTGATGTAAATGAGATGGCGGATTTATCCTCTTGAGAAATTAAATCATGGATCATTTCAACGTGAGGTCAATTGAATATATTAACAATTCGAGTTCGCGTGACCGTTGAGCGAAGATTTACGATGGACGCGCATCTACCACAGAAAATCTTTTCCCGGCAGATGCCTTTTAGATAAGTACGAAAGATGCAAAATAAAACACTCGAATAATTTCTGGTTTCATTTAAGAGGTTACTCGTCTCTTTGGTCCAAATAAAGTTTATTAAATGAATGGTAGACTTTTACATTTCTTTATATTGAGCGTCTCATTACAAACTGAAAGGTTTGTTATTTAAAGAGGACGTTTCATACACATATGTGTCTAACTTATCCATCTTAGCCTAAATACTTTGCATTTAGGTTACAGCAAATTTATTTCTCAGATTTACGTACCGAGTCGTCAATGTGAAACCTGAAAATTTATCATTATGAACTCGGTTCAAAATTATTTTTCACTAGTATCTTTGGATTCTGGATTCATTCCGAGGTCATTGAATTGTCAAGATTACTCCGATTACGGTCGGTAAAGCATATTTGAACTTTAACTTCGCATCCCCATGACTGATTTCCATTTCTGTGTTATATGCATAGTTGACTCACGGTACAGATTGTGTCACATAACATGCTCGTGTAATTTTACTTCTGTTCTTCAGGCATCGAGATAAAGCTTGAGTGCTGTGGAAACCACGGGAGAGAAATTAAACGAATTACATTTCTTGTATTCTCCCTAGAAAACTCAGAGATTACGTGATGAGTAATTGTCTCCTAGTCTACTTACAATAACAGCTCCATTTTACGCTCTGTCAGGGTTTGAATATAGTTGACAATTTTATCCGGGTTGGGTAGACGAAGAGCTAAAAAGTATCACGTCATGACGATTATTTGAAACTTCCATGCCGTGCATTTCATACACTCTAACGTAATTTATTTTACTCGATACTGTCAGCTCTTCGCTTTTAAATAACATCAAGGAGATGAAGGCGTGTTCTATAAAATTTCAAGTCTTCCGTTTACGGACTCTCTATAACACGTGAATAATTATTACGGGATTCAACAAAATTGGTTTGGATCAATTTAGTTCATGGAAAAGGCGTGTTTTATCTGAAAATTCCCACGCTCCCGTCTCTTGAAGAATTAATATAACTTGATTAGCGAACCTGGACGCAATTATAGCTAGCGAATCAATCAATTGGACAATCAATTTAATTTTTTTTAACTCTTCCAAACAAAAAATTTTGAGTGTAAAATATTCAAACCTTTTCAACGTTCAAGCTTTTATAAAATTTTGTACGAATTTTTCGCAATTCTATATTTGTTTCATACATTTCAAGATTGATCTCATGATGAAATTATTTAAAAGCAATTGTTTTGCGCCTTTTGATGATTCTTGATTGGTATAACGATCGATGTTTGACATTTTGAAAACATTAGAAAATTCTGAAGCGTTTTTCACCCTCTGAACAGCACGTCAAAGTTATGTAAAAAGTATAAAAAATTCAATCTATAACATGATTTGTTATAAAATTATTGAAATAGAAAATACATTTTTTGTCAATGCATTAAAAATTTGAACAAGGTTTCGGCACCGTTTTTTAGTAGCGATTTGGTTTAAAAATGTGATAAATAATCATGAGAAAATTAATTTTGTCCTTTACCTTCATCACAATGTGCTTTTCGTAGACTGGAGAATGTGCAGAATTTGTTTTGAAAAATTTCGTTACGTTAAACTTTGATTGCTGTGAACTCAAAACTTTTCCAAGTGTTAAAAAGCATGGTAAAAAATAATTCCGTCACGGGATCAATCTTAAAATGATAAAACCAAAGTAATTAAATCCTTGAGAATTTTCCGTGAAGTATAAACAAGGTGAAATTTGAAGTATAATAGATTTAAATATTTATAACTTGAAGGTGAATCCTAATAAAAAAAAAAAAAATTACTTAAAAATACTAGCGTGCAGAATTGAATAATTTCATACAGAATGCCTCAAATTTACTTGTAAATAAAATCACAGTGCTGTATTTGAACGATATGAATAAATCGAGCGAGTAGATCAATTGTTAAATTGAATAAATCAACTCTCGTACGAATACCTTTATTTGATAAAAAATGTTCTTAAATTACATTTTTTTATTGTAAATCATAAATCCGACGCGGTGAATATCAAAAAATTTTTTCGAGCAAGCAGTACCTATTAAGATTGTATAAGCTTCTCTCTCACGTTCTAGTAAGCAAGGACTTAGAAACAGAAAATTAATTTTTTAAACACGACGGCGAAGGCAGCAGTGGCCACCCAAGCGTGAGTTACTTTATTGAGAGACATTGCTGTTCCAACACCAGCCTCCTCTTCACCCACAGGCTCGGTGCGCGGACGTGAATTAGTATCGCTACTTTGAATAGAGTAGAGATTTAATTTAACCATCGTAGGTGGTGCATGGCGTAGCGAATGCTGCAGAGTTGGCTTCTCGTGTGGCGAGGATGGGTGGCATTGCAGAGGAAAATTACACCTGGGCGACGAGGTACACTTAACGTGTTGGATTCTGACCAATTCAGGGCCGCGCGTATTTGGCTCTAAAACAAATCGAATGAGAACCGTTTGATCCGTAGGTAAACCGGTCGATAAAATCGCGCGCCAACATCCCAAGTGACTTGGATATTACAGATTTAATTTAACCATCGTGGGTGTTGCATGGCATGGCAAATGCTGCAGAGTTGGCTTCTCACTTGGCGAGGATGGCGTACACGTTACGTGTACGAAGTACACCTAACGTATTGGATTCTGACCTTTTCAGAGGCACACAAATCCGATGAGAACCGTTTGACCCGCCGGTAAATCGGTCGATAAAATCGTGCGCCAACATCTCAGACGGGTCGGATATTACACCGTGCCAGTGCGCGCGTTACCGACGTATCAAGCGGTTCTCATCGAATTTCCCATTTGAGTCAAATACGCGTGCTCCTGAATTGGTCAGAATCCAACACGTTGAGTGTACGACGATCCCGTGTACCGACTACTTCGGAACAGGCAACGCGGCCCATCCACAGCCTTACCTTATCTCCGATCGAGGGTGGACTCATTTCTCATATCGCGCTAGCCCCGCCATATGCAGGATCCCCAGTGGAGCTTATCTTGGATCGTGGCCCTGCTCGGCTCGATCACACCTCTAAGATTTTCTCCTTGCAGGTTTAGTGCCATGAAGATAATGAGCTAGTTTATGTCCAGCCGTCAATCAGATCTGCTCTGCATTTTCTACGATCACGAATACACGGAAGTAGCCTTCAAAACGAAACTGCAATTCGGGGAGTACACTGTAATTATTTCTTTTAGTTTTTTTTTTTTTTTCAATATACAGGGTATCCCGAACGAATAAAAATGTTTTCAAACATCTGGAGAATTAGGGGAGACCGGGGCACGACGGATCCTCAAAAAAAATTTCAAAAAAAAAAAAAAGAAATTATCCTTGAACATTTCGATATTATTAGAGGTTCGTTTAATACGTGTTGAATTAAAGTATGTAAAATTCTTTTAGAAGAAAACGATTTTTTTTTCAAAAATGTTATCTCAGATAAAGGCCGTTTGCGGTGGAATATAAATATTTTTTCTCATGCATATTGATAGATAATCAATGATTTATTTAATACAGGTAGAATTGAAGGATGTAAAGTTATTTAGAGAAGAAAGTTTGTAAAATTTTCGGTGGGGGTCCGTCGTGCCCCGGAATTATTAGTTTTTTCTTAATTATGGCAAACTAATGATGAATTTGTTCGAGATAGATCCAAACAACTGGTCGCCGTTGCTCAAAAACCACAAAAAGTAATTAACTGCTTAGGGGGTCGATCGTGCCCCGGTCTCCCCTATAGGTTTCACAAGAGAAGTTTTCGAATCCAAGTTTCGTGGTCATGATTGTGAAATGGATTGCCTATTGTAATTATCATCGTGAGAAATGTCATCTCGCAGTAAAAGACACTCTGTTTTACACCAAATCACGTTTTATCATTTACCAATCGTTGCTAGCATTTTCTAACATGTGTGTGCGTGTGTGTGTGCGCAGAAAATGTCGGATCTTGAATTCTAGGATCACGGCTTTATCGATTTGGATCAAAGTGGGGTGAAAAATCAATAAGATCATTCATAGAACTTTCCAAGCTTCTACCTATTTCAGTCAAGGAATGGCAAATTATCGAATTTTTAATAATAATTCTATGCATCTTAATGACTTGACTGACTTGAATGAAAATGTAATGATACATAAAGTATTCGGTAGAAACACATCATGAAAATGTTGAAACTTATGCTATTTTCGGTGACGTAAAACCTGAATTCCGAATAACCGGACATATTGATTGAATTAAAATTTACAAAAAAATCAACCTTTCGACGGAGATTCGACACCATTTTTCTGAACATCTATCGACTTCCGGTTCTCATCAATTTTCACAGAATTGGGCACACGACCTTTCATTTTCAATTTAAATGTCATTAGGTATTCCGTCATTACGGTTTTGGTATTATATATATGATATACAGGATATTCCATTTTATGCGAAATGGTCAAACATTTCAGAAGTGATAAGTTGCATCGTAGAACATTTGATAAAAAAGTTGTAAGGTGTAAAGAGGGTCATGGGAAAATTTTATGTACGAACTTTTGTTCACGTGCCTCCGGTTCGACCATCTAACGAACTAATCTGAGCTTTTGAGGATTAGAAACGTGATCATCCGATCATGCCTACTACAAAAAAGATTTTCTTTGTTCGTCCAGATAGTTGTTAATTGTAATGAAGACACGTCAAAATCACCTTTGACTTCTTCGTAGAAAACCTATTGTTCACGGTAAATAAGAAGATAGATGGCCACGAGACAAATACCACTAAAAAAATTAACAATAGCTTCAAAAAGGTACAAATGGGATTCATGCTAGACTTGAGAAGCAGAACCCCCGCACGTATGTGTTCAGTAAATTGGACGACAGTTTTGGCGTACTAAAAACATAGGTTCATTATTTTCAATTCATTTCAAGCTAATGATTGCCAATACAAGATTTGAATGATATTTTTTCGAAAAACCGTAGATCCTAAATTGGAAATAAGCAAGATTTTTTTCAATCGTTGAACATTGCAGATTTTAGTCCAATAAATGTATTAAAATTATCAAGCACCGAAGATTTCGCATTATTTGACACAAAGATAAATGCTTTCTCTTCCATCACTTCCCTCTTCCCTCTTTCCACTAAATCATTAGCTATAAAATCTGCCCGAACTCAAAAATCTTTAGCTCTCGAGTTTTGGAAGCTAATTGAAATTTTATTTTTTTTTTGTTGGCTTTTTGTCAAAGCCAGGTATGATCTTATATAATGAAAACGATGGACATCCTGTCTCATATCAAGACATATAAGGTGACTTTAACTTCTCGTTACTGTATTCATTAAAAAAATAGTTGAAATTGCACCATCTCATGACCCCTTCTTAACTCTTAACTTAAACTTTCGTCCGAAAATTATTCACACTTTACAATGTCTTTTTCCCGAGATATTTCGGCATCCCGCTTAAAATAGGACAACTTGTAGATCTAGTCTTTTATTAATTTTTAATCCAGGTTATTGTCGCCTCGGAAAAAACTGCTGCACTCTTCCATTTGGACATTAAATTAGTCCTTCTGCTGTTTCATGATCACTTTGTAATGATGGAGAAATAATTATCAAATTGGTGTTATTCAACATAGTGATTTGAAAAATCTAACATTTCGAATTAACGATGAATGGTTTAATTCCAATGCTTAGATCTTGAACCGAGCAGAAAATCACTCCTTGCGGAATTATACGAACATTTTTCTCGCGGAACAAAAATGACTTTTTTTATTATACAAAAAATGTAAGTTATGATCGATTTTATAATTCCCCGTTCGTCAACGCTATTACATATAACTAATCTCTTCAAACAAAATGATACGTAGGTTGATGTATAATAATCAGCCCGAAGTTGGCTGCAATATGAAGAGAATTCCTCGCAGATATTTTCTATATCTTGTTGCGCGTCGTTCACATCCAATCGCAGAATTTCAAGTTACATATTACAATGCTATGGAATATGTAATAAAAATTCCTATAATATCGTTACGAATCTGCATGGAACCTGGTCCACAACCGTTCCTTATATCTTTTCTTTCCAGTGAAATCTCTATCGTCAAACTCTGTAGCGATAAAATAACTCAGCTAATTCCGGTTGGATGAACATTGTACACGAAACACAAACTAAAAGCTCATACGATTTCTCAACAAGTTTTGATAAACAATTAATATTTACGATACGCGATATAATTCTAAGTTGAGGCACGGATAACCCAAAAATATTGAAAAGAAATCTCTTGTCGTTAATCTCTTGTTATAAAAAATTATATACTTCGATCGAACAAAAAAATATAATTAAACGGTTATTCCAGATTGCACAGTCAACCGAATTCTGAGAAAACAATTTATAACTTCAGACTTAGCGGTAAATCAGACGCTTTCGACATGTCAAATACAAGCCAAATTCGTGTTATTCACCACTATCGTTATCTCAATTGATAACGCATCGGTCACTTATGACAGCGTGTCCGGAACGCCGTTTCGAAGAAGCTACCCTGAGACTTATCACGTTACTTTTAATTTCCCTTACAAGTTAATGAACGTAAATATAAATTCCAGCCTGGTATTAGAAACGGTTTGACTCTTGCGGCAGACCTCGATGACAGCGGATACGGCCACTTGGGAAAATTCTTCGAACACGCGAGTGACGCGTAATTCGATTTTCTTGACCGACAGGAAAGCTTGTCGTTATACATATGTGCCGAAGGGAATCGCTCAGAAGTCAAAAGGGTTGTATGCTATTACGTTAGGTACTTTCGTAGAGTAACGGTAAGTCATCGGCCAGCCTGCACTGAGACAGGCAAGTGGTGAGCGTTGTCATTCCTCCAAGGAAGACCGGGGTTTCTTAGGTCCCTCGACCCAAAGCCATCAGAGATATTTGTCACGAGGTTCGCCGACACCTGTGACAACCCTCATCAATTCCAAGTTCACTCTTACCTCTTCAACAACTGTATAAAAAGAATCCTCGACGAACACACTGTCGCTGATTACCCGCCGACTCTCTTTCACATTCCGAGCATGTCATACCGATGTTTTCCCTCCCATTTGAACCAAGCGTGTTTCCTCGGAGTTTACTCTTGAAAACAGAAAGTGTCGGTTTACTGGAATCGTTGGAATCAAAATTATCTGAAATGGACTGATTGATTTGAGATCCTTGATTGCAATTGACTTATTGTTAGTCCTGTCCGATACTACGGTCAAATCATTTGTTGGGAACGCTTCGAGAATTAGGAAAATATATAAGGTTTCCCGTTTTAAGTGAAATGGTCACATATCTCTGGAAATATATTTTATTGTTAGTTTATGAGAAATTTTTCAGATTTAGAAAGCTTTGGAATTTAGAAAAACAAGAAAACTACTCGGAACTCAATAGTACCACGACTTTGGAGTTTTCGAATCTAATTTGATAATTTTTCAATGGATTTGCCTTATACCCGGTCATGATCTCATGTAGCAGAAACGTCAAGTTTCCTATTCAAAACTCTGAAGTCATCTGGACCATTTTTTGCATTAGTGCACTCATTGAAAAAGTTGTTCATGTCTCCCTTTAAACCCCGATACACGTTTGTTTGAGAGATTTTTTCGTACAGCAGATATTTGCAGCATTCTGCAGCATTTCTCCGGCAGGTGTATCTGACACCAATATAGCGGAGAAGAAAAGAAACGTTATGGAGGACCCTACAAGACGTACAGCACTGACAAAACACAGAATCGATACAGACCACAATGTCAATAATAATAATTTTGAAGCTTCGACGAGGAAAAAAACTAACACAAAATATTCGTATTTGAGATGTATTGTATCGTCAAAACAAAGGAGCCAGTCATGACGCTCTACCGTGGAAAATTTTAGCAATATAGCCTATTATAGCCTTATCAAACCTTGATTAGGGCAATACCCCATGTACTCCTTGGAAATAGGAACTTGCGGTCTTCGTGCTTCAATTACGTCTGAACTAGTGCATTTGTACAAATTGCGGTTGGTTTCGGATGGTCCTCTGGATGTTGTTGCGGTTTGAAATTCTCGTATAACGTCGGCCGGCAAGGAAAGTTTCCCACAATTAGTCGCTGCGTAATATAAAAACTCACAAGGAGAGTATCAGACCTCCGAAACTTCTAGGAATGATTTTTTGTTCTAAGACGTTCAACTTTTTATGAGTAGTTTCAACCATTGGAGCTCCCTTTGCTCGATTTACGATTCGTCAGGTCGTCAGAAATTCGCGGTTTATACTCTACCATGGATCTGAAATAATAATATATTCGTTTACACTTGAATCCATGAGAATCAATGAGCAAAACTTCAAGAGAGTATGGTAAAAATTAATATCAAAGGCAAAAATAAACAACAGTTTTCGTTTAATTAAGCAGTGCACTCATTGACTTCTAATTTAATCAATTTTAAGGGCCTAATGCCTGAAACTACATGTTAGAAGCTTCATATTTTCGGACAAAGAAACACTCCTAAAGGTTTCAGTCTGATACTCTCGTCGTCAGTCATTGTCTAATTATCACTGTTTGTAATCTAGTGAACAATTTTTAAATGGTTTCGAAGAAACCGCATGAATGAATTTGAATCATTTAGCATTTATGTTGGATAAATTTTCCTATGTAACAGTTATTGATACGATTCCTAACATCAACGGCTGAAGCGTTAAGAAGAAAAATAAAATCTGAAGAATTTTTGTCAGCAATCAACTATGTTCCATAACGCAGTGCATAATATTGAGTGATTCGAAAGTGCGCATGTGCCAAAAACAAAAAAAAAAAAAAAAGAACCTTAGTGGTTTAAAATTATACGTTTATATAATCTTTGTTTCTTTTGTCTTCACGCGTCAGTCTGACGCAGTATTGTCTCTAGCTTCTTATTTTCCGTTAAACAAGCCTTGTCAACTTGTTACAACGAGGTTTTGAATTTAACCTTTCTTCGGAGAAAGCGAAGAAAATTGAATTTTATTGAAAATGTTTGTACCCTTTCTTCGACCAGATTAAGATATCGATTCCTGATCACATAGCTTCGTCGTCAAGCCTGTTTTGGATCTTATTTCTGTGGGTGAAAAGGTCTAACATATATAACTAAGGATTCCAAAAATTGCACTTTGCAATTCGAAGAAAAATTCGTTGGTATTGGAAAAAAACGTATCACACACTAGGGTTATCTTTGTTGACAACTTAATTTTACGCACTGTGTCATAAACGATCGAACCATATAATCCGAAAGGTGACGACCAGTCGTTCCAATTTCAATTACCACGATCGAGTTTCGGGCGTTACGATAAGATGCGGTCTTCTCTAGAGACTAATCTGTTCTAAAATTCAAATTAACGTCCCATCGTCTCAAGATATTGGGTAAATAAATAATCGAGCTAGCTTTCATGTCAACGCGACTAATAGTCACTCCTGACGTAATCTTATTTATGGAATAAGGAGGGGCAGATTGTTGGATACTCGGATCTCAAACCACCTGCGCCGATCTTTGCCGTCTGCGACCCGTTTTCCAGTGGCGTATCATACTGAATTCCCAGGTGGTAAAATCCTGCTTTGGACAGAGTTTCTCGCTCTCTAGCTCTCGAGGGTGAAAATGAATGGGCCTCGGATTCTGCGTGTAGACCTTGGCTTAGAACTGATCCCTAACTCTGGACGACAGATTACCAGATTAGTTCTCGCCTCCGGAGGTCGTTTTGGTTTCTGCTCAGACGATATTAGATATCAACTACCCTGTCCCTGTTTTACTATTACCGAAATACACTGGCTAAAGATGCACATCGTTCGGCATTCACCTTTTTTGCACTTTAATTAAGACTTCCACCAGTTCAGTTAATGGCTGTCATTCAATCAACCGCCGATGCGTCTTATGCAATTATCGTAATCATCGGTTCACTACTTGGTACCGTATAGTCAGTTGTTGACGCACTATAGGTGAATTTATTTGTTTTTCAAAGACTCAAAGCGCAGTTATAATCGTGTCTATTTTTAACCTGTTGAACAATATTGACTTTAACAGCGAACAAGTTTTTCACAGCAGAATTCGATATCCGACAGCAGAAATATTATGACGATGACGTTATATGTATATTGTTTACCGAATGATACTATAATATTCACCCCATTTCACAGACACCGTAAGATAACAATAATCTATATTGATAGTAACATTGATAGAAAAGCATAATTTTTCAGAGAATTTTGTCGAAACGTGAGCAGTTCAATGATAAAGAAGCACACTTGATCGTAAGTTGAGGTATTTTAAATTGCGTAATTAGATTATTTCAAAGATTTTATATGTTGACACGTTCCAATGACAGGTGAAAATATGATTGTCATTCCTAAAGGATCGATCCTTATCACTGTTTTGTTTTGAAATTGAAAAGAATTTATTTGGGCGTTGCCAACGGAAAGCTTCGTATTAAAGCTTAAATTACTGCTGAAATCAAATTTGTCGGTCAATATCAAAGTAACTTTCAATATTTTCTTCTTTCCCTGAGGAATTTCGAATCACTCGTTTACGAATTCCGTCAAAGTTATTCAAGCGACGGATTATATTCAAATCAAAGGGTAAGTCTGGAAGAATTTCTTGGTCCCAGGTGGTCGTTGGATTACAAATTAAATCCTTTGACATTTGTTCAGTAGCTTGAATAACCCAGGCAGTACCTTCGCAGGAATTGAAATTGAACGAATTGCGTCACATTCACGCAACCGTGAACTTGGAAATTATGTTTAAATTGTTGTTTTTTTTTTTTTTACTTCTTCTTTTACTCGTGCAATTCAATTATCACAGTATAATTTCCAAACGAATTTGAAGTTACCTTGATGTCGGTTTCGTCTGTATTCGCCGTCACTCATTAATTGCATTAATACCCTCTAAATCATTGCGGTATTAAACAATAAACGTATAATATTATCCGCGTCTGTAAATTTCTTTATGGAAACGAATCGCGCTCGGTTGATTTCACTTTCGGAGTTAATTCCTCGTAAAAGAGGAAAAACAGCTCTTACTTCGAGCATCGCTGGTTCCTGCAGCCATGTCCGTAACCACGTTGTGAGTCGTGTGATTTTTGTTTGACGCGACGGATCAGCGCGTCTGTTTTCACGCTCACGATATATACAAGAAGGAGATGTTAACGAGATATAAAGGAGACATACGCCTCATTTCCGCCTGTTAGAACCTCAATCCCGAGTCCCTGCAAGAGTCACACATTCATTACAGAGCGCCGCGATGGCTGAATCGTCGACTGAATTTACCGACGTAATACGCTCCTGTACATCCCGGTGTCGTTCCGATCGATAACAAATTAAAATGCCACTAGTTGGGCTTGCTTCCTCCCTGCAGCCCCCGATCCCGCCTCCTTCTGCCGCCGCCGGTTCCATCCCCTACCTCTAATTCGTAAGCACGAATAGGGTCGTAAGATGATTTTCGTCGACACGTAACACCGGTCAACGCGAATGTTGAGATGTCAAATTTTCATCTCTCCTACGTAACTGATAAGATAAGAAAATTGTTTCATTAGATACACTTTACTTTTGTAGAAACCAGAACGGTGTTTCGAATATTAAGAAAAATTACCTAATTTCTCGAACATTTGTAATAAATAACAACTAAGCAAACTTCAGTTTCGTATGTAAACTCAACATTCGTGTTGACCGGTGTTATTTATCAATGTAAAAAAATACAGAAGTAAACTTTACAAGTAAGATATGAAGATTTTGCTTATTACTCGATTTGTAGAATCTATATTTATTCATTTAAATAAACACTGTTAAAAAAATTTCCGTTGACATGTGTAATTCTTGTCCGATAAAAGTGTTTTTAGAATAGACAGATTCTTAAGCTACTACATTTTTCTAGATAAATTTTCTTCTCTACACAGGTAAGGAAAACTCAGTAACAGAACTAGTAAACCGATTTTGATTCTTGGTTTCTTATAGACAGCTACAACGTCTGTCCTAGTTTTAGGTTCTATTTCAGTACAAGTAGATCAACAGGTTTGGAGATATAACGATATTTGTAAGCTAATTGTAAGTCGAAACGAGATCACACACTTACGCGGACGCTCACTAAACTCTTGCGGATAGAGGAAAGTTATCTTCAAGAGTTTTCAAAGTCAAATATGCATGTACGAGATGCGGCATAATCTTTAAAGGGATAACACAGGTCTGAAACCCCAAAATTGCACATGTTTTTTATAGATTTTTAATCGCCGAAACCGGGAAAAATACTCAAAAAGTTCCTACATTCAGACATTTTCTTGAACTTGTGATTGTAGTTTCATTTGGAGTAAAACTCCCGTTTAACTCGAAATCTGGTATCCCATTCTTGATTCTAAGAATCCTATGCAAAAGTGATTTCTTACTTTTATTTAATATGTATTAGAGTGAGACTCGAGAATAAATACAAACAGGGAAACAGAAAATGGAAAGCGGAAGCGTAGTCGTAGAAGAAATAAAGTGAAGAAAAAAAGGTTTCATAGGCAAAAAGAATGAACACGGAATGTTGAGTACGTTTCATGAAGAAATTATTTATTTCACTTTTTAAGAAATATTGTTCAGTTCATTGTAATGAAATGGTGGTTTTCTCGTTACTTTGACGCACACACCTTGTATTTTGTAAAAATACTGTACAAGATGGAGGGAAATGAAAATCACATTTGGATTCAGCAGACTCGAAAACGTGATATTTATCAAAAATATTACATGCAGCTGAAATAAAATAATTTTTTTTTTTTTTTTCGCAGACCTGTCTAATTTATTTGGGGTAAAACTAATATTTGTAGATATTACATATTTTATGAAACACGTTACTCCGCTCAACTTAGGTCTACTGTACTTTTCATTCGCTAATTTGACAACGCGACAAGGATTTATCTTTGTTGGTGACTACAGAGTACAGATTGACAGTGGGAATAACTCAAAGTCACGCCAAAGCAGCATGCTCAAAATGGGCTGATTCGCGTTTCATTTAGGATATATTTCACTTACATCATGTACATCAATTAATAAATCTGACGAAATTGTTTGAAATCTCTGAAATCCTCCGAGATTTCGTAAAATCTGAAACGGCATACAATCAATAAAATCTTGTAAAATCCTCTGAAACCCTTTGAAATCCTTTGACATGTCATAAATCTTGTGGTAAATCTTTGCAATCTTTAAAATGACATGAAATCTTCTTAAATACCTGTTCGATTTTGTAAAATCTTGTGAAAACGTCTGAATTCTGAAAAGTTTGACATACTTAGGAACGGTCTCAGAGATTCTATAAAGTATTTAAAAATTTCACAGCCCCTCGATGCTTGCCTACGAAAGAATAAACTTTACTGGGGGGTTTCTATTTTCTATCAATAATGGTTGAGAATGATGAACTTCATTAAACGGAAAGTTTGTCACATGCAGGAACAATCTATAAAAAGCTTCGTTATTCGACAGTAACATTTTTTTTTTTTTTTCATTCAGTGAAACGATCATATTATACGAATGTATAGACGGCCTAGCAGCTTGACACATTTTGTGAACATATTGAATAAATTTGACGTCTAAAATACTTAACAGCTGAGGGAAATGCATGTTTAAATTTCCAGATGGTTATAGCAAAAATGTTGTGATGGAATCCAGCCTGATCGGATTATCGTTTTTTCATCTGACGGATCGCATGCTAATCCTTTTTTGCACCTCCAAAGATAACATCGTAAGTCAGAATTTTCTCTTCAAGATGCATTTTCAACGAGGTTTCATAGAAAATTATCAACAAAGTTAAAGTCTGTGAAGTTGTGGACATGTATAATAATTGTGAAAAAATTTATGCAGACACTGAAAACCCGTGATAGAGGTTGAAATTTTCTCTTCAATCAACTGTTTTTCGTTTGTATTTCAGTTTTTGGCAATTTATCTCGAAAAATTCTTTGATGAGCTGTCGACTGCGTAAAGACTCAGCTTAAATTAGCTCTTTAACATTTTGAAGGAATGAGCAGATCATAATAGTAATATCAAGGCTCTCGATTTTTCTCTTGACACATTTTCGGAACTATTTTTTCATTGCAAACACACGTAATTATAATACAGGATGATTAGAAGATCCAAAAATTGAAATTCTCTGACATTTCCAGGAGTTTCACAATCAAAATGAAGTGTCTCTCTTGATCATTCTGAAATTAAACATGAGTTTGAATTTCGGAATATGTTAGAGATATTAGGATTCGCAATGTTTTTATAACACAGTCTGTTTTTTATACTTTTTTTTTTACCAACAATTCTACAAAAATTATTAGTGACTTTCGATTTTGATTAAATATCAACACACACATGGCACAACATTTCTTTGACCATAAATAAAATTCTCTAATACTGACAGGTTTTAAAAAACTTGGACCAATGTCCACCTCGTTATAGAAAAACAGTAAAATCATTCCAGTCTTTTGAAACTTTTAATATTCCGGCATTGATTTAATACGGTTTGTTAACTTGGCTGGGATACGTTTGGAAAGTTATTAAGCTTCTTCCACGTTTTGATTGTTGTTTACGCAACTTTTGCAATTGGATGTCAAATATTTGTATCCTGCAGAATTCTCTTTAATCATTCGTATCAATATGTGGGATGAGAATTTTGCTTCCTTCAACTTCAAACGTCAACTCAACTCCAATTCGGGTGTACCAGAGATTTCGTAAACGTGCTCCTGGAGTCCTAATTACTTGGCAAACGTTCTCATGTATATGTATGCCTGTGCTATGCGTTTACCGCAGGCCGTTGAGTGTGCGTATAAATTAATATGTATGCGTGTATCTGTATATCAAGCACGTCGCGTCGCAGTACCGCGAGAAAATTGATTTTCCCCTGTATATATAACAGAAGGAAATCACACTTCGAAATATTTCTACATAAATATTTATACCCGGCACAAGCTCCGGTTGGCTTTCTCGTTTGACCCCTGAACCTTTCTTCCCAAGTCTTCGATCACTCGGTGAAGTTGACAAACTACAAGACGATATGCGAGACTTGGGTTTGCCCAATGTAGGCATCAGTATTCCTTCACTGCGTTTAATCGAATCTACAACATTTTTGTCTTATATGAGTCTACTATGCACAATTTACGGTTTATGATCCGAGCAGATAATGAAACTTGAGGTTGGAAATTGTTGTGTAAAGTTTCCGGACTTGATGAAGCATCTTCGCCATAATGGTAGCTAAACTAGATAAGTGGGTGATACGTGTATATAAACCTTTTAATACTTGCGCTGGGTTCCTTCAGGAAACAGATGCATTTGCAACTAGGAATCCTTGCAGCCTAACCCTCGGTGTTTTCTATGAGTCTTTGACGGAAAGTCCCGACTTTCAATGCGTTTCAGAGTTTCAAATAATCGAGAAATGTCAGGGTTACTTCTCGGAGTGTTTAGCACATTATCCAAAAGTTAGTAACATCAAATGTTCAAAGGATTTTCTGTGAAGATGAAAATTCGCTTTACTAATTTTGGAGAAATTCGGGATTTGAATTTCGATTGTACTTTCATGAAGGCACACGAGGGAGGCGAAGGGGTGATAACAAATACTCAATGATGTCGTTTCAGACCTTCCACATGTTGGTCGAAGTTTACTTTTCCGTGCCAATCGGTGCATCTGTCACATTGAAACGCAAAGAAAAAGCCATGCAATGCTTGGCGTAGAAAATCAGCATTTCAGAGAACCCAATGAAAGGATCGAAAAATAATAATTTCACATTCTATGATTGAGTGGTTTGTACAATTCCGAAAGCAAACACACGCCAGCAGACACAGTGCGCCCAAGTCAACGTTCTAGTAATCCATTTTATACGGATGGGCCCAAGATTGTAAGGTAAAAAAATTAACAAGTTTCCAATTGAATGGTAAAGGACTTTTTGTAATTTACGAAGCTGAGAATAAACGCAAAGCACAAAAATTTTATATTCCAATATTCCAACTAGTTTCGGTGCAATTGCGTTTCAGAATCGATGAATACATAACGGGCTTTGACCAATGAATCCTCCGAGGTAAATGAACACCGATATCACCTGTGGTAATTCTCTCCTCGCTACCGAACGAAATACGTACCGGCAGTGAAAATTCGTCAGTTTTTCATCTGCCTACAAAATTGTCAGTTATCAAATTAGTGAATTGGATAAATTTTCATTCAGGACCAATTTGCCGATCAATTTTTCCGAAAGTGTGCTGTCACGAATGCGATGCATAGTGCGGCGGCGTTCATCGATTATCAACCGATTGCACTGTAGTATCGAACGGAAATTTAATTATTCCCGGAGTCGAAGCTCGATGTTGATTCAGTTCCGGTCTGCATTATCTAATCTCGGAGTAAATCGAAATTCGGCAGGGATTTTCAGGTGGAAATAACGCAGTCTGGTTCTCGTTCACTGATGATCGCCGTGGTTTACCTAGTTCAAGCTGCACCTGGTGTCTGGAAGTGCGTTGAATCAATACTTCACACGATGGCAACTGCGGGCTTGGCTGTGCGATGGTAAGTTTGTCGCCATCTCTTGACCCTCAAGGTTTCCGCCAAGTTCCAACCCGGGTCAGCCTGTAATCGCTGGGAACTTCTCGACTGAAACCAGACTGTCATTATACGTTGAATAAATTGAACGTATCCTGACACAATGCTCGTTAATGTCTGACAAATTGGATGGCATCACGATCCTGTTTCCTCACTACTCGAGGGTTGACAAATATCACTATCCTCTTCGCCCCTTCTCATCTCTTTATTGGATTACACGGTCGTTATGAATCCAAAGTTGGCTCACACAGTAAACCGCAGCAGAAGGTTGGGTCCAGAAAATTTTTAGACCTGTTTTATTACGGCGAATATCAACTATGTGGATCTATACTTTGAAGGATCATAATTTCGACTGTTTTTAATTCACGAAAAAATTAATTTCAAATAATTTGAATGCAATTACCTCCCTCATTTTGAGGTTATGGTACCGGGGTGAAGGTATCATTTGCACACAGTTCATTGGCCCACGGTACTGTTGCATACCGTTTGTTTGTACACGACTTGTTTGCACATAAGAACCTTAACACACGGCACTATTGCAAATAATACTTTTGCCCACGACAATATTGCTTCTGTCCAGGGTAAAGCCGGAGCATTTTGGAGCCTAAAAAGATAAGAAGGATCCTGCATAAGAAAATGTATGCGTATTTAACCTTATCACAGTCACCCTTCGTAAGTTTTATAAGGGGTTTGGCGGTTAAATATATCTTCCAGCCACAGTAAACTGAAAGCCCAACCCTCTTGAACCTTGTCACAGTTACGTTCTACAATTTTTCGTAGTGTTTACGGAGGTGGGATAGCTATTACCCGAGGGGGTATTAGTTTGTCGAAATCACAAGCCACTTTGAAAAGCAGTCACTTTAAAATCCCTTGATATCCCATGAAATCGCATGAAATGCTTTGAAATCGCTTGAAATTGCTTGAAATCGCATGAAATCGTACGTGTATTCACTTACCGCAATCGTAAACCGCTTTGGAAAGCAGTCACTTTAAAATCGTTTAAAATTTCTTAAAATCATTTAAAATCGCTTGATATGATTGAAAATATGGGAATCGCCTGTTACCCGATCTACGAGTGAATACCTCCTCGCTATCACCTACAACAGTGCAATACCACCATCGGGGGCAAAAGAGTCGTACGCTATAGTGCCACGTGCTAAGTATATGTAGTGTACGAAAGCGTCGTGGAGAATAAAGTTTTTGTGTACCATCGCACCGTGTGCTAAAGTTCTTGTGTGTAAACGAGCTGTGGGCCAACAGGCTGTGTACAAACAAACGTTGTGTAAACGTACCCTCGGCTAAACTTGCTATAGGCTGATATAAAATAATGCACTGTGTGCAAATAGGAATTTCCCGTATCTGGACTGATGACATTGGAAGCGATAGTCAATCTGGATTTCGACGATTTCGAATCATGACCCGCATCTCTCAGGCTGGTTGATGGCAGTCGAAAAACGGAAATCCAGAGCCCAACTTGCGCTGAGCGATATTACATAGTATGGGGATGATGGTCCCTCCGTTTTCCGGACCGTCACATGCTGACCGACTTCCGCAAAGATTTGGCGCTTTGACGCAGTGATTTCGCACCGTTCTTATTTCCGCTCACCGTTTCCGACACTCTCTCATACACAGATGTCCATATCGCGTGTATGCCTTTTCTGGGGTGCGGGGACTGTGGGCCAGAGTTCAAATTGCAAAGTGCTGCACCTTCTGCCCGAACGGCACCACTTTGCTGCACTGCGCCCGGATGCGAGAGACGCGTTATCGCGTCTTGTACAAGCCACTGAATTGATGTCATCTTTGATCTTTGTTTGAAACTACTTTGTCAAACCTGAGTGAATATTTCACCTGGAACAAGTGGATGGACAGGCAATAATAGCCGACGTGGTTCTTCTGCTCTTCTTCGCGCTGACCGCATTCTTCTCCGATTGTTTTTTTCTCCCTTTTTATACCTATTCCATATACCTAGAGGCTTTGCATTTTACCTTGGCGAACGAGATGAACCCACCATTGCACGTTGAGTCCGTTGTATGAACCCTCTCATCAGATACGTTGTAATTACCATCTAGTCGAATGTTATCATTTATGCTTCACACGGCTATAATAACGCGGATATTCTGCCGGCGGCCACCGCAGTGACCATCCGATTAATTCATAAAAATTTTTAATCAGAGAATATATTTCACTTTCAGCCTGACACTTGTGTGGAAGTCCAATTAATTATACTTACAGTGCACTTCGGACCTTGCTGATCCTGTTGGTTTTGTACTATAGTGCGGAGTGTATGTGTGTATTTCAACAAATCCGGGATTGTGTACCGAATGCGAAACACGTCTGCAAAACTCGTGGTTAAACGAGAAATGGGGGCGCAACGAGGTCCCGCACTTTTATCTCTCCCAGACCAACGGAATCACCCACATTTTTCAATGAAAGAACTTTTTGCAATTAACCTACCACCCGCTTCAGAACTTAGTTCCGTACGAATAAGTTCGCACCACGAGCAACGGGAGTGTAATTAGGTTGTCTTTTATTTATCATCGCATATTTATCCATTCAGGTAAGTGAAAGTAGCAAAAATGTGGCCCTAGTTACAATAGCAATAGCGAGTCTACGTGAATGTGCCATAAATTTTGTTATGCAAATGGATAATAAACCATTTCATGATCTCTACTGAACGACGTGTGGTGAAGCTTTGCTGTAAATCCCAGAGTGGTTTCACAATGCAGAGGAACATTAGCTGCATGTCGTGCCATGTAAAGCAATTCGCTCTGGGCGAAAACAGCATTGACCTCTTGATAGTCGATACAATACGGAAAGACAGAGTTTTCTGTATCAGACTCATTGTCAATCAAAATTTAGTAATCTTAATACTCGATGCATTTTCGATTAAAACTTTTGTATAGTAAAAACATCAATTATTATTTCCACTGAGTGCTATCTCATGCTTGACAACGATCATACCGTTTCCGAAATATCCAGTAACTTTATTTACGCAAATGACAGTAAACATGAACGAAATAACACCCCTAAAGTAGGTGTATCAGTTATTGACACGTTTAGTCCCAATTATTCAACCTTTTATTTTTCAAAATTATAAATTAACGGCACAAATTGTTAATTTCTCGACGGCTAAAACCAATTGCTAGAGGGATGGACACTGTAAATTAAATTTTTTGGCAATTTTATAACTAAGGCTGAAACAGATACAACTAAAAAAGGCCAATAATTGGGAAAGAGTCAATAACTGGGACAGTCATCTTATTATGCAATAGCAATCGTTGTAACGGTAATAAAAATTAAATAATACAAGTTGAGATGTGCAGAATTCGCAAAAAAAATTCGAATCAAAAGGTTCGAAACTGATGTTTTTGATCCGATTCCCACGTCTTTCGATTGTCGATATCGTAGCTTGTATAATTATTCCAATTCGCTCAGATTTAGTTTTATTTATTAGTATCAGGCATGTTTTGTTCTTTTCGCGTTCACCATCATCGGCATAAATGAAATTGCTGGATATTTCTTCCATTCTTCTCCAATGCGTTGGTGGGAAGATTGTAATGACGACATATTCATCAGTCTATGGACTCTCACGGAAAAAACCCCAAATTGGGTGTAAATTCGTACCCCTAACTTTTTTCTTATGGGAAATTAGCATTATCTATGAGTTGGAGGTACGAATTTACACCCAAGTGGTTTTTTTTTCCGTGAGGTGAACTTACGAAAAGAAAAAAGAAAACAAATTCACAAGCAAATATACCTTATAGTCTTATCGGAAATCATTTAATCACCATGGAAATTCCGGCATCGAAGTACATGCAGTAAAAAAATATTCATCCTATGTGTTCATTATTATCAATCACAGGTCTTACAGATAGGTTGAGTTTGTGCGCGCAATACAGGATCTAATCACATGCTGTAATCAAAATTTATTTCCTCATTCTCGGATTATCAGAGCAATTACATTAGCGTCATGATAGATCAAGAGGCGTAATAGGGTCGGGTGAATAGGGCATTACCTCTTTCACCCTCCGCCGCCTTGATCACACAAAACGAAGGACCCCGTTTCTCCCCGCCTTTCCCTAATGTCGCTCTTGCATTCACGTCATTCGTGCATTTGTAATTTACTCATAAATAAAACCACCGTCGAGTGAGAAGTTTTTCATACTTTCGAGAACTAAGTGCAACGCTGGAAAAGTCAAGACTTTTAAAAAAATCGGTTACTATTTACATTGGAGAGACCAAGGCAAGCTAGGCTGGATCGAAAATTGAATCACATCTTATTTCTTATGATTTATTTGACGTTTTGCAAAGCTACCTCAGTTCGGTAAGGAAATTTCATTTTTGCACACAGTTTAGAAAGTGAAATACTTTTGTCTATTGTAAATAAACAACAATATAATACATTCGGATAGCTGCAATCCTGTTCTTTCCTTAAGTGTTCCATTTTGCATCGCTCTTCTTTACTATCTTTTCAGACTCGATTGTAAAGCGCTCAATTGCATTACTGATTTATCGTTTTGAGGAATACTAGTTGTGACGTTGCACCTAGAGTGCAAGTCACAACAAACCCCAAACCCGCGGGGAAGAGCCGAACGGGTGAGCCCTGTCCCGTCGGGAAAGACCCGAACATCACCGAAGCCCCCCGACGCTCGGCAGAGCCGAGCGCGAGAAGCAGTACGATCACGGCCGTAAACGCAGCAACACCGTCGACGCCAAGGATACGAGCGAAAGAGAGAGAGAGAGAGAGAGAGAGAAAGAAAGAGAGTGAAGCACAAATACACACACACCGACACAACCCCGCTACACGCACGCCGACGACTCCAGGAGAGGGAACCGGAGAGGCCCAACTACACTCCACCACACCTCGATACACACACACACACGTTGACGACACCAGGTTAGCCTGCATCCTACAGCCGATCTGCTCCTCCCCTCGCAACACCAACCCTTTCGACCTCACACTCCCCGTCACACGACATTCCCCGTCCCCTGGCAATATCAACCCTCCCTACCTCACATTCCCCGGCACCTCACACTCCTCCTCCCCCGCGCGCGTATCTGTAAGTTAGTATTAAGGAACGCTAAGGGCTGAGGCGTGATCAGCCACAGCTAACGTCTACAACCCTTTTGTACCTTTCCTAGTTTAAGTCGACTCATTCCCCCGATCGCAACACCTGTACACCCCCCCCGTCACAAATATACACATCAAGTTTTACCGATTATATCCGCCCCGTCTCTAATTGTCTTCCCCACCCATATTATTCGTGCGGACTCAAAACCCGTCACAAATTGGCGCCCAACGTGGCATTCCAAAGACTACTAGACAGACTCATAGGCCCAGAATGCGAACCATATGCATTCGCATACCTAGACGACATCATAATAGTAACACAAACATTCGACGAACACTTACAAAGACTAGAGCAAATACTAAAAAGAATTACAGACGCAGGACTGACAATAAACCCAGAGAAGTGCGAGTTCGGATGCGCACAAGTAAAATATCTCGGATACATAGTAGACAGACACGGACTACACATAGACCCCGACAAAACACAACCCATAGAAAACTACCCAAGCCCAAAAACAATAAAACAATTACGGAGACTAATTGGCATGGCATCATGGTACAGACGCTTCATACCCAACTTCGCACACATTACAGAACCACTAACACGACTACTGAAAAAAGACCAGAAATGGCACTGGGGGGAAGAACAAGAAAACGCAATGAACACAATCAAACACGCACTCACATCACCACCCACACTCGCATGCCCAGACTACACACAAACATTCACACTACAAACAGACGCTAGCGGAACAGGGATAGGTGCCGTACTAACACAATCTCTCGATGACGAAGAGCATGTCATAGCCTACGCTAGCCGTGCGCTAAGCGAGGCAGAACGCAAATACTCAACAACTGAGAGAGAGTGTTTGGCGGTACTCTGGTCCATCAAAAAATTCAGACCCTACGTCGAAGGTTACCATTTTAAAGTCATTACAGATCACCACGCACTGAAGTGGCTTAGACAATTAAAAAACCCCACAGGCCGACTTGCACGATGGGCACTAGAACTATTAGAATACGACTTTGACATTACACACAGAAAAGGTACAATGCACGACGTGCCAGACGCACTTTCAAGACGACACGAAGACGAAGAACACATAGACACAATAGTAGACACGACAGACAAGTGGTACACATACAAAAAAACACAAGTACAAACACGCCCAGAGAAAAACGAGTCGTGGCGAATCAGAAACAATCAACTATACTTCCACCGCCCGAACCCCCTACACTCAAACCTCCTACCAGACACAAACCCATGGAAACTAGTCATACCCAAAGACAAAATAACACACATACTACACGAAAACCACGACGTAACACAAGCAGGACACTTAGGGATCGAAAAAACATACCAACGAGTAGCAAAAACATATTATTGGCCAGGGATGTACAGAGACACAGTAAACTACATAAAAAAATGTGACACATGCCAAAGAACAAAAACAATACAAGCGCGACCAGCAGGACTAATGGGCATGAGAATTATTGAAGAACCATGGACAGTAGTAGCTTCCGACATCATGGGCCCACTCCCACGATCAAAAAAGGGAAACCAATACATCATAGTGTTCGAAGACCTATACACTAAATGGGTGGAAATCATACCCACACGCAAAGCAAACGCCAAAACAGTAGAACAGACATTCCACTCACACGTAATATCACGATGGGGTACACCACGCATACTACTGACAGACAACGGCACACCATACATAAACAAACTCATACGTGAACTGACACAAAAATTCAACATAAGACACGCAACAATCCCCCCATACCACGCACAAGCCAACCCCGTAGAGCGAGTCAACAGAACCGCTAAAACAATGATCCAAGCCTACGTAAACAACGACCACACAGAATGGGACATACACTTACAAGACTTACAATTTGCAATCAATACATGTACACACACATCAACTAAACACACACCAGCCTTTTTAAACCTAGGAAGGGAATTAAATCCCACACAATGTCTAAGAAATCAGTTAGAGAACCACGACGAAGTAGAATTACAAGACACAGACAGATGGACAGACCACTTAAGACGACTACAAATACTTAGAGACGAAGTACAGAGGCACTTGATAGAAGCAAACGAAAAACAAGCACACTACTACAACCTACGAAGACGAGACATTCAATTCAAGGAAGGAGACAGGGTACTAAAAAAGAATCACACACTCTCATCCGGACCAGAACGAACGACAGCTAAGTTAAATAAAAAATTCATAGGCCCATACATAATCACTAGAAAAATCTCACCCACAATATACGAATTAACAACAGAGAGCGGTAGAAATATAGGAAAATGTCATATAGAAGACCTAAAATTATATACATAATCAAATAACACACCCCGAAAATAAACTAACATGTGTATTCACTCCACAGAAACACAACATGGAAAATAAACAACCAAGAATACCGGCCCTAATGACACTACGACTGACGAGACCGACGACAATAACAACAAACACAGAGAGAACACCACTACTACAAACACCAGGACAGGCCCCACACTCACACAGATACGGACGCGACGGCACACACCAGACAGAGACCCGACGAACTCTACTACCAACACCCACTACACACACACAGGTAACAAAGACCGCCACGACAGTAACACACACAACAACCATTGCACCCACAACCGCACAGAGACACTCACAAACACACACAACGATGACCACACACACAATTACACCCTCCGGACCAAGGCAATGCCCGAAGTGCAACGGGCTGGTCCGGGGCACCAAATACACAGAACACATACAAACATGCACACAAACTAACACAGACACACCACACCCACCACAAACTATCACACACCCACCAACAGTTATCCACACCACACGAACCACGGCCACACACACGACTACACACCCACCCACCAAGAAACAAACACCCCATACAACCACACGCCCCACACCCACACCAACACCACGGTACACACCACCCCCCACACCGACCCCCCAATGGACACACACCAGATTCGCGAGACCACCACAGAAGACAGAGGACAGGATCTTACAGACATTCGCTAACATGGACAGACACACAGAATCGACACAGACAAAACAAACATGCAAACAATACACAGGACCACCCCCCGAGATAATAGCCATAATCGCAAGTTTAGTACCAGCAAGCACCCTACACGACGAATTACGAGCACATAAAGAAAGATACTTGACTAGACGCGCACACGAACGCACAGACACTGACGAAACAGAAGCCAGCACCTCAACACACCAACCACACACCACACATCAAACAGCACCACACAAAACACAACCCCACAACACACCAGACACCGACAGCGACACAGATTCCACCACCTCCACCGCAGAGACAGTCATACACATCGAAACCACACACACAGGCACACTACAAACACAAACGACGGACAACGACACAGACAGTAACACCGACACCACCTCACTCACGGACACAGTCGAACATACACAAACACCCCAACCAGCCACACACACCACACGGGACTCAAAACGATACAAAAAACGAAAATCAATACGGAAACAGAAAAAAGAACAAAACAGGAAACACTAGACAAACTGACAACACCAAACCGACGGACGAACAACGACAGACGGAGGCCAAAGAAACAGAACACAACCCAAAAAGAGAGAAGAGAAGGGAGAAGAAACCACGAGCCACGAGGTACAAAGAACAACGCAAAAACTCACCAAGACCCACACCGACGAGAGCCACCGTACCAAAACCAAAAATTCAAGTACAAAATAATATAAGAATAGAATAAGTTTATATAAGAAAAAAAGAGACTAAGTAGAATAAGTAGATATAAGACGACCCACAACCCACACCAAACACACACCCCGCAAATACAACCCAACCTCCATCCCTTAACCCCGACAGATCGGAGCAGACAACACAAAGACAACAAAAATAACAAAAGGAGAATACACAGACGAAAGGACCACAAAATCCGTCACCGAAACCGGCTCACCCTATAGGCCTCGCCCCGCGTGGGGAGGGGGGAGTTGTGACGTTGCACCTAGAGTGCAAGTCACAACAAACCCCAAACCCGCGGGGAAGAGCCGAACGGGTGAGCCCTGTCCCGTCGGGAAAGACCCGAACATCACCGAAGCCCCCCGACGCTCGGCAGAGCCGAGCGCGAGAAGCAGTACGATCACGGCCGTAAACGCAGCAACACCGTCGACGCCAAGGATACGAGCGAAAGAGAGAGAGAGAGAGAGAGAGAGAAAGAAAGAGAGTGAAGCACAAATACACACACACCGACACAACCCCGCTACACGCACGCCGACGACTCCAGGAGAGGGAACCGGAGAGGCCCAACTACACTCCACCACACCTCGATACACACACACACACGTTGACGACACCAGGTTAGCCTGCATCCTACAGCCGATCTGCTCCTCCCCTCGCAACACCAACCCTTTCGACCTCACACTCCCCGTCACACGACATTCCCCGTCCCCTGGCAATATCAACCCTCCCTACCTCACATTCCCCGGCACCTCACACTCCTCCTCCCCCGCGCGCGTATCTGTAAGTTAGTATTAAGGAACGCTAAGGGCTGAGGCGTGATCAGCCACAGCTAACGTCTACAACCCTTTTGTACCTTTCCTAGTTTAAGTCGACTCATTCCCCCGATCGCAACACCTGTACACCCCCCCCGTCACAAATATACACATCAAGTTTTACCGATTATATCCGCCCCGTCTCTAATTGTCTTCCCCACCCATATTATTCGTGCGGACTCAAAACCCGTCACATGTTTGGAGATGGAAAAAAATTGTAGATTACCTCAAAACATCTCATTGCTTATTTACACATCATCCACCATTATTTTATTATCGTGTGAAGCATCATTTTTGAAACAAGACAAATTTTAAAGGTCAAATTTGTTATTCTTTCCAGTTCCTCAGAGTGTATATATATTTTTTTCTTTAATATCTACCTCAATACGGTCTCCAGTTGTGAATTTTCTAATATTACAACTTGGAACTTTTGAAATAAATATACCTCTAGAACAAAATGAGATATTGATAAAAGTAATTGCATGATTTTTTTCAGCTTGAATCCGAGATTTCAGAAAAGATTACTAAAAAATTATGCTTCATAATAATCAGTGTCTTTTCGGAAATTATAAAATCGGAAGCAACCCACGAACAATTTTACAGTGACATTACAATCAGAAAATTTTTATCCCAATTGGGAGAAGATTGTTGAGAAGAATCGCGGAGTATTATAAATGATTGCGTATTATGCCACGAACACCCCTAGCCGAGCTCTAGAGAGAGCCTGATTCGATCTAAGACGCGTCTCCGCAATGGGAATGATGATAACAATAACCGTCACCACCACCGTCATCACAATAGACTCCATTTGCATGTTATTAACACGCGCCCATGTTTCCTAAGCCGTTTTCAACCCGCCGAGACGGCTCACATTTCGTTTTGAACTTTATTATATCGCAAACACCGACGGCTTATCCAATTACATGTACGTATAACCCGTCCTCACATCGTCTGGGTTTTACTCTGTGGACCATACCGCGTTTACCTCATAGTCAGAAGAACACACTGAAGAAGTGCCGCGTTGTGTTGTGGGAATTCAAGGCACGGCCTGACCGTAAGGAGAATTACTACTTGGCGCCAATGCCTCGAGGCTGTTGGTTGCTGTCGCATGACATAGACAGCGATGCACATATATATATACACACGCTGCGGAAGTGGTGTAAGCCCTCGAATGGTCAGCCCTGGCTGCTGATTGGACTCCTGTAATCTGGATGCGAGAAAATAGCTCCTTTACAGCCCCGTATATTGGCATACGTGTGAAGTGAACTGTCGATAACTTCTCTCTTCGATTGCCCTTTCGTCACAAGTAAGAGTAATTTTTCTGTTGATTACAGTATGTAGGTAAATAGGAATGGGACAGTATCATTTGAATAACCGTGATCACGGTCTTTGCCTGGGATTTTTCTGTTTATATATTTATAGATGTATTTTGCTGACTATGGTAGAAACACACAAGAGAGTCTGGTATTGCCGGAAGTACCTTCTGAGTTCGGTTCAACTTCGTTTTCGCATTTATGTACAACTAATATTAACTGTCGATGTGTCGTTGACAATAACGTCACAAACAATATTGACATGATTGTGCAAAATTGCTGTACCTAATGTATTTAAAGGTATAATGCCTGCCGCTTCGCCAAGCATACTGGCCAAGCTATAGTCAGATAATATAAATATGGGTTATTTGAATAAACATTAAAATCACCTGCGGTTAAAGGTTAATCCCTCAGCAGTGTGGTGAATATAAGATTCTTGTGCCACTTTTTTGTCAGAAAAAAAATTAAGAGATTTATGATGATATTTATAATCTCATTATTAAGGTTTTCTGAGATCGCTGGATTTGAATCTGAATTCTGATTTCTGGCGGTTGCCAATTTGAATTTTGATTTGATTCAGTTGATTTGAATCTAAGCACCTAAATGCCAGAAAATATTTAAAATAGTATCAAAAATATTATAAATACTCAAGGTACAAATTTTTATCACAATGCAACTGCTTTTCAAATTTTCTCCCGCCATATTAGATCCATAATTCGAATTTTGGAAATCTGATCTCAGACTCAAATTTAGCGACGTCAAAAACCTTTGGATACTTATTTTCGTCGGAATTAAACTATTTTTCGATCTACATCTGCCATATTGGATCCACTGTTTTCAATTTCAGAAATCTGATTTCAGATTCGGATTCAGCGATCTCAAAGACGATGAATTACCACATAACAGTCAAATCGATATAGCAAAGGCATGTTATTTTCAAATACCCATATATGTGTCAAATAACATAAACGTGGCGTTACTTTTTTTTGCCTATACGTGTGGCATTGACAGTTAAGGGGTTAATTGTACTGAGAAAGGAGCCCTTAGGTAATTCAATTTTAAAGGCAAAGCTATAAAACCCGCATGTACAGGTTTTATTGTACTGGACTCCAACTATTTATTCGTACACTAAAGCGGAGCATCTAATAAAAGTAGTCATATACTAGGGTCATTCCATGTCAAATCGACCAATGGTTGTACTACACCCTTTTTGTTTTGGATGAAATTTGGTCAGAAGTTTTCATTCATCGTACAAAGAAGTTGTGCCGAAGGAAAAAAATAAAAAAATTTTTTTCAAAAGTTATGCAACTTTTAAAATTTCACTATTTTTCCTGTTTTTCAAACTTATGCCTCAAAGGTCTCTCTAAAAAGACCGAGTCTGCCTCGTTGGTACACAATATACTCTTCTCCACACTCTTGACACTTCAAAGACGTTCATATACTATTCTGATACATAGTTTTAGTAGAAAATAGAATTATTGATGTGTGAGCCAGACTCCTTGAGTTATAAACTATAAACGTGTCAAAATTCGACTTCCAACGATAACTACGTACTAATAGTATGGAAGAAAAAGAATTGTGTATGTTTGGTCCGTATAGATTTCATTTATGGTATTATGGCAAATTCGATCAAAATATTAGTTATTTGAGGAAAAAATCAACTCATAACACAATTTAATGGTAAATCCGAAGACGAATCTCTAAACACGATTTACCTTGGATCAACGCCACATTTTTCTCCCTTGAAAGTTGTAGAATTTACTGTTTAACCTGAGCAGAAATGAACTTCTGGAATAAGGTTTATCACTTACCTTTAACATTTTGAGCTGTGGGAGGCTCTGCCTGCTCGGCGAAGAATGGATACAAGATGAACCGCTTGATAGTGTTTTTTTTTAATAGAACTCCGTTAACGCATCGCGTGGTGGCTAGATTATTAATTGATGTGCCTCACAATTTAGACCAAGCACAGTAACAAAAGTTTATTAAAAAATAATTGGTTTAAGGTGGCAGCACTTGGAATTCATTAATTTGAACGCATTTTAACCTTGAATTATTTAAAATCAGTTTACTATCAGAAACAAATTCTTTGTAAAAGTTGAAAACTAACTGTATTTGAAGGTTTTAGAATATTTCTAAGTACAGCCGCTACTAGCAGACTTTGAGGAACTACCACTACCACTTACGATTCGAACTGTGCAAAACTTTCCTTAGAGTGAGTTCTTTCGTTTGCAGTTTTGAAATTAATTCATCCTAATTTTATGGGATCTGTGCCAACGACAAAATTTAATACGCATAATAAGTATTTCGGGCCATCCTATTCGCCCTTCTCACTCCTGCCTCCTGGGCCTAGGATAGTGGGTCAGTTACACTAGTCGTAATACAAGGGGAGGGGGGGGGGGGGGTCTAATTACAGAGTCGGTAAACCAAGACTCAAACCATACTACGCGATTTTGACCTTCGATCGATAAGATTGTTGGTAAGGCAGGGCGGTTTTGACCTCCGGTAGATAAAATTTTTGGTAAGGCAGTGCCATTTTGACCTTCGGATCGGTACAATAGCGTTCTATCGCCGTGATTTCATCGAGAATGCAAATTCTAAAATTTGGTGATTTGAAAAATTAACGACGGAGCCAGGAATTGAACCTGGTGTCTAGAGATGCTCTGCCGGAGCCTTATTCCTAGCCGCCCTGACTACATTTTCTTTAATTTCTCTCATCACCTGTAAGTTCGAATTTGTTTTGATTTCGTGTGCCTTGTATTAGTATGTATCATGAAATTCATCTCAAGAAGCACAAGTATAGATCTTTGTATGTATGTGACATGTTGACAAGTGTGTTTCACTACTTGTTAAAAGCCACCTAAGACGGACCTGGCCGTCTATGAAATGATTTGAAAATACGTCATATCTATTTTAGAGAGACGAAAAATGCTAGAGAATGCAATAAGAATGATATGTGATGTCATCGTGTATAAGGGTTTGAGTCTGGGTTTACCGACTCTGTAATCAGAGCCCCACTTGTATTACTACTTGCACCCACTCCAACTCTCCCCAAGTGTGTGCTACGAATTTGCATTTTTGTCTTATATGTATACAAATTAAGTTGCGCTGTCTACCCTAATTTATTCTAACACGGAGACGCCGTTCTCCAGAACAGACACCACCAGAGGAATGAAAGGTTTTCTTATGCTGTACATGTGCGTCAGTTTCTGCATTTTTGAAAATACCATAAAAGATATTCTAACTCTACGTTTGTCTTGAATGTATTGCTACCTGACGCTAAACAAGTTTTACTAATTGTAAGAGGTGTAAAAAATTTTGACGATATACAAATACCGCCTCCACGACTTAAAGTAAAATACAAATTCATAGTTATTAAAGTTGTAGATATGTATCAAAAGAGTCGTCGAATGATTTCGTAAACAGCGGTAAATAATGCAAAATGAGTTTAATGTTCAGGGATCATCGGACATCGAGGATGTGTCGGTACGACTTACCCAAAATATAATAATTTTGAAATTTTTTATGATCACGATGAACTTTCAATCGCTCACTTTGACTTGAAATAAAGGTTGAGCACAATTTTCACCGTGTTCCATTTCAAACATGTTGTTTTTTTTTTTTTTTTTTTTTTATTTTTCATTTTCGGTGGTAGGATATGTATTGAAGGTATTTTACCAGCTATACATATTTAACTTAAAAATCAAGCGGTTAAAGGTGACTAGTTTCCTCAAACTTATTTAACTGCGATGAAGCAAGGCTGTCGTCGTCGAGGAAACGACCTTAAAAATGGAATTCTAATTTGATTAGGGCACATGTTTGTACGCGTCGAGTGATAAAATATTTACATCGTTTGGGATCACCCACATCCAAGTTTCTAAACAGCGAACCATGACTAATACTAGCAACGCGATCGCGTTTGAATTAAAGAGGGAAAGTTTTAAAACTCCATGTAACAGAGTGCTGGGGTAAAAACGTTGTTTAGTGCGTCGTATTTTGCTACTCTTTTGTGTCTACATCACGTTGTTGATAGCAGCAATTCCCCTGTTTCCGATCTTTTTACCACAGCTCTTGTCCGCTTGGGATATTGCACAGGAAAGAAAAACCGAACTCCAGTGGTGTTTTTTCATCGATTATTTACACAAACTTGCACCTTAAGACCTCGATAAATCTTTACCTCAAATATCCTACTACTGGTCTTGGAAATCGAGTGTTTGTAAACAACGAAGAGTCTCTCCAGTTTATTATTCCCGCTGTCTTGTTTACAATGAGATTCTTCGAAAAATTTTCGCCCTGGATAGTTAAACAGAGGTGAAAAGTTACCAAGAGTAGAAAAACCATGCCGATAGCCGTGAAAAAAATATTTTCAATTTGTAGATGCTGTTTTATAAAAAAATTTCGCATGGCAGCACAATATTTTGTTGTAAATACCAAAATCGACGAAATAATTATTTCAAAATTGCAAAAAAATTCCACTTAACAAAATATACTCATTAATACCAAATCGCGATTTTGATATAGTTAATTTAATGAAATAATACTTTTTTCACGGGATTATCGAAATATTGAATACCATCGGGTAGATTCAACTAAATTGCTTCATACAATTCTTTTTGTTGGTTTGGCAAAATACTCTCTGTGACAATTAAGAAATCCTTTCTCGCAAGAGAAGTAAGGTGATCAGTCATTAGTACGGGCTCCAGGCATTTGTCCAGTATCAACAGCAGATGTAAATAATTCGTGGTCTCATACCGTTGGATTAACCTGTCCATTGACAATGACATATTTCGTGATCGTCGTTTGATGCGACTCTTAATTCATGTAGTATAAATTACGATCAAACGATAATCTTTTCAGTTACAACTATTAAACAATCATTGTTCAATTTGTGCAAAATGATTTCACTGTGTACATAGGATTTCGCAATCGCAACAGAGCCTATGGAATTGTAGTGCCGAACCTTTTCTCAGACTGTATTGAAACATGTTTTTGTTTTTGGTGCACTATAAAATCAAATCAATTTGATTGCATGAAAAAATGTTTGGTCGGACGTATATTTAACCCTGAAAAATTCGTTTCAAGGACAAAATTTGGTCATTGCACAACCTAATATTTTTCTGAATGTGGGTGAAAATAACAGGGATTCTGGAAATCTTTTTCATTACGTCGAACTGGTGACATTATTTCAACATATTCACTCACAAAGTGGCAAATTATCGAACAATAATATTTGTGAATTCAGTACGTACTACCGTGTGATCTTCATTTGATTCAATTTTTTTATTCAAGCAGTTCAGTGTTTTGAAGCTACAATTTATCATCTTATTTGGAGTAATTATTTAACTATAGCCCCAAATTTAAAGAAAAGCTCCCCCCTAACCACAAATTTGACGTTGGACTATAAAATAAACTTTAGCATAGTTTTCTATATAGCATATTTTCTATATCAGCTATAACTGATGCATTCGCATACTTGGAATTAATTTTTTCATCCCCTTTTTTGAAATCTTATTTTTAGATTTGATTTTACTCCATCCCCATTTACATTATTCAACGAAGCAAAGCAGGGTGGGAGCAGACCAGATAAGTATGAGGTATGCTGAATATGCACCGCAATAATTTCGAATTATGAATTCTGGGACAAAAACGGTAACTTACGCTGTGGAGACGAAAAATAAAATCACATGAATATAAACTTTGATAGACTGAGGTTCCAGGGAAAAAATATACAATTCCACTGAAAAAAACTAAGCTGACTCTTACTTTACGTTAAAAGCTCCACTTGCAACGAATATAAAACTGCCAAATTCTTTCCCACTTCGAACGCTAAATATTTTATGTTTAACTTTTGTTTGTGTCTCACCTGGTTTTTAAGATTACAACCTGGGGCGATTAAAAAAAAATCACCGTATCTCCTTAACTAGTTCCCAATAAAAATTTTACAATTTTCATCGAATCAGATTTGTATGATTAATCGCACATATTAGTTAATTGCAGAGTGGAAGCTCGAGGTAAGGGCTCCAAGAAGTTTGGTACCGATGCACTTTGACGAGGGAACGACTCGTGCAATTATAGCAGTTTTATTGAATTCCGTGAGTTCCTTAGACTAATCGCTGATCATGCAGCGGATGCTTTTCATTTGCCAAATTCTTTGCTTCAGAGAAAATTTAAATTACAATGTTTTAAACAAAAAACCGTCTCTAATTTCTCTAGTAGTGAAATAACTGGATTAACATATTGAACTGAAACTCTTTCTCCAACGTTTACCGCAAGACTCAAACCAAATAGAGTTGGCTTATTCTAGTGTACAGGTCTGCGACGAATTAAGCTCTACTACGGCGCTCCCTCTTGAGAAAGCTAAATCGTGTGGTGGTCCGTGGATCCTAATTATGAGCTTGGGCTAATGCAGGATTCTCTCCATTATTATGGTACAGACAAACATCGAAAAATGCATCATCATAGTAGTTACGTATAATAACGTACGTAACGGAGTATAAGTAGAATAAAAAAAAAAAAACAGAAAAATGTATCAGAAAGATTTGAAAGCTGCTATCGTATTCAAAAGCATCTCACTTATATGGAGGTTGGTTGGGAAAAAATTAATACATTTCAATAATTTGTCAGGTGCTGGAAAAAAGTTTTTCATTTTCGCATTTGAACGAAAACAATTTAGATTTATGCCATTACAGAAGAACTTTTTCAAAGAAATTGCTTTTTGTATAAATGGCATAGTATTTGTGTTGCACATAATGTGCACATTTGTACCTCAAGCTAAAGATTATTGCGAATTAGGCTCGAGTTAAATCTTATCTCTGATTGTGAGCATATTTTGATGAATTAGTTTTTGTCAAACTTGGGTAAAAACGACGAACCGCAAATAATATTCTAGTTCTTTGTTCTCTGACCCAAGATACGGAAAATGTGGCGTCTCAATGTCGCATCTTGGCTTCTGCAAACGACACTCACGCGCGAATGTATAGTAGGTACGCGCTGGTGGAATTCACAAAGTGTTCCAAGTTGCAAGGATCCCGCCCCAAGTCCCACAATGAACCCTAATTTTGAAAGACAAGTAGAAATTGGCTCAATGTGAGTGAAGTGGTTCAAACTTTTGTACGAACGCTTTATGGTTACAAATTTCAAATTTTCATTACTCGCCGTGCAATCTGAATCCATTCAAATAATCCGACTGATTGCATTTGTACGCCGTGTATTCTTGATAATAACCACCCAGACACCGTTTTGGTCAGATAGAATATAAATGATGCAAGTGAAGTGAGAATAGCGTAAGAAGTTGAGAGTACGAATTGATTGAAATTTTCACATTCTACAACCGTCTCATTTTACACTGAATCTTGTTTGTAATTTTTTGTCTTTTTGCGAGTGATGGGAGCGATAAGAGCCCTCAACCAGATCTGAACTGATGATATAGCGACAACCCTCGTTAACCTCAGGTACATTTACATTTGCTGACATTTGTCGTATTCGCGTGTATGTCCATTGTCAAAAATTTGAAGACCAAAAGTTTTCGACGTTTCATTTCATGTATAAACTACTTGACTGCAAGCATGGATAATAATGGGAGTGGGAGTAATTTTATTCGAAGCCCAAACAGATACTCTAATCAACTCTATTATATTTTGTTTCATTCAAAACAATTTATAACCTGTGCCATCACTTTCTTTCTTAGCTCAAAGTCTTTGCCAGGCCTTTTTTACAGTAGAACGGAATCATTTTTCACATTCATAAGTCCAAGTTTTGAAACGGCTGTGACTTTTTGGATTTCAGATTTTCAGCCAAAACTTGACCTCATATAAAAGGATCCAGTCTTGTTGAAAATTTGTTGAAAAAAATACAGACATGTGAATCCATAAAAACGGCTGCCTTTTGATGTGTTATGCTCTTGACACATTGATCAAACCATCACATTTATACTCTGAAATAATCGGAATACAAGCCTTTGAGCTGACAATCAAACAACTCCAATTAATTTTCCAATGATATTCTCGTGGAATCGAATGGAGCAAATTGCACCTCGTACGTGCTCGGAAACATGACTAGCAGCTTGATTAGAGTAAAGTAGGAATGTAGTGCGAAGCAATTACGAGTGGGACGATCGTCTGATCCGCAGAGCGAAGGTGAACTTTGAACAATACTCGGCACCTGCTAATGGTTTAAAGTAACGTGTCATGCTACGGAGAGACATTGTACAATGATCCAACTTTTGCGTGCGGGGGTCATGCTCCAGCTGAGATTCAACCGTAGGCCATGCCCAAGGCCATTGTGCCAGATTTTGGCCGCTTGTGTGCTCAACTCAGCGCTAACGATCCGATCTTACTCGTTCTAGGTCCATTGCGAAGGGGTGAAACAGGTTGCCGAAACTTTTCGTTTCCGGTTCTCCCCCAGCCTGGCGGATCGTTGACCACGCCAACCCATCGAACTCTGTAACAGCGGAAAGCAATGCCAATTATTGAAACATTTATCACGTTCGTTAACGTTCCTCAAATTATTCCATCTTCAAATTCTCAAACAAGTAGGTGATGCCGGTAAACCAGTCGTATGTGCGTTGTGCTAACGCGATGTGGTGAAATTGACCCTCAAAATGTCTGCAGCAAATTGGATTCACTTTTTTGGGAAAACCGAGTCCTATTCGGTTTCGATACGAGTTACATTTTAGTCTAGTTACGATTGAACACGTCGGCGGAACTGGTTCGTTGGTTTGTCATCAACCTACTCGTCTCCTGTTTGTTGACACATGGCTAAATCCTCACAATCAATGATTTAACTTCATAATGAAAAATATTCATCATCCATCCGATGCTTACCGTGGTAGAGTAAGCGAGTGCTGTAGTTCAGCGTCCAGCAGCGATTCGAATCTAACGTCGCATGATGTGTTTAAATAACATGAAGTACTCGTAATTTCTTTTTACCTGAGTGAAATTCCGTAAAGCTTCGACTCCGGTTTCGACGAATCATAAATATTCCATTTGCCGGGTGAAAATCATATCAAAAACAGAAAGATCCTTACTATCACCAAAATTCTCGGAGAGTAAAGGCACTGGTGAATGAGCATTAATTCTCTGCAATTGACATTTTTTTGATAAAGTGCATGATCATTTATCATTTACAATGATTTTACATGTAGCGATCTTGTGATCGAGCAGAAAAAATTGAAAGTTGAATTCATTTACGAACAAAACGAGTTCTAATTCATGAAAATTGAACCATCGGTATATTTTTACCGTGAGAAGATCAATAAAATCACCTCGTAATTCACTGAGAATTCGTGAGTTTGAAATTTTGCGTGATTGTAAGTCCAGAAGATATTGCTTTAATTAAGTGAAATTTCATTAACTCCAGTATCGAGTTTTGAATCAATTCACTTTACAGTTTGCTTTGTTTCAAATCCCGTTCGTCCGAACACACTCATAAATCAGATGCAAAGCAAACTCATAACAATGTTTATTCCACAGAGTGGTGTTCGTATGTATCAAGCGCCATTGCTCTGATCGAGAAGCTTGGTAAGTAACTGTGAGCACGAAACTTGATTAAAATAAAAAGTCTTCGGATCCCACCCTGTACTTTCAGACATGGCACATGTTGCTTAATTAAAGTAATAATGTGTTTCATAAGCGCAAAACCACAATCTTGGTGCGACGTTAATGGGGATTAAAAAACAGGTGCGCCATTTGGGAAGAAATTTTGATACGTTATAAATATTAATATATATATTTTTGTACGTTTTATTTGGTACGCGCCTTTGGTACATTGCACATAAATAATTAATCGAACACCAACCATTGACTCGACTAAAAGTCGATTCTAGCTATCACTGCACTTGGACTGGTTTTGTCGTTTTACCGATCCAACGACATGTCATGACTCTCAAACAACACGGTACTTTCATGACTTACAAACCTGGCAAAGGTGGAGCCAATCATGAATGAATCGACCCGGTGAACGAGATTTTTGTTTAATCCCACTTCGCATAGTCGAGGTGAATGATTTCGTGCATACGTAACATGTGCGCACTTTGGCTCGTTATTTGTGGTTTTACGTGGAATTTTCCCCTACCAAGTACACGTCACTCTATTATCGGAATTCACCAGCCACCATATAAAAGGAGTATAAGGGATGGAGTTACGCTGGGACTGGTTAAAGGAGTAAGAAGGCAGGGGCAGGAAGGGGATAAAGGTGCTGCTGAGGGACGGGAGGGCGTAAACCCTCTGGTGTCACACCCGACTAGTTTTTCGTTAGCTCACCGTCCCGTGAAATCTGTCACACCCTGCCTACCAGCAATCCAGCCACCCAGCCTAGCCAGCCAAGCCAGCCAGAGATCTGGGGCCGGGGGCGCGTGGCGAGCTACCTACAGGGTGTCCTCGAAGCAGTCACCTCAGGGTCAGGTTGCCCGACCAATTTTTTTTTCACAATATTCGTCCTTGAATAGAAATTACACCGTGTCATTGGAAGTTTCGGTAACCTGTAACAATCGAATACAGGCAAGTTTGGCGAGTAAAACTTGTAGGTATACACTGTTAAAAATTATTGTCAATTTACTACACATTTGTTGTACAAAAAAGTTGCAAATTCACAAATTCGGCGCAGTGACGTAAATGACTATGTGTTTCTATCAAATTTACAACGAATATCTTTGGTTTTACTGAAATTTACAGGAAAACCACAAAAAAAGTTATTTGAATTTTCTAAATTTTGTAGTAAATTTATCGTGGTTGTAAATTGAATTCAGTGTTCCGTATCCGAATAAAACTTCTAATACAGCGTAGGAAGTTACAAAAAGAAATTTTTAACAGTGTGTCAGTTTATTTGTTTTGTACTTACGGCCACTTTCTATTGGTATACGGTACTTGTCTTGTAATCGGAATGGTACGTTTTTACATCAAAGTAAGAATCTTCCGGTACCACATTTGTCGTGGATTTGTGCAAGCTGACATTCGTTTTTTACGATTATACACTTCGAAAGGCGCTTGGATGTTTCGACAGATTGAGAAAAAGAATCAACCACTAATTGTAAGTGTACGTGCAATAGAGTGTCAATTCGTTTATCAGCATGTCCAAGACTGCGCAATATTATAATGACACGTTGTTGGTGATACTGTTAGTTGAATTATAACTGCGAATCGGAAATTGTTTACCCTAGCTTACGGATACAAAGTCAGGATCAAGATTCGACTTAGGCTCATTAACGGCCTAACAGCGTTTTCCGTCTTTATTAAGAACAAAAATCGTGCGATAATTCAATTTATAGTAGAATAAACATTTGGTCAAATAATTGAGACAGTGGAAAGACGAGATAGACTCCGTACTATGGCAAAATGTTTGGGCTATTATTGGCGTTTTAGTCATTTCAATCTTGGATCGAAATTTATACCATGATTTGAGACAAGGCTTGGTAATATTTGGTCCAATTTTAATTAAAAGGTGGTATTTGCTCGGTTATTTAAGATAATCTGTGTTCCAAACTCAAAGTTTCACTGAGAAAAGGATTTGGTTACAGTTAATATGATTAATCTATTATTAGTTTACAAATAATAATTGGCTTGACTCACATTTTTTTGCTACTAAAAATTAATCTTTTTTAAATTCTCTCAATAGTTGCCGATCATTAAGGATTCAATGTTATCTGAATGTGCATTAATGAAAACTTGAGCTATTTCTAATTTTGAAAATTACCTACATGTAGCTGTTTTAATTATTAAAATTTGTACTTATGTTTTAGAAGATTGACACGAGTAGTTGCTATCTTATCAATTTTTGAACCGTTTCCCATATGAGTTGAACGCTGAAATTCAATATTTGCATGAATTCTATTCCTCAGTGTGTAACTAATTTATTTCAATTCAAACGTGTTGAGTTATCAGAGAATTCGTGAGGAAATTAAAAGACCTACTTTGGGCCCTGGTTGTTATAAATACAGTATCTTGAAATCGATCAAGCTCGACTACAAAGTGTATGAATAATAGAGGAAACTTTTTTTTGTTTTACTGTTAAGCAGGGTTCACGGCGGTGAAAATTTTCTCTCGTAATAAATTGGCTTTAATTGAATATTAACGTGTGAAAATTTGCCAGTCATTTTACCTTACATTTATATACGTGATTGATCGCTTATGGTTATTCAGTGCAAATATGCTAGATTCTGTTCAACACGTTTTAAGTATTGTAAGAACTCGGTTTGAATTGTTTGGCCGTCTTTACTCGCATATAATTATACCTATGCAAAGACGATAATTGACGAAAAAGAATATTCATTGTTTCCAAATTCATAGCCGTCGACAATTTCTAGTTTTTGACTTCGTAAGTGGTCGCATCTTTTCAATATTGAGTCATCCATTTGGTCAAAACCTGTAAAGCAAATAATATTAGTAACTATTCTGAAATCAAACTTCAAATATGAATTTATTTTACTAACGTTGAAAATGTTTGATTAAATTTATATCTACTTGTATGCGTGTTCGACACAATGGCTCAAGAAACGATAAAAAAAAAAATACGCTACAATTCTTACTGCTGCAATAAATTTTTCGTAAATCGCATTTTAGCACTGTTGGTAGGATTCTCCTTTCAGATGCTTGTTCGCGTTATTATACACCACCAGCCTCGACCTCAACATCAATCGAGTTGACGGTTGTGACACCGAGAGAACGTGGTAACAGGGTAGGATTGAAGCACAATAGAATTTACCTAGTTCGGAGACAATACCGGCAGACGAGGTAGTTAATCATAAATAAAGCCACCTCAAAACTAAACGGATCAAAGTCAGACCTAGGCAACTCGTGTTATGGAGAGATACGAGAGCGATGAAAGTGGAAATGAATAGACTTCGTCTGGCTAAAAATAACGCCGAGTTACAAATAAAAAAGAAAGTTGAGTACCCTCATAAAAATTTCCTGTTTATTTATTTATACTTACCGCTTAATAAGAGTATACACGTAATTTTTTTTCTTTAATACGCACTGTTTTTAGGTACCGTTACTAATAACTAACTTCCCGTTTCTCTGTTTTCAAAAAGGAAGTTACTGCAGTCACCCCGAAGATGAAAAGTTGAATTTTCAGTAGATTTCGACGTTTCGAGATTTAGAACATCACCTTCAACCATTTTCTCACAGTCGTCTGTGCGCATGTATGTATGGATGTGATCAATTTTTTCGATATCTTGGGAACGAATTTCCTGGATTTCAATGATTTTCGTCTCAATCGACGCGCCTAACTTTTCAAACTACGAACTGATTAGATTTTGGCTTTGATCGGATCGGCACTTTTTTAATTACATAAATAACAAATTTCCCAAAAAAAATAAATAAAAAATGATATCTTGAGAACGAATGAACGGATTGAAATAAAAATTGGACACGTAAAATTTTTGTGGTCACTGATTACGAATCTGGGGTTAGATTTTCAAAATCCAAAATGCAGAATCCAATATGGTAAGAAAAAAATGTTTAAATATCCGGATCTTGGTGGCAATTAGTAGGCGGAGGTTTTTTGTGTCACCGATAACAAATTCAAGGTCGGAATTCCAACATTTATAGTGGTGGACCCATTATAGTGGTTCAAAGTAGAAAAAAATCTAATACTTTCAAGTAATATGGTATCCAAGGGCTTTTGAATCTTCAATGACGAATTTGAATTCGGAGTTGGAAATTCGAATTGGATATTAATATTTTTTCGTTCCGTGAACTTGGAACCTGCAGTGTGAAAACGAGTAGTTCGAAGTCTGGCTCACGGTCAGCCTAAAGCCGCTTGTTATATATAATTCATGTTCGAAAATCGCTAGTCGATCGATAATTCGGATTGATCGTGATTTCACTTATCCGTGGATTCTTTGGTCCCGAGCAGCCCAGTTAATCGAAATTCTACTGTATGCGTAAAATGAGGGTCGTTAAAAAAGTGATTAGCGAGTACCTGAAAAACAAGACGTGATAGAAACATAAGATAAGCCCTGCTTACATAATGTCACTAATAGCAATCTATTACAGCTATCTTTACAGGTACCGATATCGTGTCACAAAGTGTAATCGACGCGCCGATTAATCCAGTCCAAAAAAATAATCGACCTCGACTCGATTGAATCTTTAAAAATCAATCGATTACTCGATTATTTAGCATTTTTTTTTTTTGAAACGGTGCATATGAAACAAAAATTTTTTGCAAATTTCAGTACGTAATCTTAACAGCTGAAAAGTTTCTTGATAATTTATAGTTTTATTGAAAATATTTTTCAATTCGAAGTGAAAATATTCATTTATCTTTCACTTAATTATATCAAATAGGTACGCAGTAACTAAGACAATGATAGTACCTGGTACTTTAAGCAAATAAATCGACATCGAATCGCGTCGTTCGCGGAAGTAAAAAACAAAAATCGACTGTGAGGAAAAACGATCGAATCGGATGATAAATCGTGTTTGAAAAATAATCGATTATACTTGACTAATCGGGAAAAAATTATCAATTTAAATGAAAATCGATTCTTAACTTCGTCGACTAACGAGTTGCGGCAGATTCAGGTCTTGCATTTTCAGTGGTCGCATCCTGGCGACGGAGGTCCGCAATTCCTGACAGAAATGTCTAAGGAGACGTATAAAATGAGTCGCGCATCACTGGAACTGCTACGTGAAAATCAAATTTGCCAGGCTGCTGGTCGATTATCGGCAAATGGTGATCTGCGGCGTTCTGTCCTCTTTTACACCAAATCGCTGATAAATTTTGATGAGCATAATTTGCACCTTCGTTTCGTTCTAGCGGGTTGAAAAAGTGACGTTCAAATTCGCGTCCTGAGGCCTCGACCGACTCGTTGGAGATTTATAGCTGGCATATATTTATGTGCCTTCATCCGGGAATAAATTACCGTCACCCAATTTACATTCTTATATATGTATATGTACATTACGGTGGTTCGGAAAAGGGATTTTTTTTTCTCCTGATTTTCTCCGAGATTCTTGAACTCTTTAACTAAAAAATAGGTAACGCGAAAGGGCTGGGCGTGAAAATTTTTTTTTCACTTGTGCCTCAACGACGTTGAAATTTCGAAAAAAGGATGTTGTCGGGAATTTAAGAATTGAGATATGCTTGAACCCTTCGGTGGCTATATTTTGTATGATGAAATAAAATTTTTTGTACAACCTAAGACACTTGCGATTTTTTTTTAGTACCGAAAAATCGATGGCTATGTATATGAACAGAGTAAAAAAACCTTTTTCGAAATTTCAACGTCGTTGAGGCAGTAGTAAGAAATTATTTTCAGCCCAACCCTTTACCGTGAGCTATTTTTTTTAGTGAAAAAGTGCCGGAAGCTCGGAGAAGAGTGGAATCTTAAAGAATGCCTTTTTCTGAACCGCCCTAACGTACATTATACATACTGAACCCCATATACCTGACACGAGTTTACGAAAAGATCGTTATCCTGTATCAATCAAACTTTACTCGAATAGCGGTACAATCGCGCTTTTACGTGTCCTGAATCGAGTCACATGACCCATATAGTCTTTCGTATTCATGCGTCGAAATTGAGAGGGTGAAATATATGATAGAAAGGTTAGAACAAGTCTGTGATCGATGCCAAAATTCAGGAATGATCTAACTACCGCTCAAATTACAGTATTTTTCAGTATAGATCAAAACAAACGTTTCTGAAAATAGAAGAATGGCATTTCCAAAATCATAAGATATTCTGTCTTCTTCGATACTCGATTTCGGTTTATTTGAGAAAATATGAAATATGTTGCTATATGTGCATGTAATTACGATTTTACTCAAGAAATTACTCAATAATTTTCCGGTTACTATAATAATACTGTTGTCGAAACTTTTCGTGAAAATAACCTTTTTTTTTTGCAAATATCGAATAAAGTAACGAAAGTTAAAAAAGACTCTGCTTGTATAATTAAACTATGAGATCGCGATGGAACCCACCCGCCCTCTGCATTGTACGAGTAGGGGTTGCAATCTATCGATCAGAACTCAGCACAATGGGGAACAACACCAACCCCGGTTCCGAGCAGCTGGGGTTCAGGCTGTCGCCTCGATCTTCGCATTTCTGCGACCTTAACTCGGGGGTAATCATTCCGTCGAAGGTGCAGGTCCAAAAAGGAAGTAAGACAAAGACAGAGAGCGAGAGAGACAGAGAGAGATTTGTTAGCGTCGCTTTAAGCCCTCTTGTGAATGAAAAATAGAATAAATAAATGCGTGGCATGGCTTCGGTCAGCTACCATTTAAAAAAGAAGTAGATAAATGTACTAATTAGTGACTGAAATCGTGAACATATAATAAATAAATAATGAACAAAGGGTAGAGGTCAAATTTCCGAAAGACTGAAAGGTCGGCGGGTCGAAATCCCGAAAGTCGAATTAACGAAAGTTCAGAACGTAGAAAAGCAAGTGATACGACAAGCTGTATAATAAAAAAATTAAAACTGAGAACGCGGATATGTGTGAATAAATTCACACCGTAATGAATTCTTAAGAATAAGCAAGATTACGAAAGGAAAATATTCTATCTGACAAAAATATGTAATACTTTTAAAGGAAATTCACCAACACGGATTTTATCGAAGCGAAAGATCAAAAACTTGAAAGGTCAAAATACCGAATCTTATTTGTACAGAAGTGCCAAAATAGCGAAAGCGTATCAGCTACACTTTACTAGGCTGAAATGCTCCCTGTCATTTGAAAAATTGGCCCTCCGGGATTTTGGTCATTTCACATATTGCGGATCGAAATTTTACTTCTCTTCAACTTTTGTTTTCGGCTCATTTTTTACCGATTCATTGACTTTTCAACACATCGGCCGTTCTTAATTTTCAAATTCGTAAATATCAATTTTCTATATCTACATTCTGTGCTTTGTTCATTCGGAATACAAACTATTCTGAAAAACCTTTTTCGGATAAAAGACCGTTCGGATAAATGACCTGTCGGTAAAACGGTTAGTTCGACTTAGTGATTTATCGAAAGCAAAATTTTTTTTTTGAATGATTTTTCGTTATTTAGAATTCGTATGTTCGAAATTTCGAGTTTTCAGCCAGTCCCCATCCTTATAAAATAGCGCGAATTAGCATAAACCGCTCACCATACTTCACTCATTAAATACGTATAAACAAGAACATAAGTACGTAAAACGGCATAAGTATAATGTGAAATATATCATATAAATTGCAAAGTATGCTATCCTGTGCACAAATATTTACAAAAAGAAATAACAGGTAAACAAATGAATAAATAGACAAAATAAAATAAAATAAAATAAAGTAAGGATCTGGTAAAGTGAGAATGGAGTTAGAGAAGGGAGTCAAAGGCCCTACGCCCTTATAAGTAGAGCGCATGTGCAAACATACTCTTCTCAAGTATGAAGAAGCTATTGAGCTAGTAACGGCAGCCGGGAGTAGATTCCACAAGTAGCAAACAAATGGTACAAATGATTTTTGATGCGCGGGAGTCTGGCATTAACGCCATTTGTAGCCGAATGACACCCCCTGAGGTATTCAGGCATCCCCGTAGCCAAGATATTGAAATACAGGATGTTTATGTTGACTCTGGAAATGTTTCCAGGGTGTGTAGAGGCTGCCTATGCAAGCATTTTGAGACAAGACACCCATGGTCCGGAACTCATCCTAACGGCTGAGGAGGGCTTTGAAGGATTTTGAAGGATTTGATACCGTGCGCTTGTTCGCAGTGTGTTGAATCAGATGCGATCACTTTCGACCCGACATTTTATTCAACCGTAGAGAACAGTGCAAAGTTCTCGCGTGAAGTCAACGAAACGATGAGCTTTGAAAAAAAACGATGAACAACGAGTAAAAATCATTGAAATTCTGTTTACAAGCACCGGAAATTCTTTTCTTATTCTTTCAATGCTAAGTTCTTGGTTGTGTTAAAATGACTTTGTGAGAAAAGGACCAAAGGAAATGGTTACTTCGAATCAAATGCTTTGTCATTCCTGCAAGCAACAATTTCGTTTCAATGTATAAAGACGTGCTTTGAACCACCTTGATCAAATCATTCTTGTTTCAACTCGTCATTGTGAATATTTTTCACCAATCTAGTTTTTCTACATTTTCATACTTTGAGGACTACTGCAACTTTACTTCAACCCCGGAGATAACTTTGCGATGAAGCTTGGCTCGCGCTGTTTTGGAAATAAATCGACTTCCAAGAATATTTTTCTTGGTTCTAACGGCCCATTTGCTGGATATAATCTACTACAGTTTTATCACAGGGTACTGTACCTTGTTTCTCGAGCCTCCTGAATCCCTGTTGATTTGCACTCACGCTTTGTGGACTCTAATTGGTTTCCTCCAGACATCGGCAGTGGAGACTATTACGACATCCCTCGCATTAATTATTCGAAGCCCTTTGCATCAAGATTTGTCCACGACTAAGGATCAGGTGTTTCGGTTACGAAACGCCATAGATCACTAGTGAAGTCGTATTGCATACGATACCAAATGCTCTTTGTTTAAATCTGATTATCAGAGGTCAAATCGAGCTGTACCAATCTCCCAATATCAGAACGATATGATATCCGTTTGTAATCCGACTAGTTCTTGTCGTTGGTGGTTCATGCTTTCAATTTCAATACTAACTGGTACATCGGAACTCTGTCGTCCACACTAATTGAATTCCAATAAAATAATGCGATAGCCGGTCGTTCTTTTCCATTGTATTTTTTGGCCGTGTGAGCATGTGTGAAAGCGTGCAAGCCTTCAATGATTACTGCCTTAGTCGTATTGCCGATAACTTCACGTGACTGAGGAAGGTTCAATTTTCAATTTCCGTTGACTTAGTTTTTCTATATTACTTGTATTGCATTAACACAAGATGATAACCAATAGCTAACAAGGAATATTGCAGTATCGAATTTGCCAAGACGTATCGTGAGATTATAAGCGACGTTGCATTAACGTTACTAAAGCTAGAGGAACAAGTCAAGTTGTTTAGGAAGGTGCAATTGGACAATTTTATTTACCTCAACGTAGGAGCTTGTTTTGTAGCCTGCATTTCGAGCTTTTAGATTTGGGTTTTAGAAATCTCGTTGCGATACAGTCGATCAGATCGAAAGACTGTGTGAAACAAAGTGTTTCCGTCAAAATTTAAAAGTGGTACAATGTTTTTTCACGCCGATAAAAAATTTAGTTTGCCTGATATAAGCACTTTCGTTTTGTGGCCATTTAATTATGCTTCTTTAAGGGGGGGGGGGGGGGAGGTTTTGCACTTTCGAAAAATCGCATTTTTTTTTTTGACTTATCTTATTGTTAAACATTTCAAGAATATATTCCCAAAATTTTGAGTCGATCTGAGTAAAACTCTTGAAGTTATTGTCTAGTTAATCTCCTGCCCTTTAACACTATAGCTTTGACAGCAGGTATACAGCTTATTCACTTCTATCCTCCTGGACCATTATCCTGTTTCGAGAATACTTTATTTAGTAGACAGGTAAGCAAAGCCATAAAGACATATTTTATATTCGTATGTATATACTATACACTGTACAATATTTTAAAACGAGAGACGAGCGTCAGTTTGTCGTTGTACGTTCGATCGTGCGCTTGTGATTTTTTCTGAAAACTACTTTCTCAAACTCCGTGCTCACTGCCATTTGAAAACTACTTGACCGATTCGTTTCAAACTTGGTACACATTTTCTACATATAAAATACCTCCCCCCAACGTTTGGTTAAAATTTTTTTTTTACATCAAGGGGGTTTCCCACCCACAAAATGGCGGAATTTTTCGTGGAAAATAGTAGTTTACACTTTAGATGGCCACCAAAAATTTTTGAAGGAACAAAAAAAATAATCAAAGAACGTTGGGGGGAGGATCCGATGATGCTTTGACTAAATTTTGATGGTTTTTGATATCAGATAATTTCCGACCGAGATATATTGAACACCGCAAATTGTTTTTTTTCTGAGACGTTCTGGGGCAAGATCTGTCACCGGCTTGTTTTTCAATATTTCCGCATGAAAAAATTACAGAATATTGTTAAAAGTATACTTAATAATGTACAAAAGGTTTGACTAAATTTGCTAAATCCATACTTAAAAAAAAAAAAACAAAAAAAGTGGTTTTTTTACGCTGAAAACCTTACTCCCCCCCCCCCCCCCCCCCCCCCCCTAAGATACATGGCGCAAAAGTCCATTTCGACCGTTCGAGCAGAGCCGATTTTTTACCCATTCTATGGGTTCGTAAATAATGAATGAAACGCAGAAATCCCTCTTGCGCTAGATTTTGATGTTTGAATAAAAAAATTGTTGCGCGTGACTTGTCGCTGAAAAGAGTGTGTCGATGGGGTTTTATGGCCGCTGATATAGCCCGATGACGCGACTGAACTCGCTGGCCAGGATTACGACTTTTGTAAAATTCGAATGAAAAATACGGCTCTGCACGGCCATACATGGCAACCTCGTTGCAACGTTGCAAGAAGAATATCAACGATCCATGCGTTACTAAAACCATAAAACGGGTGAAAGATCAATGTTTGACCTTATGGTCAAAACGGACTTTCGAACCGCCTGAATGAAGCTGCTTGATCAAAACTTGATATTTCTTGTTAATTTCACTACGAAATAGTCGTAAATTGAGTATATTTATAATATTATTAGATCAGTTGAGTACAAAGAATTTTCTGAAAAATATTAAAGTGCTGAATCTAAGAATAAAATTTTTTACAAGATCGACACTTGAATTTAAATTGTTTCGAAATAATTAGAAATCTAGCAGATTTATTCAATTTCACTTGTTAATTGTTTATTTTATCGGTAAAACTATTTTTCACAAAATCACCGAAACAGATTTACTTTTTTCAGTCGTCAATTCAATATTATATATGAGGTATTCCATGCCAATTGAGAGGACATTTTCCCTGACCCCCGCCAATTTGCTTCATTATTTTTTATATGATGCTACAACCTAAAAAAAGCACTCACCATTTTTTCAGATTTTTCATCCCAACCATTCGTTTTAAAAAAAATGTTACAACCCCTTTTATGGTTCTAAAAAAAAAACGCCATTTTTTATTTTTTTACAAAAATTCACATAATTTCTGGGTCCCAAAACAAACATTTTAAGCCATAGTTCAGAGTGGAGAATTGACTTTTTGTATTTTTTAAACATTTTTTTAGAGGAATAATTTTTCTTATTTTGTATGTATACAAATTGTAAATTTGCTTCATAAATTTTTATATGATTCTATAACCTGAAAAAGCACTCACCGTTTTTTTCAGATTTTTCGTCCCAACCATTCTTTTTTAAAAAATGTTACAAACATAACATATGTTTTGTATACGTACAAAATAAGAAAAATTATTCCTCTAAAAAAATATGTAAAAAATACAAAAAATCAGTTCTCCACTCTGAACTATGGCTCAAAATGTTTGTTTTGGGACCTGGAAATTATGTTAATTTTTGTAAAAAAATTAAAAATGTCGTTTTTTTTAGGACCATAAAAGGGCTTGTAACATTTTTTAAAAAAGAATGGTTGGGACGAAAAATCTGAAAAAAATGGTTAGTGCTTTTTTTAGGTTGTAGAATCATATGAAAAATAATGAAGCAAATTGGCGGGAGTCAGGGAAAATGTCCTCTCAGTTGGCATGGAATACCTCATATACGATTTCTTCAACATAATTATTATCTTTGCAATGCTGCAAAATGAAATATATCACAATTCAAGCAAGACAAAAACATATGTTTTAGTCAGTTGGAATAAACTTGTCTTCTAAATAAAACGAGCCATCATACATACACTGAAATTGAATGAATCTGCAATATTGGTAACCATTTTTATGCGAATTTGAATGAAGCACCAATATCTAAGCTTTTTTTTAAACTTCCTTCTAATTATATTTTTACATTTTCTATGAGATCTTCGTGGCTTCTGAATATAATAATTTCACAACTATTCAACGTACAGTTATCTCGTAATAAAATAAAAAGTGTCGACTTTTTGCCGAAGGGAAAAATGTATAGAATTCGTTAAAAAATTATCAGCTCATGAATATCATGCATGACAGTAAGAAATGCGAAAGGTGGTGCATTTTGACTACGAGTTGAGGCAATAAGAGCTGTTCACGGTACATTTTTTGTGTTAGACCTTATACTGCCAAGTTCAATCTTTTACGATTATTATTGACGTAAACTGTTTATTTCCGATGAGTATGCATTTTCTACGACAGTTCATTCCTGAACTGCAGTTTGCACGTTTACATCAAGTCAATTATACCGAAAGAATGGGATTAGATCGTAAATAAGCTATGCTTTATGTCTTACCTCAAATAAAACGCGTATCCATAACTACGAGAAAGTATCGTAAGCAAAGTGTACACCGCGGATGATATTAAGAACAGCTGCTTTACGATTATGATTTACGAAGAATATTTGTGTCGAAAAAATGAAAGAGCAGCAATTTTTTTATCGCTTTAATCGTATAATCTGCACTGAAAATGCATTCCCTCCGGGGATTCTCGGTCTTATAGGTTAGTGGCTAGTATTCCTACCTTTACCGACCGAGCAATCTTGTCCTTTTTTTTCCTTCATTTTTCCAAATTTCGACGACTTATCGCTAAAAAAAATGTGGTTTTTTAACATGTGTTGCTATTCTCACACTTCCCGTATTTCAGCGACCAGAAAGTGCATTCTTGCGATGATTTTCGGGATATGAGTAACTTTCCCGAATTCCGCTACAAAAGAGTGACGCAACGTCAAAACTTGAACCCTTTCCGTTCGTTTTTTTCATTTAACGTAGGAAAAAAAGGGTGAGTTTGCTCGGTCGGTAAAGGTACGAGCACTACATGACCTTAAATTGATCCCGATTTCACATTTTTACCATTCGTCAGCAAAACAAATTACCAATAGCTAATATACCACAGCCAAAATATATAATTCACTTATATGTCTCCAATATCGTGCGAAGATTTCATTTTCCATGTTTTAACAACGCATATATTTTCTCTATAATTTGTTTCTGCACGATTTTTCACAATTTTTTTGAGACGGCTTATGTTTATTTATAACAGACGGATGCTGTGTATTACATCCAGTATTTGGGCTACCTTACTTATTACCGCCTGATTGCTTTATTACTCTTAATACGATATTACCTTAACTTTTCCTTTGCTTCATTATTCTTGCCTCCTTACTTATAATGTTAATTTTGGTCTTACTGGTCGTAGAAATTCCAATCTCATCTTATCTGTATTCACATTTATTTTCTACAAACAATCAGGAATTTACCCATTTTGCATATTTCCTAATGCGTTATTATTTCTTTATTTGTGCTCAACTTGAATCTTTGTTGCCCCACTTTTGTTTCATTGATATTTTCAAGTCACATTCCATGAATTCATTCGCACAAGAGATTGGTCGTAATGATATGAGTTATGCTTAGTATCTTGTCGGAAATAAAGCGGTCACTGTGCGACTATAAGAAATTCCTCATGCGGAAACGTTACGAATGGTTCAGTCCCCGATTTTTCACTACGATTGCCCAAATTGCATTTTGCACGATGATTAAACTCATAGCCCGTTGAAAGGTAATTTTTCATAATCGATAAATGCCATCGAACAGTTATTCACAAACTTTGCATGTACTGTACTTCGTTAAATAATTGGTGAAAACTTCTGAAAAATTCGAGCTCAACTACCAAGTTCATTACAAGTACGCCAATTGTTAGAGAAGTTGTAAACAAGAAAAAAAACTCTCACGTATTCTTTTAACGTAATTTTTTTTGTTTATTGTAACGAAGAAAATTTCGCGTGGGTTCACAATGTGAGTTAGGAGCGCTATAAAACAAAATGTGTCACGTAAGGCATGGTTCACAATAGTATCTCTATGTCTAACTATTGTGGCTACGTATTTCAAATATTACCCTGTCGGTAACGGCATTTCCAACACCAATTTATCCCCATGCATTGTTCCAACAGGTTCTGAATACAAAGTTAATCAATATAAAACTGAACAATCGTTATCCTACGAAATATTAAGAAAATCAAACGCTGGATATTGGCAGTGAAAGCTTAACTCTTCAAGATAGAATTATAGATAGTTGGTAAACTTAGACTACAAAAGTTCTGAAGCTGAAAAATTTGAAAATGCATTACTTATCCATGGTCTCCCCTAAGATTGATTTTATGATTCAAAAACAACATTGTCTTTTCTCTCACATCTGAAGAACTAGATAAGAAAGAATAATCCTTGAGTAAGGATATCTATTCAACTAAATATCGAAAGATTACTCTCGAAATTCGAAGTATTTCCATTTAAATAACACGGGAAAGATGTCATTTTTTTATATTGTTTCCACTCACCTGGAAATTGTATAGTCTCAAGTTCTCTACAAAATCCTTTCAGGATAAAGTCCGTATTGAATAGACAGAGAGACAGCTACCATATTTTAGTATCTCACATAAGTTAAGGACACCAATTGTGATTGTTTTCAGATCCGTGAACCTGTTACAGTAATACTATACACCTAATTCAGATACCTGACGTCACGAGTTACTGGGTGGTTCACTATCGGCAAAATAATGTAAGTATGTAAATATTAATTTCCCATCAAACTTCCAAATTAATAAGTAGAAACAAATACCTCAACTGTCCTGAATTTCTGTTCGAGTTTTCAAACTGAAAACCGAGTATTTCCAATTTCGGTTCGTCAAAGTTTGTGGGGTTGTTTTTGAGATATGTTTAAAAATTGATAGCCTGAATCCTGACAATTAAGAAGAATAAATTGTACGTTACGTAACAAGGGAAAAAAGTTGAAGATTGCAAGTGAGGGAAAAATGCTACGCTGGAATAATATGCCACTTTCGGCCCGCTTTACAAGGAAAAAAAGTTAACGTTATTATTTTCGCAGGATTTTCAGAGACTATAGAATCACAGAAAAATCCTCGGTCAAAATGAGAAGAGTAATACCCAATCGTATACCGAATTAACATGGAACACTCCTTATACATGAAACAAAATTAACAAACGGAGCTCGCCGACCAATTATAACTGAATACATTCCCTGGTTGTGCGGAGGAGTGAAGTACGAATATCTATTCAAACAGTTATTACAATCCCGCGGTAATTATAACGCGATATAAACGAGAACTGTACAATTGATTCGCATTAACCCGTGACCCGATAGACTCCTTTGGTGTTCTAATCCGCTTGTTCATACTCGATAGAGACAGAACGTGCTTCTCTTTCCCGTTCCCAGCTCATCCCTCTTCCCTCTTTCCTGATTTCGCGGTAGCCAGATCTGGTAACGGGGGAAAAATTGATCTCAGCGAGATTATTGCCAGGGAGTTGAAATTCACCGACGAATTGCAGCCCTTGTAAAAACCGAATTACTTTTATCGTTGGCCGCGAAACGCGCACTTTTGCAACCGTCGGCTAGAATCTTTGACACACAAGGCACGCTGCTTCTGCTACTGCTGCCTTGCCAAATTGGTACATGTTCACTCATCTTCAATAGTTTAATGGTTCTGCACGGAACCAATCGTTGGAAGTCAGGAAAAGTACGTTGCCCATTAGGTTACAGGTCTAATTGGCCTTTTCGATACCGCATGAGCCTGGCGTAAGGATTTCAAGGAGAACATAATATTGGGAATTTCATTCTGACTCGGCTATTGTATAACTCTGAAAATATCGAGGCCGTTACAACTCTAAAACGTATTCACATTTTTTACTTTTATTTTTTTGTTCTTCGTGACTTTACCGCGTTTGTGATTTATTCGTGTTTTGTTTACGCTTTGATGAAAATACCAGAAATTTTGTTTCAGATAGCGATAACTCTAAGCTATTTTCCAAAATTCCGCCGAAATGTTCTATTCGTTTTATCGACATCGAATTTAGTTTGAATATGAGATAATTGTTGAGGAATTGTATTTTTAAATGATTCGAGTCCGAAAGATCTCGTTTTTAACTGAAAGTAATTCGATTAGTAAAAAATATTGTTACCCATCAATTCACACAAAGATGAAATCATAAAATTTAATCGAAACAGTTGGGCGATTAGATAAAAGTCTGTTTAACTGTTGTTCTAAACTGCTTAAAATTACTGTTATTCGCCATACATTGACATTAAAATATTTTCGAATAACTAAAATGTGTCGAATCATACATCAATTCAGACAATATTCTGACGGATATTTTCTTACAAAGAAGGGCAGTTTTTGTGGGAAATAATCTCGCTCGAGAAATAACCAATTATATAATTATATTAAAAAGAATTGCACGAGTATAATTTTTGTTTACGTACCTATTCGTGTAATTAAAAGCTGCTTCCAAAGAACAATAATAACTAAGACATCACATGTACAAATATTCACGTGATACTGATATGCAGGAGACAAGTACGATCGTAATTAGGTTGTGATTGCAATGCTTCTTATAAATTTAAGCCGATGAATATAAAAATCCAGGATCAAACTAGTGGTTCGTTAATATTATACATGTATAAAGTAAGTGTACCGAATTAAAAGTTTCAAAAATTTTCATCAAACAATTTCACCCATCGACTTAAATCATGAAACCTAGTATAACTTTTCTTTGTGGTAATTTACTTTTGTGGAAGACTTTACTTTGTTTTGTAAAGAGGTATAAAAATGTGGATTAATCCTGTGACGTTATAAAATTCCCTCGTGATGCCAAAGTTTTTAAGTACCATCGCTGCCACAACATTTTTATCGCTTTCGTCGAAACGTTTCCGTCTGTATTAACACTTATCAACATGTCCAATTCTCACTTCTGATCAATAGGAAAATTCTATCCACATATTCTATGAATGCCTACATCAATTTTGAACGTAACGCGTTCGCAGACTCGTGTTTGCCGGAAGTACTTGTACCTAATTGATTTCTATACTTAATACTTGACTTGTCTCCGAGGAACGAATAAAGTTCATCAGTTAATACGAGACACGTACAAATTGATAGCGAGAATTTATTTTCGTATCCGATGCAAGTCCAATCGAGTTTTAAGATAATTTTCACAGAAACCTTCTTCCACACGTTGTATTGATTAATTATTCAACCCACAGAGAAGGCAAAATATAAATGGTGAAAAAGAGAAAGAAAAGAAAATATACAAGCACTGGTGACGGGTCATTTTTTACTTCCCTCGTATTCGCTAGGTTAAACATTTGATTTACTGAACTGAATCGAGGATTTTATCGGGAGTATAATATACGTATACCGTCATGCACTGGAGAGATAAATAGATATCTTCTTTTATATCATGCTTGAATTGAGATAAGAAATATATGACAATAGATTTTGGAAATTTCCTTAAAACTGAAGTCTGTCCTCCCTCGGTTCTCTCTGTCCCAAGCTGTTAGTTCAGTTTTGGAACTAAGGATGAATCAGCTCTACCACAGATCACCTGAATCGACAATCAGAAAAGGGGAAAAAATCGATAAACAAATCTACAGCGATAGATTATTATTACCATTATTACTACCATTATTGTTTGTGCTAATTGTGGTAAATGCGAACAAAATGACATTCCTACCGTCAAAAAAACATTAATGTTCGTGCATGGAATAATACAAGTCGAGATATCAATAGTCGGAGAAGAGGCTCTATAATTAAAACTTTTAAAATAATTATAGACTCTACGTTTCTGATCCGATTCTAATGTTTCTGAACTCATTTTTCTTGCTGATTGGATCCACATAAGCTGTCTGAAAAATTTTCAGCAAATCTTACTTTACAGTACAGTTGCGATGTACTCGTACCAATTTATCTTTATCGGCGTTGGAGATAAGTTTTTGTGAAATTTCTCTATACGATCTGTAAATATCTTTGTGATGGCCCAAAAACAAAAGAAAAGAATTAGGAAAAGAAAAGAACTCAACAAGATTTGTACGTAAATTACATAGTAATTGCTGGAGATTTTTCCAATTGGATTTCCACGTTTCGGGCGGGGGACAAAATCACGAAAGGCGAAAAAGTCGACTGGCCGAAAACTCAAATTTTCAAGATACGAATTTTTAAATAACGTATGATTAGTGTATCGATATCGGGATTTTCGATAAATCACTCAGTAGAATAACTTCTTTCCCGAAAATTCATTTAACCCTTTCAGACATAGTGGGACCTCTACGGTCTCACCTTTTAAAAAATCACCTCAGAGCTCTAATATGGAACCAAGGCCTCTGAAAATACGTATCTAGGGGTTTTTTGAGTCGCCCATCACGAATATGTGGTCAGATTTTGAAAATTCAAAATGGTGAATCCGCTATAGTCGATCCAATTGGGCAATGTGACAATAAAAATTTCAATCACGTAAAATCTTACTTTATCAGGAATATTCCTTCAAATTGTACACATTAGAAATAAATATTTCAGTTAATTTGAGATGAAATTTGAGATAATTAAAATCCGTGGTTCCTTATCATTATCATTTATATATGTGCGTGCGTATGTCATAATAGGGTTATTGAAAAAAAAAAACAAGTAGAAGAAAAAAATATTGAAAAAAAACAAAAAAGTGGAACTAGATGCTCTCCACGTCCTCGTTGTTAGTTCCGGGTAGGGCTAAGAGAGAGACACGGATATAGACAAAGAAAGATAAGATGGCATTTGCCATCTTGGATTTAGAAATTATGAAGTTATGATTCAGATTCATGATCAGCCATTCCAAAATCCCCCAAATGACTAAATTCAGGCCAAAAGAAGCAGAAAGATATAAGATATAAAACTTGACGTCCACCATATCGGATTCACCACTTTGAATTTTGAAAATCTAATGCCAGATTCGTAATCAGCGACCCCGAAAACCCCTGAGTACCAATTTTCATCGAAATCAGTGCAGATGAAAAATACATGACTGAAAGGGTTAACCGAACGCTCTTTTATCCAAATAAGTATTTTCAGAACATATCGAAAAATGAAAGTTTCGAAATTAAAAATTGAGAGTGGTTAATACTTCAAACAACCAAAAACAAAAAAACATTATTCAATGAAACTCAATGTTCGGAAGGAGCAAAATTTCGGTCCACAAAATGCAGAAGGACCAGAATCTTGGAAGGGCGAAACATCGGTAGGCCAAAATACCGAATCTTCTGGAAATTCGAAATTTGTGAAATTTGTCGCCTCGTTGCTAGTTTTATCAAGATTATCTCATTGCATCATCCAATCGTCTGTTCACCAAAGAAAAAACCTAAGCAAATGAATGTGCAACAAATTCTTAATAACAATTAACAGTACATCTTTTTCCCCGTACTTTCAATTTATTCAAGAAAATTTTATCAGGTGGACTTTTTGACTGTTCGGCATTTTCGCAATTTAATATTCTGCCCTTCGCAATCTTGCCCATTCTAAAAAATAAAAAAACAACAACGTCTGTATAAATTTATTTATACATTTTTGCCTTCTCAATTTTTTTCTTTTTCCACGATCTTTACACGTTTTTAACCGTTCGTAATTTGACTTTCGGGCTTTCGTCCCGTCGAGTTTTTGGTTTTTGGCATTTTTATACCCCATCCTACGTTTCCTTACTTTTGATTCGTCCTTCAACTACACACTTAGCGTTCCTTAACGTACCAGCAGTGATTATATACGTATTGTAATATCTTCGAAGTTCAGATACCAGTGACACTTTGCTCGTAGCTTCCAAAACACATCGACGTTTTACTGCATCGCATAGCTACGCATTCACCCGAGTTTCAGTAACCACACAATGGACTATCGTCGTCCTGTGCTCACGTCCTTTAAAACGTCACTATAACATCGTGAATTCCAAGAAGTCATGCTTCTCGGTTTTACGGGGCCATTATCCCGGCACTAAAGTTGAATGTTTTCTGGATAAACCTGACCGTTTGCATAAAAGAACAGCATGTCCCAGCCAAGAAACTTGCAAACTTGCGTGGGATGTATAATTAACTGCCAGTAGGAATAAAAGTGAACATAAATCATCCGGCAATGAACCAAGTCAATATTAAAAAACGTTAGGCTTGTTGAAAGTGATATAAATTTAAGTGCGTGTTATTTTCACCGCTATATATAGGGAAAACATTGTACCTCATGATCCACGAATACTGGTGGCGAGATTTAATAATTCAAAGTAATTTCTGTTCATTTTTTTTCTTGCCCCTGTCAACCTTAAATATATCATAATTTTAATGAATTCCTCAGAATCTGCGTAAGCATTTGAAATAACGTTGAGTAAAGCTTTTCGTGGAAAAAAATAAGCTGACAACCAAGCGATGGAATAAGGCTTTTTCTGAAGTCCGTTGAGAGATTCACTGGAACCAGTGCGAGTTAATCTTTACAAATGGGGAAGACAGGAGTTCAGTCACGTTGCGATTACTTTCTGCGAGACTTGTGATTTTTTTTTTTTTTTTTTTTTCTAATGAACAATTTTTCAAAATGAGGATCTACTACTACTAAGTCCGAATCATTTTCATTGTGAATAAATGAAAATGGAATAATGTATATTTGTCTGCAGGTGATATAATCGTGAAAAGACGAAAATCGATAATTGAATACATAAAATAGAACTTCTACCCTGCACCTGTAATTTTATTTTTTTTTCCAATTCCGCATTTTATTAAAATTTTGCTGATCTTTTAATGAGAATTAAATAATAATGATAATAGTATGTACATAAAAATAAATTATTAAGAATATTTAGTCAAATATTAATAATAATGTAAAACTCTCGATGGTAAAAACAAACAGTACTTAAACAATACAATATACCCAGCTCCACGTTTAATGAGAATTAAGTCAATTAATCTGAATAGAATGCTCGACTACAGTCTGCGATACATTCGGTACCGTATCTCTTATCTGCGTACATAATTTATCCGTTAACAATCTTGACTGTTCTTTGTTTCGCAAGAAACCGTTTCATTTTCTAAGCTTACTGATTCAATTTAATTTACTCACGCGAATTTCATCTCCAATTAAGGGCCTTTCGTCTAGTTTTGTTTCTGCAAAAGTGATTGGTTCGTTTAACTTCTTAATATGACTAACTTCGTTGGAGTTTTCTAAAAGATTGTGCTTGCAGGCTGGTTTCATTTCAAACCGCCCAGCAAGGTCGGGACGAAAAATTCAAATGACTTGTAAATAATTTATATGATTCTTTGGGTAATTTAAGGGGACCCATATTTGGTCGTATTGCTTTAAAAAAATTTCATCTCTCTGCGCGGCTATTACCATTTTTTGTCAAAAACTTGTTTCTACAGATTCCGTAAATTTACTGTTTTTTTTTTAAAGTGCTATAACTTTTGAACGAATTAACGGATTTGAGTGATTTTTTTCCAAAATGTGCGTATTTTTACCTTCTTTCAGAAAATTCCAAGTTCAGGAAGATCGACACAAAATCGCCGGAGTTATTCAACGTAATGTAAAATAATCCGAAAAAATTCAACCCCGATTTTCGGGAGTTGCATATTTTTTTTTTTCCTCTCACCAATTTTTTCTCGAATAGTTCTTTAAAGATACCAACTCTTCGCACAAGTTTCGTTAGCGGATTAGTTCTGTAAAAAGAGTTATGAATTTTTCAATATCACGAATTTTTGATATTTTCAGGTAGCTTATATTTTGTACTGTAAATCGATTTCTTTATGTCGCTACATTGTTTCTTTTTGTTTAATACATATATACGACGAAATAAGTGGGTAGGAAAAGTGTGAAAAATCTATTCAAAAATAAGACTATATTAATCCCAAAACAGTTCAATATTACAATAAGCATGAATTTACTATAACTATGTTTGAAGCATCTCATACATCGTCAATTCATTTAAATTATTGCTTCTTCAACCCAAGGATACTGACTTGTTCTTGCAGTAAAGATACAGTTCGTATCTATATCTTTTTTCCGTTAATTCGTTCAAAAGTTATAGCACTTTAAAAAACAACAGTAAATTTACAGAATCTGTAAAAACGAGTTTTTGACAAAAAATGGTAGTAGCCGTGCAGAGAGATGAAATTTTTTTAGAACAAAATAACCAAATGTGGGTCCCCTTAAATTAACCAAAGAATTATATAAATTATTTACAAGTCGTTTGAATTTTTCGTCCCGACCTTGCTGGGCGGTTTGAAATGGAACCAGCCTATAGTGAGTTTCATTACTATTTAAACTTATTTAAACCCGTACTGACAATGAGTTCAGCCTAGCATTTACCATCAGTTATTCTGGAATAGAAATCTAATACCCAAAAGGTATTCTCACATTTGGAAACTGGTAATGAAATTCCATTTCGTATTAAAATCATAGAGGTATTATATGATTGTTAAAATTCGAGAATCGCAGATATACCTCAAAATGTAAGTCCTGTCATGTTTTAGTTTAGGGTGAAATCTGCAATGCCATACTTATCGAGAAGTTTCGGTACAAGTGCATGTCGATGTGATACTGGCTATAATTCACACACTTCAGGAAATTAATATTAAATATGTGTTACGAACGGATATCTTGATATTATAGTGAAAGTTGGAGCTATCGGATAATTCTGAGCCATGCCATATAACATCATTTAAACTTGAACCGGTCGATCCGACATATAAATAACTGATTGAAAATCTGAGATAGCTTATTTTCGTGAAAAGACGGATGCGAAAACGAAAAAGTTCATATGACACAATTATTAATGGGGTTATTTTTTATTGTTCCAACCGCTTGTTCATTTTCATTTCAAGAAGGATCGAGACTCTGTGTACGATGGAACTCAGATGCGAGCATTTTAACGCTTTCTCTGAAATCTTGTAAACAGGTTTCTAAGCATGAATTATCAATTGAAAGTAATCACGAGAGATGAGTCAATGAATTAACATATTTACTCGTGTACCAGTAACGCTGCGTGACCAATGTATAACCGTTATACAGGAGTAAAAGTTTCTCATAACATAAATTCACGGAAAATGAGAAATGCCCAAAATGACGCTTTTTAAAAAAAACATCATCGGAACGGCCCCGATATATTTGCAACATTATTCACGATTACAGCTAAGATGCAAATTTTATTTTCGTTCAATTTAAATCGGTACAAGTTTTTCCTTTACTGGCAGGTGTTTTCCCAGAAGAATACCTTTCGAATCACGTTACACGTTTTTAATCAGAGTCTCGTCGACGCGACGAGGTGGAAAAACAGAAGTTTTAATCAACGACTTTCCCAACCGTACCAAGAACAATTTTCAGACGGTGCTGCGAAAGGTATGAAACCTCCAACTTTGGACAACGTGCCTCGATCTTTGAAATTAATTAGTTACAGTTGAGGACAAAAAGAGTTTTAACTCCCGGCACGTATAATATTGCTAAAATAGCGCTCGTCATGAATTCTGGTGGGAATGATCGTAACTGGTCAGTAGGGGGAGAGATGGGACGGGTAGGGGGGGGGGGGGGGACATTGATCTAGTAATGCGAGATTATTCAACGATCTTGAAGAATCGATTTTTTTGGCGTTAGATTAATCGATTATTATTCGATTTTTCAAAGAAACGGTTATTATCGAATTGATTCTTTTCCCGTACGAATTGATTAATTGTGACAATGTGAGTCGTTTAAGAACGACTTCCTATAAAATTTAATGTTATATCTAGTTTGTTTTTTATATTGAGCTGAGATATTCTAATAAATGATGTCGGCCTCTCATAATTCATAATATGAAGTCATTTGCTATTCCTGTTATCTGATCACGTGGAAATGATAATAGAAAACTTCAAAACATCGTTTATATTTTATTTTTACCGTACGTAATATTCATTACTTTGAATTAGCTCGTTGGAATCGTCGCTATTTTCATCCGATATATCGATTCTGGTAATCGGAGAAATAAATACAATTAATCGATTTTCAGAATCGATTCCTTTATTTTCTCACATCATTACACTGATCTCTGTACTAAGTGGATGTATACTAAGTAGCTTCCTCGGCCTGAGTCGATTAGAAGCCGACGAAATCGACACCAGCGCTTCAATAGCCTAAATGGAACTAACAAATCACGTGGCTCACCAGAACTGACAACTCGTAAATGTTCCTACAAAAACGGGTTTTCTGGTTTTTGCAAGAAAATCCAGGAAACACATTGGTCAGTGAAGGCATTTCTTCAAGTGAGTATATAATGAAAAAGAGAAAAGCATCGTAATTTTGTTCACGCGGCGCATGGATTTAAACTTTCCCACGCTATACCACGTGACTAAATCGGTTTCTCATTGGCTATCACCCACGTGACCCGTTAGTTGAGCTTCAGGTATTGCATCGCTAGTGTCGGTGTTTGGGGCTTCCGATTGGCATAATGCCTGGTCTACACATACGCTTTAAGGGGGAATATCAGTGTGAAAAAAAAAAATCGATTTGATGTCGAAAATTTGTAGACATATTCTTAAAGGTCAAAACTATCTATTTAAGCAAAAAAAAAAAAAAAAATTTCTTGTATACTTCAATGCTTCAATAACAAATACACAAAATCCCAAATAATTCGATCGAGCCGTTTTTTCAAAAAAAAATTCCCAAAAAATACCCAATTTTTCAGCCTGCCACACTGATATTCCCCCTTAAGTGGGGGTTTTAAAATGCGCCTCCATTAAAGCTGATGTGTAGCCGAGTTTATATGAACTTCAACCGCCTCCCACTTAAAGATTTTCTGAATCCCACCTTAAGCTCAATTTTCAGCGAGAAGTAGTGCCAACCGTACCGACATGACAGATATATTGAAATCTCGCGTGGTTTTAACCCGTTCTTTTTGTTCTTTGTGCTTTGTTCTTTCCTTCGGTCGGCATTTTGCCGTAACCAAGTTTCGTACATATTTATTACTTGAACAATTATTGATATGAAAATGTAATTCATGTTGAAGTATCACCAGGGTTTGCAACAAACAAAATGCGTTTCGAATTACAGATTAGAGATATGTTGATTATAAGCTATTCAAAAAATGGAAAATAAAAGATAGATAGGTGATTATTAATTAATGAATAAAATTACGGAGAACATTGCATTATATTGCTTCATATACGAGTATTGTATTACTGAGGTTATAAACACTAACTGACAGTTCGTAAGTTCTTCTCGTTACTCCGTTCGATGGCTACAAGGCTTTCTAACCTTCAAGTGCCACACAGTTCTCATTTTGAACCCAACAGAGTTGCAGGCTTACCAACTCGAAATAAATTTTTGTCATTAAAGTACTGTGTGTAGCTGAGTACACACCTTATCCCAAACAGACTTGAACATACTGACTTTAAGACCCCCAGTTAAAGTGTATGTGTAGACCAGGCATAAGCTGCAGTGTGCTGGAAGCCTAGCAGTGACTCCTAGTTGCCAACTTGGTAGTTTTGTCGCTAAATCTGGTGAATTTGAACGATTGTTGGAGAGAATATTTAGCTGTTTAGCGGTTGGCGTGAAATTTGTCGATTTTTAAAGTAATTTGCCTTTTTTAGTGAGAAATTCGCTGGTTTTCGCCAATTTTATATTTTTAACGGGAAATTTGATGGTTTGATTTGCTGTACCATTTTTTGTTCCTCCAAAAATTTAAGTGAACAAAATGGAACAATCACAAATGTAAATACACTAAACCCACAGTCAAATATGAAACCAAATAAATTAAAACTATAATCAGATCCAAACCCAAATAACCAGTCAAATATTATCTCAAATAAACAAACCCAACATCCAGATATAATCACAAATGATCAAACCACAAATAGGCCACATAAAAACTCGAATGCATAGAAAATTATTTCCGAATTTCATATTCAAATTTTCCAATTTAACATCAGACACAACATTTCTTGTCATAAAACAAAAACAGATAAAATTGGTTTTGCTATCATGTTCGGTATTGTTTTCGTTGGGTTTTCGAAGTTTGGTGTTTTTTAGCTTGTTATAAACGTCGCTAATTCGGTGATAATTTTTTGGGAAACAATGCAACGAGTCTCGCGGTTTTTGGCGGAGTCCGAATTGGCAACGCTGTAAGGAGTCAGCCATCCAGTTAGTACAGAGATCAGTGGGGGAACAGGATGGAGTTTGATTTTGGCAACGGGCCGGAGCAACGACCGAATATCATCCGAATCATTAGGTGTATGAGATATTCGTGTCATGTCGGTCGGTCGGTCGGTTGTTCCCCGTTTCCCCTTTCCCTCTCCGTCGCGCTCTCACTTCGCAGCCTCTCTACGGCTTCTTCTTCTCTCGCTCACTCGGGACCGCGGCGAGTTTTATAGCCCAGAGAGGTGAAATCTCCCGATGCTTGGAAGAGGGTCACTGTGGCTCTGAGACCGGGAGGAAGGCTTGTGTTACATTTGAGAATGGGCTTTGTGGATGTAATAGGGACGTTAGTTTTCAAATCAGACTAGATTTTACGGTTGAATTTTTGACACACGTGATTTCTTTCCATTTCAATTCCATTTCATTCGATACAACAGAAACAGCATTTCCAATTAAAGAAGAAATTTTTATCTCAATTTGTTCGTGAATTACGAATCTTAATAAAATATAAAACCACTCGAAAATAAAATGAGGTATTGAAAAAAATTAGTACCCACATGTACTTTTTCGTCTTGAGCACAGTGGGTGCACAAAAAAAAGTACAAAAATGTTGTTCTTTTTTCTTCAAAAATCACTAAATGTTCCAAATTCTGATAATTTATCGTTTTTTCATTACGCTGGTGACCGTTTGAAAATATCCTCAAGAATAATCGATGTTTAGGAAATTTCAGCCAAGTGAACATTACTGATGGACAACTTCCTATGTTTTTATTATTTATTTTGTTATCAACTTCACCGAGTTTGTCTCGGATAAAAGCTCATATTCGTCAGATTGGAAATTCTTTTCAAGAAATTTACAAGCGGTTGAACGATACTTTATGAGGCGGGTTTTTTTCATCTCTAGGTAAATTTATTTATCCTCGTTAATAGAATGAAAACTTTGCCTTATAAAGTACAGCTCAATCGAGAAAAATTATGTGAAATTTCTCAGCTATCAAAAACTGAACTCTTTTTTATTAAGACGAACTCGAAAAAATTCACATTCAAGTAAATAAAAATACCTGCAATAAGTGATCAGCCTATAATAATACTTTGCTTCAGATTCATCAAAATAACCAATAAATCAGAGAATATTTTTTACAAGTAAACGAAACGATTGAAAAGAATTTTAAAAAACTGTCATTTTTTGAAACAAATGAATCATTTATTCTATTTTTCCATCTTGAGTTATATTCTGAATTTGATAAACTGAAACAGAATTTTTTATTTCTTTGATAATACATAACTCGGGAAGAAATCGAGAAAAAGTTTTAAAAGAATTACGAATGCTTCGTTATCACAGGCAGAATGAAATGTAAAACAATTTTGTACGTGAAAAATCGGATCTTCTAAAAGCTCACCCAATGTCAAAAATAACGAAAAAATAACACTCGGTACGACTTGGTGAGAGATCGCTGGACTCTTTTTACCCATCCCCATGCACCCTCATCTGTACCCGAGTGGCCTGCTCGTCTATTTGTCTCGCTATTTCGACTTTCGGGTCGTCTTGGTCACCGACCGCTTCGTAACCATTCGTAACCGTAACCGCATCTACTATTACGAAGTAAAAAAACTTTTTTCAAATTCTCAGTCTTTAAAGATTTCTAAATTACTCAGAGTACTTGACAATTTTCAAAATCATTTTTTATCGTACACGAGTATTGCGCTCTTTGAAAATTTTTACATTTTCTCTTGCTGTCTTTGCAAAGCAGTTCTAAGTATTTCATAATTTTCTCTGACACTCTGGCCAAGATTTAGGCAATTGAGTATTTGAATGAAATTTTTTTTTCCATTTTTAAGGGTGCATAATGCAGTGCAAGCCAAAATAATGAGGACGTATTTTTTTTTATCGTCAAAAATGATAATTTTTCATGTTACAGGTGATTGAATTTCACTGATTTTAATATATATAGATATATCTTAACATGGGTGGTGTCACAATGTTATAGTTTTCAATCTGTTATGTTAATGGCAATATCGATTCAATCGAAAAAATAAAAAACACGTCCAAAATATTTTTTTCCAATCTACAAGAATATGAAATATAAAAATTTCATTCAAATACTCAATTTGTGTTTCCTGCGTTATTGTTTCTCTCTTGCTTAGGACAAACTTTGATTAGTTTAGAATTATTTTTTTTCCATTTATTCTGTATCGAAATAATTTTTGCCTCTGCAAATATTTTACCTACTTGAAAATCTTAGTTTTCCCCTGCGTTGCACTTTCCACTTGTTTTTCATCGCAAGATTCGTATTTTTAATGGGACTTACACAATATTTGGGCAAGCCTTCGACGAAGCATTGAAACTCTACTTTTGATTGATTTCAACTGATATCTGCTAGCGAGTATTATTGATAACGATGATAATTAAATGAATATTCATAAGTAGGCAAGCAAGGGGAAAGTGATTCTGTCTTCTCCTCGAAATGATTTGATTAAAAAGAGGCACGTGAATCTCTTAAGAACATTTTATGTCACACCAAGAATCGATTTGAAAACCGACATTCAGAGCTCTGTAGGTAAAGGTAAATCTAATATATAATAATATATATAATAAATAAATACTCCGTATCACGGCGTGCAGACATTTTGAATATATAAAAATTTGATACGTTTCTGTTAGGTCACTATGAAGTAATATTAATTTTAATCAGAATTTTTTAAATCTGAGGATTTATTTATCGACTGTTACGTGGTTTTAAGTGAAAGTAAACATCCGTAAGTAGCGATAAGATAAACATTCAATACAAGGTCTTGCGAGTACATGATCTCGCAGTTCTGATTGAATATTTGTTTGATCATGTAGTCGAGATCTCTACGGATGCTTAATTAGGACTTTGATTAAATATGCGGCTTGAAAAGTTCTCGAGATATCGTCAAAGGACAAATGTTTGGAGAATTTTCACCCCACCTTTATTTCAAATTTTTTTCATCAAAGGAAATAATCTCGCGAATGGTGCGCGAAGGATTCCGCGTACTCCTATACATGTAATGGCATCATAGGGATCAATGGTTCTCATAGTGCATTTAATCGAAGCGTTGAAATATCTACGGAATGCAAACTGACTGCGCCATGGCATTGCTTTCAGGCCTCGAGTGTTTCTGGTGGATTAAACAGCTGTGGAAGAAACGCGTGGTGGTTTTGGCTGGGTGTGGTTAAGCTTCAACGGTTCAAGAGTATTTCAATATTCCAAACAGTCGATACGAGATAATTTAACTTTGCAAATCGATTCTCAGCAGCTCGGGAGTCTTCAACAACCCTCGACGTTTTTCCCCTCGTTTAAGCTGTGTCTGTGAAAATAGACCCCACACCCAGATGCCGAGAGAAGGAATTTTCAGTCTCTTTTCAGCCATCACCCTCCGAGTCCGTTGTTGTAGCCTGAGATTGATCCTCGGAGACCCTTTGCCTGCTTTCTCGAATCCCTCGATCGAGCCCTAATCTCAGCCTTTGTTTCTGGAACCCAGAAGAAACCTCCGGGTACTGTCTCAATCACCTTCTCGCCTCCTTTCCATGTAAATAGCCAAAAGTATAGTATCAAATCCAGATAAGGAAACGGAATCTTAGGATGGCAAGTTCAAAAGCGTTCCTTCTGATTCCACCATTCTGAGGAGTCGTGTATACTTTCTGACCAGACGATGAAAACGTATCGCAAATCAGATTCTACTCTCTTCAAGCCGACAACTGGAAATGAATGTTTATAAATTTGAAGAGATCGAATAGGCAAGCGCGTGTACATAGATATATCACGTCAGTGTCTATAGACACCGTTCGTGTTTGCAGGCGAGAAAAAGTGATTTCTCGTGAACCACAAAACACGCTTTCGCGTTGGCTTTCTCCACGGAATTTTTCACTCAAACCAACAACCTCTTCCTTTTCCTCATAAATTATCCAACCATCGGCAAACTGTTTTTTCACAAGCCTTAGGATTCTCTCTCTCGCTGTCCGTTTGTCTATTCGAAGCCTGATTTATGCGCATACGACACCGGCCCTTGTACCTGTAATTTACATTGGCGAGCACACGTACTTCGTACATGAGAGTTTCGAAATCGCCCTTAACGTACTGACATAAATCATCAGCCCCTCGGGACGATCCGTTTTACCATCTCAGATAGATTTCCTTGATCTCCTACGTGGGGTGGGAATACGCCATTTCGGAAAATGGTAGCAATACTTTTTTTTTGCTAACCACTTAGGATTGGGTGAAAGACACGTATACAAGATCAACTCCGAGATATTCTGCACGTGACGGATACTTCGTTACGGCTACAGTGGTGGAGTTTAAAGGGGAATCCACTGTTGCGGTGAAGGGGCGCGTTAATCTGTCAGGATCACTTCAATTTCGCGAACCAGAATTACTTGGTTATTATGTTAAAATATGCTTACAGGTCGTGGTCTGTAGTTTTCATACTCGACGGACACAATAAAGTAACTTTCTTTTCTCTTAAGGACAAGGTGTACAGTATCTATAACGGATATCTCATATCGCAGACTTCGTATCGTTTGATGTCAATGCGATTCAATGCTGATTTTGCAACTAATCGACGAGCCTAACGTAGGGCGACACGGATTAGGCGAGTAAGACGAAATTACCGGCATTAATTAATTCCTGCAAACCGACGATAAGACCGAACTTACAAAACCCTGAACTTCCATCGTCCTCAGCCTCAGGAGTTCGCGAGAGGCGTTTAGTTTCCCCGAGGATGGTATTTAAAGAAAATATACCGTGCTTGCGGCAGCATCGGGTGACCCTGGAGGAAAAAGGTAACCTAGGGATGGCGAAATGCCCTGCTGCGTACCAATCTCAATTCTTGCCACGGGACAAAGAGGAGAGATGTGTGAATAATACAGCGAGTTCAGATTAGACGCTGAGTGAAGTATAGTGACGGGGTAGGTATAAAGAAGTGAAGTTACTTGCAAGACAAAGTGCGGAATGTGAAGGGTAAGTACCGCAGGAGGAGGGACAGACGCCTAGAGGTTGAGATGAAGGTGTAGCAAAGGTGAGACAGGGCTAAAGTGGGTGAAGCCGTGAAAAGATACTCTGTACAGGCATTATAACCAAGGATTATAACAGATTCGCAAGATACAGTTGCGAGGGCTCGGGCTCAGATTTTCATCGAACTTTGTATGAGTTTTGGGCTCCTGAAAACGTATGATGCATATTTTTCAGGTGGTGGCACAAGCCTTTGATGACATTCAGTGGTACTCCTGGTAGTTTGATAACTGCTTAACCTATCTTTATGGAATTTGGTCTCCAAGCAACTTAATTGATCGCTTTTGCGAGGGCCGTGGTCAAATTTGTGGTCCCCGAAATGGCACTTTCAAAAAGTGTAATTAGTCAATGACAAGTTACAAATATAATTTTAAATTGAAACGAAAATAAAGAAATACACATTTTTATTGTCTAATTAGGACAAAATAAAATATAAATTAGATTCTTATTTATATGTAATATATGTATACGTAATAAGTATACACGGTGGTCTTTTGTAATCGGCCCATGCGAATATCTCGGAAACCAGAAGCGATACGAAAAGAAGTTTTATACCAAACTTGACGAGTTTCGAGGGGGAAGATAATTCTGATATGCGTTGATTTAAGGATTGCGCTACGTTCCCGATTTTTCGAGTCCTTCGTGATTTTATTTAGTGAAGACATACCGTGAGGGGCAAAAGTATTCGTACATACAGTGTGCACGTAGTGTACGAATATTTTTGACCCTAACTGTATATCGACTATGACTGCCTAAAAGCGGGTTTCAAGACGAACAGATAACGTTAAAAAAAAATCCAAATTTTCAGGCAAATTTCCAGATTTTTCGAAATTTTTAGCAATTTCCAAAGAGCGAAATACTCGACCATTTTCCCTCGAAATGAAGCATCAATCACCGTGGTTTATAAAAACTACAAATCGTGTTTTCGAGATGATCAAGCGTCTTCTACGGAAGTGCCTACCTAATACTGGTAAAATTTTTTACAAAGTTGGCTGTGCCTGTAAACTAGACGAAATGCAATGTCGAGCCAGTCTTTGCCAGAGAACTTCTCGGGTAATACATCATATAGAGATGTAGATTAAATTAATTTCACTTCATTAATATTTACAACAAAAATTTTAAAATGTAACGTTTAACAATTGATGAATATTTGTGTTGTAAATTTAATAAATTCCTACGTGAAATTTCAGTTATTCAAATTGGACATACAGGGTGGGCTAAAAAACCGGATCAACTTCGAACGTGAATAAAATCAGAACGCTTCGACCGAATTTGAAGAACTTTTTTGTTAAAAATTAAAAGAATAATCCTTTCGTTCCGCGTTCCAAAATCTGAAAAATCTTTATTCCTTGCCAAGAAATACGCTCTCGAAAAACGGGTTTTCAAAAAGTCGCTGGGAGGATGAAAAAAATTAATATTAAAGGGTGTTCAACTCAATTTCCACCTTCAATTGTCAGTCGAAGTTTGATTCTGACGTTTTTTAAATTCTCCTAGATTTTTTTTACATACGATGAAGCGTTTCTTGTAATATTAGAGTCAAAACACACGCTTCGAGGTTAAAACTCTGTTCACCGGATATTTTCAAGAAAATCTACCCATTTGTAATGATTAGATAGAGGGTTTTATATGGAACTGTGCCGATTGAACTTTATTTAGTGTTAAATACCGTTGGTCTGCTTTAAAGAAAGAAGTGTTCGAGTCTGAAGTTGAAAAACAACTGAGTAAATATAACAGAAAATCTAAAATTATTGGGATGTATGGGCAAGAATTGTGGAAGGAACTTTATTTACGAATTACCAATGAGGACGAATGGGCGAGGTTGGTAAAATAGAAGGACGCGGGTTGTGATTTGGAAATTAGTCAAGAAAGTGTTGCTGCATCTGTAGGAAAATAGGAGGATAATATTCATATTTATCAAGGGATTTTCTATATCAATTGATGGCAGACGTTACGGGTCTCTAAACTTAAATTTTATAATGATAAAGACTCGGTTCTGCAAAGGATTAAGAAACGCGTTGTTTAGAGGTATAAGTTCGGGAAGGTAATGAGTCGTCAACGGACAAGGATTAGACCCTAGATTTCGAGCGAAACATTGAAATTGCACAGGATTTCATTAAAATATATTCTTACGGTACAGGTGCAGTATATTAGCTAAGGCATGGTGTTGGGAGTGAGATGTGCTCAATAGAGGACCAATTTTCGTACAAGTTCGCGCATCCCGCCAGTTGACGTCACGGCAAGTCATGGTAAGCCTACAACGCATGCGCATGCGCACGTACAAATTACAACATAACCTCAACTATAACTTCGCCAAACGTATAAACAAATATCGTGGGTCGTTTCACGAATTCAATAAAATGTTCAACTCTTCGGTTAAGGGATGTAAGAATCCGCTATGCACGAACTGAAGTATTCAGTCAACGTTTCATGTGTAACATTCTAATCCAACTTGGAATCTTTTAACAGTTTTGAATTGACCGCCTGTTGTGACGTCAACCGGCGGAACTTTTCTATTGGTTCGTCCGAAAAGCTGCGCTGTAGCGCAGTTAATTCCTTACACCATGAGCTAAGGTAACCTACAAATTTTTAGGCCCGTGAAGCCATTGTGTTCGAGCGTGGAGTGCATTGCACCATTTTTCAAGAGTCACTCACACCTGCGTGGGAAATGTAATGACGGGGCGTAACAACCTGCCGCTGATATACGTTCGGTGACTTTTACCGCGAACCATTGTTACAGCATCTGATTGTGTCACGTGTGCGTTTCACCAACCCAGAAACGCGTACAGAGCGAACAATGAATTCTACGCCCATGTCTATGCTGGCATTGGGAATATCCGCGGCATGGATACGGACAAGAAATGTTCGCGCATAAATTTCATCCATGGCACGAAAGTAGTCCTGAACATTAATTCCGTATAAATTAGCCTGAATTAATTAGTTGTACCCCCAAAACACTGCAAGACGCTGCGCGATGATCGTCGAGCGAAATTGTCGTACCTACACCGAGTGTACAAGCACTTGGACTAATTCCATATAGCCACTTTAATTAATGACGTTTAATAATAAATTAACCACCCTGCTGTAAAGAAATGGAATCCAGACCTTCTACAAGACGCGTTAATGATGAGTTGCCATATTTCGAGAAGTAGTCTCATCGCTTCCAAATCAGGGATGTGTATATCCGTTTGCTTACAAAATTATTTTACATGTTATCCAAATATATTCGGGTAACCGCTCCAAAGATCTCAATGTCTGGGTATTCCATTCATAGTTCTCGATGTCCAGTGGAAGGTAGTCGTTCGTTCTGTAGTTTTCAATGTCGAAATTTTTCGCTTTTCAGTTTACGAAATCTAGATCGTTTGTTTGCTTCGTAGAGTTTCCAACGTCCAGACAATTTGCTGCGTATTTCATTCTCCGTTTTGTTAGACTTTGTATGTGAAAACTTGTTTCTTGAGATTCGGTGTGCCAAAGTTGGATGCTTTGAGCTGAGAATTACGTTATTGGGTGAAAATGACGTCGAGTATGAAGCAAAACGATAAGATTCCACTCACGAGCGAAGAGAATGATTTCATTTTATAACTTAGTTCATTCGGGTAACAAAGTTTTTCGGTTATTAAAAATCTTGTGTATCGGTCGTAAGTCGATATGCTTATACAGAAAAAAACGGAAATACGCGACAACATTGCAAATGTAAAAAATTACCACCGACTTCAGAATTGAATATTACAAATTTCCTAGACGACCAAAACAGTACTGACATATATTACTGGAAAACAAAGTACAAAAAGCTCTCAAAGCTATACAAAACCCGGTATCAAAGATATGGCACTAACCTCACCACACCATATCAAAAAAATGATTTAATCGTTTGTACTTTGCTTTTGTAAGTAGTGGTACCGAAGATTCATTTCAAAATAATTTCCCAAGTTTTGTACTGTCTAAACCATGGCAGGAAATCGATGCTTCCTACTGTCGAGTAATGGGCAGTGCCAACAGTTTAAATTATTCACCGAACGATCAATGAAATCCCATGTGTTTAATATAACCCATGTATCAGCTGTCGATTAGCTTGATTGAACAAAACATAATTTTGAGAGGATACGGTTTGTTTGATTCCTGATTTCGGAGTTTTTTGTATTTTGTTATCCAATGATATACGTTTGTCCTTTTTTGCCATCTAGGACATAGTTTTTACAGGCACTCAAAGTCAGCCGTATACTCTGCACTCATCTTTAGAATCTTCCACAGCGAAATGCCACGCAATTATTTCGACGTGTCCTTCTATGCACAGGCCCAACCCTGGAAAAATACACTCAAAATCTCATTGTTATCGGTACGAGCGTAAAACTCATTGAAAAATGCAAAATCTCCCGGAGCTTCTGCGTATCCTGCGAGCCTTGTTAGAGGTTGAACATTATGTGCTCAGAGAAAAGGGAGGCAGAAGTCATATTATGAGGTGAACGTCGAGAGCGAGATAAAGGAAAATTTCTTGGGCAAGGCGGTTCTGAGGATAAGATGAAAAGAGACGAGTCTCTCTCTCTCTCTCTCTTTTCTCTCTCGAAGTACCATTTCTTGCCACAATGAATTAGCAGCATAACGAGGGAGCAGCAATAGTCGGCGCAAGGAAGGATTTTCGGCCTGCTCATGGCTTAAGCTTGGAGAAATTTCGCAGACGAATTTCTGTCCTTACGAGATATGACGGTCGACCGTAAGATATCATACCGGGCTTATCGTAGTTAGTTTTTACGCATTCCCAAGCTTCTATTCCCATTTGGGAATTAACCGAGACGATCAAGCATCTCTGAAACTTTGGATACGTATTCGCTCCACCTCTCGGATGTCTGCTTAAGAATGAGAGTCGAGTCCGAATGAAAAGTCGGGAAAAGAAAAGGAACAAGCCGGAAATATAGTATTTTCTCATGGTATTTTTCACCGCTATAAAAACCAATTGAAATACTGGAAATACCATCAAGAATGATGGAAAACCTTTTGTCATTAAAATTTTCTTTTTTTCATTAAATTCTCTTTTAATTTTTCGTGAAACTCTTTGTTATTGCATTATTTTATTTGTTTCACAGTAATTTCTGTACAATTTTCTTTAAACGTCTTATAAACTGTGTCGAAGTCCGAGACTTTTTCCAAGGAAACCAGGACTCGGCAATTTTTCATGCTTATCATTTGGATGTGAAATTGTGTCAATTTCCAAATTTTGCATCCAGCCGTTTTCGGGATAATCGTGAAAGTTTCTCGGCACAGACAGACCGACATTTTTCTAAAAACCTTTTTTCAGGATACTAGAGTTTTGAGAGCGTGAAGGTTCACTGAAATTAGATAAAGTCATTTTTGACCGAAAACAATACTTTTCCTATTCCAACGTACGTAATGAAAAGCAAAAACCGTTTAAAAAATCTTTTCCTGTTTTATTTTCACCAATTGAATAATATACTTCCTAGTGTAAATGTGTTCTAAAATTATAACCTATTCGGTATGTGAATATGTACGAGTGAATCAAGTGTAAAGCACGGTGCATTTGTCTAACGAAAATGAGTATTTTTCCGAATCACAGACTTCTCAATAGATTTGAGATTTCACTGTGGTAAGCCCAAGTATCTGAAAATCTGAATCTGAAAAATTTTGAACACCGCAAGCTAAGTTATCAAAAATTTGAGAAAATAATTTATGGTAAAAAAGTTCAAAACGCTTAAACTCCGGAGTCTTTTATCCCACTATAAATGTTTTCGGGTTTATTTTATTCACCATAGGAACCTCCCGAAAATAATTGTAAAACTTTACAAACAGTTATCTTCGTAGTAGACAAGAATAAATGTGCATCTGTAAATACGGTATTCGTCCGAGTGCATGAAAATAGGATGAAAAACACCCGATTGTTCATCATTGTGTGCGATCCAACTATAAAATCTTTTTTCGATTATTGCTAATATTTTGGCTGTGTCGATCGAATTTTCTCAGATTCATTTCTGTCGCATATCGATAGTACGGATGTATTTTATTCGTTTTCACTGTATCATTGGTACAAATAACGTTGCTGGGGATGTTTCAAACTGTACCTTCTCCCTTCCCAACTTTTTATTCAGACTGTGCCTCCCGTAAGTTTCTACACTGTGGTACATCAAGCCCCTTCTCCCACGAGAGATATACACATGGCTGTACTGCGTATAAAGTATCAACATTTATTGACTCTCCAACCTAAAGTTCGTGACCGTCGTTCCGATCCTGGATAAGATCCCTTTACTCAATTCTTCGCATGTGCGTAGACTGGTCAAATGTTCCAGTCGCAGATATTCCGGCAATATTTTTGAAGTTGTCTACTCATCGCCTCGATCTGAAATCCATTAAACCAGAACAAATCCGTACCGTTCAAGACAAGCACAAGCGAGTGAAGGAAAAGTTGATTTTTTCTTCAATCAACTGACGGAAATTTGAGAATATCGTGCAATGGTCTGCAGTTGAAACAAACTAAAATACTTTTAATGCCCGGGAAAATACTCACCGATTTTTTGCCACAAAATACCGATCGTATGCATTTTCCTGTATTAAATAAGCGTGAGCTGAAATTGAGGTTTTACAATTTTTTAATGCCACTCAATACTTGTAAATGAGTTAACAAGTACATTTTATGCTCTTTTCAATCTATGGCGTAAGTTAAATTGTAGCGCAGACAGTTTCGATTTATTTACAAATTTACGCAACGGAATGACCGTTGAAATACAATTTTCGCGACGATATCATCAGTATTATACACAGTACGCGAATTAATGAGCTACAAAAATTAAGTTCAACTTATCAATGGATTCTCCAATCGCGTCGCAGTTTAAATCGCTTTTCTGTTATTGGGACATATTAGCGTGAATTCAGAATTGCAGAATCAAGAATTATCTCACGGACTGTGGATATGCGCTTGAAATCCGATAATTTGTACCAACTTGACAAAGAAATTTACGACTCACACGACAAGACGAATTTTGTAGATTTTACATCTCCCGTGGTGAATGTATGAACAACACTTTTTTTTTTAGTCAAATTTACATCAATTATGGCAAGATTTACAATTCCGATAATAACAGTTACAAAGTCAATAGTAAAAATTTATCACAATTGATGTAGATTCGACTCGAAAAAAGTTCTGTCCATACATTCACCACACAGATGTAAAATTCACATGACTTTTTTTTTCCGTGCAGTACTTCTCACGGAGACATATTGCCGTTTGTTAGAAATCAGCGATCAAATTGTCATTGATCCAATTTACAAGCGGCTGTTACGACGCAAGGCCCGATTCTCGGTGACATTCCAATCTTGAAGGTACGTACACTGTAATCAAAATTGAGCTGCCACTCGGCAGGTTTTATTCATTTTAGTGTAACTCGTATTGGGAGTGTCTTTGTAAGAACAGAAACATTCGCCTCTGACGAATCGTCGTCTGTCTCGGAGCCTTGAGTCACAACGAGGCTAACGGATGAATTCTCTCTCCTTTTATTTGTTTCGCCTTTTCATTTCCATCGTGCCGACCCTCTCGCGTTACTTTATCCGTACGTGAACTCCGCTGCCTTTCTTTTTTCACCCTAACACAACCCCATCGAGATTCTCGCTTCTTCGGGAGCGTTGTTAATTAATCAATCTAATGTTAGCAATTTGGGCGACGTCGATCTCGTTTGCACTGTGAGCTGACCCAACACCGGAAGCTCTCTGCACAGATGTGTATTAGAGTGTTGAGGAAAAAAATAATTTGCAATTTTCCACCATGGCACCCCCTGAAAAGTTTGTTTGGATCAAAAGAAAGAGTCTGTGGGAAGATGAGCATTCTACGTTACGTGAAGTCGCGTTCGTTCGATTTTTCATTTTTTTTTTTTTTTTTCACATTTTTTCGAATTTTTGAAGAAACAGGTTGTAGCATTTCAGTTATTATTTCTTTCCTCACATTCATATTCAACTCCAGGATCACGATTTATAACACAAAGATATATCAACCGGGAATCACGAATCAATATTTTTTTACAACTTTTTACACTTGCATTTTCAAGGTTTATCGATATCGCAATCACGAAACAAGCTAGATTTATTCATCGGTGGAAAAAACGTCGTGACTAAGTGGTGAGAATTATTTTTATCAGTTTGTATTCCTGATACATGCCTTGCGCTAATGAGATTTGGCATTTACTTAACTTTTCACATCATCTCGAGATCTTAATTGTCAAATTTTATTATAGCAGGGAATTTTGTACGAAACCAGAGTTCCGTCCAAGCACTGATGGGAGATGTTTTAATTAGTCAATTACAAAATACAAGTCTAAGTTGTAATTGGTACGACAGCAAAGTAGAAATTACGGCTGCAATTTCGAATTGAACGTGATAAACATTCAAATTATATCTGTAATTCGTGATTGAAGGTGAATAAAATTAAAATTACATTTATACTTTCGAATTGAGGTGAAATAAATTATGAATTACATTTCTATTTTGTACACGGGATAAAATAAGATACAAAAGACGTATAATATATTTAGTAGTATGTATCATTATGAAAGAAAACAAGGTGCGTCAGTACTCAAAACCGACTTTCGATCAGTCTGCGCGTATCCAAGATGACGTCACAGAAATCACGTAATTAGGTGACTTGAGATTACTTAATTATTTCCGTATATTCTGTTTGCTGAAAATGCGAGTTTCCGCAGTCAAAAGTTGCAAAAATAATAACATAAACACCGAAGGACAAAATATCAAGCCTATATGACGTCACCTTGGATATGTTCTCTGATTGGTTCGACTAAAGCGTGTGCGCATTGTTTCACTTTGTTTCCTTACATCATGGTACATATGCACGTCCGAGTAACTACACGTTCTTAATATGTCTACTTATATTTATAATTGAGATTGACGAAAGTAAAGATAGCTTAAATACCTTGCAAAATTGCAATATAAATTAATTACCAATTACACATTTAAATGGTATTTTATTTCAACCTAATTACAGAATATCATGCGATTAAATGTAGGTATACACTTCATTTCATCCTAATTACGAAACAAAAATGTAATTTGTAATTCAATTTCTTTGAATTACAAACTATAAATATAATCTTCAACTTGTCCCGCATTAATTACGAACTGCACATGTAATTTGTCACTAAAATGTTCATATTGATAATTTATATAAATAGATTAAGAATTGATATGCAAAATCCTGAACGCTAACCGTGTGAAAATAAAAGTGAACCAGTTACGTGAACATTGGGAAGTTGGATTCGATGATTTTTTCGGTACTTGGCTGTTTGAACGCGCGTTTCTGCCTCGTGAAAATTATCCCCAAAGACGAATGAATTACGGTTGTCCGACTAATTGATTAATCGCAGCCTTCTATCGACTGACTCTGGAAAGAGTAACCGACTAATCGAAATGAACAGTTTATTGAAAGTCAATCGATGAATCGAGAAAAACACACAGTCCTAGTTTAAATTCAAAGTATTCGTTACATCGTGTCGCGAAGATGGAGAAAAGATCTTTCGATAATTTAAAAAGAACTGCAATGTTACACCGTAGTCACCAATCACCCAGGTAATATGGCATTGCGGGACAAGACACAGTGGAAATTGGAAAGGATCGATAAAGTACACAGATCGCTCCTGAAATCTCATATTTTCCCTGAAATCTCGACAAACGAGTTTAAGACAAGCAAATAGGCAATCACGTCGTAATAGACTCCCGGATTTTCGGTAGCCGGGCATGTATAGCTCGGCAGTATTTTCAGTGCTCCTCAAGACGCGTGTAGAATAATTTTATGGAAAGTGAAAACCACGTTGAGCTCGATATACCTACTATGGTTCATAAAAGCTGAACAGGAGAGTCGAGGGGCTGAGAATTTGCATAATCGCGGTTTTGCTCGTTCGGAGTAGACGTGAGTCCAGTCGAGTTAGCCACGCCAGGTCTCGCATTACACTTTACGAAATTCCGCAACGTCTGATCGAAGTTTCTGCTTGGATCGTGATCGCAACTACGCGACTAGAGAAAAAAATCAACAAGACAACGCGAATATCCCAATTACTGACCTGATTTAAGGAACAACACCACTGAGGCGGTTTCATAAATCGATTTTTTGAAAACCATTTAAAAATATCTAAAATACTTTTGAGATTAAAATGCCGTTGGACCCAGGTCGAAAAAATAATTACTTTCGTAGATATTGAATATTTTGTGGAGCGGTGCGTCGGTCTCGCCGCAAAAGTTGAAACAATTTGGGCCGATGATTATCCCCAACGTCTCCAGAACTTTCATGAGGCTTCTCAGGCCATCATTGAACACTAATACCGCGATATCAGTTGCAATATCAACGATTTTTTTGCCTCCGGAGTGGGACAAATTAACAAACCTAAAACTTTGAAAGTGTCTTTCTCGAATCCACTTTTTTGGGTGCGGCCCGCAGCAAAACTCGAGCAATCTTTATCCGATCGACTTTAAATTGTTACTGTATCAATGAAAATAGATTATCTAATGTACTGCGTAGGATTTTTTCGATATCTCAATAATAATAAAAGTTGTAGCCTATTTTCGACGAGAAATTTTGCTCAAAAATCATTCTTTAATTTCAGAAGCGTGCCTATTTTTTAAAAATCAATTTTGTTCCAAATCCCTACGCACTACTCTTCAAAATATCATATTATTAATGAAAACACTGCGTATTTTTTTTAAGTCGACTTTGAAGCGATTTTTTCTGCGCGCCGCGAACCACTGCGGAGACAACAGCACCTGATGCGTGAACTTCCCCAGCGCCACCATGCGGCGTGAAAAATGTGAAAAAAATGTTTTTTGAAGAATTAATAAACAAGGAAAAAAACGAAAAATTTTTTTTCGAATATCTCTTTTTTTTCCCACAAAAAAAAAAAATGGTTGAAAAATGTATAAAAACAGGGGGTCACAGTGGTGTTGTCCCATAATATACCTACAATATTTTTATGATTATTCAAGCTGGTACCTCAAGAATGATGATTTTTTACTCCCCTTGAATCGTGCCAGCCGACTTGTTTCATTGATTTCTTTCATAATTTTTTGTCTTAAAAAACGAATGTTTCATTAATTGAGGCTTGATCAATGCGTCAGTGGTTGAGATTTGTACTTTAGGTCTTATTTCACGTAGAAGTGTTTCAGGCTTGGGAAGAAGTTTTTCCAGTTCCGAACCGGACGTTTCTAATATTAAAAATAATGCCCGATATATGAATAAAATTAACGAGGCGGGGGAAAGTGTTTTTACCAATGCTCGTGTAATTACTGAAATTTAGAAGCTCTCGGAGTGAAATTTACCTACGATTGGATCGTTTACTGTAGATCTGTAGATATATTACGTATCAGATGTCAAAGATCATTATTTTCCAATACCAGATTTTTAAAATGTGAACATTTACTTTGAATTATAGAGCCGCAGATTTGGATTCAGATTCTGGATCTTACTCAGCCCACTTTTAAGTAGGATCATGACGTTTTCTCCGATCCATGCTATGGTACGAAATTACCATCTGTTTCGACTTTCGTGTCAATCAATACGAGTATTTCTATCGGTTTATGAAACGGATTTCTTGAAACAAATAGTTTTTTAGAAATCTATGCAGATAACCAGCTTCGAAAGTGGCAGAAACTTGCGAGTTCTTCGGTGTTTAAGCGTCTGTTGAAATTTCGGATCGCCGTTAAAGTTTAATACGTTCAATTCTGCGCTTTGAAACAATGCTTTCATTTAGATACCTTAGAAAAAGTGATTTTCGGCAAATAGGGAGAGAAATAACGAAGCTTTTTAAAATATTGAGTGTAATTTAGCTAACAACTCCGCGATTTTACGACTATTTGACGATAAAAAAAAAAATGTTCTCGTACTTATCAAACGTATGTTAAAATACACTCCAAATTTTAAGAAGCTTCCTTACTTCTCTCCCTGTTGAAAAAAAACAATTGTCGAAAATCACTTTTTAACGCCTATAAATTAGGACACTGCCTAAAGGTTTTTTGAAAAATAATAGCAAGGATTTTAGTTGAAAACATATGAAGATATCCAGAAACTTCGGCGCTGCCTTCGCGCTCGTCGAGCATCCGCAAATCACTCATTGTTTACCGTTAGAAACCGAATAAGTGGAACATGCGAATAAATTGCTCACAATCGGTAGTAAATCGCCAGGCAATACAATGATGCTTATAGGTATCATGATACCTAAACTGACGTAAGTTGTATCAGTGAATAGCTTCAGTGATCGTAAAATGCTAATTATGAGACGAAATCCCTGTTGATGTTAGTGCGATAATGCAGATTTTGGTATCCCGTCTGAATACAAAGTGTCCGTCAATTTCTATCAGTGGAGTATTTTTGAACAATTATTTCAGAGTCCCATCTCTTGTTGCAAATATAATAAACCAATGAGAAAGAGGCCTTAAAGACAGAATTAAGACACAGACTGAGTTGACCTTCTGGACAATTGTTATTCCGTGGTCTTGTTCTCGAGAGCTCATGCCGCTAATTTATTGCAACTGACGCCGTCGGTGAAGCTAAAATAGAAGCTATGCTAATTGTCTGAAGTTCTGTTTCTTGTTATATCGCAATAAATATATTGTAACGGTTAAAGTGTGCCACGAAATAAAGCCTGTCCCGTAATAATCTTTGAAACATCTTTCACGGGAAAATTTGGCCTCCGTGCATGCGAAGATAAGGCGGACATTATCATCCCGGAATTCTGAGCGTGTTCATAGTCGCGAAGTTCTTTTTTTCTCTTATCCGAGCGCAAATCTCGAGAAAAATTCCCACTTGGGTAGACGGTGGATAAGCGGATTCTTAGGGAGAAAAAAAATTCAAGAAAATACGCGATCAAGACTATGTATTTTTACGAAAGGCGAAATAGAACCGTGCGAGAGGTTCAAGGTGCTCGAAAAACAAACAGTCAGCATTTGGTTATAATCCAGTCGCCTTATGAATTCGTTGACGCGGAACGGGACACGAGAATTGTAACACAAATAATTGTTCTGCTCATAGAAGGAAGAAGACGGTTGATTTTCGTTACGCTTGTCGATTCCGTTGTGATGGGGCGAGAAATTTCAGAGCAATTCCGAGCTCCTCTTGATACTGTTTCGCTGTGGAGGAAGAGACGAGAGGATAGAAAGTCGCTCGGCTGTGAAGAGACGATTGTTAAAAATTCGAGTTACCTCTTCTCTACATTGTATATAAAATTGAAAAGTCTTTTTGTCGTATGTTTGCTCGCAACTCCGGAACTAGTGAACCGATTTTGATTCCTTTTTTTTTCTGTAGATAGTTGCAACGTCTGACCAGGTTTTAGGCTATATTTCTTTACAGTCAGATCGACAGTTTTGGAGATACGATGATATTTGTAAGCCAAGATAGAGACGAGTCGTGTACAAGAGTATTCAAGGTCTCAATAAGCGATAGTTTTGCCGTAAGAAGCATTTGAAAATATTATAGGTACGTTTTTCAACCGAATATTTTGCCTGAATTTTTTTACTCCAAGGTTTTTGGGATCGCAGATCGCAAATCTGAAGTCGGAATTAGATCATTTCTAAATCCAAGATGGGGGATCCAATACAGCGGATGTAAAATCGAAAAACTGTCAAAGTTCGATGATTCTAGCCGAAACTTGATACTCGGGGGTTTTTGGGGTTATACGAAGTAACAAAGATTACTTAAAGTTGTAAATAAACTCTGATAAGGCTAGGACATGGAAATTCTTGAAGTGAGTTGCTAAACATCCCATTGTGACTGGAAGGGTTCAACCGAAGGGTAGGCATCAAGGAGACAGAAGACAGGTACTCCAAAGCCGCAGTCAGATGGAAAAATTGAATTGCCAGAGGACTCGTTCGCCCCTAGTTTGACTTTCGATATCAAGCATTTACTCGCTTGGCTGATAACGTCGAGACTTTTTCCTTGACTGAGAAAATCGTCCAGATCGCTCCGAAATCTGCGCGAATATTGAATTCGAGGTGAACTCTCGATTTTAAAACTGACAGTATGTGTGACTTATAATATATAGCTGGTAATCAAACGTGACTAGAGTCTTCTACCATCATTTTATCAGGCAGTTTCTCGCTTCACACAAAATTTTATGCTCGTCGACATTCGTTTACACTATTTTAATTTAGATCGAATGCGCTCACATCTTCTCTAATTAATCCAGTTATATGTTCGAGTCAAGTCGATGCATCGTTAAAGAAACGGAAGCTTGATACGCAGGATATTATATATTTGACGTGTGGAGCAATGAATTCTACACGGATTGAGACGTGCAAGGGTTCCGTATTACTTGAGATATGCGGAGGGTGAATATTTCTTGCAGTCTGCAAATCTGAGTATACCAGGTTTTCTGATTTTTCGTTCTGGAGGATGTATAAGCTTCACACTTCATCCTCCATTTGGTTTTGATAGCGAGAACATCCAAATCCAAAAATCCATGGATAAAAGTTATCGTTCCGGCCACACGATTCTAAAGTAAAAAGCAAAGAGATCGCATGACGTGTATAAGTTCTAAACAATTTATAGGCCAATTTTTTAAGTCAAATATGTATAATGCATCAACGTCATGTTTAAAACACTCCATTTGACTTCAACTTTCGGTAACGAAAGCTAAAAAGCTGAAACGAAGAGTGTCAAAATTTAAGGTCAAAATACTCCGACCAAAAAAATTCAAAATATTCTGTACACGTCAACTTACAAACAGTTTTACGTAATGATGAGAACGGGAAAGGAGAATTACTGAAATTTTGAAAATTAATATATGCTCAGTGTGAAACTCTTCCTGCTGTATTTACACATGAATTTCACTAGCCGCAAATTACGCTTCCTTTCACAACGATCGGAAATACCGAAGAAACTAGACAGCACGGCGTCAAACGCAGTTTCGATGTTGATCCAGGCCCTCGGGGTTTCATGTTCGAGTTTGCACCCAGCAAACAAGGTAAATTTACCTGGTTTTTTTTTGTACTTTCACTGGACAGTGTAATCTACAGAAAAAATACGCTTCCGAAATGTAAAAAAAAGTCGTCAAATTTCATTCAGTTTATTTTTATCAATCTGTATTCGTTATTCGGCCATGTGATCAAGATGGTTGATAGTTTTAAGGAAAACTTCTAGCGAGATCCAATGTTAATATAATCCTTAAAGACCTTGAACGACTTTGCGTAAATAGTGACGTTGAATATCTGTAATTAAGGAAGTGCAGGAAAGAACTCAAGCTTGTTTCTCATATACGCCCTGAAGTCTAATAAAGAAATACAAGCATCGTAACTAGCTATATGTTTACATTGGAAAAAAAAATCATTTGTCACAGATACTATAGTAAATTATAGTGAAATCGTTATCTTTACAATGACGATCTAGATGTTGCTGGAATTACATTAAAATGTGGAACAAGTACAGTCTGTAACACAATAACGTACGGTGCATAATTCCTAGATGCAGCATCAGGTGAGAATAGGAATTTCGACATTGCATTGTCAACCTGATGCAATGAGATGCATTTGGCTCAGAATGCAGTTGAATTTTTTCACCACAAACGATGGTCGCCAGCCTCCTGGCACGCTTCTGGATAAGGTCTAGGCATGAATCTCTGCAAAATAAGACTCTCAGGTGTTGCAAGAAGATAGGAAGATAAACGCTGCAGAGCTAACGAACACCTTGGCGCAAAACTTTGACTTCTAGTAACGTAACGTCGATCCTAAGGCTAGTGTCAACAGTGATATTAACGGGAGTTTTATAAATATAATATCGTTCCAACGCAAAATGAGGATAACGATAACCGTATCGCTCGGTATTAATGTTAGTGGTTGTCCTCGATAATATTATTGAGAATTTCACGGAAGTTCAGCGCGTGTGCGTCACGTGTGGTTAATTAATTAAAAAGAATGTCTACACGCGCGTTGCTATGTGCAACGGGCTTTCAGGCTTGCATTATACAAAGTTGAAAAATCCGTTGCGAGCTCAAATTTTTGTATGTTGCGACGTGCTCTGTAACGGGCTGCAGCTACTGTTGATACACCTGAGTATAAATACATGGTTTTTTCTTCAAAGATAGCACAGTCGCTGCATCTCAATCTACTGTGTGACCAGGAGCTCCATGCGGCGTTGGAGAGTCACGTGCGCCGCGGTCTTATCGGTAGCTCGATGGTGCGAGCACTCCGGCACGAAGTCTTTTCGTATTATATGTAGAGCTTGAAGAAAATACTGAGTTAAGAAAATTCACCGTATCGGAGAAACGCTGGGAAGCTCGAATGAAGATTTCTCTGATCAACCACACTATAAATACAGACACTACATCCATTCGCCGTGTTTAAACGATGGGATCTGGCCAATGACGCCATGACGCCTGGTGACAGAAAACCGAACCAGTCGAGTGCGCACTAGTTGTGTATCAAATGTTCGATGTTCACAAAACTAAACGACAGTTTCGATAACGGATGACGCAATCATTCGTGAATATTTCCGCTAGCGCAACGGTATGGTACGATAACGAGTCGAATGGCTCAGTTTGTGACGAACACTTGTGGAGTAACCACGTACCAGTTGCTGTTCTTCTGTATCACATTCATAATGGCTGATTCACCAGACCACCCGGAGGAGATCTCGCTACGCGAATATAGTCTCCGGCAAGATGACGACCGTCGTTCAGGAGAGGAGCAGCAACAAGGCCAGCAGCATTGACGTGCTCTGGAGCAGCATCGGCAACCTGATGAGCATTGGCGATATGCGCTTCGCCGACAAGAAGAAGAAGTGCAGAAATATGCGGCCGGATGTAGCAGACAGAAAGAAAAAGCTGCGAAACAACGCGAAGCAGCCGAGCTACGTGCCATCGAAGCTCGAAGACAAGCACAGTGGGCTCAAGCAGGGGCGGTGGTAGCTGTTGTGGCTGCAGCCGCGAGAGCATTCTTCAGAAAATGAGTGATGGACGTTTTCCACAATCCCAATCTACACCTGATTCATTTTTAGATTTCTCTCGAATTTTATCTTATGGTGTATAAGAGTCTCATTGTACCTCACGATGAGGCAGCATCAGGTTTCGTTAGGTGCATCTAACGTATTGGTATACTCGCCTGCTAGTGTCAGTTTTAAAGATCAATAAATGTATCAATGATGATCTCTGCTTTTTATTTACCGTCTCCCTTTGGATTGTTTGTGATTTTTCAATGGGTATCGAAACCCTAGCAGGCACCTCCGGTGATCCCAATTCCTGTGGGTTTGTATTAATTGCATCCAACATATGGTAAGCTGGTTAACTTATGAAAAGTAGATAGGAGATGCAGTCGACATCATCTTCGTAGGCTTTGAACACTCTGATACTTCACCTGGAGCCTCAAGCTGCATTTCGCAAGACCCTGCGGTATGCTGAAGATGCTGGTACTCAAGTAAAATCATATCCCCTTGAGAACCCCCCACCCCCCCCCCGGGCCGATGAGAATCTTACACGTGAGGGAGGGCTTGCACAATCTAGCCCAAAAATGCTTGTATCGAATTCCAAAAAATTGGACAAAAAGGTAACACAACTGTCAACATTTTCTGAGAATTTGCGATTTTTTAGCTGACAATTACGGCAGCGGTAAAAAAACGATTCAAAATCCCGAGAAACCAATGCTATTCTTATGGGAAAAAGTAAGGGTTCCTAGGCGTGGGTAAATATGGAGGGACATTTTTTTAAAAATTCGGACATTTTTTTTAAATTATTTCGAACCAATTTGAGGGATAAGACAATCAAAATTCGATTTTGCCCTTCTTGAAGACAGGTCTAATGTATTATATCTCATTAAAATTATCTCCAAACGCCTAACATCCAACAAAAAGTCAGACGAAATTCTCCCTCAGCAGGATAAGCTTTGCATCGAATGAATATCAAGATCGCGTTCACTTTTATTTTCAACTTTTCATCTTCCACTCAATCCCAGCTGCAGTCCGACTCGCGCCTCTAACTCTAGGTATAACGAACACGCTAAGATTGAGAAAATCAGCTCCGCGGATTCGGGTCGAATTCAACGAGCCATGTGCCCGGAAGGACATTGGGGCAGGGATACGGAGGGCATCGAAGATCTGGGGTCTTATTTACCTACGCTAAAACGTGTTCGGGCCCGGACAGGTTGTTACCACGGTATGCAGGACAGTAGGTCGCCACCGCATCTTCATCGGGCCCAATCCTCCGCGTATAACGCACACGTCGTTGGGTCTCTCCTCGCCTCGCCGTCTCGCCTGGGCCCGTGGACCACTTCCAGCCGACTCTCGGGAGAGTCTATAGACCCCGAAGCGCGCGATTTCGGACCCACATTCGCTGCTTTGGTTCCGAGATGTCGAAATACAGTGTCGAGAGTTTGTCGCCGGCGTCGCCGCGTCTAATTCACCGGTCGCATCGCGGTACGGAACCGGAAATAAAATTGTGATTTGTGAAATGTGCGAGTGATCTATCCGGGAAGTCGTGCGATTAGTAGCATCCAATTTGCGCGAACCGAGCGTTGATTAGACAAGAGACGGGTTCTCGGTAATTACGGTACCTGATGAAAAAATAATACGTGAATGTGGTTCTGAAACTGCGGTTGCGTGTAATTCAATATTGTTACTCTGTTATAAATGGTGTTGTGATAGTTCGTTGTACCGATTGAAAGAAAAAGTATCAGCTGGTAAGATTCGCTGATTATACACGTTATAACTGTGTACGCAAACTGGAATATATTTGCATTTACACAAATTCCAATGATCGAGACGTACCGTTAAGCGATTAAAATATTTCACAAGGTTAAATTATGCCCGAACGAATTTATTATCCGTTCCGTAGTATACGTACGTATAGGTGTATGCGTCAAAAAATAACATTCGATTTCTGTATTTCATGCAATCTTCATTGATTTCCGATAATCTGTATTCCAGTAACGAGCTCGCGCCTTGAAAATGTAAAAATTATTTACACGTAATTTGATACAAGAAAAATGGGTACCTTATACAGTTCTATTTATCTTCGTTACGATAATCGATAAATAAGCTGTCTTTCTCCCCACCTCGTATTACACTCAGTGAATAACTTAAAATAATGAATAATAGTGCGTTGCACGACGTACTTTTTCACAAGTGATTCATCTACTTCAACTTTTATACACTTGCATTATGTATTACAAGGTCTTTGGTGTGGTACGAAAATTAAACATTGCAAAAGTACATTTGCAAATCAGCCCAGCGTAGAATTTGAAGATACATATTTTCGTGCACAATTCATATAAAAAAATAAAGAAAAAAACTCGGGCCAGTATCATTTTCTAGTCAATTATCAAAGATATCGCAGGATCCTCAAACAAAAATGCTCCCGAATAACAATTACTGGTTAAAGAAATTTTATTGCAGTCTTTAGAAACGAAATAAAATGAAAAAAGTACGATCGTCGAATGATTTTATCCTAACAAAAATCCATTTTCTCCGAATAAGCAGCATCTATTATTGCACACTCGATCGTATATTGCACGTACATTGTTACTATTTTTATACATATATTTTCTCGCCAGTGCGTTAGTCATAAGTTGGTTGTATTTTTATTTTTATTGGTTAGGTAAATAGCCTTAAGCGAGCTCTATTATTAATCTGAGAAACTTCAGTTTTAGCCGTCAGGTGTAAACTTTTCTTTCTAATCGCAATTAAGATTAAAACCAAGATTTCGAGGTCGCGGTGATCAATTAGTAATTTCTTTGAAATTAGATTGCGATATGGGAGATTAATACTTGTGTACAATGTATGCAGGTGTCGGTTACTTCCGTAGGATGTATAACGTAACATTTGCATATACTGCTAGCCGCATGTGTAACGCGGTAATAAGATTCACAAGCCGATCAGAACACAGCTGTGTGAAATGCCAGAAGATGCAACGCGTATTGTAATTCAGCGTAAAGTTACGACTGCACGCGTGAACGGACGTGATTTCAATACAGAACCGTTGCTTTGAACCATTTCCTGCCATCCGAATCGAAGTAACGGACGTTGTTTCTAAATTCATACTGACGTTTATACCAGATACACAGATTTACGCATTCATCAATCGGTATACGTCTACAGCAAGCCTGGACTTTGACAATCTTCGTTCCTTTGATTCTCCGTTTTTTTCTTCTTTTGATCCGGCATAAAAACGAGGAGCAAATTCCCAGATGAACTTCAGCTGTGAGCAAACCTAGTTTCAGATTCAGGGGATTTGAAAAACCGACTTAAAGAAAATTATTCGGTTTTCTATGGTTCCTTGGATCATAGAACGATTGTTTTTCATCTGTAGGCCAGTCGAGTCAAAAGTTTTAAGCCGTTCGGTGAGCTGAAATTTTTGATTTTCTAAGACAAACCATTCTTGTGACGCACTTGAGACAAAATCTTGTACTTTATTTGTCAGTTGATCGTAAATATGATTTACTCCGAGTCGAGTCCTTATGGATCGAATTTCTTTGATATGCCGAACGTTAGACGCGAATATTGAGTTTTTGTTCCCTAATCGTTACTTTGAATTGTAATGCAATTTTATTTTTAAACGAAAACGGTTCTCATGCGAGGCGCTTTGACTCTATCTTATATACTGCAGTAGTTTTCAATCAGTCAACGATAGCCATGAAATATTGCATTTGCAATTTCGTAGACACGAGTACAGATAGAGTTGAAAACATTGAAGCTCAAACTCGCTGGAAACTAAACGTTCGAAATTCAATACGGTCATTAATATTCAAGTATCACACATAGGTATAATGTTCATTTGTCTAATTAGACCTCCAGATAACGAGAATGGAGATCCGTTTCCACGCTCCAGATGTTATTAGCTGCTATTACGATAATTAAACCAAGTTTTTTCACCGTTAAATCCCGTCGCGACTAATCAGCCCCCTCACATATTCGAGAATGATTTTCAACACGAAGTGAAAACTTTGATAATAATTAATTTTTGAGGAGAACCAATGCCAATTTTCACTGACGCGCTGGATATAATTGAACATCTATGGTTTTCGTCCGCATTCTCTCAGCCTTGGCACATGTGCTCCATTCAAGTATTTTTCAATAACGAAACCCAAGAAGTTTGAAATTAACAATTAAAATGACATAAAACAAAAAGCTACTTCCTTGCGAAATTGAGGAATGTTAGTCAAATCGGGCAGAATTCTAAATACAAAAATGGCGTTTTTTTTATCCTTCAACGTAACGAATCCTTCACGAGTGTTTAGCAAATTATAAGAATCGATTTCAGCGGTGTTTCAAGTTTCAGCAAAAGAACTCATAAATTCCAAAAAATAAAATCTAATTACCTACCGATCAAATTACAAAACAATCCATGACGTGAATCGACGTATAGGTAGAAAAGTGTGTCACAATTCACGTGGTATGACCCATATACACGGATTATACTATATCTCATAATTCAATCGACTGTATATATATCTCTGTAGCAATCAGCAAAGCAAGTACGCGATCGTATAATACAGGTATGCACACACACATAGATGTGAGTGAAACAGCCTAGAGTCATATTTTCATAGGAAGATGTTATAATCTAGATATGAATGACAATCTGCGTAAAGCTCGGTTTATTCGATTTCTCCTCATTCGCTTGTCTACGCCCTCCAGCTCCGTTATCCGGTACAAAATTACGGATTCAAATTGGTCGGACCGTCTGAGCCAAAAGTTCAGAAAAGAGAAGAAGCCACTGAAGAAATTTGCAAATCCAAATCACACCCCTAGTCCCCACTATACGTATGATAGAGATAAATTTGGGTAAATTGTGACACTATATAAAATATTAGAAATTTGAGGAAATGCTTTATAATCAAAACGTTGAAACGATTGAACTCTAGTATTTTTTATTTAATTATAACGTTTGTGGACTTATTTTATTCGCTATAAAGATCTCAAAAATTACCCAGAAATAGCCTGAAAAAAATGTTACAAATGTTTATCTTCAGAGTGGATGAAAATGACTTTGTGGTCAGCGAGCAAAATAAGCGTGAAACTATTAGAATTGTTTAATAAATATCAGGAAGTAATCATTTTTACCTTTCTGATGATGAAACCTTTTCTGAAACTGTTACTGTTTTAGCTTATGTCGTTTGATTTTTCTCAGATTTATGTCTGCCACCTAGCACAGTCGCGTTGTTTCATTCGCATTCGCAATCATTGGCGCAAATAACATTGCTGGAGATTTTCAAACGGTTCTTCCCCTATTTCTGACTTCTGATTTAGACGGTTAGGCGGATTCCCCGTTAACCCCCAGTCGGTAAGGTGGATTTCATTAACGTCTTCGACAAGGTGGATCATTAGGTCTATAATTTTTTTGTTTTTTTTTTTCTCGAGGCGATATCTGAATAAATTTACTCGCACTCTTTTCGATCCATAGGATATTTTCTAGTACTTTGTTTTGTTACTTACAATCTTATCCAAGAAAATTTTTTTATTTGAGTTGCTGTCCCTCCAAACATAGAAAAGCACCTTACCCTAGAAGACCTACCTTGCCGACGCGGGGTTAGGTATACAAGAGTATATTTTGTAACGAGGGGACAAACTTGGTCTTTTCAGGCCCCAAGCTTAAGTTTGCAATATCGATCGTAGGTGAGCCGAAGACGAATGTTGCAAATACGAGAGGCAAAAAGACCGTTACGTCCTTATTGCACACAATTCTCTGTAAAACCAAAGTGCGTCACGCGTTTTTTCACGAAGCACGAAATTGAGGTTAGGGTCGCGTAATGTCATATTTGTTTGCAACAGCGCATGCGCGGAGTACCGAAAAGGCCACTTTTAACTCCTAGAACTTAAAAGCTGTCTTTTCAGTACTCCGCGCATGCGCATTCGCAGACTCACTCGACCTTCATAGAAACAGGTAATTTGCGTACGGAAAAATGCGTAAAACATGCTCGCGTTATATAAAGATACGTTCACAGAATACTTTAACGAAATGTTCCCCAGGAAGAAGCGACAGTAGACAGACAGACGCGCTAACGACGAAAGGCGGAGTAGAAAGTGCGGCTCTTTGAATCGGTGATGTGATTCTGTGCCGGGCGTGATACATATTATACGCGTGTGTGAAGTGGGCCGACGCCCGTGGCATTCAGCCGGTGGACCGGATGGGAGTCCGATTGAAGTAAGTAAAGCGGCCCGCATGCGCGAGATTGAGGCATCGAAAATGAGCAAGCGGACGTTGCCGTTGGCAGGGCTAAATTCCTGCGAAAGGATACGGCCGGAAAGGCCCAGAAACCCAATCCAGCGGCTGGTCTGGTCCGGGGCCCAGTTTCAAGTGGGCCCATTCGGTTCTCTGGAGGACGAGGCGTCGAATCCGCGGATGGCACTGCGCCGGCTTCTCAAGCTCTACGAAGGCCGGCAGTATCGAGAAGCGGCCAGTTTCCTGTCCCGGATACCGGTCTACACCCTGAAGGCCGCTCTTCCCGACATACCCGTTGATCTCCTGGTCGACGCACTCCCGCACAGCCTCGCCCTCCTCGAGACCCTCTATTCCAGACTGGCCGAGCTCAGCTGCGACGAACTCAAGGTCATCAGGGTTGAACCGGCCCTGTGGAAAATAGTCTACCTTATATCCACATCCCAGGATCACTTCCACGTTAGGATTTGGACAAAGCTCCTGGCTGCGCTCTCCAAGGTAGCTCCTGGATCCAAGGCTGTTTTGGCAACGAAGAAGCGAGCCCTTGAGCGGGCTGTCGAGGGCCTGGGAAAACATGGGTTGGTACCCTCAAGCCAGCTGGGGAACGGTCTCGATTATACGAACGCTCAGAACCTCGTCTCGCTTCCGGTTGCGCTGAAAGAGGAGCTCGAGGCCCGATCCGAGGCATATAAACTCGCTTTGCACAAGATAGAAAACTTCCAGAAGCACACCGGAACCAATAAAGGTGAGGAACGAATCAACCGATTCACCCGGAAAGTAAACTAATCACGAATTCAGCGGAATCGCCTCAAATGGGTTTTACCTTAACCGCCCGACTTGAGATAAACACGACTCCGAAGTCGTTCCAGTGTGGCCTATAAATTTGTTCGTTCGCCTAAAGCGATATTCGAATTGTACTCGATGGCCGGTACAATCAAGTTACAGACGCTTCGGAATTCTTTGAAATATCAAAAACTATCCCCTCTTTGAATGTCCGGTAGAATATTCAACTCTGTTTCAACATAATACTTTGAGGGTCTATTATTGACCGAATATGAAAAAAGGATTCTTACATTTGAATTTGTCACGCGTAGATTTACTTTAAAAAATGTTATTATTAAATAAAACGTAAATGCTCAAGGTTCCTCCAGAACAGGAATTTAGAAAAAATGGATTATCGTATAGGTCAGTATCAAAGAGATTTTGAATTTTAAGGCCAAAAATTCAGATTGTGCTTTTTTATACAGACAGGGTGTCCCAGAATTAAGTATAAAAAATAATATGGGTAATAAAGGGAGTTGAGTCGAGTAAATTAACCCGAAGAACGTCGTCACATGTAAATTAACCGAGTACACAGCAGGAATAGATTAGGAGCAGTATTGGGCACTACTAAATACTTTGTGTAACTATATAATTACATCAAATTTCTAATTGGGTTGATAATTTAAAATTAATTTAAAAAAAAATACGAATTAAATTCGTAATTTGTAATTTGAATTTTTCTAATTACAAATTACAATTGTGATTAGTATTTCTTTTTTTGCGAAACTTTTTTGTTCCTTGTTCGATTGTCTAGCGCATGTATTGTTTTATATTTTCTCTTCATAGCGATGCAAATTTTAAAAAACTAATATTGGGAATTTCTCTAAAGTAACTTAATTTCTGTTACAAAAAAACTACCTTGACATGGGTTCGATGAAAATTTTGTAGCGAAATTTTGTTAGCCCCGATAATGTCAGATCGCCTGATATGAGGAAATAATTTATCATGAAATATTATTCATCTATTCTAGTAAAAAATGACAAAATGTAGCGTGCGAGGGCTCGTTCCGATTTGGAACAAGAACGAGCGATCCTATTTCAATCAATATTGCATACTTCTGTACTGGAAATGTTTGGAACTAAGTGTCCAAAATTGAACTGGCTGTCTTATTTAATATTGTGTGAGAGTAAAATACGAACGTTTAAAAAAAAATAATGAGCTAATTATTTCCTCATAAGAAATCCGATAACGATAGCAAGCGTAACTGTTTGACATGATAAAACTGATACTTTCTTCATCTATCAGCAAAGGTGTACAGCTGCATTGATGAAAAAGTTAATTATTTTGAAAACTTCCGCAAGGTTAATACAAAATAACAATGGCTCTTGACTAACAAGGAAGGTATCCCAGGTCAATCTCTCCAATTTGATTTCTTTTGTAATATGTTATAGTAAACTAAAAACTAAGCGACACGTTTTTTTTTTTTTTTTTTTATGTGCCATTAAACACTTTAAGGGATTATAACGCTGGTTTCACCCTCTTAAATTGTTTAATGGCAGATAAAAAAAAAAATACCTGTCACTTAGTTTTAGTCTACTATAACACATTAAAAAAGAAATCAAATCGGAGAGATCGACCTGGGATACTTTCCTTATAACAAACGGTTCAAATTCCCAATTACTAGTTTCATTCATGTGGCTTCTTTTGATCATTCTCCTCGAAACTTTTACACCAGGAGGCCAAGGAGTTCAGGCAGCGTCTCACCAGAGGCAGCTGTCGCTGAAGTACAGCGAGATCCAGCAACGCCTGATAAACAATCAGGGGCTGTTAAACACACTTGAGAAGGCGACGAGCCCGGCCCTGGAAAATCTATTGCGAGAACTGAAGCACAGGGTCGAATACGACAAGGAAGCTCTGAGGCAATGGACCGCGTTGCGGAAGTCAAATTTCAGGACCAATACGAAGAATCCTCCGCTTGCGGCGCGGCTTCTTCAGTGCGCGCGAGGCTGCGGTCTTGCCCTTCAGCTGATGAGTGAGGAAATACCGAGAGAGGTGCAGGCCTCTCCTATCGTCCAGGAAAACACCCTGGACGACTACGAGGAGGAGTCCAGCAGTGCCGGGTACCACACCGACGAAAGCGGAAGTCCGACTCCGGAGCCGGGGGATCCCAGTGGAGGCGATTGCAGTTATCAAGGCCTTCCGTTCCCAGCGGACATGACAGTCAGCCAACTGGTCGAGCGCTACGGATCCCTCTATGCTCAGGCCCAGCTTCACACCCTCGATGCTCTGGACGCCCTTGAACCCCTCAAGGATGCCCCAGACTTGAAAGCAAAGATTCTGTATTCCGTTGTCGTGGTGAGTAGAAATCTTTCTCTTTGATTTTAGGAAAAAAGAGAATACAAAAAAGTTATTAGCGGCAAAGATCATTGCTTTCCATTCAATCATACAGAATGATACGAAAGTGTTTCGTTTTTCATTGAAAACAGACGTTTCATTAGTTTAACACGATTCTTTCGGTTAAATGAATATTAAAAGGATTGAGTTTTAAAAATGAAAACCACAAATCTAAAGGCTTATTTCATTTTACAAATATAGGGATTATTTATTTTACATTATTTTGATTAAAAAAGTTTTTATGCTGTGACCACCCTGCAAATGAAAAGTTGTGTCTGCGTATGTGATGAATTTTTTCCCGACGATGTCTCCGGGATATACGGGGTTCTTCTTCAATTATGAGTAACTAGGTTTTGGATATTTTTTCAATTGCATAAATAACAAAATCGTACAAAAAAAATTTAACTTCATGATGTTTCACGAGGTCCGAGTTCTTACCTGGTTTGATGACGTGAGTTTTTTATCAGATAGCAACACCAATGCCCACTAAAACCTCGCAGTTACAGATTTGATTGAACATTATTACTCTTACAATAAAATATATCCTGAGAATGTGTCCGAAACAAGTGTATTTTAAACGGGGAATTTGAGGTAAAAATCTGATAATATTACAAGATTGTTTTTGAACTATTTGAAATTCATTCGCGAGACAGCCCCGAAAAAATTCGTCATCACCTTAAGTAAGGACCACCCTGGTGTCGATATTATACGAAATTATTAAACAAGCAAAGATGCGTTACGTTGAACCAATTTATACCAATCCACAATAGTTAAGAACGTACAAAGGTCGAGAAAATTAAATCGTGGAACAATTTCTCGCAAAGATTCTTACCTGGTACGAAACACAAACTAACAATTCTCTCGGAATGTCAAGGCGTCAAGTTTTGCCAACGCGTATAATTCGCTCGTCACGGGAGCGTTATTCAGCAGGTCAAATTAAAGCAGTTCAAGGTAACACTGGAGAGACTGGGTACCAAGACGCCGAGACAGTGTAATAATTGTAAGAACGAAGATCTGACTCGACGTCGACATCGTTTACAGTACAGTAGTTACAACGCCACCGAGAGGTGGTTGTGCGTTGAATTCCGTGCACTTGTGGGCAGCCGGCAGGAGATAAATCATCCCTCTGGGCTGCAGCCTCCACATTTAAAGACAAACATAACCTCAAACAAAGACGTCCACAGCAGGAAGAAAGTAAGGGCGGCTCACGTGGGAACAGTTTACCGATACCCATACATATATGCACGCCAACATGGTTGCCATCCGTGAAAGCTACATACAGGGTGTCCCGTTTTAACCCATTGCGGTACAGCGCTTCATATGTGAGACACATTTTTTGAATCGATTATTCAAGTTTTTGATTCGTTTATTGCTGTCATTTTTTTCTAGAATTGGGCATCTAAGATGTATGCTAATGGTGATGTTTTAAGGGGGGTTATAATAATTCCGCGAATATAGCGAGCACTCTAAATAAACAAAGTGTTGGAAATGCCTGTTTTCACAGAATAAATGTAATTGCGAGAAGGTGATGGGGAATAGAAAAGTGGAACTCGGTGATTTCGGATTTTTGGGGTCGCTAAGAACGAATCCGAGGTAAAAATTTCAAAATTCAAGATGGCGGATCCAATACGTCGGATTGAAAATATAAAAATTGATCCGATTCGCTTGAAATTTGTTACTCGGGGGTTTTTGGGGTCGCTGAAAACCAATCTGACGTCAGAATTTCAAAATTTAAGGTGGCGAATCCGATATGGTGGACCGAGAATATAAAAATTGATCATATTCGCTCATATTAGATCCAACCATCTGACACTTTTTTTAAATCAGCGACCTCGAGAACCCTTATATACCCAGTTTCAAGGAATTTGACTGCAAGGAAAAATGCGTGCTTCAAAGCGTTAATTTAAATGCACAAATTTTTCGGCAAGAATACATGGGTTTTATAGAAAAATGTTTTCAACAAAAGTTTGAGAGCTCAAAGGGGGGCATAAGGTAATGCTTTTAACAACTTTCCGAATGAATGTGGTAAGAAGAGATTGAGATGACTTCAGGCTTCTTTGTAAGAAACCTAACATTTTTGTAAAACGAAATCATATCTGGCTTTTGAGAGAAATATAACGAAAAAGTTTTACGCGAATAGCTTTAAAGACTTGGATATTTAGGCACTTCTGACTTTGAAGAGGTCTTAAATAAAAACCTCATTTACTGTGGGAAGACAGAAGCGAGATGTTTGTCTCTATACCAAATAACGTGAAATCTTCAGTTTCCTGCATTAAACGCCTGTACGGTGAGAATCAAATTTCATTTATGCCATATTTCAAATTATCTGGTTCATCAAATAAGTACCTACTGTTTAGTGGCAGACTCACCTTAGCCCTTACAAAAATTGATGAAACAGGAGAGCCACTAAACGTCAGTATACAAATTTCGGTTGATTTTAGGTTTTAAATCATAAAATTTTTCCAAAATCTTGTGTTATGGATTATAAGTTTGATATGAATTAACAACAATGATCATATCTTTGACAACGGTTGTCCAATAAACCATACGTAAAGTGAAAACTCTAGTACGAATCCTCTTTGAATTTAAAATTGCCATAACTTCTGAGTTTTTGAAGCTAATCGCATTTTTATCCCTCTGAATATATCTCATGGTCAGCTATAAGCGTATTCAATCAAAATAACAAATGACCTGTGCACAAACCAAAGACGACCTCAACTTCTCCCTACTACAATTTCTAAGAAAATTGTTCGTAGTACCTTCAAAACCCTAATACCTTCATCTGACAATGAAACATTCTTCTTCAAAAGCTACAATTTTTTACAATAGATAAAATAGGACACCCTGTATAAGTTTACGACCATGTAAACATACTCCTATTCTTTTCTTGCCTTCCCTGTTCTTCCGGTTCTTCCAGTCAGGCTCCCCAGTGTCTTTCGTCCATTAGAAAACTCTAGCAAAAGACGCGAAATTAAGTTACCTCAAGGTAGAGGAAGTCTCTGGGATTTCAAGAGTTTACCGCCCAGGTTATACTCGCGTGTAGACCGCATGGTATAATACCTACCACATTCGTTGCCACAAAGCACCCTGAGAGGGAAAACTCCTGTAAACGTACATTTTCACAAAATTTTTTTTTATAACGAAGTGGAATAATACATCGAATTAATACAAAGCATATCTCACAATATATGGCAGATGTTTTTACACTAAAATATTTTATAATCGCGACGCTACAGCTCCTGGAAGTCGGAATCTAGCCAAAACCAAAATCAACGAGTCAAATTCTTATTGTTATAATACGTTAATACGCGTTGCATAACAGAGAGAAAAAAAAAAATAAAAAATTTTGGGCTATTTTGAAAAAAACATCACTCATTTCTGTGTAAACTATCGATAAAAAACAATATTTATTGTTTAGTTTTTCCATACAATCCGAACGGCAAGCATGGGTCATGGTAAGTTGAATATATTTCTCAAAAGTTTTACCTAAATCGGTTGAAAATTCGTTGAGCTACTGTGCGCAGCTAAAATCTGAGCTGCCGACTTCCAGCAGCTGTAGCGCTGCCATTTTGGAATATTTTAGTTTAAACAAATTTGTCAATATACCTCACATCGCATACTTAGAGATATACTTTACGTTAATTCGTTAAACTATTCCATATGTTTATTAAAAAAATCTTGAAAAAACGTCGCTTGTAAGGGTTTCCCCCCTTGAAGAACCAACGCCACGTTTTCATCTCGCTTTTTATCTCTCCCTCGTGCAATTATTTCCTGGAGCACACAAAAACCTCCTGATTTCCCGGTTTAGTAAGGATTAAATGGAACCGTGTCCTTCGTGACTAGCATACGTTCGCATATATATATATATATATATATATATATATATTAGGGTGGTCCTTATTTGGGGTGTTGACGAATTCCGATAAGTGCGCCCCCTAGACACGTTTGAAATAAATTTAAAAAAATGTGTGCGAAAACGGAGCGCTGTAGTCCAATTAGAAGACGTGCCTATAAGCTCGTTTTGTTTTTCATTTGAATAACATGGGATTTTCAGACTACTTCAGTCATTATGTTTTTGAGTTGTCCCCATGAACGCAAAAAATTCTTTTTTCACATAAATCTGTTGTTCATGGATCTCGGAATATCGTAAAATCTTTCCCGATCCAGAAAAACAGACGGCGATCAAAACATTTTAATTTTAATTATTACTTTTTAAAAAAGTATAAAGTATAAACGATGTGTTTTTAAATACACTAATTGAAATACATATTTTTTCCCACATGTACAATTACTTTTTTTTTACAAACTTATGACGTAAATAAGACTGCCTTTTAATTGGTGAAATACTGTCAAGCACCAAGCGGCTAAAAAGAGGTATTCTCACGTTGATCAATTTGCCGTCGTGTATAATATCAGGGGGATGGAGGGCGTAAAGGTTGTGATAACGACTTGTGGAAAAATATACGCGTAGTTGTACCCATGAACAACAGATTTATGTGAAAAAAGAATTTTTTGCGTTCATGGGGACAACTCAAAAACATAATGACTGAAGTAGTCTGAAAATCCCATGTTATTCAAATGAAAAACAAAACGAGCTTACAGGCACGTCTTCTAATTGGACTACAGCGCTCCGTTTTCGCACACATTTTTTTTAATTTATTTCAAACGTGTCTAGGGGGCGCACTTATCGGAATTCGTCAACACCCCAAATAAGGACCACCCTAATATATATATGTATCAGACAAATTTCACCTGCGTACTGAATGCGAGCGCAATTTTTCCCTGGATTTTGAGGTAGACGTGGGAATTAAATTTCTGGAACTGCTTGCCTTTGAAGTGGTTTCAGAAAACTCTTGTGCCCGTAGAGTTCCGGGCGTCGGTAGACGGGGACGCATCTTGCCGAGCTTTATCCTGAATACAGATCAATTTTATCGTAGGCACTCGTGAGTTTCAAAACTTCGAAATGAGGCGTCCTGATCCAGATAACTGAGTTTAAGGCCTCGATAACCCGCGATAACGATGCAATTTAGCACCGCTTTGATTCTCCGGAATTCCAAAAGAGTTTGCCAAATTATCTAACTACGCTCGGCTTTGAACGGAATACACCAATTTTTGTAAACGTTTTCAATGTGTATTTCGAACTCAAGATAATTATTTACCAGAAGTTCGGGCTGCTTTGCCAACAGCCCTCCTTTCTCCAAACTTTTCACTAACCAAAGTGAGTCTCACTTCCTGAATCATAATCATGTATAATATATATATATTAAGGCGGTTTTTTAACGTTTTTTTACGCATTCTTCCTTAGTTCTTAGCCTCAAACCAAGCCTCGTGTAACCGGAATTTGGTAGCAAAATTCTAAAGGGTGCCTGATTCTGTCTGAATTTTCAAACACTCGAACATGAGAATGAAATATCTCGACAACTGTAGAAGTTAGGAAGCTGTTCTTGGTTTCATTTTGTAGATAATCAAATGTTCTTTGAAAAATATCGTGACTAGTACGTGACATTATTTGTGTGAGCTTAGGACACGGGTGGTATAAAATTTTACAAGGTAATAAGATCTTCATTTATTTATTCAATGAGCTTAACTTTAAACGTTCGTATGGAATACAAGATGAACATTTACGTGTATAGTAGTGCTCGATCTTTTTTATAAAACATTCAACTATCTACAAAATGAAATGAAAAACAGCTGTTCAATTTGTATAGTTTTCGATATATTTCGGATAGAGTGTTTGAAAAATTCAAACCGGATGAGGCACCTTTTAGAATCTTGCTACTGAGTTCCGGTTTCGCGAAGCTTCGTTTGAGGCTAGAAACTAACTTTTCAAAGGGTGCGCAAGGGAGAAAGAAAAAGTTTTAAAAAAAATCTCCCTAATATATGAGGCGGTCTTCGCCAACTCAGGCACTTTTTTTTATCCTCTCGGATCTGTTCCATAATTTGTTATATAGTAGTACTACTTAAAGGTACTCTGTGTGAATTTTTTCAGATTTTTTAATTTACTCGTTTCGGAAATGGTTTTTTTTTTAACCCGTTATATCATGGAAGATTGATAAAAGTTTTGTTTTTACGTGAACTATTCAATGTATCAATGTGTCAATCATAGTGAATCATAATACGAAGCGTTGGAATCCGAATGTCAGTCCAATCCTATTTTTCACTTCTTGGTTTATAATTTTCAAATTCAAACACAATGTCAGGCTCCTAAAAAAGAATCTGGAGTACGTCAATTGATTATTTTCACTTATGCTGATTGAAAATACGTTGATGACCGTGACAAAGTTGACGTCAAAGACTTTATTGAAATATAAAAAATAAGATATTAATCTAGGCTACATGCGTTCAGATGTACGTTGTAATTTATACCTTCAGGAAACAGCCTGTCTTAGTAAACCATGATTATTATAAATTTGATCCGCAAGTTGCTCATTTCGTCGATCTCTTATGCAGCAAAATGAACAAGTCGACGGAATGAAGTGATTGAGATTACTTCCAAAATCCAATCGCGTACTTTTTCAAGTATCTGAAGTAGAGAAGATTAAATTGTAAAAATATTATTGGTGTAGATATGTTTCTGTGTCTGCAGACATTTACTGCACACTCTTCGAATCTTTTGCATATTTATTAACTTTTCGCCGATGCAAATGATATTCGGAGAGGTCTGAAAAGTAAATATAGCCCACCTTGCAGCCTAATAAGTTTCTGTCGTAATATGAATACTATTCAGATTTTCAGTGTATGTATCCACTCAATATTAAGAGTCAGAAGCCTGCGCTCTCATTTTTTTTTTTTTTAATTCAAAACGTGACGTTAGCTTAGATTAAAGTCTTAAAAAAAAGTATCTTCAGATCAAATAAGGTACGGTTGAAGGTGAGCCATTTCAGCAGATCGAATAGTATCATTTTCACAGATTTTTTCTCACAATCAGCCTACTTCTTGTAAACATTCACGCAGCAAAGCTGGTCCTCTCTCCAAGACTGATTAATTAGTCAGCCAAACTAATTTCCATCTACCATTGAGCTGAGAACTCTTAGCGCAATTGTCATCATCCATACCGCGTGCTTCATATCCATACTGCACATATATATATATATATATATATATAAGGTGAGGTTCGTATAAGTCAGTCAAGTGTCAGCCTTAGGGGGAAATACCCAAGTTTGCAGACAGCTGACAGCACGGAGCCATGAAAATCGATAAACTGAAATAAATAAACTCAGACGTGAACTGGATTGTTACATGCCCACAGGATTTAATTTTAACGGTGAAACAGGTAGGAAAAGTTTCATAAATTACCTCACGCGATATGCGAATTACGCAGTCCCTTTATAAAAATTTATCGCCCGCTGCATTCTCATGTACGTTTCTTTTTTTCAATCGCAAATTTTTCCAATAATTTCCCAAGTGTCTGCGAATCCCTGGGAATAGAACAAAACTCAAGTTATACGCTTTAGTGAAATCAACATTTAACGCGAAAGAATTAGCGAAAAATAAAGCAACGAAGAAATCGATAGCATGTTGGTGGCGAATAAATCTAACGTAACTTTGTGCGACTCGTATTCTCAAACTATCGACGTGTACGATTTTATGGGTATTGGCTACTTCACGTCATTGTTCGTATCCAAATTGTCAGCTTGGAGAAAATCTTACACACACGGCAAGTGCCTTTACGTTAATTAAGATATTGGATTTCACGGAGAATAACACAGGCCTGCGTTTTTTTTTTTTTTTTTTTATTTAAAGTTCTTTTACTGGATTGTTAATATTCGTGAAAGTAGTCTTAAGTGTAATATAAAACGACACTCGTATGATATACACCAACGTCACATTCAGCAGATTTAGATGAAACCGTGTTTAAATGGTAAATAGGTGCAAACTACTGGTTGAATGAAATAAAACTACCTGTAAAGTTTTCATTGCACTAATCAACAGTGGTTTTGTTGTCCTTCATATTTGAATAATCTTAGTAAGATTTGATGTCATCGACCCTAGAAGTAAGCGTGGTGTTTCGAAATTGGCTCTACTTATTTATTTTATCGACATTTTTATACGTGACTTGAAAAAGCAATATATAGATGAAAAATTTCACTTTTTTCAATATTTAAAGTTGATCAAAGAAGTACTGTACAGCTCAACCGAAAAAAAAATTCTTTTTTCGTTGCAATCATTTTTTCCGTCAATTTTAATCTTTGGAACGTAGAATTTAGGAATAAAATCATGATTATATTAGAAACCATCCCTCCCCCCCCTATAATACTACAATAACACAAAAATTAGCGCCAATCTAATACAGAGTGAACTTTCAGACTCATATCACACCCTGAGTTTTCATAGCTGTTTAACATTTTTTACCACAATAATTTTATGTATATATGCATATATCAAGCATTTTTTTCTTAGCATGTCATGACATTCCGAAAGTCTGCATCTTCGTACCAACGAAGTGAATATAAATTTACTAGATTACTCCTTTGAAACTGGTAAAAAATTTTATTTTAATATAGTTATTCTGAGAAAAGTATCTCTCCATGTATATGTGAGTAGCAAAAAATCGTGACGTACGTGATACGCAAAAACGTAGTTGATATTCTGAATCAGCACAACAAAGTCTATATGTATCATGTAGAAGTAATCAGAAAACTTTTTCATCGCAGACCTGTGTAATCTTTTCTCATCGAATTAACACCTGCTCGCGATAGTTTATGATCCTCAATTAATGCGCAGCTCACAAGGAAACTTTGCGATATACGATGATTACAAAAGCACGGTCTGTAAAACTTCGTATGAAGGTGTAACTAAAAGCGCAAGACTTACATAGGAAATTGGAGCTTGTCGAAAAGTTACGGTATACGTGGATTCTTTGATAAATTTAAGTGTTAAGAAATGCACATGCGATGTAATTCTATCAACCTTGTGGAATTTTAAAACCTCGTATTTCAAGTACAGACATCGATAAGAATTGAAGTAGTAAAATTTTCCTCGGAGTTGAATGCTGTGGAAATAAAAATACAGATATTCCAAAAGTCAAAAGTCATTTCTGTATAGATGTGCAAAAAATTTATATTTTGCAATCCTTTATTGCACCTGCTTATCCAATTGTCTTATGCAATCAAAAGCGAGTCCAAAGAAAACTTGAGGGATAGAATTTTAGTGACGAGTAGTTTTTATATAATTGTATCTGAGTGAAAAGTAAGGTAGGGAAAGAAAACCTTTTAAAAAATCTGCAGAAATGTTATTTTCCCCAATTATAGTAAACAAGAATGAGTAAAATCTCTACTATGTTACAGAAATAAAGTTGAGCGATTTTTAATAACACAAGTGTAGTATCAGGCATAGTTTTAAACTATCTGTACGAGAAGATGCCTAAGGGAAAGCTTTTAGGCCATAAAGACCTATAGATTTGTGATACAGAGCAGACCCTTCAGAGAAACCCAAGAACGCGTGAGAGGGTTTAGAGTGTGCATTTCCGAGCGTGAGAGAGAAAGGATTAGCATCACAGAGGTTTGCGTGATAAAGACAGAAGACGTACTTGACGCAGACACGACGAATGCAAGGGTGACCTCTACTACGAACACGGTTATTCAAAGTCGCAAGACCAAGTTGAAGACGAACAACTAAAAAATTGATGAATTATTGTTGCCTTCAGAATGGATAACAACAGACATGGTCGTCGAAAATTTCATTGGCATGTTATAATATGATGTACAATTTCTGGGATAATTTTCTGATAATAGATGGGGATCTGGTCTGCGGGCGAGACAAGCCCAAGTATACTAATATCGGATAAAAAACAACAGAGTTTATTATTTCTCTATTTACATAACTTTGCCCAAATCGTTGATATCTCGTAAGCTTGTGTCACTCGAATTTGCTCAGAACCATTTCTATTGCAGAGTAGGGACGTTGTTTCATTCGTATATTGGATGTACCTACTTATATCATTGGCTGGAATAACATTGCCGAATAACATTTTCTCATCCTTTTTCTGCTATCGAGAAAGAGCACTTCGAAAATATTAGGATTTCTTTAACATTGAGGAGTATTCCATTGAAATTGTAGAATTTGTGTTCTTGAAAGTTTTATTTGTCCCGTATGAGCGCAATTTCTTCGCAGCAATTTGTGGAGAAGGTACCGAGAACCGAATATCTTTAAATTCCCTTCATAACTAGGAAACCTGAAGTACCGACGGTCTAAAAATTTATTTGTGACAGATTTTTGACATCAGTATTAAAATACCGTAAATACGCAATGAAAAGTTAAAATGAAACGCAATGTCTTACATGAATTTGTGGCTCGGAATCCATTTATAAGCATCTATTAAAGCTGGTGAAGCCGAGCGCGGTCTATTCATCCTAATGAATCAAGTCAAAGTCAACGACCGCATGAAAATTCCGTGAAAGTGTGCAATGACAAGAAACAAAAGTCTAACGTGAAAGAGCACAGTGATTTTTTAGTTATGACGCTTCAATTACGTTAATCAGATCCGATTCCGACGTTGCACTTTCTTACGTTGTACGACTCAACGTAATCTCGCGTTACGCTTCGCCGTTTCTAAGTAATTGATACTTGCCTTTAATTCTAAAACAAACATTCATCTTTCTCCGATTTTCAGCTCTCGTGGCGTCTGGCGGGAATGATACAAACGGCACGACGTTTTGAGGCGATACACGTTTTGAACGGAACTCAATCCCAGCAAACCGGAAGCTCGGCTCCGTCTTCGGAATTCGAAGATTGCATCAGGAGACAACTTGCAACGTTCGGAGCCCGAACTGGGCTATCTGAAGTGTCCGATCAGGTTTTAAGCCAACTGGAAAGAACCCTCTACGATTTTCCCTGTCTTCGGAGCTGCCCGGAGATCAGGGATTACGCAAATTCTTGCGCCAGTTTGGCCTGGGCCTGTCTCGCCAGGTCCACTCCTCTTGTACTCGACGTTGCCCAGGGTGTCGATTTTCAGCGAGAACTACACGCCAGACATCACGGATCGCCGGATCCGAACGGAGTCAAGATTAGAAGTGTTTTATGGCCAGGATTGAGGGAGGGTTGTCAGGGACGCTGTTTGCACAGAGCAGTGGTGCTGACAAATTAATACGTTGGAAGAAAAGCTGCCTTGTTTTCACTTTTACTCGCATTTCGTTTACCTTTAGATTATAGAAATGGCGAATCGGTCGTGCTTCTTTCAGACCCGAAACAACGCACTTCTGTACCGAAAAGCAAAAAAAAAAAAAAAAACAAGTCTTGCGCAAATATGTAATACCTTGGAATCTATTCTTATCGTTCGTAAAATCTTCTAAAATCACTTGAAATCCATGACTTGAAATCAAATGAATTTTTCAAAGATACGGTATTTAAGAAATCATTATACGTTAAACAAAACTCTATTTATCCAATCAATGAAATATTTTGCCAAATTTTATGCTTTTTGTGATGTATAGAACTGGATATAATGGATAATTTTTTTTTTTTTTTTTTTTATAGACCGAAATTTTGTCGCCACAACGGGAAATTTTTCTTTATGGATTATCTCGATGCCCACATTGAACTGAAATGATTTTGTAATTATTCTCCAACTGTCGCTCGTCATAATATATTTTTGTATAATACAAATACAGTATTGCTAGATAGAAGTAGCTAATGCGGTAGAGAGACAGGAAATTGTTTTGTAACCGGCATAATATAATATTTGGGAAGCTAAAGTACAAGTTACGGGTAAAGAATCCATCAACACTTCCAACACTGCATCTGTTTTATTTGTGTAATACATAGTTGCATTTGAATGACTTATAATTTAACTCTGTTATATACATGTATGTTCCATTCCTGTACGATTTGGAGCGAATGCTACCGTTTCATATTGCTCATTGGTAGGGAAGTCCCAGTCTGCACGTTATAAGTTATATTTATTGTTGTTATTTGTAGTGAAATAATTATTGAAATAGCATCGTTAAATATGCAGCTTGACATATATTATATTATATACGCAATCTCATTTCTACTTCTCAATTCTATTAATTATGTTAACTAGAGTGTATTACTTTAATATTTATACGTTTATCATACAGAATGGTATGACGAACCTGCTCAATTTCAGCATTCGTATGATGTTATGTAACTAGGTGCCACTTTTACGTATTATATATAAAAAAAATGCTTGCCTCCGAAACCAGTTTCATTTTCAACAAAATTGTAACCCTTACACGAGTTCTGGGGTAAACTGTATCAGCTTTATGGAGGGACAGATTCTCGTCCGATTAAATACGCGTATTGCTCAATTCCAGCTATCTCTTAGTTTTTCTCATTGGAAAAATAACCGCTGAAAACAAACAAGCTTGAGTCCGCTTTCAGTAAGCATAAACCGATTACGGTGAAAAATATTATATCCTTCTTATATTCTAAGAAGATATTTTTTCGGGCTTTTCTCTACGATAAAATGCCGTTTATGATACAGGCTTATGTATCATGCGTCCATATAATAGATGTGATGCACGAGTGGAAGTATTATTTATTAATAATTTTGTCGTACGTGCAGTGCAGGTGACACTTTCTTGCTGCGGAATAAAATGCGTGACCGATTTAACTCTACCTTCTAAAATTGGGCGGTATTAAAATTGGCTAAAACGAGCGGTATGAACTACTGGCGAACAATTTTCATGATCAATTCAGAACTTCAACGTCAGAGAATGATAAATTAGCAACAGGAAGTATTAGATCGACATGAAATAGCGTTAGACTAAGACCGAAAAATATTGTATAGAAGTCAACACCGCATTTTTCTTACGTTGTTCGCATTTATGGGTCACGTGACATTAACTACATGATGTAAGCTGATTACCCAATACTTTTACGGGACAAGCGTAAGAAACCAAAAAAATGTTGGAAGAAAATACGGTATCATGAAAATTCGATTGATTTTTACCGTCGTATCCAGAGAGGAACTACTCTTTGTATGGTGCTTACTTCATGCTACGAAAAGACGATAAATCTATCCAGGTGAAACCAAGCAAATTTACATGCCTTTAACTTTTTATGATAGCGTGCTGAAAATGAAAGCAAATCATAGTGATCATGAATTTGACTAGGATCAATAATTAATTAGGATTCGACGGAACGAATTTCAAACTTAGCGAATCCTATGAATGCAATGACTGCAGACCTTACATTAAAATTATCGAGAGGGCGCTAGTTCCCGAGACATTTTATCGTGAGTCTAACAAGTGTCGGTATTGCAGAATTCTTGACGCGTTAATGGGTAAGCAAACAGTTTTCGTTGGTCAAATTTTTCCCAGATGGCACTGCAGGCAGGAGTGACATGTAACGCCAATGCTAACTCATTTCGGAACCAGAAGAGCAAAGTTGTATTCTGCTAGCTCGAAATTTATATAGCACCGTTTTTGTTTTTGTCAGTGTAACACAACCTCAAACGTTGAAAATCTCTAGGATATAGAGTGGTGGTGTGAAGAGTTCCGTACTTGTGCCGGTTCTTAAAATCTTATAATCATCGGGGCTTATGAATTTTTCCGGTAAATCTGCTGAGAAATTTCCGGATATCTGTCACCTGGTAACGAGTGAATTAATTTTTTGAGTCATTCGCCGTACATAATTTACATGATGAATTCTGAGGAACATTTGCTGGACTTGGTGCGACAGGAAATTGTCAATAACAATCTACAAGTGAAAGCTATTATTCAGGTAACTCCATCAGCGTTGAAAAAATTTTACTTGAATTATATGCGAAAATGGTGGAATACGAATTTTGAAGAGTTGGTGGCCGTACTGGTACTTTAAAAAACGAAGATTTGACGGGTAGGGTAGCACATGTCACAGAACAAGTTTGACTCGTAGACTTGATCGGTACAGAAGTTTCTCATCATTACCGATTTGGTCAGCATTGTAATTTCCATTGATAATTCCATGGACGAATCGGTAAATGTCGGGCACTGCTTCAAAAGAATACGCATCCATGACATTGGATTTCTTGTGAGGCTGAAGTTCGTAACGCTAACGTAACGAAACATTGGGTGGAGAAATTACTATTTTACTGGTTTATAGTGACTTTGAAGCAGTAAAGATTTCAAAGTATGGATACATTATCCTTAATATGATTTACTGAATTTCAGACATTCCTGCAACTGTGAAATAACGATTTTCCAAAATGTTAATTGTTACAGTAACGTTACTGTAAACTTCAGCCTCATACTTTTTTCTGCAATCTTTAGCTGTAGCGTTGACCGCAAAAGCTGTGAAAAGCTTCAAAAGACCTCGTGCTCCTGGCAACTTTCAGCATTTTCAATAAACTTACGTCGAATTCGTCGACAATGAGCACTTTTTTTTGAATTCCACTTCCAATGTATTCTTAAGAGGATGTAAAGTATAACTGATTTAGACTGCCATCAGAGTCCTACACATCACTGTCATAAAAATGTATCAGATAGCACCAAACCTATGTGCAATGCCGAACAAAAATATCCACAAACTTATTTATTTTATGCGATAATAATTTCCGATGATGTGTTTTTACTTTCTGGAATTACAGTTGTAAAAAACAATATTTTTTTTATGTCTGTCCTTTGCAGCGCACTAGACTGGGCTAAAAAAAACGATGAATTTTTTTTTTAATGGTACTGTAAAAACATTGTTCATGACGACAAATAAAAATTATCCTGAAAGTTTGAGCCCTTAATATTAATATTAAGGGGTGTATCGTTACATCTATTGATTTTTTAACAGTTACCGCATTTTTTTTACCCAGAATCCGTCAATTATCAATCTGAAAAATTTTTTCAATCCATATTTTTGAAGGAAATTAAATTTCCTACAAAAAAGCTCTCTTACTAAATTGACGTAGATCGAGCCGTTTCCTTGTAATCATGCCTTAAACATTGATTTGTTTTTTCAAATTTTATACATATCAACAACATATCAAAAATTCAAACAAAAATTTGAATTCTTCAGTCCTCCAACAAATTTAAAAGTGAAATTTCTGCTAGGCCAGGGTATGATTGTCAATTAAACATGATTCTGAATTATCTTAAAAATATACGTTCAAAATGCTCCGAAAATATTGCAAGCCTCTCAATGTTAGACCAAAAAGTTTTATATTTGAATTTCACATTTGGTTAGGAAATTTCTTGGTATGAAAATGCGCGTCTAAATTTGATCCGTCAATGATTTACTTACGCATAAGTCAAATTAATTTTCATACCTCGCAATAATTGTGGGATTGTGAGACATTTTATGATTTCATAAAATTCCGAGGGGCTTCTTTGTTTTAGTTTTTAAGAAATTTCAATTTCATCATGTGGCAGATGGTCGAAAATCATTGAAAAAAAAATGTATTTAATATAGCTAACTAACAGATATTTTCAAAAAGGCTAAACGGCTACTGCATTCAGTGCCACATTTGTCAATAAAGTTTGATTTCATGAGACTTGAACAATAATTAGGTCGTATTCTCTACCAAAAACGATAATTGCGAAAGTTATGCGCAATTTAGTTCCATTGTCTTTGATACATGTCTACCGATATTGTGTACATGAGTAAGGATGATTTCTCACCGTACCCTTTTCCAACTTGTTGAAATTGCTTTAACTTTTCTTCAAATGGACAACAAAAATAAACTGTCGAATTATTTTCCCTTGACTACTGAAATATAAAATGTAAAAAATTTATGCAACTTCTGCATTATGACCAATGTAGATGCAAATTGTTAAAGAGTTGAATAACCGATCAAAATCAATTTTATGTTTCCAAGGGAGGGCTATAACATATGTGATTACATTAATGTGAAGTATTCAAAATAAGATTGGCAAATTTCGACGCCCATTACTTCTCATAGATACATTTGCAGGATGGGCGACCCTCCCCCCCCCCCCCCCTTAATTTTTTTTTAATATACCGACCCGTACATCTCGCACTACATACATACGTACACGTTAACCCGCGTTATCAGGACTCTGCGATTCATCAATTAATGGTAAACTTCGATTATTATCATTTTCTCCATTAATCACTTAATATGCTCTTTCAATTAATTGTTTTATTGATTAATCGTTTCCAGCTTAATCGAATTCTATCCTTATTAAATTATCTATCTAATTAATAATATATTTTGCATGAAACTAATTCAACGTAGTTGATTTAACTATTCATATCGCATTATGTATCCAATCGCAACTACCTGATTTCAGGATATTCAAAATTGCACCGAATCGACAGAGTTATTGAACGAGCTAAATGCAAAAGGCAGAGCGAAAATAGCGGCCCTGCGATCAAGTATTGAGCGTTTGGAGAGCTTAGCGTTCCAAGAACGCAGCGATAAACGGAAATTGGAGATTTATTCAGAAATAGAGAGTCATAAAAGTCAGTTGACTATTACCTTAGCCGCCTTTCGCAACGCTAATGTTGTCAGTGCCTGTGTTATCGACAGAATGGCTAAGGATGAATTATTGGGGATGCCCGACGGACATCAGAGTGCATTACGAAAACGGCGAGATAAACAAGCACTGATAAATATGTCAGGCGGCGTTACCGACAAGTTATTGGGCATCTCTAGGCATCTGGCGGAAACCACTCAAAAAAGCGCTTACACCTTAGACACCCTAAGTACGTACTTTATACCTTATATTTCACCTCTTATTCTCTGATATACGTTAGCTTTATCACAGGATTCAGTCAGCTTGACAAGAATTTGTAATTAAAAACTTATAACCAACATTTTTTTACCAATATTTTGGATGAGACTCGCAAGGTAAACTAGGTATTCTATACATATATATATATATATATATATATATATATATATATATATATATATATATATATATATATATATATATGTATATATATACACACACATTAAAATTACTCTGTAATCAGCGCAATATTATTATTTTATTACTGGCATAATTATTTCTTTATAACAATTTCATAATTACGTTCGTTGTTGATCAAAAAGATGTTCTGCAATTAAATAATATTTTCAAAAAGCCAATATGTGATATGAAATTCAAATACAAGAAGCCAATCTAGAAATGGTTTATTGTTGCATTCATTTTCTGTAAGAAATAATTCAGTGCGTATTTTTATTGCATAATCTGATATACATATACAGAGTATTTCCAAGTAAACGGCGGAGTATGTTGAGTTGCTTGTCGCTGAGGGGAACAAATATCGGTACGAGTCATCGGTAGGTAGCACGTTTAAAGTCCTTGCGAGTGAGCTGGAACTGCCCATATTGCCAAGTTGTGTGGATTTGGTCAAGCAGTTGTTCCGTGGTTTGTAACCTATGCCGAAGCGATCAGTGATCGCCTTCCGAAGCCACGTTAAAGTGATTATATGACTTGATTTGACTAAAGTGATAGTGAGTCGGCAGGTCTGTTTTACCGATATTCGTTCGCCTCGGTAGTAGGCAACCCAACATACTGCACCGTTTACTTGAAAACACCCTGTATATCTGAATAAAATAAGTATTTACTAGATTACCAGACGATGAATAACTTCAACAATGTAATAAATACAATGCATTGAGGAAATCTAAAGTTTCAGCCGACGCTTCAAGCTTTATCGTATCGTCGATCGATACAAAGACCGTTGTATTCAATTTTCCACTTTTGGACTATTATTTGCTCCGTTCCCATCTTTAGAGAACCTTTACGATAGAAAATAGATTGAATTTGCGGTGTAGGAGGTTGACAATTTATTTATTTTCGCAACGGAAACAGTATTCATCAGAAAAATCAACGCAAATAATTTTTGCATAACATTAACGTAACGAAATAGTGAAATATGAAAAATTATATTTTGCTTGTTAAAAATTATCTTGTCCCTGTAAGAGGTCGTAGTTGTAAACTGATATGTTTATCTTTAAATTTATGTTATGTATAGTATTGGCCGTATTTTTAATCATTGTAAACTTGCGAAATAAGGATTTTTCGAAAATATTTTTTTGTACTAACGTTACGAACTCGAACCTGTAAAATCACATTTATGTAGGTAAAACGTATAGTGTGGAAATTACTGGTATTTACACATTAGCGTATTAATTACACATTGTCATGTATTTCCTTGCAGTTACGTCGTCGGAGAAAGTGACCGGGACGAAAGATGAGCTTGAACATCAGCAGCAGGTAATAGTGCAGTCTGGAAAGCTCCTGGGGAAATATGGTCGACGCGAACTTACCGATAAAGCGTTGCTAGTTCTAGCATTTGCATTTTTCTTAGCCTGCGTATTTTACATTCTTCAGAAACGATTGCTCTGATTACACAGCAGAGAAATGCAATAAAGCTCATTGGTTTTTACTTGTAACTGAAACTATATACACCCGGCCTTCTGTAATCCGTGCTCAGAGAACTGAAAAAACTGTGTCATTCGAAGCGCTGAATAGTTTTGTGTACAGCTTGTACATTTTCAGGCAGCTGTTTTTATCACCGAAACTGACGTAAGTTCGCCATGAGTGCTGTGGTTGTAGGAAAATTGCATATTACGAGTTTGGCGTTGAAGTACTTTAATCAACCAGTTTTACAATCACACTTCAATATTAAAAATAATATTGAAAACGTTTCATAGAATAAAAATTCTGTCACTGAACATTCCAATGCAATTTGCTCATTAACGGAGAAACGTATACTGTACGTGACTGTGCACTGTGGTTAATGTTACAGCATCAATTCTAGTATATTATGTATCTAATATTTATACGTGCAGTATCCAGGTTGTAAACCCGGTGTTAAGTGAATAAATATGTTTTATAGCAATCTGCAAACGAGCATCGAGTACATTATTGCATATTAAACAAACGTCTCATCGATGATGTTACCAAAGATCGTCGAAGACCGTCAGCTGCGTGCATATACTTTGGTCCTGAAACGATTATACACGTGAGATAATTGAGTTCGATATAAATGTCGGTCATCTATGGATAGACAATAATATGAGTTTGTTTTTGATTTTGATGGAAAGTTACTGCAACTCTGCTTGTAATAACGTACATTCATACATGACGTCATAAACTCCTCCCGAGATATCACGCCATCCTTGTTCAGATCCATTTTCTCAAAAAGTCTATCAACGTGTCTGTTCACCGCGCGTTGTATAGTTTGACTTGTTCGCACCATCTCGTAAATCGCCGATACTATGAACAACATTTCGTGCCTCGTTATGTGACCATCGCCGTTCATGTCGTACAATCTGTAACGTAAAAAAAATGAACCAACATCGGATCGCAATACCAGTCGTTAAAGAGTCACGCTTAAGCACCCAGCACGTGGTACTCAAAATAAGATTAGTTGAATAGAATATGCGGTGAACGAACCCGAAAATCCAGGACAACTTCTCCTCGGCGGTTCCTTTCACGATCAGAGACAGGCCAGTCAAAAAGTCGCCGAAGCTCACGAGACCGTCTTTGTTCGTATCGAAGGTGTTGAATACTACTTGAGCGTACTTAGTGGAATCTCCAAGTGGAAAAAGCTTCGCGTAAGCCGGCCTTAGGTCGTTTGGGGTCGCAGCACCGCCCGGACAATGCTGCTTGAAAGCTCTGTAAATCTTGCAGATCTCATTCCTTGAAAAACCAGTGCGGATCGACAGGGCTGCCAATCGTTCCGGTACCACATGGATTGGCTTGGTTTCCTCCTCGCCATCGTCCACTGCAAGCCACTACGATTAAGTTGGCATTTTCTCACCATTTCGGTGAATTGGAAAGGTTTACATGTTTCTCAAGACGATAGAGTAATGGTGGTTCTGATTTGACCCGATAACGGTATTATACTTTTGTGCAATTTAACCCTTTGAGTCACGCATCGTTATGCTAAGTCAACTTTTATAACAAGATAGTATTCCATGATGTTTGGGGTTGCTGATGACGAATCTGAAATGGAATTTAAGAAATTCAAGATGGTGAATCCAACATGAAGGAGGAAAATTTTTAATTCAATCGAATCCAATCAAAATACTCTACGCAAGGGTTTTCGGGGTCACTGATTGCAAATCTGAAATCAGATTTTGAAAATTCCAGATAGTGAATCCAATAAGTTGCACGAAAATTTCAAATTTGATCGATTACGGTCAAAAAACTTTATACGGGGGTTTTCGGCGTCGCTGATTGAATTCGTCTGAATTTTCAAAATCTGATATCAGGTTCTTAATCACCGACTCCAGAAACTCCTGGATAGAAGTTTTTCTACGGATTTGATCGAATGTGAAATTTTCGGCCGCCATATTGGATCCGCCATTTTGATTTTTTTCTAACTCCGATTTCAAATTCATAATCAGCAACCCCAGAAACCTATACTCATGTAAAACATGTATATGTATAAAAGGGTCACATTCTCCGAAACGAATTATTTCTTAAATTGTCACAATTTTTTCAATCAATTTGTTTGTAACAATAATAATTTACACTATATCGCAATAATCCCTCTCGAATACTGAAAACCTATTAGTATACTATCAAAAATAGCAGAAAACCGTAAAGAAATATGTTGAAAAATTCTCTAAATATTAAAAAGATGGATATAATATATGGATAATATAATATATGAATATATGGTGGTACGAATACTTACCACAATGACTCAAAGGGTTAAGGATGAATCGACTGAATCGTCTAAATCATAAGTTTGGAAAAGAGAAGAAAACGGTTTAAAAGATCTCGAGCAATATAATCTCCACCAATTACAGAGCACGTGGATGATACGACGTCACTGCTTTGTAACCGACATGAATTTGACATCAAGATTATTTGACGGACAAAATTGAACTTTGGTCTGTCTGATCCGTTTTTGATGTTATTGGACCGATCATTTCGTTCATCATAAAGATCTTCAGAGATTGGACAAGAACAAGTTTACAAATACTTGTCTGCGAAGTGAATAAAAATTGATTTTCGTAACTACGGTACGACGAATGGTCGTCACCAATTACATTTGCACGTTATAACGATATACTACAAAGTGAGATGTCTTGAATGTTTGTCAAAAAATTTATCGGGATTTTGTCAGCACGCAAAACCAGCTCAACAACGTTAGAACCGGATAAAAACACCAGAGTTTTATTATTTCGAACATTCAATGATGAAACCTTTTATCAAAAAGGTGGTGTTGGACCTTAGTCAAATAGGGCAAATCGTAGTTTATAACTCTGTTTTTGCCTAAGAATGAAATTTCCACAAACTTTGGGAAATTGAAAAAAAAATTGCGAGTGAAGGCACTTAAAAAACCAGTATTCCTTGAAAGTTTTATAATTGTACTTAGAGAGAAATACATGAAACGGCCGTTATCAACTTTCTTTTCTTTAGCAAAAATCGAGTTGTGCTCCGAAATATTTTAAAAACAGTTTGTTTGATCATTTTTGTCGACAAGTATTAAAAGAAAAGAAAAAAAAACAGCATAAGTCTATACAAATATCCGAGTTAAAAAAGTAAAAACTGAAAATAAAAATTTTACGATTACTCGGGAGCTAATTAGGCTAGAGAAGTGAAATTTTCAGAAAATTCCTTTTCATTCAGTGGAAATACAAAGGGTTGAATGTTGCTTAAATAGTTGCTGGGAGCAGTTACAGTATTCTTATCTCGCTATGCACTTTGATTGCGTACATTTTTGTTAGCTTTTCAAATATTGCTTGATAGTTTTTGCGTAATATCTGATGTAATAATTTTTCGGAAAGATAGTAAATGCAAACCAAAACCTCGCGAGTTATATTGTGCAAGGGATCACGTGGTCTTTTTTTTTTTTTGTAATCCAAAGTATCGTTGCCGATTTTATTCATGCACAAAATCTGCCGTACTATCACTGCGAGATGCGCATGCGACAGTTCATCGAGCTATTATTGTAGAAAATATAACGTGAAATCGATTACAGTCGAGTAAACTCGATTCTCAAATGCCACACAAGATCGTTGAATGACGCGCGTATATGGCATGAAAGTTGCGCATTGTCGAGGAAAATTTATGGTGTGGTAACCGTAAAAGCGATTACAATACACGTGTATAATGTTGCTAACTTTTACGTTTACCACAACCATAAATTTTTCACAATCATGTTATACTTCCGAGGTTGCAAAGTATAAAGACGTGCGATAAACAAACTGGCAAGGCATCGCCCTATCGATTTCACTATTTCTTGTTTATCACGTAACTGTGCGTAATTATTGCCCGGACTTGAAACGATAAACCTGTTGTTGCACAGACTGATTTATGCTATTACCGCATATCTGTATACATTTTTTCACAGGGTGCAAGCAGTCTCGCCGAAAATAAATCAGAAGTTGAATGAAGCTTGCTAAGATGACAAGCCGTAACTATATATCATGACACTGTAGTAAATGTCTCCAACTAAAGCTGAACATTTCTCAGTAAACAAAACTCATTCAATCAAAATAGAATAACAACAAATCGCAATTACTGGAAAATGCTGATTAAAATCTATTCAACAAATTGCATCAAGTAAAATGAGTGCTGTAAAATCAACTTCGGTTAAATCAACAGGAATTTAAAAAAAAAAAGAAGAGAGAGAAAAAAAGAAAAACTGTGTGCGCCCTTTGTACGAGGGTCAATTTCTTCAACCACGACATAAATTTCTAATTCAATTTATTTGCGAACGAGCTTCGAGTTGAGGTTTTAAAAATTGTACGTATTAAAATTTTGTTCTTGAAATTATCATGCTCGTCAGAGAGGCTGACAATGAGTCTTATATTAACGTGATGGAAAAATGCTCTCTATAAAATACTGCATTATAATCTCCAAAACGTGATATCGTGAAATCTTTTTAAGCTTCACTCGATGCGATTGTTTGCATCCGAACTTTAATACTAACCACATACATATAATGCCTATATTTGACGTGCATCCGTACGTATATGATGGAAAGATCGTGTGGCTCGAAGATGGGTGTGTAATAAATTTTTTCCTAGACACGTGATGTAAATTTTGCTGCCGAGAAAACTAGCACCGCGTAGGTATACACAAGCCGACGTATAAAAATACGTTTTTTCCCGACAGTTTACACGTAATTCCAACGTTACGAAGATCGCTATTGCACGCGGATATATAGTATGTATAATATATGCGTGTGTAACATTCCTTGTCCAGAAAACTGATGTGATGATTTACAGTGTAATCATATTTGAAACGTGTATTCAAACATACTCCCACGGTCGTTGAGGATGATCGATGTATTAGCCAGAAAAAACGTAATCAGTTTAAGCGAGGAATTAGAGTTTGCGAAACTGCGGTGAACCACTCAGGCTATCGATCAGCATATTTCGCCCTCATCGTACGTCGAGATTGACTCTTAATTCTTCTAAGGTTAGGCTTATCGCGGTTTGTAAATTCAGTTGCATTATTTTTAGATGAAAACATTTCGCGTCTTTCGATACCCGATCGAGTGCTAAATTTAGTCTGAGAAACGAGACGCTCGATTGCGATGCACACGCTCTCCCGCGAAATATACGAATCTATTTGAATCGGAATCGAACCAGCCGAACGGCGGCTAATAGCATCGTCGTTTCTCAGCTGCCCGTTATTGGGTGGAAATTGCAAAATTTTTCGTCTCGCTGCATTTGTAAGTTACAATTTAGTATATTTTGTAACGTGGAGGCAAACTCGGTCTTTAGTACCGAGCTTAAGCTTGCAATATGAGTCGCAGCCCTGGTGAAAATCATTTCTATGAGAAACTAAGAAAAAGGGCGAGTAAAAATTCATCAAGAATCGTACTTTTTTTCATATGAAACTAAGACTCTGCATAAATCACTGTGAAAATTAACAACGTCTAACGTAAGTTCACGAAAATATGCAACTTCCGTAAAGCGTAATAGTTTCGCGTAGATTTTGGTAGAAAAGTATGAATATCCATGAAGATCTACAGTTGAAATTATGAGAAATAGTTGCGCTTACATTTCGAGAAAATAAAACAGAAAATCTGTGAAAACGTACCACCGCAGTTGAACGGAACAGTTTCTTTCGATTAAGCAGACTAAAACTACGACGATCTGAGAAAATCTGAGCCTCAAATTCGCACTGAATCTAGAAATATGAAAGTCTATGCAAAAACTAAAACCGTAACTACATGAAATACTTTATCACGATTAAGCAGAACAGATCTATAACGATATATCTACGCTTGTAATTCGAAATGTCGAAAAGTACAACTTTTCGTAAACTCCGTGAATTCTCATAAAACAGTACAAATTTTTATGAAAAATTGTGATAATCGAGAATTTTAGAAGTCAATTTAAATCGATAAGTTTACGAATACGTATGACAAAGTATGAAATTCTATTTTTGAACTACCGCTAGATGTCGCATCTCTCTCACGAATAAAACTTATTACAGAGCAGAGAAATTCCTAGCGAAATTCAGGCTTACGTCCTAAGACTGACCTTGTCATTTTCTCTCAATAAGAGAGTCTCTTGAAAAAACTAACATTTATTATCTTACTAAACCAGGAACCCAGGTGAAAATAATTTTATGATTTTTATGAAATTTGAGCACGCATACGTGCCGAAGTTGAATGCTGCAAATACGCGAGACAAAAAGACCGTTGCCCTCCATGTTACATACGATTCTTTATATAACACAAGAGTACGTTACCCGTTTTGTCACGAAGCACGAAATTGAGGTTAGGGTTGCGTAACGTCAAACTTGTTCGCAACAGCGCACGCGCCTAGGACTTCAAACGTGGTCTTTTCAGCACTTCACGCATGCGCATTCGCAAACTCCCTCCAACGTCAAAGAGACGGGTAGTTTGCGTACGTAAAACATTCTCGCGTTATACGAAGTATTATTCGCAAAGAGATCGAGCTGTATACTGAAATTCTTATTTTGGGGTGAAAAACGCAGCGATCAATTGTATCACGGAAGTTTAACGATTTCCACGCACACATCAGATCTACGAAATTATACGTAAAAAAACAATTCGAATTGCCCACCTGTCATTTTTTGGATGCTTTTCTTGACCTTCCTGATGCTCCTCCGCATTTTTCTCGAGAGACTCGGACGGTGCAATCGTTGTTGGCTCCCATCACTTCCTGCATCCTCGCTGTCCGACATATTGTTTATATCGGAGTCGAAGTTTGAAGAGTAATAGTTTTAAATAGCCTCACACAAACATTAGTTCGTACAATACGTGCGTCGTTACATACAGTCAATAATGATCGTAAACTGGTAATGGGTGTAAGCCGTTGTCAAACACGTCGAAGACACCGTGTACAATAGATTCCTTACTGATCATTACTTCGTTCCTACTCTCTCTCTCTCTCTCTCTCTTTACTTTTCTTTCTCTTTTTTTTTCGTTCTACTCTTCCGTTAGTACATTTTTCTACCGATTTTACAGATCATTCATTCCGCGCGCGAATCATTGCATAACATTAATTGCGCTAATTGAAATCTAAGAACCGTTCGCTCTTGCTATCGCGGTGATTCTGACGGTGTGAAATACTAGAACGCATCCAACGTTCAGTCATTTCACGTTCATTTCCTTACCGTTTGGCAAAGAGCCAACACCTTCCGGCGTTTGGACGTTGGAATCAAAGGAAGAGAAGAAAAAAAGAATGTAAAAAAAAGTTTTGAAATATCTAAGCGTGCAGCCACCGCACTGGTTTTAGTCCGCAGTCAGATAGTTCCGCACGAAGCTGTCCCAAACACGTTTATGGAGCAACTGAAACTCGGCGGCTATATCAGGGGACGATGAAACTGGGAGAACTGTCGGTCGTTCGCAGGGCGAAGCTGCGTACGAGTTAAATATTTAAACCATTTATCAACTATCTTAATGCGGTAACAAAATTTCGTTTCATCCAACTTGAAAATTCCGGTAGCCTTGCAAGATTGTGTACGTCTGAGAATTTTTGTACTCTCGAAGATTTTCAAGTAAGACACACATGTATGTATGTATATCACTTGGTTTATGCACTAACCGGACGTACCTATAGAGCACATTTCCTGACAATGACCTGAGTAAATCTAGAGAGATTACAAAAAAAATTTTATGCATTTGCTGTGCAAGTTTGACAAAACTGAGAAGCCAATTGCTCATGCGCCAAAATAATAAATTCAAGATTTCAAATGCGAAACTATTTAACACATGGTTCTTTGAAATGATTTTTTTTTCAGAGAATGTGCAACTGGTAATTCGTTTGATGTAAATGCTATTTCGAATAATTTCAGGAAGATTGTGTTGTTATTTCGTTCTTTCAGTGCCAACGTTTTATATTGTTCATTCAATATTATGACGGATCAGAGCTCATGTTGTGCGTGAATGGATTCTTTACACATGGCTCAGAATGAGTTTTTAATAACGTTAACATGTTTTTTTACAAAGCTTGAACTTATTCATCATAACCTAAGGTGATTTTGTGTAGTAAATGATTTCTTGATCAATTGAAGACAGAGAAGAATGTTTTTCTAGGATGGTTGGTAAGAAATTCGAACAAAATAAATTACAAATATTCATCAACGCTGTATATGTGATTTTGTCATCATAAAAATCATGAAATTGTGCCGTTGCTCAAAAACTATGAGTAACAGTGGTTTTTAAACTGAAATTCGCAGGTTGTCAATTTTTTTTTTTTTTTGACAATGAAATTCGAGTTGTATTACACGAGTCATAGCGTTTAACAACTTACTTCATCGTTTTAGACAAAGTTAAGTGAGTTGTAAAAAATTTTCATCATCTCAACCGAAAAATGAGTATTTCGGTGGTTGAGCATGAGCAGAGTAACATCGGATCTGAGAATTTGATTCAACGACACAGTGCTTCAAAATTTGATTGAAAAAGGTCGTCTCTCTGAATTTTGTTAAACAACATCGTATCTGAAATTAAGATTCCGTCTCTTAAATTTTTAGAAGTTGCGTCACTGCGGGATGAAAATTTATTGCATGATATCGGTACTGATTAACTTGGAAAGTGCAATTAAAATTTAACACTCTTTGCCGTGTCATAACTCAATTCTGGGGCACAACTGTAACTGCAATTGTAACCTAACATATTCAATTGTTTTCATGAATTATTCATCATCAGTGGTAAATAATAAGTCACTATTTTCAAGTGAACGTCACGAATACCGAAGCTCAAAGATTATTGGAATCGTCTTTAGATGCGTTATATTTGACATCGCATCAACGAAACTTCGTCACAATATTTAAGGCAACTAGCACCAATCTCATCTAACAATCATATCTTAATTACCATCGGTAGCACATCCTCAGAAAATGTTGTAAGCAAAAATCGTAAAAAAAAAAAAAAATGGCAGAGTTACCCGGTTGTTAAATAAAATTCTGAGACAAGATATTCTTGAATCAAATTTAGTAACGATGTTGTTCTGCCCTCGATTATTTTCATTTCAATTCTAAGGATAAAACATGTTCCTATTTGCTGAACTTTTCGCACTTTCCACATGAATGCTTATATTTGTAGTTTGAGTTTCCCTGGGCAGCGAGTGGTTATAATCGCTCGCGTTACTTTTGCGAAGATTGAGATTATTTGTGAACTACAAAGTACGAAGCTGACGCAAATTTCGATTTTGGACTTCTTTCGATAATCGTTATTTTTTTTTTTTTTTTCTTTTTATACTCCGAATCTGCTTCCCCGGGCAACCTTCTGCCACATTGCCCGAAATCTGTAAAAATGTTGAAGAATTGGTAAAACAGAACGATCACAAAACTGAATTTTCCAATACGCGAAAATTGTTCTCAGAAAATAAAAGAATGTTGAAAGTCTACTAATATTTTCACAAAATTAGTGTTTGAAAATATTCGCGTGTTGAGCTGCCAGTATACATTCAGATATTTATTGCCAATGGTATACGTCCGATTATTCCTTTGTTCCTTCGGTCTCGCACAAGATCCTGAATTCTGAAAACTTTTGTTAACATCTGTTTCATATGGATTGTAGTTGGGTGCTTACCCATTTATCTGAGTGAGCGGCGTGCGGAACGCATGACAATTTATTATCGACATCATTCGGGGGAAACCTGATGGCAGTGTACCGAGCGTGATATATAAAATAGTCAACTCACGTGCTGCTCATTTATTTTCTTATTTTTTTTTTTATCCTTTTCCTGCACGTACCGCCACAATATTATGTACTCACACTCTTTCCGATCTTTGTATATATTTATTATTCTATTCGTTTCCACGCTGATACTACGACTCTGTTTCCGATCATCGCGGACACGATAAACAGCATCGTCGAATTCATTCGATATTCACTTTTTATCGCGATTGTCAGAGAACTCGCGCCACTTTCTCTTGGCTATTGTTGAATACTTGTCGTGAGCAACAATCACTTCGTTTAATGTGTTCCGGACGATGGTTGGAGATTTAAATTTATCGATTTTAATGAGTCAATTTTTTCTTTCGTCCTGTTTTTGGGACATTTTTTTCGCTCGGTCACCTTGGAATAATCGACGAAATAAACCTGCGAAAATCACCTCACGTATTGCAATTCTATCTTTATCCCGCAGCGATTTATTCGCCATATGTACGTGATGGTCACGTGGAGAACAAAATCAACGTTTCGAATATAATACGTGTTAGCTCCGGCAGTAATCAGAGTAACGTATTGGAGCTTAGCTATACATTTATGTTGATCCACCAATAAAATCCCCACGACTATACAGGCATTTCCGGTAGAAATTGATTAAAACGAACGTATATTATATGGGTCTTTAGGTGTTTCGGTTCGGAAGTAAAAATTTCTTTTCGTTCCAGCCTGACAAACTTGATGTACTTATAAAAACAAAAATCTTTTTTGAAGAATATCTCTAAAATCCAAATTCAAAAGGTCGCACTCAGAATTCCAATTTTGCCTACTAACTACGACAAGTAACGCAAGGAAAGATATCATTTTTCCATTTGTTATCACTCAGTTCAATCACACGAACTTGAATCTGGAAGTATATTCCAGAGATTCAAAAGTGCTGTTTGAATTTTTGTTGTAAAGCGAATAGTTCGGCCCTTAAAAGACATTTAACGACGAATTTTTACATAAAATTGACTTTCAATTGACGGACACTTTAGAAGAGAATCTAAGCCTCCTCAAATTCAGCGTGAACAATTTGCAAAACTAATGAGATCTTTCCACGTTATTCGAATAGACAAACTTTGAATTCTGAGCGCGAAATATGAAAATTAGGTGTATCAGATATTCTTCGACGTGGAGTTTAAATAAAAAATTTTACTTCGCTTTACGTATATCAAGATTTTCAAATGAGCTTCCAAACGAATTAACACCTCAATGCGCACGGATAAATTTTTTCACTTACAATCTATCATGTATATATAATTATATACATAATTTTCCCAACTTTCTTCCTATGTTAACATATAGCGATGCAGTTGACAATATAATGATTAATCGCTTTCTCAGCGCTTCGGAGCCTTGACCAACTTCTCGTATCTCAAACGTTACATATGTACGTTTCTTATCCAAGATGCCGTATATTGTACACATGCAAGTGTGATTTCCTCGATTATTTGGAACAAGGTCGTTAAAGATATTAGTTTTCAAGTTAAAAGATAACAAAGTGCTCTTTTTTCTTTACATTTTATTCGGACCATTTTAAACCGACAATTACCGATGCCTTATTGATTTTGCACAATGCAACATTACATTTGCCGAATGAAAGCACGAATGGAGGGTGTAAAACCTGAATAAATTAATAATCATTTCACACACACACACAGATCGGTCACGCTGCCTTGTAAATCAAATGATTTCATCGAGTCGCCGTCAACGTGTAATAGAAGCAATTATAAGTAATAAACACGCGCAAGACAGAAAGTAATTTACAACGTTCATATGTAAGAAACTTAACGCTGTACTCGTATAATATAACTTTCTTTTCAATTAGTCTATTTCTGCGAACTCTGCTGTGCAGCTATTACATAGATCGTATTCATAGTTACGGGTTAATTTAAATCCCTGTCAACAACGACACGAAGGTAATACTGAAAACGAGCCGTATCAAGATCAAGACTTCGATGACCGATAACGAGGCGCGAATATTCTCAACCTCAGACGTAATCATACAATCTACCTTTATATTACATAATAAATAACCTTTACATTACAAATTAGTTAATATTGTAACGACTCTGCATATAAGGTAAAACGGCTCGAAGTGGCAGAAAATTAGCGCATGTGGGAATGCCAAATTAGATCTATTCTGAGAAGCAAACGTGAACGGCTACCTATAAGCTCGCTATTCTAAGCCGAACAGTGGAAGTCGTTAGAGAGCCACAGCTAGGAAGTCTACGGTCTTTTACACATTTATCCCGAGCCCTGTAAAGTACGGACTTTCTCTCCCAGTGCAGATCGCTATTAATAGCTGGGACATGACGAACCGGTCATTACGATAATAGGAAAATTGCCGTGTAGTGGCAATTGATCCAAGTTTACGGGCAGGTACCTTGATATCATCCCTCTTCATGGTTGGTATTTATACCAAGTCTGCACTTCAGGCTTGGATTGGAAAAATCTTTTGACGAATGATAATTTTTCGTCATTTTGCGAATAAGTGCTGTAACTATTTACACAAATTGTGTAGTAATATGGATGATATTATTTTTTTTTTTTTTCCTTTTCTCTAGTTCACAGTTGGTAATCATACTATACTTTTTTGTAGCTCTTGGAAGTGCCTCTGTGTTTCGCGTAAGAAAAACACAGTAAAATTTTTCAAATACAGTTACCTCAATCCTTATTTGTGTAACGATATTTGTTGGTAATTTTAACAATATTGATAACCTTGTCGTGTGGATGTTCATTCTGCTGAAATTTTTGGCAATAACTATGATGAACTCCAATTTCACTCAGCATGGATTGTGAAGGTCGTTGACAGGTATAATATACGTGAAAATTTGCGCGCCTTTTAATTCTTCAAGTATCTTTAATTCGAATAAGCCAAAATATCAGAGGATCAAGGTGCGCGTTTGAGTAAAAAGTGAATTAATAATCCCCTCAGAATACAATTAGGTTATGAGATCTCCTAAACGTATTAAAAAATAAGAAAAACGCCGATTCGAACTCGACGAGCCTCGTCGCTCACAATTCCAGAACAATTAACTTAAACGATTAAACGATCTTTCTCTTTACACTTTTAACTTAAATAGCTAGTATTATTCGACTCGTTATTCAGTAAAAGTAGGGAATAATAATCTTCTACTATGTATAAAATAACGACGCCACCGAAATTTCCTGACTCGCAAAGTCATGTAAAATATGCTTATTTCATATCTTTTACTTCCACGCCAGTGTTGCAGACATATTTATTGCGCAAAAGTGCAAATAAGAGATTGATTCGTGACTTATTATGCTTGGAAGATGTTTGATTCAAAAAATTTATATTCAAATAAGGTATACATTTTACAATAACACGTTACACAGTATCGGGTACATAGTTGAAAATAATTAATTACCAGCACAGATTAAATTGGAAATACAATAATTTCTCGAATATTAGATAACTCGTTGTATTCCTTCAGCGAAGAAAGGAATTTTATATTCAGGGCCTCAAAAGTTCTTTTCTTAAGACTTTTGTGTAAATAAAAATTATCATCAATATCTCATGTTGAACTGATTCCTGTCTCAAAAGTTTCCAATTCTCTGGAAAAAAAGCTCTCGGAATTATTGGATTTCTTAGTATTATCTTTTTCAATTACAGAGATATACTTTCCTTACGCGTCGAATTTGCAATTTATTCGAAGTTAATATGTTTGAAATTCGATCGTATACTTTAAATGATTGAGAGTCGAATAAGTTTAGAGTTATCGGTTATTTAAATTATCAAAAGAACTGAACAAAATTAACTAATTAAAAACTCAATATCCTTGCGCCTTGTCAAGTAAGATGCATATTTCGTCGACACGATGAGAACGTGATTAAATCTGAATCTCCTGACTTGCGTGCAGAAGAATTAGGAATACTTACTATGTTACAGCATAACTTTCATCAGTACGAAAAGATTCCTGCCGCTTGCACACTCAACGTGCAACTTCTCTCTTCTATGTTCACATTCCGACACAATTGAACGTATTTTTAGTTTCCATCATTTTAACAATAATCCCTAGCAATAATAATTTTTTTTTTTTAATTCTATATTATCTCCTAATTCTATCACATAGCTTATCATGTTAATAATCATATCGGCATTGACTTGAACCACGAGTTTTCATCAAAATGTGTGAGTGTATCGAGTTGGTTTGTAGGTATCTTATACCAGCGAATATTATTTATACACGTGCTTCGCATCTGGCCAGACGAACTAGACCGGTTTAATTATAGTGCTTGACAAGTTTCTAACCCTAATTATGAATAATACGTCAACAGTCGAATTTTCCCATTCTCTCGCTCCATGTCTTCATCTTTCAGAAAAAAAATAAAATGAAATACGAGAGACAAAGCGACAACAGATTTCGTCTATGAAATGAATATATATAGAAAATATATAGAAATAGAAAATGAAGAAGTACGTGTGCAAGTACTATAATTTTTGTTATACAGGATAGAGCCTATGGACCACATGGCCGGTCCGTATCAGCAAAGATAGAATTCTGCAGAACGTTGATGACGCGCGCAGAATAAAATATGGCATGAATTCGCAAACATTCATTCAAACGCGATACGCAAGTAGGTACAGAAGATCATTCCACGTTTCAGCATCTCGTTATTTTGTTGTTTCTTTTGATTGTTTTTTCTCTCTCTCTCCGTCTCCCTCTCTTATTCTGATCCGGGATTTTTCCGAGGGGAACTTCGTCGCGAGGTTTCCTCTATAAAATGTGAGAGGGCATCCAGCATCTGACCATTACGAGATAGAGTACGAGAGTGCAAGTGCTCTGGCTTTAACTCGAGTTAGTCTTGGCTTAACGCGTTCATTGAATAGTTCATCGAGACACGCTCGAAGATTTCCACAATAATAATTGGCGATCAATTGGCAATGCGAATTAGTGAACTCGATACGGTCTGACCTGGTACTCCGTAATGTCACGTAAAAGTAAGTATATCACAAATATGCGCATCACAAGAATTGAATTTATAATCTCAGAAACGATTTTATTTGATAAGAATTGTCTTGGACGAATAAAAGTTTTACCAATACAAGGAAATATGTTTCGTCGTAAGATTAATCTCTCAGAGATATACTTATTATTTACGAGATACGCAGTTAATTTTATATGTAGTGAAAGCAAACATAATTCTATACTAAAGTATTCTTCGTACTGATTTTCATTTATGTAAAAATGCTTCTAACTAAAGACGTGCAATAGTTCATGAAATGATCCTTCCAGTATCATCTGCAAAATATTTTATTTTTTATTTACTACAATTTCTTTATTCCCCAGAAATATTTTTCAAACTGTCGATCCGGACAGTGTGTAATTCATTTGTTATCACTCAACGTGTTATTTTTTTTTTTTTTTTACTATTTACTTAATGTTTCATACGTATAAAAAGTTTAATCGCGTTCACTGAAAGCTATGCAATCTCTCACCAGTAAATCAAAACTAATCATACGATTTCAAACTTTGCATCATTCTCACAATTCTATACGAAATATATCAATTTTATTGAATGAAATTGCACGCCATAAAATAGTGTGATGAGTACTACTTCTGACTCTCGTCAATTGAATTATGGAACCACCCATGAAAGAATTTTGCAGCAAGTGCGTGTTTGAAATGTTTGTTCAAATCACGAATGAACTGTGTTTAATCAAAGCCTGTATCATATAACGAGGCATGGTCAAATAAATCAGAGTCATTTCACATTTCATACTGTTCAGAAAGTGTGAAGTTTGAAAGTATATTTCTAAAAACGATGCCGTAAACGTGCGAAATTGAAGTATAAATATCACTATACTAGTCCATGCATTCACCGGGTCCGTACTATTCAAGGCTAATCGGGTCGATAAACATAAAACAATCATATTATATTCTGACAATAAGTATGCGCGAAATGTTACGTATAACATCAAATACCGTGTTTTGTTCAGTCTGAAACAAACCAATACAGGGATTCTCAAAACGCCAAGAAATTGATTGAAATTCCAAAGAAATTTTCAATACTCCATAAAGTTTCCATAACAATTCCCCATAATAATTCCGAAACGCCATTGAATTTCTATAAATTTTAAGGGAAATGAGGCACGCTGCAGGATTTACACCTCGGAAATTTGGCATTAGTCATAGGAATTTTTTAAAACGGGTTTAAGGGTTTACCCTGGTCGATTGCGACGTTAGACGTTACATACCGGAACAATCTCTTGAAACTTGAAAATCAACTGCGCATGCGTAAAATAATTCAATCTCATTGGTCGGCGAAATCTTCCCGTAGCGATATTCTTGTCTGCGATGCAGGCGGGCCAACTTACACAAAATGTGTACGTTTGAATTTTCAAAGAGCGTAAGGATTAAATTCCGACCGTTCTTTGAAGAATAAACTTTTTGACCAAATAACAAATGCTTCCCAAACCTTTCCGAGTCACTACCTCAATTATTTAAGATTCTAACCTCGAAAATTCGTATCAACTATATCGACGCCAGAAACAGTTTGACAATTGAAACTCGGAATGGCCAGCCTGCACAAACAGCCGATAAATCTCGCGCATGCGCAGTTGATTTTCAAGTTTCAAGAGGTTGTCCCGATATCTCCAAATATCGCAGTCACGTATATCAAACGCGAAAAGGGACTTAAGAGCCCCGGTCTATCCGTAATTTTGAACAAAAACACTCTAATCCGTTTTTATTTGACGCAGAAATAAAAAACTGCCATTATTTCTACGAATTTACTAACTTCTATCTTCACCACTGATGAAGAAATGAAATTTGTCAAAAATACGTCAGAATAAATTAAATTTGTTATGCGTTCCTTCAAAAATTCATTCTTAAAACAATTTAGAAGCTAACATTTTCCTAGATTTAAAGAAAACTTTTAAGACGCTGATGTGCACTTCAAAGGACCTACACTGTGCAACTTTTAAATCTAACTGCATTATAACACGCTATTCTAAAAATCTCGGATACAAATTGGATAATTTTTCTTCTTTTATATGTTTTCGCTATTAATCGAGTATAATCAATTATCTTTCAAACTCGATCATTTTTCCTTACAATCGGTTTTTGTTTTTCAGTCCCTTGAACGACACAACACAATATCAATTTATGCGATTAAAATATGAATTGTTATCACTGTCTTTCTTACTAAGTACCTATTTGATATAATTAAATGAAAGATTAATGAATATTTTCAGCTGAAATTGAAAAGTATTTTAAATGAAACTGTAAGTTATCAAAAACCTTTCAGGCTGTTAAGACTACATACTGAATTTCACGGAATTTTAGTTTCAAATGCACCGTATTAAAAAAATTCAAAATAGTCGATTAAATGGATTAATTTTTCCCGATTCAATTGAATCGTGTTCGATTATTTTTTGGGACTCGATTAATCGATGCTTCGGTAATTTTTAGCTAAGTGGCCATCACTGGGCAAGAACGAGCGTACAGGATATCTCATGAATAACTTAGATGAATTCACGTGGAACTTGAGTGATATCATATGAATCACCTAAATAAGTGTCAATGTTCCATATACTGTATTCTTACAGTAATTTATATTCACAGATTACAGTCGTCTCGAAAGAGAAGAGAAAAACGTCCGTGTCGACACTAGTCAACGAATTGAAGAGCCGTTTTTTTCGGTAGATAATTATACATAATATAAATATTTCTTCATTTGAAGTAAAAACTGAGAATAATATATCCGTTCAAATCGAAGTATGCCCGTTATTCCGAGTAAAGGTTATAATAGAGTAAGCCTGAACCGCACTTAACTTCTTTCCACCAAATTGCTGAAAGTTTGGGTGTCCTTTCTCTGTTGATACTATTAAAATTGACCTTTATGATTCCAAATGGCACCCTATCGGTGAAATATGAAGACACAAATATAAACTTCCATTAAGGGGAGAGAGGGAACTTTGAAATTAAACGTTCGTTTTGACCAGTGTAAAAATGACTTACGTGTTACCAGCAGCAAGTTGCCAATTGTCAAGAAGACTCCAAGCTGTGTACCTTGAAATGCAGAAACCATCCCGTTTTACAGCGATAATCGATTCCTTCAAGTACGAGCGAAAGTAACTTGTTCTATCGTAGTCCTTCATTTCACCGTAGTCAAAAACCCCGTTCTTATCGTTAGTAAGATATATTTGGAGATCATTGTACTCCTTCTTAATCTTTCGCAGTAAATTTCCGAAACCCTCGAGAAAAACCTTCGACAAGAATCACTCAATGAGTTTCAATACGCAAACACACTCATGGGTAGAGTAGGCTTATTTTTCAATACTTACTCGTAACCAAGAGGAACTTCAATTGGGCCAGCTAGAATGCGGCTTACTTAATATGCCAGAGTCGGTATTATGTACTCCATGGAGTTCACCTGGGTCCGACGACACGATTAGGGATGTACAGCGATTAAGAGCGAAGTAATCAACTGCTCCTCTAATGATAGAAACAGTGAAGAAATATATTAAACTCTTAACCGAACTAATAAAAAACGAGGGTATAATTAGCTGTCGAGTCTGGTGGCTGTACGTACTTTAACATATGTGCGATATCCACTCTGGGGAAAATGTAGGAAGGCGAGATGATATGTAACTCTGCGACTTGCTAACTAGGGCTAATCTCCTTTACTATTTATGGGTAATCACCGATGAAAATTGGATGTGTAACGATGCCACAGCTGAATTGAAAATACGTTTCAGCAGAAGCAATTTCATTATTCTCATCTAAAATGTATCCATTGCAGATAAGGGCAAGGCTAATTTGACCGTGCTGAAACGTTCGATATTCTTTATTGTACAAAACTTCAAAACATTGTGCAAGCACAGGTAATATTCAACATCGCTGAAATTATTTTCTGAAACAATCCAACAATTACGCTCTAGAATTTTCTGGAATTATCAGCAATATCGGATAAAGTGGCATTGTGCTCGGCGATAGAGTTGGGCCGTACGGGGAGCTGAAGATGAGCATTAGTATCCTGAACACAGGCTCAACGGCTCGTTGGTAGTCGTGAACATTCTGACGCTGGGCCCGAATTCCGTAAAAACTACTCTGGCATAGTCGACGAACCATTTGACCATTATTTCATTGGATGGTCGAAATGATATGTGTTAACCATAGTCTCGATACCGTTAATATGCAATTGTCTGATCAAATTGTTGTAGTACGTGACACCATCTTTGCTAACATCGTTAGTAAGTCCAGTTGGAAGAATTCGTGACCAGCTGATCGAGAAGCGATAAAACTTGAACTGAATTTGACGGTGGTTTTTCTTGAAATAACTCACTCCAATTTCTTTCACCAAGTTAACATCTTCTTTGTACATGCGATAGGAGTCACAAGCGATGTCGCCATTGCTGTCATCAGCTATCCATTCCGGACAACTATGCGTCCACCAATCAAAATCGTTAACCACCTTATCTATGACAAGAGATTAGTTACTAGAACTATGTTTCTATCATAAAGTCGCAGTGGCTTCTGATAGTAGACCCCCAACTGGTGCTTTATGGTTGAGAAAATAGGGAGATTACCGCGGCGCTGACATTCCAAGATCCTTCAATTTGATACGAGGAAGTAGCAGCTCCGAACACAAATCGTCACAGATGTGGATGAAATTAAGTTACGTTTGCGGAACTCAGAGAAATAAAGTTTATTTTAAAAACAGCAGATAAGTAACGAACGACTGTGTGATTTCAGTTCACTGCTGTGGAAAAATATTCACATCCTGATATTTTAGGTGTACAAAATAATTTCTTGCCGTTTTTCGCCAATCTTAAAAATCCTTGGATGTATACCAAAGCTTTTATGATTCTTGAGCTCTGAAATCTAAGTTCTTAAAAAACATTGTACGGAGTAATGGAGCAGGAGGGCTAAATAGACGTACCGACGAAACGGAAAGATCATCATATTAATATCATCCGTACAATTTTCAGCCTAGATACACTCGACGAAGCCTCGAAGTATTGGCTGATTATCATGATTGATAAATCAAATCCTCCCATTACATTTACAATAAAAAAATATCACTCACGACTTCCGATATATTAAATCATGGTCTGACTTTCTGTTATGGATTCTCACCAAATGGCGCTTTCAAAAATCAATATAACCTTCATGATATTCATAAATCTTAGTTTTTACACTGTAAGAAAATTACAATACTCATATTGACGTATAATAGTTTAATAACTGAATGAAATAGAGTAAGTTCGCACTTACCCTAACGGCATGTATAACCATTATGATTTTAGAAGAAGAAGAACAAGTGCAGAGCGGGTAGGATAACCTTCCAAGTGGATTTAAACGCTATGGCCTCTGATAAGAAGTATGGAACAGAGTCAAAATTTATTGCTTTAAAATAGTAGTCCTGTATGAACGTATCTCTTACTTCACTTTATAAAATATAGAGATTAACGAATATAAGTTTAAAATTCGATGTGCGTCATATTTTCATTCGTTTAACATCAAAGCACTTGTTCTAACGCTATTTTTTTTTTTTGAAAATAGTGTTTCAATATTGCGTTGATCGTTCCGACCGTCGGTTATTAATATTTATACGCTACCTCAACAAATCGATTACTTTGTAGTTTTTACGAGCACTAGTGCTTAAAGGTTTATTACTACGCACTAATGTTTATAAAAACTTCACAACATTTTCGTTTTTGACAGGAGATTGCACAGAAATGATTTATGGCACGTGAGCATAGGGCTTCGCAAAAAAAAAGGCTTAACAGTCCGATTCTATACCCAACTCTGAACAACAACACTTCAATACATTTTCATTTGACGCTGAAGTAAAGAAATGGCGAGGATTCTCCGAGATTGCGATAGTAAATTCGTACAATTCATGCCATTGCTTTAATTTTGCGTAAAATGAAAATGTATTTGATTAAGTGTTTTTGTTCAGAATTTTTTAGAGAATGGGGCTGCTAAGCTCTTTTTTTTACTTGGGGTACTGTTTGGAGACACGCTGATTTTGACACAGTTGGGTGTAACGCGCATGCCTAGAGAGACACTAATCAGATTACCATATCATAACAAAGTTTAATAATGCTGTTACAGTTATTCGTTTAAAGAACTGTAGATCAGGGCACCAAATCGCATCAGATGCCATAATACCTTCGCTTTACGGATTGCAGATTGGGTTGCTCGACGAAGCTCGTGAAAAGCACTTCTAGATAATTAGTGTAGCTTATATAATATTGACTATACCTCGATACTCCCTCTCTTGCAGTGCAGAATTATTGTTTTTCCTATGTTTACATTCAATTTATTTAACTATGCAACAATTTTCTAGCACCATCAATTTTCTTTTCGTGTCTATGGCGCTGGATGCCTGGATGATGAGGTCATCTGCATAGAGCAATAAGATTATCTCTGTTGTATTGTCTCTATCGAGTCTGCTTAAACCGTTTGCGTTGAAATGATCGACTAAGTTAGAAACAAATAGGATGACTTGTAGTCAGCTTGAAATTTTGCCGTGAAGATCACCTTCTGTGGTATGAATTTCCCTGCTGATTTTTATTTTAAGGCATCAATCCAGTCGAGATTTAGAAGGGCTAACTTTACGCTTGAAAATGTGGGTCCGATTCGATTTTCCTTTCACATAGGGTGTTCATTTGGTTTGACAGAACAGCGCTCTGCTCCACAAATGCTTGAAATAGGTGAATAATTATATTCCATTTCGACACTTTGTTTACGTATAAAACCAAAGCCACTGACGCGCTGAAATGATTCGTTGTGCTCTTGGTTTTTATTCCGAACTGCAGTTGTGCGCATGATTTAATCGCTTAAGAGAACACTTTTTAAATCATCGTTGTTTCGTGAATAGGCTGGCTGGCTGATACACCGATACAAATTCACTTATTTGTCGTTTGATTGAATTGTTTGGAAAATCGTTCGGAATTTTGAATTTAGGGAGATTACGTTTACGAGCATTTTTTGAAAGCGCGAAACTTGAAATTTCCAAGTCCTAATAGATGGTGTAATGGGAAACGTATACAAACGCAGATACAGCGGTTTTTTAAAATATCCACAGCAATAACGATTTCTCTAACGACTTATCGTTCTCCACGTACACTGACAATGAGGCGAAACATAAGGGTTATTTTTTCTACCGTACTTTTACACGATTGACGATTTGTACATAGTTTTACATGAGATTTGTAATTGAAAAGTTCTGATCTAACAACATTATTTAATTGCTCACTGATTGCGAATGAGTCCACCACAGTGCGGATCAACGTTCATCACGGTTGATGCACCATCATTTCTGAAAAATCCACCGAAACGAAAATCCTAGCTGATCCTTTTTTCGAGTTATACGTGGTTAAAAAAAATCAGATAATACGCACTCAACGTATCCAAGTAGTAAATAGATCTATAAAATTTATAACTACTTTTAGCGTCACCCATTATTAACATTTAAAAATAATTTTGTGTAAATTATTAACATTTAACAATAATCATAGTGAAGTTATAAACATTGAACTCTATTTTGTCTCAATTTAATTTGAACATACCTTGATGAGCATTCAACAACAGCATGTTTAAGTTTCAAATTGTAACTCTATCACTGTCTATGGAATTTGTTTTATGTTTTTGCCGATATTTATTGAACTCGTGGTGAATTGACTCACCGGCCTGGATAAAGTTTACACATTCTTGAACGTGATTTAACAAAATATGTACTTTAATGTTTCCGAAACATTTGACATAGCATGAAAACATCTTTTTAACTCTTCAAAACGTAGGTGTAAATCCATTGAAACTTTTTTTTTTTGTAGAAAAGCAGCCGTTCGCAACTTTGTTCATCGCTTTAAAAGCGCAGATAAAGCTATATCAAAGTTGTTGACGGCTGCTTTTATAGGAAAAAAGTTTCAGCGGATTTATACCTACGTTGGAATGAGAAAGGAAGGGCATACATAGCCGGGGAAGTATGCCAAAAGTGCCCTCTCTCGAAATGGATTCTGCTGGTGACCAGCTGTTTTCTTTTGGCAAATGACTAATCCATATCAAATTTTAGCAGTGTAACTCCATTTTGCTCGAAGTCATCGCATAAAACGAGATTTTCAGTTTTTTCGTGATAACTCTGCGATTTCTACTCAGAAAATTTGGAAAAAAATCGTAGATCTAGAAGACATATATATATATATATATATATATATATATATATATATATATATATATATATATATATTTCGAGAATTTTCTCCGATTTTTCGGTAAGAAACTCCACCGTCTAGAAATTTTTAAATAGTGAAAAATGTCAGTTTTCGATGTTTTTAACAATGACGCATAATTGGAAAAATTCTGAAAGTATTACGAAAAATCCGGTGAATGCAAATGTTTATGCTGTGGAAAAAGATGGTAGTGCCTCTTCAAAATCTACCGGAAACCACCGATCTAAATGTTCCAAAATGTGTAGCAGGTGGAATTTCCTACTGAAAAAAAATCCTCAATAAGCGCACATATGTCTGCTGGATCTACGATTTTTTTCGAAATTTTCTGAGTAGAAATAGCGGAGTTATTGGCAAAAACTGAAAATCACGTTTTATGCGATAACTTCGAGCAAAATAGAATTAGGAGGCTAAAATTTGGTATGAAATTTTAACTTTCTACGAAACTAAACAAGCAGACATTTCACAAAATAAAAATTTTGAAAATTTTCCAAGTTACGAAAGATATTTTTCAATGTCGATACTAATTTAGGACGTAATATTGAATGTTGCAGACACGCCGATATAAGTAATGTATAACACGGTTGCTTAATTCTTCGAACCAGTCGAAATAACAACAAAGCAGGCGATAACTTTGATCGAACCGAGAAGTTGAGTCGTTGGTGTTCGCTGCAGCTGCGATAATAGAGAAGATATTCGAGTCAACGTCGCAATATAAATGAAAAATAAATAAGTGAATAGAAGTGAGAAAATAACATTGGTCAGGGTATTTATATTAGCAATATAAAAATGAAAGCAATATTCGTTATTTTCGGACTGTTAACCGTGATGGCTGGATACGTTTTAACCGCACCATGGTTCGATTTGTTCGTAAGAAACCCGGGCTACAATTACGGCGGTCATCGACCAAGACCGCATAGACAAGGAAAAAGCGGCGGGGAACGTTGGAAGGAAATATGCAGGACAATTACTCCCGATAACTGGGCTTTCCCAGGACAACTGACACCGCATTCTGCCGGGCCTCTTTGTCCTTGGTGATATCGTTTATAAAGAAACATCTCAATCATTGCGAATTTGTAGAGCAAAACTCAATTTTAGCGACTACTGTACGTTTTCAGTAAAAAAGAATGGTTTTATTTATACACATTTATGTATATCATACATGCATATACGTATGAATGTATTACGTATATTATAACAATTTGACAATATGAATATACGAATAGGAATACATTAGTGAGTATGCTCGTTTCTCCCCTTTTTTTATCCCTTGCTCACTTTTCAGGAAATCTCATAAAGCTGTGACCACGATAATCATCATTGTACGTTAATATGAATGTATGGCTAATAACTATGATGTGTGTTATGTGTACCTAATGATTAATATACAGACGAAATTGCCATAAATAAATATAATTATGCATTATTGGATATACTTTGATGACTTTTGTATCCACAATCAACTGAGATGCTGATATGTAGAATAATTTTTACGAATTACGAACGCTCTTATCTGATAAACATAGAAAAACTATAGAAATAAACAAAATGATATATATGGTATATGTAATTACGACCAATTATAATATAATAAGCTTAGTTTATTTACAGTACATTGTTATTGTATTATCTGATGGTTACTTTTTTTAATTCATTTACTGCGTAACTACTATAACATCAGCCACATTTATGTTTCGTAATTTTGTGGAATAAAAAAAAAAAATTATCATTCTTATTTTTATAGCCTCGATTTCCATACAAATGACATATGTGGTCATTAAAAATACTGGAGTACTAAAATTTGACTATATAGTGGTAAATTAATTTTGAATTCGCTATGTACAATTGTTTACAGCGTACTTTGCAATACGTTACAATAACGTAAGAATTTGTACAAAAATATAGTCATGTATAAATTTAAGATTTCCTAATCATAAGCATTATATTTAATTTTTTCCATATTGCTCGAATTCGATAGTCTTTTTTTGTCCGGAACTAAGTTTGACAGTTTGACAACACTTTTCTATGAGTTCGAATAATGTATCCCGAGAAACGTGGGACCAGCATAGCAATCGTATTGACAAACTAATATCCATACACTTGCACATTGACGACCAGCGCAGTGAAACAAAAATGATAAAAGAGTTAAATACGACATATCGAAGGTGGCTATGAAACAATAAAAAGAATTTGTCGTACTCGATCCAAATGCTTCAAAACTGAACGTATTTCAAACTTTTCTACTTTCTTACTTAAATTTGAAAATTCCTAGATCAATAACTGCTTATTTCCAGACCTGTATTAAACCATCTGTACTACCAGTTAATATACAAGTATTTGACATAGCGACAGCAGATATTGCATCGTGGTGACCGGCTGGAGGAGAATCTGGCCCTTGGCCCTGACCACCTTCTTCGTGTCCTCTACCTCGGACAGTACTTCCGGTGACGCTTCCAGTCGTAACGCCGCCAACCAATACCTCTTGTACTACATTGGTTCCATCAATAAGTCGTTGCCTGCAACAGAAAATACATTCTTGTGACTTATCTGTAGAACTAAAATTTTTTTGTTCTGTAATTCCTAGCAAGTAGGTAATTCATTAGCTTTAAAAGTATACAGTTTCTAACTTGTGTGATGAAATAATCGAGTAAACAATGGATTACATTAATTGCTACTCATTTAGCTGAGTATTATAACATAGAAAATTCGCAACTCCAGAATCTGAATTAGAGATGTTTCTGGCTGAGACTCAAGTTACGTTTTTCATTATACTATAGTGTAAAAATTATAGTGGAATTTTGTCAATTCCGGTGGTCTTGAGTATATAGTTCTTTCAAATTTACGCCAATCAGATCCAGATAAATATCTCCAGTAGCATTATTCGTGCTAATGATGGTGAACACGAATGAAGCAACAATTCTGTGCAATAAAAAAGAATCTGGGCAAACTCTAGCAACACAAGCTGGGATATCAACAATTTGATAAAACTAATTAGAACATTCAAAGTGCTCAATTTTAGCGGTTTTTGATCTAATTCAATTCAATTATTGATGAACATCTGGTACATCGTACCCATATAAATCTATTTTGATCTACTCTAAAAGTGACTATAGGTAAAACGTTTTTCAAGTGATCCCTAAAGATTTCTATGTTAATAAAATAAGCCCAAAAACATTAAAATCATATCAAAAACACCAGACTTTAAGCATCTTAATTAAAGAACACTTACTCAAATTGTCAATATCTGAACTTGTGTTATTCGAACTTGCTCAAAGTAATTTCTATCGCGTTGTGGGGATATTGTTTCAATTATGTTTACTGTCATCGACACAAACAATACTGTTAGAGATCTTTACAACCCATTTATTCTCAAAACGATGCATATTTTGTGCATGTTTCTGAAACCAACTTTCAAACTGATGGGTATATTTGTCTTTAGGATTTGAATATTCATTTGCACTTGTATTGCTGCACACTTACTCATAAGCTAAGGAATTCGGAGGCACTGTGTCATTAGCGGCAGGTAAGGCAACATATGATTCATTAGGATTCTGTAAGTCCCAAAATCGAAGCCTCATGTCAGTTCCACCAGCAAGAAGAAACCCGTTTCGATCAATAGCACCTGAGTGCATAGCACAAATGCTGTGACCAGTCTGTGTGTGACTCAAAGGTGGTGCACTTGATGCCCACAGGACCGTCTGTCGAAATCCTGTTTCCAAGTTCCACATTGATATTTCATTGTTTCCTTGCACAGCTGAGAGAATCCAAGAATGTTCCGTCGGATGAGTAATCACTTTCCTAACTCTTGCACCTAAAAATAAGTACGTGAATAGAGGACTTTGTCGATTATATGAAGTCTTCGGAACTGCATCATTCACTCAGTAGCTTACCTGTGGGATGTTTTATGCTACTGATTGGCAGTTGAAATCTTAGATCCCAGCATATATGAACTCCAGAGCTTGTTCCTAATGTCAACCATTGTTGATAGTTGTTAACACAGAAAGAGGTGATGACCCCATGTTTCAGGTCATTTTCTAGACGCCATGCTGTTCCAGGGCACCTCAGATCCCACCCTATCAGAGATCCGTACAACGTAGCATAGACCAGGACTGACTGAGAACCAGAATCTAAGTACTGTAGATCGACGGCGCAACCCTCTTCCTGAAATATGAATTAACCATGAATTTTGAGCAGTTCTTAGGCAAGAAGAATCTTTGTTAACCAGCTAACTGTAGAAAGCAATCTGAATAACACTCAAAACGCAAAAATTATGTCACGAAAAAATAGGAAATAATTAAGAAAGTAGTACGTCAGTACTTCTGTTGTGTAATAGCTCAAAACACAAAAAATAAAAGCGAAAACCTACTCTGTTAATCTCTCAAGATTTCAGAGATGAACTTCTCAAAAAAAAACTATCCAGAGAATTTCACAATTATATAAAAAAAATGTATATTTCCTCTGTAAATTTAATCTCTACAGATTTTTCTGTTTACCCGACTCTGTGTTTATCTGAAATGATCTAAGTTATTCTATAAGTTTTTGTAACTCTTTAAAAGTTTCAACACTATTTCTGTGGGTGTATAAATTTGTCTCAAAGATTTCTGCAATCTTCTACATTTGCCCAAAATTGGATTCTTAGAATTTTTGTTTGTTCTAGAATTTCATAAATTTGTTGGAATTGCAAAATTCCGATTCTTTGCGAACATCTTTTCGTCTTTGTACTATCTTTTCCTATAGAGTAGAATTTCATTCACTCAATCGAAGCATATGGCTTTTCTTATGATCTAGTGAATATTTTATGTACAGGTACTTACGAGTCAATATTAGTACAGGTATTTAAAATTTAATTGGTTTTAGCTGATACCTGAACTCATATTGATGTGAATCAAATAAATATTTATTGTTATTAAATAAGAAGGTTGGAGTAATGATTGAATTATGGGGCAACACCACTGTAAAAACAAAAGAATAGCACTTTTTGATCACTTTTTTTTGAATGGAACAAAAGGAAATAAGATAATATTTAAAGAATTTATTAGGCATATATTTAAGGAAAATACAAAAATTATTGTCAACAAATATTAAAAAATGGCGACACTGGAGCTATTCTCGCGAGACATGTTGAATTGTGTGGCACGCAGTATAACTAGTGCAAATTTGAATGTCGAAAAAAAACAACTACTTAATCAACATGTCTATAGCCAGAGGAATATGTAGGGGATTTTGAGAATATTAATTGTTGTGTAATTCGCGAGTATTTGAATGAAAATGTTCAATTTTCGACCATAGAAAGTGCACTTATTTGTTAATAAATAATGTTTAAATTTACTACGTTTTCTGTAGATAATAATGTGTAGATTGAGTGATGCTTTTTTTTCACATGTCTCGCGAGAATGGCTTCAGTGTCACCATTTTTTAATAATTCTCGATAATAATCTTTCGTATTAACTTAAATATATGCCTAATAACTTCCTCAAACATTATCAACTTATTACCTTTTCTTCCAACAAGAAAAAAAAAATCGTGCATTTTTTAGGTTTTTACAGTGTTGTTACCCCTTAAGCTAATGAAACATTATCTTTCGATTACAGTTCTCCAGGAAAATGTGAAAAAATAAGGTACATTACATGATACGCAAAAAAATTTTAGAATTTGACGTAAATATTCTAAAAGAAGAACAGAAAGATCATGAGAAATGCAGGAAAATGACGAAGCTAACCGAAAAAATGTAGGATTAATCACAGAAGTTTATGAATTCACGTATAGAATTACTCTAAATATCCCTATTTCCTTCCATTCACGGACATTGACAGAGACATTTTACAGACTTGGATAGGGGGAAATTTTCAATGGGGGATTGAATGTCAAGTTTATAGTTAAAGCTTAAACCCAAATACCTGTAAATCAAGCTGCCTCGTATAGAGAACATTCATTTTATTCGATGCTTGTTCAATTCTTAAAACAAAGACAGATCCAGATTGGCTCGCTGAACTTGCTATTGACTGTCCTTGATCACACACTGCTAGGCCGAATAACGGACCGCCTCTATGGACATATGCTTGTCTGGAAAAAATATTGTTGATCAAAGTTTATCGTTTACGGAAATTAAGGAGTGCTCACCCTTTTGCGTTTGATACTTAAGTTAACTTGAATATCTACTATTGATACGATAAGGTTTGTAAATCACCATCGATTACATGGCTGAAGAATACTGATTTTGTGTACTATTATTTATCTATATTTACTGATTATAAGCTTTCTAATTTGAAAATTGGTTCATATATAATTAACGACGTTCACTTTACTTGCAACAAAACTTTACAATATTTTTCATACAATGATGTCAAAACTGTTACTACTGCATTTATGAAATTTTGTACACGTACTAGACTGATCCAGATCTGAAATGTACTCGGTGAGATATAAACCAAAGAGCTGCTAAAATCCGCTAAATTCAGTACATTTTTCGTAATTTTATCGAACTTCAATACGTCTGTTTTAGAACTCACAGAGTCAATTTCAAACCTCAATCACTCTAGTCCGTGAGAAAATTGAAATAGACACAATACTAGTGTCTTTCTAGTGTTGGTGATTTGTTAACCCTTTCACATCAATAGCAGCTATTCAAAGTTACCTTAAAACTGAAACACGAAAGAGCAACCATCCCCCCTTAGGGATCTGCAGTATATGATATCCTCACCAATTATATCTGTTTACCACTGTTTTTTGTTCTTAGTTCAACTACAAAATTGTAAACTAACGACTTACGATAAATATTTTATTAAACATTTTTGTATTCTCCATCTATAACTACTGATTATAGGCATCCTTTTCACTCTGAAATTCGTATGCGTAATGAAGTTCTTGCAAGTACCTTGAACGATTGGCAATATTTCTGCCTTCCATTTTGCTGACATCCCAAACTCTGACGCACCCATCAGCAGCGCTGCTGGCAAAGAGGCTTGTATCAGGGATGGAAACCAATTTGTTGACAGCTGCCCGATGTTCGTGCAAGTAAGCTACAGGGATACCACGCGGCTTCCAGCCACTCGCCAACAACCGAGAACCTTCGTATTATTGGAAATTAGTAAAAAAAAAAAAAAAAAATCATATTGTTGATAAGATTTTAATTGTTCTGCCGCTTTCTTTGACACCAAGCTGATGAAGCTTTCAATGAAATAAAAAGAATATTAGCTCTCACCAGTTTGCCACGCAATGTTATCAGCCCAGTGTTGTGCTCTTAGTGCAGCAGAGTGCTGTTCCTGTTTCCTAAATGTTAACTGCCGCAGTTCCAGTCTGCATGGAGCACATCGGTCTGCAAAACCATAGAGGGTTGCGACTATCGCAAATTCAGGTAATTTTGATTAATAATCGTGCACGCAGAATGTAAACTATGACACAAGAAATAGACGCATCTTAAGTCAGATTTTTCTATAGTTGGAATTTCTGGAAAAAAATTTCATAGTTTGGTTACCACGACATAGGAAAAGTTTCAAAAACTCACATTGAATATAAGATCTTTCATGCAGGGAGTGATCGTTCATACTGTTTACATCTGTCAGGCTGTGCTGTGGCGACAAATGTATATCCCCACCATGGACACTGTTGCTGGGACTACTTCCACCTCCAGTCATATCCGACATCTTTACAATTGTATGCTGGAAGCAGAAAAACTTGCGGTTATTTCTTCACCGCTTTCCTAAATTACTTGAAAATAATAATATCCCAAGGGCTGTTGCATTTTGTAATGGAATACTTGAACAACTTATTTTTGTTACAGCAGATTACTAGTATTTGACAGTAAAATCTGTAAGACTACTTTGTCTTTTTTCGACTTTAGATAGATCCGTAAGACGGAATCGCATCAATCTCAAAGTTTGAGCAATTCTGTTGGAAAATACTAGTAACTGTTATAATAAAACTGAATTGTCGAAATATTCTACTACACCACAATAACCCTTCAAATGTTATTTTTTTTTAAGGTGTAAAGCGTTCTAATTTCCGACTATCGAATTTTACTTAAATTTATTTTATCTGTTACTTCTTCAACATAGAAGCATACCTCAAATAATTTTCTTTTCTCTCTTTGCACTTATTGCTCTAGATTAACGAACCACCACTTCACAACGCGTATTATGACATTCTGTTTCTCAAGGATGTCTTGCTCTAAGTCAAAAGTTGTCGCGACATAAGCTAGTAATTTTCACTGAAAATTTACGAAAAAAAATTATTTAAACACCCATCGTAAATAATAGCAATATACTTTCGAATTGTGATGCAAGATTGGAAATTTCCAAAGTACACCATTTTTTTAATATTGATATTCTTCATTTATTTAGATGCAATAGAGATAAACAATTACCCAACTGTGTAGTTAGTGAGCAAGTGTAAGTCATGTAACAATTTGTTATTATTTATATTAAAGAAACCTGATGATGGTAGGCGGGGCCTGCCGAAACGTCGTACATAAAATAAAATTTATTGCTAAATGTGCATCAGTCCATCCTTGATCTTTATTAGAATATTATTCTCCACAGTCACGAACTTCAACTCATCAACATTCTTTTAAACGATGAATAATGAAAATAAAATTGTTTTTCAAGAAAAAATTTCACTTCAACTTTTGTTTTACTTTCTTGGTCATTTTTAATCGAATTTAGTGCGGATGATCACAGAACCATTGAAAATAAATTTAATTCACATATTGGGACATTCTGTATGCAACAGTCAGCGTTATTTCAGAAGATCCTAATTAAAAAGTTGAAAATTAATAAAAAAAAAAATCAAAGGAAATTTGTCCCATGTCCATTCAGGGGTGAAAATTTTAGTTTTTTTTCAAATAAAACATCAAAATTATAAATGATGTATTTGGGTGATAGTCAATTTTGTGTTTGAATTTGAAAATGTATTGTCATTGTTTGTAATGGGAGTTTGAAGTTTTTTTTTTTTTCGCAAACTTTGAGTGAACGTGATCATTTTATGGACAAGCATATTTTTTTTTTTTATAGCAAGTCACTTTGCAGAAACAAAACGTCGTAAGTTGAAAACTGCTAATTCTTCGAAATTTTTTATTATTCATTGGTCAAAACCAATAAGTGCTGAAGAAAGAAAAAATGCTTTGGGGTTTACATTTACGTTGGTAAAAGTAAATCAAGAACAAATGTTTACTGATGCATGAAAGTCATAATTTGTAATGCTTTCGACTTGAGAAAATATTATCCATAGGCGCCCCCAAGATAATAAACAGGTTGGTAAATGATCATTATATGGTGGTAAGAAATAATACGGCCAACCTGTACACTGTCTTGTGCAGCGAACATCGTACGCCATTCCTGATTCATAGTAGCGTGTGTAACAATACTATCGGGAGTTCTGCGATCAATTTTTTTGAACGCATTCATGCCGAGATCACTTTTTGTGTCAGGATATAAGACAACCATGTGATGACGCACTTTGTCCTTTATAAGATTCAACTCAAGTTTCCCGACTGAAGACTTGTTCATTCCTTGTTTTGCTTCTATTGACTGTCGATGTTTATTGATTTTCAATAAATGCGGTTTCATCATCAATAATTGATCCTCCTCCATTTCTGTCATTGCCTCTGAACTTAATCTTCTGAACAACTAGACAGATATCAAAAATAGTTGATAAAAAAGTTCATTCTTTTTGTATTAAAAAGTACAAGTTTTAGATTCGCAGCTGAAACCTTCAGCCAGCATCGATGTATTTGACTCAATTTAATACTTTGTATAAAAAATTTTTAGTCGTTTCACTTACATTTTTCAATGTAGTACTCATATCACTGTACTGTGGAATAATACCAGAGATTGCTTTTACCCGAGCCTTCTGCCTCTGCTCGAAAACTCGGAATAATTCATCTATATCATTGTATTTAATGACAGAGTCATAAACAATTCGCGGAATTGGAGCAACTAGAGCCTCCAACAGCAAAACCTCCTTTTCAATTTGTATCAATGGATGTCTTAAATATGGTTGAATCATTGTTTGAACTTTACACTGGACATCGACTAGATTTAAAGTCCTTGCTGAGGCCGAAATGAAACCCACAATTGCATGTCGAATCCATAAATTGGGATGAACCTGAAAATTTCAGCAGTAAATCATCTAGTGGTACCATCTAGTGAATGTATTATAGTTATCCTGTTTGTTAATTTTCAAATAAATGCAATCACCAATGTATATTGTTAAAAAGAATCCTGAAAGCATTGATATTAACCACAATTTGTTTGATAATTACTATGTAAATATACGTTTTATGTATCACAAAACTTACCAAGAAAACTACACTTTCTGAAAGCAATTGATACAGAGCCGATTTATGCAGAAGGCCAAGCTCGGTGAGTGTTGCCATAGCGTTAATAGCTTTAGTAGTGACAAACTCTTCAGGGTCGGTGAGACCCTGCTGAAGCAGAGGCATCAAAATGGAACTGCTGTGCCAGCCAACGTAGGCTGCAACCCCGACAATACAGTCAAAAAACGACCCTCTGAGCTGTTTGTCGTCCTTATCATTTAAAAACGTTATTATGTGGCTCAGTATCACATCGTTCGCTTTTTGTTTTCCGAAAAATACACACAGCTTTGTTAAGCTATTCTCCATCAAGGTCTGTTTTACCAGATTCTGAGAGTCTGTCACCAGCATTGCAACTGATTGTTGAACCTGGAAATTTAGAAAAAAAATTTTTTTTAAAAAATAGTTCCAAATAGTTCCCTCTTAGGGTAATTTCAGCAGCAATTTCTGTCTAAGAATAGAACTGCATATTCGTACCATCTCATGCAGTGTTTGAAGTTCACTCTCGTAGCTCGGCTTTAGTCCTTCTTTATTACTCGAATTCGTCAAATGAGAATTTTTCAAATACCGCAGAGCTATGTGAGCCAAGTGTGCAATGTTTTCTGCATATGCTGCCCTAACTATCACAGCGTCATCTAGCGTTACATGAGACAATCCCGGCAGTATGTATTCTGGAAATATGTTTACGTCTGTGGGGGGGATAGACTTGACCAGATATAAACATTTCGTTAATGTGTGTAGTGCAGAAACTCTTACACGTGGCGCTGGGTCGTGAACCAAATGGAACTGCAAATAATAAGAAATGTTTTTCCCTATCAACTATTAACTCGACAAACATATACCAATGTACGATGAGAATATGTTGGCTACTACTAAGAATAAGAACGTAATTCGCAAGCATTCATGAGCTTTGTGAGTTACTTTATTATTCTAAGGGGATTTAATGTGTTACCTACTATATAAGGTAGAATTCTGTCCAAAATCGTTTCGTCAGTAGTGTTTTCTGCGAGTTGCAATAAAATGTCCAAGCTTTGTAGTTTCGATTGTGAATGGTGTAAGCCTCGGATGCAAGAAGTGACTAGTTGAGTTATTATAATAAGTCCTTCCAGATGTTCACTGGTTTTTACATCCTTCATAGCTTTCTCTTCATCGATTTTTTCTTTTTCTTCAATAGATTGAACAAATTTTGCTATGTTCTCTCTATTAACCAATTCGTTCACTGATGCCGAATTTTTATCATCTAGTTTGAGGCAACCAGACGCAGAAGACTCGCTCGGGTTTGATTTCTCCTTGCTTTCAGTCTTTAATATATTTATTATATTAGCTATATCTTTTCTGAGTCTGTTTATCTTTTCATCTGGTGAAAGTATCGGTGCAGCTGAAAATATCAGCATGTATGACTGAAGAAACGAATAAAAATATTCTGGAAAAATCTTGCCACGTTCTTGAGCCAAGTATATTTCAGCACTCTTTCTGTTTGCAGGATTTCTTTCTAACATTGATGCCAACAGCGCTCTCATTTCACTATCTTCAATTTTATCCAGGTGTTTACTTGCTGAGTATTCTCCGTTTCTATATGCTTAAAAAATCATAAAAAGAAAAATCAGAATTTAAAAACACGTATGCCAACTTAATAAATTACAAAATATTAAAGCAAATTCAGTGAGTTTCTTCAGTTAACAATGTTACTCATTTATTATCAGCATAAATAATAGTAACACTGCTGATTTCCGAATGGTTTAAAATGGAAGCTTGATAGTTTGCTTTTTTTATGTGCAACCTGAGTCAGATTTTCATAACACAATATCCCCACTTAAAAGCGTGTACTTTTAATAGAAAAGTACATTGACAATCAGACATACAATGGCATCAATTATGTCTAGCTTCTCTATTCTCTATTATCTATTCTCGGGAATTTTCTTATTTCAATGCCTCATTACTGGCAAGATATCAAGCTTTTAATATATTGCATGTCATGTACCTAAAAGTTGGGAAAAGTCAAAGGGGGGGTGTCCTTCGTTGAACAATTCGGTTAGGGCACATCCAGCAGAAAATATATCCATCATAGGATGTAGGTCTCCTGTTTTGACTTCCTGTTCTGGTAACAACATTGTATTGCTCAATTCTGATGACAATGTCTTGACAAAGCGTTCCGGCGCTATGTAACATGTCCTAAGAAAATAAAGAAGAACCACTTCAAGTCATAACTAATCCAACTCATAAATTAAAAATAACAATCTAAAATATGATGAATTATAATGAACGAACCTCCGCCTCGAAGTATCAAAGAAGTATGAAAAGTCGGCTGGGTTGTCCTCAGGTAAGTAGGTTGGTTTGAAACTTGCAAAGTCAGTTAACAATACCCAATTCCAGCTAGTTATCATTATATTTTCAAGTTTGATATCACCGTGACATACGCCAAACTGAAATATTGTATAAAGACACATTTTGGGAACTGTATATAATTTTCAATCGTATACTTTAGAATTCAGCAATGCTTAGTTTCACAATATTACACACCTTATGAGCTTGATGTAAAGCATAAAGCACTTGAAAAGTGATCCATTTTTTTTCTATACTGGACAAAAAAGGTCTTGTGCTAATTCTGTCATAGAGAGAGCACTTAACAAACTCTCTCATTATAAATCCAGCTTTTTCCGTTAGCTGAAAATAAGAAACAACAGCATATATTACATTTCTATACAAAGCCAGACAGTTCTTATTCTGTATTTCGTCACAAGTTTTTATTTCAATTCACAATTCAAACAAACATTATTGATAACATTATTGATACCTGTCTTCTTTCGTACAAGTACGGCGCTTTTTACACAATTCAGATTACAAAAAATTATCGTACATCATGAACCGAATCAGGTTCACATGTCGTTTACATTATAAAACTCATTCCAAAAAATCAAAAATACTTGAGCTTTTCAGTTTTCTACAGAAACGTACGTTTTTTTTTCACTGTTAATTTAAAAGACTATTCCTCTGTCACTGTACAAAAACGTGTATAAATTTCATCACCAAATTTAGTTTATAAGCCGTGTAATTTTTTTCTTCTACTCCATACTAGTATTACATCGTTTGACCTCCGACTTTGCAAATTTGTCAAACTTGATAAAAATAATTTTCTTTTGTTATTTTTCCCATTCAGAAACATCAAGAACACGTGAAAAAGGAGCTGTTGCAGTTGTGAATTTAATATATATTCAGCTTTGAAAAGTTTCGGAATACATCAAAATTAATTACAAAAATGTGAATCGAACTTTCGATGAGTTTACTGAAAGAAGAGAAAGATATATGAATCATTCTTCCAATTCTTAGCGTAGTTCCCGACGGGATGATTTTCGATTATTCTATAACAATGTTCCATCAACATTTTATTAGTGTGCTTAAAAATAACATGAAACAGATAATTTCCGTAGTATGTTTTTTTTTTTTTTTTGTGTATAGTCAGTCATCTTACTGTGAATCTGTAATTTTCGGACTGGAACCTCAATGGGATTACTTAATTCAATGATAATTAATAATAGACAGCCGAGACAACCAGAGCTTGCAAAAACTCTAGCTTCTAGGAATTTTCACCCATTATTACACAATATTTGAGAACTCTTCAGTAATTCAAGCCTTATGAATAAACGTATCATTATTAAATCTTTCTTTTTAAATACTATTATTGAAATCAATGATCACCGGGAGATTCTACTCTGACAATTTTAGGGCTGAAATTTCCATACTACCGCCAAACAAATATTAATTTATTAAACAAAATGGGTATTCCAGTTTAAAAATTATATTTCTTCTTCAAATCGTATTTTTTTCGTTTAGCAATAGTTTTACCACAATCGATATTTTGCTCAGAAAGCTAAAAGTTTTTTATATAAAGAACATGTGTCGAGGGAATTTTTTTTCGAAATACTTAGTGCAGGACAAGAAAAAAATTTTTAAAAATGCTGTGGAAATAGCCGGTTTACAGTTGTTCTTAAAATTCTGAAAAAAATATACCAAATGTTTTTCATGCAAAACAACATACAGGTCATTTATTAGCTACTGAACTAGCTGGCCAGAGTCATTGAGCCGGAAACAATCCTCTGAATTAAAAAAATTACCCATATACAAAGTGACTGAACAAAATAGTTTTTCAATTCTATTCTATCAACAATTTCTGGTGACTAAAACCAGTTCAACACGATTTAAGTTGTTCTAGAAGTAGTGTAATAGCTTTTAAAACAACAGTGTATTGTATGGTTGCAGCTTCATCATTCTGCTTGACGATCTACCAAATTTGTTATTGTAATGTCATGGTAGATTGGTTATGAGGAAATATGTGATTCAAGTAGTATCGAAATATCGCCGGGACTTTGAAAAGCTCAATCTGAGATCAGATATAATAGACTGGAGCTCTTACAGAAGTAAATTTAAAAAAATACATTTTTTCAATTTAATAGATCATCCAAACACTAGTGAAAATTGTTACTTAAAAATGGAAGAAACAATTGAAGACCAAACAACTTAAGCTCGTGCCTTAATGTGTTAACACCTAGAATAATAAAGTTAGTATTTTTACTCACAATAGTTCGCTGAAAGGGTAGGCAGTTTACAGCTGATGCGAGTTTCGACCTGATATCCTCCAGTTTGTCTTTATACGTGGATAATGGCAGCGTCGGGTCATGGATGGCAAATACTTTGACCACTATGAGACCTTCCTGGCTGCGGGCTCGAGCGACTTTGAAAAATCTGGTACTTCCTAGACTGTAATAAGCAAGTATTGAATAAGAACAAAATTCGTGTAAATCAACTACTGGTACTCACTTTATGTCAAATTGGAGATCGTTGTGATCTGTCAAATAATGCTCGACAGGAAATATTTGACTGGGAGCAATCCCCACCAGCTGGTTACCCATGGCTGTCACCTCCTTTTCAGCGAATTCACCTTGATTCTTTGCAAAGCTTCAAGTGAATCTAAATAAAACTTTACTCCACGTTTCTACCGTAAACGCATCCTTATGCTGTTTCTTGTGTCACTGACAGGTTAGGTCGATCAGCTGTTGCGTATATCTTGACTCTTCAATTCTCAACAGTTGGAAGCATGGACACGCAGAGTTAAGGGGAGCTTTCCAGCAAGGAGACACAGTGTGACACTGTGTTCACGGTCGAATACTGTGCCTTGGTGCTTGTTGGGACGCTTTGAGGTTCTTAATTCAGTCACTAGAGTCCGCTCATGCATTATACGAAAAATCTAGGATCATTGAGCGCTCCAGGAAAAAAAACATTTGTGAAACGCGTGTAGATTATCATTGCATTTAATAAATAAATATAAACAATACCATGCGTCGAAAATAAAATGTCTCATCTCCCAAGAACACTGCTCATGGCCACGGTCACGAAGTAAGAGGGAGCTACGGTCTTCTATACTCTGCTCTGTGAGGTGGAGTGGGGGGGGGGGGGGGGGGGGTCCGGTGGGGATAGCGGAACTCGCTACTCAGTATCGTACCTATGATATCGTACATTTGTGCGTTGCACCAAAAGTCTACGCTCTGTAAAACAACTAATAAGTGAAATAATATGGAAAACGCGGTCTCATTACATGTCGAATAAATTTTCTCCTACTTCCTCCTCCATATTTTCTGCCAACGTATGTATTAATCAAGCACAATAACGAAACCACTATTCAAATTTCATACCCCCGAACCACGGTCGACGGCAGGGCCGTCTCAAGCTTAAATCCACCCATATATATACTCTTCACTAACTCATCTTCCAGATCATTCGTGCATATTAATGTTAACGATCTCAGCTATTGGTCTCTGATGTCACATAATGGAAGCGATGACAGTCTACCGAGGAATCTGAATTTTGTATCAAACTTAGAATATATAGCATCTCTAAGCTTGTCGATGACCAACAAAAACTTATTGAGGCGCATTTAATTTTGGTTCTTTTACATCAGCTACAGTTGTATCGATGAACATTACTGTACACTTAGGGACAATGAATCTGAGACGGCTAATTTTTTACACTAGACAGTTATGTTGGCAAGGCAGAGGAACCTGCAGCGCCATAGTCGGCCGAGCGCGAAACTAACTCAATCTCGCAAACATAACACAACCCATGACCGTCGAATCTAACCTTAGAATACGTGTCAATCCAAGAAGTCGTTATTCTCGCAGTATCCATTGAGTTACAGTAGTTAGAAAATCGGTATTATTTCGCCGAGTGACGGGTACGCCGTTAATAACCTGCGAAAATATGGCTCCACGAGAGTTAAACCTGGGTTATCTATGCTGCAATTTAACTTTTCGCAGATACCATAATATGTTTGTAGGCTACTCCAGCTTTTAACAACGGGTTATTCCAAAATTCAGTGATACTGTTTTTGTTACGTGAAGTCGAGCACACGCTAACTGTGGGTTAGGTTAACCTGGAGTAACTCTCACTCATGAATGACACCGGGCATAGTAGTACAAAATACCTGGTGATGATCAAAATCGGTGATTGTTGATCAAAAAAATAGCCTATTTGATGTGGATACTAACATACATCGATATGGTAAATTGGACTTTTCAGATAAGGGCAATACTTTTTTGTCCTGGAATAAGTTCTAACGTTAATTTACGCTAGCTCAAAATCCTCCCGAGGTATAGGTTTTTCATCTAAACTTTTAGGAGGTGCCTTATATACTAAGAGGCTATGTATCATTCATAACGTGTAAAAAAATACACTCATTCCAATTTTTTCATAGAATTTTCTGAAATAATCGTGTGTTACGGTTTGACAATTGGACTGGTTGCATTTTCGTATAATTAATTAATAATCTATTAGATTTTTCAGACCGTAGAATGTCAGCTTCATTTCGCCATTTTGAACAAAAGGTACAAAAATCTTAATTTTGCTAATACCTCGTTCCTGGTTACTGCAACGGAAATAAAAACTATTATTATTTTGAGCTATAATCGAATTATTTATACGATTATATCCATAGAATATATATGTCGCACTTACGATTACTGTGAAAAATTATGCGAAGAAGCTCCAACAAGTATGTTTTTATACCTATGTTGTATGTATGGATAAAAGCCACATTCTGTGAGACGCCTCTTGAAATATTGAGGTAAAATCCAGTACTTTAATAAAATATTTTGCGCGCCAAAAACGAATGTTTAGATCTTGTTCCAGCAGAAAACAAGCTGGAAAACCCCGTTTTTGCGATACTTTTCATCGCCATGAAAAGGAAGCGTCTGTCGGTTTATCCGATGAATTTCCGCGACGATCTCGAAAACGGCTGAATACAAAATATGGAACTGACAGGACTTGACAGCCAAACGAAAAAATATCTAAAGAAAAATTAAAAAACAAAATTTTGAAAAATACAACATTTTAAAAAATAAATTATAAACTTCGGAAAACGTGATTGTTTATTTAGAAAAAGTACTTAGCAATATACACAATAAAGAAGAAAAGGTATAGATTTGTCGGTAAAACATTAAAAACTGGTCCATTTCCGGTAGAACCGGAAGTTGAAATTGCATTTTTTGTGCCCATTATTTGGTGGTAAAATCCTACAAGTTTCAGATTTCATCATCTCACGCCTTTTCCGGTATCATTGCGGGAGTTCGTCGGACAAAGCGATAGGCCGACGGACTGACGTGACGAAAACCTATTTTTCGGATTCTAGAGGTTCAAAAATGTAAAGATTCGCTGATATTAAAAAAAAAAAAAAAAAAAAAGCGATCCTTGACCGAAACCAGAGGTGATAAAAAGTAAAGAATTATCCTTATTTGTAATGGTCTTTCAATATTTCACTGCGATGCAGGTAGCTTTCCAGGACGCATGAAAAGCGTTTTTTGCGCGCAGTTGCAAGAGACATGAAAATTAATTGCGGTGGACGAGGATGATTAGGATGTTATAACCTAAGTGAACAATTTCAGCGTGACTCATGTAGCTTAGTTCCTCAGTAGGGGCAGGGAACTGTACATGTGTAATTTAAAACAATGAAGTGATTAAACTGTGGGGCCAGCCCGCTGCAGTACAGCCTACTAGTTATACAAGCAGCTATTACATGGAGAATCGCGCGATGCGTAGCACGTAATATTACTCACGAATGTGTCAAATGCTTACGAACAAGCACACCGACTTTTCCAATAAGCGTTATCAAACTCAACATTATCTCAATTTTTCCATAATAATTTGCAAGGTTGCCAAAAATTGGCAGGCCAATTTGTCAACATTTTTTTATTCTTCAATGAAAATATCAAAATAATTCCTTTCGCGTAGGTGCTGAAAAACATACTGGTATGGTATTCGAAAAGATTGTTCATTTTCACCTGAAAATCAACAAATTTAAACTGAACAAAAAAAACATGCCTATTAAATCGTTGCAACCCTCAAACTTTCCTCACACTGTTACTACAAGGAATTGGAATTATCTATGCTTCGCATCGTCAATGTTTTACTGGATGTTAACATGCAAGTTTTTAAATTAACACCTATCGCGCCGTAATGATGCCAACGAATGTTCGAAGAAAACAGATGTATACGGGAGATAGCGTCTTTTTCAGTCCCGTTTTGTAGTAGCATTCTATTCTCCTGATACATCAAGAGTATGATAAGTGTAAAATTTGATTCCCTTTCAGATCTGAGTCGGCACTAAAAGTGGCAAAAACGGCTGTGAAATTGGTTTTACGATCCCGAACCATTCACAAGAATCGGTTGTTCTTTATATCTTTATACTTGAAATGAAGAAATAAATAAAAGCGATGCTCGATAAGATTGGTTACCCAGTCATGATATACCTGCATTTTCTCAGATACGCTACGAATTTGTAGAGTGCAATCTGCAGCCGATGCAGCGGGTTTCCGATAACAATTCATCTGTCCAGGAAGGCCGGAGGCTGGTAAAGGTGAAATAGCACGCCTCTTCGCGTCTATCATGGTCGGCTAGAGGCGTGAGTGTTGCAGTAGGAGTCGTGAAAGTAAGATTGCATTCGTCTACAATGCAGGTTAGCAATTCACCGTTGCGCGTTTCACAGTCCGTGCAATTACGGGTAGGTGTATGTATGCATATAATTTATGCATGTTCAACATTTGCTCAGACATTCTCGATTTTTCTTTCGATGCTAATACGACTTATATAAGTAGTGAGTGTAGGTATACATATACATGTATTTAAGCACAAAATAATATACAGCTCACAATCAGTATGAATAAATTACGTTGCAGAGGACTAAGAATTGTTTTTTTTTTTTTAGTAAATAACGTATAAATATGGACCTACATCTTTCTTTATTTAGCTTCGGATACGTCCTATATTCGAGTTTTTTTTATAGCGCCCGGTAGAACGGGACGGGGTTCAAGTTCCGAATTTGAAAAGTTCCGAAAGCGCTTAATTTCGTATTATTTGATGGCAAAACTTGAAGTAAAGAAATCAAATTTCTACGAACACAACAAAGTTTCGAATGCAATTGTCGGAAACTCGACAGCTCAAAGTTTCAAAATGCAACATCCCGAAAAGTAAAGTTCCGTTAGAGTAAAATTGCGAAATATAAAATACGCTCACACAGAGTAGTTTACTCAACGAGTTGGTGTAAGAAATTAGAAAAACCGAGAATCAGAATGACTAAGATTCCGAACGTGAAAATATCGAAAATCCAAAACAAAGAAAAATCAAAGTGGTGAAATTTCAGGAAGCTCAAAATTCACAGTACTGAAAATCTTCGATAATTCGGAATTTCGATGCTTCCGGTTATCAAATTTTTTCATTTTCGCCCTTTCGGAACTTTGACTTGTCGTGGTTATTCAAATTCGGATTTTCAACCCCGCCCGGGTAAAACATTTTTTTACTAAATTTTTGGAATATCTTTGCGGATAGCAGGAAGCTATAGACTCTCTACGTAAGCTATTGAACATAGAATGAATAGGAAATGATATCCAAGTAGTCTCATTATTCATAAGAGCATGACTCAAGCCAAGTGACTCCGACTACGTCTTATCTATTTCAATATTCCGGAGGATGTGCGCGGTCTGGTTGTTATAAGCATGTTATTATTACGCGCGTTCATTGCGGGCTGTGACAGTGAACCTCGTACGCAGATACATCTACAGATTTTCCCGTGAATTTCTTTTCTTTCGAAGTGAAGCACTACGACACAAGGGTAATTTATGTATCATCGTGTAAGCAATGGCTCACATTTTAAATATAGCTGTAGGTATATCATGCGCTGCGTATAATTTCGCTGAATGAAATCTTCATTCCTTGAATATAACGGCTAAGTTTGTACGAAGTCTCACGTTTCATTTCATTGAAATCCACCTAGATCGCGTGGGTCGTGGTGGCAAGACGCGAAGCCCCTTAGTCGATTAGTCCGCACAGCGTTAGAAATTTTGTTTTTCAGCTATGATCAATCTGAGCGATGACGTGAGGATTATATCAAAATAGGTGTATTACGTAACCCCGGTTTGCCTAGTCTAAGTGATTTCCACAATTATCTACGAATTTTTAGAGAAATTGAGATATTTCGTACGAAAACAATTTTTTGTACAAAATTGTAAATACCTATGCATATTTTCTCATAAAAAGCTTGTATATTTTCATAAAGATTTGTATCGTTTCAATGAAAAAAATCTACAAGACACTACGATTTTGACAAAAAATTTAACAATTCTTCTTAAAAAAAACTATGCACGTATACAATTTTGTATGAAATAATACAAAATTTTCCAATTTCAATAAAAATTCGTAGTGGAAATTTTCACCAGAGTCACCTGATGCAGACATATACATACTTCCATATTGCTATACCTCGAGCAATGAAAACCATTATAGTTAGACAATTACAAGTTATAAATTAGATTTTAATTATGTAGTTATGGAAGCAAAAATTCAAAATATTTCAGTATATAAGTATGCGATACTTATTTAGATACTTTCGTACACATCCGCATGCTTCCGTAAATACTTGCATGATAGAAATTTAGCATTTAACGCAGTGATTGATTATTTTCATAAGTTGTTGTTGGATCGAATAAAGGTGTCAGTTGTATTTGAATATTACAATTGATACAAACAAGGATATTAATTTCTTGCGAAAATTATGGTTAGACCATAGTTAATTAACCAGCATTAGTTTAATTTGTTTTTTAATCTTAACTTACTATTGCGATTTCATTATTTCAGCATGAAATGAAAATGTATTAGAGTGTTTTTGTTCAGAATCGCTCATAAAATGGGACTGTTAAGCCCTTTTTCACGTTTGAAATTCGTGGATTTCGATATTTGACGATGTATAAGTAAATGAAATTGACCAGGGTACCTTTAATTGTAAGTGAAAATCACCTGATTTTTGTTTTCGCCAGTTCATTACTAAACATGTTATGTCCGTTATTAACCAACTGTGGAACGTGATAGTTAAAGGGATAATTCTTCATAGAATTTTGAAAGATGTAAACTGCAGAAAGAAAACTTTCCCGTCAAATTACATATTTATAAACTGTGTATAACTGTGTAACTGTTGTTTTACAAGTACTTTATACATGTCAAAGATAACAGGCATACTTATCTGAACGGTTATAAATTCTGTGTTAGTAATGTGTTAGGTAAATTAAATTTTCTGCTTTTTAAGATAATTTTACTGAAATCTCGTGGCAACTTTTATAAATAATAACTTTCTGCAAATATAACTATGGAATGGTAAAGAGTTTTACCCGATTCACGATAATATTTCACTGGGATTCAAATTAGTCCGAATGAATATTTTGTTGTTATTGTTATTTTTCCATTTTTATCAACCGTTGTTCTTTTATTAATCTCAATGGCATGTTGCGTGATTATGTAAAATGTAAAACAAACGTATAGTTATTGGTAATAAATACTGCATGACTTTGCTACTGAAATCCAACATTCAACGCTTTCGTTACTAGTAAGAAATATATATTATATGTTAAACACAAAATCGAACAGGAAACTTTTTCCCACTTAATATAGCTAATGTGCGTAATTAAGCAATGATTTGTTCCATTTCCTCACGCACGTTGATCGAGAAGCATACGGAAGAACATAAAGGCTATAGGTGACATAGACGCATCAGCATCGCATCACGAAACCGGTCATAAGGCAAAAATGTATTCAAAAACCTATAAAGTAACCGAATTTTCATATCTTGTAGACTCTTTCTCTATTAACAAAAATGACGCTGCGCCCATATTCATTGTTACTTTATTGAATAAAATTTCTAAAATGAAAAGAATATTAAATTTTCGCCATATTTGTTACAGGTACACATGACATAAATCACCCCGAGCATGTCTGTGTGGGTATTGTGGTTTGGAAATATCTACAAAGTACATAGAACTTTAGTGACGATATTCAATGAAAACTACTTATTCGTATTATAACATAATTAGAATAAGGGTTTCTCAAATTTTCATATCTGTTAAGAGGTGGACTACAATCTTTCGACTGCCTTCACTTCATTCAATAACGCAATCCATGCTGATATTCCCTTTAACACTGTATCAGTACATTACCTGCAAATATACTCATACTTATTTATATTACACGCCTGTCAAATTTCTTTACATTTTCTTTAAATCCCGATTTTATGTTAGAATCTGAGGAAGTCCCTTCAAAGATTATGTCGATGTACTGAAATCTGATTAATATTCTCCATTCCACGCTCTTTAATCCCGCAGAGTCCAGTCTATTTTTTTTTTTTTCGTTTCATATAACGTGCCGTTTTAAATATAGTGTTAACGAATTAGTATATTGTGTCACAAGTGCGAAAAGTGGGTGAGTTTCGATGGATGTGAAGTTTGCTATGTAAGCAAGGTAAACGCTGTAATCACACGAGTCATATATTGCTCATCCGCACGTGTGTGACACACGCTATTTACTTCCGAAACCTAACAAAGGAAAGTGATTCGAGGAGCAGCGAAGCTTGCAGCATGTAAAGTTAGGATTAGGTAACGTATGTTCAACGATGTAGTGGGTAAAATTCTGTTATTCGAAAGTGCGCATGCACCGGAGAAAGCTCTAGTTCGTTAAATATCGCATTTCAATTATGGGCATGCGCCAACGTCGTTTTAGCGCACTGTTCGAAAATGTAACTTTCCAAGCAGGTGTTGGAAAAATGAATTATTTCTACTCTTTGAATTATTAAAAATAATTCCTATTCGTGTAGACATTATCTTTTATAAATCTTCTAAAAAGTTTCCCAACCAAGTCGCTATAGCTCTTGTATCTGCTGTCATGAAACCCAGCTGTCCGTAGTTTTACGATGGTTTTCAAAGTGTTTGAAGGAGGGATATGTTGCAAACAGGCTTCATTGCGTAATAATTGTATATATCCTTTCACTCGTTATGTTATACATTAACATCATTACGCGACAGTTCAATCTCAAATACGTATAAAATGTTTGCAATTTGAACATTAACACTCCATAAAATCTATCATCAAAGCAAAGAAGGAATCTCCAATTTGTTTTTTTGGGTTTCGTTCAAGTCTTCTGCTCGGTTAGTACGTAAAAACCGTAATATCAATAACAGACCCATGCTGAGGCGACCCCGTGGAGCATGTAAACACGGACATGTACGTGTAACACACACATGCAGACACCTGCCGTCCCACTGTTGCAAATTGTTTCTTCATTGTGTCGTTAGGTCGTGTGAATCGAAGGTCGTACGTACTGTTCGCTGGTGCATGTGTGTTGGAGAAAAAGCAGCTTGGTCGGCGGTTTAAGGATAGCGGTACAAACCAACACCAATGGACGTACGAGCCCCCCCCCCCCCCCTGCCCAAGTCGGATTCAGCGTTCATGGATCTAGCTTAACTAACTCAGCACACTGCCAAGCAAAGTACCGAGTCAAGAACAGCGGTGTGGAGTGTCCAAGATAAAGTGAAGTGATATTGCTGGGTGTCGTGCGTAGTCTGTCCTGAGACGCGAAGGAGGACGGACAGTCGGATCTCATCCGTTGCCGCGGCTGAATCACGTCCAATTTTGGGTAATCGTTGATTTGAAAAGTACTACCGAGTGCAGTGTGATCCTTGTATACAGACATTTGATTTTACTGGAATTCGGCATTGCGAACGATTGCGAGGCAGGAAAAGGAAAACGTTTGTGTTACCTGCGTAACACGTGCTGTAGATTTCAGCCGATGTCGTCAGTGACAGACTATTTTATAACGTTGTAAGCCCGCCACGAGGAATTGTCGGGTAGATCATGTTCTACTGTTTGAAAACGCCGGAATGATAATATTGTATTCGTCGTTTTGGACAAAGTGCAACACGGTTCATGGTACTCTAGAAAATTCTAGACTATATCGGGAATAAGAGGAATACTCTGACGACTGTACGAGACAAGGATTGATTAGGTATAATTTTACTAATCTCTTCTTCAGAAATCTTTGACGGAAGTCAAACTTCGTATAACTGGCTCCAACATTTTTATATATAATTAATTTATTAAAATTGCGTTCCAAATGCTCTGATGGTGAGCTAATCGTTTGTCACGACGGTAAGCAATGGACAATGTAATCTGTAGTTGGCGATTGAAACAAGGAAATGAGACTGGAGTTGGTAGCGTTAACGTAACGAAACGTTAGGGTAAAAAATCGTCGGTAATAGGCGATTTTAGAATGACTTTCAAGGAGTTGACTTTTCAAAATAATAGTACATTCTATTTTTACTGGTTTACTAAACTTCGGACATTCCTAAAGACGCGAAGTAGCAATTTTTCCTGGACATGCATCCTTGCTAACTTCATCATCGTACAAGGAAATCATATATTGGACTTGTGGGAACACCTGAGCACCGAATATTGAGTTTGGCTGGAATACGAAGAGAAAACCGGAAAGCAGAGAAAGCAGTTCCTTTGGTTTTAGAATATCTACGCTACTATATACGTGGGGCTGCTCCTAAACTTTGACACCGCGCTATTTCCAGGTCCTCATAGGGGGCCGTCTATTAAGCTTATTTTTAGAAAAGTCCCAGAAAGTTATTAACCCTTAGCTTCGCTACAAGGCGCGTAATTGTGTTTCGATGAATGTTTACTTTCAGATAATGAGGTTTCACGGTCCGCATTACATAAAAATTGGAAGGCTTTGAGTTCACCGCAATGCCCGTTATCAGCTTGGTCTAAAGTCATCCGGGTTTCCGTGTAATCTAATCTGATAGGAAGACGTTTATCTGCGATGTCGTGAATTCGGTGAAAGTGCAGTTGGAAAATTCTATTACGTCACTCGTGATGATAATTGCTTACGGTATTTCATACGAAATGAGCTCTGTCATCTGCTGATAACGATCAGTCAAACTAGTTGCGCATAAAACAATGGCCTGACAACGACCATAACCAGGTCTAACGTAAGAAAAATTCTTGGAAGTACAAACGGCTTGATTAAATTCCAAGACGTGAGACGTTTTGTCGCGGCGCGTGTTTACGCTTATATCAGTTTGCCACACATTGTTTTAAGAAGGTCTGATTTCGTTGGTGTTTGCTTGTCACATGATCAATGTCATTCTTCGGGTAGCCCGTGGTAAAATATTAATGGGCAATATTCCCGGAGCTCTGAAGTATGTTTTAAGCATTTTCCAAATTTGTAAAAACTATTATTATCTAGAGCTTATGTTTTAAAACTGAAAGGAGTATTTAAACATTAGAGTATAAATATTAGACATTTTTGAAAAAATGAGCAGCATTTTTGAAATTTGAAAAGTTATTGGTTCTTTTGTTTCAAAATTATGAGTATAATGCGAATATTGTCAGAACCATCCATGGGTTTTTTGTGAAAATTTCTAGTTCCATAAACCCTGCAATTCAAGCTAGGTCGTTTAGCGTTCCACCTGTTTTTTTGCACCTCTTCATTTATTTATTACTGTTTTGGTAACAACCGCCGAGTTTTTGGTCCTTGGATGTCCCCTGGAATACGTCTAAGTCTACAAAAAACACAAAATTCATTTATTTATTCATTGCAAAAGTAGAACGTGTAAACAAACGGTCGAAGTTCGTGATTTCCCACGAAAAACCCATTTTCTGCTAATTGACCATGGAAATCAGAATACCGATTTTTACACAAACTTAATACACACCAAAAAACATTTGTAAATTTTTTCAAAATTTTTGTTCATCCGCTATATTGGATCCGAGATTTGAGATCGGCGACTGCAAAAACGACGATAGACAAAGTTTTTTTTTTTAAATCAAACAACTTTTTGAATTTACGTCCGCGCCTTGGATCTGTCATTTTGAATTTTCGTATTTCGAGTTCAGATTCGCAATTGGCGACCCCATGAGCCCATGTATGCAAAATTTCAAGTGAATCACATGTAAGGAAAAATTTATGAACGAAAGGGTCAAGTAAAATTGTCGAGTGATTAACGAGCTTGAAGTGAAAAGCTTGTCTGTGAAAACTGTCGGGGTGACACCGGAAAGAACGAACAAATCTTTTTCTCTATTTCTATCCTGTTCAGTGCTTGTCCTATTCATCGCGATCTCCGGATGAGTGAAGCTCAAGTATAACGTTGTTGCAGATACGATGAACAAGACTCAATTAGAGATCGTCTTGGCGACGGAGCCGCCACGCTCGCCATCTGGCAACTCGTCCCACTCTCACATCCCCCTGCCGAAGGTTTCCTCTACGGTCCGACTCCTGGACCGGTATCCACCGGCACGAAGAGAATCTCCGGAGAAGATGGTAAACCGGAGAAGTCCAGCTCGTACGACCTCTGTCGCTCTTCAGCGAGCATCGTTCGAAAAGGGCGATACTTCACCGGTCCAGGCTAACAACAAGTCTCGTTCGTATTCTTCAAATTCACCAATCGAGTCGAGAAATACCGAGGAAAAGATGATGTGGAGAACGAACTCGACGGATGGTAAGAGGGTCGAGACCATAAGGAGTACCCTGGAACTAGGCGATAAGAAACTAAACAGAAGTAACAGCTTCATGGAGAGCAAGTGGAAGTCCAAGTACGAGGACTCGGAAAAACGGAGAAAGATGCTGCTGCAAAAGAGCGAATCTAGTAAGAAACTTGAGAATTATTTTCTTAGTGTAGAACGACACACAAATATTGCTACGCGTGCAAACGGACGAATATTTAAGCATCTACCGCATTGCAATTAAACGGTGCTCAAGTGATTGAATACTTTCAGACGTTACGTCACGAACGCGAATTTTATCAAATGAGAAAGAAAAAAGGTGATAAAAAGAATTGAATGAGGATCCCCAGCCTCATTCAGAGTATCATAAAATACGTCACGGTGGTACATAGACTGCCTCAAATCGAACCTTATGTGTCGTTTATCATTATGTCTCTAATTGTAAATTCGATGCGACGATGGTCCGTTTCTGTCGTGGTGACGTCAATCAATTTAAGTGGATGTCGAAACGTGCGTGGAAAGCATGTTTAACAAAAAGTTTCATGCAGTAGCCGATCTTGTGTTTGATTGAAAGTAAAAATAAAATGCTTTCGTTGTATATTGTCATTATCGCGTCTTTTATCAAGACTGTTACCCAGAGGAACTATAAACACGCGAATTTCAAGGAACGAAAATTTCATTTTGTCATACTGTTTGATTGCATCTGCGTGGGTGCCGAACGATGATCCCTATAAGGTCGAAACAACAGTACAGCCGTGTTTCAGTTACTCTTCTATCGTTGACTTAACCGGACAATTTTCGGGAAAATTTGAAGGATTTTACCGATCCCAAAACTCCACGTTTAAGATCGTGTGGTAGCAATATTTGTGTTGTATGAAATCGTATGCATGAAAGTATAGGTTAATCGCCGTGGAGCTCATACCATGAGGATGAAGTTCGAAACTTTAAAGTAATGGTACAGCTATTGGAAATCCCCTTATTTCGCTGTTTTGGAATAATTTAAAATTTGATAAGGCTTAATAAAGGAAAGCTCATCCATGTTCTGCAAACTAAATTCCGTCAAATCGAAACTTTTTGTTTAATATTTCATTGCCAACTTCAATGTCGAGGAAAACAACAAAGCAAGGACAATTACAACAGTTTTTCTCTTGTTCATTCTTCCGTAGATATTTCATGACAGATTGGTGTTTTGTGGTCCGGCACACAACGACTCAACCGGACTCGAGCGTTAATAATTTTAAAAGTTGGAAGGTTTAAACAACGGCGCCTTGGCGTTCGGACGCTTGAATCAGACCGTTGGGCTCGAGTACTGGTGAATCATGCCAAATATGCCAAAACCGGGGACATATAATCGTGTTATGTAGCTACCAAACTGACTCACGTTGTACACCTTCTCCATACGTGCGATGGTTTCAACCAGTATGAAATTACAAATACAGTTATTACATTGTTTGTTTTCTTTTCAGCAAAAATATTTTTATCAATAAGGCAAGTGTAAATACTGACTACTGCTGCATAATATTGGCATACCTTAATTCATTGGTATTTTGTTTATAATCCATCGTAAGAATTCTTTGCTCAATTTGTTTTGCAAATAATCAACCGCTGTGCTGACTACCATAAGACGAGATTTAAACAATTGTACGAGTGACTGGCGAATAGGCGGGGCGGGGGGGGGGGGGGGGGAGGGGCGGAGGGGGGAGAGGTATTTTAAAAGTTGGGTGTATTCGAACGACACATATTTTTACAGCTGCTGCAGTATAATATACTTGACCAAATCAACAATATACCCATACATTGAACAAATGCTTACTGTATAACTGCAGTCTGTGTTTATGAAATTGGTTGTAAATTAAAAATGTGTGTAAAATGAAAACGACACGCCGCTATTACTTTGTATAATTTACACTAACTGTAAAAGTTTTCTTCGATGCATCACTGATTCAATCTTGAAATACTAACTAAACAAAATACAATTGTCATGTTTAGTCAAGATTTTACACTGCGTAAGATAGACTTAGTAAAATTAAAAATTAGAAACATGCTCATTTTATTTTTGTACATGGTGCGTGTATTGGAAATTCGAAATTTTGCAGAATGTCAAATACTGCAGCAGACAATGGATTTGTTTTCTAGGTAGGAAAAAAAGTGCAGAGAGATGTTTTGTTAGTAGTGAGATTCGAGTTTTATAACGTGTGATCGTAACCATGACTTGGTCAAAAGACATGCCTTGGGTGTGGCCAGAGACGAGTTTCATTGTCTGCAATCACCACTAATATATGTATTTCATCACCAAGCCGTGCGACCAATAATACGTGTCAAAGTGTTTGTCAACCATCGCGACGCCATCGTAATATAAATAAAGATTATTTACATTATTTTTGCAGATCTGAGGGATCACGCTGATTTGGAAAAAAAATACAATCATCTTCAGAGGCAAAACAATAGCTTGCAAGCACAAGTTGTAGACAATGAAGAGAAACTGAACAAGCTACGAACAGGTACAGAATTTTTATTCAAGAGCTTCGCTGATATGTCCGATCCGAATGTTGTTATGCATGCAACAATACTAACGCGTTTCGTGCAGCGCGCGTAAAATGCATTACACGAAGTATTGCACATGCACGCTTACACGTGTGAAGTATGTCGAGGCAAAAGTTCACGTATAACTGACGTGGCGACCTTCGCAGACAAATTAATTATGCGTTTTATTTCTTCGAATAGTGTCCGAAGCCGTTTGCAAGGAATACGAACAACTGAAACGGCAATATGATATCGAGACGGGAGCGATGCACCGAGCGATGCAACAGGCTACTCAGGTACACCTATGAATCATCATCGTAACAAGTAAAAAATATAATTAATAAAGCATCAACGACGCTACAAAGGATTTAACGCTTTGAAGCATGCATTTTTTTTCTTGTAGTCAAATTTCTTGAAATTGGATATACAAGGGTTCTCGAGGTCGTTGATTTCAAAAATGAGGTCAGATTTGAGAAATTAAAAAAAATTTGAAACGGCGGATCTAACGTGACGGACTGGAGATGTGAAAGTGGTCGGAATGGCTCGAAAATGCACACTGAGGGGTTTTCTCAGTCACCAAATACGATCCCGAAAACGCCCGAGTCACAAATTTCAAGCGAATAGGATCAATTTTTGTATTTCCAGACCCGCATATTGGATCGGCCATCTTTAATTTTGAAACTTCGACATCAGATTCTTTTTAGCGACCCAAAAAAACCCAAGTTTACCGAGTTCCACTTTTCTGGTCCCCATGACCTTTTGACAATTACACGTGCTCTGTAAAAACAAGCATTTCCAACACTTTGTTTATTTGCAGCGCTCATTATATTTGCGGAATCGTCATAATTCTTCTTAAAACATCAACATTGACATCTTAGACGTCCATTTATGGAGAAAAAATAAAAAAATAAAAATTACAGCCATATTTCAAAAGTTGAATGTAAATCTTGAAGAACTGATTTAAAAAAGGTGTCTCATATATGAGATGCCATGCCGCAAAGGGTTAATCGATTTATATTTTGCGTTGTAGACTTATTCTTTTCTGCGATTCAATACTCATTCGATTTCCTTAATGTGCGCAAATTGCATCAAAAGAAATGACTAGTTTTTGGTACTATTTATAGTAATGGTAACCAAAAAATACCATGATGCGTATGAGTTCGTGTCTTGGGTTTTGTGATAATTTCAGATTTTGTCAGTGTTTGTTATTGTTGATGAATGTTTTGTTCTCATTATTTACTTCGAGCTTTCGGCTGGGTCCGTTCAGTCATCTTCGGTTCAATTTTCGGCCAAAAAACGTTCATCAACGATAACCAATGGTGACGAAATCTGATATTATATGCAGAAAATCTACTATGTGTTGCTGGGCTTTTTCGTATTGATTACATTTCCGTGTATTTCTTAATAACTATTACGATAAGTTTATGTTGTTACAACAATAGATTGATGTTGAGGCCTTATTGCTTTGAAAAAAAAAAACATTAAACTAAATGAACAGATTTAAATTTTGCTGAGTATAGCAAGAATATGTGGTATTGTTAACTATAAATATCACACTAAATAGTTACTTGTACCACATTTTCTTGTAATTCCAACAATGTTTAAACCATTACTACAACGATATCTATTTTATTCGTATATTTTGGTCACCTTAATAAATAAGATTTTTCTCATTACATCCACGACATTGTGCCTATCAGCATTTGACACGTAATTCAAAAATGGTAATTGATAAATACTGAAAACTTATTATTTTTTAACACCGCGTGCATTCACTTTTCATTTCAGTGGTACAAGCAAAACAGAGAGCTCAAAAGAAAGTCCCAGGTACTCGCGCAGAAGTTCCTCCAAGTCAACCCGGAAGGTATCGTCGATATTGACATCGATATCTCCGATGAAGTTGATTCGAATTCCGATGACACGGAACAGCTGCGAGAAACCGTCAGAGGTATTGCAAATGTAATTTGTAATCTTGACAAATTTGTCGACCTCATCTTGAAGTATGTACAAATATTTTCGGTGTCCAAGGTCAAATACAGGGGAAAAGTGAAAATTTAACGTTTCGGCCCTGAGTGGAGCCCTCCTCAGAGAACTAAAAGAAGGCATTTATTCAATCGCACTAACCATAAAAGGAAATGTGGTAACACAATATTTTTTCCTCATAAGCGATAAGCTGATATCAGAAATTGAAGAGAAATACAGTAAAATAAATTTACATTCATTTACGTAGAAAACGCTTAAAAACGGTGTAAACTTCAAAACTAAATTCTCAAACGAAAAAACCGCCTACTAAATAGACTGTGAAATTTATAAATGTTATGTCTTTACGACAGAAAAAGTCGATCTCTTATTCAAATCCACTGGATTCCAAGTTATAATGTAATGAATGGCAGGTTAGTGGTACTCTCACATCACAATCCATTGTAATCCAAACATTGCTAAATTGAAGTGATTACCAAATGTCGAGGAGAACTGAGTTCTATTCATCAGATTAAATCTGAATTTGGTCTTCAAGTTTTCACCGTTTTTAAGCGGATTCTACTTGAATGACTGTAAGTTTATCATACTGTATTTCTCTTGATGTTTTTTCTGTCGGTTAGCGCTTATAAGGAGAAAATATTTTGTTACAATATTTTCTTTTTTGCTTATTATAATTGAATAAATGTATTCTTTTAGTTTTCTCAAGGCCGAAACGTTAAGTTTTGACTCTCCCCCTTTATTTGACCTTGAGTACCTAGAATGTCGATACGTAATTTGTAATAATTGCAACAGGAATTAGGATTAAAAATTTAAGATTTGGCGCAAGTCAGCGAAGACGGGATTGCAATAAAAATAAAAATATCGTGATTGTGTTCTCAGAATTGAGCCAGGACGTTGCCAGATTGCAGACGGAGTTGAATGCGGCAAAACTTCAGGAATTCGAAGCCCAGGAACAGGTCACCCTGCTCTCCTCACAACTCGAAGAGGAAAGAGCACTTCGAGAGGAAGGTGCGATTGAGATCCATCAGATGATGCATCTACATTTTAGGGAACGTGGTAATCTGTGAATAACTGAGGCTATTCATTTATTGCAGGTGAGGCTAAGATTAAGGAGTTCCAGAAGCAGAGGGAAAACATGGAACGAGTGACCCGGATGGTCGCTGATGAGGTTCAAGCCCTGAAAGAGCAGTGTGAAAAGGAAAGAGAAAACGCCAAGAATATGAAGATCGAAGCCGACAAGGTAAGTAACGAATAATATCAACTCTAAGCATGTAGTAACATCTAGATGTTGCACCATAAGTAGCGTTGACTGCAAATTGCCAGTGATCCATTCACAGCATGATACCTTATTGATGATTTGCTCGAGTGATTTATTTGAAGTATAATAACGGCTGGATAAAATCATTGAAAGTAAATTTCAGTAACCTTTTTTCCTCCTTCTATTTCGAGCGTCTATGGGTGGGTTGTTCCAGCTAATTCAGACCGATTTTCTGTGCATGGAGAAGATCATTTGAAAGATTTCAAGAAAGAATCATGACATCAAAATTCAAATCCATTCATATTTGTTCTAATCCGAAAAAAAAAAAATTTCAACTAGTTGCTTCCCATCCGGTAATAGAGTAATAGTAAATAAAGTCAAGCAATGATATTAAAAAAAAAAGGAGAAAATACTCATCTAGAAAATTTGGGATCTCCTTTGTGTAATAGACGAGTTACCTTCGTTGCTATAATCTCAGCAATAATTATTCCCTCTTAATCGAAAATCAACGAATCCTTTTTGAAAAATTTTTGGTCAAAATATTGTTTTTTAAAATTTTCGTCTAGGCACCCTAAAATTCGAAACTTTTGCATTCCTCAAAAGATTTTCTTCCCCGTGTTGTAATTTTGTCAAATTTTTCAGTGCTTATCGTTAGTTCTTTGTCCACCTGATGCCACTTACGGTACTGCATCAGGATTTGCTAACTATATTTTGGAATTCTTACTTGGCTGCTATTTTAGAGCTAGCCAAAGCTTGCAACGCTTCGTCTAATTTGAATCAATCAAGATATGATTTATATCAATTTGCAATTTAAATATCCTTGCCTCTGACGTCATGCGCTATACTATGGCACAATGTCATATCCACAAAGTACAGACTCATTGTCCGGTAAGAATTGACGCGTATCAATTATCAACTGAGTAAATAAGTGATGTTATCGAGTGATCCATGTTTAATCCAAGGGCATAAATTGGACCACTAATAAATTGCCAAAATCTTGCCGAATGCAGTGCCACGTACCGATAGAACATTACGTCATGACGAAAATACGTTATTGCGCGTGTACAGAGAAACCTGAATCGGATTGAAGAGAGCTAAAGAGCATTAAATAGTTCGATTCAAATCGATATCCGACCTCTCCATAGTTTGTTCGTTATGTAAAATGTGGGAGAAGCTATCATATATCCAACATACGACAGAATGCTCTAGACATTTTTATGCTCCGGAAAAAAAGCTTAAAAACAGTAGGATTGGATTAAGAGTTCAAGTATTTTGCATGTTAGAACTACCAAACGTTCTCTTCAATTGTTGAAATGTTGTTCAGTCATTGCACATTCGTAAGGATGTCGTTTCATTTGTGTTCACCATCACTGGAGCAAATAACATTACTGAAGATTATATTAAAGTTTTTTTTTTTTGTTCTTCCTCAAAATCACATCAGTTCACGAAATACTTTTTTATATAAGACAAGCATATTTCACGCCTTTTTCATGTCTGTTTCGTCTTCTAAAGTATCCACTTCTATAACGGTAGAGTGAATCAGTAAATGCGCACGTGCGGAGTACTGAAAAGACCACTTTTAAGTCCTAGAAGTTAAAAGTGATCTTTTCCGTACTACGCGCATGCGCTGTCGCAATCAAATCTGACATTATGCGATCCTAACCTCAATTTTCCGGTTCGCACAAGCATACTCACCTTCCACTCATATGCGTGCTCACCCACGACTCATGTTGCAAACTTACGCGCGGCCCGAAAAGAACGAGTTTGCTTCATTGTTACACAATACAGTCGGACCTCGATTCTACGGATAACTTGGGACCGAATTCCGCAGAATCGAGGAACCACTGACGAGGAAGAAATATTTCATAGAACCCACCTACCCCTACTCTTGCGATAGGGATGGAGAGTGCGGAGAATCGAACTCCGTAGAATTGTGGTCCGATTGTATAATATTTTTGATTTCGTCTCACTTTGGAGCGATAGCCAAACATTTCATGGTGAATTTTCTTCTCTCGAAGAAAGCTTCCACAGCACGTCTAATCATATTTGATTTGAATGCACAGGCGCAGAAAGAGCGCAATGTTCTTGCGCATCAGAGCTCGTTACTCTTGGCGGAGATCGCGACGGATTCTGACGGGCGATTGTTGGCCGTCCTCTTGGAGGTTGAATCCTTGAAGCGTTCGCTGGAGGAGGAGCAGCAGCGTCATGTTGCGCAGGTCCAGGCGCTCCAGGAGAAACTTGAAGAGCGAGAATCAAACGTAGAGTTCGAAATATTGGAGGAAAAACTTAAGCTAGCGGACACTGAGCTGGAGATTGCGGTACAGAGGTCAGAGTGTGCTGAACTTTCGGTTGAGAGACTGGAACAAACTGTCAAGGAACTTGAGGAGAAGATAAAGGACCTTGAGACCAAAGCAGCACAACCGCCCGCGCCGCCGCTACCTCCACCTCCGCCCCCACCGCCAATGTTCGAATCGGCTAACGCAACGATCAAGCTACTCACGCGAGAGAAAAACCACACGAACAGTAATAATTCGGCCTTATCGGACATGGAGAATATGCTTGGTATCAATAAGAGACCAGCTGCGGTCGCGCAGCAACCAGGTAAGAGTTTGAAAATTAATGCGTCTTTCAATTAATGCGTCAATATAATACGAGGTCTTCCATTTCGAATGGAATGCCCTGGAAATGTCTCGAGGAACGTAGGTTTAAAAAAAATATTTCGGCGACAGATTTTAAAATTTAAAGGGGGATGTAAAATGATGCTGTTGATAACTTACGAGTGCGCGAAGCAGAGGTCGGGGTTTTGAAATGTTTCATTGGAAACCTATCATTCTCATTAAATAAGATCATAGTTGATTTTGGGAGAAATTCATCAACGTTGAAAAACATGTCGTTTTCAAACAAAACACTGTACTATTCCATGTGTAATATGCTTGAAAAGAATTATGGAACTATGAATTATCGGCGGACGCCGTCAAGTGATGGAAAATACACGAATCGGAGATCACCGTATTTAATTAGAAAAATAATTTCTTATTAGGTGTTTCACTTTATGTCAGCTCACAATCAGAGCAGCAAATTAAAAGCTGAGCAGCTTGCACGAACTTTTCACGCCCTGATGCAACACTATCATAATATTTCTTTCTGCTTATTCCAGCCATCGACGACGTAATTAGCCAGATAAAGGGCGGGAGATTCACGTTAAAGCAGACTGACGTAAGTAAATACACACATATAAATATATACCTGGAAGATTCCTTGTGGGTTAGCGAACCGAATGACGCTCGTCGGCTGATAGGCAATCAAAGTTACATCTCACACGCAACAGGTACCCCAGGTGTAACTTCAGTTGCCTATCTACCGACAAGCGTCGTTTGCGTCGTCAACCCTCAGTGAATCTTCCTGTTATATTGACGTCGGATACAGAAACTATGAATCATTTTTTTTTGAATAAGTAAGGTCAATTATCATGATGATTATTTCAGAAACAGCGTGACGAAGAGCGAAAACGCAGGCAAGAAGCTGAAGCTGCTCCCCCTGCGGTCTCAGAAATGCTGACCATCTTGGGAACGATGAGGCGGAGAGCCAAGCCCACCCGACAATCATTTAAATTTTCCGAGTCAACCGCGTAGCACCAAGAACGAGGGCACTTTTCTGATCATGGAAAAAATGATTTCTTTTTTTCGTTAAGGCTATGCGCTCTCGTTTTTCGAGTTATGATACGTTCCAATGCTTGCCAATGGGATTCGCGCTATGAGACTTAATTTACTTGAAGATATTTTCGGTATTTGTATCGGAACATATAATTGTATTTGGGCCATTGAGACTTGTTTAAGTATTATAGGTGTTACAAACGTATTACAGCAAGAGAATATTGGTCCCGAAAGCACGGGAGTTTAACATTTTTTGTAACATGTTCATTAAAAACGTCAAGTAACCATATCCTAAGATGGTTACTCAATGTGAAAAATGTCGCGAATGCAGAAAAACTTATGTTTGCTACTGAGTTTTGTGAATATGTGCGATATATTTGTTGTTGTTGTTTCAATTTAGTAACGGCGGACCTTTTTATGGATAAGAATGATCTGATCAAAGGAAAGAAAATTGCGTGCGTGTGATTCCTAAGAATTGAAAATAGGATACTGAAACACAAGTCGAAGTGATGAAGAATTTTTTTTAAAAGTAGCGCTATTGACATCCTGAAACTGACTTCTTGCTGTATTGGTTTGCGAAAGAAATTGCCGTCGATGTATTAAACACGATATAGATTAATGCCGTTGCGTTTAAGTATGTTCGCGATTACCATATTGTATTCTTTTATAAATAAAGTATCTTTTTTATTAATCCTTTCTCATCGGGTTATTGATTTTCATTTTGTCTGATAACGATCTAACGTACTAAAATGATTGTCGAAATTCTGTTCAGCAAACTCTATTATTACCGTAAGATAAATTCCATTACCCTGAGAATGTATCAGTTTTGTATCACATATGTCTCCTCGTCTTGGCCCAAAACAAATAATTTTAATTTTAATGAGGAAACATTTCTAGAAAACTTGTTTTCTGTAAATAATAATGTTTTTCCACCACATGCTTAAAAAGTTGGATGTTTAAAGTTTGTGAAGCGTACGTAAGATGCCCCATTTCTAAACAGTGCGGTGAAACGACGCTAGCGCATGCGCTTAATGATATTCTCACTTTTACGCACTACGGCTTTCTCAGCGCATGCGCATTTCAATAATTCAATTTTACATTTGGGAACGTCATTGGGGTGAGTTCAACCTGAAGTTTGTGCGTTTGGATTAGACGTCATGAAGTTGGGCACATGCTTTTGGATTTTTCGATTACCTTGATCTACTTCTTTTAAATTATTATATTACATTTGTTTATTTCTCAAATTAAACTTACCTTCGCATATGTTGGAAAAAATAGTGTGTCACACGTGCGTACAAGTCATATCTGACTCGTGTGATTACTACACTCGCTTTTGTAACTCTCGATGCAAACTTCACACTCGTGGGAAATCACTCACTTTTCGCACTTATAACACAATGCATTATTTTTATATAATTTTTTCGTCACTCTCTTTCACCTTAAATTTCGCACTCAAGCACTGTCCCTCACCCTCGCTAAAAAAGTTTGTGACCATAATTTATGATTCAAACAAAAATTGCAAAGAATACCTTTCTGTATCAGCAAGAATTTTTTTCAATATATACATTTCGAAGCTGACGTGCAAGAAAAACACTGAAATATTTTTTTTCACGTCGTTGAATTCGTTTTTGATCTCACTATCAACTGCTCATATTTAAAATATGCATTCTCTATCTAAAGACAGATGTCACTTGCAGAATCTCAAAAATGAAACTATTCACGTGTCAACCGATATCAAGGTCATTTTTCTCCATTGAAACCAAACACGTTTTGTGTAAGACTTTTTTTGTATCTCTTTTTGTTTATGGAATGTTCACTTGGGGCGATCAAAATCAATCATCCCACATTACAAAATTATTTCATTATGTGTTAAGTGGATACAACAGATGAGTCATCGCGAATTATTGACTCAACTCTTCGGTATTTCTTGCTCTTATAAATGTTATGATTCAACCTCTGTATGGTTGGTTGAGAGGGGATGGATGATGAATGCATGTAGAGGTAGTGAGTTTCGTCTTCAATCTTAGAACACTTGTGCAGCCGATTACTAACGGTACACCTGGGTGTTTGCCACCCGGCTAACTTCAAAAAAACTGTGGTTTCAGCTGCAATCAAAATTTCTTCATAAATACAACGCAGAATTTTCTGTTGAATGATTGAGTATGCGAGAAAGTAGGATAAACTCCAGTTTCGCAACGAATCGTGATAAATAAATCGTATTTATCTGTGTTTTGTAACTAAGAGGACCACGCGATGGCGAAAAAGTGTACCGTTCTAGGGTTAAAACCACAGGGAAATCAAGATTTATGCAAGCCATATTCATATTTATATTTGGAATTTTTGTTTTGATCTTATTGCCATCAGAGTAGATAAAATTTAATTTCAAGAAAGGAACAAATACATCAACAGGTTTTCAATATATTTAAAACAGCGGAAATGGGAGTTATTGGCTTCATAACAAAAATAATTTATTAAAAAAAAATTGTTTGTAGCAATATAAAACAAAAGTATGACTTCTTGTATACTTTAGCGAAATAGTTTTGAAGAAAAATTTTTTAGTCTCACACGCCGACACGAAAACGGAACAAAATTGTTCAGATATTACTGGAAATAGTCACTTCGTCCCGAGTTTTAGAATCCCAATCTTACACTGTACAGTTTGACCATTTCGTTTGAGAGCAGGCTGCGTCGTATAAAGTGAAATCATATCTAATCAAAAAAAAATTCAGAAAAGTACATTAACGGCCGAAATGACGACCCAACGGCAAGATTAATAATATCAATATATATCGAGAATCCACATTTACTCATAAGACTTGGTAATTTTAATGGTCCCCGACTAAACCAAATAGATAAACTGTACTTCAATAGTATTTTGGATGGATTAAACGTTCCATTTCATCAGGTGGAACAGAACATCGTCCAGCTTAATTCCAAGCAAACGTTTTTTCCATGTCTCGAATACGAATTGCAGCCAGAAGGCTCGTTAAGGAGTACTTTTCGTCCATTAGAGTTAAAAACTTTCGGTCCAGTCTTAACTACTAGCTCCCGCAATGTGAAGTTTGATTTTGTCAATGATACTCTGGAGTTTTGAAGATTCAAAAAGTAAAACTTTTCGATATGGCTTCATTTCGTTATCACTTTCAGTCCAGGTCCCTTCTAATCCACTATCGGATTCATTTTCAACGGAAAATTCAAAGCTGCAGTCTGCTTCTTCGGCGAATATCTCCTCCTCACGATTACTCCAGAGTATGTCAACATGAGGTGCGTTATTCTTGTTCTTCGTTTGTGGATCCTTTTTAGGATTCTGGATTTCGTACACCTTACATATTAGTATGAAGTAGGAAAATTTGAATGGCATTTTCTTTTTTGCTGCCCTATCAATTTCCGAAACCAAATTTTCAAACAGCGGCACTGATATCTGTGCGGGAATATTGATGAATCTTTCATTGATCAACAGACCCAACGGTGCTGCGTCGTTTTCCAGTACATTTCTAATCAGGGCGTTGGTAGCGTCGGTTGCATGCTCTTCTGCAAGCTGCTTTAGTAAATCTCTCAATTGTTTCACGCATGGCTGGTTCTGAAAACAATTTCAAAATTAATCTATATCTGCCCATACAGAATCTGCACAGATCATTTAGAAAATCATTTTTTGTTTTACAATTCTTGTGAGCTTTCACAAATTATAATTTTTTCAATTTCCTATGATTTGATTTTTTTTCTTCCTTCACGTGTGTAGGAAAGAAAACAATATGCTGTACACGTAATTCAGGGAATAGTTATTATGTCAATCTGATTTAAGTCTGTCGAGGCTGAAAAGTTAATTATATTTGAATGCGTGAAGAAATATAATCCAGTCATACATCTACCTGTCTGTCGGATATGTTGACGACTGTTGTGATTCCGAAAACGTTGTTTGGGTCCTCGTTCTCGTCCTCGTCTGAATCCTCCGTGTCATCGGATGATTGCTTAACGACTGATCCCACGTAATTTTGAGAAATAATTAAGTCTGTGAGCCCGCTGAGGTCGAGGTGGGCTTTGAGGAATAATTGCTGCAGCAGTATTTTAATGCCGTTGAAGTCAGGATCTTGCGGATTACGTCCCTCAAAATCTACCTGGATTTCCATTCCCTAAAAGTGGAATATTTTTCGTGATTTTTGGTCAAATTTATAATGATATGATAGCCATCGTACATTTAGACTCATTACGGCAAATATGTTACATCTAGTCATAAAAACATGTTTCCTTATTTAATAGCACAGAGCTGTACGTTCCTTGTACAGAGAGTTCAAATTCAAACTTTATCGAATACTGACATTCTAAACGCAGATACATTGATTTCCAACACTGTTGATTGATAAACAATAACTGTAACCTATTCATTAATGGTTGACGAAGTAGGGGTGGAAATTAATACAAAATAACACGATTCTTCCGTTACTATACAATTCTTATAAAATGTACATAATGATGCAAGCTTCTCTGTTACATAGTGATGAATAAGAATTCTCGACCTCGTATATAATCTATTATAGAATCTTGGTGATCGGTCAATTAAGTAAACGTATTTTTAGTTAACGTTTCGACCCGGATATGGGCCCTCCTCAGAACGATTTATTTATTTAACTGTCAAGAACAACAAAAAATTTTTTTTAAATAATAATACTAGAAGTACAATCAGACATTAAATATTGTAGATGTAATACTCTTAGGGCTATTATATATTATTGGTTAGTAAGAACATTTTGATTAATTGAAAAAAGAATGGCTTTAAGTGTTATTTACCTTTTTTTATAAGTAAGTGGACTAAGATGTAGTCGAATTCACAATTTACAATTAGTGGAGACAATGTTCTTTGAGTGACGGTAGTCAATGTCAATCTTTTAGTTATTTTACATGTAGGAGTTAATAGTTGGAAGTCATTAATTAAAAAGATTAAAGAACTATGTTTCTTCACAGTCAGTATGTCATTGTGTTAAAAGGTTTTTAAAGAAAGTCTTTTTAGTAGTAAAATTAATTTGCAAGTGTCCAAGAAGTGGAGGTAGGCTCTTTATGACCATATTCCACATGTCTAACCAAAAATTATTGTTGGTTGAACCGATTGGGTCAACAGGTGAATAACGACTGATGGGAGAAACAAATATGATCCAGAGTGAAGGTGAACCTAATATAAACAATTATACAGAAAAACAAACAATATTTTGTGAAAAAAATTATGTAGAAAAACTGTGTTATGGGGACAAAAATTTGTTTGTATCTAGTTAAGGTTAAACAATATTTGTTGTGTGGGCGGAGATTAGAGGTTTGTAAATATTACTTAAATGTTCAACATCTTGTCTAAGATTAACGGAATTGGTGCGACCTACAATGTTGCACATTTCTAGTAATAGTCTTTTATAATAATTGTGTTCTTCACAAAGGATGTTTGTATTGTCGTAGTTAAAAGTATGTTGTTTATTGATACTATGTTTTATTGTTAATGCAATGTTAAATAAGTTGATGCAAGACGTTTCCAAGTCTTCCATGACAAGGTCTGACAAGATTGGGGAGAGAGGAGATCCCATGGGCAACCCGAATTGTTGTGCATACGTATCGTTGTTAAATTTGAATATTGCAGAATCAAAACATATTTTTAAAGCTTTATCTAGTTCAATAAGAGGAATTGGGATCTTATTTTCAAGAGAAGCCCAACGGTTGTTTACTGCGCGCAATGCAAGATCTATCGGAACGTTGGAAAAAGTGATATTACATCTAGCGATATTAAAGTATAGTTGTCTGGGATAATCAATGTTTTTATTGTGTCAACTAAGGAAAAGCTATCTTTAACACTAGAGGTGGGAGGTGTGATATTAGTGGTGAGCCATGAATTAATTGTCTTGGCTATTACATCTACAATATTTAATGTCTGATTGTACTTCTAGTATTATTATTTAAAAAAAATTTTTTGTTGTTCTTGACAGTTGAATAAATAAATCTTTCTGAGGAGGGCCCATATCCGGGTCGAAACGTTAACTAAAAATACGTTTACGTAATTGACCGATCACCAAGATTCTATAATAGTCTGTTACATAGTAATACATGATAGCTTTCGATCCAGGTGATCGCTGTTGATCGCTAATTTATTTAATATGCCTATCAGACAATCCCAAGAAATCTGGGTTTTACAGATATCATTGGAAGTTATATTAGGATTTAACTCTAGGTTTGGTTGGAAATAATCCACTACATACCGGAGTGCACAAAAAAGTATGAATGTGATCGAATTTTTTATCAGTTAGTTCATTTGTTTTCTGAAAAATTGTAATCGCTAAAGGGTGAAACTTGTCTCAAACCGTTCAAATTGCCAATTCTACTTTGAAAATGACATTTTCCAGTAAAATGAATTTCATAGAACCATTTTAATTATACAGTTATTACAAATACATAATTATTGAAGGGTTCATTTTCATTTTTTAAACTCACATTAAAGGTCTTAAAACGAGTGAAAATTCTGAGTTCACATTTGTTACAAATAAAATTCAACCGTGAGCGCCTGGGTACCGGCAACTGTCAATACGTACATGTGTTGCAGAGAATGGGATGCGCGCAACTCGCAAGTTATACAAAGTAGCAAACTGTAAACTGCAATATGATCATTTAATTGAATCAATGTAAACGGTTGCTTGAGTAGATTCTAAATTTCGAACAGAGCAGATGACCAGTCGTCGCCTGTTTCGACTTTTCGTCATTTTTTGAAAATTCTTGACAAGTGATGTGGCAACCGACCACGTGCTTCGTGGAGGTTAGATCACTTCGTTTGCTCAATAACGATTAAAAAATGTGCAATCTCGCTAACCTGCTCAGCCTCCGATGCGTCCTCATTTTCGCAATCACTCTGATCATCCGACGAACTGTGTTCTTCCCCATTGTGGCCAATATTCTCGTTCCTCGGCTGGATCTCACGTTTTTTTGTTGGCGCAGCCATAGTGTAGTCCTTGCGTATCGCTGTACCGTGGCGACGGATGCGGCGCTTGCGCTTCACGCTTCTCGGCCCGCAATTCACCTGCGAATCGATGTGGTCGATATCAGTGTTACCAACCTATCAGACAAATACTTTTTTCAATGGCGCCAAAACAATTCTTTAGATTTCTTATTTAGATGGCATCACAATAATTTTTCAGATGTCTCAATGGCGCCACAATAATTCTTCATATTTCTCATTTTCAACAGTGATGTTTGACGGGATTGAACCTGAATAAATATAGGAATATATAATATATTTAATTTTTTTGCATTATAACATGGACATTTTTCCTAGAAATATATCCTACAATCGGAATTTGAAGTATAAAGATATTAACAACCTTTACTTATATAATGTGTTCTTATTTTTAACACTTAAATATTGCAGAAGCTACTAATTGTCGCATGTTTTTTCAGGAACCTCACGATTGGTTGATTTGTAGTCTGTTGTTTCGATTTCACCGGCCATATCTAGAGATTTCGCCATCAATCTTGAGATTTCGTCAGATTCCGGCCTAAATGACAATATTTCTTAACAAGAAAACAACTTTACTTTTTTTTTTTTTGAACATTCTCTAATGTCTTTGATTTTAAAGAAATTTCTTCAGGACTGGCAACGCTGGTCGATGTCTCTGACCTGTAAATATGCCAAGTTTCAGTCGCGTCGCGGCAATTTTAAGCTCCTTTGGAACGTTATCCAAAATTCAAACAAAGTATTTGATTGTCCGTTAGAAACGAATACATGTAAGAATAACGCTGACCCCATTCAAATTGAGCGAACTTGCTGGATTAAGCACGGAGTTATTTTTTATTCGTAAATAAAATGGTGCGAATGGTACGGTATAAATTATAATACAAGAATCGTAACGATCAATGCAATGTGTTTTCGCTATAAAACAGGCATGCAGATGTGACTCGATGCATATATTTTTGTGGCTTGAACAGAGAGGTAATGAGGCATTATAACCAAACACCTTATATTATTGTTATTATTATCATGATTACTTTTTGGAATTCAAAGGCAGCCATGCGCGTGAAGCTTATATACATAAACGCAGGCGCGTGATTCAGCCTTGGTGTGTATTCGAGTGTATATTTATACCGAGGTATATGATTTGTGCTATCTGAAACCGTCCATACGAAGGCATTGTTACGTATTTTTTAAGAGAAATGGAACCAGGCTTTCCTTTGAACACGACGACATAGTGCATGCTACGTATGCATGCTACGGGCGAAATTTTAGACTGTACCGACGGATATATTGTGACTCTGCATGCAGAAGCTCTATGCGCGTTTGGTGGTCGCTCGGGAAACTCAAGCGTGCGTTCCTATTGTTGCCGCTGGTGCTGGGTGGAATTCGATTAAAAGCACGCTACTCGCGCATGACTGAAGGAAATTCTATTTTCTAGAATTTCCCGGAGTCTGTAAGGCTGCTCCACAGCGTAGCACGCACGGGTCTAAGAGCAGTGTCGCATTATAGGTTATAAAATATGTATTTTTAAAAATTGATATATACATAATATATTTATATTGCCGATTTCGTTGATCTCTCTGCGTAATATGTTTATATAATATAAATATATATTATATGTTTGTAATGTTAAATAATAAAATTGAAGCATCCGAGTGAGGACATACACATACCTATAATAATCTCGTATTGGGAAGTGATAATACCAAGTTTGACACTCGTGAAATTCTGAGAGTGTGCAGGCGGGGGGTGAGATGGCTGTCTGGTGTCTACATGTTCGATGGATGTTTAAATAAATTTCTGTGCTACACGATATCATGCTCATACATACATAGAGAGAAAGAGATTGGATGTTTTAAATTCTGGCTGTTGGGTGTTTAGCGATACATTATATCTTTAGAAATAGCTGTCTCACCTGCCTTGGACTGTTTTTTTCAGTTATTTATTTATTGCTTCTACGTTTCCATTAGGCCTCTTCTCCTCTGTCTACCTTTCCAAACGTATTTTTTCAGTAATACGTCAATTTGTATTACATTTTTTATGATATCTGTATGATATGTATATTAACGAAGAATATATAAGTTATCATTATTTACAATGCTTAAAACCTTCCAATAAGTGTTTGTGTGAACCTATATATGGTTTTAGATCAATCAACCACTTCATAAACCGCTCTTAATTGCATCTCGTTCGTTAATCATATTAATGGAAATTACTCACTTGCCTGTCAAATCGAAGGAATTTCAGAAATATTCTCGACACCCGGATACCTTCCGAAATAAAAAATTTTCTTTGCAAATAAAAATTGTGCGAACCGATGAGCTTATAATCGGGAATTTGATTGTGTTGTGAAATTAAACTACGAATGAGCCTGTTAGAAACAGATTGAAGTTTCTTCATAAAACTGTCAAGGCATACGTTATATACATATATATATAATATAACTAATGTGTGAAATCATTCATCTATACAGCTAACGCCGCAGTATTTTCCAGTATATCGAAACTAAAGAATGTAGTATACCTATGTTACCACGAGTCGCAGTTCACCGCGGGTGGTGGTCTTTATGGATTTTTCCACACCACAATTGAATGAAATTAACCCATTTGCCGACATCGTAGGGGCGTGCTAGACTGTGGCGTTCTAGCGGGTGAGCAACTGGTTGATTTATGACCGCTTTGCGTAGTGAGAGACGAGTAGTCTGCAGCGGGGGAACTAAATTAGATTCTGCTGAGTGTACAAATGACTTTATTCAAATTTCGAATGCAATTTAGGGTGAGAATGACAATTATGCTGCATCTTGCCTGTGCCTTTCCTTTGCTGTAACTGGCCTATGGAATTAGATTTATACGCAGGGATCTTTACCTAAGTTCCTGTAATTTTATTCCTTTATTTTTCAAATCCTTGGAAAAAAAATTTATCCAAGCAAAATGTTACCGAGCAAAGTGACAGACTGGAAATGATGCAATGAATAAATATTTTTTAAATGCTCAAAAAATTCACAAATAGATGGATATGCAAATGCGTAGAGTGAACTTTCAAACTCATCCCGATGGCCTGTAAATTTATTCTTTGCAAGCTCAGAAATCAGAAGTCGGAGACCTGTCTCTTGGCTCAGTAATTATTTATTAACAATCTACTACATCTATGTTTGCAAATTTATTTTTATACTCTCATCTTGACTACTTCTCGGTTTGTAGTTACGTGCTAATTACTATCAGAACTTTGTACGATGGTGTTTAGAAAAAAGCTACGCAAGTTTGTGCAGCTTTTATCATCCTGCATTATATTATACCAATACTGGATCTGCATCATTGACATGTCACGCTTTTTGATGCATGTCATATCATCGTTCTTTAAGTACCTAGTCATAGCGATTAATTGTCAGCAGTGCTGAATTTAAATGTTTCTGATCATTTTGACAGTAGTTTATGACCTGTCAACCTCTTTATTTATGATTCTAAGTATTTCAGTACTTGATTAACAGGATTTTAATAGTGCAGAACTAAATGTTTCATTCTATTGCAATCACTGACTTATTGCGACAAACAACCTGTCTTCTTTAACTGGAAAATTTTGAGAAGGCTGTATTTTCGCCACAATCACGAAAGAACTTTAAAAACATAATGGTTGTATTTTTCAAGTATCGTTACTAATAAAACAAACCCTCGACACAGAAATTGATCGGTCACGCGCTACACCATATCGTAACAGTGTCTAGCGCAGAATACGGATAGATTTATCAGATATAGATAAATAAATACAGATTTCTAGTTCACAAAATGAAGATGCTTGTGTCAAGAAAAAGAAGCATCAATCTATACTAAAGAATAATAACATATGAGACAAACATTTTGTTTGTGTGAAAAGCCGCGTGAAAATTTTTACGTCCATTGAACAAAAACTGTACAAGTGATCAACATGATAATGGACACGCAAGGAATTAAGAATCTAGGTCAACGGTATTCGTCGCTTTGAGGTTCGCCAGTTAGAAGTAACGATAGAATGTGTTGTAGTCGTTACGTTAACGAACTCCGAGTTCGCTGCAGTGGAGTTGGAAAAATGTAGTTCAAGTAGCCCTTAATGTGCCGTAGAATCTAAATCTAATGAATTAGCGGCGTTAGTAATCGACAAAGTTAGATTTCGTGGCCCACAAGGAGGAAAGCTACTTAGGGAGGACGGTCACCCTTTCACGCTTGATTTTTCAGCTAAAACATAATAATTTTGAATAAATCACTATACGACTGAAATATGCTAGTTTTTATCTTCATTTTATACCTACAAATTTGATAAACAGTCCATAATTGTTTAACCGAACTCATTTTACTTGAAATGACATTTTTCAATAGTTGTCACACGATAACTTTGGATATATTAAAGTTCTCTTGAAATTCGATAAAATTACGAGAGACGTGCTGAACTTCTCGAATAATAGTACGTCTCCAATTCACAACTCACATCGTCTAAGTCATTGTCAGACATGAATCATTCTAGTTCCTGCAAAAACTGTATTATCAGAAAAGAATGCGTATCAACTTTCATAAAAATCGCACCAACAGTTGTGACATTATCGCGTGGAAAGATTCGTTACCAGTAAAATGAGTGGAGTTGAAAAAAATTGTATTATTTTTCTAATTTTAAATAAAAAATAAAGGTCAAACTATGCAGTATCTTTCAGCTGTATAATCGTTTATTATTTTCAAATCTCCGCGTGTCAATAGCAACTATTCAAAGTTACCTCAAAAATCAAGCTCGAAAGGGTGACCACCCCCCTTAAAAAGAGGCTTGGCTCATTAATCGCGTGAAGGGAATGCCCGAGCGCATTACACAGTACAAGCTGGATGGTGTGATGGGAGGGTTGGCGTAAGGAGCTACAAGGAGGCTGAGAAAGTGAGAGGGAGGAAGAGAGAAAGAGAAAGAGAGAGGGAGAGAAGTTTATTGATTTGCTTTCTCACCGTGAGTTTTTTCTGTCCCCTTTCCATTTCGTGCTCCTGTCGCAGTTTTACTTGTTGTAGTTGGACGGGAGTCGGACGTAACAACCGCGTTTACAAATCTGCGTTCAGACGAGACAGAATACAAAAAAATCTCAAAATGTTTTAGGTCACAACATGAAACTTATGGCATCGGAACTTAGAACCGAGTATCACTTTGACTACAGTGAGATAAATGAGAATATGTAAATTTTCGAAAATATCTGATTCAGGGTTTTCGGTGGTGGACTTTGGAAATAACATTAAACACTGCGAAACAATTATGCAAAGATTCCATATCATCGTTTGCGGAATTGATATTGTACGTAAGACAAAATTATTACCGTTAATTATTATTAAAATTGTATTAATGATCAGTTACCAATGAGGCGCACCGTTAGATTAAAAATAAAAATAGCGTGACGTACAACAATAATAAACGCTATTTTTATAATTTTCGTTTGAAGGATACGTAACAAAATACCAACTTAGGAGCGGTTTCATTTGATTATTACAATTCAAACTTCGAAGAAAGAGTTACGTATTAAATATTATTTAGCTCACTCCAATGCCCTTAAATACAGAAAATGAAGTATTTCTTCATTAACTTTGATTAAAATTGTGATAGAAGGTCAAATATTGATTGTGAATTAATCATTTCTCATCAATACAAGCAGTCAGCTCATCGAAAGTTCGGTTTCCTCACAGAAAGAGAATAATCCTTTGATGAATTGGGGGATTCTTGGATGTGGAGGTCGGTGAGACGAACAACTTTTAAGTTTAATTATCGGCCCGAGTGAGAGACCTCCTCAGAACGAATATTTCATTTGATTCACATTTGTCACGAACAATGAATTTTGTAACAAGGCAAGTGACAAACATTATGCAACAATATATACACCATTTAAAGTTAAGTACAAAAGAAATGTTTAAAGCCATGCCTTACAGTAACCTAGAAATTTTTTTTTAACTCTCAGCGATGTAGAGCAAATTTTAAATCTTCATTGACGAGCAAGTAAGAACATTGATGAAACGGCGAGGATGGACTAGCGATCCATGATCTAGTCACAGTTAGCAATTCTGCGCTTCCAGCTTCCCATCGGAATTAAATTTTTATTGTGGAAACGAACTTTTATAAATGTATAAATTTTTAATAATCCTTTGATTTACATGCAACGGTAATTATATGAAAAGCTTGTGTTTTGACGTTGGGTTACACAAATTTTGGCATTTGAAAAGTCCAAATAACATCCGGTCACGATATTTGGACACCAATCGTTCGTCGAAATCGATTAATTAATGCTCAATGAGTTAATCGTCTCTCGTTCGGGCTGAACGCGGCTAGAATAAAGCTGTGCAGTTAGCATTTCGGTCTGGTAACAATAATATGCAGGATATCATATACTTGTGGAAAACATCACCCACTCATGGCTCGTTATTTTTAATGAGTTGGAAATGAAAATGTTGTGCGAAAAGAGTGACTGTTATACCCTTTGATTTCGATGTATTAACTCCGTGTTTAAAACCCACGTTTTTGTGCAGGAGTGTCACGTTTCCGCGCTTCGACTTACCACCCTTAGCTGCAGTGGCGTACTTGGGGTGGGGCAAAGTAGGGCACGTGCCCTGGGCGCCATTCAAAGAGTATGGGGCGCACGATTCGCAAATTGTTAAACTTAAAAGTCGGCATAAACCAACAACATAATTCATATTAAAATAATACCGTGATTCCTGCACGTGTACGGAAGAAGAGAAATTCTTGAACCAACAAAACTTATTTTGTTGGAGTCAATTCACTCCAATCTAGTACCCCTTATTTGTTCCAAATACGATGACTTCGATTGAACAATTTTGATTTAGTTGAGAATCCCTTGATTCAACGAAAGCCTTTCTTGTCGCAATCGAATGAAATATTCATTCGAGTGAACCTCTCGATGTGTTTCCGAAATTGAGTCAACCAAATATCATTTCCTTCGACCTTCGAGGTTTATATATTGTTCCTCCAAATCGCGTGTTCATTGACAAGAAATGAAGTGGTTCACATAAAATAAGAAAGAATCTAGCTAACAATATATTTACATTAATTGAATGACACACTTTGTTGATCTAACCGGAGTTTGTTTGGCGTAACTGGTTGAATCAGATGCACTAATTTGTTAACGAGGTAAAAGAAACACCACATGCTTTGAAACAAGTAGTAGTGATCGTAAGCATCGTACTCGTACTCGTACTATAAACGGCCGCTAGGCGGTGAACTTTCTCGCTACGGAAGTAGCTTCAGAGATAGTTATAAAAACGGGTAGTCGGCTAGGAGTTCTGATTCAGACAACGTAAGATAGATCTGTCACCATAACCTATCGCAAAGTACAAACGAAGAAAGCATAATACGAAGTTCCGAATTATCGAAATTAATATTGACGACACAAACAAAAACTGTTGACATATGTTCAATTTACATTTCTACATTTACAACCATAAGTTTTCGGGTTAGGCCCATTAAATATCGGATAAATCCCACAAAATTCTGAGTCAATAGTATTATAAGAATATTTCAGTTGAAAAATACGATTTGTGCGGTTGAATAACTCTAATGTTCAGTCAACGCAGAAGATTTTTGTAGCAACAAATTTCCTGGCCTGTTTCAACCATTGAACTCTTGACTCAGCAATACATAAATACGAAGCTCAATTTATTTCAGTACAACAATTTCATATTCTTAAGACAGAACCATCGAATCACGTTTAATCGAATTTTTCGTCATCTCGATCACACATTTTCTTGATACAAAATTCACATTATCATAAGAAACTCACGGCGCATGTTATTTTGAATAAATCGATAGTCAGCTAGATCATTCAAAGTCTTGATTCAATTCTACATCAAGTTACCACAAGTACTTCGTCCGACAAAAGTATTTTGCTAAATGAGTGTTCGCCGCATTTAACTATAGCGTTTAGTTGAATCAATCGAATATCACTTGGTTCAAATAATTCTTTTACTTCGTTTAGTGGTCTTCCGCGAACGAGCGAGAGAGGATTAGTGGTGTAACATCCGTAGACTTTCGAAAATGTTGTAAATCTATTCGCATAGCAGAAGGCAAGAAAGGTGCAATTTGAAGTTTGAGACTATTAAAAAAGCACTTGCACTGACTAATCTTTGCCCTTAGACAGAAAATAAAAATGTTTTGTAAGATTTACGACCATTTTATTTAGTGTATCTGTTTATTTTGTAATTAGATAATTTATGAATAGGCGCAACTTTGATGATTGCTCTAGGTGCCATTTACGATTGGTACGCCCCTGCTTAGCTGCATACCGACGCCCAACTATTATACTCAGAAACACATTGGTAAAATCTCTGTACTTCTGCATTTCGAAGGATCGTGGGATACACATTCATTTTATTCACAATTTACTAAAATTTAAATATTTGCATGTCTCGTACATTAAGTTCAGAATCAACAGTGGATTCATGTACCTGTAGCGTTGACATTGTTTTGGATCAAAACTACGTAATACGTTTTTGAAACATCTTTCAGATGTTTTTAGTAAATGAACTAATATTTTGGTTTTTAAATTTTTTTTCAACAATCACCTGGTCGTATTAGGTAGATATTTATTCAGAGTATAATGTGAAAGACCATTTCTTCTAAATAATCTTAAAACAGTCAAGTTTATTAATTTGTATTTGTAATCTCTTGTAGAGAATTAACAACTTAAAAATCTTCGAAAATCCGATTTAAAAGATATCCTTCCGTGAGGATTCGTTTTTTACTATGTACAAGTTTATCGGCTGAAAGCGAAAAAAATGTTGCTTCTTAACGAAACATCTTAATATTTACAAATACGTATTGCAGATTCCTCCAGAAACTGCTTTGCACACTAGCAATAAGGATTTTCAAATGAATACCTCTCGCATTTGTCCGGTCCACTGCCGTTCAAGGTCGGTAAGAAATCAATAATGGCTAGTTACATAAGGTTTTCAACTATCCAACTCCACTGACGAATAATTTCCCGCCCCTGCATTCCGATCGTAGTTTCAATTCGTTTTTGAAACAGCGAACACTTCGCATAAGCGAAAAAGTGATAACTCCACGTTCTGCATTATCGATGCTGGCAGCTATGGTGGTAAGACAGCGCAATTGGAAACTTATTCTAATCCTGAAGTGACCCACAGTTGACGCATATTTGACTTATACGATACCGGTAAAAATGAAATCAACTAATCGGATACCGCCGAAGATGGCGTATTTGAATACAATAGCTGATTACGTGTCAAACATACGATTAAAAATGTCCACTAAGTCGTCAATTTGTATTTACCAGTGTTTGTCGTTATCAAAAAACAGTACAGCGAAACTTTAAAATCTCGATAATTACATTCGCTGTAGCGAGTTCTATGTGTTATCTAATTTTTGTTTTGGGGTTGGCGTGATCTTAACGAGATTCGTTGACATACGGCTGGTACAGCTTTGACTTTTGGCTTATTAACAGTTATTACCACATCTCAGGCGAATAGTCACTGTTTTTCCGATTTCCTGGCAACTGTAAGTTAAATTTTTTATCTGTCGACATTGCGTTCGACTTTAATTTATCAAACTGTGTAACCGAAATTTCATCCAGTGTGCTGCGTGGGAATACACGTAGATTAGGGTGTTCCAAATAAAAAAATATTCAAATTTCGAACGAGCTGCAGCTGAAATAGTCCGTTTAGGTAGAAAAAACAATTCTGTGGACAGATGAGCATTTTCGGTTGAGCGGAAGATCGGGCGCATTTGATTTTTCACTTTTTTATATTTTTATGAATTTATGAAGAATAGTGAACAAAAAGGTTTTTTTATTTTTGAAACAATCATAATATCAACTTGCGTCGTGAAAAAGGCTTATAATTGTAATATTTAGTCTCCAGTTGATGTTTGACAAGTGTATCTGACAACTTTTTCGTATTCATTCAATCTCATAAAATAGTTGTATTATAAATATGAACCTTTAATTTAGGGAAATAAAACTCCCGTTCGATATATCGCTATGTTATGGATCGTGATCTTTGGGTTAAATATAAATTTAAAAAGAGCTATAATTGAACTGCTACATCTTGATTCTTCATGACTTCGAAAAAATGTAAAATAAAAAAAATTAAAAAGCTAATACGCCCAATTTTCTACTCAAACTAAAATGCTCACCTTTTGACAGAATTTTTCTTCTATCTAAACTAGCTACGTGTAGCCCGTTGAAAAATCTATTTTTATTCCAAACATTCTAACGTAAATACACCTATGATGCTCCTGCAGAATTACTACCTATTGTACAACATGATTTAGCAGCTTTCATCACATAGGTATGCGACATAAATCGTACGTCACGAACAGCTCGGGAGACACGATGTTCCAACTGAATTACGTAATTTGTCATGTGTTCTACTGTTCAGTAGTTGATTTGGTATACGTTCTCTTTATAATATGGGTAGAGGTAAAGCTTTACAAACGAACGTAAAGAGAAAACGCATAAATGCGATTAATCCGGAGGTTGAAGATTTCCCCCGGGTATAGAGCGAGGAGAAAAATTCGCGGAGAATAACGCACGCTCTGCGCTTTGATCGAAATGAATTTACTGTTTACCTTTGCCCTTGGCCCAGCAATGACCGGAGGGGTTCCTTTTCCCCTGTTCAGAATACACCCGATCCATGCTAACTCTTACTTTGTTTGATGGTTGTTTTCCTTTTCGCAAACAGTTTACGATAATCATCGGGTCTCCGTCGCACCATGACGCCACTGTGGCACGAGACATAACTTCGGATCAACCCTGCATGCTGGTACACACTTATAGAACGTGTCCAGACTAGGAGTGTCCAAATATCGGTCAAATCAAATCTAAGCAAATAGTAAAATTCAATATGAAAATTGAATTCGATATTCGAATGTTCTAATCATTTGAAAGTTACAGTTCTTGAAAATCACGGAATGCTATATTTTACGCCAAGTACATCAATATCACAAGTATGATTAGAATATACGGGATGTATAGTTGAGTCGAGAAAAGTTTTGAAACAAGAAGGTGATGAAATAAAAGTTTGAAAAATTACACTGAAGCTAATCTAGTTGCGTCTAACTAAAAAATTCTTCTTGGTGCAGGGAAAAATTTGGAAATAGTAAATTTGAACTGTGAATACCAACAATTACATCATAGAAATAACTATCAGTTTTATGTGAAAACTATTTGGTGGCCGATAATCCGTCTAGGTTCGTAACTGCCATGTGGTCAATTGATGACTCATCTTGGGATGTGTTCGGATATTAGCTCCGAATGATGTCAACAATCTTTTATCTCTTTTGCGTTGTCAAGATCGTGAGTAGTTCTGTCTCTGTCCTAGGGAGTTTTTAACGCTACCGGCTCATTTCGGAACGCACCCGTGGCATGTATTCGGCAATGGCAAACTAAACATGTTATGTAGCGTCGGTTTTGAACTTGCTTCTAGATTACGTTAGCTTCTATCACCAAAGAAGCAGCAAACTTGCATAAAACGACGTTATATCGTTGTGAAGTAATTGGGACCACGATACAGGCAATTCTGGTTCCCAGCTGCCGCATCTAAAACTTAAAAATATTGCGCAGTATTACGTATAGTCGCTTGGCAACCATCTCGGAGTCAACTACCGGGTCTAAACATGGAAAGAAGCAACCTTCGCATTTACAGATAGGCAACCGGGGGTTACATTTCGTTCGTGAGTTGGCACTCTGGAACGCTGCGTAGGCCGTGTTCGAAAATTGACTAACAGTACTGTCAGCAATCTTTTATTTCTTTTGCGCTTCCAAGTTCGCGAATAGCTCTGACTCTGTCCTAGGGAATTTTCAGCACTATCAGTCAATTTACGAATACGGCCGTAGTGCCAATAACACCTCAAACTTGAGGTTGAGTCATCTTGCCGGGTTGCCGCGCTACGCGGTTTTCCAAAGTGCCAACCTATGAACGAAATGTAACGCCCGGTTGCCTATCTGTAGGCGGCGACGTAGGTTGTTTCTACATTTAGGCCCGATATGTTGGATATTGTTGTCGACTACACGACGACTAAAAACTGCCAAACGGCGATAGGGTGATATTATTGGCTGGCCATTTAAATCCTGTGTATCGAGTCATCACGTCTAGTGTATTCAATCGTTACATAGCGTGCTTGGGATACAAACATTGCCAGTTATGCTGACGTAAATTCTATCTGGTGCCATTTAGCAGCAGCAGCGCCGGATCTATTGCGGGGGGGGGGGGGGGGGGGGGGCAAGCCGGGGCACTTGCCCTGGACGGCAACTTAATGGGGCGGCAAAAAGAAAGAAATCGAACTGCCGGATTGCGAACACATTTGCCCAAGATATTTTACCTGATAATAGAATATGAAAGAAAAAAAAACATACTGACTTCACACGTTCCTAGAGGTTTTATCGTGACATTGTTCATCTGCCATCACTCATGAACGAATAGATTTGAGAAAACGAGTTCTCTTAGGAAGAATGTTTTGTTTACATATCAACCCATAACATATTTCTCCAGAAGTTTTGTGTAGGTTGGCTTTTGATTTCAAACAAATCAGGTTAAAGAGGATATTTTTTTTAGGATACATGCCGCTTTTTCAAATATATTTAAGAAAAAGCTGGAATTCTGCTACAAACCATCGGCCTTTTTGATTTCTTAAATATATTATCATGTAACTTACTCGTGCAATAAATAATTTGTTTCTTTCATTAACTTCACACTTTCATTGCTTTTCTGAAATACCTGAATTTATTTCCAGTTCTTAAAGAAGCAAATTGAGGTGACAATTAGGTTAAGTTAGTAGTAGGGGGCGGCAGCCTAAGGTCTTGCCCCCCTAGAAAACATCCTAGATCCAGCGCTGACGATGAGTAGCAGTGTACATGGGAACCATGTATATGGTGGCTACCGAAAAAGAATACCAAGAATCTACCATCGCCATGTCAAAAAACCATATTGCAGCTATTTGGTAGCCAGGTCGTTGTTGAATTTCGATTTCTACCGTGACCTGTCGGTAGTAGAGGCATGTTAAGGGATTATACGCAGTCGGGTGGCCGAAAAAAGTGACTTTTCACGGATTTTTCATGTAGAGACATTTCAATTTATTAATGTACAAATTTATATACATATTAAGGTAACATTGAACTTTATTCTGATATTTTTTATTTGTAAAAATAATGGTTTTTGAAGCTGCTATAGCCGATATCCGGGAGCACCTCTAAAAATTTGAAACTGGTCGGTTCAGCCGTTTCCGAGAAATCTTGTTCACCGCAAGCCGTCTTTTTTTAGAGGTGCTCCCAGAGATCCGCTATAGCAGCTTTAAATATAATTTTTCTTTAACATTAAAAAATGTCAGAATCAAGTTCAATATTACCACTATATGTTTATAAATTGTTATGTTAATAAATTGAAATGTCTTTGCATGAAAAATCCTTAAAAAATCACTTTCTTGGCCTCCTGACTGTGTATAAGTAGAATGTCACCGGGGATTGGTCCACTATTTTTTCACCCAACAATCTATTTCGCTCGATCGGCGTAATTGCGATTTGATTATTGGTTTAGGAGATCATTACAATTCTATTTTTTCAAAAAATCTAATTGTTTCAATACTCTTTCGTGTCTCGCGTACCTCTAATATGAACGCGTTGAAGCATGTGTATGCATCTTCACTCGTATCGTATATTGCCAGTTTTGCATAGTGGACATAGGGGGCGCAGAAATCTCCGTACAAACAAATCGCGGGAGCTAGTAGGATAGTCGAAGAAGGGAGTTACCCTATCAATTTTTTGACAAGAGTCTCGCTCCACATTCAACGCCACCGGGTATATTTACTTTACGTACAAACTCAGACTCACACCATCGATCGGCGGTTATTTCTGTAGAAAATTTAATCCGTGACTAAACGTAATGCAACTATTTTCCCAATAGCCTTACTTTGAATAGTTACACTTTTTTCTATCCTCGGGTAACAAGATTCTCAAGAGAAGAAACATCATTTGAATGATACCCACTCTCAGGTATAATAATGAATGATTGTACTTGCAGAATATTATGAAGTGAAAATCGATCTAAAATCTGTTCTTAGGATCATTCCTACACGTAATTAGCTCACCATAGAAAATGAATTTGACACTTTTCCAGTACTTTTCGGTCATACCTTTGAAAAATCTTAGCACGGTCTTGTTATGTGCGGGATCGGTATAAAGGTCTCACGTGCAATAAAATATGAAAAGAGCGACGAGGGCTACAGACCTGCATTTCGAATGGCAAGCTTATTGTTTCGATTTAAATTATCCCCGCAACTAATCTAAAAGCTGCGCACGTTGGTGAAAACAAAATTTTGATGTCTCAGAAAAATGCGTTACACATCTGCGTGCATTTTAACTACGTGAAAATTACGTTTTATTGATCAACAATTGATTTATTGTCTACGGTTGGCCGATTCCTCACTCTCTCCAATCGTGGGTCATGATAGAGATGCTGATTGGTAAAACGTACAGCTAACTTGCTAAAATGCATGCGAATTCTGGCAAAATGTACTCCTAATCGCACAAATGCTGGCGGACTCAGCCTAGACATTAAATTGTCTATAAAGCATTTCTACAAAATAAACCGGTATCTCCAATGTTGAATATTGTAAAATATTACATGTTGGTACCCTCCGACAACTGGTCTATGATACAAAAACTGTTGGTCACGTGTCATAGACGCGGGGTTGCCTCGTCAATAGCCCAGTTGTATTAAAGGATATTGAAGTTCGCAACACAATAGAAACGATCGCAGTGCAAGTCGTGGTTCTCAACGTCGAATGTCCACAAAAAACTATGTATCTTTCTGCCGCGGGTGCACTGTGAGATTCGCAATATATACCTTTGACGTTCATCCAAGTAGTCCCTCAAAAAAAAACACAAAGCACCCTGCTGGTGAGACGTCCACTCGGCTAATCCGAATCTGAATCTTTCGAATTCAACTGCCCACCAAAAATTGATTTTATCAGGGTGGCCACAATTTTTTTTTTCTTTTTCAAACCTAGTATTCCCTGACATTTTCCCAGTTCTAGTAAGTTACTAAAACCTAAATCGTTCAGCTTATCAACTCTATATCCGAATCAAATTCAATTCGCATTGAAGAAAAATGTAAGGTACAAAAAAAAATCAGTTTAAGCCAATTTGTTTTCTCGACGAGAAAAAGTAAACTTGTTACGTCAAAAGGTCATTTTTAATTCCCATGATAGAAAACTAATATTTTTAGTTTTTTTCATGGCCAAATTGAAAATCTCCTGACAATACCAGGTTTTTCAGGTGTGTGGCCATCCTGCTTACAGTCCCAAGGTATTGCAACATTTGGGAAACAGAAACTGTCACAAAATGGGAATCGTCGTAACATTATTTGAAGTTAAGAATTCATAATTGTAGTAAAATTTCCCCAAATCCAGTTGCTTAATTATGGATTCTACTAACTCCGACACCAGAGGTTGCTTCTTTTGACCAACATAGCTTATTCCTGATGTACTTTCATCAAACTCGACCCTTTCCTGCTCGATTCACAGTATATCATATAGTCGATAATTCATAGTTATACTTCACTATTGCTCTGAAATAATACGATGTAAACGTGGAAGAAAAATATCAATACGTTGAATGTATATCTGTAGGTTGAACAGACTGACGGATGAGGTAATTTGTAATGAAAATCGAGGAATGAGTAAGTCAAGTTCGGGAATGGAAATAAGCACGCAAAAGGTGCCGCGTTAAAGTGTACGTAACAGCATGCTCGTGGCATGCCAGATGTAAGGTGAAACGAGAAGGTGGTAACCGGAAATATTTGACGCTCATCTGCAATTTTCGTACAAGTATTTGCAATAAACGAATCCTCACTCAACATGCAATTAATGTATTCGGCACCTCTGAGTGCAATATAAATTATGCTTACAAAGGTGTTCAGTTGCGTAGCGACATTTATATCTGCTCCGTTGAAAAACTTATTTTGAACAGCAGATCTGTACGTTTCTTTTCAAATATTAGTTATAGATAAATAGTTACGATTGGCCCTACACAAAACAGTTTTGAGAGAAATCTAACAATATCGGGTATTCCACTTTAATGTACCACTCGATTTATCTCGAAAAATACTGCTCCGGTCATATAAAACTTTTAGGATTCGAAGGGGGATGTTCAAAAAAAATGTGGTTTCTGGTCCAAAATTCAAAATGGCGGCGTTAAGATAGCAGACTCGTTTGTTTGAAATGGAAAAATAAGTTTTTGTTCTACTAAAAAATTAGTCATATCACAGCGAACAACTTTTGTATGAAATTTTTTCCAACAAAGTTAGTAATTTTTAAGTAAGGACACTATTTCCGACTATATTAGCGCTACCCAGAATGTACGTATGTACCACGAGGAGGTAAAGGCTGAACATACCATGTTTAAATGTGTGTGTGTAATGTGTGCGTATGTGTGTAATTTCAGACAAAAAACCAAAATTTTTTTTGAACGTTCTCCTTCGAACTCTAAAAGTTTTATTCGACTTAATATTCGATTGGAGCAGTATTTTTGAGACAAATCAGGTGGTACTTTAAAATGGGACACCCGGTATAATCTAACAATAGAACAACGCGAGTCACCCTGTGAAACAAACAATTCATGTGTATAAAATTGCTGCCTAGAGAGAACGTATTATATGGTATGGTACTTATTTGACAGTTCCTACTATGTATATTAATAGTTCAACTATTACACACTAGGCTAGGTTACACGCGGTTCTTTCAGAAATTAACAGAATGAGAATCATTGGTAGAAATTTTCACTTCAGGGTATTGTAATATTGTCTCTTTACGACACAAGAAAGATACAGGTGAAGTTAGAAATCGTTATAATTCGCTGTTTGTGCTGTGGCGTTGTAACGTCACAAGGTTATACTGTTGAAAATTTCTGTATGGAACTTCCTACACTGTATTGGAAGTTTTATTCGGACGTGGATAAGTGAATGCATCATACGTTGGCTGTTCATTCAATTTACCAATAAAGCAAATTTACTACACAATTTAGCGAATTAAAATTCTTTATTGTGTTCTTCTTGTAAATTTTAGTAAAATCAAACTTTTTTATTTTCAATTTAAGGGAAATGTATAGTACTTTACGCCGTTGCACGAAATTTATAATTTCGCAACCTGATTTCGTAATTTGACAACTCTTTTGTACAGTAAATCTGCGCCTATCACATTTTCTGAACGTAAAGTTCTGTAAATTTAAGATTGTAAAATTGAGGCGGTTTCCGGGGCAATTGCGGACGATTGTCGGGACAGTCAAACAGATTTCCGACGGACAAACCGATGTGTGAAGTATTTCTGAAGATCTGTTTTCGGATACCAGAGACCCAAAGATCTAAGAACTGATTGGGATTACAAAAATCGATTTTTGACTGAGACCAATACATTACGTCTATCGTCTTTGGTTGATAGGAAGTAGAAAAGAGAATGTACGAAAAGAGAAGATTAAAATTTTGTACCATAGCGCGGCATTATTGACTGGTTGTCAATCCGTTTCCACGTTCACTACATGCTAATGCATATCGACCCGACTATTTTCTAGAAAACGTTTTAAAGGTGGTGGATGGCCCCGGTGTTAGACCGAGTCGCTAATGGTTGGCAAATTGATATCCCTATACATGTATAGAACCAGAATACTCGGTTCAAATTGTGTGACACTAATCTTTGCCTGCCTCTTACCACCGGTGCCTTGTTCCATTTTTTATGAGGAACAGTCTTTGCACCTGTGCTTCATATCGAGTATCGACATAATCAAATTGTCTGTCGGTGTATTGTTTACTACAGGATGTCTTGGAAGGAAAGGCTTTAGCATGAATGCTCTTGCTTGTTCGAAATGAAAATTCTCCGAGTAAGGCAGGAAATTGTACGGATTGTCCATAAAATGCGTTGAGTTTGAAAATTTGAAAAAAACTAAGACCATGGCGGGTCATATCTGAGTGTATACGAATACTTGTAACGATGTAATGGCTCACTGCTAATTTCATGGCCATGTTATCATGTTCTTGACTGTACGTAATTATGAAATCCGTTCGAATCCGTGTTTAGACAAATCTTCTCTTCCACAGTAGGTATTTTAGGCTTCATCCGAGGATACACAAGCCGTTAAATTGTTCAACGTAGTTTCCGAAAAAATTCTGGACGAAACAACAACATGTCTGATCTTATAACAGCAGATTGTGAAGCATTTTATTTGTTAGAAAAATTTGTACGTAAATTTGATCAGAGATCGATGTATTGATTTTGTTTGCATTTTCCATCCTGCTTTTGTAACAAAGTGATTTTGGGTTCCGTTTGATCGAGCAAGAATTTTTCGAATTGCTTCGAGTTTCGAAACTGCCAGGTTCCGGATTATATTATTTGATATACTTGCACTTACCTATTGCGAAAATTTCATATGTTCGCACCATAGCTATGTTATGATATTTACTATGGATTCTAAGAGTAAAGTCGATTTTCCTCTAGTTCACAGACTCTTCGACCACATATCCTGCTCAAGATTGACAAGACAATAGAGTGACCCGGAGGCTATGCGGGCGAAATTTGACAGCCCGTAATGAGTCCGTGAACATGCTCCTCACTTTATATCGATTCGATGCGATGATAAAACTCCCCACGCGAGTATGGAACAATTGGACAATTTTTATCTTCTGAGATATAAAAAAACATGCGTTTTGATCACCCCGAAATGATAGAAGTGAATTTTGCGCAGTAGACCTGACAGTGAAATGAGAACGTGATTTCTTCCGGTTTTTCAAAACTAATAGTATTTATTGAAATACTATACTTGTATTAGCTACAAAGATCTCTCTGAAAATATAAACGCAAAAAATATTGTGGTTATTAACAAAAGCCTAGATATCGATACTTCGTTTCAAATCGCTTCAAAATCGGTTAAAAATCGGGTATACGCAAAAAAATGAAGATTCTTATTCTTACAAATGCACGTTTCGTTGAAAAAATTTAGTTTTATTTCTTTGAGATAAAAAGTTTCTTCAAATTGAATTGAATGCAACTAATAATCTATTTGCCTTCAGCACTCCTTTTTTCCGTTTTTCTAGGCGACAAATGGGTTTTCAGTATTCAATTCAATATAGAAATTTGTTTGTTATAATTTATATCGACGCAATGTTCTAGAATAAGATATTTAACCACGCCAACGTGATGTTGTCTTGAAATTTCTTTCTTGGAAAATATTCTTTTGAATAAAATGAAATTAAGCATCGAGATCTAGAATTTTGTTTATATATATAATTCCTTTTTTTTTCTATTTTTGTGTTCTTACATAAATCTTCCTAGCTTACGAATATAATAACTCGATAAATATTCAATGTATGATTATCGCTTGGTAAAATTATTCAAAAGTATCTATTTTTGGCTAACCACACAATTGCAATTCGCACAAAATAAATAATCATTTTTTCCTTGATGACCAATAGAGTTGAAGGGCTAAAATTTACAGATCATCTTACTATGTAAAATGAACGCAATTCTAATACATATCGCATCTCCAATTTGATTACTGATTTTTCCAATTGTTCCTCTATTTCTAAAATACAGTAACGATTTTCGTCAGACCCTAGAATAGATTTTGAACAGATTTGAAAACAAAAACAAAAAAAAAAAAAAAACAGGAAAAAAATATTAATATAATGATTTTACGAAAAAACACAAAAAATTGTCCTTCCATTATTAATCTTCCATTTCTAAAACTGAATGTTATTTTTCTTGGTTCATGACAATTAATTCGGGTGTTTTTGACATGGGTTTAAAAATTTGTATAGTAAAGACGAGTGATTAAAAAAACGGTAATATTTTTTTGAAAGGTTTTCAAGGGTCGTACTGACGTTGGAAAAATCCTTGATAAAATAAAAAATGTCATGGCCAACCGTATACTGAATTGACGTGGAATGCCCCACACATATAAAATTTACACCATATACATCTACAAGAATTGCAGGAGAATCGATTGTTTGATGCCCGATGTCCGGGTAAGAATCGGGTAGAATGGCCCAGTGTAGAAATAATTGAAGATCAGGAAAGTGAAATATCTATCGATTCTTGAAGACTGATAAAAACTTGACCATTTTTTTTTTTTTTTGTCTCTACCCTCCAAGACCTAATTCACCTTGGGCGAAGAAGGGTGTTTGAAAGATCAAATGAGCAGAACTGGCTTGATCGCGGCTGGTATATGTATACATATATTTAATTGCAGGGCCTTCCTTGTGTCTGTCACGGACAACAAGGGCTGCACAGCGTCCCAAGAAGCAAAGCTCTCGGCCAATCGTGTTCGCCCTTCGAGTTCTCAAGAAAGCTTTCTTTTCTCGACCGGCACGTCGGCGAGACTCGGGAGCGAAAAGGGACGGGAAAGGGAGATATTGTAAAGGGATACTCCTGAGCCGTGAAGTACCGAATAACTAATTTGAAATTCAGCATTGCCACCTTATTTCGCAGCGCACGGACGAGCTTTCTCTTATTTCCTGAGAATTTCCCGTGCACCAGCAGTAGCGATATTTTTTGTCCCCTCGCCGCCTCACGATCCGCCCAATAACGCGGATCCGTGATATAACTGATGTGATTTGAGCGAGCGAAGTTTGCAAAATTTGCGCCACGGTACGCTACTCGCCGGTTCCACCGAGGAACTTTGTAATCTTCTTTGTCGTCACGTACTCTGGGTTGTAGCGATACTGCCGATTCATAATTGCATTTACGGACCGACTTTATTCATATATTTTCCTTGTCGAGGGTACAATGCGACATTCTTTAATCGGAACAAAGAAATTAACAGAAATAAGAAAATATTGTATATGATAGGATTTTTTTTTTACCATTTCTCAAAATTAAACAATGATAGGCCAGAAAAAAACGTAATAACCATAATTATATTGAAATTATTGAGACGAAAAAGTTAAGAACTTCCGGCGAAGATAAAAACCTGGTGTCCCACTCCCGTTTTGGTCTAGGAATCATCGATTAGAATCCAGAATTCGTCTAGATTAAAAAAAAAAAAAATGTATTCATTAATGTTTTGACAGAGCTTGATAATTTGTAATAAATTTTTTTAAAAGTGGTTGCAAAAAATAGGGACAATTTGTTTTCGTTGTTCTTGAGGTGAAGATTGTCGTGTGTTGAGAGATTTTTTATTTTTTTTCTCGAAATAGTCAGGCTCACAGGCTGGGCAATTTGGCATGAAACCCTCCGTGAATGAGCGCCAAGCAAGCAGCGACGCTGTTGGAACAGCTCGAAAAAATCTGATCTCATGATTGATCACGTGAACCAGGCGATAAATTCGACACGATGTTAATCATCTTAGGCTTTATCGGCACGATTGGACACTTTTTTCAAGTTAAAGAGAAAGTGCGGGTGGATCATTCAGAGGGGTCTTTAGCCCTTAGAAAAACGTAGATTTAACGTAAAAATAGCGTAATCGTTGTAACGACAAATTTTACATTCTCAATTTTCAAAAGTTCTATCAAATTGAAGAGCTCGAGACTTTTCAGCTCATGAAAACGAAAACTACCGTTATGTTTGACAATTTTTGCGTACGAGGTTATTGACATTTTGCACGGCACAACCGTATACTTAATATATTGAAGGATAACTCAAATTAGCTAATTTTAAAATATACAAATATTAAGTAGGTGGTTACGATATTGAGTAGTAATGCATTAGACCCATCACATGACTCAACAGCGATATTTTACGGCAGCATTTGAGAGCGTAATATTGAAAAACAACAATGCCGACCATATGAGGAATTCATTCGAGATAAAATGATTAGTATTTCGAATGTTTCATAGAAATCATCGTTTTATTCAAAATTTCATGTACAATATAAATATTGTACAAAAAACTCCGTGATAGCATATGGCTAAGTCTAATAATTTTGCCAGACAAATCATTTGAAAATATTTCTGGGTGGAAACACAACGGTCTGCTGGTAATTCGTATAGGCATAATACTCTTTATGATAATATGACCATGTCATCTTAACGGCCGTTTCCGTAAACCCTATTCTCATATAATTTTTTTCTCCCGCACAAGAACAGTGAAAATGTAAGAACGAGTTTGTAATCGTAATATGCGTTTCAATTTTTTTTCACCATCGATTATACACACTATGATTACTTTCGTTACACACTTTCTCCTTGAAGTTTGTCAAGCACGAATGAGTCGACGAGAAAGTCAAAGGAAAAAGATAATTACGATTAAAAATGGAAAAACGCCGTCGTATGCCATTCCTGGCTGTTGCCACGTGACGTAATCTGTCCATTTTGCACGCGCTGTGTAAATACTAAATGTCCCGTAACTCGCGAATAGTAAGTCCGTAGCGGCGTTCTGCACGTGAATAATGAAGATGGTAGGTATAAATTTCTTCATCGCGCATGATGACGAAGCTTTGATGCAGTAAATCGTCCATTCGTGTCATATGTATATATTACGTTATCACCGATTGCTTCATTGTAAATTTGGAAATTCAATACGGCAGATCCCAATTTGGTGGTCAAAAATGTAAGATGTTATTTGATTTGGATAAAACTTAATACTCAAGGATATCTGAGGTCTTTGATTACGATATGAAATCGAAATTCAGAATTCTAACGCGGCTGACTCTTCGGATCCGCTACTTCAAATTTCGAAATCAAATATGTAGCCATAATCTGCGTTTGTAAAATATCCGGGGTTCCAAGGGTTATTAAAATCAAGTAACTATACATTTTTGATCGCCATATTGGAGTAGCTATTTTGAATTTTTAAATGTCGCTTTCGGATGCATTAAAATTGGGCTCCCAATTTTCAAAATTTAAATCAATCGGCGATAAGGAAGGATATATTCACCAAACGGATGCGCTGTCGCCAGCTTTGTTGCATCACAGCTTTGTCATTTTTCATGCACAACTCAGCTACGGACTCTTACTACACGCAGGCCAGATTACGTGTCGCCCTGTAAATGGGTTAAAAATTCTAACACCAGCGGTGTAATCGTCCGAAAAAGATCTGGGATACGCGCTTCAGGGATCGATGCGACAGCTTTTCGAGAAATTGCAGAAAACTCAAGTGGCACAAAGTGCTTCCGGATATCTCTTGGCGATGACCAGCTGCACGCCGGCGGCCATCTTCCAACCGAGAACTACGCGTATTCCATAGAGTAGACACACGTGTGTACCGGGTAATGTATGCGCGTTAGACGGAAATGCGAACTGTGCAGCGTTATACTTACCTGTCTACCTATGTATGAAACAATATTCGCTCGCCACAAGGGCGCGTCGAGTCACCGTGGGGCTGGCTGGGCAAAATGCAGTGGAAACTCGGCCTAAGAGCTTATATTGCATCGAGCGCCAGCGAGAGCTTAAAGACAGTTGGAAAAAAGGCGAAGAAGGGGTTGTGCCACGCGTAGATGTTCTGACGAGGGCGCAAGCTCGCCCTCCGCAGAGTCCTCCCACTCCTCAGTAGAAGGGCGGAGCTTTCCACCAAGCCAATACATGTCCCGTCTACCGTGTTCAGTCCTTTCTTGGCCGAAGCTCGTAGCGTGACGCGCAGTGGTTTCTGGAACAACTAGGTATAGCGGCTCTGCTCGCATCGCCCGCCACTTTCGTCTGACAGCCTTGTTGACAGTATCCCTGCAGTTTTCCTGAGTTAACGGATTTGTTTTAATTTTCTTTTATTTCCGTCATTTTTCATTCTTCAACTTTTCGTCAAAGTGAAAACAAAAACAGAAAAATATATATATTCACCTCAAGAACACCGCCGAAATGTTTGAAAATGGATTTGATCGATTTTTCAAAATAACAATCGGATTAAACCACTGTATTATTGTTAAAAATGTTGTGCTACTACAATTAAGCTGAGAAGTCTTACGGTCTCGGTGAAAAATCGTCATCTACATCGGCGTTTTGTCGTCAGAGTAGAGAATGAGAATTAAAAGGCTCAACCTGTTTGCCACTGAACGTTTACGTTGAACAGTTTTACACTGTCTACAAAAATATTAGTTTGTTGTTTTTTTGTTTGTTGAAAGAAAAAAAAAATTATGCCATAAAAATTATAAATTTACTAATGATTATTCAGTCGCGTTACCGTAACAATTGGTAAAGGTAATTAAACGGAAGAAAATATGTAGAATGTTTTTGAGCAGTGGGAGCTGTTTAGCATCATGAATTCTGTGTGAAAAATACTCGCAGAACAAAGTTTTGGCTACAGAACACCGATTGTTGTGACATACTTAATACGGGGAAATGGTAGAATAACTTCCATCAACGTACAGATAAGATGTATATAGTTCGTGAGGATGAGTATAATAAAAATCCGGATACATCCGGTTGTGAACATGAAAGTAAAAATGAATAAAACCGACTAAAATAGTTATAAAGAAAAAAAAAAAAAAACAAGAATAACTAATTCAATGGTAACGAATGGGTGACTTTTTCGATTACAGATCGATGTAAGTGCGCGGGTAAGCCTCGTGTGTGTGCGTGCACCATCAACGGGAACGGGATCAGAGTCTGGTAGTGGTAGTGGCGGAGAACTGGAGAACAGAAAATGGAGGCGACGGGGTTGCGCGTCACTTCTGCCCTTATATTTTGCGTTTTCTTCATACCGGACTTGGGTAAGTACCCATAATTCGGCGATCAACAATGAGTCTTACATTGAAACTGTGACCTCTAACTCTGAACATCTAAAAACAAGCCGTACAGCTTTACGGATTTTTTATTTTATTTTTTTATGTGTTTTTCAAATAAATTTTCGTGAATTAACTGACCCAAAATTGTTTACACTTTTGTCACGTTTAATATCTATTACGTGACTGATGTGCTACTTTTCCAGAATAAGCAGCACCAACGTTTGTGCAAGTACATGCCGAGTGTTGTGTGTAGTGCAAATATGGCTTATCCTTTAGAATTTGGCGCAAAAAATATCCCACTGACGTTACATGATAAACACGAGAAATGTTAGTCTTAGTTTTGAATTTATCAGTAATTCGAGAAGTAGGGATAACATTCATTGTAAGTTTTTGCAAAACTAACGTAAGTGTTTATCTGTACTTTGTGAATTACGATGAACTTCATTTTGTTTACAAGTGTAAAGTATACTCCGAATCACTTGCAATGTATAACGTTACAGTGCTTTTTCGAGTAACTGCAAGGGAATCTGGAGGCAAGTTAATGTTCGAAAGCTTTCAATCCATTTTTTGACGAACAAATTAAGCAATAATGAATCAGCTTGATAGACTAGGTATATTATTTGGCATAGGTAAAAAGAAAATAATGTGGTTGCACTAAAATCGTCGATAGCTCGGCTTTCTCGGTTCGAATTCGTGGTTTGTGAATTTTTCCTACGTGAAGGATATAAGTATAGCTTTAACTGCACCTTCGAAACGCTAAATTATCACTTTGATATCGATGATTTTGTGATCCGATTGTATGTCCGATTTGAATTCAGATTCATTGAAAGTTCACTGGTGCTTGTGTCAGAAACTTAGAAACATAAAACAATCACTGTCACTGCATTCTGAGTTTATTTTCATTAGTATCTTCTTCCTCTTCTTCTTTTCCTTGATGATTATCGTCACCACTACAGTGATGTGTGCCAAAATATATTCACGCAGTGAGACCTCTATGATGGATTCAGATAATATACCCGTCGAATGAAAACACCCAACAGTAACAGTATCATGTACTATTACATGCAATCTCACGATTTTTCAAGTTCTTGTTGAGCCATACGTTAAAGAATGCAGACATCGGATTCGAGCATATTAACGTTGAAATGGTAGCGAGGCTGTATTGTTGGTCCACTGGCGGGAAAACGTCACTTTTCAGCTTATTTTGCGTATAAAGTTATCTCGGGACATTTGGCAAATAGGGTGCATAAGCTATTCTTCAACTTGTACACAAAGATGGTGTTGTGCTTCTGTTAATGGCGATCAAAAGGACAAAACATAGACACCGGGAACTTATTACCCTTTCATTTCCTCACTCGCAACTAAATCAAATACACTGTGGCCCCTATATCGAGACCATTACAACCGCGAATAGTTTCCGCCAAGTTTCCGATAGTTGATGCAACGTCGACTATTACCCTGGGGATCCAGGTTCGTCGCTCGCTGTTTCAGATGAATTCAAACTTACTAGCTACTCCGGAACGTCTGTGCCGTCGAGATTAGGCGAGAGGTAAATTAAGACCAGCTATCATTCTTGATTTCTCTCTCTATCTCTCGCTTTCATTCCTTCGCTATGCTCTTAGTCACTTTTAAAGTATTAATCTATAGACGTCAGGACAGTTGTAGAGGGTTCTTCTTGAGGGTCAATTTATTTATATAGATATTATGAAGTTTTAATTTTATCACAATAGTTTGCTGATGCAGTAAAGAGTGAACGCTTGCACGAGTTTCGTGAAATGGTTTGAAATTTTTCTGCCAAACTTTGACAACGTTGCATTCTAAATTCATGGTACCGTTTGAGAAGGAGCTATCACAATGCTGTGGCGATTTAATTATTTTTAACTTGACATAAATAATTTACATGCCGGGCGCTAAATTTGTTGTGATAGCAAATATAACCTGGAAATTGGTATTGAATGCTACTTTAAAAGTTGACCGATTTATGGACTCTTGAATGATGAAATTTGTAATATTCTACGTTCCATATCATCTCTCATAGATGGAAGCAGGTAGTCGTTCAACCCTTGCATCCTTTAAACGATTTACATGGAATTAACAGGCTAGAAATTTCTGGCACCTCAAATTTTACTACAAAAAACGGAGAAGTAATGGCAATTAATTTCGGACAATAGAATTTGATACATATTCTGAATCAATGAGCCCGATCAAGTCTTGCTGATACGGTAATTTTGATTTACCATTTGTCCGTCTTCTCTCTGTCTCTATGACTGTGTAAACTGTACCCGATATAGTTTTTCTCTCATGTCTCTATCATTTACTCACTGAAGCTACAGCAGCTTACAAACCGTACCGCATGTACAATAATATTTTACAGCGCGTATCAGCATTCGTTAAGCAATCTCAGTGAAGTCCCTGCAACAGCAAGAGACATGGCCTGATTTTTCTACGTCAAGAACTCTCACCCATCGTCCGTGTTTCTTGTACTGACCTAACTGATCTACAATAGAACGTTACACTGATGTGACGCGCTCAATGACGTGCCGTTTAACTGTAGACCCGAGACCAAGAGATCATGTGTAAGACTCCGACTTATCGTTTGCACGCTTGACCGATTCCATCACTTTCCAACGAAAGCCTCTGCTCGGCACGCCTTGCACAGATTACACCCGTGTAACAATATACGAGTTGGTTTTTGATCAATCAAATTATTGCTCGTTCATGATAAAACACATTTGTCGAAAGCCTGAAGGTGGTAAACTTTCATCACTCGCAAGATTCACAATTCTTTTACTTCACATTCACACTTTCTGACGACTAGCAATACGCTATCAGGTGGCAAAAGTAAGTAACCCTCGAATTCGGTTGTTCTCTAAAAATCTTGTGCACAGGCACAAAATGGTACCGTCCTTACAGTGGTTTCAACTGCAGTCGTGATACTGTACCATCATGATACTCACTATGTAACCACTGTGTCATTGTACACAATTGAGCTTGCCGTTATACGGTTATCTTCCGAATTTAACATCAATCCTGAGTTTCTTTCATCCAGTAAAGATCAGCCATCCCGATCAATACAAGTCCATCACCCGAGAAAGCTGTTTACGAGTCTTTTGGACCAAGGATAGTACCAGTTAAGAGCTGCATCAATATTAGGTAACTCTTTGATGAATAGTAGGACTTGCACGGTGTTTTTCTTGAGGACAAATCTCTAAGAACTCCAATTTTTCGTCGAAGACGATTAAATGCAGTCAAAAGTCTGATGTTGGAGCCGATGTCAAGCTAGAAAAATAACTGGTATTTCGTGTAGGTTAGTAACTTTTGTTCATACGCTGGCCCCGAAGTATTGAGCTGCAATTTCAGGAATCCATTCCGTAAGTAACAATGCGAATTCAAACCAGTGTAAATAAATTGCAAAGCTAAGTCTCGGTAACTCATATAATCGTTAAGCAAGATTCCGTATTCTTTCTGATCGCAGAAAAAAACAGTAATTTGTTTGCGGGCGGGAAGATTGAGATGGAAAGTAAACTTGACCTGGTCACCTTAATCTATAACAATATTGTAAAATCTGGTAAAATGAGATGATGGATCACATCAAATTGCCATCATCACCGGCGTAATTATTCTGGGTTATACACCCACGTCCCTTAGCAGTTATAACACTGCCCCTTCGTAGACGTGGATCTGATAGCAAGCGCAAACTAAACTCAGTATTAGTTGGGTTCAAGTAGGGAATATTGTTTCTGCAGATCCTCGAACTCAAATTGCGCACATTTAGCAGCTTATCGGGCTTACAGTTGGATCCCAGCTTCCGGGGGGTCCTTGTGAAAACATTGCAGTAGGGGCTTACAACGGGACGCAACGACGAGAAGGCACGGTGGTCCGAAGCTAGGATAATCGATACCCACTTACGGATCGGCATAAAAAATAAATTCACGATAGATCCATCAAAATATTGTATGTTCTTTTCTGTACTGTCGTGCAGTTTGTTATAGTAAATCGATGCTTTCAACCTACGTTATCTTTCGCTTTCTCATTCTTGAATTATATCAATCGTTATTGGTTCGTAGTCTACACTCTTATCTATGCACGTAACAAACAAACACTGGATAAAATAATCAGAGAAAATTTCTATCCGTAGAAGATGCAGTTTTTACGGAACTTCCTTGAACCTTTGAGTAAAAATCTCTTTGATCCCAGTGAATCCAGTTAGTTCGGTTAACTTTGCAACTCTATTATTATACTGTTACCTTCGTTCTATGACCGTATCGATGAGGCCGATCATTATTGTGTACCTTTCGTCCAAGTTCTTGGCGATTTCTCTCTTTTTGTTAACCCAGCTGAGAGGTCTCCAGTCGACAGAGTTCAGTCTCTGTACGAAAGACCGATACGTGTCAATATTCTTTGCGAACTGCGGCCGCAGGTCGTCTTGACTTCACCTTTTTTTCCTTTCAGTTACTCTTATCAAAAGAAGCGAAAGTCGTATTGGATAATGGAAACAGTGATTGTAAGACGAAATATACAGGAAAAAAACGTCGAGTCATCGCGTATGTATTCAACTACACGTACTGTGACTGCGCAAAAACATTTAATGTTCAATTACTGTAATTAAAATTCCAAATTTTTTTCCTTGAAAGAAATTTTTGTGCAATCCTGCAGACGAACAATTCTGCGAAGCCGGAATTTTCATAACTGGTCAAGAAGCTACAAAATGCTCTGTGAAAGTCTTAGTTTCCAAGATCTTTTCAGCGAATGTTAATATTTTTCGACATGATGCTGAATTTGTGAAAAAAAATTTGTCACATGAATCTCCAAGGTTGATTAATAACGAACTTCCACACCGTATAGATATGTAGCTGAAGAACTCTTCCCAATCTACAAGATCTGAAGTATTGATATTATTTATTGGAAAATAGTGGGGATATTTATGTGAAATATTCGTGAAATAAAAATTACTGCCACGCTTGTCTGTGATATTATAACTTTTTAGGCATGATTGCACTAACCATTAGGTTGTCCAAGCTTAAAAATTTTTTATAGTCTCAGGAATACGATAGTGAATCTCATTAGTAATATTCAAAAATTTTTGACAGAATCTGGCATGTGACCTGTCGAATTCAATTTATACGATTTAACAGTATTTCAACACATATTATGCATGTATACAGGGTGTTCCATTTCGAGTGTGATGAGCAAACATCTCGGGAACCTTAAGTCATAGTCAAAAACTGTTTTGGACAAAAGTTTTGGTGCCTCGAAGGAGGCCTGAGGTTATGTGTTACGTCGATTATATCTGCTATCTGCACTATTACATTCCAGGGTCGCTAAAACATAAATTCGATGACGTCTAGTCACGAAAACGTTCGATTTCAGTGACTAAAAGGAAAACTCGAGCCCCTTATATATCATTATTACTCGATTATTTCGGGAAGGAGTGATTTTCTCCTCCGTATAATATAACGCGTGATCGACGGTACGGGAACCCATGGAAGTCGAATTCAGCGGGTGTTGCCAAATGGAAGTAATCCCGCTTACTCGGGACGGTAGAAAATATTTCAGCCACTTGTAGTCCCCGAATATAGATATACGTCCATGTATCTACACGTTGATGGATAATATACGTAAGGTACGGCTTGTATACGCATGCCCATGTGCGCAGACACTGCATACTTACACGCAGGAATGATGGCTGCCTTGTGGAATACACTTGAAAAGTATAATGCTCGTGCTAAGAGGATCACGTCCTTGTTCGACATGGGCCTATCTCCAAGCGTAATGCGTTTTTGTGCAGAACAACTTCTACCCCTCTTCGATCCCCCACCCCCCAAATCGATAAGAGGTAGAGAAACCATTATCTGATTTATCAATTGACTAGGAAGGTATCTCAAACGGATATCTCCGAGTTGATTTCTTTTGCCATATTTTATAGTAAACTAAAAACTTACACTTTGAGGAGGTGAAACCACCCTGGATTTGGAAGTTTTTTTTTTGGACTTCCCTGATTGAGAAAATTACATTTTTCATTTCTCGTTATGAGGAAACTTTTACAGTTGGATTGGTTAAAAAATATTATGTTCTTGTGGGTGAAACTGCCAAATCGCCTCTTGACATGCCTTACTTTGGAGGGTGGTTTCATCCCCTTGAAGTGTTTATTGGCAGGTGAAATAAATACGTGTCGTTTAGTTTTTTAGTCTCCTATAACATATTACAAAAGAAATCGAATCGGCGAGATCGACCTGAGATACCTTTCTTATGAGTGCAAATTCGAGATTCGAGACTGAGGACCATGTTGACAAAGATTCATATACGTTTGCGTACATGGACTTGTAAGATTTTAAAGTAAAGTATACCGATACGCGAGCAAGCACTTCGTCTCTTTGGAGTGTATGAGGATATCCAGGTCACAATCAACTCGAGGACCACACTCCAGAACTGAACTCCCTTGGTTTTTTGAACTTTTTGGGACTTTTTTTGTACCACAGTAAGAGTATCTACCCTTCGGGCCCCTGTTTCAGAGCTTTCAATAATTATAATGTGGTAATTTTTAAGATCCAAGAAATTCAAATCAATGGTATCCCGGCATGTAAAAATCGTATCTACAAAAATAACATAAATTCAAGTCACTGGAACAGTTATCAATCCAATTTTTTAATAAAAAAAAGTTCACGATTTCTCAACAATGTTTTGGCTATTAAAAAACGGATTTGAGATGGAAAAATTGTTATTTCAATTACTTGGAAATCTTCGAATTTTGGTTCTACAAAATTGTTCCAGGAAAGTCGGTACAATCTTCAATGATTCGAAAGCTATAATGTTTTTAATGTCAAAGTGTCATCATTTATTTTTGAGTACTTCAGACTGTAGATGCCTTTATTAGTTTCGTCATTTGTGGCATACTTTTTAATTGGTGCGGTACTGCTTTTTGACTGACGAATGGATTCGATTCCAATTAATCAGAAATGGGGCTTGCTGCTTCTTATCTACTGGCCGGATTCATCAAATTCATTCAAACAATTCTATCATTCTTGTTGAAGAGGATAATGCGCAAACCAAAATTCATAGCGAAGCTGATTAAATAAGTGAGTGGGTAATTTATTTCTGTGTTCACAATCCAATTGGATAATACAAAAGAGTCTCGTTCTTAAATTTCACCTTTTGGATTACCAAATTGTTACCCTTATATGTCTCGTAAATGTACAATATGTAGAGGAGGGGGTAATAACACTATAAATTCTTATCAAGTACATCAGACCTTTTTAACGTTCAAATATTCTTGGAGGGTAGGAGATTCTAGGAATGACAACACAAAGCTCATAATATTCTAATATCTAAAATAATAGGATTAATTAAATAGTAATTCAGTTCGAGGGCATCATTCGCTAATCTAAGATTATGGGATATCCTTTTTTCTCGCAGCAGACAACAATCTACAAGCCAATGAACGAGATTTCAATTCTTTTTATTGCAGCGTTTACAAACTTCTGAGTTTTCCAGTTTATATAGGTATATTGCCTTTTGTTATGATTCTTGTACAATTTATTTTTATTTATTTAAGAATCTTACTTGGGCTACAAATTTCTTAAACTTTATGTTACAGTTCTTATTTAGTTATGACTCACTTTCGGCGGGTAGGATTGCATTCGGATAATATAATGAACAATAAAATAATGAACAAGGATAATTGTTAGCAGTTCATTAAATTTCGTGCCCTTCAAAATTTAGCGAAGCTGATTATGAGCCGTGTAATCAATCCACCATTTAATCAAGTAACCGGTAATAAGCACATAGGTATACATATTATTGTATTATGCATATCGGTACGCGTGATTATACCAAATTTCAGTTTTTCTGACGCACAGCGTGATTTTTGCATCAGATGAAATCGAATCAATTCTCCAGTCAGTAGACCGTACTCCAAACAATTGATGTATACAACAAACGGCACAACCGCAGATGAAAAATTCTTTGTCTGAGAGTCTAAGGGATAAATTATGAAATTTCGTAACGCACGTTGTTCTTGTCGATGTGTATTTTCAATCTCGAAGTATCATGGATTAAACATTCTTGGATTACAAAAATTGCCGAAACTTTGCTTTTGAGAAGTGCGGATAACAGGGGTCTAAAATTAAAAAAAATAATCAGTGATGTTATTTTTACACGGTGTCGTGAAATACCAGAAGCGAAAAAAATTGAAATTGTTAAGACTTGGAGGGTGCTTTAGTTGTACTGGATTCCCCATACGTATTATTCCTTAACTAATAATTCCTTTGAAATGTCGCATTCAGTGAAGTTTGCGCCACTGATTCTGATCCATTCGTTGCAGTGGAAATAAAAGTTTTTACTCGCTGCAACCAACCACATTATGGTTTTTTTTTTTTTTTTATTTTACAAAACTTTCATTGAACTATCACATTGGCAAAGATTTGATAAAATGACAGGCTGTTTAGTTCTCTCTTAGGATCAAAATGTTCGATATACTCCATTTGAAATACGTGATTTTTCGACAGAAGAAATTACTTAGCCAGACATTTTTTAAATTTCTTCAGCAAATTTAAATACAAAGTTACGCAAAACTTGAGTAAATTTTCACACTACAAAATAAGAATCGCTTTAAATCTTAACAGCACTTTATAAATATCTACCTTTCCTACAGGCCTCAACGTAACTACACAGTAGCAGAATAAATTTTATAGTTCTGGATCAGGGGTGAATCGGCCGTACAGTTTGAATCAAAACTTATGAAAAAAGAAAAACCCGTTCAAAAAAACTCCAGAAATATTATTTTCACTAATAATATTGAAGGTGGATGAAACAATATCACTACTATGCAATCGGTATGAATTTGAGCAATTTTGAGTAACACGGCAAGTTGAGGTCATTTAGTACTCGTACACTTACCGACTGAGCAAACTCACCCTTTTTCTGCCTATATTAAATAAACAAACGAACGGAAAGGGTTCAAATTTTGACGATTCGCTCTTTCTTCGAGGAAAAACGGTGACTTTGTTCGGTCGGTAAAGGTAGGAGTATTACGTGACGTAAATCAGTTAAATGATCTTTACAAATAGTTATCCCTCAAGTCGATAAGCATAGATTTTGAAAGTGCATTACAATAGAAGTTCATCAGCAATTACATTAACAAATTACAAGTATCATATTATAATATAAAATTTCTTGACTGTAATTCGTGGCAAATTGTTCAATGATCAACATGAGCCCAAATAACCATTAGAATCGGATTAAAACACTAGAGTTCATTTGTTTTGATTGTTCTAATCATAAAACCTTTTTCTAAATTATTGAGATTTTAGTTTTTGTTACTAGAATTTACTTAGATACATTCCTACTACGCGTTAGGGATTTTGTTTCATTTCTGTTCACTGTCATTTGCATGACAACATTGGTGGAAATTTTTTGAAAAACTTTTTCTCTTAACACAATTTTTGGTTCAGACGGTACAGGCCGTTTTTCTACCCTAATCATTACTAAACAATTAAATCTAAACGTACGGGTGGAACGTTGGACTCCCCAACCATGGGCGTCAATCAGTAGTTTGCGCCAATTAAGGGCTCGCCACAAAATTTAGGGACGGTTTACATTATCGAGAACCGCCGTGTAGTTCCCTGTGGGAATTGCACATCTGGAGTCCAAGCAACAAGTACATATTAAATACAGACCCATTGGTCAGACCAATTACCCGAAGTACCATGCGTCACATGTGGAGTATGCGTACCCCTTCTTTTCACCCCGTATTACAGTTTTGAATTAAATCTCGCGAGATGCGAGCATGGCTGGTTAGAGGTTATGCTAACATTTGTCTACCTGTTGGCTACAACGCTGCGTCGGTCTCTCTACGATATGGCCATCTCACAAGGAAAGTATCCCAGATCGATCTCTCCGATTCGATTTCTTTTGTAATATGTTATAGTAGACTGAAAACTAAGCGTTATGTATTTTTTTTATCTGCCATTAAACACTTCAAGGGGGTGAAACCACCCTCCAAAGTAAGGCATTTCAAGGGGCGATTTGGCAGTTGTTTTTTGTTTTTCTTTAATTGAGAAAATTACATTTTTGATTTCTTGTTATGAGAAAACTTTTCCAGTTGAATTGGTTAAAAAATATTATGTTCTTGTGGGTGAAACTACTATGATGTGTCTATACTCTATTATCTCTGAGTTCAAAGTTTTTTAGACACAATATTCTCAGAAATATCACAATAATGCTGTTTTTTTTTCGAATTTTGAAACGTTTTTTCAAGCGATGCTGTATACTCAATAAGAATAAAAGGAATTGATAATTAAAACACGTAACATACATTATGCGATTAAGTATATAATACGAATATTTATTCAGGATGCTTTTTCGCTCCCATGAATGCTCAGTATGCTCGCAACGTGAACTATATTGATGGGGGCTAGAAGCAGTACATTCTAATATTCAGTAAACGACAATAAATGGATCAACAGACTTTGTCGAGGGAATAGGTTCAATGCTTAAATGTCAGTAGTAGAATTGGTATCGGTGTGAAAAATCTATCGCTATATCACGTCGATAAAGCAGGTAAGCCGAAGACAGTCTATCCTATTTTAAACACCTGGGTTACATGTATACGTGAGAAAACGAACCGTACAATTTAACTAATGGAAGGGAACAGGCTTTCTCCGGTGCCCAGACTGCACTCACACACTGATATCGAAGGTGTAGATAGGCGCCCGCAACCGTGTTGTGAAAGTACTTTCCTACACGTACATCAGCACAAATCCTTTGTTCACTGGTTACTAGGTGCCAATGTCATGTAGCAGAGCTGCAATCCACCAATCGCAAAATCATTCGTTCTCAACATTCATGGACAAAGGAAGTCTGATTAATACCACACGATCCGATCAAAAGCATACATATGCTGATAGTAACCGGAGAGTCTCGATCGATGTTGAGAGAAAGTACTCGCCACAACGTGCCATCAACAATCGTAACCTGCGACAGACGTCATTTCATCGTGCGGTGAGGTAAAACTGAAGTCTCTACCTTGGGTTACTTAAAATTAGAAGAACCATAGACGACTCTCACAGCGTCGAGATGCGAGGCGATTCGTCGACGGCGAATACAGACATACATGGACACATAGATATAGCACCTATTATATATAATGCACGTGACAAATGCGGTCGTTGATATCATTAGGATGTGTTCTATGCCTACCGGTTTTGGGGTTGTCCCGACTGCGCGGAGTGCAAAAGCGGGATGAGCAGAGCCAGGGGGATAGGGCGATGATGGGAGGTTCCATGAAATTCATGTTATGCGCGTGGTACGAGTTATGTACAGTGGTGCGCCTTCTACAATCAATATGTGACGGGCTGTTCCCATGGGGAGACATTCGTATCATCGCAGTGGAACTCAAACAACCGGATAAACCCATGGTTATGGACTCGCCCGAGAGCTGCTGCCAACCAAGCAAATTAACGCGATGCCTACAACGATTGGGATTTTTAGCGATGACAAATGTACCGTTGCAGCCATTGGAATCAGCCTAAGTTCTTAGAATTTGCTGCAGATTAAAGGTACAAGGTTATTGCACTGATCACCTCTGTCCCTTCACGCGGATCTCACACGTGTAATATCGATGCATTCCTGCAATACACATGTGGCGTGTGTAACACGCGTCGGATAAAGAATCTTGTTTCGATGCTTCGGTATGTGGGGGTGTGGGTCAAGGAATACCTGCATCCTCGGCAAAAGAGGGATGAGGAAATTTTCGCACCAACAATTGCTTACCGCAGAAAGCCCGTTGGATGAAAATTAGGTACAATAACTTGCTCGTATGGTGGAGTGGATTATTAGATACTACATGAGTGGAATAATTGTCAGAGATAAAGAAATTGTCAAAGTACCTACCGGAATCTTATTCACCATCTGGAAGTGTTGAACTATGTAGTCATGATCCAATTTATACGAGACGTCATTTTTTACGAAACTTATCCCTGGTGTATTCAGAGTTGAGATAAACGAGATGTAATTTTGAGACTTCTGCTCACTGTGGGACATAAGCTAGAATAAAGAATCGATCAATGAATTATGTATCGATCGAGAATTATCTGATCACGTGACAGGCATCGTAATTTCTACCCGCCACCTCCTATTTATGGGTACGTCGTACTTGGTAAAAAAAAAATTGCTTGCAAAATTTGTTAAGTAAATCGAGACAAATTTAATTTGTTGATATTACTAGAAAATTCTAGTAAAATTGCTATAATTACAATAATAGCTTAAATATTATTCAAATTACAAGAAAATGTCGTTGGATTAACTGTTTACTGTTTACTTGGATTGCAGTTGTCAATTATACATATTTTATGGTTATTGCAACATTCAATCTGTTTGTTTATTTAAATACATTTTTTCAGTCAGATAAGGCCTTTATATCAAATTTTTCTGCACCAACATCATATCATAGCAATAGTTGCAAGGGTTTTTGAATATAACTCTAATAATCTCATTTTCTTATTTTCTTCTGTATTTTCTGATCATGGTAAAAAATAAAATTAGTTAAGGAGTGTACAGTAGCGATAAATAGAAATTTATACTTTCAGGAACATAAGAGGTAATGAAATATAATTTATATAATAGTCGCGATGACCACTAACTGCTGTTTGAACATATTGTCGCTGATTTGCCTTTTTTCCTTGTTGAATCGACTGTCTGTCAATATTTATCTTTCATTCGTATTTGTCACAACTCGATTGCAGCCAGGAATAACAAAATTTTGCACCTGTCCGACCTCTTTAATTTTTTATAAAACACAGCAATAGGTACAAATGCTTTACTATTCTTGAAATGATTAGTTTTCTTCTCCTAATATCGTAAAAACAATTTTGAATGGGGATATACATAAATGGAGAATTTATGAAGGCTTATATTATTTGAAAATTCGAGCTTCCGATGCGTAATTCCATCCATTGGGCCTCCCTTCACTCAGTTTTTGTTAGATCAAATCGTCGAACAGTCGTAGTTTATCCTTAACTAGGGCTTTAAAAATAATTATACATCCGTTTATGCCTGAATTTACGACATTCAGTCATCTGAATATGAATGGAGAATAACGAAAATTAATGTTTAAAGCATCAATACACCACAGGTTGCACTTACTATGGCATTGCACTCATTAAACTACTGATATAATCAATTTTACCCAGAGTAAAGACAGGACTGGATATGAAAATGCATATCATAGGCTTCATATTCTAAGGCGAAAAAACAACCGTAGAAGTTTGAACAGAATCCATTATTTAGGCGCCTGATACTCTCATTTCCAGTGTCAAGGGGCCAGTATTAACAGCAGTGTTACTTGACAATGGCAAGCTTGCTTGGTTTCAGGTCGTGAAAATCAACCAAGTCAACACTGCAGTCTATTGCATATGACTATGTACCATTTTGCATTCTAAATTTAGTAAAATCGGTTCATCAGTTCGCCTGGAATCCTATTTACAACAAATTCGTACACTGACCCATGTGATTTAAAAAGAAACATGAATTCCTAAAAAATGTCATTGCAGTGGCAAAAAATTTCATTTCAAAATTGAAATAATCATCTTGCAGAATGAAAAAGTTACATATTTATTAAAGGTTTGAACTTCGCCAATTTGAATCCGAATGTGGAAAAGGCCAGTTTAAAGTTAATGGAATACCGACTGAATGTAAAAAATTATTTATCCAAATTTCTCTCAATCGATCAAGTCGTTTGTATACCTATAGGACGGATCGCGTACTAATAAAAATCCGTACACGCACACATAAATTACATGTATTTATAGGTACATCCGTTCTTGAAAATACTTGAAAATACTTTTTCAAGAACAAAACGTGTTTCCAACATAGTTTCAAAATTTACTCTTAATCTAACGTTTTTTGCGGTGGCATTTCGTTTATAAAAATTTGTTTCGAATAACAAAGTTCTCGTTGCGACTGGAAGACTGCCGAAAGAAGATTAATATTTTGTGTGATAATTGAACAATTTAGTTACGGCAACTAAAAACTTTGATTGAGTTTTACTATTTACTAATTCAACCTCGTCAGAAGGAAACAATTTTCATCAAACAATTTGTACAGTGTCAAACCGATACGTACGAGATCCATGTACGACTTACATTTTTACTTCCGCAGGAGGAAAATTTATTCTATTTGACGTTACGTATACATTTTTTTGGATCTAGTCCGAATGATTAGCGCCTCGCAATAGATGTGATTGAAAAAGACAGCGCAATATCCTAATTGAACCCTGTACCAATCTTCTGCACCACTCATCGTCAGAGCCTGGCTAAGTCCTAACGAAGAATATGAATGATATTTTTTGTCGTTTGCCCGTTAAGAGATTAAAGCAGACGAGGGATGGTCGGGGCTTCGTTTTAGAGCCATTATATTCTCGGATGGCAGCATATAGAACAGAGATAGAGCCAAAAAGTGAAAGAGGGAGAGAGACGGAGAAATATGTACACACACACATATATATATATATATATATATATATATATATATATATATATATATATTCATGATATATAGAGAAAGAGAGCGCGAGAGTAAAACATAGGGTGAGACGGGAAAGCTGGGATCGGGGGAGTCAGTGAGTAGAACGAGAAGAGCGCTGAGCTTGCGGAAAGGGTGTCTAGTGATGCGTATACCTGCTTCACCAAATGCATCAATTCCCAACGGACAATATTGAGCCGTTCAACAGTGTATCAGCTCTAAAACTAATACGAGTTTCATATACGAACAGACAATCCAGAAGAGGTATGTTTGTAATTAAACTGCCTGAAATAAATTTGCTATAGATACTTACAGACTGTGCCCATACAATGTGTAGGTAGTCAGTAAGATGGTGATCATACTGACAGAAAGAGTCGTCAGCCCTTTGGAACCATGAATTCTGCTCAAGCTTCTAGACTCGTTTCGTTGGTGTAAAATATGAGATTTGTGATGTTTTCGTTAGTAAAGCGATAACTAAGAATTTCCGACAACGTGATTGATTGTAAAATGGTCAAAGGAATGCCTGACAGATAAAACTGCACATCAGAAGCTCCAGACTATGGGCCAAGAGAGTGCCTTGAGAAGTTTTGTTAGAATCCATGGTCCGGAGGCCTAATATTTTCATTCTGTAACCTTAAACTCCTGGATTGCACATAAACTATTCGTATCGTATGCCCACGCATGAGATCCGGCAACACATATCCAGAACCACAAAGTAACCGTGATTTTGGGGAAATACTCCATATCCCCGAATTCAATAGAAAGAGAATTCCATAAACCGGAATTCAGTAGGTGTTGAATTCCATAGCTTAAAAATAATAATTGCTCGAAATAGTTTAGATAAATTGTAATAAAACGTATTTATATACTTATTTATTTTTCAATTATGCGGTCGAACTTCGTATTTGTAGACGAACCCGAACTTCAACACCCACGAAAGATTGTGGCAAGGTTTAAAAACAGCACCGGTAGTAATGCACATATTTTCCATGAACCTTCTGTGAATCTGGCAATACAGATTACATGACAGATCCGACGAGATTGAATCTTCAAAGTAACGTGTCTTTCGTTGTATTATCTGACCGAAAGATGCAAATTGAGTTTTTAAAGGATGTTTTCTAATTTCTCAAACAGAATCCATCGAGGTCTGGGTTTTTAACCGAGTTCTTAAGGCTTGTAAAATTGGTATTAATTATCCCTGGATCCTCATGTACGTCTGAAAGGTCTTTTTCTGCATCGAAATGGTTGAAGGTTTGTAATCTGTGCGTCAATAATAGGTTTAGCTTTTCTTCACAAATTACGCCTATGCTGAAAAATTGAATTTGGAAGAGATCATCAAGGAATTCACGTAACGAAAACGTATATTTGCATTGCAAGTGAAAAGACTGTTTTGTAGATTTTTTTTACGTCTGATCTTAGATTTCATTTTTACATTGTACTAATATTTTACACTTGACTAAGTTTTATCCGGCCGATCCTGCCCATAACCTGCAGAAGTGCACGTTCGTATTTGAAAGAGAACCCGAGTTTAATCTTTAAAAATTGAGCATCCGATCAGGCCGGTGTACTTGCTACGGCACTTGGAAGATCGATAACCCGACTCGCTTGATCTGCTGTTGGCTGCTGCCAGCCCATATCTTGATTAAAATCAGCGCCTCCCAACCCAGCATCCCTTCACTACGTCCCTCTCTCTCGAGCCGCACGCCCCCTGATGAATCCGGTTAGTCTCGTTAATGTCTAAGCCACCCCTGCTGCCACCACTCCACACTCCCCCGTCCGCCAAAGACAATAGAACTTAGCTTCCGGTTGATGCGTTATCTGCCATAGTGCCGCGAACGGTCCTCGTACGTATAACCGATTGTAATATCGTCCACGCGATATGCAGAGAGAGAGAGAGAGAGAGAGAGAGAGAGAGAGAGAGAGAGAGAGAAGAGTTCGTTATAAAAACAACGCATCGGAAGGCACAGCACCACGGCCTGCAGGCTTGTCCCTTGGCCACCCTTATCCTTTGTTTCCTCGGGCGGCATTGAAGAGCACCGCTTTCTGAAAAATATAAGGGCCCGCGCTTCATTTTAACGTCAGTCTCCAACACATTGCCTCGCGGTCCTGAACAGTGAACGCCCAGTCGTACAGCATAGAAGGGGCCATTTGGTGAGCAATCTTTGAGAAATTTTAAGATCGAATGTATGCGGGCTTTGGGGACCTTCGTAATTAAAATTCTGGATAATGGTTGCTCTATATCATGACTCAATTCCTCAAGGCACTGCGAGTGCATAACTTTTACCAATTGCAAACATACCCAAGTTGAAGCCGAGGTTGAAGCAGCATTGAATGAGAACTTTAACCAGATGTAGAGATAAGGATTGGCACTTTTGTTCTTATTTGTATTCGATTTGCAGTAGAAGATGCCTCGATTGTAGAAAAAATAAATGAATAATGGGACACAACCTCGAGCCTGTACGGGAAATCAAAACGCTATTAGTCGGCGGAAAGTCTTTCTATAGACAAAATACTAAAACTTCTGAAGCGTTTTGATATTAACTACAACTTTGGTTCGAAGGAAATCGGTTTTCATTTTAACAAATGGTTCTCATGAAGACTTCTCAAATGAAGCATGGCTTACATTTACATCAATTCCTCTGATAGATGTCATCCTCAAAATTGAGCAACTTTCATTCGAAACTTTGTCAAGTATCACGCTACGTTTCCGAGATATCATAATGACTCGTTTAAAATAATAAACCCGCTGTATTGCGTAATAAGTGCGGAAATTAATTATAGGAGACTTCTCAACGAGTGCTATGATCACACGAATCAGATATTATCATAAAGCCCTGCGACGAAGAGAAGAACATTTCGCACGTACACATGCGTAAACTTTTTATTTCCGCACTATTTCCAAAAAGGGTGACATACTATATACCGAAGAATTTTTTTCTACAATACCTGCTTCAAAAATCCGCTTTTCGAAACCTGTGAGGCGTGCGTAAACTGCTCCATTTTCGGTCAGTGCGGACGAAAACGGTGATGCATGCGTACTTTCGAGTAAGTCAATTTTCCGCACTATGTCATTGAACGTAAGTTACACAACCTTAAGTTTACTCCCCATCAGTGGCATCTGCCGTGCTTCTCAAAACAAACTTCACGGGAAAATGCAACAAATAATATCGCGTGTGACATGCGCGGATAGGTGGCATCAGAACGAACGTGGCTTGTGGTATGAGCCCAATATTTTCCTAACTTGTGACGCAATGTACTACTTCTAACCTGAACTGACGATCGTGTTGATATATAATATAATCACAGAACAAACCACATTGTAGCACGTATAATTAAAACGTTTTTTCCATGATGTACGAAGATGAAAGATCTGTAGGTCTTTTAATTTCCTAAAGATGTTTCACACGCCAACGTTGATGATCCCTTGACTCGCTATTCGGGTAACTACACGGCAGTGTAGCAACACTCGCTAGGTAATTTGAGTAGACGCGACAGTCAGATTTTAATGAAGTTGCGAGTGCCTTTATATCCACCACGTTGCATAATGCGCCTCGTCCACTGCAGTTGGGGATGCGACAGGTCCTCTGCCAGTGTAAGTGGGGGTCCAGCAGCCCGGGTTGTGCAGATGCAAAACTGAGCAAAGGCCTCGCCGGAGATACGCTGAGGTTGCGGGGGTGAAGGAGGGTCCCTGAGGAGCGATGGAGACGCTAGAGTCTGGAGAGAGAGCTGTTTGCCGGGCTCAAATGTTGACCAACCCCCTCCTCTCGTTTCTCTGCGTCCATCGCACTGTCCTCCTCCACCCGACCGCCACTCCAAGACCATATCCTGCTTTCAGGATCACCTCTTGAAGAGTGGTGCAGGGTGCTTCTTTCTTCAGCCTACAACCAAACACGGAACTATCACGTGCCGCCATACACTCTATGCCTGGTCTATTCTCGGGGGATTCCTCCTGTTACCACGGAGGTTCTTACTCGCCTAAAAAAAAGTTCAGCTTGATACGAGAATGAGATTTGGCCCTTGTTCTACTGCAAACAAAGTTATTTACACAGTTGAACCAGTGGTCCGTTGACGCCTTGCAACAATTCGCAGTCATATCCGTGTTGGTCATCTTGAAACAAGATCGTTTAGTACTTGCGATAAACATACAGTTGAACTATCTCCAACTTCTACGATCAGATCGATCAATACGAAGTAAAGACATTTGAAAACTAGGTTACAGCGGACTGTTTGCAATATTCCTAATTTTCTGTTCCTCTCTTTGATAACCGTATCTCCTAGGAGGTTGAGCTTTGAATTCACGTGTATCATAATTGTGTACCTTTTAGAATCATTTCAATTATGCTCGTTCAAACTCCCACAGAGGATCTACATGAAATATTCAAAGGATACGTCACATCGAAATAACCAAAGAGACACAAATGGCGTGTTAGGAAACGTTGCAGGCTGTGGACCCGAAAATAGAAAGCACGTCGGAAGTAGGCGTGAGATGGGTCGTTGGCGTTAGTCCGTGAACCCGGACACACCACCCTTGGCTCTACACCCTCCGGACACGATCGTTTAACACTCGGAGAGAAAAATGTCGTAATGAATCGTCTCACGATTCATGTACCATAACGCTATCGATGTTATATACGTTGCAGAAGCTAATTGCATGTAATTGAACAGGCCATAAAGTATGATTTCGTTTTCGGTGACGTGAACAGAACGTCTTGTTGTAATGTAATACCTAGTTACATTTGAGTTCAGATATCCAGGTTGTTTACTTTTGCCTTGAATCTTATACATATGGTTACCGATTCAAAGTGATTCCGCATAATTTTGAAAAGTTCTATTTTGATTGAAAAAAGAGAAATCAAATTACAAGTATTAGCTTTTCATCTATCGTACCTTGTGCAAGATTAACTGCGTACTTATACATAGATATAGCTGGAAATAAGTGATTATGCATTGAATCGGCAAGTTTCCAATGTGTAATATTGAAAAGTATGTCTGACGTTTACTGTAACCTGGTGCTCCTTGGTTTCTATACGAGACTTTTGCTGAAATACCTGATGTACGTACATGATATCAAGGTAACGAATGTCACTTATCACGAATGCTTCTTATTTATTTGTAATCTTAAGTAAATTACACTGAATTTCGGTGGAAGAACAATTTTACATGGCATGCGTATACAATATATAGCATGGAAATGCGGACTACCGATGATCTTATTACGAGTTCATTGACTGAGCGTTTTCTAAAATCTGATTAAATTCCCGATATTATTGAAAATGACCGGTTAAATACCATAGCTAATATGATTCGCAGTGACGGATCATATTGCATGATTCGCGTTGCAGTGAAAGGGGAGAAAGGCCGACCGAACAGGTGCAGAAAATGTTTATTTTATAAGTGCTGGTTTGTTTTTGGTAACGGTACAGCGACGTCAGCCAGTGGTGAGAACCCCAGTGTCAGGCGCGTGCGGTAATTACAGTTCCATTAGCTTGGTTCCCAACAAATAGTATGGCGTATAATCCAATAAACATCGATGGGCATAATATAGCTGGGGCAGTTTGGGTACCAGTCAGGGGTAGTTTAGTGTCTTATAGTGTTATAGGGACGCACCTAGAACCCCTGTTAGATAGTGATCATTGCATTCATTGTCACATGGCCATAATATCCTGCGGGACGGTGAATGGGGCGGCGGAGAGGGAAAGGGAAAGGGAAAGGGAAAGGGAAAGGGAAAGGGACCTCAACGGGACACCCTGCACGGACTCCGTCGTCGTCTAAAGGGGTTCGCTAAAAGCTGAAACGCATTTCAGATAAGGACCCGCGTGCGACAATTATCACGCGACAACGCTCAACTCCGCTCGTCGTTTAGGCACTCTTTCATACGGTTTTTGCTCGCTGACGGAGAATGTCATGCATGGAACTTGCACAATGAAGTTTAATTCTTGATTAACGGTTTTCTCGACTGCGTATGGACAGTTTTCAAAAATTTTATCATTGTTCAGGTTTTCAAACAGTGCCTTGTTGGGAATAATGACTTTACAGGTATCACATATTGCGTGGTATCAAAGTCCGTTGATCAGAACGGTTCAGAAGAAGCAGTTTCCCATAATCAGGGTCTGATAATAATGAACCAATCACGAGTCTACGAATTCCGATGTTCATTACGTGAACAATTAGACAGGTCTGCGATGAAAAAGTTTTCTGGATACTTGTACATGATACCTATAGATTTTGGTCTGCTGATTCAGAATATCAACTCTGTCGTTACGTATATCACACGACGATCTTTTTTTATTCGCATAAGTATGGAGAGACGCTTGTCTCAGAAGAACTTTATTGACAGAAATATTTTTATCAATTTCAGAGGAGTAATCTAGTCAATTCATGTTTACTTCGTTGGTATGAACATGCAGACTTTAAAAATGTCATGACAAGCTCAGAAAAGCATGCCTGGAATTCCTTGAAAACTGTTGTTTCTGAATTTTTAGGCAACGTTAAGGATCCTAATTATAAAAATATTGTCCAAGAAATGTTAAACAACTATCAAAATTTTGGGTGTAATATGAGTTTGAATGTTCACTTTATATTAGATTAGTGCTAATTTTGATGTTATTGTACTATTAAAAGGGGGGGGCAAGGGTGGGGGGATGTATTCTAATATAATTATGATTTTATTCCTAAATTCTTCGTTCTCAAACACCAAAATTTATGGAAATAATCAGGGACAAAAACTAAGCCGCATGTATTGTTTTTTTATCTGCCATTGAACAATTTAAGGGGGTGAAACGAGTTTTAAAAGTAAGGCATTTTAACGGGTGATTTAGCAGTTTTCTTTGTTTTTTGTTTTTTTATTTGAGGAAATTACATTTTTCATCTTTCGTTACGAGAAAACTTTTCCAGTTGGATTGGTTAAAAAATGTTATATTCTTGTGTGTGAAACTGCCAAATCACCTCCTGACGTGTCTTACTTCGGAGGGTAGTTTCACCCCCTCAAAGAGCTTAATGGCAGATGAAAAAAGATACGTGCCGCTTAGTTTTCAGTCTACTGTAACATATTACACAAGAAATAAAATCAGAGATATCGCCCTGAGATACCTTCCTTGTAAGTATGAATAATCCCAAGTTTTATTACCTGTGGTTTCAGCAGAAACGAAAATGACGTAGTTCTGGCGATAAGTTCTGCCATATTATGCAGTGATGCCAAAGATCCTTTTTCAAAAATATGGATTGTGAATAACAATCAAAGCGTTACGTTCCGCAGGGCGGCCGAATGTTCCTTGCAGCGTTCCAAAAAAGAGATTGGTTTGATTTATTTTCAAGGCGAAAATTGGGACGTAACGTGAAGATTCACGAGCAAGGAATACGCTTAGGTGGTGTACTCGGTAATCTTTACTGCTTTCATCTCAATTCGAGGCGGTTTTACGGCTCTGTAGAGCAAATGAAATGAAATTCATGCAAATCAAAGGGAACCCCAGCGTATCGTTTTTGTATTGGGGTGCTCGTTCAACCTGTGCAGCCAGGGAGGAGTTTCTGCCACCGTCCCCTTTCATTTCGCTTTGGCCATCTCGCGCAAATACGTCGTTCAAATCTATTCCGGAACTCAACAGGCCCAATACCAACGATGTAGGTTTCGCGAACGCCTCGGACCGTTTAGAAGGTGGGACTTTCAGCCGTATAAGATTTGTATTCGTTAGGTTTCCACTAAATCTCAGTGTGAGTTTCGTAGGCGGTGCTGGTCGTGAGTTTAGTTCAGAAAATCTTTAGAAAATTTTATTTCCTGGTCAGAGTTAGACGAGACGTGAAATGTTTAGAAAGTATTGGGTGTTGTGAAAAGTGGAATTGAAAAAAAGTCAATGAACAATTTTGAAGGTGATGATTCAAGGTTTGAAATACGAAATTGGAATTGGTTTCAGTGAATAGGTTGATGAAAAAAATTATCCTCTAAACGGCAAAAATGAATGTTCATTTTTATGCTCAATTTTCTTGATGCCAAAACCATTTTGGTTTTATAACTTTATTCAATCGGTGATTATTTGTAGGTTTTAAATTTATGTACTGACAATCACTTGAAATGAATTTAATAATCATATTAATATGTTTTGTGATAATCCAGCTATTGGTCGATGATAATTCTGCATAAACGTATTTCTTTTTTTAGTTGAAATTCTTGAACTTTATGTTTTTTTCCTATGTTAATAGAATATCGTTCGAATTGAAATCGACTTGATTGACTTCAGTACTAACTGTTGAACCTTCATTTTATACGTGGTTTTTGTTGCTTTGACATTTTTGCTTAAGCGTTTATCCTTAATAGTTGTACTTCCTTACGGATATTATTATGGTTCTTGATTAATGCTCGTGACGTATTATAGTATAAGAGCGCGAAGTTATAGGCAAGGTAAACGATCCTTTACGAGAAATAATCCAGCTATGATCTAGTGTCTGATAAAACCAATTGCTCGTTTATGGAGAAATTAAAGGTGGCAATGACTTCTTACAACTACTAAAAAGGGTCTTGGTAGCATCATCTCATGCCCCGCTCGAAACTCTTTAGTTCTCGTCTGAAACAATTTTCTGTACAACTTATTTTTCTCAAGTTATGGGACCATTCCTCTTAAAATGGGACACCCTGTACAGTTGAAGGGACGTTAAGGCAACGACGATGCTGTTGTTATTCACAGCTATTTCGCGTGCATCCTTTGATCCTTTCCAAAGGAAATGTCTACAGGAAATTGGAAACGTCGATGTGCTGCATGTATAAAGATGTATACCTTGTACATATGTGCGTTTCTGCAGGGGCTTTTATATATAGCTTTATTCCTCCCGAGCGTCCCAAACTCGAGAAGGGTGCATGGACTGGTACTAATGACTTGCACATACCTTCCAAAACGTCTCAAGCATTGGACTCATCATTCACAATTAACGTGTATATATTACATGTATTATATAAACTTTCCCTATGTAAATTTGCGGAGTAAGATGCTTGATGACATCGTAGGCTGGGGTTCCCGCCACGTTTCAAAGATCCTTCAACTTTCTCATTAAGTTACTCACCCTACACAACGTAGCTTCGTGATTACCCCCAATATTCACCATGAAAAGATACATTGTATGGTTATTGAAGAATAAGTCATTTTCAAAGTTTTCTCTGAAAGGTCTGAGAATTTCGCTCCGAAAGTTGTCAATACATTCAATGCATGCATTTTGATATTATCAGCTTTGACGAATAAGATGTACGTTGAAATTCATACAAATATCCAGTCATGGTACTAATGAAAAAGATCTTGGGAGTTGTTCAGGTATTTTGCTAGTACGTATCAGAACGAATAAACTCCCGAGTTGAAGCGAATGGAATCCAGCGTTAAATTGAAATTCACTTGATGAAAAAAACGTTATATTCGTGTGTAACAAATAATTGCAATGTTGCTTTATACACTTCTTTAAAATATAATTCAGACTAATGGTTCAGTTTCGTCGAAAAGCATTTCATTTTTGCGAGAGGATCGACTGCACACAGTATCTGCACTGTTCACTTTCGTACTTCAGTTTTCATTCCATCTAGGTTAAATGGTTTCAGCGGTTCATCGGAAACCCTGCCTAGCAAAAAACTCGTACACCGTCCTACAAAAAATTCTAACAAAAAAAAAACCTCACGTTCCAATTGTGGAAAGTTTGATATCAAAGCACAATAAATCATCTTAACGAATCAAAAATTGCGAATTTGAAAAAAGTTTCAACGTTTCCCATTTCGAAGTCTGGTGTGAAAAATGTCTGACAAAATTGCGGCAACATTGTCTAGACGTAGACCAATCTCTGTCCAATTTTCAGCCAAATCGACAAGTGGTTTGTTGAGTATTGAGTTCACGAAATTCGATACACTGTTTTCGAAAATACTTGTGAACAATCGCGTAGGTGACAAAACATCCTTCCAACTTGGTTTCAGAATCTTTTCTCATTGTCAGTCCGACGTTTTTCGCAAAGGCAAACGCGTTATAAGCTATTAACTTCGCGGACGAACGCCGTGCCAAGGTTAAAATGACATGGAACGATTGTCGAAAAAGACGAATATCATACTTGCATATCAGTACTACCCTAAAATACCGATTTCGAAACATTCAATGAGTGAAAAGCGAATAAATCAAATGGTCTGTGTTCTCTTTGTGCTTCAGGGCACGCCAAGTACGGACCAAACTACTACGGACGACTGATCGGACCTCTGCAGGAGTACGCCCATCAAACCAGAGGCACCGTTTACGCGGTCGACGACACCACGATATTCATCAAAGACTTCAGCTATGACGGAACGGGTCCTGCCGCTTACTTCTGGGTCGGAAACAGCCCCAGGCCTAGTCCAGACGGCTTCATCGTCCCTTACCCCGAGGACTACAGCGAAAGGTGGGTCTGAACACGACGGACCTTGAACCCTGACCCCCGCCACTTTTGCTTGTAGATTTTCCGCGATTCTCAGCCCCTAGTTGGCGATCGAGCAAAACGCAATAACGGGAAGATGAACTCCGAGCGGGAACAGGCTCGTAATTCCAATTTTATTAACTGCAGCATATCGCCCGTCTCACCCTACGGCTCAATCTCTCTCCCTCCACTCCACTCCCCTCTCCCGGGCCCCTTCACAACAAGCCCTTTGAGTTTCATTGAGTTTCATTTCATCCCTTGGCCACGGGCTGCTGCGCTGTACCCCATTCCCCGTTACCCGTGCGCTTTCAGGACTCTAACACTTCTGCAGTCCTGACCGCGATGCTTTCTCCGCGTCGAGTTCTTCACCGCAAAAATTTCACAAACACCGCTTCAAACCTCATGCGTCGGTCATAGATTTTTAAAGCGGGGGGTGGTCCCACGCACGAAACCGGGCTGCTATTCTGTTGAAATCGCTTCATCGCGGCTGGAGCGTTCACATAATGAGGATTCCTTATAGTCGGTGAAAACGTACTCCGATCACGCTTAATGTATTATTAGAAATCATTTTTGATCAATATGCAAGTTTTCGAACCACACTGTTAATCATGAATTTCCACACAAAGCCATTGGTTTGTTCCTCGCGTAATGAGATAATGGGTGTGATTTTAAAAGGATTCATTTGTTGTTTTCTCAAATTTCCAAGTCTTTGATAGATGGGAAAAATACCTACAGTTTAATTCTTATCGTCAGCGTTCTTTTTTTCTAACAAGCCATATTTTCAGATTTTCAAAAGACACGAAACGTTTTCGAAATTCGCATATTTCGTGATTGTCAGCAACTGACAATAACTATGAAAAGAAAGGAACAAATTATAATTTTTCAATAGAAAAACTCAGTTATCGTGAGGTTTCCAAATAATTACTGAGCGGGGGGATCATTTCAATTAATACAGGCTCGTGGATGCTTTATAAATGAAACCAGCTCTTCCGCGATGGTTTTGAAAATTAAGTTTCGTGAAGAATTACGATCGAAGGCAAACCAGCACAACGATCGACTGTAGACCAAATATTCATCTTACCGATAAATTATAATTTTTTGATTTTAGTAAAATTATCGTCAATTACTGTCGATAAATAAATTGAACGAGTTAAAGAACAGTTACTTAAGAGTTACTTTTTCTAAATGGTTTCAAAGACCAAGTTTTTGAGAAAACAATTATGTACCTTTAACGAAGTGGAACTGAATCTGTGTATCTCAAACTTCTCAAGATTAACTTTCACCGATTCCTTCCACCGGCATCGAAACCTGAATCTAACCCTACGTCAATTTTGCAGGGACCCGCCGGTTTTGAAAGCGTATAACAACAGTGACATCATACTGAGGTTACCGCAGGGAAATCGAATAAGAGACATCAAATGGCTGAGCGTTTGGTGTCAAAGATTTACGGTAAGTGTGGAAATACCAACGATAAAAGCTATTTGAGGTTTAGGGTCATGCAGGGGTGCGCAAGCGTGCAAAGAGTTTGTGGTATTGGGTCGAGCTTGCAGTATGGGTAATTGATTCCGGAAGTAGAGAATTAGTCAACACCTTCACGGCTTACAATCGCTAAGGAACCACCTGCGGAAGTGAATACCGTCGACACCGCAATGGCACCTTGCCAGGCTGACTCGTCGTCGGTCGACAATTAGAAAAAAATAATAAAAAGGAAAAAATCCTTATCACAGTTGCCACACCCATAAGGTTTATACGCGGTTTTAACTATCAAGATTTACGACCATCGGGTAGACATTTTTCGTTTTATGTCTTCTCGACCTATGCGAGCGCAACTGCTTGTTCACCACTGTTAGTAACAACTTTAACGTATTTATATTGCTCTTGGGCTTTAAGTTAACTCTGAACAGCTGCTTATTGAGACCAAAAAGCTTACGAATAACCAACGAATAAGTACAGTTCACAGGCAGGAGTTTTAACTTTATTTGAGGTTTCGAAAGTTGAAAAGTGGTTCACAATCGCTCGATTTTCCACTCATTTCATTTAAAACACGCTTTAACACTTTTTATAGGAAATTTTCGAAACAGTTTGTACGACTTCGATAAAATTTGGTACACGTTCCGATCTGATGCGTAGGTTTCAAAAAATGATTGATTTCTGAAATAGACTCCGTGAATTACGAATTAAAGATGAGGTGTTAAGATTGAGTATAACTACGAAAATAGTACTGAAAAGAGAATACATTTATGAAATTAGATTTTTTAGTTCCAGCGATAATTACAAAGTGTGGTAAACCTGAAAAACCCTGTGTTTAAATTTTTATCTTTTTTTTTCCAATCTTGTGTCCGATAATAGACATGATAATGACGTGAAAAAATGTGACTTCTCAAGCTATCTGCTGAACATAACTTCAACAATCAATAACCATTCTTGAAATTTCAAAACTCTAAATACAGGTAAAAAAAAACTAGCATCTCTCAATACTAAAACCGTTAATCAGTAGCGAAACTTCTTTTATCATTAGCAGCTATCAAAAGTCAAAATCAGAGGTGGAAAAACCCTAAGCCGATACTAAAAAACAGAAAATACGCCACGTCATTTCATCCCTGTTTTATCGCTTTCGCCGTGTTTACCTAAAACGGCGGTTGTCTAGACACCCGGTATATTGAGAACGACGAACGGACAACTCTACGACCGCGGCGACGATGCGTAGCTGATGGAGGGTTGTCACGGTCCAGGAGCACCCCTTAGACTGTGATATTAAACCCCTCTGAATATAAGAGGAAGGGAACCTCCCCGCCCAATAATATATATATACGCCCCTGTCTTGGCTTCCGAATCCATCGCACACGCGCCATTGACCACGAATACACGGCCGATAGGGCGTCCCCTCAAAAATCAAGTTATCTCGATGCTTTATGTATCACTGGACTCGAAATCAAAGATATTTCATCAGGAAAAATTCGCCCCAAAAGAAGCTCAGAAATTTTTGACAATCTCAACCGTCGATCAATCTAGCTGCAATGGGATGATCTTTACAAAGGTCATTTTTGAATTTTGAATTTCGATCGGCTCACCACCTAAATTGACTCTAAATAATTTAAAAAATCATTCCCTTGTTTGTAAAATTTTTATTTCAACTCCAACTAGTTCCCGCAAAAGAGCGGAGTACCGAACGGATTCCGGTAAAATTTGGTGTACGGGGGTTTCTTGGGTCGCTGATTACGAATCTGAACTCCAAAATTGACAGTTCAAAATGATGGACCAAAATCCCAAAAGTCACTCGATGTTGCCATGTTGGATCCACCGTTTTAAATTTTGCAGTTTCAAGATCAGATTCGTAACCAGCTACCTCGAAAACCCTCGAGCACCAAGTTTTATCGAAATCGAATGACTTTTTGGTTTTTGGTCCGCCACGTTGTACAGCCGTATTGAATTGTATTAACTTTAGCCCCCTGCCTGTTTAAGTTATACGTTATTCGTAACCTCTGACTGACTTGGAATGTGGAAATTGAAAAAAAATATTAACCTGAACTCACAATTTCGGAATTGAAAATGGTCTATTCGATACGGCCAACGAAAAGTCAAGATGTAATTTAGTATGAATGAAATTTGATACGTTGCATTTTCGACCGCTATATTGGATCTACCATTTTTAATTCTCAAATTTTGAGTTGAAGTTTGTAATAAATGACCTCGAAAAGCTCTGATTTTCAAATTTTACAATCAATCTTCACTGTCCTCAAACATCATTTGTCACACACAGCATCGTTGCGGGCTCGCCAAGTACAAGTCTAAGTAAAAGTATGCCTTTTGAAGTCGAAAAATTGCAAAACTGGAAAAGCTTCTTAATTTGATGAAAAATTGTCCATAACACCAAGCTTCTCTTTTTCAATATTACAAACCGTTGCAAATTTGCAAATAACTAGTGGCCACCTCCCGATCATTTGCCTCGTCTGCAAAATGATAAAAATATTTAGGATTCGTTCCGACTTAGTTCATCCAAAAAATGGGACCTTGATATAATTCGAGGTGAAGGAGTGATGTGACTTGTATTATATACCCGTGGTAGGTATGGATCCGAGTCTTACCCACACATGCAATATCTTTTCGGTGATTTCGTTCGCGTTTTACTGGCCTAGTGAGTATATATATATATGTAGAATCGAACTGGCTGTCCGCGATGCTTGTCTATCAGTCAATGCTCCCTAAACTCCGGACTCCTTTTGGCTCAGAGGATGTATTGTCAGGATAAACCTCCGCGCCTTCGTCTCAGAACCCCACTCCCTCTATAAATGCGGCTGAAAATCCAACGGGGAACTCCTTTCAGTGGATAGATCCTACTCCGATATCAAATCGCCACTCAACGGTCCACCGATTCAGATAGGATTTGGTCATTTTTTTCCTCCCCCTTCCCCCATCTCTGTTTCTCTTCTCTCGGTTCAACGCTACCCACCCCATAGTGCACACCCTCCCCCCCCCTGCTCTTCCCACTATCCCCGAAAACCGAACGCAAGCGCCAGTCTTCTCGGTTAGCCGCAATTTTTATCTTGATAAACTGAAAATGCGAGACAATCTGGCTCTTGGAAGAACAAACAAGCCAAACAGAATCCTTGGGTAATTTTCGAACTTTTAAATTGAAATCCACCCACGTGACCGGCTCGTGGCAGGTCCTTCGGCTTTGACAATCTTCTATCACATCTCTGCCGTCGAGGACACGGAAGAAAGGAGACACGAACGCGGAGATCCTCCTAACAGGAGACATCGTATACAATGGAATCAAACCAAGGTAGATACGGTCAAAGAAGTAATCAGTGAAGCTGTTTCTACGTGAAACTGATAAAACACTTGCTTGCTGAATTCTAGCCTACTGCATATACGCAAATACCAGATCCTCGATTATACCAGAAGTTGCATCAATGGGTACCGTATACTAGCACTTGTTACACCAACCGGTGAAATTCTTAGTCGATTGACTGGTTTTAACATTACGTTACTATGACGTTTCATGATTTTTATGGTATACGTTTTTGTGGAATTTGTACGATTTCTAAAAAATGTCCACAACAAAAAGATGAAAAATTCTTGAAACCTTTGAAAATAAGTATGAAATTGTTGGAAAAAAATTTTTTTCGATTTCATGGTTCAGTTGGTGTGGAACTTTAAAAAATGCATGCACTCGCAACACAAACATAACGTTACATAACCTTGGGAGTAACCCAGAGTAAACGGAGTGAAAAGTGACAGTGGTCGGAGTATCTACACCATGCGTATAACGGCTATATTTATTTTTGTTTTTTGTTCTTTTACATTAAATTGTGCGTATATACTTGTTTACATCAGGTTAGATGTTCCATTTTTCCAAAATTAGCAAATTAAGCTAACTTTGTATCTTGATCTTCAGGTATATCATTTACATACAATATAAATAATTCCGGGCCATTGACCCAGCCTTGAGGCACACCCGTAGTAACACATTTTACTCTTACCAGTGTTGATAAGAATTGTTATCTCATTAGAGACACCAGAAACTGGCCAATATTATATAGAGTGATCCGTGCCAACTCAGTGAACGATTGACCAAGATATTTTTCATTTTTGCCGGAGATTTCTCTCATAATAGTAGAATCCCTGAAAATGCACCAAAAAGGTTCGAGATTTTTTCGAACGACTCATTTTTATCCTAGGAATTTTCGAACCTTCCTCAGAAACGTCTCTAATTCATTAACAAAAACCACAAATGTAATTATTTGTTATTTGGTTTAGAAATCAAACAGACTTTAGAGCACACACGAGTGTTGCTCTATTTTTTTTATTTCGGATATACTATTTTTCTCAGATTTCGAAAGACAGGCTTAATTTGATATTATTTTCCTTTTAAATTCAGAAATATTTGTAATATTACATAAAAATATTACGATTTTTTTATTTTGAACTAGTATAATGGATCCACCATTACAAATTTTGGTAGTCTTGTATTTGTTATCGGTAACCCAAGAAATTTTTTGTCGGTAACCTAGTAATTTTTTAGATTTTTTTTCCACCATATTGGGTCGCTATTTTGGATTTTACAAATCTGACCTGAGATTCGTGATCAGCGACTCCAAAAACCTTGTGAGACCAATTATCATTCAAATTCGGTCATCCATTTTCAAGTTATCATTTTTATTTTATTTTTCAGAATCTTCTTATTTAAACAGTTCGCAAAGTACCAAACAGACCAAAGCCAAAATCTAATGAGTTCTAAGTTTGGGAAAGCTACATGAATAGAGACCAAAATCATGGAATTCCAGTAACTCTTTCTCGAGATATTGTTGAACAAACAAATTGATCATACTCATTCATACGTACATATATACATACATACATACGTTCAGCCGAAAATGTTCGAAACGTCGAGGTCTAGTGAAATTTCGACTTCTGATTTTCGGGGTGGTTACAATAACTTTCTTTATCTCTGAAAATAGAAAACCGGAAAGTCAATAATCTGTGTTAGAAATTAGACTGTTAGAAATAGACTGTTTTAGAAATGGAACAACAATAGGTAGACAGAATCAGCGATGAAATCTGAAATAGTGAGAGTCTGCAAGTGTCCAAATTGTTATCGGACTGCCCGTTTTGTTTTTAAATTTACAAATGAATGATTTCATCCAATTCCAAACTGATGTATAAGTTACAGTATCGAATCGTGGAATATAAGGGTGCGGGTAAAAAATAAGAAAAATCAGAATGGTCAGAATTCCGAACATAAATATATCGAAAACTCACAATCACGAAAGAACAAATTAGTGAATCTTCATCAAGCCAGAAATAATGGGAATAGAATATAAAAGTATCGAAATTTGAAGTTATAGAATTTTGTATACACAACTGGTGAAAATTCCGAAACGCCATTAGCAGAACGAGGGTAAAAGCGATTGCTCGCAAACACAAATAAATAACTGGAGATATAAATTTGAAAAATTCTATTTCTATTCACAAATAAATAACCTTCGGATGGATCATAAAGTAGAATTTTCATCTATTCGAATTCATAAATGCGAAGGATCAAGAATCGGAACGGTCAGAACTCCGAGTAGTGATCTCATAGAAGGCTCGGAATATAGAATTGCAGTATATCGGAAGAGTCATGCACATCGTTGGCCACACTCTAAAGACCTAACCCAACAGCTTTAACAACTCGAAGTTGTCCGTTTGCATAGCGTTCTTTCTTCTTTATCAAGTATTGAGTAAAGGATTTGTTTGATTCTGTATATAAAACATTTTACAAGTCAAAATAGATTAGTTAGATAGACTGAGAATGTGAAATTCTGGTGATAAGCCATCTGTACGTTTACTTTCGGAATACTGATCATTCTGAATTGTACGATTCTGAATAATGACCGTTCTACATTCTGGATATCTGTTTTCCGCCATTTCTAGATGATGAAGTTCTAACTTTTATTTTTATAATATGTGGACATTTGAGAATATGAAACTTTCTAAAAATTTATTCTCTGGAATATTGACTGTATACATTATTAAATTCTGCATCTCTGAATTCTTGGATTAACGTTTTCCGCAGTAAGAGGGTTCGGATAATAGAGCCCTCTATTAAATAAATTTTAGGTAAACTGCAGAATTTTATTGGACACCATTCGAGACTTCAAATTTCCAACAGTATCCGTTCTCTTATCTTTGTTATTCGAGTTTATTAAATTCGGAATTCTGGCCATTCTGATTTTCGATTTTTCTGATTTCTTACACCCACCCGGAATATAACACTCTTGTTTTGAACTTTGCTGAGAACTGGGTAAAAAGATTCGCAATCTGAAAACGGGTTGGTCAATAACGATTTTTTTTTCCTTTCTTCGTATGTGTTCAAATGGCTGTATTATCACAGGAAAAACGTCTGACGTAAATAAAAACAGAACACCCGATACGTAAATATAGTTCCCAGTGACAATGATCGGCCACCAGCAACGAGCAAAGGAGATTCGCAATTCGAGGGTTAATAGAACAGACGAGCTTAGTTGCACGTCCATCCCCCACCCCCCTCACAGCTCTCTGCGCCATGCCACGCACGGTATGCATTTGCATCTGAATTCCCTTGCGGAACACTACAGTTAATTAAACGTCTCATAGTTTCGGGAAGCCCTGCTCGTGATGTAAAGTGGACTGCCCTGCACCCCGCCCTTCGTGTCCTCTAAGCGTCAATTAATACCCACCTACCGCTTATAATATAGCAGAGCTCTGAAAACTCTGCAACGGCACTTGTATACCCCTCACAATAAACCCGGCTTTTCCATCGCGTCATTCACCGGTGCTGCTGCTGCTGATGCTGCTGCAGTTTCATTCCAAACCAGCGGCAAGATGGCGGCTTCCGGTTGCGTTCGCATACCGCGCCAAGTAACGAGCAGCGAGGACTGTCTTTGACCGTTTAATCTTTTGTTGTATTTTCTTGGACCATCGCTGGATGCGGTAGTTCGAAAACTTTTCGCTACGACTACTCTGTCCGTGAAGGATATCTAAATACGCGTTGCATTGTTTGTACAAAACTGCGGAAGCATGTATATATATAATATATCTGCAATGCACCGACTTGTGGGGAAAACAAATTTAAGTTTCCCGTCCTCGCATTATCGATTTACTTTATCTACTTCTAAAAGACTTTTGTTCTTTAAGCTATAAGTTTGCATTGAACGTCTGGCTATTATAACTTTCATTTATCTTTACGACGACGCGTACTTAGAGATTTATTAAACTTCCTGTTTTGGTATTAATATGTATATGTGTAAAGAGAAAAAGAAGAATATACCTAAGTCTGTTTTCATTTTTAATTACATTTCTTGACTTCTGTTCTGTTAGGGTGTACTAAATTCTTCCATTTATGATTTCTCATACTTGAGATCAGTATACTTTGGACTTGCAGCTGACAAAAATGAGAAATTAATCTCTTGTTTCGAACCATGAAGTTGCAAGTTAATTGTGAAAACCTTGGGGAAGAATTTAATTTCATACAGAAAACGATGGAATTAGGCCAAAGTTGGTCTGACTGTGAGTGCAAATCAGTAACTGATTTTTCAAAACGATGATTTTAAACCATCTATCTTAATCATCTAGGTAAGATAGCACATTGGAGTAGAGACGTGGCACAAGTGTGAAGTGTGCCTGATCAAAAAAAAAAAAAGATATGGATCGCCAAGTTTGGATAGGTAAAACTTTTTTCATCTTTAGTATGAACAAAAGAAATTAAATGAAAGCATTCGAAGGTATGTTACTATTTTTCTATCCATTCTTAACCTTTACTTCACGATGACCTGGGTTTCAATCCTGAGCAATCCTTAGCTACATACCTATGGGTAGACCTGAGACTATGGGGGAGAACTGGCAGTCGGAGCGTTCCACATCAGGAATACAATTTCAAAGTGCTGCCGTTTAAAATTCCAAACGTATGCTATTTGGTATTATACGTATGTTCGCACTAAAAACTTGGAACTAGCCAGTTAGAGTGTAGGTTCAACTTCCCTCCTGTTTAATACTCAATACTTCGCGTTGGACAAGCTCCATGATCGTTTTCAGTCCATTCTCAACATTCAGTCTTATTTTTCTATTAAAACACTCGGTACTTTCTCTACTACTTCACACCGAAAGCTGGTACAACCTTTTCACTTCTCTCGAGGCAGCTTCTCCCCGTACTTAGTGTAACTGACTACAAACACATTTTTTTGGCTTTCGATGAATAAGTTACATCGACCGTAAGGAAAAATATATTTTGTTCGAAAGGGTATTACTAACGAAATAAATTAATTTCAATCAAAGCCTGGTTCTGTACATCGTGAAAAAGTGGGTTTCATACGCGATCTATTCCATCAATTTGCTAAATATCATATCCGTAGAGTAGGTCAACATATTGACGGTGCCGGTACTCATTTCTTATCTGAAGGAAAATGCGGACCTTGACTTATATCCTTCACTTGCCACATCAGATTTTGTCTCGGTCGTATTTTCCGTTCCATTTCAAAGGTGTCGAGCACGAAACGTGGAGCAATTTCGACTTCCACGATACGTTAGCATTCGAGCGTTGCTTACAACGAACCATTGGATCCACCAGGGTAAGTGTGTGTCGAGTGATGATTAGCGGTGACACGGGTTCCGTCAGAGTCTCCGCAGGAGGCGGCGACTGTCACAGGGTGAGCCGAGAGACTCACATTCGCTAAGCATCGTCCCCTAAGGACACGCCGCTTTCGGTAATCGTGCCAATTCCGGCAAGGGTAGTTCAAACGGCAGAAGTTTATGGAGACAACCGAAGTCAAAAGATCGACGTGAAAATGGGACAGTAAAAAAGAAACTCAAACTCCCAAAGATAACTGCTTGCGCGTAGAGAGACCCTGCGTAGTAAATTTTCGGCTGAACCGTCGAATAACTGCCACCCGAAGATATCAATGGATTTCCGGGGTGAAATCGGGACGACTCACTCTTCTCGGTGATTTCGCTACGATCGAGGTATAATGTCGGATCACTGGCTGGTCTCGCCGGTTGGCCTGGAAGGGGAAGGTAGACTCGGGGGTGGATCTGGGGTTGGGGACGATCAGGTATTGAAGCACAGTTGATATTCTGGCAACAGTCGCGCCTGCGCTGGGGGTGGCGGTCGATGTTGGCCGGGCTAGCGTCGCCAGGAATGCAGCTGTCTTAATGCCCGGACTTCAAATCGACGCCATCTTGGAACCGGTACGGTTCTGCCGACTGGCCTTGAGACGTTTCGTGGCCATGAGCCGCCCCTTATTCGATACAGATAACTCCAAAATGATCGACCGACCGGCTGTTAATTTATCACTGACACTCACTCCTCGCTTATGGTCGAGAGTGGTCAGACTTGACCACTACAGTGGTAGCTTCAAACTGGCGTCAACCGTTACTTCCACCAATCGTATTTGCGGTATTTAAAATATCTGTAATGATTTTTGCTCTGAATGCGACGTTTTTCATCAACTGGATCCGGCTGCGGCGCAGTAATTGCAGGGTGTATTTTAAACGTAAAAACTTCCCTGTAAAATGATTGTGTCGTTGCAGCGATTGCTTTTTAGTTACACGCATTTCGCCGTTCTGTTCGCAGTAGATGCTTATTGTTCTTTTGCGAAGAATTTGCTAACAAACAAAGCAGACTACTGGGCATGGGGTCCTCTTTTTCAGTAAACTTTCCTGCGGAGGTTTGTTGTGAATATGTACAAGTTAAAAAACGCATTTTTTTTATTGATCTACCTGCCTACGCCTCGAACGAGGTGTTCATAGTTCACGGTAAGTGGAAAGTGAGTACAGAATTAGAAGTAATGGAATACGCGGTTGCGATAAAGGAAACAATGGTCAGCATCGTACTGGAGACACGAATCCAATACAATGATAGACAAGTTTCATTACAGCTGAAATACGAATTCGACCGAGCTAACACCGTCTATAACTGCAGGAAAAAAAAGATTTTAGAAAAGCAGCATCCTGAAAACTACTTGTTCGAATTACATACAATGATTAACAATCTCTAAGCTGCTACATATCCGTCCAACAATGGTGTTTGATGCTGAATAGAATCTGTTAAATTGAAACTTGTTATCACATAACTGAAGAAATTGGATCTGAATGAACGTTTGACAAAAAAAAATCCTACAGCCAAATTCAGATTCAGGGTAAAAAAATATATCTAAAGGACTTTGTTTGGTCCACGATGCGAGAAAAGTGAACCTCGTCAAGAACGATGAAGCCTGTCATTCCGTAACGGTGAAGAGCTGTCTGAAATGTTTGAAAATGAAAGCTGAACGAAAATGGAATTGATCCAACTCAATATCTAGGAAGAGATAATATATCTGAGGCTACTCAATTTTAGATCTAAATCATTTCCCAGACAATTCACCACCGTTAAAATATACCGAGCTTAATTGTCCTTGATAGGATTCAATTTTGATGCCACATTGCGGACTTAACGAGGTCATTTCGGTTGGTTTTAATAAGTACTTGATGGAAATCTGGTTGCACGAAATCAAAAACCGGATGCTCTGGTTATTGTTGTATTGCAAAAAATCGATGTTTCTAATTGCTGAACATCGTTCTGGATACAAGTTTTTGACAAATGGTAGTTTTGACAAATTCAATATTTAGATTTTTGATGCTGCGTCAATAAACTTTTCAATCAATTTCTAATCTTATTAATCGTTCTCCAATATCCTCGAAGGCTTTCAAGTTTTCCACAATTTTTTATGCAAATTATAATTATCAAACATGTTGCAAAAATAGCCTCCCACCAGGTAATGATTCTCAGAAATATAATAATAGAAATAGAAACTTGAGCTGCGATGAATTTAGAAGTTGTGTCGTATCCACTTCCTGAAAGTATCGGTACAGCTAATGTCAAAAAAAAAAATCATGGAACCTGTTACGAAAGAACCACCAAAATATCGAAGCGTCACTAAAATCATCACGCTGTCTGGTCTCGTTTCAGAAATGACCGCAGGTGAGACGAATTCCGCAACGATCATTACTAAAACGGTCATTCCGCGCATGCGGCAACTGTGTAGATTATCTGGCAGAGTTTTGCTCGGTGGAAAAAAAACTTTCCTAGCCACCGTAAAGATAGTTTCGACATCTAAGGTACCGTACCAACCACTAAGCAGAGGTCATACCCGGGCCGTGGCTGATGTTTTGTAATATACAACTTTTTTTCACTGGCCGCGTTCCAGAAGCCCTTGCGGAGAAGACCCACCGGGCAGAACGGCGGGCGTATTTCACCAAAAGTTATAATTTTTCCTACCCCGACGAGTTCTGCTCCGCAAATTCCGTCCCTGTGATTGGAGACCGCGTTCAGGCTCAGGTGCCGAGGAACGCCCTCGCGGTCGGGCGCTCGCGTAAGTTTTGTCATCCCCGTGAGGGCGAGCCGAGCAGAACGAGGTAAAACGTAGGGGAAACGACGACGAGGGAGATGGAAGAGAGATAAGGGGAGGGAGTGGATGGTAAATGGGGTAACGCCGGTGAACCCATTCGCCGATTCCATGTTATTTGCAATAATTTGCGACAATTTCATTTCATCCCTCTTTCTTATACAGTATGGAATACTCAAGCTTCTTCAGGAATTGGATCCCCGCGCATTTATACCGGCGTACTATACTCTTCGTGAAACGATGAATATAGATCTGCGTAAATTAAAAAAAAAGTTAAGGAATTGAGATCAAAGGAGAAAAATCACTAGTACAACGCCCATCGCGCTTTTTGATCAAGAGTGATCGAGGAATGAGGATGCATCGTTGTTTTATTTTTTTTTGGTTTTAACTTCGCTGATTTTCTATCGCTTTATTCGTGTAGAACACACCTCGGCTCCATCGGCTTCGAAAAATGGCTAGATATTCAGAAAAGTAATGATTTTAGTTGCAAAATGAGAGTTCCGCCTTTGTGAAAATACGTATTTATTTCGGGAGGGTGAATTTTTATTCATTGTTCAAATGAACGTATTATAGTCTTTACTATGACAAAAATTATGTCTGATTCAGATCAGCTCATTTCAATAAGAATCGAATCCGAAGTTTATTCGACGAGAATAAGTTTTTTTCTGGTTATCGTGAAAGAAATGATTTTCAGAATTTAAATTCATAAGTTTGAAGTTCGTGAAATATACGGAGATTCATTTCCGAATACGCAAAGATTTTAACGGCTGACATTGTGATAATGCAGAAATGAAGAATTTCCATTTCTTGTTTATTACGATAATCAATTAACAAAATTTGAAATATTCAAAGCTATTGACGTGACCCTTTTCATGAACTTGAAATGCTAGAAATAAAGATTCAGGAATATCCAGTGCAACGTGAGTTCAAAACATTATTCTTTTCTAACATGAAATTAGACATTTTTAACTGAGAGTGATCTAAATTTTATGGTTTTTGTTTAAAGATTGTTTTAAAAATTGTAAGCGCAACTGTTCGATATCATAAATTTATTTTTTTCAATTAAACAATTGCATATTACAAATACGCGGATTATAATCTAATGGACTCGCTTGATCACAGGAAATTAGATCTATTTCGAAATTCCGATTTAATGTAGAATTCAACGTGAAATCAAAGAAAACAAATATTTTCTGTTAGTAGGTTGAGTATCACAAGGCAGTAATTAAACGAAGAATTAAAAAAAAAAAATCGATATTTCAATTTTTGGCAGAGCTTATGCAAAAAAAGTACGATTTTTGACGCAACTGACACGTTGAATTACCTTGTAAAATAATTTATGATCAAAGAAAGAAAATCCTTCATTCAATCACTACTCAATCTGATTTAGAAGAGGTACGCCAAATTTCAATAAAATTCTGCGACGCTCCCGGTTGGTCGAGTCTAATGAGAGGAATTTTCAAACGCTCTCTCTCCCTCCTCGACTTTCACTCCAATTGATCTGAAACTTTGTAAAAATATTCTTGATATGTTGTACTATTAGACAAGATATAAAAATCCTTCGATGGTTTTTTTCAAATTTGAAAATCCGTGTGACGCCTTAACGATACCCATTCGAATTCTGTCGAATTCATTTTGTGTCTAACGGAGATCAGTCCGAATACCATACAGCTTTTTTTCGGTTTTATTTTCCGCCCAATAACGCCCGAACGCCGTGCCGTGCTTGTCACGTATACAAGGATCGGACACGACGGAAGCCTGATATTCCTGAAAGCGGCGAGGGTGCGATTTACTCGGCGTTAAACGAAATGAGTACCTACCACGCCGGTTGCGGGGGTTGAATTGAGAGCGTGACGTAGCCAGCGAAGCGTGCGGGAGACGTGACGTCAGACATCCGTCGTTTGAGAGGCGCGTGTCGGGAATACACGCTCACGTGAGCCGAAAGGTTACAAAGGATCCCCGTGTGCAGCACCGAGCAAAGGGGTGGATAGCCCAATATCGAGACCATCACGGATGTGCTTTCCAAGTCCGACTTCCGAGCCGTGGGCACAAATATCTGCACTGCATCTCCGTGCAGCCACGTCGCGTTATTTCACACGCCTACGTGCAGAATCCATCGGATACATCGGATACACCCTCTGCTGTGTTCAACAGGATATCCGAAGCTAGATTTGCAGATTGTGCCCACGCGGTTTTAGGGCGTATGTAGAAGATGGGATGCAAAATACGAGGAAATTGTAGCTTTGGCCATCTCGAAAGCTCACTGCTTGACAAATACGTCAAGGATTGATCGACACGAGGGTGAAGTTGGTAAGGTTAGTGGTACGATGCATGTTTAGGAAAAATCGTTATTTTGCACCTTTAGGAATGTCTGAAATTGGGTGAACCATGATGAACGAAATATACTCTAATTTCCAAAAGCGAACTCCTTCAAAGGCATTTTGAAATCGTGCAATAATGATTTTTTTCTTAACGTTTTGGTACGTTAACGTTACTAACTTCAACCTCGTGAATCGACGGGGTTGTCTGAATGAAACTTTACGAAAAGAGGGAAGAATGGTCTAAAAAATCTCCAGAATTTCCATTTACAGCTATGGGAGTGAACGCAAATGAAGCACTCGTACTGTATATATGACAGAAATAAATCTGATCGCAAGTAAATTTGAATCATACAAGCTGGCAATGAGGTATCAACTATTCGAGAAAAGGTTTCCCAATTAGAACGTTTAAAATAAGTAACAACAGTCTTTTCAACCGATTCTCATATTTTTGGACCCATTTTTCTGTGTGGTTGAAGTTTGGAATGATCTTGGAACGAAATTTTCTTTTTTATTTTCCTGTGAGATAAATATGATTGTGAGAAACAAAAACCGAAATAAATTTCCAAGAATCCAAAATTAAAATAAGAAGTCTACAAATAGCATCGCGCACCAATGTTTTCACCCTCTCGAAACCTTGCAAAATGCTTTCTTAACCCAAGATAGGTCCGTAGAAAAAATTAGGGATTTTTTTTTCTCCAATTATTGTTGATATCTTAGTTTCATTTGCTCCATTTTCCTCCGATTCATTTCAATTACATAGTAGGGATATAATTTTTTCCTTTATGTTTATTATCATGGGCAGAAATAATGTTGCTGGAGATTCTTGAACACTTTCTTCTCTTTTTCTAACTTTGACTTGGATGCTAATAATTTGGATTCACTGATTTTAGGAGTTATCCAGAATATTTCCAGAAAATCACATGGGAAATTATAATTGATTTTGGTGTTAATTTTATATTAATTTTTAAACCGTTTGTTTCGTCTCCAATCATTCAATATAGTTGGAAATGAAAGAAGCTTGCAAGTACAAGCATTATTTTCAAAAACGCAACTTACAATTGTAGTGATTATGGCAGCACTGTGGAATTCTATGATATGCACATTATAAATCATGAAACGGAACAAAATTTTAAATCCACTTGATACCCAGCTTATTCGAAACCACACAACTTTGACGTATGATTTCCAAGCGTGATGGAATTTTGAATCAGAAAAGTTTTCCCTAATCATACACTCAAATTGCTTCTATAGAGAGTTTTTAATTGAGCCATAATGATTCGGCAATTTCGATCTGACACGTAAAAAACAGTTTGATGTCGTACCAACAGAAAAGAAGACGTAGCGCATTTATATAGTTGATTGTGAAAATGGATCAAATATCCTTCTGTCTTTTCGAAATTATTTGAAAATATAAAATAGCGCGTTCTTTATCATATCGTAAAACTCTTGCGGACTATTCCTGTTCGAATTTCCGCGCACCCTATCTTACTGGCAAAACAGGGGAGGGAGGAGTTAAAAAACGCTGATGCCTTACGATCGGCTTCATCTATATCCCGGATTGCTGTAAGGAATTTGAAAAATGGATATGACGAGTCCGTCACAAATCATAATCGATTTTAATCCCCCTAGTGGCTCCACTCCGTTAGCTATAAATTACTAACGTGATCACTAAGCTTACGTCGATTCTTCAAAGGAATTTCAGTAAGCTCTGGATTAGTCTAAAACGAACTTTCGGCCTGTATTTCTGTAAATCAAAGCAGTAATGTTTCAAGAGAAAATATATTTTTCCACTGCGGAACCAAAACTTGGAATTATTTTTTCTTCACTATAGCCCGGGAAATTTTTTTTACCAATTTTCTCTGGATAATATCTCAGCATGCAGTCCTTGCGCGGTAAAAAATTGTGGAGATATTCAAAAGCTGTCTCTGGAAATTTCAGTCTTTCCCAACGGTATATAGATATTCTATTTTTTTGCCGGTGCCTGTAACTAAATTTTGACGCATCAAAAAATTCGAGGTATAACATTTACAAATCATCTGTATCTAACGAATGACGCTTTAACAGGGAATTGAGAACCAAGGATTTTGGGAACTGACGAACAATTCGTACCTAGTATGATTTGAAAGAGGATCCTGCTGCGAGGGGCGACGAAGCGTCTTCGTTTAAGTATGCGATAAATTTAACGATCCGCCTGTTACTCTCGCCCCCAGGATTTAATGGAAGTTTTTTCTCCTTATTTTTCCTCTTCTTCGCGCAAAGTTTTTCCTCGCGTTAAGCCCTCGCGTTAAATACGTCCCGGCGTCTAATTAGCCCAGATTTTTTGCGATGTTTAAGAATTTACTGAGCTCTCCCCCATTCCGTACGTCTTAAACACCCGGGAGTTGTCGATGAGGGTTACATTTCTTGCTGCTGCTTCGAGCCAATAATCTGTAATCTTTTTTTTCTAAAGAAAGAATCCGCCCTCAACTTGAAGCTTATCCTCGCAGTTTTACAACCGTCGTAAGGTAACTCAATGCATGCATTAATCAATTCATGCAGTTAAAAGTACAAATATTAGTCTTATTCTTTAATTATACACATGGGTTATGTAAATGTTCAAGATTTCTGGATTTTAATTGTGAATCACTTGTCTGGTCAACATTATCAAGAGTTCTACTCCACCCGAAGCGAGACTTTTTTGATGCCAAAAGTACTGTTTTTTCCTGTTCTCAGTTGTCGTGGAGAACATTACTACATTTTGCTGCAAACTCTCTATTTTTGTTGAAATACTACGTTTAGCACTTTGGCGTTTTCAATACCTTCTTCTCCGAATAACTCTGAAACCCATATTTCAGATACATTATGAAAAAAATTTTCCATTGATTCCATTGTATGGAAAAAATGTGTAAAAATCTTCCACTTTGTTCGAAAAATATGTCAAGCTTCGCAATCGCAAAGAAGATTTCAAGTATTACGCACATTAGACTGGCGAGCCCGTTAAAAACAATGTTTATGCTCCAAGTTGGAAAACCTTGAGTTAACCTCGAAAAAAGAAGATCCTCGAAGTTTCAATGGTATATTATTTCACTGTTAAGTGGTGCCGGTAATTTTATTTATTTATTTTTCTTATAAAATAAGATTCTATTTGTTTTCAGACCTTGACCTCTTGAATTTTGGAGAGAATCAAAAAAAAAAAAAAAAAAAAATCAAATTGTAGACAAATAAACCTGGAATTGAAAATACCTTTTACTCAAAGATTTTCAATTTTGAATAAAGGAATATTCAACATGGCATCCAAAAAAATACAGCCTAGAAATTAGTCGATAAGAATTGAAAAAAAAAATCCATAAAAAATCACCGGCACCCCTCAATAGTGAGATGGAGGGTTTTCTTTTTTCAAGGTTAACTTAAGATTTTTCAATTTGAAGCATAAACATTTTTTTGAACGGCCAGAGTGTAAAACATGCGTTTTCTTGCTGTTCGGAGAACGGAAATTTCGCAGCTTTGGTTCAGCCCGTGAAATTGAAGGGCACTGGCCTTGGGTTTCGACTGCAGCAGCCCTCTCGGTATCCCCAATCATTGCTGTGCACATGCAGGCTATATGTCGAAGCCGCGTGCCGAAAGGAGGGGTGGCAGCTATCGCCTGTAACGAGGCCTGATGTCTCAATTTCCGAAACGACGCTCGTCTCGGCAGGACCCTCAACCTCGGGGCGCTGATACGGGGGTGATAAGGCGCTAAAATAATATACCGCCGTAGCTCCCCGTGTATACGTATATAAGTGAAGCATGAGCCAATATTTCTTGATGCTATCTTTTCCTCTAGTTTGTTGGGGGATTTATTTGATTGAATGTCGAGTCCCGTTCACGAATTGATGAGACCTGGGGCTACTGCACGAGGAAACCACTTCTGAAATGTTGATGAACAAAAGTTGGTAAATCGTACGGCCATGCGCCGTGCAATATAATGAGACAAATCGTCTTAACCTGATGCCTTTGATCTTGGCGTCGCGGACATGCCCTGCGACCGTCTACCATGGTTAGAAAGGAATATTTTATGTATAACCTCCTTTCAGCTGCTTGAGAGTATCAATTTAACGCGTTTAAATTCTGCGTCCGCCAATTTCTGCCTTAATTCACATGTGTAACTTACATTACCGTCAACGCGGAGGCTTACAGGAGAAGTATCAGACCTCTGGAGCACGGATTCGCACTAAACCAAACGTAAAGCGGATTTTATTTGCTGTGGCATTTACTACCGCTACAATCAATTTTACCTAAAAAATGTATCAAAATGAAACTACATATCGCAGACTTCGTATTGTAGGCCAAGGAAACGACTCTGGATCTTTGAGCAGAACCCGTAATCCAGAAACCAGATACTCGTGTCCATTTTATTTCGTATTTCATTTTCATGCAAAGTCCAATTTGAATTGAAGAAAGAGAAGGAAAAAAAAAGTGGCAGAAGACGTGAAAAAGCTGAAAATCTTTCCCAAACCTCCGGTTCCGCAAGTGAATGCCAGTTGGTTCTTCTAAATAAGCTTTGTGGTGTTTAGCTTGAAAAAAATCATCAATCTTCCTGACGCATTATACGCATTCATCTACAAATATTTCCGTCACGTACAATTTCATAATGCGATATTATACGTACGCGTATATGTACACGTATGTATCGCTGAGGGGCAAATTGGCTACTCAGCACGTCTCTTTTCCTCCCATTGTTTCTCTCTGTCTCCGAACCCTGCACCCTCGACTGATTCCATATGACATTTATTCTCTGGTATTGAATATTAATGCACAACCCCTTACACCGCGTATAATGTATGGCGATATCGGGGACCAAAGCATTCCGAACATCGCGAGCTTTTCATTATCTCATTCTCTTATCCCTTCCGACTCCCTCTCCTTCGGTTTGTTTAGTAGGGACTAGATATTCGGGTGGGATTCCACCTGCCTTCTTATACCCTCATTCGGTTTCAAATCTGCTGTCATTGTAAGTAATATCAGAAGTTTTCAATGCGCAGAATCCAGTCGCTCGAAAGCATATTTTTTTTATTGGCATTAATTGAGCCTCACCCCTTGATGTAGTTGTGGGTGCAGTATCGACGAAATATTTTTGAAACCCCAAAATGACGACAAAACTGAATCCGAAATTGTAACTCAAGTCAATCGAGTTAAATTAAAATACATCAAATACGATATTTGCTTACCGTAGCAAGGAATGAAAAACTATTCGAACTTTGAAAACAGGGGAAAAGATCACGATATTGTTTTTTTGTTCTCAAATGCCAAGGACCTGTTAAATTAGAGTCTCAGTTTGTTGGTACCTATCTGATTCTGAGATAGATTTTTACCTATGTAGATGAATTTCGCGGCCCTTTTGACTAATGAACGTGATCTTTTCGTTTTCGGAGGTCAAGAAATGCAGCAGTCAATGATGTTGACGTTTTGATGAGAAGGGTGGGGGGGGAGGGGAGGTCCTCGGAACTATAATATTTATTACATACTTAATAATGTACATAACAAAAACATATTGCACCAACTAATAAAAGCAAAGAAGAACCGGTTTGCATGAACAGAAGAGAATACAAGGAAAACAGAGAATGCGGTAAAAATCTATAAAAGATGTAGAGCGAAAATCAGTGTGGTACGTCCGCTCGAGTACGCCGAAATGAAGAAGCATCGTGATTGATAAAAAAGAGATTGGCAACCCGATCAAAAATTCTGACGACAGCATAGCGTCTGGTGTCATGGCGTCAACAAGACTATCTATATAAAATTTTAAACTTGTAGGAGGATTAAAATAGTTAGATCCTCTGCCATGAAAAGGATTACCTCAAGACTTTATAGAAATCTTATTGTAATATGAATTACTTAGGTTATCAGGGTCAGATATCAAATTCACTGCGTTCTAATCCTTCACGATGCTGCACATTTTGAATATCAGCCTTTTTCTATAATCATTTTCCCAATAGAGGATGTTGACATCAGACAACTTAAAATGATTATCAAAATCTACCGTATGTTGTGTAATCCATTTAATTCTTATCAATAACTTAGAATATTTTTTCACGTAGTGAAGATCTAAGTGAAATCTTTATCTCAAATGATTGACAAACGGTCGAGAATTTATGACAATAATTGGCAATGATTCATTAAAATTATTAGAACTGTGTGTTATGGTTGTCAAAAAATGGCTCTAAGGTTGCTAATGAGTTTACAGGTAAACTATCGATATTTTAAACGCCTAGATCAGGAGATTTTTCTTATCGAATTGAATAACTGATATCCCTGAATTGCGCAATTCACATTTATTTTATTGTTCTCATATTTTTTTGCATGAATCGTCAAACCGACGTTTACTTCAAGCACAGTACGATACAGAAACAATCTGATGGAGAATCGATGCTATTCTTCAGACCCGATCAAGTCCTTATTTCTACCGTAGGCTCGAACAGAACACAATCTGAAATCGAAACATTCTTCTTTTCCAAACAAACATCACTCGGGTAATCAATGAACTCTGTAATGTACGTAACTTTGAAGCTTTCTGAACATTGGAACCCTGGCAACAAATGCGTTTCAAAAGCCTTATAGTTCCAGGAATTGTGAGAACCATAGCTGAAAGTCGTTAACCACGTGTACTGCTTTCGTAATGCTATCACGGAATTTTTAAAAAACTCTATTTCTACAGTCAATTAGTCATATGTATGTTCAATATTCAAACTTTCACCCTTCGCGCGTTAAACTTCCTAAATCACCTTGTAACTCGTTCAAACAACTTCCAAGAATTCGAATACCGAAATGAACTTGCCTAGTTCCACTGAATCAAAACATTTCAAGATTTCTGCGAGGTTATAGATTTACTATTAATTGATAAGTAATTTCAAATCTGTACCGCCTCAACGCAATAAAGCTGCTACTTTTCAGGGAAAACTGACATGCATGGTGAATTCTCATGTTTATATTTTTAGGTCAAGTCGAGAAGTGACTTAATGCATGAACATTACGATCTACGACAACAGTCAACCTTCTCACAGAGTACATGATATTGCAGATTTTGAGGCCTGGAAAATGTTTGAACGTCGACAATAGAACGTATAATTTGGTTGCGGGAAGAGATGTTCAAAGAGTACGAGAGTGGAATTATTGAATTAGACTAGGATGGCTATGGAAAGGATCCCGCACAGTTCCTTGTGTACGCAGGCTGTGGCTAATTCTTAGCGGTGAAATTGTTACAATCGAGTCAAAAGGTTCATTATCCGCAACGCGAAAGTGGGCGAATATCTAGGAGGGTACAACCTTCATGGTTGGTTTTTGGAACCGCGGCAACCGCTGCGACGATTACGCGAGCGGGGTATACGTATGATAACACATTCCGTACACACAGATGTACCTGCATAAGGCACTTCACCGTCAAAAAGCCCGGGACGAAGCGTTAGTTTGATACCTTTGATCTAGTCGTTAGGGCCAACGGCCGCCACGGACCCCCGTATAGACCCGTTTATCTCATAAGCCTGGATTTAGATTTAGATCCAAAGCTATTATGCGTCGGTTGCGCCGTAGGGTGTGTACGCACACATACCCTGCGCGATCTTGTGCCGATGTGCGAGGGCTGCTCTCGCCCTCCACGTCCTACCCTGCAACCGAATAGATAAACTGCTTAGGCACGGACGTAATTGATCCTACTCTTATATACCCAGCCAGCCTTCGTTCAGGCCGGTTCCTCAAACAATAGCTATAGCTGTACGTGATCACGGATGTATGGTTACGTTTATAGGTGTATATAATGTATACATGTACTTTGTACCCCTTCATTACTCGAGTAATGCTTATTAATTTATAATTACTTATCTTGACAGACTTGTCTGATAACACAGGCCTGCGATGGTTTTCCCCTGACAAAACTTACAATTAGTCGTGATTTCGGTAGGTATTAAGCACGAATCTATGAAACAAATATTTAAAAAATTCTATCGCGTAAATTTTCTGAGAAAATAGTACATTGTGTAACAAGGGAATAAAGTCAGAGATTATTCCCGCAGGCGGCTTTACTGCCCGAGCGAAGCGAGGGCTTCTCTCCTCCTTCGCCACTGAGAAAAAAAAATGCACATGTCTTCTATGTTATTAAATAGAGAGAATGTGTCATTGAATATTGCACAATTGTGTAATACCAATATCTATTCCCATGGGTAAATCCTTGTTTAATCAAATTTCGAGGCATCTGATAAATTTCAACTTATTCGTCACGATGTCATGATTTGGTTGAGAACCTTCAGAATTTTTGATTAAAGATCGTTACAATTCTTTTGTACGTGCGTCAATGTGATCGTTTTATCAGTTTGAAAACTAGAATATTATTGAAAGTTTATAACGATACATATGGCCGGTTTTGCCAACTTTTTGCTGTTGCATGTTGCAATGCTGTTTATTTTATATCCAAACATTCAGTTCAATATTCATTGTATTTTATTATTTCCCAAAAATCGTTCAAAAATCTGCAAATACGCATATCTTACATGGAAACAAATCTCGATGTGCTGTAAAGAAACTAGCGCTATATTTTCAATTCAGCACACCTAAATACCTAAAAAAGAAGCATTGTTATTTTAAGAGAAAATTGAAAGTTATATTTCGCAGGCCTGAATAACCATTTGATTTCTTCGAACGTTGCGACTCTTCCAATATTTCTGAAAATTGTGCAGAAATCACGCAACGCAACCTTAGTTCATATCATCAAAATACAACGTATTACTTCATACCATATTCGGAATTGTATAATGTTTTTAATACACGTGTAGGGAAAACTGGTATAAAATGAACACTCAGAGTAAAACGATCCCTTCTTTTTTCTATGAATTTACTAACGTCATCTGGAAAACAACAAATGAAGTGAAGTTCGTATAGGTAATAATGGCATATGGTGGGCCCGTATTTTCGGTGAGTTATTAACAAGAAATTGGAATGCGTTGTTTTTTTCTAAGATAAGGTTCTTTTTGATAGCCTCAATGAAACTGGAGATGTGTTTGTTAACATTGGCTATGTTATATTAACATTGCACTGCCGTTCGAGTATTGAATTGCACAATGTTTTTGTTCGTATTATTTCGTGTGAGGTTATGTTTTGATTCGAAATGTAAACATACCGTTTGGGGTAAAGCGATTCCCTGGTGTGTGTATAAAACGTTCCGGGGATCATTTTACCTCACACAGAAGAAAACAAACAAGAAAAGAATGATACCAAAGCAAGATCTTTCTGACACGGACAAAGATGTGGAGTGTATGCATTGCAACTCACGATATTCAAAATCTAAAAGTGGGGATTGATGGATACAGTACTACCAGTGTAAAAATTAGGCTCATGAACTGTGCACTGGCTTAGTAGACGAAAGCGATACACATTTCTATGTAATGGATCTAAATTGTACGTAAATAGATTAAAACAAGATGTAACTACCACATAATAAAATTATTTCAAAAAATTGGCGTATTTCAATTGAACAAAATGATCCTTTTGTAACGTTTAGCAATATTATTTTGAAAAAAACATTGGTAACAGTTTCACTCAAATATTTTGTTGTGGCAGTTATAGAAAAGGAGTCATAGTTTCATTATACATTAATGAAAAAAACATAAGTTCCTTAGATTTTAAAACAATGTTGTTGTTTTGTTCAGGAGATCATTTTGTACCAGTCTCACCTAATCCTTGTGAAACACATAATGTAAGTTTTGTATTTTTGGTGATAAATTCTTTTCAGAATCTGTTCATTAGTCAATATTAATCTACCGAGAGTAATTCTTCCATTAGATACATTAAAAACAGAATTTTAATACATCTCATGATGGTTTCATCGGTGACCTGGTTTTGCATATGGAAAGATATAACAGCCAGTTGGAATGTATATAAATTTTAATAATTTCCGTATTTAATGATTTTATAATGGTCAGCTTTTGGCAACCTTAGTGCCGTATATGGCCATCAATTGATCCATTTGTGCTTACATTCATCACATGTTAATGGAGACCTAGCCGCAAAGTATGGTATGTGTTTGGTTATGTTTGACCGCTGTAAAATTTGATTTTCGAACAATTGAATGATAAAAAATTTAATTCAACATTTACCGTAGGACATGTCGTTACCAATCATTGAATCTTTAAATAAATTTATAATATACCAGAAGTAACATGACAAGTTACGCATTACATGTCTGGCTACAAATTGTGCCTATAAAACCGCCTAGAAATCGCAGCTTCTTTGATAGTCGAATGTTCTGCTGAAAACTCGATGAGTTTCACAAGATGCATCTATTTTGGCTCATGTTACCTTTAATGTAACCGATGTTTCTTGTGCCTGTCACTCTCCTCTCTCTCTCTCTCTCTTTTTTCCCTTTTTCATTCCTTCATAGCTAGTGTTAAGTTCTTCCTGTACCTTACTTATAGGTTTGGCTAATATCATCATAGATAATAATAAACTCTATTCTATTTTATTCTATTCTATTCCAACTCGAAAGAAATGACTGGATCTGTATACTCTTTTCATTTTATGCCTACACTTTGTGTTCGGAAAGTGAAGTGTGCCCTTCTCGAGTTAAATAGATCTTACTTGACTTTTACCAAGACTGAACTGAGAAAATCTCTCCATGCAAGGTGAGCAAATCCGATTAAAATATACAGACATTCATTTAGAAAAAGGTTCAAACGAATACTACCTAATACTAAGATTGTACGTAGATTTTGGCAACATGGAGTGCGTTATTTTCGATTTTATGCTACTTCAGCAAGTTACCCCTGATATTTCTCCAATCTCCACACCATAATTTTCAGGCTCTAAAATACTAAAGTAACTAAAGTTTGCCCTGCACCATTCATCCTTGATCTGTAAAACATTTTGCACACCATTTTCTCCCCTCTGTGTGGGCTGATTACGTTGTAGCATCTTCATGTTGAACAACGGAGTACAGATTGTTCGTACATAGAGTTGTACTGGTCCTTCGCGAAGAACGAGGACATTCCTCTGCCTGGTAAGCCTGTGTAATGAAATAAACGTCTTCATAACTTTTCCGGAAATAGCGTCGTGATTTAAGTTAGTTGAAGAAGGAACGGACGGTCTTATACGTATATATAACGTGGATGCTCTGTATTGGTGTGGTGCAGAAGTGCACTTGAGAATAATCTCGTTCGTCATCGTTTCAATTACTTTAGTCGATTGCTGGATCCTCCATGAGTCAAAATTCAAAGGTTTATCGGTCTTCGATTCATTTCAATATACGAGCTGGTCCACGTCCCTTCACTGAAAAAGAAAAACCGTCAAGTCACGGTTCTTTGCGCCATTCAAAATATCCGTAGTTCTATGTAAAAAAAATATCATTTCAAAGATTTTGAAATTTTTTCAAAACTGGCGGAGTTAGAACTATGTGAATTTTTGTAAACTGTCGCACCGCTATGTTTGAAAATTCATATCTCCTAAAGTATTCATCGGAACGGACTGATCCTGCAATCATTCTGTTCGGAAAAGAATGCGCTTTGAAACAAAAAATTTTATTTTGAAAAATAAAAATTTCTTTCAATTTTTTTTTTACCTTTTTTTTTGATTTCGCTGCCGTTTCCGCGGGACTAACAACAATTCACGGAGATAACTTTTATCAGATACCTGTATCCTTCACCTTCGATCCTAAAAAAAAAATTTATGGAGAGAATACCTGGGCCACAGAAAAAAAAACGTCTCGTTGCGCTGTTATTATACTATTCATCAAAGAAAATTGTCTTCGTTACGGCCGGAAGGTGGTTTCATTCGTCTCGTTGCCTTCTCTCCGTCCTCGATACACAATGTATTATTTTGCGTCTTTTGCGAACGTTTTGGTTTGGGGTTTTGTTGCAAACTTGGTTCCGACCATTTACGAAAACATGTTGAGAAAATGTAACAAAGTTACGTTTTTTACCAAAGTTTCTCACAAAAAATGTTCTTCCATATTTCTTCAATAATTTTGCGCTTCAAGTTTTTCGGTTTCGTTTATATAATTGCACGATATACTATTTGTCAGTGTGACGGTATAATTTTTTGAAACTCCACAAGCCTTCACGTATTGAAAAAAGTGAGAAAAAAAAAGTTCTCTCTGAAATCTTTAATTTCAAGGAGTCTGCAGAATTTTTTAAAACGACTGTTATTACGATAAAACTATTTCTGATAACACTTGAAAAAACATTGCTAAAAAAATTTGCTTACACAGTTTGTTTAAACAGTCTGAAACTGTTATTTTCTTTACCCTTTGAGTCTTGTCAATCTGGTAGATTATTTATTTATCAAAGAGAAATTACTTACAAAAACTAGTTCCAGCTTGTACTACAGTCCTTTTTGCAATACTGTAAATAAATCATTCATATTAGGTCTACACAGCCAAAACTTGAATGATGTAATCAGTTATTCATAAGAAACCAACCGGTATTAAACATAATCCTAAGTGTAAAATGCTGTTTCCTTATAATGTTTATGATTAAGTTTTTATCGGGTCTCGATCAATGAAATTCGGCAAAAAACAATTTTCTAAAATTATCTATCCTTATGAATTCATACTAATTCCCACACGCAGCAAATGATACAAAGGTATAAATCTTGACACTTCCCGCCCCCTTCCCTTTCTGAATTTCTAATTCTATTTTTCACTCGTTTCTTCCTTCCATATTTCATTTTTGATGCAACGCGTCCCTATGCTTACGTCGGCCTCGTAAAGAATCGAGTCTGCAAGCACGTCACGAGGAGTACAGAATTCCGAGCGTAGAATTATATGCGACGATACCGAGCAGCGTGGAGGAGAATGTCCCCCTGAGTTTCTCGGATAGATTTGTCCCGGGGTTTTAGAATGGGCTGAGAAATCGTTGCCAGCGAGTCAATCGCGGCAGTAAAGCACCCCTTCGGAATGGGGCGCCGAACCGACGTGGGGGTGAAGCTCTCGTATTATATGGGACCGGTCTCTAAGTCGTCTTTCAGCGTTTGACGGGGTTTCAAATAAATACTACCGTGGGTTATATACGAGGGTGAGAGACTAGGGTAAGAGTGAGGAACCGCGGGGCGAACCTCGCTTTCTTTTCTCAAGAAGAAGAAAAGTGGGAAAGGGAAAAAATCCCTTCGCGATGCCCAACATCGTCTCCTGCCTCCGGCAGAACGGGGGTCTTCTTTCTCCACCCTTTTGTTGGGTGGGTTTTTCGTGCGTGTACCGAACGAGCTTTATGTCAACGATATTATCATACCCCATTCGAGAGATTTTTTTCTAACCATCGATTTATTTATTTAAAATTTATCGCAATCAATAATTCTACTGCCTTCTGAAATTTGAAGAAGAAATAATTGCTCAATACCCGCTGAAATATATAAATCAAGTACGGCTTGACTGATGGAGAAAACTACATGGTATACATGAGAAGGGCTTTCCGGAATAAGACGTTATAGCCTTCGTTTGCATAGTGAGAAAACTAACTAGGGTAAGACCTTTATCGTAATGTGCAATGTAAATGCTAATTTTAATTTAGTTCATTTAGACCCTGGATTCGACACGGCAAGTAACTGCGTGTGATTTTGCCGTCGATTTTTGACAGTCCAGTTAAAGGCTTTTTTGGAAATCTCAGTAGCATCGGGGGGAGTTTCGAGCTGGTTGTGCGGCTAGATGTGTATAAGGGGAAGACTTTTAGACCAAGGATTTCCAGATTTATGACGTAGATCTAGACAAACCAGCGAACGACAGACAAGCAGACGCTTCGAAGAAATCCAGGCATGTGTGGGAATGTTTAGAGTATGCATTTTTAAGCGTTTGAGTGAAACAAAAATAAACCGACGCAAAACTAAATCCCAAGAAAAATAATCTGTGACGAAAAATTGAAAAAACATTAAATTATGTTGAAATAAATTCCAAATGTGATATTTTTGCTATTGAAATTTTTTTGTGGTTTTTTTTTTTTTGTTCGACTTATTATTTCTGACTGATTTGGTACTACTACCAGAATTTTGCGTGTTAAAAGTGGAAGATGTACTTGAGACAAAAGCTCGATGCAACAATAGCTCATGTTGATCTGTTGATAGTAACTTGACATGTTGATCTTTCTAATCATTCGATACAGATATTAATTCACGGATCATTTTCACATTTGCATATCGATAGATTAAACTGTTTAATACACAACATTAAAATTGTAATTCTCAAATAGTGTATTCTTACTATCCGCTGACCTTGAAACAATTTGTTATCCGATACGATAATATGATACATGTCAGATATAGCAAAAAAATATATATCGCACATATGACATATTTTGCGGAAAAATGAATACAACCGAACCGTGTGTCGCCCTGAATATACGTGAGATACGTATGCTATGGATGTTCATTTCACATGTATAAACAATATTAAGCAGTAAATGTGATTAAAAATTAATAGCGCATATATATCTACAACATATAATATACTTATGATAAATGTATAATAAACGTTACTCAGTTACATTTTAACGTAATTTTTTTCCACGGTACGGACAAATATGACGACGAATCACTGAATACACAAATAATAGTTTGTAGTATCCTACTTGGCGTGTGTTTCAAGGTAGATGAGATTATTGCACTTTGATGTATATTTGACAAAAATGTCCAAAATTTCCGCACCGCAAAATTGTATTGTTGTAACCAACGAATACTAGTGCGCGTTGTCATAGATAAGCTACTCTGTAATGTCGTAAAAAGTCCGTGTTCCATTTTACGAAGAAAAATCAAAAAGAACAGTCTTCCGTTAGACGTTGAGCAGGAATTTATACAGCGGGTACGTATTCAGACCCCGGTGAATAATTCCTATATTTTCCTTATGGAAATTGTAGATATACTGACCAAATTTAAGAATTTCGTTGAATCGATTTGTCTTCCTCCGAAAACGACTTACACGTTATACGAACAATCTTTCCAACTTGTATTCATTTTATTTGCTCACAGGTCGATTTCGGTGACGTTTTCATACCGCGTGACCTCGACGTGCCGAAGCCACGCGTTCTGCCCGAATTTTCAAGATTCGCACACGGCCTGAGAAGCGGAAACATCAGCATCCTGGACAGTAAAACACTGTACATTCCCAACCTACATTACGACGGTGAAGGACCCGATGCCTACTTCTGGGTGGGCAATGACACCGAACCGAATCCTTTGGGTGTCAAAGTGCCGAACGAAATGGGAAGGTAAGCCGAAAAGAGTTCTCTAGACTTACACCTTTAGTTGGTGGGTAAATCTCGATAATGAGCTTATCAATCAACGTGGCCTTGAGCGAGTCCAAGGTATTTAAGGTCCTTCTTCTAGGTTACAGGCTCGCGGATCGGGGCTTAAGGTCGTGGTTACCAAGTTTACTCGATCGGTAATCAGACTCGGTCGGTAAAAGTAGAAGTACTGCATAACCTTAATTCAAACAAAAGTCATATAATGCGGTTCATTCTGTCCAATAAGGAGACAAGCAATTTCTGTACTACCACGATACAGACATATTAAAATATAAAAAGATATAGCGAGATTCTGACCATAATTGGAGTATGAAATTTTATCTGGTATGTAAGAACCGATCGTTATAACGCAAAAAAGTATTATCCTGTTGTTATTACACATTCATTGTACAGGGATTTTCTTTACGATATGCTTTTCTTTATAAAGTTTGGTTCACAATGAATTGGTAAACATGCAATAGTAACTCGATGTCTTGTTAATAGTTCAGTTATTGTGATGGCATGGCTCTCCAGGGTTAAAAGTTGTGTTTTGTCTGTAATTCAAGAGTAGTTCAGGGTACGTCAGACTAGAAATATATGGAAGAACGGAGCACGGCAGACCCCCTAATCCGCTAATTATTTTTCGTGGCCTTTAAGCAACGGCTAAAAGTTGTTTTGATCTATCTCGAACAAATTTATCATTATTTTGCCATAATTAAGAAAAGAAACAAAAACATTTTCTTCTGTCCAAATTTTTTGGGGTGTCTGTCGTGCCCTGAACTTCCCTGTTATACCAATTTTCAGACCTGTATAATCCTCGACAATGGAGCTATTCGTTAAAAAAAAAGTCCTCCCACTATGAATCTTGTGTGAAAATATTTTATTCCAGTAGCGGATTATTTTTTTTATTGGTTTACAACAATGAATTGGTTACGAGACATGATCAAATTAATTAAACAAGCGATTCGTTCGCTTACTTAACGAAAAATCAAATATCAGTTATTAAGTAATGATGACTTTTAATTTCGTTTGTTCTGTGGTTATGGTAAACTAAAGAATATGAACGAATTATTGAATTAACTGATGTTCCGTGATTTATTAAATGTGGCTGAATCACGAAGTCTAGACAAATATAACGAAAGAAATGTTTTGTGAATTCAAGTAAATTTGGTTTTACTTGTTAAAACACATTATTGTTCTGAGCACTTTTTTAGTTAAATTGAATGACATTGCTTTGAAACATAAAAACATGTCTTTCCTCATCTCCGATTCTCATATTTGGTAAAGTCAACAAATTTTATCACTGTAACTATGTGAAAATTTTTGCAATTTTTCAGCCCTTTTTTCTATCTGTGTGAAATTTATTTTTCCCAAAAATTCTGCGTAAGCCTTCAGTATAAGGGGATCCCCCGATTATGGAATTACGTGATATCAGCGTTTCTCAGAATTCGCTGTAAAATTTTTATGTTTTCCGAAGTTTATTCTACCAATCTTCGCGGAAAGTTTCAATTACCGATTTAAATATGTACAATTGACCTTCTTCTTGGCAGTTTAGATCCACTGCGCGGATACCAGGGTGAGGACATCGAGATCGTCCTACCTGATAATTTGACCGTCTACGATATCGAATGGCTTTCCGTATGGTGCGTACAATACCGTCACAATTTTGGCCACGTTTATATACCGAAGGACCTCGACGTGCCGCCGGCTCTTGGACAAACGAAGATAACGGTAAATCGAGACGAGCTATTGAAATACAGAACCACAAGAAACGACGTCGTTAAGAAGAGCGCGTCAGGGAGAAAAAGAAAACACAACTCAAACATTCACAAGCCAAAGAAAAAACCATTCTTTAGCTCAGATTTTAGACATCATTTTTCAATGTTATCAATTTTTTAAATTTCTTAATCAATTTTTTGGGTCTCTTCATTGTTCGTGCCAGATTTCAATCGTAAAGGTTTCAAGCAATCGAGCCAAGTATTCTGGTTCTCTGCGACACGTATATTAGGTAGGACTATGCTCAATATCGAGAGTTTTCTTTTTCTATCTTTGCTTGTGGGACAATGATCGTAATTATTTTTTACAGTAGTCTGTTTATTTTCATAGTGTTAGAGGGTATTAGATACTATATAGGGAATAAGTGATTTTCGTTAATAATTATTCAATTTTCTGTATTAAATTCCTTGTCATCAAGGGTGAAACTTTCGGTTTATTGAGTTTTGGATTCAGACTGACTGTTATTGTCATTTATATATCAATATCAACTTGAACTAATGAAAACTTTCGTTTTCGCACAGCCGCCATGGTGGTATAACCCTGTGAGTACGATGTTACAACATAAGTGTCATTCATTTTTGTTTAGAACGTCAGCAAGATTAGAGAGGGTATTTTTGAGTATTCTAATTCTCTCATGTCAGGGTGAGAGATGATACGACAAACGATTAATTAAGTAGAAGTCCTTATTTGATTCGTCGAGAATGACTGGTTTGAAGTTTCATGGAAAAACTGTTTCTCTTTCAACCTTTATCTATCTCTATTTATCCTTGCCTGAATTTTAATTGTTTTTTTGTTGCATGAGCATCTATACATATCAGTTATTTTTAAACTAGTCAATAAAAAGCCTGTTTCATTTATCCAAATGATGCGTTACATAATTTTCCCCACTCCTGTTATATCACTACATAATGTGTAGAATGTACACGTAAGCTTTATTATTTATATGCTAGATGCAAGAAAAATCCAACGTGATATTCGCTTACGCGGTAAGTTATGCTAACCTTTTTTCACTGTTTTTTGTTTCTTTGTAATTTTATTCACAAAATCTCATTGCTGTAAATGAAAATCACTACATGCTTCCTTAACAAAATATTTCGAATGTTTGAAGAAAATGATGGCCTTAGTGAAAATGTTAAATGTTCTCCAAAATGCTTTGGTTTATACTGCACGAATTCTGAGTAAATTACAGAGCAACGCGGTAATATTACGTAATTTGATAGGAGGTGGTCTTCCGACTAAGTAATGTTCGTGATCGAGAGCCAATCAACGCTGCACGGTCGGTAAAAGAGACACCATGCTCAAAACTTGTTGACATTCAAATTAAACAAGCTATACTAAATATCTGCGGCGTAGACAATTTTAGATGTTTTCTAAAAATCACAAACAATATAATTTAAAATCAATTTGAAAGTTTCAAAAACAATTTATACGTATTCTATCGGCCATATTAACAATTGAAAAAATTGCCTCAGCTTTGGTTTGACTCGTTATTTTTAAATTGAACTCTTCTTCCACCAACAGCTTACACTGCAGTTATGAATCAACTGAAAACTAATGGTTCAAAATAAATAGCTTGCTGATTCAAGCACTAAAATTTGAACGGCATGAACAGATATGTGCACTTACTTGTTCTTACAACATTTTCTCTACTATATTAGTATGATAGGCAACACGAAAATAACATGCATGCCTTCGTTATTTTACAGTCAGCTTCAATTTAAAAAGATTTGTTTGTTATGGTTTTGCACCTGTTGTCATTGATAATTTTAAGTTCAAGAACTTGCCAGATCTACATTTATAAAAATAATTTTCACCAATGCATAAGCGCTATCACTTTTTCACTTCAGCTAAACGATATTCACTTTCAAAAGAATTTACTTGATTCTGTAAAATTTATTTTAATCACTATAAATTTGGAACCGGAATCAACAAAAAAATGTCTTCGTCGAACCAGACAACTGCAATGTAGCATTTCGTATTCATTCGACTACTTTATTCAGATCCGTAAGTTTCATTTAGTGATTTTAATTTTCCCATGACCGTAAAAAGATTAGTTTCATTCAACAAATTCAAATTCCTCAAATAGAATATTTAATTGAAACAAACGTCAAATGTCTTGATTTAACTGAACTTATTAGTTATCAGACTGACATGAACCAAGTCCTTGAGTAAAGTGAGGTAAATCATACAATCGGAATCACCTGTACTTGCGAGTAGTATAATAAGGCCTGTTCTGCGTACAGTTTCCGATACTGACATTTTTCAGAAATTTTAGCCGCTTCGCAGCTGAGTCGCAACCGCTTTTTTTCGTTGAGGGTATTTCGACTGTGGTCGACTTTATCGATAACTGGAAAAATATCATATGCATTGCTCTCAACGTTAGCATAGATTTTTTTATTGGCTTTCGATGAAACTCCTTACTATCACACCACAGGTCACCATCGTTTATTTTATCACAAGATCGAGACATTATCGAGCGTAGTCGACCAGAGTGTGGATGACCCTTACCGAAAGAAAGGGTTTGCGTCTGAGCTGTGAAACGACTAAAATGTCGGTATCGGAATCTGTACGCAGAACCGGCCTTATTACGCTACTCTTTCGCATCGTTCCTTCTTCCACCATACTTACTACGTAACCTAAATGTAATCTTATAATTGCAAAAAAGAAAAAAACTGAAGCGCTGATAGTGGTCAACAAAAAATTAAACAAAATCAAATAAGTCCTATTCGAATTTTACAGACTAGTAGCACGCGAGCCCCGCCAAAGTCAATCTTGACTAACTGCAGGGAAATGCTGAACGACCGAATTCAAGTGCAGTGGGAGATGGTCGGGGAAAACGTGGAGATCCGAGTAACAGCCAGGATACGGGAAGATCAGTACGTAGCCTTCGGATTGTCGGGGATGCAGGGTAAAGCGCAAATGATTGGCGGAGATGTCGCCGTTGTCTGGTACGATGAAAAAACTAAAGAGTTCCATGCCGACGACTACTACATGTCGGATCTCGCGCAGTGCGACGGAATCAAGGGTGTCTGCCCTGATGAAAGAATTCACGGCAAGAACGACGTCGTCCTCCTTCACGGAGAGAGAAAAAATGATCTCACTTCCGGTAAGCGAATCTTCAATAGTGGACAATTCCATTTCGACTCGGATGGATTTTTTAACTTTCTTGTCCTGCTATTTTTAAAATCGTTCGATAGTATATTATGCAACTAGTTCGTAAACTGCGATTTTACGCACGGGTGGCGATCGAAAGCACGAATGGCCGACGAAGCAATAATAATTCTGTTTTTCATGTTTGATGTGAACGTAACGATAAACGACTATAATAATAATCAGCTTATGCAAACGTATAGAATAAACAAAAAAATGGAAGGAATTCAGAAACGATATGAAAAAACGATATTCAGTAACACATAGGATACGATACGATTATGTTATTATTTACGTGAACGCTGTGAGAATACACTATTGGGGCGATTTTACTTTAGCGTCAAATTGGTTAAAGTCGACCTTTGGATTTAACGCACACTGTATCGAAAAGTATCGTTTTACGCACTCATAACAACGTATAAAATTGAATTTTACGCGCAGTATTTGAAAAAAACTTTTCTTAGGCAAAGTGTATACGTGAAATGAAATCATGTCTTTCTTGCCGGTATGATTTTATAGGTTTTTTTCTTTCGCTGTTCAAACCTTACATATTTAACTTTATCTTAAAGTGAACACGCTGCCTATTATTTATCGACTAATATCTTCCAATTCCGCCATCATGTAGATGATCAGTTTGTGGAAGAGAGAAGGGACTTTAATAAAAAAACACTATAAAAATTAGAAGAAATGTAACAAATTCGATGCGTGAGCAATTTTATACAATTCTAATTTATCAAAAATTCGGTATAAACAATAATAAATAATTCAAATTTGTCATTTTTCAGGAACTTATATTGTTTAATTAAAGTTGTTTCTCTTAGCTTTGAAATGTGAGTTCGTTCAAAAGTTACACATGTACATGCATACAAGTGGAACGGCACACTCACATTTTAACTAAATTGAGTATGCTGCAATTTTCAAAAGAAAGGTTAACACGAATAAAAAAATACATGTCGTCTCTTTTTACGCGCACTTTTCGTAAAAAAGTATCGATCTGACTAAGAAGTACAAGATCAATTTTGTCGGATTCAATGTAGAGTTGCCTGTCTTTTTCATGATACCTAGCAGTGCATGAAATCATTGAAATCCGTTTCAGCCGAGTCGATATTTATTATTTCTGTAATCTGGATGTCTCACTGATCAGGACATGAAAATGCGAAGTTCAAAATTTTCGACAAGATCCAAGTCACGATTAAACTGAAAACTTGCCTGACTAAAATACAGTTACATCATTCGATAATGTGGCAAAATGGCAAATTTCAAGAAACTGGTCAAATAGAGAATATTTCCATTTTCACTCGAAATAGCTTAAGAAAAAATATTGTGCGGAATCAGAAAAAAAATCAGACCATTCCCCTTGCCATTGTGTGATCGTTACACAGATTTCCGATAAGAAGTAATCTCAAGTTTTTCTGAACCCTGCGCGTTTTTCCGAATCTCAACAAAAACCGTGACTTTAAGGGATCAATTAAATGAAATAAAAATATACTTATCATGCATAAAATAGTGATATCAACTCGATTCGTGATTTGCGATGTCTTGTGATTGATTTTAAATTCAGTATTGAAGAAAATTTGTTGAACCCACAGTGAAATACATGCGACCTGTCAGTACAAACGAGCTAGTAATGGACCAGATGATCCCGGACACTGAAGTCAGCGTGATTGCTGCTATCGGGCGATTGAATTCGAGGGGAGAAGCAAACGCTCACGAAAGCTTCGACAGAACTACAGAAGACATGCAAATAGACTTCACTTCGAAAAATGATCATCAGTGCAAGTTCTCGCTCTACCAAATTCCTGGGCCGTCCAAATTAACTCCGTGGCCACCTGCAAAGATTTCCGGAGAAACCACCTTCAGCGCTAGAATCGGACCCACTGGAGGCCTCAGAGGATATTCGGCAATCACAGGTAATCAATTAATAGGTCTAATGCTGAAAATTTCAACAAACTGAGTTTCACTCCCTGAGATGAGATTCTAGGATGTCAAACGAATGTAAGAATTATGTAATTATCGAGGGTCAAAATATAAAAGAAACACGCTACTGAACCTCTAAACTGTTTTCATTGACTTGAAATTTGAACTAACAATCAAGTTTCACGAAGCAAGTCGTATATTTCGAGATATTCGTTTAAATAACATCAAGAATTGGAATTCTTTAAAAAATTTCTTTGCGTTACGATTCAACCCATAAAAATATGAAATTATTTCACAGTTGTGCCGGCAGCGTATAGAACAAAAGCTGTCGTGCAATTTGCAATGTGAAGTTTCAGTATCAAGTTATTCCACTTGACTTGCAATTCATTAACATAGAATTGTAATTGAACAAATTTTTAAGATCTGGTAAATTTTAATTTTGGTAATAATTTTCATAACGATTTTTAATGCATTCAATAGATTTTCCTAATTTGCAAAAACAAAAGTAATCAGTAAATTGCAAATCAAAGAGGAACTTTCGTTCTTAATTCTACCAGAAAAATTACGAAATTATTTCACATTCAATTAAAAAAATTGTGACGCAAAAAGCTTTTCAAAGAATATCAATTCTTGACGTTATTTGAACTAACATCTAGCATCATGACTAATACGAGTAATCTAAACAAGCCAGAAAATGCTTGTTCCATAAGACACTATCGATAGTTAAAATTTTATTCAATTATTTTATTTTATACTGCATCATTTGTCTGTAATTTATACGTATTTTAATATGCGTTCGGTTACCCAAATATTGTGCATGAAAAACACGTCGGTTCAACTACTAATTTTTGAAAGTGAGTTTTAAATTTGACTGTATCTTCTTACTTTCCGAAAAAAAATCCGCTAGTTAATTTAAATGTGAAGAAACTCATTTTTCAAAATGTACCATCTACTTTGCGGTACAAGCACAAAAATCGTCTGAGAGACACGGTAAAAGAAACTACATTTACCATGCGCTGTACACTTGGGGGCAATAAATCTGAGACGTCTAATTTTTTACACTAGACAGTTATGTTGGCAACACAGAGAAACCTACAGCGCCACAGTCGGCTGAGCGTGGTACAAACTCAATCTTAGTAAACTTAACACAACCCATGACCGTCGAATCTGACCTTAGAATACGTATCAATCTAACAAGTCATCATTGCCGCGGTATTCTAAGGTTAGATTCGACGGTCACGGATTGTGTTATGTTTATTGAGATTGAGTTTGTTCCACGGTCGGCCGATCGTGGCGCTGTAAGTTTCTCTGTGTTGCCAACATAACTGTCTAGTGTAAAAAATTAGACGTCTCAGATTCATTGTCCCCAAGTGTACAACGCACGGTAAATGTGGTTCCTTTTACCGTGTCTCTAAGACGATTTTCGTGCTTGTACCTTAAAGTAGATGGTATATTTTAAAAAATTTAATATTTAATAATCAATATCCAGTTTGCCAAACATGAGAAAACTAATAACGGAAACTAACCTTTCTTGCTAATGCTAATCCTACAAATTTCAAATGTGATGGAATTCCTTGTCTTATTATCAATGCATGCTGTCGGGGCTGAAAATTAATTATTATACATAGATCTAAATTTTTTAACCTTGGATAATCAGCTTTGATCATTAATAGAAATTCCTACATTCGGTTGACTTTTGTGCTGCCATTGGTTACGTTTTTCTTTAATTACAGGTCAACCGTCGTGGGGCATAGCGTGGTATATAAACGATCTCTTAATTCCCGAAATTTACGTCGAAAGAGGCCAGACGTACACTTTCACCGTCGAAGGCGGATCAGACCCCAATAATCCAGCCAGGTAATATTTTACTCTTAAGTGAAACAATATCGATAGTTTTGGTCTGTCTACTTGTCCGGTAAATTACTTCCATTCGTCCGGAGAATTTCCAAAATTCCCACAGATTCACTGGATGAGACGCACACCGTAGTTTCCACGTTTGGGTTTCTCTTGGGAGTGGATTATGATGTCCAAGATTCGAACGTGTTGTTGTTGTTTTTATTGTTGCTAACATTATTTTTAATATTTTTATCATTTACATTATTACGTCTACGTATAATTTGGGCTTCCAGCGGCTAGTACACATCCGAAACAGCAATACACAATTCTCTAGTACGAACGCGAAAGATAAACGAAGCACTCCGAAGGCTAGAAGAAATTAGGCTTCGAGTCATCTATGATTATTAATAGAGATCGCAGTTCCTTGAACTCTCGCTTATCCAGGTTCGACTGTATATCAAATGAAAACGACAAGAATCAGCATTCCGATTATCTTATTACGAAATATCCCAAGGCAGCCAAGAGAATGAGAAAAAAAATATTTATAAGATGGAAAATCATGACTTACCAGATGCAATTTCAGTTTTTTAATAATTTTAAACATCGAACTACAACCTCAATTTATAGCGCCGCTCGTTCCGACATCTAGTGGCGGAGATATGAACCTTGTGACGACTAGCCCGGCTCTCTTTCCTTAATATCCTGCAATGAAACTTTGATTATTCGAACCCACAATAATTCGACTTCTTTGTAGTAACTGAATCAGGGAGCTTGTATAGATTTCAGCGACTCAATATATGCAGGTTCTCTTATTCCATTGAAATCTCGAAAAATATTTCTCATGCATCCAAAGTGCTCCTGAAATATACAAAAATACCAAATGAGCAGAGACGGACATTCAACTCTTTCAAATTTATTATCCCGCTTCTTCCACATACCGGGCCTAAAATTCGCTGAGAATGTGCACGGCTCTAAGTCTATGTAGCAAATTGCTGCGTTTCTTATCCAGGTATCATCCATTCTACATAACCGATAACCCTGAGGGTGGCTTCGGTCAAAGAAACTCGGCTGACCAAAAAAAGCAGAAAGTTTATGCCGGGGTGGCATGGAACAGGGATGATGAACCATACCCCACGGCTGCGGGACGGTACTGCGAATGGATTCACAAGACCATCGACATGAGCGAGGATTCGGAAACGTTTGAGAGCTTTGCTGATACCCTGAGGCTCGAGTGCCAAGAGGGCGAACCTGCCGTCCTCACGTGGACGGTCCCCGAAGACGCTCCGGACTTGTTGTACTATCAGGTCAGTTTTAACATAGACACAGAGGGGCCTTTAAAGGGTCATCCCAGTGTAACGGGTCGAAAGACGGCGGATTTGCGCGATTTTTTTTTTTTTTTTGGGGGCGGTTAAAACCCGCTCACCAATCTGATTTTTTTATGTCAGACCAAAGCACTCATGAAGATCGGAAAATAGATTCTTAAACGTTTATATTTTTTACATTATTTTTAACGGTTGAAAATATCTTCGGAAAAAAAGAATAATGTCTGAGATAAAATTTGTGAAAAGATTATTAAACAGTACAAAAGCCCCTATCGTACTATGGAGGTTTCTTTTTTATCGAAATTGACAGAATGGCGGCGGTTTGAAAAAAAGTATCTAATGTAGTCCATTTTTTCGATAGTCTTAGGTTTAAAAAAATATGAAGATTTTAAAAACAAAAGCTTCCAAAATAAGATAATGGCGGGAAGAATGTTGTGTCCAAATTTGAGACGGATAAATTGAAAACTCTTCCTTTGGGAGTGTGCACCGTTTTTTAAAACTACGTTTCGAGAAAAACACGCTTAAAGTTTCGAATGTGGAATTTTAATATGAATTGTCTACTAACGATCAATCGGCGATGCTAGGTCCACACAATGTCCCGTCTGTACTATCGTATAATGCAAAAAGAATATACATTGTTTGAAAATTTTGCAGTAGGATAATCCGTTAAAAAACAGACTTGTTCGAACATTTCTAATTTTTTTGACGTCCTATTTCGCGCTTGGCCGTTACTTTCAAAACGATCATTTTGCATTGACGAACAAACGATGAATAAAAAATCTTATTCACAGAAGATTGAATGATCATCAGGTTGAAATGATACGGTAGGCCAACCGATATTTCAGTTTTTATACGGTCTATCGTATTTCAGAGAAATACTTACTGCTACAGAGAAATCACATGAATATTTCGCTGCAACGTTTTCAGTATTATCTATTGATTTCTCATAGTTTTTCTGGCGTATTAGGTTAAAATAAATATTAAAAAAAGAAAAGTATATGAATCATTCATACATTCGACATGTTTTACTCGAAGAAGTAATTTCTCTGGTAACTTCCAACATTTAACGCTAAAAAATATTTTTATCGATTGGAATTAATAATCGTGCATCTTTTCATGCAAAGCTATTGATTATCAACACAGAATCACACTTTGAAGTAGGAAAGACATTGCACTTTTGCAGTACGTATGAAAAACGTTCAGACGAACCCAGAGAAATTACGACTTTAACGATTCTTTTTTCTGAAGAACACAATACATCAAGCATTCCCAATATTAAAACGAGACCGTGAATGGGGTTCTAATAGTAACATTTAAAAAGATACTCAGTAATTTATTTCAATCGATAATATGTAGTTTACACCTGCCAGAAGAATGCCTCGTTCGTTTATGATACTTATTTACGACACACAACTTGTATGGCAGTAACAAAATTTATGGCAGTAGCAATCGGTTGATTCGATAAAATAAATCCCTATAATTATATTGCCCTGCAATCTATGCCCGCAGTTAATGACACCTACCGCGCGAATATTGACTCATTTTTATGCTCCCAGAAAAATTACGGATAAACGCGATGTCAAGATTCCGTCTTTTATTGTACGGTATCTGTGTCACATAATTTTTTTTTTGTCTTTAAAAGGACAGTTATAAATATCGATAAGGCTAAAAGGATATTTATAACCTCAATATTGAAAAGTTTAAAGAGCCCTTTCAGTCAGTTTTAATGTATATACCCAACTTGATAATAATAGGCCAGAGGAATGACTTTTAGGGGACAAACGCAGAAATAGAATGGTTAACGTAATTTTAAAGAAAACTTTTATTATAGAAAAAATCATTGTTTCGAGAGCATCATTGAATGACGTTAACATTTTTTGTCAGAAGATATTAAAAATCGAACAAAAGTTTGGCGAACCGGAAATTAGCAGCAGAAAAAATGACAGAGAACATTCAAATAATAACATTTTGAAAATGTACTATTTTGCTCCAACCCAATGAGACAAAAGCTACATTATGTAAACTTTTGGGTTCGAAAATACTTATTTTCCCGTAAAATAGTGATTTAGCTGTGTAGGCATTAAAGGGTTACGATTCTAAGCTGACAAAATCAAGGTTCAACAAAAACATGAGATTTTTGTTGAGTAGGTATGAAATCAGATTTTTAACTACGTAACATATAATTATGTAAAACAAAACATCTCGAGATCCCAAAAAATATACACTTGCTTAAATTATTCCCATCTCTCTCTCTCTCTCTCTCTCTCTCTCTCTCGATCCCTACGTTCAATTGAAACATGGTTTGTCTTTACAATGAAACTTTGAAATGAGGGATTTATAATGATATTCAATAAACTTGATAAAATATGAAAGATCTTACTAAACCACTTCACGATTACAGTGTTATTCTCACAACAACTTGGGATGGAAAATTCGCGTGGTAGACCCTGGATTCAAGCTTCAGAAAAATGGGAACCCAGCAGTCATGTTGACATCATTGCGGGCGGCAATTATAATGGTAACAAGTATTTTGTCATTTTTAAGGTGAAGAGTTAGCACGTAAATACGGCTGTCTAGTTCCAATGAAAGTTTAAATCAAACAGTGAAAAGTAACAAATAAATCTCAATGAAAGTTCTAGAGGTGCTCCGTGCATAGAGCATCGGTTGTAAAGTAATATAAATGATACAAGGTTGTAAGAAAGTAACTCATCTTTTACGAGTAAAAACAAAAAAAAAAAAAAAAAAAATTTAGGTGCATATATATTGGTAACTTTGCCAACGGAAGGTAAACAATTTAGATGCAAACATTTTTATCTTGCTCAGATCTATGATGCGTTATCTGATGTACTAACAAGGGAAATACCCTATATGTGCCTCACCGATTTTTTTCATTCTGCAATACGTTGTTGTACCTCGAAAACATTGGACACCAATTTTTTTCACGCGCTGATTCAGCCATTAACGAGGTAAAAACCACCCTTAAAGTTTACAGCCAGAAATTAATTTTCTTTATGATTTCTTGGTAATAGCGCCTGACATCTTTTGAGCAAATCAATTGAACATTATTCATTATCACTAGGAATCACTATCCTAAGGGGTTGCATCCCGTATTGTTTCGAGGTAAACTTTAGGGGTGATCTTTACCCCTCAAACGGCTGAATTAGCGCTCAAGGAGACTCGTGTACAATATTTATCGACGTACTCCAACGTATCGTAGAATGAAGAGAATTGGTGAGGTACCAACGTTTCGGGTATTTACCTGGTAAGATATGAAAATCCCCTAAATTAAAAAAAAATTTCTGCTTTTTTGCGTTTAGTTTCTTAGCACCTTCTGTCGATAGAAAAAATTAATCCAACGTGAATTGGCGCAATCACAAGTTTTACAAACATTTAACTCACAATCCATAATCAGATGCGATATCTTACGGCCATGGGGGGGGGGGCTTAGCTATTGCTGAAAATCTACCTAAAAATAAATTTCATATTCGAAAAAATCAGGCCTCTTTACATAAAGAATATCGCTTGTTACATTTTTTTCGGCCGCAGAAAGTGCTACAATTCTGAAGATACGAATTCAGTGGAAAATTAAATCAAACTGTTTCCCATCAACGATACAGTCGAGAGATCTGACGATTTAGAGATTTTCACATCTTCATATCACAATAACACATCTAGATTGCAGTCAAATGACATTTTAGTAACTGATTGTTTACCTGTAATTTGCGAGATTGCCGATATTTATTATATCTATTATATATATATAATATATATAATATTATATTCAACAGTTTACTGGGAAAAGTAACTGAGGTAAAAATTTTAATGAAACGTAAAAACGTAGTAACGGAAAAGCGACAATAACAATATTGAATTAATATTATTATTACGAAATGTTTGACAATAACTATGCAATTCAAACAGAATTGGAGTGACAGATAAAATTTTGACAATACAAAGTTAACGAAACAAATATGTATATGTATAGGTATATATATAAGTATAAATAATAACGTGAAATCACGTTACTTCCAGACTAATAAAATTATAGAACAGTTATATAATATTAGATACAACAAGTAATTTCTGAAAGTTTTCGATTACCCATTGTGTCGTCATATATTATATATACCTATATACATATATAATAATGTACAATCGCATCAGGATTGAGTGAAGCGAATGTAAATTTTGCACAAAGCTATAGTTAAATCTACGTATACATAGGTATATGTATGTAAAAACATAAATTTATCATATAGAATGTAAGTATAACGTTATATTATATTATAACAAAATGCTGTCTATTTGACAATAATTTACACTAGATTGAAAGTAGATTATATAAATACAATATAATATGTATATATTATGATATATACGTATATATAATATATATATATATATATATATACATATACATACATGCATTTAAATATGTTAAGTGTGAATATAAAATGTACAATATAATACGTAAACATATTTGCATGTGTGTATACATAGGAAAAGAAAATAGCTAATAACGCATAAGCCAGGAGTAATCTACAACCCGAGACAGCTGAATGGCTGCTGTTATAGTTGCGTATTAATTTGATGAATGTATAAAATACAGTACACGAGTAGAATTTTAAATGCGCGAATTATTTTGAAGAAAATAAGGTTTCAAACAGACAGCACAGCTGGGAACTGGATATATTCAGATGAAAATCCTAAACAGTAAAATTATTTGAAATAATTAAAACCCTCTATTCGTTACAATTACGTAACGTCAAATAGGATACACAGTAACGTAGTTCATAACGGTAAAAGTGCGACGATGTGGATCGTAAATAATTTTTTTAGCATCAGTGTGCGAAATTCACTATTCGCAGTGTGAAATAAATTACTTCGCACACTACGAACGGGCATGAAAAATCGAATTTCGCACACTGAGTTGAGAAAATGGATTTTTTAGATGAAATTGAAACGTTGTTTGACAGTCAAACAGTTTTGCACCTATATTAAATTGAATCATAAAATGTATCTTGCAGATAGCGAAGCTTCTTACTCTAGATCGCCAATTTCAATGTAGACGCTTAATTTGGGATTGGATTGAAATTTATCGAATTCGTATTTTGAGTTTCGTATACAAGAGACGAATTTGCTAAGAAACCAGAGTTTTCATATTTTTTTACTTTTGTTCCAAGTGTTCAAAGCTATTTTATGAAGTCACAGCATTTCTTTGCAGACGTTTTAACTATCAAAAATAAGTAAGTATTTCAAAGATTTTTTGCAAACATAGTTATTCATATTCGTTTACGTAATTATGGGATGAAAAGATAAGTAATTAACAAAACATAAAAACGTAGTTCGTATTGTTCAGGTCTTCAATTTAATTCGACCCTGAGGGTGCAGAGATTGAAATCTACGATCCATAGATGAGATTTTCTTCCTGTCGGTTGGGGATATTTTTAATTGCTAAAACTTGATTAGCTTGAATTACATTTACCAGTAAATATTCTTGAATTTTTACACGACTCGTGACTGGCAGCCACTCATATCTGATTGTCAAGTGTAAAAAGTCTCGGAGATAGACTAATTCCTGGAAAAAAAAAAAATTCACCATTAAGAAAGTATGAAAATATTCATTTACGATGTATTATGTATATACGGCGGACCTTCCTACAACGGAGTGAAAGTAAAAAATGTGCCTTGGGTGCAGATGTATAATTGAATATGATATATAAATATCGAAAAAATTTGGCTTTATATTTCGGAACTCTGATAACCCGTACGTACAGAAACTGCTCCCTATAATCAAATAGATGTGCGTCGTTGAATCAATGAATTGAATCACCCCTGAAGAAATTTCAGTTTGAAAATTTCTTTGTACACTAAAAAAAAAATGTGGAGTAGCGCCAACCTTCCCATGAGGTTGAACAATCCTCGGTACGCCAAAAGTCATTTTGCTTACAAGTCAACTGCTCGAAGGTTGTCTCATTGAAAGCCAAGTCGTTGAGCCAACTATGTGAAAGATTTGCCCTTGAATTTTTGTTTATACGGAATTAATAGTAATTCGTGACGGTATTTAAAATACGGACCTAAATGTTGAGTCGTGTACGGTATCAACGTGACTTTATTAAGTAAATCCAATGATATCAAAGATCAATTTAATATAATTTGCTATCATACTGACACCTCAGTCGTAAATACTATCGTTTTCTCGGTCTGTGTTTATATCGTGTGAATACTCAAATGTATGATCAAGACGTACGTAATATGAAAATTTATAATGAATGTAATTTCATCAACCATATCTTTATATTTCCGTTTACACGAGTCTGGTGCAGCTACTGTTATTTGTTCGTTTGTAAATTCTCGCAGTTATCCCAGTGACATTCAACATCACACTGCAATAGTTCGTATCAAGGTGTTTTGAACGTGGTGCTACGTGACTAATTTACGATTTTTTCCAAGAATCCATCTCGTCCTTTCGTACAACTTTGGATCTATCTGAAATTTCTGGTGAAATGATTGCTGTTGTCGGAAAGTATGCTCTGGTTAACTAGAGCTCGATAAATATCGTACAGATTTTTCATCTATTTATTTCGCCGCTACAGACTTTAACGTTATTTTTTTGCAAATTCTCAGATTATTAATTCGTACAACAATTCACCAGTCCCAGAGAACCAGAGCGCACTTCGTAACTTCAAAAGGATGATACCAAAAAAAATTTTAAATTAAATCAGTTTCCTACGAAAGGATGAAATGGATTCTCGTAAAAATTATTAAATCAATCACGTGACGTCACGCGCAAAACATCTCGATGGTGTTGTAAGTTGATAAACATTAGATAGTTAAGGAACTTCGAACAAGTGACTGTAAGCTGCTTTATTTTCATTTTCAAATTACGCGTAATTGTAATTTTAAATATTTTATCTTATTTCCTCAGCAATTGAAGTTGCACTCAACTCTTCATAACTATGCCTATACTCTTTATAAAATTGTATGAAAAATGTGACCTATTCCAGTTAAATACCAAAATATTTCTTTTACATACGAGCGTAGTTCGCTCAACGACATACTTTCAACTACTTAGGGAAGTTAACTCAACTGTACCATTGGTTTCGCCGTATCTAACTTCACGACTCCGCGTAGTTGGATCAACTACGTTGATTAGTCTTCACAATGCCATTTTCTCAGTGTATATCTCAGGAAAATATGTATTCCAGACTAGGTATGAATTGCAGATTAGGCACAGAGAAGAATTCGAATAATATTCAGAAAAATCCTCATCAAATTAATGTATCGACATTTTATACAAACACTGGGCAAAGTTCGCTAAAATCAGAATAATTCTAACAATTGCAAATCAAGTTCACAGTAGATGGTCAATGAGAGTTTTGGACACAGATTCCGTTACGACAGAATTACCGACACTTAGTCAAGACACAAACCATTTCCAAGAATGTTCAGTGTCGGTGAGTATTACCACTCTGACCGACTTTATCGATCAACCAGTGGAAGCTTGCAACGAATGTTGACCTTGTCCAAATTTTCGGAATTTCAACTGACAGACAGTTTTCGAAATTGTACGAGAGGTTTTAACATGTCGGGAAAGTGAGACATCGGGAGGATTGCAGAGAATGAATGAACATTATGCGAACTCTCGGAATTTCGGTTCATATACAGGTACCGGCATGTCGATACCCATCGAACGATTCCGTTAACTTACGTACCTCGATCCAATGATCGATATAGTCAGCCGGAGTGGAGATATCCCCCCACCACCGAATGTTCAGGAAAAAGGTTTGTGTCTTGGCTAAGTGTCAGTAACTGTGTCGGTAATGGAATCTGTATCGAGAACTATTTTTGCCCATCTTATGTAAACGCTAAAAAAAAATCAGAACGCCTCAAAACTGCTTGAAAATTTAACAGATTATCGAAGGGGATTCGGAAAATTGATTGTTTACGATAGATTTCAAAAAGTAAACCAATCTCAGAGCAGTACGAAAATCATAAAATAAAATACAAAGGAATACAGAATTCTAGAGTATATTATAGAGAAGAATGCACAAACCATCGGTAAAATTTGTTTAAACGAATGTAAAGTGTATGAAAAATTCAAAAATTCTCTACAGGGTTTTGCAGATATTTATAGAAAATATCCAGTAAGGTCGTCTTGTCCGCCACATCGAACCACGGGGTAAGGTTTCAGACGAGTACATGTTATAAGGCATTTTATATCAACCGAACCGTTTTTCACTGCTTTTTGTTTTTCAAATATGTATTTAATATAAATCCGTACTTACCGACACTTTCACCTTAAAAATTTCAAGGTCGAAATAGTTGGAGAAAATTACAGAGTTTCTGACGAAATATTTCGCAATATCTGCGAGTTCACATAGAATCCACAATTCGTTTTAACTGGCGTCAAAGATCGTTTTTCATCACACGTGCATCTCATTCAATTTTTTGTAAATCTTCATCTAAAGTACTTATTTCGATGAATAAGTTTTTCATCCATAAGCGAAAGTTTGCACTCCACATCTAGAAAAGGCTTGGAGATTTATTATTCACAACAATTTCATAAGTAAGTCGATTTGCAGCGTAGATAGTGGGCAAATCACTTTCACTTTAAAGCATGGTGTTTCACTTTTTTCATCGCAAAATCACTCGGGTAACTATTATCATCCCAATCGTGTGGTACACTCCAATGCTTCTAAATTATGTATTGTACAATTACTATTTAATTTTGTCAATCAGAATAATAGTACCGTGTTATTTATCCCAAGGGTTTGACATCATTTTGTAATAAGTGTCATAAAACTTTATCTGCAACTTTAAATAACTGTGATAAATAAGTATCTACACGAAATTTTTCCATTTTTGGTGTGAATGTGCACAATGACTTTTTTGAGTATATTTTAATCGTGGTACCTAATTCTATTTTTATTGTAAAAATTAAACTTAAAAAAAGTCTGTTTAATAAATATTCCAGAAAAATGTGACGAAAGGTCCTAAATAGAAATAGAATGAATTAATCGAAAAACTACGTTATTTTTGCACTGCATTTTCGAACAGCGAACCCCTGTATCTCCTGCAGTTATCAGGATTGAATTTTCATTCCCGATTAAAAAATTTCAACGCAATTGTAGTACTTGTTAGTGGCTACTGAAAGCAAATTAAATTAATTACTGTTTATAGCCCACTAGAATACTCGAAAATAGTATTCAACTATTTTGTTACAGAGACTATGTAATCTTCAGCAACTATTTCGACTCTAATATTTTTTCCACGAATGAGAGGATATGTGATAACGAACTCTGAATATTTCTCCTCGTCTGAAAAAGAAAATAAATAACTTCAGTGAGTTTAGTAGTTGAAACAAGCGATTCTAAAAATGGGCTTGGCCGACATGGAATGCCCTATATATATATATATATATATATATATATATATATATATATATATATATATATATATATATATATATATATATATATATATATATAAATATATATTATGTATTACGTATTATATTTACACGTATAACATCACACTGCGCACGGGAAAGTATTGTGAAAAAATATTTAGCTTGTTCTAATTGTAAGAAAGAAGCGAATGAGAGAGGATATTAGGCATAAGTGTGCGACTGGGAATGATTATTTCGGGGGCTAGTAAACGCAACCAAGAAATCAGTAAAATACATAATCAACTTAGAATATAGGTATTACTTTTAAAAAGATAACTTCGAATCACTAATAACTTATAGTTTCTACGTACGGGGTGTCTTCAAAATTGATTGAAATTAAAAAATTAAAACAGAAGACCAGATTTTAAATTCTATATATATATAGTATATATGGAATATTTCAAAGAATAATACCATATTGTGCGTAAATTTACTTGTGGCATAACAAACTTTTAACATTAAGTAATAATTCAAGGGACAATAATAAGATGTAAAGCAAAGAATTAGTAACAATCGAAAGAGAAAAATAAATAAATCCTATCCTCATACGATTAAAGAATATATCACGAATCTGTATAAGACAATATTTGATGGCAACTTAAGACAATAATTCTTTGAGCCAAGCACGTATGTTCGTTGTTTTGTCGTTTACTTGTCTCTTTAATTTAAATAAGATTTTAGACACAAAGTTATATATAATGTACCTCCATACATAGCTCGTAAGCGGATCGAACTCCTACGTCTGTGAGCATGACAATAATAAAAATCAATTCTCGGACTAACGTTTGGCTGGCTGCCGTAGAAAGGTGACGAAAAATTTCAATAACATAAATCGGTGACCATTATATCAATATATTAAAAACCGACTTGAAAACAAAAAAAAAAAAAAGCAAACTGTAGCAAACACATCCAAATACGGAATAAAAAAATCTTTAAAATGTATATATAATCAATTGTTCGCCGTAATATGTTAACGGCAGCCAAACATAGCCCAGAATTGTTAGTATTTAAGAAACGGATGATAATTTAGTAATTAAGAAAAATCTTTCCCTCGAAACTTTCGTCTATCCTGTGTAGTGTTTCTCAAACTCAGTCACACGACCTGCAGCTAATGTAATATTATACGAATGATTTTGCTCGTTCATCTTTATGAAGCTTCGACTTTTAGAGGTCTGATATCATTGTACAAAAACATATCTGAGAGTATTTTAGATTTAGGAATTCTGGATAACATAAATATTTGAAATTCAGATACATCATGACAAAGTAACAAAAAAAAAACTCTAAAGTGTTATATCATTGGAATTAAGAAAGGTAGGGTTTGATGTCATGTAGTACTCCCATCTTTACCGACCGAGCAAAATCACCCTTTAATAAACAAACCAACGAAAATGGTTCAATTTTTGTCGGTGCTTCGCTCTTTTCTGTCATAATCCAAATAAGTTACTCATATCCAGAAAATCGTTAAAAAAATGTGACTGAGTAACTTTCCTGAATTCTGGTACAAAAGAACGGCGCACCGTCAAAATTTTAACTCTTTCCGTTCGTTTGTTTATTCAATATAGGAAGAAAGAGAGTGAGTTTGCTCGGCCGGTAAGGGTAGGATTACTGTGTGACCTTAAAGTTCAATCCAATAGAATTTATATCAGGTGTACAGCCAGAAGTGGCAATCAATTTTTTCATACATATCAAGTATAGCAAATTGTTACTAAAAATTTAATTTGTATTTTATCATGAATACAATTAGTTTTTTTTCGTACCACGTCAAATGGACAATAACTGTTGACTTAAAAAAAAAATAAAAAATTAAGTTTCTTTATTCAGTTCAATCGCATCCTATGACACAGAAATCAAACGGTTATTTACAGGTCTAGATACTGAACTGAATAATAAGCTGTACAACTATACATGCATATCAACGTGGTCAACGTGGTTTTTTGTTCTATTATAATTTTAGATGTAGCGGAATAGTTACGGTTAGCTCTCTACATCACCGGCATATATGTGGTTTCTGACTTTCCAATGAATACTTTTGTCGGATTCCATTGTCAGATTTCCGATTCTTTTTTAGTTTTTTAATGCATCATTTACGGCGACTTTCTCCTTGCGTGAATATTTTTACAATTTTCTTTTGCCATTCATTTTTGTACTTCTAACAAAAAGTTGACAACTTTACACTTTTTTTCATCTACATGCTTTCTTTTCTTTTAAATTCAGCATTTATGCTTTCGATCTATCTCTCCATGCATTATTCAGATGTTTTGATTTGGGATTTTGTGTGATTTGTTGCGTACCGTACACCTCAAAATTCATACCAATTGTCTATAACCTGTGCGAACAATTTCCGATCTTACTTTTTTTATTTTCCACCTGTGTATTGAAGGGTATCAAGGCGATAGTTTCAAAGTAAATAATACTGACGATAAAATTCAGCAAGCATTTCTTTCGTCAATTGATATAAAAGAAGCTGGGTTAGGCTTTTGGATTGAATTTACATTTTAAATTCCTATCAATAATAATTATATGTGTAATAATAAAAAAATAAAAAATTCAATTGAATTCAAGAAGTTTTATTCATTTTGAATAAAAAAAAGTTCTATCTACAGTTTATTCTTACCGTTAGTCAAATTTGTCAATACAATCTATCACCTGAACGGAACGCAACTTCTTCTGCATCATTATACTTGTTTCACGTCTTAACCTATAACTACACGATAATACCAAATAACATTTCGAACATCAATAAGGTTCTTCATTGTTACCAAAATTCTTTTACACACAGAGAAACAAGTGAAATCAATTCATTTTCAGATTATTGAAATACTGAATAAAACTCTTGACGTACTGGTCTAGTTATATTCAGTCATTACATGTATTCAGTTTTATTTTTAATCAAGATCAAATTCTTCACGGCTATTTCTTAAACGAAAACGAGTCACCAAACTCTGAATTCCAGAAGCACTTTTGCACAGCACCACCACTAATGTGATTCTAACTCTTTGTGTGAATACTACATATATCAGTAAAAGTAACTCCAATTTTTTAAAAATTTTTTTGGTTCGTGAGTTCGAGTTTTTAAATAGAATTTTTCTGAGAATAGTTTGTTTTTTGCACCTGGTTTGCACATGTCAAACGCTTAATTGTATATAATTTTTTTAACATATTTTAGAACTCCTGATTCATAGAGCAAACTAACGTTTGGTTTTTTTTATAGGAATCACTGTTGAGACACAGTGAGCTCAGAAATATTCGACGGCTTCTCCGTAAGGCGAAACTGTCGATTATTAGAAATTTGCATCGAATTTCAAACTCTTTTACGAAAATATACGCAATTTTGAGTTTCGAGTTTTAATTGTATTTTATAGAAAATTGTGCATGATGGCAATTGTTCGTAATATTTCAACGTTTTCTACGGAGAATCTACAAAAATCAACGATTTCCAAAAAACATGGTGGCTACTAAAAACATTTTTTTTAAATTCCTGAAGTTCTTGCTTCACTTTCCCTTATCAAATTCAGATTCTTTCTCTGACTAGAATTCTAAGTAATAGTGCTAATAAAAGTAACTAATTAACAAAGCTATGAATTGATCGGTATTCTGAAATATGGTCACATTCTACCTAATAGTAGCGGAAAGTAATTTATATACATCCGAGCTTAAGCACAGAAATATTTTTCTAAAATTATTTTGTTATATAAACGTTTACAGCGAGCATTTTTCAACTTATTTTACGAAAATTTTAAAATAACATTTAGATCCATATACAAACGCACTTATTACGTATATAAAATATCTTTTATAGAAACTAGGAAGTTATTTCCACTTATGCTAACCCCTGTATCTTCTCTAGTCTATTTACTCAATACGAATTTTATTGATTACAAATTTGTAGCGACTGATTTTTATCAGCTTAGTTTTTCTCGTTTCGCTAGAACACCGTTCATTTTTCCTGACCACTTGAAAGATTCTCTGACTTATCCCTGACTTCCCTGACTATTTCAAGAAATCACTGATTTTTCTCTGATTTCCAGGTAATCCCTAACGAGTGGCCACTGTGAACAAAGATAACAATTTTTACGATTTTCCGTACCTCATGTTTTTATATAATATCTTGGAAATTAGTAATAGATTTATTTTTTGAGTTGCGAGATTAAAAAAAAAAAAAAAAAAAAACGTTCTGGTCTATGTTATAAACTGATCTCATGTTTTGTGATCTGTACTATTCACATAAAAAATTAGAATCGAATTGGTAGGGATGAGATGCAAAAGTGTTCCGTAAATTCGGACAATGAACCAGATACAAACAAAAGGAGGAAACTTAAAAAAATTCATCACATCCGCTGTTAGAAGTAAAATAATTATTCATCAGAATTGAAATTATTATTCCACCGTTGAGAATTATTTGTTCTCAAAATATTTTTATACCTGTCAAGCCGGGCATAATAAAACGGTGAAAATGCATCCAAAGCGTTTTAGTCAGGGCAGATTTTATAACGTTGCAGGTCTCTGATGAAAAGTTTGTGAAACACTAAATCATGAAAAATGTACACAGTTTAAGTTAACTAAGAAAACAAATTCGATACATGCCTATGACAGATATTGATATAATGATATCTCACACACGTAAACACACCCACACATATATACTATATATAACGACAAAAAGTTTAGGGTATGTATCGTATGTATCTACCAATTTTTATGCAGCAGTCTGAAATCACTAATTTAATTTGTCTATCCATTCTCATGTCTTATTTAACAGAATAAAATGTACGAACGCCGTAACTCTACATTAGCATTGAGGAAAAAAATATTCTTTACTTCGTTGCAAAACAGTACTGATTTTGTTTAATTAATCACTTTTCAGACCTATACGAGACTGGTGGAAAAAAAAAAAGGAAAACGGTGAAAAAGATTAAATTTCTTTAAAATAATCTTACTTTTTTCACGAGGGCGGAGCTTCGCTACTGAAATTTTTTTTCAAAATAAATTGTGATATCCTGATTCTCTCAAACAAAAATTTTTATCATTTTTTTTTTGCCTGTAAAGTTCGTGCTTGTCTTTCATGAAAACTTACCTCTCAAAGTGATGATCAAAAGGAAAGACTATCAAATAATACTTCAAAACTGTTTTCCCCTTTCTTCTCAAATTCGTTTCTTATCAACTATTTCATCTAAATTAAGATAAAATAAATCAGGTTGTAATAACAGCATTACAGTAAAACTACGACAAACAGTGTCTGAGGCATACATTTTTAAATATTAGTTTCTTTTCCAACGCACTTCACAGACTTTTAAAATTCATGCCTAGGAAAGTGGCCGTCGTAAATATCACGATCATGAAAACTCTTTTACATTAAATTCGTCAAAGTTCGTCAAAAACAATGTAAGTCTTTGAAAACGCATGGAATTAAGACCAACTATATATTCCAAAGACTAGTGTATATGAATTTGTCTTGCAAGTCTAATCGTAACTACTCAATAACTAATAAAACTGAATTCTATTGCTTTGCACAGAAATAAGGAATGAGTTTTTTTCTTAAGACCTGCACAGGTTCGATACTTATATTGTAGGAATCATCACTTCCTAGCATTTCACATAATATCTGAAAATGACAGATTAATTGAATATTTTCATGCCAAATTGTTCAGTGAGAATTGGTAGATATATATATATATATATATATATATATAATTGTGACCCGCGAGCTGTACGTAGACAATAATTTCAAAGGAAATGATAATAACGAGTAATAACATAAATTTCGTATTTTATCCACTTTAGGCTTACAATGATCGTATAAAGATTTAGACTTAAGACAATAGCTATCCAAGTTTAGCATTTAAGAAGTTTGTCAATACAAAGCTTGGTCAAATGTGTAAAGGATGAGAGTGGATAGACTTTGTGTTCCGGTTTTCTATTTTGTGTATTCATAGTTCGCTCGTTAAAGCTGGTAGAGAAATGATTACACTAGAGTTAACTATTTTGCTCGCTAGTGCAGGTGTGCTGAAAGTGACACGGCGTTCGGTTCAATACGTGCACGGTTGAAATTCTATCCTAGACGCTATAATATAGTAGAAATATGATAGTTCCGAGATTGAATGGAAAATTAGTAGGACTTACTACATTCGTATTTGTGAACGTTTACATTCGTCCGCTAAAATTTGTATCTGAATCATAATTCGACTTGAAGTCATTCTGATTTTTTATTGTAATTCGTACAAAAATTTTTGTGAAAGCACTGAATATAGGTGTAGTTTATCTCGGTATTCTTTTGTTATGTCCTTAAACTGCCATGTTTCTACTATAGTTTCTAGGATAAATATTTCTCCCTATGTAATTAGTTAACGAAAATAAGCAAAACCTGGGTAAAGTATACAGCAGGTTTTTTGATCACTCTCTTTTGTTTTACATCATTAATATTTTTTCACGCACACCGAAGTGATTTATGCTGTCCAAGAATTGACTTTACTTTATTTTTCTCAGATTGAAACAATTGCTTATTATTACCGTGGTTCGGAATATTATAAAATTCTCAAACAATTCACTTTGCCCTGATCTATCTGATTATAATAGGGCAGCTTACTCTAATTTCAAATGGATTAGCTGCTGCCGTAATGATTTTAACAAATTCGCATTTTGATTAAGGGGACTTCATACATTTTATTCTCGTATACTCAATCGCCCAATATTTTTTCCTCTCAAAATAAAGGGCGCGCAATTTGACACAGTGTTACGGTGTGTCTTTCTGAAAGATTTTCAGAAAATTTCAGTTTCACCGTCAGATTCTTTCTGTATCTGTCAGCTCTAGCTTTTGTTTCAAACATTTTACTTATATCCTTTTAAGTCAGTAAATTATTGGCTAGTTCCTATCTTATGAATATCAGAATTCTCACTATATTTTCAGGGCTATAATCCCTAGTAACAATTAAACTTCGTCAGTGAATCTTTGACGAAGATTTTTCGTCAAGAATCTTGTCTGACAGAGACTGAAAACTTATCATTAATACAGACGCTGCAAAATAATTTTCTAGTTGCCGTCTGCTAGCAGATTGCGTGAATGTTCTAACACACAATTTTCCATCAAACTGCACAATTCCCGCAGTCACTTCTTCTCAGAGCAAAGTTGTTGGAGTCTTACACCAGGTTCTTCATTATTGTACTGTCTACTCGAAAAACTGCCGAATATCTGCTGAAATTCTTCAATAGATCTTGTACTGCAAAGTCTGATGACAGATCCGCACTCGAATAAGGACACAAACGATTAGTGATCTACCGTATAACCTGAAGAATCTGATCAATATTTATAGGAGAAGTTTTCACTCATTGTCAGCTTGTTACTAGGGATATTATCTTTAATTAGCGTAGAAGGAAAATTATAGTAAAATCTGAAATATGTAGAGTAGTTAGTGAGATTATAGTAACGATGACAAGTATGGAGTGTTGCTGGCGTCCCAACATCGCATAACTGCAGCGAACATTTGAGTAATTTCCGACACACTAATGTAATATTACTTATAACCCGCTGTCATTACGAGCAACAAAGAGAAAGTGGAAATTCAATATTACGTCTAATAAATCCCGAAAAATGTAAGTGGAGATAAAGAAAAAGTTCGAAAATGTATCAAAATATGAGAATGAGTAAAAAAAAAAAATGTGAAAAAACGAAATTTATTCCTTATGGCGTATCAAAATACCATTATATAATTATTATATCAAACATTGTCAACCATTTTTTCAACGTTCATGTGTTAGGCTAGGTAAATAAATAAAAAGAAAATATGATAACAGTAACAATAATTAAACTAAATAAATTTAAATTATACATTATAGTACCAAACTGTAAATGTAAAGCAATTTGAGAGTACTAGGTATACTCGGCAAGAAAAAAACAGAAAAACACATGTACAATTATATTAAAGTTTAATCAATCAATTGGTCTTAATTTAGTGAAGCATCATGAATTTACTGCAGAGTTAAGGCCGCAATACGTTTTTTTTTGTCGTTTTTTTTTTTAGCGTAACCCTGCTCAAAAAATTTGATAGGACATGAAAAATACTGGTAAAATATGAAATACTTGTCGTTTTGTATCATGATTTTGAATCCTATTCTACGATATTCTTTAATACCTAATCGTGTCTATCCAAATCCTATCAGTTTTTAAGCAGGGAATCAGAAGCCCCCTGGCTTTTTCTCCATAATCGAGGCATTCGGAGTGCCCCCAAACAAGCGATGAAGGTATACTTCCATTGGATAATAATTATTAGAACTAATTATACGTTCTGTTAAGGTCCAGTTGTTTGAATGTTACTTTGTTCATATAGTCTATGCGTAAATCTGTTCAATTCGTAATACTCAATTGGGAATAAAAACGAAGAAAAGAAGGAAGCAATGTTTGTAACTTGTCAAATCAATAATAATAGCTCCCAGAGAAATATGTCGGTAACCAAATTATTAATATTTGAAAATGATACGTGTATATTGTCATTCAATTATTGTACTGTATACTGTATACCTTTGTACATGTTTAATCATTTTTTTACTCGATTTACGTGTACAGAAATACGATATAAACATATTAAAAATAGGTCTCACAGTCTCGCATAGTATTTTCACATCTTAAATCTCTACCTTGATACTTAATTGGTGACACAAATTAATCATTATCCTTTTATCCGTCATTTTTATTGTATACTAAATACTACTCGCGACTTACAAATTATAGTAGTTATAATTACTTGACATGTTACGAAAGTTTCTGCTTAATTTTTATCATACCTACTACAATACCTATTTATAACGTGAACGCATTTATTTACAATTCAACATGTTACAATGTCTGTAGTTTTACGAAGAAGCTGGTACTGCGTATCACTAATTAAATAAAAAAAAAGAAAAACCAAGGATATACCGTTGATATGTATATCCATATAATTACGATAAATTATGATTATTACTTATTAAACATTGTATCAAATTTTATATTCACTTCTTGTGGTTGACAATAAACGGGTTTTGTAAAAAAAAAAAAACCAGCATCCGAGTACTTTTAAAACACTATTTTTTTTTTCAATTCATTTTTATTATCTGTAACAAGCGAACTTTATCAAAAAAAAAATGAATGTACGAAGAAGTATCTATCCTCGTGTGCTGTACATCTATATTAAAAAACATTTTATTCATTTTGGATACCCCCAGGGATCCTTTTTCTGATCCATCAATACTAAAGATGACTCGCAAATTTTTTTAAATACGTCCCGAAGCCGTTCTTTGGGAAATACCTGAAAAATAAGCAAAAGATTTTTTAAAACAGCGGAAAATTGAAAAAATTAGTCGACTTAGTTGGACCTAACCGTGTAAGACTTGTCTTACCAAATCTTTTGGAAACACTGTGCAATAACGGCTAAATATTACAGGCAGAAGTATCATTCGTGAAATACCTTGTAGAGCTTATGTTGTTCCGAGGCCAATACGTCGGCCAATTCAACGCAATCTGCGTGTTCATCCATTTCCGACATCACGGAATGTAGTAGCAAAGCAATTTTTGGAATACATAATTTTCGCAAATTTGCCATTTGATTTTCTCGCAACTCCTCTTCCTGAGATAAGAGCTCCTCATTGTTGTAGTTTGAATCAACAAGCCATCCTCCGTCAGGGAATAATAAAACGTTGAATAGGAGTTGCTTTACAGCCTAAACAAAAAGTAGGCCCAAATATTATAAATGTGATTGATCCCACCTGAATACAAATATATGCTCTATTTCACAGAATTATTATCCCTATGTCATGTGTCATATTTGTCATATAAAATGGATTTCTCAGAAAACAATTCAAGAACAAACGAGGATTCCATACTATGTTTCACCTCACATTGGATGGTTACCATTTCCAATTTTGTTGCAATATCAGTATACGGTAGTTCTCGCAAATACTAACACCTGCATTTCTTTAGTTCCCAATATTACTCGCCATTTCGAAGTGAGAAGCCGTTAAACTGTGATATTTTTTTAGAATCTCTTGTAATTTCATGCAGATATTTCAGAGTGTCTTGAAAAAACTGGAACAATATATTAAATTGGAACTGTATTGAATAATTTATAACTTTTAAGCCAATTTTTGCAAGTTTTTGAAATTATTGTGATTGTGCGGACAATACTTCAGAATTTTTCAGATATGTCAAAGTGGCCCGAAATTAAAAATTTCAGAGGCTCCCTATTTCGGAACTGTAAGCAATATAGAGGAACAGAAGTATATGGGTAGTTGTGTGAGAGTGAAAGTACCATCAAATATTGAAGTTACAAGAAAATTGGGAATAGTGACTATTCATGCTAGGTGAAATCACGTGGAATTCCCTACGCAGAGAGGAGATGGAGGAGCATTCAACAGGGTAGGAAAAATATACAGCCACTTCCATTCTCTCTTGCACTCATAGTACAGAGTCATAAGTTTCACGCTGTAGTGGGAGTGGCAAACATGATCTTGCTCGCACTCGCAAACAAATCACATGTGAATTATACCGCAAAAGCGAGAGAGACAATGGCATCCCTACGTACTTTCCAACATTGCGCAAGAACTCTTCCATTTCTTCTCTACCCCATACATTTCTCAAGTTTCAGTGACATTAACTACAGCTCAACTACAATGATAAGGTTTCCGCGGTATTCATAAGAGGAATCCATACATCTATGACAAGCATTCAAGAAGTTTCTTGAATAAAATTGTTCAAATGATTTAAATCTAACATGTAAGAGTATCTTGCATATTCAGTCATCTGCTGAAAAAATAAGGATCTGAAAATAAATTTCGAGTATCTAATCGGATACATCTCTCCGTATTTTAATATTATTATAGGATTGGCATCACGCTGTTTGTCTTTTAATGAACAAAGTTTCAACACATCCAAGGATTAAACTCATACTCAAGAGACAAATGACGTATCAAGTAAATAAAACAAATTACACTGCTTATGATCACTAAAAACTTAATGATTTTGTGTAAAATTGCTTATGATAGACGTTGCTAACGGGAAAATAATCTGACAAAACGGGTCGATTTTTGTTGCTTGTGACCTTTCGATATTTATACTGAAAAGATGGCAGTTTATCATAATTTACATTCATTCTGGGCTTATAACAAACATACCTTAGTGTGATGCTGCATGGTGCACTTCCATCTCTCCAGCTCTGAGTTATATTGAGCCTTCTTATGATCGTGAGCAACTTTTTCCGTGAACGTCGCATACATTGGTAAATCGAGTAGCGGGCTGGGTTTGCCGTGATGAAAATGCGTGAACCATTCTGTGAAACCTTCCTGCGCATCTAGGTATGCTTTGTAACATAAATATTCGCGAATCGACACTGATGCTTTCTTCGGTAAATTGTTTGACATTGTCAGATTGGCCATTGTCCCTTCTAGAGACGGATATTCCGTCATAATTACTTCAATCGAATCCATGGGAATCTATATAATAATAGAGTGTTTGAAAAAATTAAGGTCAACTTTCAAGTTTAGATAAAATTAGGTAACATAATTATCTAGTAATAACAGAACGTTTAATCTAGCGAGCACTTTGAACGTTGACATTAATGTAGACTCAACTGTCGAAACGATGACGCTCGAATTTTTCATTTGTTTAGATGTAAAAGGTTCAGTCTACATATTTCATAATTTTTCTAAAATTTTTGATATTGAAAACCATTTAAAGTAGCATGAACACGTTTGGCATACAATAATATACTCCACCTTGTTCAACGCTTTCCTGGCAGCATCAATTTTCTCGATAGAAAGAAAATACCTAATCAAAGCATTGGCTTGCCACAAAGCTTCCTCTCGCTGACTTTGATAGAATACAACCCAGTCAAGCGCATCAATTTTTTCTTGATCAGCTTCTGTAATACTGCCTTTCAGATCCAAAGAGTTGACTTCCTGATTTTTCTGCCTTATATTTTCCACGACCAATTTGGTTATTGCCTCCACATGTAAATTAGTTGACTCTGCCGCAGCAAGGCACTGTTTGCGAAGTTCATATTCCCGTATATTTTCCAAATATTTCGCGTAAGTTGTAACTTGCTCCTCTTGCGGAAGAGTCGCTGTATAAAACGCAACTAAATTCGGGTCACCCATTTCGATTAAAACATGTACGTAAGTGGTCAATATCTTGTGCTCTATTCTCTCATTGGCAGTTTTACCAATTTGTCTCAAAAACAGAGTTAAATGGGCGACAAAACGTAGGAATTGTGACGTGCAGGTACCAGAGTCTACAAATGACTCAATTTCTTCCATTAGCTTTGGAATTTGATCAAGCATCAAATATTTTTGTATCAAATGATCAGGTTTGTGGGATTGCATTCGAATACTCGAATATTTTGAGGCTTGCAATGCATCAAATACTTCTTCAATTGTCATCTCGTTTTTCCAATAATCTTCCGGCATTGGCGTGTAGTTCTTTAAAACTCCAGCTCTCAACTCTTTTTCTACTTTGATATCTAGCAATGTTTTGATGTGTGCCCATAATGCGTCTTGCCAAGACTTTGATACACATAACAGCTGATTAAGATTCCCACACAAGCTAGCGTATATGGCACGATAATATTCGCCTGAAATAATTTGGCAAAAAAAAAGATACACTACAAAATTTTTCGAGTACTTAATGTAAAATTTCAATTTGAGTAACACAACTTCAAGTTGAAAACAAAAGTTTCACAATCTAACTGTTTACTTACCTACTCGATTATCCTGCGATAACTCCCATGCACATAATTTCCACACACTCCTGTTAGGATTACCTTCAATTGGAAGTTTTGTGTTATTGATGGGATTAGTGTAGTTTGGATCGTGATGCGGTTTCCATCCTAATAGGCAGGCAGCTCGCCATGGTTGACCACAATGAACAGATAGAGACTGTGCCTTTTGCAACCGTCCACATCTTACCTATATAAACATTTTTTTCCGTTTTAACGTGCAAAGACAGGCAAGATTAAGAACAAAATTGCTGAATACGAAAAAGTAATATCCTACCATGGTATTTGTTGATAGATACAATACATATTACACGCTAAGAATTATAAATAGTGCTTAAATGATTTTGTTTGATGATATTTGCAACAAATAATATGATCGTGAAATACCAGAAATAATTTAAAGTTGAGAAGTGATCGAATATCATTTAAGATAAATGTTATTTGAAAGAAAAGAAATGTGAAAAACCTCCACGGATTCTGTAGACATTGGCACAAAGTTATCTAAAATTTTCAAATTCATAAATATGATCACAAAAATTGATGAAAAAAAAAAATATTCTTTAAACAAAATCGTATAAGTGGTGATGATTCCTCCATAGAAGAATAATACATACCTCTAAATACATTCTTTTTTCTAATCTAACATCGTCTTCTTTGTCCAAGTCGTGTAAGGGCCTGCCTTCTCGGATCGGTGCATCAGGGTCTAAGGATGTTACTATGGGCCGAGATGATTTGAAGGTGATTCCTGTATTTAGATTTTGTAGTTGATGAAGAGTATTTTCCCATGCTACAGTTTTATCGGTAAAATGCTCCATCATTGGTAAACTATCAGCTTGATCAGATGCATTTTTTTCCAACCAATCGACTATTAGCTGGTACTCAGTAATCGAGGGTTCATTTCTGTACAAGTTTTCAATCACATCCTTTTCTGAAATATTAGTTTTCAGTTCCATGTCTACTTTTGACTGAAAGTTTGAGGAGTTTACACGGTGTTGGTACAGACAGTACACTAAACGCCAAGTATTTCTTTCATTTTCAAGGTTGATCTCTTCCTCCGATACTTCAGTGTTTTCGACCTTTGACTGCATACCTGTTCAATATGAGAATCCTTAATAAAATTACACATTAAGTCGCTAGAATTTTGAGGTAGAATCAATAAATATAATAAGTACAGGTGAAGGCTAATCTTTCAGTATCAAAGTACTTTTTAATACACTCTCAGTGCAAAAAATATCAATCACATCGCTTTTCATAGGTACTAAGGAGAAACCGAATTGGCTATTCTGCCTTTCATTGATATGACCCTTGAAAATTAATTGTGAAATTATTCCTTTTTTTTTCTTTTAAACAGAGCACTACAGTTTTATGCAAATATGAATGAAAAATGTATTCTGTTCAAATTCGTTACTTTATTTCAAGGTAAGACATAATTTTTCGTACTTCTTACAATAATGGACAGAGCCACCAGAATTTTGGCAATTCTTTGTATTGAGTTTCAATAGATTGACAGTGTGTTTTCTTCATCAAGACGTATAAAAATAGTGATCAAGATGATAACAAATTTTTTAAACGTGACAGTAATGAAAAATACTCACTCTATCTTCCATTTGAATATTATGATTTCAATCAATAAAGACAAGAAGTAATTGAATGGTATTTTTGAAACATTTGTTGATACTGAAACCATTTGTACCATTAATGAATAAATAACTTTTCTCATAATTTTCAGAGTATTTCAATCACCTGTTTTGTTTTGCAACTATTTTATTTTCATTTGAGATTTATAAAATTCCAGAATTGAAAAATATGTGTATAATGAACTGGAAATTATGATGACTATTTTAAAATAGAAATTACAATTACATATTTGTGTATGTCGGATAGTGAACGAATTAGTACCTACCCCGCATTATCTCTAATGTATCTGTGCAAGTCTGTATGAAATCTGCAATGGTTTCAAATACTTGGGGTGCAGCCCTGTGTGCCTGAACACTTTCAAGGAATTCATGGAATAGTTTAGCATTCGCTTCACGCCAGGGTTCGTTAGCTTTCAATACTAAGCCTGTGGCAGTCGAATCATCCATCAGCTCTCTTAGAGTAAGGTCAGTCTTTTCTGTGGTATTCATGATATCCCTAAGTTCATGTGGTGCCATTGTAATAGATGTATCAAAGTCCTCAGTGTCATATTTATCAACTGCCTTCGAATGTAAGTATGACCTCCGCATTCGTGGGTTTTTAGCATCGGATGGAAACGACCTAGATTCATCACTAAAATTTCTGGGAACATTTTCAATGGAATCCGAGCTTCTCTCGAGATTGAAATTCGGTTGCAATGATATTCGTTTAGGCGTTGTGCTCTTAGTTGCTAATCGCAGCAACGAAGTTCTCTGTGTTCTACCCGAGCCCAGCAACTGGATTGAATGGTCGAGGTTGTCTGCAGTTTTTTGCAACGGCTCCATCTTGATCTGATGTAATAATTACAATGATTAAATAATAATCCAAGTGGTCACAGCATTCTATTGAGTGAAAAACGATGAAAGCGAGGGCAATAACATAGCTAGTAGTGAATACTTCTGAACTAGTAAAGTAACTAATGAATGTAATATGTGCCGGGAAAGTAATTTTTCTTAAAGTTTGAGATTACGGTGGATATTAGCGGAAAATGCAACGTTTGCCGATGATTTTTGATGACAGGTAGTTCAGCACTTAGAAAGAACTACTGTTTCGTCACACGAAATTCAATTTATATCGATAACCAATAAAAAGAACTCGCGATTCCGTAATAGATGCATGCATGTAATTTGACTGCTAACCGTAAGATTAATACGAGTATCAGGTTAATTCATTTTTCCCAGTGTTGCAATTTGCAAGTATGCACGGACTCAACACAATAAGAATTCAAAACTTGTTGCACCTTGTCAATATTTTCAGAATACAAATTTGGACAAGAATTTTGATAACTGAAACAACGTAGGTTAGCACAGTACGGAATTGCTGCCGGTTACTATGCAATATGTATAAATTGGCGGGCCATTGGCGGGCCAGTCTTCACGTGGTGTACGGATCAAAGCCTTTAGGTAATTTTGTACCAACTGTTCAAAGAAATTCCTATATTGTTAGCACGAGTCTTCAGGAAGAAATCTCTAGTTTTCGTGGCGAGCTTTATCTGTATCCAAGTGTTGCCGCACGTGAAATCCACCCAGTGACTTAAGGAGTGAGCATGTTAATCGTGGGCAGGGGAAGGGGAATCAAGCATGCACGTACAAGTTTTTCCTTTAATTCCGAAAGAGAAGACAGCGAATCGAAATTACCAGAGTCAGTTCTGTTCTTATCGTAAATGGCGCTATTATTTATTCCAAGCCCTGAACCCCAGCACGAGGCCAACGCTGCAGAAGTAGGCCTGCACAGAATGAAGTTCATATTTTCCACCATTTTGCCTACAACCTAGCATGCACTAGCGGCATCTATCACCCTACTTCGACATTCTTTTCGACTAGCAGACAATCCCTCCGTCTAGTAGGTCTGGAAGCTGCTATTTTATCGCACGAAAATGGCCTGCTCGGCGGTACGAGCTCCTCTTTTGCGTAATACAACGGTAAGTAAAATAATCTATCGGAATCCACAAGGCTGAAACTCCTATGTACGAAATGATTTCAAGTGTTTCTGTACGCACGGTTCACTTTGGTGTCGACATTTCGAGCTATACTGTACTTGAAACTATTATGTAAAAGATGTTATCCATACTTCAGTCTGCAGTTATAGTGCAAGTTTGAAATTTTTTGTAAATATTTTACTTTCGTCCATTACGAAACTCAAAGTAGACGTAAATCATCGCTTATTACTCTAGGTCAGACACTATGCAGCTGCTGCTGCTGCAACACAATCTGCACCTGCCCAAAACCTCGACATTCAGGTTCTAAGCAACAAAATCACCGTTGCTACGCTCGACAACGATAGCCCTGTTACTCAAGTGTCCGTCATATTCAAGTATGTAGAAGCAATTTTGGAAAGTTAATACGCAGTAACATTTTATTTATTACCTTTTTTCAATTTGTCCACTTGGGGCGACTTGTGGTAGTCCAGAGCAGTATCTTTCCAATATAAGTACAATACTATTATGAATCAACTCTTTGTTGGTTGTACAGTTTTACTTTGGCGCTATTGCCCTAAATACCTAGAGTCGCTCCAAATCACTAATTCGAATCAAGGAACTCAATAATTTGGCCAAACATGAATAGATTGTTGCTGTAATCTCAAACAGGGCTTAGACAGTCAAGAAATGCTGAGCAAATGGAGGCGATAAACAGCAGTTTGGTTGGCAACTAGGAAACAGCACAGCTATTGATACATATATTTTTTTGGTGTACCATCCTTTAGCAAACAGGAGGTGCAATAGCTAAGGTTCTGCTGCAGTGAACTTGCTAGCTTGAGTTCGAAACCCCAGTCAGTCAAACTGTTTTGTTTTTTATTTCTTAGAACCTGTTCAGCTTTTATCATACTCTTACTACGAATTTGATAAATTAGCATATTCTACACACGAGATAATAATTGCACACCCAGTTTTTAGCTGGAAACCGTGCAGCTGTGTATGGTTACCAGTCGTGCAGTCATTTACAGCTACGTAGCTACAGTATAATGTAAATCTAACAAAATGGTACATTACAATATAATTGCTTATTATTTGAAAATTTTGGACCTAGTTGTGTTTTACTTTATCAGAATTGTTCACTCAACTCAATTTTACACAACTTTTGTCGTATAGGGCAGGACCACGCAATGAAACGTATGAAACACAGGGCACATCACATGTTCTGAGATTGGCTGCAGGGCTAACAACTAATCGCTCCAGCGCATTTGGCATCACAAGAAATATTCAGCAAATCGGAGGAAATTTAACGGCCACCACGGATCGTGAAAGCATTGCCTACACTCTGCAATGTACCCGCGATAAACTGTGAGTTGTCGACAGCTTTGCCAATTCAATCTGATAAGCCTGGTACTTAAAACTATACCTATTTCCATAACTTTTCGTTCTTAGTATTCGCAGGAAAAAATCTTCCTGTCATCAGTATACTAAACAGAATCCCTAGTCCTGACACGACAGAATTTGTAGACATATTTCAATAACATCTGCAATCTCATAATGTCTCAGTTACACTGTAAGAATGCCGATGTAACAATGATGTTGAGGTTGTTAATTCTAACTCATTTGTTATGGCCATGCAATGATGAAATACAGCTTCTGTGTGGTGAAACGTCTAATTAGTATGATTTGAGCAAGAAATTAGAACGGACGATATTATGAAGCTTACATTAATGAAGTCTGTTTTACAAAAGCGTGTAATAAACTTATTGGAAGGAGTTATACTAAACTGTTCTAAATACATGTCTACAAGATTTTCACTTTTTTCATTTGTATTCCTGTTATATATCAATTTGGCTTTACAGATACTAGACTGGTCCTAAAAATGGACTGTGATTTCTTTTTCCACGTCACATGTTTAATAGTAGTAGAAAAAGCAAATAAGACGCCTGTGACAATTTGAGTCTTTAACGTTGACATTTAGTGGTTCCTGAAGACCATTTTTCATTTTTCATCTGATTAACACGCAAAAATAGTATTAGAATTTTGTAGCTTAGTAACAAGGCAATGACATAATTGTATAGGGGTTGAAATGCTTTACAAAAGAAACCCGCGATGTTTTGTGGTAAGTCTAGTATTTTCGCAATTAATCTTGAAAAAGTGAATTTTTACGTGATTTCAACTTCAACTTTGAATAACTTTTGAAAAAGTTGAGTTATCAAAAATTATAAGAGACCTTTTTAAATTACCTACAAAAATATGTATCGAAGATTTATTTACATTGCCTCGTTACTGAGCTACAAAATTCAGAATGAAACTAAAACTATTTTAGCTTGTTAATCAAATCGAAAATAAAAAATAGTGTCCAGGAACTACTAGATCCCAACATTGAGGGCTCAAATTTTGACAGCTGTCTTATTTCCTCTTCTTACAATTATTAAACGTGTGACTTTGAAAAAAAAAGTCCTCTTTTTGGACTGGTCTAACATATACATTTATGTATATATACCTTTTAGAACTAAATTCAATCTACCAGTGGTCAAATATTTTTTTCAATGTATTCTAACTCGGTATCCTTTAACTAAAATATCTGTATTTTTTTTTTACAATTCACCTGAACATATATTAAAAGTAATATGCATGTCCATTACAGTGAACACGAAATGTTTACAAGCTTACAACTTTGCATTAATAGAGGCCGAGCTTATAACCCATCCCTTTAAAAAGAATCTAACCAGTGAAACTTTTGATAGAATTTTTGAAATGTATGTCCACTGGAATAGACAGCCATTTTGAAAGCATTGAAGAGGAATTACTGAAATAAAATCTTACAAAGACAGAAAGTAGACTCAGGGTCACCATTATCACTACAAAGTTTTTCCGGCATAGAATAGTACTCCATACCAATAATCTTAGTCTCAAAGGACCAGACCCTGTTTTCAACTATTTTCAACTGAAGTCAGGACTCCCTTCATTCCTGATTCTGTACTTCAGATGACTGTTGACCGGTGACATGACTTATTGACTAGGTATACGTCTATCGTGCAGCCATCTCGGGTTAGATTATGAACATGATGACTTTTTTCTGCAACCTAACAACACAAGTTTGTTCGTGAGAAATAAGTCTAATATAATCAACAATTTCTTTAAATCAAATGAGTGGGCACTATTATTTCATAAATAATGCGATATGTTACGAAAGTACTCAACAAAAATATGTAACAGTAAAACGAAAAAACCATGTATTGTCGAAGCATTGCATTTGTCAAATAGGCTTGCCATAAAGACAATTTTAGTTTATTGTGCATTTATAATAATTTTCACCTGAGTATTTTTAAAGGTTCAATGGAGAATCTTCAAGACAGCGATCAATATATTTTTATTCTTGTGAAGGAAATTATTTTGTTGCTATCATTATATATGTACCTGGTGTACTTTTGTAACAAATCTTATTATTTAGGAACTCATAGCGTCGACTCTTTTCGAATTGGCGAAATATTTGATAAAGTTAGATTTATTCTCAATAAACAAAATACGTTATCAAATTGGATGTGAAGAAAAGTCAATCGTGTTTGGAATTGAGTCCGGGTTGACAATATGGTACTTAGGAGCCTAGTCCCGTAGCCTCGCCATCTCCAAGCTTGTTAGGACTGCTGGACCAGTAAAAAATAGCATCATGACTTGAAACAATACTTCTCGGAAACGACTACAATCAGACTATTGTCCTTTGAGCGTCCAATCATTGGTGTGGAGTACCAGGAAGAATTTCCAATTCGGTGACCCCAAGAATCAGGTCATAAATGTCTAAACCATTCTAAACACCACGTTTCTAGGAAAACAAATATTAACGTTTTCTAAATTAAAAAATGATGTCACTTTATCAGCTATTTGAACCAACAACCTCTGAAGAGTATTCCAAAAAGATGCCAAATTCTGATTGACAGGAACAGCGATTGAAATAAATATTGAATGTGTCTAACATTGTGTTTGAAAAGTACTTTTACTTTATATTTTTTGGTGTCCTAACTTGAATAGGATGTACTTCATACTTGACATGTTTTCATAGTGTCCAAAATAATTGAAGATAAATGGACTCTCTACTTTCTTCATATAGTTCAATTTTGATTTGAATATTTCACTTACGACAGATTGTACCTCATATTTTTTTCTTTAATTTCGCAGAGATGTTGGACTTAAGTTCTTGGAAGATGTTGCTACGCGTCAAGTATTCAAACCATGGGAACTGAATGACCAGATTCCACGTTTGCGCTATGAGCTTTCATCTATTCCAGAGACAACTCGGATCGTTGAACTACTACACAAAGCTGCCTATCGCAAGGGTCTTGGTTACTCACTCTACTCCCCTAAACAGCGCATTGGCAAAATTGGCACAGAAAATGTAATAAAAATCGATTTTTTTTAATTGGGATGCCAACTGAGCAATAAAATCAGAAACATGAAAAAAAATTAAATTTGCTGAACAAGATTTCTAAACGCCATGGATTCGAATATTGCCATAAAAAGGAAATTGTTAATAGGACATCTGTTTGAGATCGAAAAGAAACTTTTATAAGGTGGCTAATGATATGTTGGTCAAATAGAGTTGTTTTAACCAGAGTTAGATACCGAAGGTAGTAATGTCGATCAAGATAGGACAATGAGGCCGATCAATCAAAATTTTTTAATTTTTCATGCCAAGATTTGACCTTCATAAGTTTATAAATCTAAAACTTCACTAAATTACTATTTTGCTTGCTAATTCTGGCTACTGGCTTCACCTTCACGTTTAACGACGCGCATGAGGAAAACTATCAGTTAATAAAGAAACTTTATTTTTTAACCAGACTACAAACATTGTAATTTACGCAGAAGTTTTAAATAGCATTTTCTGCAATTTTTTTGTTTTTCCTTACCATGAATCCAGTTTCTGTTTATATTGATAATGGTTCGACAAGCATCGTATTTTATTTAGATTCCTTTTTATTTGTGATCTGAGTAAAATGTTGAATAGTGATTATAAAAGCGGTCTAATGTTATATTGAACTTGTAATTCAAGATTCAGTAAAGAATGTACAGGAAGTATTTGGTAACGCAGATCATTTGCATTTGAGGTTTCTCATGTATCTTAAGTGACTTTAAGGACTTATCTAAATCAAACACATCATCAGTTCATTACTTATCATCCCTGCGAATTTGCATGGTGTTCATTCCTTATGTACCATATATTACGAGTCCCAAGAGATAACTACACGTTGGGTTTTATTGGTTGGAAATGAACAGGTACTGTTAAAACTTTGAACATAAAAATGGAAAAAGTAAATCTGTATGTATACAGTTGTATTCATAATTTTTCCATCTGGTTGAGTGTTCAAGAAGAGATGAAGTTGCATTCTCCTTCTAGACTGTCTCCGATGTTCTAATAACATATGCCTAATGCCAGCAAACCAAAGGTTATGAATCAGATTTGAATTTAAACTGAAAGCTTTTTTTCTGAAATAACCTATACCTCTGTGTATGATAACACATACCTGTATTCGTTTAAATGAGTCTAGAAAACACAGCTTATTTTAAATTTGATAACCTTGAATGGTCACGAAAATTTATTCCAATACCTCAATTGGCACCCCAAGATTCATTATAAATTGTGTCAAAATACGCAACTATTTTCATTTTTCAGCTTCAACATTTTGTCAATACATGGTTCACTGGGCCGAGATGCGCGGTTGTTGCTACAGGGGTTTCTCAAGAACAGCTCAATAAATTTGCCTCTCAGCTGCAAGTGGGGTCCAGCGAATCCAGTGGTGAACCTGCTCGATACTTTGGTGGCGAACTTCGCAAGGAGCGTTCATCTTCTCTTGCTACTGTAGCTGTGGCTGTGGAAGGAGCAGGACTGAACAAAGAGAAAGAGGCCATAGCTTTCGCGATATTGCAGAGAGCTGCTGGGACTGGGCCTCATGTTAAGTGGGGATCAACTTCGGCCCCTCTTTACCGAACTGTTGCCACAGCAGCGGGTAAAGATCCTTTTGCGGTATCAGCGTTGAATGCGAGCTACTCTGACTCGGGAATATTCGGTTTTATTTTAACGGCACCTGGAAATATTGCAGGAACTGTAAGTTTCTCAATTGTGTATGTAATAATGTGTACCAGATGAGTTCACTAAAGCTATTTTTCCTTTCCAAACAGCTAACAACTGCAGCCAGTAAATGGCTACTCAAGCCTTCAGTCACAGATGCAGATATTTCTCGCGGTAAAGCAGAATTGAAAGCTGCTGTTCTATATGCTACTGATAATTCCATTGCAAGACATGAGTCTCTCGCACAGCAGGCTTTATTTAAAGGCACTGTAGCATCCCCAAGTGCGATTATTGCGGAAATTGAAAAAGTCAGTGCCGCCGATGTCAAAAACGTAAGTCCTAAAGTTATTACTTGAGCTGATGTCTAATTAGTTAAATACAAGAAGATATGTATAGTAAAAAAAATTTCTACTATTCTTCACAAAAAATTAGATAGATACTATAACAAATATTCACCGAATTTTAAACTTTTCGTAGCATTTTGTACTCCAATTTTTTTTTAAATGTCTCCTTTTTCGCATTTAGTTGCAAAATGCAATGCAGACTATTATTGTTAAGCAAAGGAAGGGTTTGCTCTTATTTGCAATTAATCTAATTTCTGCTGAAAATGACAGCGTTCGAATATTCGCCAGAATTTGGTCCTCATGTGCAGCAACTTATCACTTCAGGTCTTAATGGTCAACTGATCTCTCGCGCTCCGGTTTTAAGCTCGATTGCTTCGATTGCTGATGGCGCCCACTGCCCGCAAAACAGATTTGTCACGCGTTTATCACATTCGATAGTGTATGTACAGTAGCGCTCAGAAGTATTTTGACAAAGATAGTAATTGGGTTGATTAGATACAAATATAAAATACAAGAATCAATGATATTTTTTATTGAAGAAATTCGATGTTGTACATAATTGTAGAAATTTAACTCTCGTTCTTTAAAAAATAATGTTAAAATAAAGAACAACAAGAAGAATTATGGATCAAAATAATAACGGATTTCATATTGTCAGAATACTTTTGAGCGCTACTGTATATGAGTTCATTCTTCCAGTATATCGGTCGGAGCAACCTCCAGCTTTGAATGCGAGCGCTTGAGTAACACGGGCTTCTTGCTCTGTCTTTTAGAGCTAGCCATTGCTTATTGCGTTCACTCCCTGATCCGCGCTTTTGAGGTATTTTAATTGAACCAAGCAAGTATTCAAACACCCCCCAGGGGCATGAGCCCTACCTTTTAGGGGATACATTCAAGTTTTGAATCGGGTTACCTCAATCGGTAATTACCTCATTTTCATGACCGCTCTCATGCAATTGTATTAGCAACAGACGCAATATAGTTTCAAAATAAATATTCTCATCCCACGGGCTGGTTCGCCATACGGTTTACAACAATTACATTCAAGTCTTATACTTCCTCAATTGATATTGACAGTTTTTAGTAGACTATTATTGAATAATGTACTTTTCTATAATTAAGTTTCGTAGGTTTGTCTTGAAAAGTCGACTTTGTTTTTGTATAATATTGTAAAATCCCTAAGAATTAGGTCATACTTTTTCCATTAATTGCAAATGAACAGGGTATCTACTGCTTCTTTGAATATCCTTAAATAGGAAAAGTCTTGGAATATTTTGATTTATCCTGGAAACTTTTTTTTATCCTGAAGGCTTTTTTACTAGTCAGAGCTAGTGTAATAATGAGAGAATGTTAGTGGGCTTAAAAATTCGTAGCTCTTTAATGTTCGATGTAGAAAAAAAGAAAACTAGGTTGGTATAGTTGGGGGTGTTCAAGGAAATAAACATTTCCGTGGCATTAGCTCCAAACATGAAATATTCCAGCAATTAAAAATCGAGAAATTGAAAAGAAAAGAAAGAAACAAAAAAAATTAGGTGTTAACAAAATACAGAAAAGTATAATGTTCAGATGATGCTGCTTTACAGTTGTGTGGTAATCTTTGGTAGTCCATTTGGTGCTCAATCTTTTTCTTTTCAACTCCCTCTTTGGAAACATCACTTACCACTTTGATCGCTAGGCTCATGCATAACCTACTCCATTCTGTGTATTAAAGCAAACAGTCTGATATTGGCACCCGCAAGTATACATGACGTTACTACCATCACCTTTTTTTTACGGAATAGAGCTGAAACTCCCTTGTAAAATATTTCTGGCAAATGCGTCACTGAAATATGGACTATGCCTTGATAGATCCATGTTGTCGGCAAAGGGCAACGATGGTAGGAGCTTCATTGAAATTCCATCTAGTAGATTTCTGATTGAGTGGCGTTGAATTTAGAAGTTTGGTTTGATAGGGCTCCTTGACAAAAATGTGTCTTTGTGTAGTAAACTTGACATTTCGAAATATAAGTATGAAAAAAATAGAAATTTACATGTTTGGATTCCATATGCAAATCATTTATTTGAAAGAATAAATACTTTTTGATACCTTGTTCGCATGATACAAATTGTTAACATAAATATCAAACTAGTCCATGTGTTGTTGCAAAATATTATTATTCGAGTTAACGGGAATTCGGAAGAATCCCTGTTTTGCCTAATTTGTCTATTGGGAACCTTCAATGAAAATCATTAAGTAAAGAGTATATTCTTTCACAGGTGGCTGCTAAAATTGGCAAGGGTAAACTGTCCATGGCCGGAATTGGCGATCTTGATACAGTTCCATATGTTGAAGAACTAAAATAGAGACAGAGTAAAATAGAGAGATCGTCAATCATTTAGTACTATTTAACAATGGATATCTATTTATCAGAAATCACAAGAGCGTCACTAGAGCATCGATCATAAAGTGACGGCCATCGTGGTATTACAATTCCTGTAATTGTGTAAATATTACCAAATAATAAACAGTTGAACTGTAATAACATCCTGAAAGTTATTGTTGAAGACTACCTTCTTGTCCCGTCTTACTTCAAGGAATAAAAGAATTTACAATCTATCATCCTTTGCCATTGTAGGTTTTGCATTGTGTTACTATAGCCCTAGAACTCGTTTTCAATTTTATCATTTAACACTTATATATTCCTTTTCCGAGCGGTATGGCAAATACGATGTATAAACGAGAATATCATTAGATGAGTGAGAAGTTCGTCGGGGAAGGTCAATATTTGATCGGAGTGAAACTGTTAAGTTTCATTGAGCGATGTTTCGGTTAGGCCAAGCCAGCCATCATCAGGGTTAAAAGACATTCCTAATAGCATAGATGTTCGTAGTATGGCTACTGTCGAGGAAGACAATCTTCTGATCAAATATTGACCTTCCCCAACGAACTTCTCGGGGCACAAAAATCCATATGTTCAACAATCATTAGAGTGATATGTAGAAGGTGAAATTATTTTTTTTTAATTTTTTCAATATTTTGAAGAGGTATAATCTCAACTAGATTCTGAACATTACTATACCGCTTAAATAATGACACAACAAATAAATCTATCAGAAGGTAGAATGCAAACTGATTGACATAAAGGATATAATTTCCATAAATTTATTAAAATTTTGCCAGGATGTTAAACTGTTTTAGTATCAAATCTTTTACAAATTTGATGAAAAAAAATAGAAAAATTGAGTTCATGTCCTGTGTAATTCAGCATTTTTCAGATTCTTGTTTTTTTAACTCTTAAAACCTTCGACGCAGATTTTTAATAGAGACAAAGAATTAAATACGTCGCAAAAGCATTATGAATTTCAAAACATCCGCCAAGTACGTAATTATTACAGTGCGAAAATTAATCGCTAATCTCTGATGGGAAATCAAAAAATAGAGCCAAGTACTACACTTGCCTGACAAGTATTGATTGCGAATTTATAACCCGCTGTTTAGACTATGATTTTCAGGAGACTCTCTCCTGGTGATCAGTGAGACTGAAACCGTAGTCGTAATCAAACACTAACAAGGGGATCCCTGTCTTACGTGGCTTTTAACAAGTATTGTAATACACTTGAAAACATGTCACATACATACAAGGTCTATAATTGTGCTTCATGAGACGAATTTCATAATATGTATGTTTCGTCTAAAACGTAGCATGTGTGTTTCCTTCTTGTTCTAAAGTTAGTATTTTACAAATCATCACCTTCTATCTCGCAAGATGAGATATGAGAATAAAAGACAAATTGTATTTTTGATACCAGATAGCTACGATATGAATTGTGAAATTAGCCATATAAAATGAATTCTTACTCACTGCGGTTGATTCAACCCATAAAAAGATGGAAAAAGAATGAATTAATATTAAGTTAAACGAAATGCAAATGTCTTAATGTGCAAATTTATCTTTATTTACTCTGTACCTAATACAACTTTACTTCTTCAATAGAATAATATTTTGAAGCACCTTTCGGAGTTGGCCCGAGAGATTTGCCGTCGCGAAGTCTTTCTACCAGTGATCTTAGAGTTTGCAGATCATCAATGACATGAAACTGGAAATGATAAAATGAAATTATAAATCAAATCAATTACTATTAAAGAGTCAGTTATTGATAATGAGATGATACATTATAAGTGTCACAGGTCAACTGGATTCTGCCAATTTCATAAATTTTCTCGTAGTTACGGGGTATTTATATTCATAAATAAACAATTCGAATTCAGCGATAAAAAATTTGTTGTTAGACAAGCTTTTTTTATCGCAAACTATTTCCGTAAATCATTGGTTAACTTTTCTGAACATATTATACTGACTCTGCTGTGAACCCAGCTGTAAATATGACTGGTATTTGTACCGAAGATACCAAAGGAAAATGCTGCCCAATAAGTGACTTACAGACTTTTTTTACAATCTTTTAATTCGCGGAAAACTGTTCTCATTAACAAAACTTGAAACAAACTGGAGATTATCAGGAATAGACATTGGTCGAGTTGTCGTAGAATACCCAATACGATTTATTGTTCATGGTAGTTATCTGAGCGTACACAAAAATCAGCAACTTTTGATTAAAAAAATTGTGGAAGAATATATTTTTGCATGACGAATATAACAAAAAAAAAAAAATAATAATCAGTTTGATAGGATTTGATATTGCAAATTATTATTATTTTTTTTCTCTCGACATAAAAGATAGTGTGCGTGATAAAAAATGAAATATGTATAGTAATATATATTTTCTAAACATATTTCTACTCCGTGAGACAAATCCTCCTTCATTGTGAAGCCTGATGTTATAAACAAAATTTCAGCTGAATTAATTATTATTAATTTCCAGATCAATGTTACCTACACTTCATTACCAAAAAAACATAATAATATATGAAATATTCATAATTTGACCATAGCATTATATTCATACGGTGTGTAAAAAAACATTATACAGAAATATGAATATTCCCAATGTTTCGACAGCCTATTTCGTTTGTATTCAATGTCATGATCATACATTATTTTGATGTATAAGTAGTAAGTATACGTTTTGAAGTATGACCTCTGTTTCTTAGGAATTTCATTCCCTTAACTACTAGAGAACTTTGAATTGCAGTGCATTAATTCAAGACTAATGAAATGAAATGGGTGACCAATGAAATCTAAAAATAAGATTCGTTGAAAATATCAATTTTGTTTTTTCTGACCAATTCAAAAATTTTGCCAAGTGTTTCAAAGACATTATCTAGCATTCATAGACTGTAACACAGTTCACCAGTTTAGATTTTTTAAGGTTTTGTAATGTCCTGACCAAAAGAAGATTCTTCATATGAAGGTAACAAAAAAAGAGTATCTCACAATTGTAAAAGTTCCAAAAAAAATATACCTACATTTCTCAAAAAAGTTATCTTAATCAATCGAAAATTCACCAAAGTATCCTAAGTTTACAGATTGTCCAGCAAGTACACATATTGAGTAATATACGAGCTATATTCTTGTTTTCATATAAATGTATCTACTTTCGCAATATTTGATATTAAAACCTATTGATTTCTATGCGTATTCAAACGACTATTGAAAAATAATAGTCAACGATGGTACTTTTAGTGTTTACGGTTTTTTAAAAATTGACGTTCGAAAGAGATCAAGAATATTATATTTTATACCAAATGATGAATGAAGCTGTTTTCCAGTACCATTTCAAATCTTGCCAACACCTTTCATACTAATTTTATTGATAATAAATTATGATACTTACATGGACTTCTAGCACTGAGCTGAGCTGCTGTAGCAATGAACAGATTCTTGGGTCTTGGGATAGAAGATACTGTTGATAATGCGAATCAAGTAAGAGGCTGGCCCAGTCCAGTAGCTGTTCTTCACTGGGCTGAGAAGTTCCTGTTTGAGGCAGTTCGTGTTCTTCTTGTGTAGAGTCGAGAGCATGAGTCAGATAATCGAGTAAACTCAAAATCTCAGTGAAGCCAAGACTAGTTTTTAAATGCGACATTAGGCAAATGTCCGAATAATGAACACTAAGAATGTGATTGAGAAAAACAGCCCTCCCAAGGGGCTCAATTACACAAGAATCGGTAAATCCATTCTGATCGGAATCGAACGATTTGTCAGATGTGGTAAGACAAAACGATAAAAGGTTGATTAGCAGTTTTTCAGGGACATCTCTGAAGTTCTTCAGGCACCAAATTATATTCCTAATATCTCTAGATTTTATTAGAGCAGGGATCAATGTTTCTAATATAACAGCTTCAGGCAGACCATCTTTGACTAGCGTTGAGAGCTGTACTTTTATATCTTCAGGCATAGGATCAGAAAATGTTACAGTCTCTGTGACCTCTGATCCCCAAATAGCAGTTTCCATCTCTTGTATAACAACAATTTCGTTGTCATCTCCGTTCACATTGACAGTCGAATTTGGAGCAAGACGCGAAGATCCAACCATTGCTTCGATTCGCTGTGGTGTTAGGCTAAATGGAGCTACTGCTAAGTGGCGATTGGCTGCTAGGAGCAACTTGTCTTCTATTCTCCACAATTTCGCCTCTTTTGTATAAAGTTTAAGTTTCTGGATGGCTTGTACCAACTTAAACGAAAGGTTATAAATAACCAAAATCGCTCCTTCTTCTTGAATATCAGCACCGTAAGCTGCAATTGTTATTTCATTCAAGGGAGTCATTATGATTGGGTGCTTCGTGTTCAGTGCTGTTACAACACTCAGTAAATTCCCTGGTGGTGGATTAGCAGAGCATCCAAGTAATGAATAACTGTAGAGTCGTCCATGTGACCCTAAAAAATTTGGGAAATTTATAGTAGTTTATTTGACAAGCAGTCAAATTTTGATATCATGACTTGATTTCCTTTACTTACACAAAGTGAGAAGGTAAGCATTACTTGTATCTTGGATAACTACATGGCCTACAAGTTTTTCTGCAGTTCGTTGCAGCTTGATCCTCTTTAAATTTTCCGAGTCTTCAACATATGTCTGGCCATCAAGTGGAACGACAATATAATCATGGAGATTGTCTATACATGTTAACATACACAAGTACATTTTTGAGCCAATATTTATGAGCTGACAGTCTCTTATCTTCTCTTCCTTTTGGAGGACTCCTTTGCTATACCATGACTTTCGGTTTGTCAAAGCCCAAGTAAGTGATGCTGTCGACCCATTTTGACAAACTAAGATTGGAGGATAATTATCTATTCGAAGTATAGCGTGAAATGGGCTATGAAATTTATGCTTCTTTACTTTGTCAAGGTCGCTAGCACTCTCATGCCATACCCTAAGGTAAATTTCATTGAAAACTGCGACGTACCGAGCATCTATTTCATCGTAGATTACTTGAGTCGTAAGACGGTCCTTGGTAGACCAACTGCTCAACTGTTTCAAATCCTGTAGCTGTGAAGGATAAATCAAATTAGACAACTGCTTAGTTGATCTTACCATTTAGATAAACGTGAGTATTTATATACGTATTTGCACATATAAAAAATGTGCAGGCAATATAAATGAGAAATAACTCCCACCCAGATAGCATTGTGCTGCCAAGTAATAAATTGTGTCCCTATCTTATGGTTGTATTTGAGGTGCCTCGAATGAAATACTTAGGAATATATGTAGCTCTTAGAAAAAATTTGGCAACATATGGAAAACCACAACCATGCAATTGTATGAAACGGCGAAGTACAATAAGTTTCTGTCAACCTGAGGGTGCATTCTGCTTTGGTTAACATTTTGTTGCTGTCAAACTCGATTGCTAAAAGCACATGTGGACACTCCATTTCCTGCAATGTTCTTTATGAGAAACAAAGGCTGTTATAAAATTAGGCCGAAGCGAACGTCTTTTGCGTGAGAAAGACGGTATCTCGCTATCTGAGTGTGAGGATTAAAAATTTCTTGGACATTTTTGATGTGACCGAGAATGTCGTAGATATGATGACTGAAGATAACCTTGTATCTGATAACGATATTTTTTCCCAAAGTAACTATCACACATCCAGGATTACAATCCTTTTCGACCCCCAGAAGATTTTGTTGATCTATAAGTGGGCACAAAGTGTAATATGAGCTAAGTTTAGCCATTACAACATATTAATAAATGCAACTCGTATATTAGAAGATTTGTGTGGTTGCACGTGGCTATTCAAAATACGCTGTCATCAACGCACACACTGGTTTATATTTAGTATTTACATCACTGATCTCTATATTCACTGAATATAAGCTTGCCTCGAGCTAAATTTTCACGGGCAGCAAAATGCTACCCGCACTATTTTGGCCGTGTTCGAAAATTGACTGACAGTACTGTCAGCAGTCTTTTATTTCTGTTGCGCTTCCAAGTTCGCGGATAGCTCTGACTCTGTCCTAGGGAATTTTCAGTACCATCAGTCAATTTACGAACACGGCCTTTGCTGCCCAGCTTTCGACCAATAGGAATGTGAATAAAGTAGGGAAGCGCTACTTGGGTCGCGTCAGAGAGAATTTAGAATTGGATAGAGTGGAAGGTCCCATACGGCTGTGGTGTCGTACGGTACCTGGTGGAAATTCACAGATGCTAGACACTGGCATTGTTCACACAGATACAGTTCGACTCACATCAGTAGTTTGGGTCGCCAATTACTGATAAAGTATTGAAATACATCGGACAACGGTCATTCTATCGCTCTAATCGAACGAACCGAGGAAGGAGTAATTGTTGGATGAAAGATTTAAATGGCCTTACCTTTGGAGAATATTCTGGATATGATGAATTGCAGCGCAGATTGGTGAGAGGAATTAACGGAATGACTGATTTGGATGTAATATTTGAGTACTTTGATTAACTTGTATTTATTTTGTAGTTTCAGATTTCAAGTCACAAACAATGGGATTACAAGTTGTTAGATTTTGAATTAATATAACAAAAATGGAGCTGGAAGGTCGCTGGAGTTTTAGACAGAGTAACTTCGTAGGAAAAGTTTAAATGCAAAAGGCAAAAGGATTTTACCGCGAAACTGTACCGGGACAAGATAACGAAACTAGTGGTAGAATCCAAGAGGACGATCCGGTGATCGGTCGCCGTTTTTATGGGTATCGATTGCTGTGCAGAACGATCCCCCTCTTTATAACTCTTTGTCAACTTCTGCGCACCTTCCCCCTTTTTCTAGGAATTAAAACTGGGGCATGATATCTTCGTCGCATGTTCGTCCGTGATCTTTAGCTATTACTATATTGCGAGCTTTTTTATACATGGTACAACGCCGTGTTGGTGCGGTGGTGTGGGTGTAGGATCGTTGCGCCATCAGCTTCCTATCCGCGTGGGCTTTGGTGTTGGGGCAGTAAGCTCCCTTGGCTACCGTGCTTCTTTCCCCCTTTTCGAGGACGTTAGGACCTGGGCCGATTTTAGCTGCGCTTTCCTTATATGGTGATCACAGTGTACGTACGCTAGAGGTGACCCATGTTTCTTGGTGTTATATTTCGCGGACGTTAATGCCGTGTGCACTCTCGGGGTCACGATACGCTGAGTTCTAGTCGTAGTTTACTTCTTAAATGTTCCTACTAGCCTGTTCGTTACAAAGTTTATCTATTAAGATTACCATACCGGTTACTTGTTATTTTGTTAGTTTTATAGCATGTAAATGTGTAGAATTGCATATGTGTTATAATTGATTACTATCATTATTCACCTGCAGTACAATAGTGATTGTTTGTGGGACATAGATACTATTTATTTAATACTAAATTGAGTGAACTGGAGTAGATTATGTTATTCGTCGTTGAATCTTACAATTTCAGATCTTGCAGAATATGGAAAAATGTATGACGTGGGTATTCTTGCAGCTTTGCACCCCACATTCGTGTACCACTTGGGGAAAATGAATCCTTTATTAATTTAAAAAATCTTGACCATTACTTGACTCCTTAACATTAACCATTCATCTACGGTTTCTTCGCCGCTCGACAAGGATTCCTTGCAGCTGACTACAACCTGTTTGGAGTAAAAACAAGGTGAGTTAGAGAATAAATCATTTCTATCATTTTCAAGGTTCAATTTTGAGTTTATATTCTCATTGTAATAATTTGCGCACGTGCCTGTCTCGCGCAGCAGGAAGTACGTTCTGCGCGTGCGCTCTTATCATTTTGAAGGAATTCATCAAAAAGAAGAGACCGTCCAATACGGCCACGGTTACGGTTACGGCTACGGATATTGTGAACCATGGATCTATACTACGTCTATGTAGGTCCATGTTGTGAACCGTCCTATTCATGTCGTCTCTGAAAAGCATTCCTGTATACTACATTATCTGCAATGCAGCGCCGTAAATCATATGATTCGAACTGGATAATTGTTGTTATCATTTTCAAATGTTCCACGAGTATATGTCTTCCATTCAAATGATTTAACTATTTTATATATAAGCATTTGAATCATTATCCTCGAGACTGGAGTATAATTCTTGGTTAATCATAATATCGTGTCATCCATAAGATGATGTAACAATTCATGTAAAGTTGAATTGCTTATAATACGGCTCTATAGTCCGTATTTCACAAATAATGTTGAAATTTGTCGTTTAGATGGATATTACAAAGCACTGTGGTTTAATACGTTGATAAATACCCTACAATAAAATAAGTATTTCTCCAGAGTCTGTGTTTTCACGGGCAGCAAACATGGTATTTTGCTACTTAGTTTATGATCAATGGGAATCTTAGAGCATGTACAGTATATGCTCTAAGATGGGATTGCTAATATAATAGGTAATTCGAATTCAGCATGCACCAAGCCACCCTGCTTTATTGGCATCCCGTCAAGAACGCGGCAGCAAAATACTGCGGCAGCATTTTGCTGTCCATGAAAATCCGCCAATAGTCTGCTGATCTCGTGATCCCAACGTGACCTCTGGGCCTCTAGTGTATTTTGGTATCTCCCATCTAGAGATATGTTAAGTAGTGAGATGATTAGTTTCACGGTCTTACATATAGATCTGGTAACTCCGGCACTTTTGAGTGGTAGGGGGTGTCACCGTTAGTGAGGCACACGGTCTTGTTTCCCATCTATCCGCTAGGGACGCCATTGGCCCGGGGTAAGATAGATATAGATATATACCGATAAGATAACCTGTTCATCGAAGTTTTTGACAGTTCATAACTCGGTGTAAAGTGTGTAAACGGTGGATCATCTACACACGATCTCAAACTGTCTCAAAAGTTGTGAGCCCTCGCTTGATGTTTATGGATTTTATTTACTTAAACATTTGAGAATTGCGTTAAAATAAAACAATCATCACGCCCGCCATAAAATGCTAGTAAACATCTCAATCATTTTTTATTCGCATCTTTCTTCATTTTAGAGTGTTATTCAGGATTGTTGATTCCGAAAAATCAGCTGTTCGGATCTGATTTATGATTGGCTCACCCCGAGGGGGCAGCGCTGCAGACGGCGAAGACGAAAACCACGGTTTTGCCTCATTATCTGAGTCATTCCCCACTCTACTAGTTGCCGGACCTGTATGTAAGACCGTGATTAGTTTAGATGTGGCTTAGATGTTTAATCGCGGGGTTTTGACATTTAATGTTGGGTTAATTTAGGATTAGTGGTATAAAATGGCGATAAACGATAAAAGATACTAATTCGGTCAGATGTTATAACCAAGTGTAATTTCCCTAGTTTTCAATCAATAGCAAAAGCGAGATCCTAGGAAAGTCACACTCAGTGCGTCCCGAGAGCAGCCAGTGAAAAACGTTTATATATTTCAGTCGTTCGAGTGCTATTGTTTCGGTGATCGCAGGTGGCGCTCGCTAAAAATAAAATCAAAGGTAGGTAAATCTCTAAACGGCGTGTCGGCCATACTCAAACAATCGCCGATTGAGACAGTGTGCGAATGCGAATTGTGACTGGTCTGGCAGTGTGACGAAATGGTGGGATAATAATCTAAAGGAAAAAGTGCCGAAATCTTATCATCGTGGTTTGAAATTGTCGTTAGTAACGTGGGGGTGACGGGCAATAAAGTTAACATCGCGCTTAACCGATGAGCGCTAAAACCGACGTGAACAGGCGAGTCCTCGCTATTCAGGCTAAGAAAAAACGTCATAAGCCTGGAAAACGGAAGGGCAAAGGCTCATCAGGGGAATTAGAGCCCCCCGGGTCAAATGCACCTCAGGGAGGCTCGAAAACTGGATCGTCGGCTCAAGAAAATACCGTCCCACGGTTGGTTCACTCCGGTGGAAATCGTAGCAGGTACTGATTTCCTTGTTCTCCATTCTTTCTATCCTTGTGAATCTAGATAATATCACCACAGGTCCTCTCCAATATTATTCTTTGCTTCACTCGGGTACATCGATTAAGTCTTCTTAACTAGCTGTGTTCATTGGCAGTGCTGTCGAAGGCAGGATCTTTGGTGACTAGTTGCACCCACAATGCAGGTGTCGCAACGTATACACTGTTGTTTGTTACTTCAAGATCTTTCGAATTCCATGTAAAAGCTTGTGCGACAGTGCAGAAGTTTGCATGCTTGGATTCTGCATAATTTCTTGTCTTTTCCTCGATTGGCAGATTTTATGGAGCACCTATCTAGGTGTCTCAATTTCATTTCCTAATACGATTTTGAAGGTACCAATCAGGCTGCAGTTGGATTTATTTCAAACAAGATCCTTTCAATTTATGCCAAATAATGTAATTGCTGCTGTACCAGGAATAGATACTTGACCATTGATTAGATTACGACAGTGAAACTGGTGATATAAACTGGTATGCGCGTATTGACCGACTCAAGCTTGTGGCTGGGATGAAAGTAGCTGCTGCTAGTTTCATCGTGGTGCTTATTTTCCAAATCATTTAATGATTGGCTGTCTAAGAAAATGAAGTTGAAGCTGGCAACCAAAATTCATAGCCAAATGTGTTAAGAGGGAAAACCACCTGTAATAGAGGAAATCATAGGTTACTAGTTCTTATTTCATTGAATTGAATGTGTTTCATCAATGGATATTTATCATTTGCGATTCCGGTTTACAGTACTGTGTAATTTTAACTGTGTAACCGGCACGAACGAGACTACCAGAATAAAAAAATTCAGTATGCCAAGCTATGTCAGTTCAAATAAACATGAGAGTTTTTAGAAACATTAGCCTACAAAAAATGGTTCAGTATAAAAATAGACCTTTAAAAATTAGTGAAACATGTAGCTTGCTTTCTAATTGAATTTTCAAAAGGTAATTTTTCAATCAATAAAATCTTGTGCTTAACTAGAGTCACTTTTGTGACAGAAATTTCATCCAAATTTTAAGTTCTTTAGATAAAAATTTGCTGGGATACACAAGTGTCCAGACAAAAAAATGTTATCTCAAAGAAAGGCTCCAAGTTTCAGAGTTGATAACATTTACATAACAATTGTTTATACAAGAATAGATTTTCATAATAAATTAAGCTGTTTCCGATCGACTGCTTCAGTTTCGCTGCATTATCGTGGTAAATTTCCACTGCATCATCGTACTTGAAAACACTATATAGGTTTAACTGTCAAATCCGACTGAAAGCTGCTGTTCAATTTTAGGGAACATTGTTAGAGATGCTGTGAAGTGTAATAAAAAAAACACGCGTATTTTATTGAGTAAACTGATTCAAAGTTATCCTGAAGTTGCTGAATAATGATTTTTTTGCAATGTTTTGTTTTTCAACATTTCTTACTTCAGCATTGTCTATTACATTGATAGAGAATTTCTTTACAACACATTTTCTGTGAAGTAACCAAAGTTAGGAGTTGTCGCATCAAAATCGACGGCCCAAGTAATTCATTACTACCACACAATTTGATATAATTTAGAAAACATGTCTACAAACAATTATACAGGGGTAATTCAGTGGTTTCTGAATATAGGAAATTTGCAAACACCAACAATGTGGCAGATTTTCTCTGAACATCGCCCATGTGGCTCCGTCTCTCTGAACACGCAAGCAATATGCCAATAGTAAGCTGTGCCCGCATTGAGCAAAAAACCTCTTCATAGTAAGTATAATATTTACCAGACCCTCCAACACCTTACTTGATTTGATTAAAATTTATCCAAATGAAGAAAATATACTAAGATTAATGTATTTATATTTTTATGTAATTAAACTGTTTCTTCAGCTAGGTTAACATCATCTAAGGACTTTCCAAATCATCAACCTATCTAAATTCTCAAATTGTATAAATTTGGGAAGGTTGGTGAGACAAAATTGAATGAATCGAGTATTTATCAAATTGATATATTCGTGAGCTATGATAATTTCTTTGAAAATCCAAGAATAATAAAATCCGAAATTCTCAACAAAAGCCGAGATATCGACGTTTCATTTTACATTGCCTCTAAATGATGGAAAGTCTGATAGATTTGTTCGATTTCACTCTACGATGACTTAATTTATTTAGAAAACTTATTTTCATAAATTGACGAAAGCAAATTTTTGTTTCTTTAAATATCTAATTCAATTTTACTATTTGTTGATCATTATTAATATTAGTGCAATATTGTATTCTTAAATATTTAACAATGCCAACATAAATAAAAGACGTGCTCCGGTGGAAATATAGAAAATAATGTCTTAAATAAATAGAGCCATCGTAAACGAAAATCGAACATACCTACTAAGTTTGTTATTATTTTGCTGTCATTTAATATTGAACATTGATATCCAAGCTTTGAACAATAATTCTAGTATTCTATATTCTTATATTTTCAGAGGAAATATAGTGACCTATGAATATCTTTCTTTGCTAAATATTCCTTGTGCAACCATCTCGAAATAAAATTTGTTAAAGATTTTAAGCTCACAACCTCCTTTCCATAAACAAGTTTCAATAATTTTCGAGTGCTAGATTAATGTTAGTAAATCCACCAAATGAAGTGACTTGAAAAGTTGAGTACTACTTAAATTACGCAAATAAGTTATAGTCAGTCTTACTTACATCAGTAAATTCACATAGTAAATTTCAGGTGAATTTATTAATATGTAATTAATATATTAGATTTAATTTGAATTTACTAATCGAAGAAATAATGTAAATGAGTTTATCAACAAACGCATTGATCTGACAATAAATGTATTTCTTGAATTCAGGCAAATTGCAATCAAATCAAGTAAGGTGTAGTGGACGTGAGCAAATATTAATACTTGCCGTTGGAATATTTTTTTCTCAGTATGAGCATGGCTTCTCACTTGCTTTCCACCTGACCTAGAACGACAGACGTCTGTGAAGTTTGCGCGGGGCATTTGTCAAAAAAAAAAACGAAATTTCGTTAAGAATTCTGGCATCTTTTGGAAGACTTGTATACTTCCTGATAGTTTTTATAAACAGTTCTAGCACTATTGGTTTAAAAAATCTGTTTCAAAAATACGGAGTGCCAGCTGTACGTTTAATCCGTTTTTGGAAAAAGCGAATTTTTTCACGAGCTCCAACTACTACTCGAAGAGTTCTGTAATTCCTGGTGGTTTTATTACAGAGGTTTGCCAAATCTGATCGACGATGAATTAATTTAAAATTTGAAAAATGGCTAAGTTTGACGCTTTTCGATGAAACCAAAACTGGAAAAGTTATCCTGCATACAGTTCTGGCGAGAGTTCTGGGTCGTGCCACCAAAGTTCTGTAAAATACAGTTCTTATCGTTATGACCATTCCCCCCCTTAACTTCGTACAAGCTTTGAGTAGCTTTTGCGGACACGCTTTTTCGGGAGTGGACGTCGGCAGTGATTGCAATTAACGATTTCTTGTTGGGTTGTTTCTTGTGATTATTGTTGTTATTATTACGGTGCTAAATATTATTTTCAAGAAATGGCGGGCCAAAGCCACGTTATTTGTGGAAGAATGATTTTTTTCTACTTCCGCCGGATGCTGTTCGCATATTTGTATGGTTCCATCTTTACAGAATTTTTTACTGAACAGAATTTTTTGAAATGAGCGTTCAAAATTATTTTCGAACTGTCCAAAATTATTCTGGAATTGTTCAAAACCTTTTTAGAACGTACGTTAATTCTTTCTCAAGTCTCGAATATGCAGAAAATATTAAATTTGAACTCCTCAAATGAATTTAAGTTCCGTACAAATTGAGATATTGATAGAGTTATGTACGTGGTTTTTTCCGTATCAAGTCCTGGATTTTTACAAAACGATGAAAATTTGTAACTTTCCCATTTTTAAACAGAAAGAATTTTGTATCAAGAAAGTCTCGTTCTATTTTCGCGCGCAAAGTATCAGTGAAATTATGAGCTGTTCCACCAGTTTTAAGACGAGTATCATTACATCGGCCGATTGTTCGTTGTCATATTTTTATTATTGATTTGAATTCAAATCTTGTCAATTTTTTCTCGGAAGAAAGTTGGTTTTCCGTCAGGTAAGAAATTCGTTTTACGAACTTTGAAATTTGGAAATATCTTTTGATTTTTCCACACTTACATGGTCGAATACCCGTCCTATTAATATATGACGTTCGAGGAAGTTGATCAGTAAGGCCAGCACAACTCGGCAAAAATCGTGAATTTGGATTCCTAATTTTTCCAGGAACTTGATAATAATTTAATTTTTTCCTATGCGGTTTTAAGTTCTTGCAAAAACTCAGAGCTAAAGCACCAGTCAGAACTAGTCTACCACAATTGAACACAATTTTTCACATTTCAATATCGCTAAAGTACGGAGCCAGACGTTATTTCCTTTTTAAGGCGCAATATTCTAAAAATATTTAATAATATAGGGCTCGAGACGAAAAAAATAATTTACACCTTTGTCAATACGAAAGTTTGTATGGGATTAGATTCTTTAAAAAGTTAAAAATTGAAATTTTCCTATTATTTTCCAACCTCAAAAGGAATGGAGTCAAGATTTTGATGGCATTTTGAGAGCAATTTTCTCAGATCTGTCACGGATGAACTTTCACTTGATCGGGTTATTTTATTAAGTTAGCACTATTACAGGTTTTTTATACAATGAACAAATGAATATTTTTTCCGAGTCATAATTCGAGAGTTTTTAATTCGCAGACTTTTTCCCATGCGTCTAGACTCACGGATAAAAAAAATGGGTTTTTGGAATTAGGGGTGGTTCGCGATTGAAACGGGTAGAGCATTTAAATCGACTAAATTGTATTTTCGGAGCCCTTAATTAACTTTCAATTCTGGCTTCCAGAGTTTTTTGCAATTATTCGTCATTAATTTTTTGAAGTTATACTTCTTTAGGCGCGTTATGAAAAACTGATGATAGTGAAATTTCAGGATGCGCGCGCATCACTGTAACACAAAATTGTAACACAAAATTAACAGGATGAAGTTGCCCACTCAACCGAATTCATTAAGTCTCGAAAAAAAGCTAAATATTTATCCACATGGTTTTAGTTTTTACAGTCACAACACGTGTTTTATTTTCATGCAAGTGCGAATTATATATGTGGCAATAAAATATATTCAGTAGTGATTTAAATTGAATATTTGGATTAATATTATTTACTATTTGTGAATATTAGTGAAACAATTGTGCTAAAATACTTTTTCAAGTGCTCCAGTATAATTGAGGTTAGTTATCCGTATGTATTATTTATTGATATAAATTAAAATATCATTATTGAAGTTATACTTCTTTATTTAATATAATTAATACTAAATATTATTAAATTATCAATGTTGAATATTTATTATTTAATGATGCCAAAGAAGTATAACTTCTCACGCGCGTACATAAGTACACGCACCCATTTTTTTTTTTTTTAGTGTGGCGATTCTAGCTTAATCTCAAGCTAGCACTGCTACAAGCTATTTTTCTAAACGAAGAACGTTAATTTCTGGTATAACGTATTATTTCGAGCGCCACAGGTTTTTTTTTTTTTAAAAACGGAGAGTATTAAATCCGGGAGTAGGGTATTTAATCAGCATCTAGTTAGATTCTAATTATACTGTGCACTAAATTTCGATTTACCCGCATTTCTTGTACCGAAGCCTTTCTTCTGCCGCTTATCGATGAATGAAGCTTAAGCTAGCAGCCAGAGTTAACAGCCAGTCGTGATAAACTTTTTGAAAATAGAAAAATACAGTTCAGTTTTATCCTCATAAGTCTATAAAAGTATTGGAGGTCTTAAGTATTTCACAAAATTTAAATTTTTGGACTTCATTACCTTATTTGAATGAACATTAGAACGCTTAGCTGCTAATTTCGGCTGCTAGCTTCATCCTCGTTATCGATGAATCAATTTGGAAAAACTGTCAGATACTGTAAAATAATCGTGGGTACAAGTAGAACTGATGTTTGTGATTGATAAATTTTTGGATTTCCAAATTTGCGATGCCAGGTATCTCCCTCCTTTCTCCCGCAATTGCCCTTACTCAGCAGCATGTATTCTGCAACTATTTTAATCTTCTGCGCAATTCCAGAGTTTACATTGTACATTGTCTGTGAATGACTTCTGGTCTACATTTCACCAAGTACTCATTATATTGAACTTTCGTTAAATCAACTTTTATTTCCTCTTTCATAAAGTACAGCCTACTATCTTAACTCTCACATTTCTAACACGTTAAGTTCAATTTCTTCTTCCAAATCGTCATAATCAAAGTTCCGAAATCTACTTTACACGAAAATGATTTCCTTAGGCTATACACACTTCTTATTTTTATATCCTTAAATCAACATTCACAAACTGTCTACGCCATCAACCTTTTCATCTCCCTCGATATAAATTCATTTCACTTTTCTTCTGTTTCCTCGCGTTGTGAGCAGGCACCGTTTGTGGCTATTACACCACCTTTGGCCACACTTACAAAATGTTTGACTTGTTTGCAATACAGTGAATCTAACCAATTATTAATTCAACTATACGAAGCCGTAGCTTAAAAGTAATAATAAACTGAACTTCTTATTTATTCACCCGCCGTTTGAAAACCAATGTTTACAATTATCAAAGTTGATCATACAGTTGTGTGCCTTTTGTAACCAGGTCCTCATTTATAGGTAATTTTATGACCACAAATAATGAATCGGTCGATGGCCGCATACGGTACTGTCTTTTCCAATAACGCCTAGTAGTCGCGATGAGAATACTAAAAGGGAGTCGGCGCAGAAATTGATTCTGCCGAAACTAAAAAGCGCGTAATTCACTCTGGAGAACAGTGTGATCGATGCCGTCATGCCTGAATGCAAAACTAGGGAACGGGAGGACTAGGGTTCAAATCACCGGCGAGTCAAGGAGGACCTGAGCGACAGCATACAAGAATGTAAGACGGGTCACGTTGTTTAGGCGTCGAATCTGCAAGCTCAGCTTCCAACCGAGTCCGGCTGTACTTGGGCAAGGTTTCCTACAATTTTCCTTTTCCCCTTTGCAAATGCAGGCGTTTCGATTTAATATTTTAAGATGTCTGCGATGCACAATGATTATTATTATCATCATCATCATTACATATAATTAACATTGTAATTGCAGTCCTGCCATTTCTCCAAAAATCACAGAACTTTTAAAATGTGGCATATCTAATGTATGTGCAGTTTCTAAAAATTGTTTCGGAATGGTTAGAAGTGAGCTAATTTGGTAGAACGATTAGAACTGAACCAACTTATCAGGAGGGTCAAAAATGAGCTAGCTCGCCGCTTGGTACTGGCTGATTATTTATTTTTCAAACTGTATCGATTAGAAATAATCGGTGCGCATTATAGGCCCGAACTCCAGAAAGTCCGAATACCTCAGCGTCCCGAAAATGCATTTGACCTATGTGAACCTGGCCCCTGACATTGAACTAAAGTTTTTTTTTTTTTCGTTGGCACTCATTTGTGTTTGCACCTTTAAGGGTACAAGTTACCTGGGGGCTTGAAATGGTGAGCCCCTCGTTTAAAAAATCTGGATTTTAATTACGCCATTTGATTGTACCCCGTTTGTGCCGGTTTGTGCCTCAGAGAATTTTTTCCATATCTCCTATGGTGAGTAGCCCTGTTACTATGACCAAAAAATCCACCTCAGATGACATTAATTCCCTTATCGCTCTTTTTGTTTTATAGTTTGAGGGGGAGGGGGGGGGGGGTCACTGATGGTCTAAATTCAAAATGGCAACCTAATCACGTAAGGATCGACAGTGAAATCACTATTCGAACGTACTGTCATAAACTGAGTACGAACGAATATCGCTCGGAATACTTTGACTTGTTCTGAAGGGGTGAAGGGTTTGTTATTTCGAAAAGTATCCGCATCTTCTCACCGGGGGGATTTTTTCAGTGGCGCAAATGGCGACAAACGGTATAAAGTCAAACGATACTTTGGAAAATCTCGTCACTCAGTATAAGGAGTTGGCCATTTTTAACACCACTCCATTTCTTGGGGTACAATCAAAATCGAAAGTGGCGTAAACAACTTTAAAAGTTAACAACTGGCGTAGTTAAAATCCGAATTTTTCAAAACGAGGGGCACACTATTTTTAACCCCCTGGTAACTTTTTACCCTTAGGGGTACAAACGAAAAAAAAAACTGCATAAATGAGCACAAACGGAGCACAAACGAATGCCGTCGACAAAAATTTTTTATTTATCTGGTGGGGGCCACGTCCACATAGGTGTCGTTCTGTACGGTAAAAATCACGAATCAGTATTTTCCGAAGCAAAATAAACGCGAAGGAGTCTACTGTAGTTACCATAGGGTAGATGTACCGTTCTTGCCCATCTTAGTACCGTATCCGGCCGTCTATCGTATCGTTTGTGACCATATCCATTGCGTGTAAAAAAAAAGCCTGGCCATAAATGAAACGAAAGCGTTCCGTCAACTTTAAGCACTATAAAATTTGAGTTTCAAACTATTGAGCAGTAAAAGATGCACTGATATTTACTGCAGACGATTTCTAATACCAGAAACAATTTAAACGCCATAAGAGACCAAACATAGCGCCCCGGCCACAAACGGCACCTTTACCCTAAAATATTGTAAATCGGGTCGCCGGCCTAAGGGTGGTTACTGGAAATTTGCTGCAGAGACTCTTGACATCATGCCGAATTTGCGGTACCTCAAAGGAATTTCCAAAATCAATTGGCAAATCGAGATCTCAGTTGAGAACGGAAACGACAGACATGGACATGAATCGATTTTTATCAATCAATTTTCCTTGAAATATTGAAATATTCAGACTTGTTGATTCTCTCTTCCTCCACGCTCCACATAGAAAATTTTTATTCGTTAACGAGATGAGGCTTATTTTTTTTACCACATTGTTGATGTGATAGTGCATATAACTACGATCACGGTGTGTTAAAAAATAATTGTGATCGTTACAAATATGTACCATCGCAACAGCGATATAACAAGCAAACGGCATGTCATTATAGAATAAAACTGTTATCTGTACAGTTGAGACAGTGGGGAAAAAAGAGGATCAGTAATTCTAAATTTACTAACATTCCATTTTGTGCAGAAAATTTGATTGAATTTGATTGAGGATCGATTTTGTGTATTTGTCGTTCTCACTCAAAATCTAAACAGGGTGGTCACTGGTCAGGGAATTCTGAAAAACCTGGAAATCTCGTGGAATTCTGAAATTCTAGAATAGTTGGGTAAATGTCAGGGAATCGTTTAGTATATTTTTTATCATACAAATACGTGACACAATTTTTTTAAACTTTAGATAAATTACATCGAATACGAATGTTTTTAACATCGCCGGAAGGTTCTCATCAAACTTTCAATATTCCTAAATATTATCTTGCAACCGATTCTACGCTTTGGCTAGATGAGACAGTGTGACACAAGTGACAGTTCGTACTTTCGAAGATGAAGGATTCGTCGAAATTCCGGTCAGGAAGAAGAAGAAATTTAATATTTGTAAGACTTGAATATATATATACAAATATTAAATTTCTTCTTCTTCCTGACCGGAATTTCGACGAATCCTTCATCTTCAATCTACCTCCTGGTCACGAACTTCTTTCCTAAGTTCGTACTTTCATTAAAAAAAAAAAAAATTTCAATTTACTATAACCAATTTATCCGAATTGGTCAGGGAAAATTATAAGATTTTTGTCTAGAAAACTTCGAAAAAGTCAAGGAATTTCGTGATGGAGATTTAATGGCCACCTCGCTGCTAAAAGATCTCGATTTGCCAATTAATTTTGAAAATTGCGTACAGTATATTTTATTGTAACTAGAATAAACGTCTTCGTGTTTGCTTCCGGAAAATACTGATTCGTGATCATCGTGATTCAGTCGTGACAACTGTGAATCGAGACATGCGAGCCCTGTGAGGTTAGCATGCCATTTTCGGAAAAAGGATTTTTTTAGGGAGTAGTGAAATCCTTTGGAGGAGTTTTGAGAATTATTTCCTGGCGATAAGGGTTCGAGAAATCATTTTCAAAAAATAGAGCCCTAAATTCAGGAGGCATCTCATTTTGATTTTGCAAAGATATTTTTTTTTCGCCAGTTCTGGATAGTATTCGAATAGTTCTATATTTCTGAATTCAATTATAGAACAAATATTAATACTAGTTCCCCATTTTTGCAAAATCATTAATTTCTTCTAAAATCTAAGGAGAGTTGAAAGAACTCTAGAGTTCTTCAGGAGGAAATCATATTTCGTCGCGTTACTGTAACGTTTGAAAGATATACTTACGCGCATTCCTTACGATGAATTTTCAACCCCCAGAATTTGCAAAATATTTGACCGTGGGACTTGGTTTTTTAACGTAACTGAAGGAAATAAAACCTGAAGAATTTGCCAAATTCCAAACTTACGCAAAAAGTTATTGAATTTATCGTTAAAACTCTTACCTAGTTACCCAAAGTCTTGTCAGAAGCTGAAAAATGCTCAAAATTAATTTTCATCGACAAGGAGTATGCGTAAGTACATTGTTCAATATTTCAGTAACGCAACGGAATATAAATTTTTGACTATGGGAAACTCTGGAACTCACAAAGTATTTGCAATTTTGCAGAAATTGGGTACTTATACTTTTTCGATTTTTTTTTTCCTTTTTCCCATGACTAGCATCCAGAACTATTTCTTTTTTATTCCATTTTTTCGAAATAATATTTTGAACCCTTATCGTCCAAAAATAATTTTGAAAATTATCAGGAACTCTAGACTTCTAAGAGAAGATTTTAGAGCTTTGAAAGCAAAGATATATTCTTTGCAAAATGAGCTGCTAACTTCGCAGACGTCAGTTTGGTTCAGTTCTAACTGGCCCGGCGAGTTAGCTCAGTTCTGACCGTTCCGCTGAGTTGGCTCATTGTCAGTTCTAACCGTCCCAACGAGCTAGCTTAGTTCTAACATTCTTGTCAAGTTAGCTCACAATCAGTTCTAACCGTTCCGACGAGTTGGCTCAGTTCCAACCGGCTCGTTGAGTTAGCTCAGTTTCATTAGCTATCCTGTCGAGTTTTGCCTAGACATGTGCTAACATGTGCAGCCTGTTGATATTAAAGGGGGTTATAGAAGTCAAAGTACACTGCGATTAATATTTGATTTATTTGTACAATCGCCAATAAGTGTTTTATTGTCTTTTCGTCGTTACAAGCACTGCATACTTTCGCGTGCGCTCTCACAGTAACTATATCAAGCTGGAACCGCCACATTCGAAAATCGATAAATCTCCTGTGGAATCATCAAGAGGTAATTAATATAACTATTGAATAAAATTGATTCTTTTCTATCGATGAAATTCAACATTGCCAATGTGTACTATTAGCAATTAATGGCGAATAAAATTCATGCGTTTTTGGAATAAAAATAATGATATTTAATATAGGTCATTGGTATGAATTCGCCCCTAGCGTTTAGGCATTGACAGGCTCTTTGTGCTAATATTGTCGAAGTACTTTTCGTTTGGCGGCATTTTTGTGATCGTTAATAAATAACTTGTCATTACTAGCATTTTTAATATAAATTATCATTGATTTACAATTCTGATTCACGGGTGGACTCGATTCAATAGATAGGGGGGATTACGTTGGCAACAAACCGAGTTAACGTAGAGTGAAACATGGTTTGGATGACAGTGACTGGTTTATACAGGCAGAACATATTATTGCAACAAATTTGTCAGTGATGAACAATTTTTAATACTGTTGACACCTGTTCCAATAACACTTCGTACTGATGCACCGGAATAAAGTTACAGACAAAACTAGAAATCGCTCTATGTAAATTAGTCTCCGAGATCATGAACTGATGAATAGGGGTCTTAGGATTTCTGATAGCGTCAAAGTAGTTCAAACTATTCCGACGAACGGTCCCAAGGAACTTGAATTATTTTCGAGTAGTAACAGAACAGAATAATCAGTTCGATCGTTGACGGAAGATAGGAAAACTGGAAAATTTGATGTTCTGGAAAATTCACTCAGATTTCTCTGCTGATTGTTCCTGGGGTTGTGATGTTGATAATGCTTCTGTTGTCTGAGAGTATTCAATAATTCGTTGTTTTAGAATGACCGAAATCTGAAAATGAACACAGAATTACTTCAAAACTTGAATGGATTCTCTGGAACACAGCCTTTTAAACTATACAGCAGAGAGCCTATAATTGTCAAATTAATTTAACGCATCTAGGAACCCTCGTAACTTGTTCCGTCAAAGAGTTACGCCGATTTTTCAAACTCGGAGGGTGTTTTCACCTAGAGGTAGCTGTCAGAAAATGTTTTAAACACGGACTCCTGAAGCCTTCAATGAACTTTTAATTCTCGCGTGCACAGTTTTTCGAAATTTCTCTTCGATCCCCTGGTTTTTGGCGTGGCGGTTCCAGGTTTATCTCGAGTTGGCATCGCCACAGGTTTTTTTTTAAAAAAACGGAGCATTTACTTCGGAAATAGAGCATTTAATTAGCCTTTAATTAGCTCGTAATTATTCCACAGGAGATTCATCGATTTTCGAATGTGGCGGTTCCAGCATGATGTAGCTTCTCACGGTTCGTCCCGAACTACACTTAAAATTAGTACCGTATGAATAAATTTTAGTTTTTCGATGTCCACTAAAGCGCATTGTAAAGAGAAGGAGGTACGAAAAATATGAGTGTACCGAATGACAACCTTACTACGTGACCAATTTGGATCTAACCCTCCAATCTTCTGTATCGAAAGTTTTATTGAGAGTTTCGGGTGTCTTTGTAGGATGTTCTAGAGTTCCTGATGATAATTCAAAAAAGTTCAGTTACTAAACGCGGAAAAAGGGATTTTAAAAATATGGGGAGCTAACTCCACGGAGTCCGCCCCCCACCCCATTTCGAATATATCGGAAATGCGAATAGAGTCCTGGCTCTACAAAATAGAGTTCTAGACTTCTTTCATAGTTGTAGCAATAGTTCTGAATCCCTAAAAATATTTTTTAAGTATCAAAAGTACGATAAATCAAAATGAAAATTGTAAATAACGTCGCGAATTCAAATTTGATAGCAACAAGTGTACCCGAAATCCAAAGAACTTGAGGGGCTACCCAGAACTCTGAAAGACATACTTTTTTTTCTTGGCACCATGTAGTTGTTTTATTTTTACTTTGTCCAATTTTCATGTAGTTATATTTTTCGAGCAATTTTGAATTTCCGACGGTAGTTGTGGTTGGTTCCCCGCGATTTCTGTCGATGGCCCCATTGACTCCAAGACATTCAACCAAATTGAAAAAAGTCACGGTCCTATTTCGATTCCAGAAATCGAAATTACTCTCTTGGTTGATCACTCGGAGTCGTCTCGCGACGAGTGTGCCTGACAATCCGAAGAACTCTAGTGGGGCTGCCCAGAACTCTGGTATGGGGGGTTAGCTTTTTGGTAAGCTGGCTTCACCACTTTCGATAATTGATCTCCTCACCACAGAGACGAGCTGAAAAATCGTTGTTATTTGTGGCGTTACAGTGCTCACGATTAGCTCTTTAATGTATCTTTTCCATCAAGTGCGGGGGAAGGGAGCAGCTTCATGGACGTCTCATCTGTACATGTCTACCTTACTAATATTTTATAACATTCTTGAAACACATTCGTGCCCGTAAGTTTATCACATATGAGAAATATCTAATGCAGATACTTACGAAGATTCTATAGGTAAAATGGGCGTCGTGTAGTTGTTCCAAAATCGGGAGACCTGCATCCAATCAAAGTGTAACAAAATTATAACGAATGATCACAAAACTGTTCGATTGGTCGGGCCTCATTACCGATTATAAATCTATTTTCTCGGCATACATTTCAACGTGGTTTGCCTGAATGCAGATTTCATTGGACAAAAGACTGAATATTACAACGGCTAAACAGTATTTCATATCTTAGAAAAATCATGCTGTTGTATAATCGATACACGTACAATGTCATACACGAATTTTCGGATGTTTTATGTTGCAAGCGGGACAATTTGTATAGACATTTATCGACTTCTCTCTTCCAATGGTTTTGCGAATATTCAATCTCTAAAAATGTGTTGGCTGTTTCACTGCATTGGAAAAATACGACACAGATTCTCAACGAATATAATTCTTACATAGTGGTATCGGTTAATGCAAAAAGGAAGGAAATTCTGATAGTGAAATCATGCGATGAATATATTGTCTCACCTGTTCAATATCCACTACTGTGGTCCTTATTTAGGGTGTTTTCGAAAATTCCTGCGGACAAGACGGAAAAAGTTTGCAAAAATATTAAAATACCTATGACTACAGGGAAGACGTAAACCAAATTTCAGATTTATCGAAGCACTATTAAGGCGGGAAAAAAAAGAATGTAGTAAGCTCGAATTTCCATGTTATTTAAATGGGAATTTTCTCTGCTTTGGAGGCAGTTCTTAGAGTTGACCTACAGGCTTCAAGTTTTGCGTACATTTTTTTTTTTGATTTTTTTGCAAACTTTTTCCGCCTTGTCCGCAGGAATTTTCGAAAACACCCTAAATAAGGACCACCCTAATATCCACCCAAATTGCTCGAACGCTAATACAGGTTGGAGCCTTGTCACAGCTCAAGTAACGAGACAATCGAGGACGATGATGAGATCTACAGCAGCGACGATGAAGAGCAAGAAGACAGCAGCGACTACTGCAAGGGAGGCTACCATCCGGTCAAGATTGGGGATCTCTTCCTGAATCGTTATCACGTCACCCGGAAACTTGGATGGGGACATTTTTCAACCGTATGGCTATGCTGGGATCTTCAGGTAAGATCTTTCGACTTCTAAATTAGATATACTTCAAATAAACACATGGTAGATATAAGTCGGGTAAGACAACGTGGATAAGATGCGCAGAAATACTTTTAGCAACATAATTATTATCATTCCTAAAAGATTTTTAAGAACATCTATCTGTAGAAATCGACAGTTTTTCAAGAATTTGAAATTTCACTAAATGCTCGTAGCTATAATACTTCCTCTATAATCTAATTTTCATTTCGTGGGCGGTATGTAAATGGTAGGTGGAGTTTGAAATATCGAAAGACCATTAGCCTGAACGACTGAATACCTGAACAATTTTATGGAAAATGTGCAACATTCTGAAACATTGACATTTCGTGTCGCTGAGTCACACAGCATGGAAAGTGCAAGGCTCCGAATGTGACGTTTTGGAAAAGAATCCTTCAAAGTTGTAAAGCAGCAGTGGCACAATGTTTAGAAAGACCTGTCGCACGAACGACGAATTTCTAAGCGAGTGAGGTCCCAAAGGCGCACGCAATTCCAGGCACCACGGCGCAAAATCCTAAACCATCACTGCGCACACGCGGGTCTAGCGCGTGCGCGTGTTAGTAAGCATATTTGTCTTATGATGTGAGTACAGTGGATTCGGTACAAAGATTTTTCTGAATTTGGCTACACCGACGTTCTGTTATTTACAACTACACGGAGGGAAAATAGTCATTGAATAAACTAAATGTGCGTTCACGGACGGCGAAATGAATACTTAATTGTGTCAATTCAAGATTTGTTAATCTATCAAAATATTTAGTTGGACTATTTAAATCAACTAAATATTTTGTTAGACCAACAGATTTTGAATTGACACAGATGAATATTCATTTCGCCGTCCGTGAATGTACATTTTTCTCTCAATATATGGTTGTTCTGAATTCTGCGCATACGGAATCGTAGACCAGAGGAGTTTGGTTGTTTGTTTGGACTTTTAGAGTTTCGGGCAATCGAGGCTCTAAACCTTCCGCATTTCACTTTTTGGAACTCTGCACATTCGAGTTCTTAAGCTTCCGGGGTTTTGAGGTCTCAGAGGATGGCCTTTTGGTAGGTTATACAATCCAGAATAAAGTTCTTCAAGTGCAAGAATAATAATATCTCATCTATGATTCCACTTTCACTGGATGAGAATAGCCACTCGTCGGAAGGCTGGAAATTTTTTGGTACTGAGCGTTATCATTCTGCGTTCGGTTAAAGGTTTTTCGGAAAGGGTGTATACACACACGGGAAAATGAATTCTGAGACTGCTAACTTTTTCGAAAAGACGGATACGTTAGTAATGGAGCCAGCCCGCAGTCTCACCATCGGCTAGCCGGAAAACCATTTGAATTTTATATTGTATGTTTATGTTTTGTGCGTAAAGATTGAGCCTTCTTCGTGGCTGACGGGCGGTAGTTGCTGCAAGCTACAGATTCTACATTGTCAGTCTAACTGACTTGCCCAAAAAGTTAGCTGTCTCAGAATTTATTTGCCCGTATGGACGGAAAATCGTGGAAGGCTTATTTTTCGGAAGAGTAGATTATGTTGGGAATGCATTTTCAGCCCGTAGCGGCCAGCCGACAGTAGCAATGCGGAGTGAATCTGCGTTGACAATGAAACCAAATCGGCCAAAAAATGAGTCGCCTACGATCTACTTGTATACAGTAGTATTTATTAAGGTCTTAACCTTCCGGTTAACTTGTTTTAGATCCAAAACAAAATGCGAGTTCAATTCTGTACGAGTTTTGTGACAGTGACTGGCGATGCAGCCGATGTAAAAGAATGAGAGGCATTGTCACAGAATTCGTATATAATCTAACTTGCATTTTGTTTCGGACCGAAAATAAGTTAGCCGGAATGTTGAGGCATTAATGAATATTACTGTGTATACCTATAGAAATAATTCAGGAATTCATTTATTAACTTGATACCAATTGCATATTGCTTTTGAGAGGTATACTCGTAATTGAGATGTGGCGGAGGTAGGAAATTATGTTTTATGAACGGTGGTTTGAGTTAATTGGGTATAAATTGTATGCAAATCATAAACTAACTGGCTGCTAGCCTTACCTCTTATAGCAATGATCCGACAGATTCAGACAGTTTTCTTCCACATTTTATTCATTTAGTCTTCCTTATGACATTGCTGATGATAGGACAACGTAGACTTGGTCATCTAAAACGTGTGATATTAATATATAGAGTGATACTAAAGTCTGAGATGATATCTCAGCTTCAGGTGCACACAGCATGAGACAGAAGTGTGAAACATACATTGTGAAATATAGAGGATAAAGAGCTGTAGACGTAACGCAAGAGTATCCGTAAAATTGTTATGACAGAGCGCGTTTAGATATGTGCTAGGTATCGTCATTTTTTACACCAAAATTAAGAAACTCTTGGAAATGACAGGAGATGAGAAATCTTACTGAGAAAACATTGAAGAGCCATTGTCAATTATGGTGTACGTGGTGCAAAACGTCTTTGTTGAAATGAAACTTTATGAGCCGCGTTGCGAAAGTAACTTTTCAAAGCTGTTGTAAAACGAAGCTCGCAATTGTGTTATTCAAATAATGAAGAGACCTACATTTTTTGATAGCATATAAGTAGCACAGAATCCATGTGCGATGTTACTTTTTAGAATATTACGTAGTATAGGTGTAGGGCTGTCATTTCAATTCAACTCAACATCCCTATTAAAAATGGTGTTTTCCCGATTACCTGTCGAAGCACAAAAAATTAACAACTGTAGTCAAAGTTAGCTTTGTAACCGAGCGTGATATACGCTCAGTTCTAAAAGTCTCCCGATGCCGTCCATGCCCCAAGATGGCGCCCCGCACCGCGACTGCGCAAGTGAGCTGGCGTCGCGGTGCGTCACGGCCACGACGTCACACCTCACGCGGAGTATATAACGGCCGCAGTCGCAACCAGAACAAGCAGTCGCGCCACCGACACTGTGGCGCACAGATGTACGCCGTACCGAGGCAAGCGAATTCAACAACGTTGTCACAGGTGCATTGAACCTCACGTGGTATTGACTTTTCGGAGGTGCATTGAACCTTCTACTTCTAGGCATTCTGGGTCTCCCAGGTTTCCTTTCATTAAGGCGCATTGAGCCAACCGTTTTACCGCGGATTAAAACATCAAGCTAACCATATTTCCACTTTCCCCGAGTTCAGCTCCTCAGGTTATACCGCACCACCGGTCATATTGGCAAAGGGCGACTTCTCACGATTGAAAGAACAGAGACGTACTATTTTCCCCTTCCTTCGCTTCTTTCCTTTACTTCGTCAGATCTAGCGAGGGGTATATAACTCTGTCTATTCTCAGCCAGCATTCATTCGATGTGCAACCTAGCTGAGGTACACACCCACAACCATCCTGAACAGACAACACATACAGTGTATTCCGAATTGTATATGAATATCGGGGAGGCCGGCAAGATGGCGGGACAACCGGTTGAGCGGGTATAGTAGCGCCAAGTTTAGAGTTAAATTCGAGAAGTAAAATGATCTTAGGAAACTAATTATCAGCTAATCGTGAAGAAGACGGGATTCGAAAAAGCGGGAGTAGAAAATTCCTACGGTAAAGTGTCGAAGAAGTGGAAGAATCACAGTGAACTAAACCAAATTGGCAACAGAGCGCCATACTGTAACCCATCGGAGAATTAACTGAGAGGCCAGAGAGACACGAGGCCAACGAGGACAGAGTTTTGCAAACAAGAGAAGAAACGAGGTACAGGGGAAGATTCCAAAAAAAGCAAACAACCGGCACAGCACTGATCCAGAGGAGACGCAAAGAGGTGTCAAAGCATTACAGTAAGACCAAAAAATCCTTCTACCAACTCCGTAGTTACAAATAACTCTAAATAAATAATGGGTAAGAGCACTCCGATATATGTAGGCCTAAGCAAAAGTAATTATTAAGTATAATTAACAATCCTTGTGTAAGTAGATTCTAGGCTCAAAGTTTTGCTAACATATCAGTAGTTGGAGAAGACAGCAATGGAAAAAAGAGGGGAAGGGGACAGAAGTCGCAAAGTTAGACGGTTTCGAAACAAAAAAAAAAAAAAACATAAACACCAGGGAAGTTTCTCCTCAGAGTATAAATCCATTTGTAGAGGATATACAAGACATAAAATAGGTGCGAGTAGAGAGTTTAGCCTAGACTCACACAGAGAAAAATCAGAGGCATTAACCGAAAGATCACAGACACAGTATGTGGATACCGTAAAACGGGTTCACAGCGAATCAGAGAGACCTTCTAGAGGATAGCCATCCGTTAGCTCCACCGTGAACAGCCAAGTGCAATACAGGACAGAACTTTTTTAACGAAATGTTAACAGATACGATCTAGACTCTTTTCCTCCTTATATAGTGCACGTATTCGATAAATACCCGTAAAATAATCTGGGAAACTATCACTCTTCGGACGGAAACTAACAATAAGACAGTGCAACATCAAAATTAAGGGCGTAAATAAGGTGGAACAAGAGAAGTTTCCGGTTCAATTCGAGACAGTCCACCACCTTCGTAGAAGAGTGTATCCACGCAGTCGGAGAATCTTAAATTTCAACGCTTTCCAACTCCAACGACTTCAAGGCTGGAATGTTTCACAGGATCCCTCTAGATTTCACAAAGGAGCGGGAAGGCCTTGTCGTCATGTCCGAAAGAGTGATAGAAAAAATGGAGATATTAAAAAGGAGGGTAGAGTTGGAAGAAGGGGCGTAGGATCCAGAGTACAAGAGTACAGGTATCGCGAAAATATTTGTATGTACATACAGTAGTACCAGCATCAAAAAGATTTAAAAAAATTTAAGAATCGTCAGCGAATTTAACCAAAAAATGAAACGATGTTATAATTGCCAGTGTTTTGGACATATGGGGACCAACCGCAACGATCCTTCAAGATGTAACAGGTGTGGGGTGGCCATGAGGAGGAGAACTGCATAAATCAGGTTAAATGTGTTGACTGTTTGGAACCACACTATGCATCAGACTACGGATGCATCATATTTAAGTTTAATCAATAAGTAGTCAAATTAAGGGACTCCATAGGCACCAACTTTGAGGAGATGGAGGCGTGGACCACGGGGGTACCATAACAGAGGCAGGTACAGCCAAGGTCATAATTCGCGGTAGTGAGAACCTTCAGCCAAGTATTGGGGCAAGTAGCGTTAATAATTTCCATATTGATGGAGGAAGGCCAGGAGAATCCTGTTTGCAGGTGAGAACTAATAGCCAATATGCCTCGAAATTAGACTCTAGAATAGATGAGGAAGAGAAGAGAGAGATTATGAAAATCAGTCAGGAAATAATTGATATCAGAAGAATTTTGATAAGCCAAAAAATGAAGGGCTGAGAATTACTTACGATTCTCAACCAAAGAGAGGCCCTGGCCATAAATGAGGCAATGGAGAAAAGAGGCAGCAGATTTAACTCCTTTCCCATACATGATAAATAAATAATTCATCGATCCCAGGTCTAGCCACCTTGTACATACACGCCTGCCTGAGTGGGGACTACGAGGAACAGGGCTCGCCCCCCTCTACAACTAGAGAGGTGTAGTTGAGGAATCCATCCAATACGAACTCAACCGGTGTGCGCAATACCCACTATAGGGAAACGATATAAGAAACCCCCGAGGAGAATGGGTTGCGGACATCTTTTCAGAAGTAAATCTAGGAGTCATCAATAATGGACAAGTTACCACAATCCAATCAGAACTGGGCAAAAATAGAGTCCCCGACATAACCATCATCACCAGCACTCTGAGTGTAATTACGCAATGGAAAGTATTGCCGGATACAACGAAGAGTGACCACTTTCCTAGTAAAAGATGGGAGAGAAGTTCCATATCATTGATACATGGTCCATAATTGGTACGAAAAGAGCAAGGTGGGAGGCCTTTGTCACAGAGTTTAAAAAGTTATGCAAAGAAAGGGAAGCCGTTAACGAGGGAAACTTTCTTATCAAATATGATCACTTAACAAACACACCTACTAACGGAGAAACAAATCAGGCTCATTTACCGAGTTCTATGTGACAGGAGAATAATTGGGTATTCGGATGGGAGAAATATAGGAGAAAAGACGACAAGCAAGGGACTTCCGAAAGGAACTATCGTTAGTCCCCCACTCTTCAACATCTATCTCAGGGATATAGTACCTTCCGGAAAATGTAACTCCATCTTACGCGGATGATATGAGGATCTTGACTTCTAATGCTAGTTCACTATCGGTAGCTAGAGCGCTACAGAAATATCTAACCGCCCTGGGGGGTAAACTCTTCACAAATTACTTACAGATCTCGTGTTTAAAGACGAAGTCGATTATTTTTAACTACAAGAAAACGCATATTAGACCGAACACAGTTAGTTTAAAAATTTATAGAAATGTGGTAAGTAACGTTAGTCAGACTCGATATCTCGAGGTAACGTGAGATGCGAAACTTAGTTGGAAGCCACACACTGATGCAGTTGGAAGCAAAGTGGAAAATTGCTGAACATCTTACAATCAATAGCGAGCATTAAATGGGGATCTCATCCAATGACACTAATTCAGGTATAAATGGGCCTAGTTACACCGGGTTTGGGATGGGCAGGACTGCTAGTGGGCACAATTCAGCTATGAGAACAGGTCTAGATTGCTTTTAAGCCACCCCAATCAACACAGTTATACATTTGAGCGGTTCGGTTACGCTAAAGGATAGATTTGACAAATTATTCCACCGATTCTTATCCAAAAGGTTGGCTAACCGAAAGAGTTCCATAGAATGAAAGCTCAAGAAGATTCAGGTGTTGAAAAATCAAAGTTATATAGATAATGGGCAGGCTCTAGACTCGAAACTATAACACCTTTGGCAAAAGATGAGAGTGGTACTGAGATTGCTGGGAAAGGAGAAAGGCTTAGCCACATACAGGATAGACTTCCATACCTTATTTCTCAGTAATGACGTAAACTTTGAATGGGGTAAATATTGAAAACCAATACAGGTAATTCCACGGACTTCAAAATCTTGATCGAGTTTGAGTACCCAAATTACAAAGTAGCCTATTCGAATGGGTCAAGGCGTCCCAACAATAAAGTAAGTAGCATAGGAGTTTGTGTAAACTAATATCCACATTCTCCTATAACCTGGTCGGCAGATCCGAAAAGAAGCATAGATAATCTAGGAATAATGACCATTTACCATGGAATACAAAGGATTTAAAGACAAGGAAGTAAAAGGGAATATACTGGTGTGTACAGACTCGTTAAGGGCAGTTGGAAGTACCCAAAAAGAGGGACTGGACCTCGGACTGGACACCAAAATTTCCAAGACATTGGACCTTACCGTGTTAGAAGAAACGAGCAAGGGCTATGACATTGCCATTATGTCATTATGTATCTCTGCACACTGCGGTATAGAAGGAAACTTGCGAGCGAACACCCTAGCCAAAGAGGAGAGTAACAAGGTCTAAGTGGACCTTATGGGTCTATCATATAAAGAATTATACCCTATCTTTAGAGACCAATCAAGTAAGAACACGAACAGGTTCATACAGACCTATGGTAGTCCGCCAATATCTAAAGGAGTGAGATACACCAGAATGGCGGGAAATTTCAAACTCAGTCCATGGTTTAGAAATTTGAACTCGGACACGGTCCGAATTAGTATCGTCAATAGACTAAAAACAGGGCATACAAGAACGAAAGCTCACTTCGAGAGAATGAATATCGCTGAACCTATTTAGCTCGAGTTGCAACATCAAACCCTGATTAACTCCTGAGCATCCGCATACAGTGCAACTCGGAATCCAATAAACTCCGCGTTAGGTTCGGTGAAAGTTCGATGGTTAGAGCTTATATAGAGTACTAAATTGTAGTTGAATGCGTTTTTCAATTTGTTAGTATGTGAGGGTGGTAACTTTATGGATCTAGAAAAGAAATGCGCGGCGGCACGGGGGTGCTGAGCTTGACTTGCCGCGCCACGCAACCAGTGTTTCACTTTTTTAATTGTTATTAACAAAAAAAGTAGAATCCGTCGAGATTTCGGCCTACAAAAATACAGGTCTTACAAATTTTAGTAAAGATTTCCATCTATTTTTTTTTTTACTTCCTATAATGAAAAATTGAGTTTACACTTGTTTGAAAAACATTAGTTACACGTTTTCTTTTCTTGTGATTCATACCGGTAACTTTCTGTATGTATGGATTTACGCTGTCGAATTCACTTTCGCCTATAATGAATGAATGAGCACCTAAGAGTATAATCCGGCAAGGGAGCAGATAATCTGTCTGTCGCTATTCTCAGAATTGTGACGTCACCGAACGACTGCTGAACGCTTTATGATACGACCAACCACCCCATATAAAAGCGCCATCGCGGAGCGGCGCTCACTTCTAGTCTGACCACAGCCGAGTTTGTTCATCGTTGAGATTTACAAACACCCATACCTTGGTTGAATCACAAGTTGATACTGAATACGCTCTGTTACTTTACCGCACCGAGTTTGTGCATTGGTTTATTTGTTTGCTCACCCAGTTCAAGCACCTGGTTCGTGCACTCATTCAAGGCATTTAGTTCGTGCAACCTGCCTGAGATCCTTTCAAGCACCTACTTCGTGCACTCATCCAAGGCACGTAGTTCGTGCAACCTTCCTGAGATCCTTTCAAGCACCTAGTTCGTGCACTCGTCCAAGGCACCTAGTTCGTGCAACCTTCCTGAGATCCTTTCAAGCACCTAGTTCGTGCACTCATCCAAGGCACCTAGTTCGTGCAACCTTCCTGAGATCCTTTCAGGCACCTTGTTCGTGCAACCTTCTTGAGAGCATTTAATCCACATACTTAGCGCCTATTTCGCGCTCTTTTCTCTAGTCGACTCGTTCGATTACATTCATAAAACGCATTATGTGTACTGTTTTCTTACAGCTTGGATATTGTCTACTTACATTGAAAAATAACCAACTTGTGTCTACGTTCCTAGACGAACCTCCTCAACCAACAACGAACTAATACTATTTCTTTACTTCACAGATTCTTCCAATACCGACCTACTTACGCTGCGTGATAACACCACTCTCACTCTTCCAATTTCATTAATTGTCTTATCTTATGTCAGTTGTTATACTTCTCTTTACAATATATCCTTTACTCTCACAGACACATTTTGGTCCGTTAACCGAGCCATCCGAAGCATTCTCCTATTTCAAACAACACTAGATTTTGACATTTTAAGTTCCAAAGAATCACCTCCGACCATTTCCGGATAGAAACGCGCGTGCGTGTGTATATATGTGTATAGCAATATCTCGAAAATTAATTTGAAGGATCTGGAAGACTTTGGAAATTGGTGGAAAAAACACACTGTACTTTCTTAAGGGTGGAAACCCAGTTGGAACGTCCAAAGAAGGCTTTTTTCGAATTTTTTTTGGCCAAACGACAAAATAATTTATAACAATAGTTTTTCCATATGAAAGATGTATATTGAAAGTACACATTACAATTTTTTCAAAGAAAAATATTTAAAAATAAGCCGGTAGGAGGCAATGGGCGAGACGTCTGCAAAAAAAAGGGTGTTGCGGTGATCACTCTCGCGCTGCAATGGATCATCTGAAGCCAACAAAAGAGGGGGGATCTTCAGTTAATGATATAATGTATAATAAATCACTGTATAATCAATCACTCCGGATGAACGAAGGGTTTTGAAAGATTTCAATTTTTCACAAAATGGCGGACGTTAAAAGTCAAAAGTGTTGTTTTGACCAAAATTTCATTGACATTTTTGGCTATATAAAAAAAAAATAATTGTCAAAAAACAAAATCCTTCGTTCATCCGGAGGACAACTATATATAGAATCAGTGTGACAAATTTCAAACCGATCGGTAAAGCCGTTCTCGAGTTACAGTGATCACCGACTTCGAAATCATGATTTCCAGAAAAACGCATTTAAAGTTTTCAGTACGATTTGCATGCAAATAAAAAATTTATTTTGTTACTTACATTGAATTGTCTATTCCTGGGCCATATACCACGCCTTCTTCCGCTTTGTTAACTGCACCTGCAGCAATTTTTTGTTGACGACGAGCTACCCTTGCCTCTCGAGTATTTTCGAGGGAGCGCCGGTTAGCTTTGTCAGACACGACGCCATTCAAAGTTATATATCTTGGCGAATAACGGTCCGATTTGCTTGTAATTGGTCGGAAAATACTCTTGAAATATTGTACTTTTAGAAAATGGAAAAAAAAGAAATCGATTTTTTCAAAATTCTAACTGGGTCTCCCCTCTTAATTACGGCCGCATCTGTACCAGAGAGGAAGCGATTTTGCAGGAATCGGAGACCCCCCTACCGCACCTTATAAAAAAGTCGCACTCTCTCAGCAGGGCCAGCCTCTCGTGCACGCTCATATACGTTGTTTACATCGGATGAACTCCAGTTTCATTTTATTTTAACCTGAAAAAATATTTATGTTTCAATATTTTATTAACACATTTTTTTTATTATACATAATTATTCATGTAAACGTTTTACACGGCAGATTGTGTGTTCAAATGGGGATAAGTTCGTTTATGTGGTAATAGAAATGACAGAACTATTGTATTCGCTGCGCGGCTTTATTGTTAATGAGAGACTTTTGCTTCAAAGATAAACTTAGGTCGAGGAGTGGGGGATAGCAACCGTGTACGAAAGCGGGGAAGTAGCCCTATGGAGAGAGTACACTGTATTAGTCAGATTTATTTCAGAAGATCTTGATTGAAAAATTGATAGGACATCAAGAAAAGTGTATCCTATATTGAATCACGGGTAAAAGTTTTCGTTTTTTTTCAAAAACTTGAGTAAAAATCGATATTTCATATCGCAACAATTTTGTTCCGAGAGTAAGTTATTTCTGAGAAATAAAATGGCATAAGTTTTCAATCGGTAATTAGTGTAATTATAAAGGAGAATGTTTTGGGACACAGTTTAACTGTCAAAAGAGTAACTCGCAAAATTTTCTTTTCAAATCTAATAATGAAAATTCAAAATTCCTTTGACTTGAGTGAGAATTATTGAAATGTATTTGTTTTATAAATTACTCGCAGATACAGTCACTGCTAGATTCTCACCAGCTTTTATTACTGTCACAGATGATGAAAATGATGAATATTATGTTGACGATGCGATGATCAATTTGGCGGCGACAATGGCGACAATCAATATTACACATCCGAATCCTACAGTATATACAATTTTGGGAGTGTATTTTTTTTCTCTAGTAATGCTAAACAATTCCCAGTAACGAACGGTGAATGACGAACAGCATTGTACAGTTATGATAAAAGATGAGAGTCGACCGGAAACACGAAGAAGGGGGTCATTACGCATACTTTGTTATTATGGTTTGAGTATAATTTATTCATTAAAAATAGCATGTTTATCGGCCGTGTGATACCACTACCAATTCCGGTGGTGATTATGAAGCCTTAAACATGGTCGCGGGTTATCTCCTTTTTTTTATGTAAGATCTCACATTCGCTTGTCCGCGAACGTTCGTACAGTGACATTCACGTATGCCTATCGGCTACCTTTCGGTTGCCTATTTTCCGTCCGAACCAAAATGCGACTTCGATTCTATACGAATTATGTAATATTGCGTCCCCTTCTCTCACGTCGGCTGTATCGCCAGCCATTATCACAAAATTCGTATTGAATCGAATTCGCGTTTTGTTTCGGACCGAAAATAGGTAGCTGGAAGTGAGTAGGCATACATGAATATCGCTGTACTATCTCGGGCGTTGCCTACGCATGCTCTCAAGCAACTCGCTAGCTCACGCATGCGTACGAGCTAACAACTCTGCTGCGACACGGCGGCGCCCAATACTGTGCTTGAGCGTGTCGACGCCACGACGGTTCGGTACGAACTGATCGATTTCGGACCTCAGCATGGTCAGAGCATGCGCATAATCGATTGCTCTATCGGACAGGCTAACATTTTTCTCGTTCCAATGAAACGCTTGGTAGTAAGCTTACGTCACACAGAACACCATCTTTGTTACTACTTATGTTTATGCGAATTTCAATAACAGATGCATTCGTTTAGTCGATCAAAATACTCGTGAGTATGAATGGCGCTTATTGTTTCGTTCCAAACATGCAAAGAAAATGCGTAATAACAAATGATAATCACACTTCATCTATAAGAATAAGACAAAGAATAATGTTGGTACTCTGAGTATCCGTAGCGCGTCCGACCGCAAATCTACGTTAACGTACCGCGTTGTCGCTGTTTGCCAGGGTGTTCGACTTGAGATTTTTTTCTTCTTTTTTGTTTATGGAATCTCGAAGGTATACTCTAATTAATAAACTTTGTTCCAATCTTAATGAAATGACGTAAGTAAATTGCTCTCTACCTCTACTTTTTTTTTACGAACAGCAAAGTTTTTTTTTACCTTTGATATAGTAGTAAACTCATCTTGAATCACTGAATGAAAGGAACGAAATATTAGAAATACAATGAAAAATAGCAGATTTTATAAATCTTCATACTTCATATGGACATCAGAATAAAAAATTATTTTCAACCCCAGCGGGTCACTGGGGGTGAATTTCACCCTAAATATTTTTCAAACTCCTCGTACAATCCCTTAGTCGTGAAAATATATCTCTTCGCGCCATTCCTCGTGCGAAATAAAGGTCTTTTTCGACATTTTTGGCATTTGCTTTAGCTTTGCCGATGATTTATAATATTTAAAAAATCAATTTTAGCTAGGAAGACTAAGAGAGCTTTATCTGCAATTCTTAAACAATACCTAGACATTGAAAAAAAATTCTAGAACTCATTTTTGAAGTAAAATATCACTTATTCCCATTTGAACACACAATCTTTCATGTAAAATGTTTACATAAATAATTATGTAAAAAAAAAAAACTGATGTATTAATAAAATATTGACACACAAGTATATTTCCAGGCTAAAATGAAATGAAATGGGAGTCTAGCCGATATAAATAATGTATCCGCGCGTCTGAGAGACGCTCGCGCAAAGGTAACTGGTGCAGGGCCTCCGAATCCTTAAAAATCGCTTCCCCTCTTGTACTGTTGCGGCCCTATTGGGAGAGTGCATTGTAAACCTCGAAATCGATTTCGACATAAGAAAATTAATATTTGAGAATATCAGACTTGAAGAGTATGTTTTTATACATTGAAATTTCAGATCAAGTCATCGAAGTAATAAGACTGAAGAAAATGTGCTTAGTTCAAGTTGTTTGTTTAATACAGCGTCTTTTAGGAGCTATATTCTTGAAAACAATTGTTTGAGAATATTTCTACACGAAAGAATTTGTTAAAAAAATAATCTGCTTATAATGTTTCAAAATATGACAAGAAATAATTGAGTCATCATATTTATTAAAAAGATATGCAAAGTCGCAAGCAATTTTCCTATGATAAAAACGTTTAGAATATCGCATCTAAAAATTCCACAAAGCCGTATCATAGAACGAAATGAAATAATTTACAATTGGGTAACTATTCATACGAATAATTCGGTTCATCACATCATGTTTTACGATTTAATCATTATTAATGGACAGAGACATAATTAGTATGCCGCTTCCAAGTTATCCACAAATTCAGTCCTGCGTAACTGCGCTACTTTAATTTATCAAATGTAATGTATAATCGAAGTCTTCTTTCAGTCTCTACAACGTATCGTTCGTTACAGTTATGTTTCTAAAACTACTGTGCATGTTTTGTTACAGGATAAACGATTTGTTGCTCTTAAAGTTGTAAAGTCAGCATCCCACTTCACGGAAACTGCTTTGGATGAAATAAAACTACTCAAAGACGTCCGCGACACAGATGTCAACGACCCAAAGCGGAATAAGACCGTCCAGTTGCTGAACGATTTTAGAATCAGTGGAATTAATGGCCTCCATGTTTGCATGGTGTTCGAAGTCCTTGGTCACAACCTCCTCAAACTCATCATAAAGTCGAACTACAGAGGCATTCCAAGAACCAATGTGAAGAGCATCATCAGACAAGTTCTCGAAGGCTTGGATTATCTTCATAACAAATGTAATACTAATGAAAATACAATTACTTAATGTCCAATTAATAATTTCGAATTTCACGGCCGCACGTGCAATTCGAATGATTCTCTCCCCTTACGGTAGTGCCTAGTTCGACAGCGCGGGTTCTTTGTTGTCTTTGCGCTCATTGTCACTGAAACCCCGTGGCAGAAAGACGAAGGCTGAAGGTGGTTTGCCATTAGCATAAAAAGTTCTGGCCTACCTGCAGACCACGCCACGGTATTTGAACCAGCTGAGAAAAGCGGAGACCTTGCGTGTTGTACCAAAAACTGATATCCATTGCATTAGGCCACATTGAGTTTATGTCTCAGTCGGTTGTGCAGCGCACTACATAGGGTCGAACTCTGCTCCGCTCGGAAATAATATTTTCGTTCACGGTGTGCTGTGTTTCTAGAGAACTACAAGCCGAGCTATAATTTGCTTCGTGGTACCTACGATAAAAAAGCTTTTATGATTCTTTTTAAGTGCAATAAAAAAAAAAAAAAAAAAATTACCGATACCGAAATTTGACGATATTTCGTTTTTGTTTTTACTTTTATTGAAAAAATAGAACCAAATTTGCCATTATCGTATAATGCTTAGTATCAATGAAAACCGCGTGAAACAATGAATTGAAAACGCTGTTAATTTGATTGATTTCCTACAGTAGGATAGGAGTCGAATACATTCAAATACAATAATGCGCACGCCGAAGTCAAAAGGTTTGATCCCTACAACTTTGATAATCATTTATGATAGGGCAAAAACTGGCCTCTAACTGGACTATAGATGAACTAAATCAGAGTCCGATTTGAAAATTTTTTTGTGCGTTTTGGCTTGTGAAAAATAATGCCCCGTATTAGCATGACCCTTAGAGTAGACTTGTGAGAATTTTGATCGAGCCGCCCATAAAGATCGATTTCAAATAAATTAATAAAAATCTCTTCCACAGAACGGTTAAATTTCATATATACTACTATATATTCAGTATACAGTGAATTTATGGCGAACCGGGACGTTCAAATGTGCATGCGGCGACATGTGCACAAATTTAATACGACTGAACGCGCGCTACGAACTGCTGCGAGCCACTCGACTAAAATAACGTGGAAAATGATTGATGAAATCGATTTTAGTGGTAGCAAGTGGTAAATTCAATATTCTGTAATAAGCTTCGTAGTCCGTACTAAGTATTGGGTGCTGGTCAAATTTCTGAATGATTAAGAGCCCGAGTGGTCAAACCTTCAACCGATAAGAATTCTAAATGGTCGAAACTTAGAAAATCACACCAACCTTTAGGGGCCGTACTTAAATTACGTAACGGAATTTGAAGAACTTTTCAACCCCTACCCCCCCTGTGTATCAGATCATAACAAAATGTCAACCCCCCGTCCCAAATTGTACGTAATTTTTCGGAATCAAATAACGAAATAGCATAAAATTTTATTAAAATCATTTGTATTTTTCATTATTCTTTTATTTATTAATTATTAATTAATTATTAAGTGTTTTAATTACTGTAAGTTGAGTGATCTAATGCCAAGAGCTACCGCAGCGAGCTAGTTTCAAAATGTTAAAGGTTTGGCTATAACAGAATCTGGCGCGGGAATTCAGTTTGAATTTTTTTATTAATTATCAAAAAATTTTACATTCAATTCAAAAAATTACGTACAAGCATCAAAAGACCCCCTCCCCCGTATCGTAACAAAGTGTAACAATCGAGTCTGACCCCCCCCCTCCCTTACGTTTGTTACGTAATTTAAGTATGGCCCCTTACACATGTGGCAAATGCTTCACGCTTGCGCAGTAAAAGCTTTACGGTATATGTGAAGTTTGGTAACCACCATAGTCTTGACTATTCAGAGTTTTGGCAATTCGGAATTTTGATCGTTTTTATCTTTAGCCGCACGCATCATTCTGCTGCTTCAAAAATGATCAAAGCCGTAATATGAAAATTGTAACATTTTGTTTCACACATTCTAGCAAAAACGTAGAAGCTTAAAAAAATAACAACAAAACTTGGTGTGTTCACTTTTTCGGTATATAATTTTTTGTGTTACTGTTATTCCAAAAGCCAGCAAAATTATTCTTTCCAAAATTGTTATAACTAAAATGTTAAAGACATAAACGTATTATTCATGTGTACCGAAAGTAACAACATACCAACGAAATTTTGGTTTATCTGTTTTCTTCGGGAATTCATTTTCCAAAATTTTGTTCTTTTCCAATAAAGCTGGCATCAAGTTCGTGTAGCAACAAATTTACTATTGCTATTTCGTAGAATCCCTGCCATTTCATTATTTCTGCGTCAAATCAAAATGTATCGGGCGTGTTTTTGTTCTGAATTGTGTATAAAATGGGCCTGTTAAGCTATTTACCGCGACTGAGATACGTGGACCGCGATATTTTGATGTATGTACGTCAACGTCGAAATCGACTTAGGCACCACCTTAAGCAGGGCATAGGGATATTCAACCCTTTTTTTCGAGGTATTTAACTGATTCGGAAATTTATATTCATCGATGAGCATATTATTTACAATAAGTATCGTGCGTATTTAAATATTATTATTTAAAACAACTAATATTCAATAAATGTACAGTTCAAAGAATGTTACGAATGTCCGAAAATTGTTATAAAATGATCGGGAAAATACGGGAGTTATACGACAATTTTCAGGTACCGTGTCGCTGGTCACGTTAGTTGCAAAAATAACATTTTTCATACTGTTTATTACAAGTTGAAGTGGCCCGTTTCCCCCACTCCACCTCAATGCAAAAATTGTGCAGCCAGCTCAGGAGACTGGCTTGCACTTCTACATTTTTTTTTTTATTATCTCACGCGCTATCCCATCTGATCCGAGCTAGGAACTTGGTTAACAATGTTGCCCCAATTAATAGTAGATCTACCAACAGCATTTTATGGTCAACTTTGAATGAAACTAATACCAACGCTTAAATGCATCTTCGATTCCACTTGTCAGTATTGTCTTGTGTCAAAATAAATGTGTAAACAATTAACTATCACGTTTCCTGCAATGATCTTAATAGAGATTTGATGTATAAAATTCACTCAGATACCTTTTTTAGTACGGGTAGATTTTGATAATATTTACAATTTATAAAAATCTGTATATTTCTCGGTGAATATGTGATTTATCAAGTAATAGAAGTAAGTGTATGTATCTTATCAAGATCTACAAAAAAGAATTTCCCATGATTTTTAATATTTCAAACTTTAGTCGATATATTTGAAAGAGTACATTATACAATATTTCGGTAACGCAGTGTAATATAAAAATTTTCACCGACAGAAGCTCTAAACGGAAACTTTTCTAAATTTTTTTGGAACTCGAAAAAAATTGGTGATTATGCAAAAATGGGGTACTGGTATTTCTTCGTCTTATTATCAACAATCAAAATTATACATTGCTCATGTAGGTATAGAACTGTAGTATAGTAGATTGTGTACCAGAGGCAAAGTAGGTCTTTTTACGCCGAGCATAAATTTTCAGTATGAGTCGTAGGCGAACGCGTGCGCGAGAAAACGAGTTTTCGACACATGTGTGGTAAAAAATACTCTATTCTCGGTTCAACAATAATGTTAACTTTTCCGGCCTGAAAAGTGGGACGAAAGTGGCGTATTTCTCCCGCAAATATTGATAGAATATGTTACAAATTGATGCGTAACATCTTAGTTCTCGGAATGTGACATTTGGTGCGTCTAATTTCGTGAATGCGACGAAAACGTGTAACAGGAAATATGGGGAAGCGCATGCTATTCAATTCACTATAATATGATTCTTCGGTACGGCCTGCAGTTGGTGCTTGAAAAGAGAGAGAAAGAGAAAGAAGACACAGCTGTCAACCGTTTTTTCTATAAATGCCTGACAATTATTTTTATTGTACTACCAAGTTTTTTTTTTTTTTTTTTTAATTCAATTTTATTTTATAAAAAGTATAATTAAAGTGTCATAACACCCGATGGGGGCTTCGCCCCCTACACCCCAGACGACCTACCCCTATACACTAGCTGTAGGTATTTTTAAAAATAAATTTTTCGTTATTGAACTACGTTCTCAATTTTACACCCAATATTGCGAAAGATATATCGAGTCTCTATTTTCAAGTCAATCATGTGGCCAGAGTTGAGTCGGAAATGAAGTCCTATATGTAATACAGGAATATATATTATTAAGTAACGCAAGTATGGTTAATGCGTCTTTTTTTTTTGTTTGCATTCCGTACGTAAATCGTTTCTGCGATAGTACAGAAAAAGAACATCTGAGTACCAAAACGTACACTTTCACGTCTTATTACTAAAATGTGTTTTTTATGTATTCCGCTACAGAAAAAAATTTAAATCATACTTTCATTGCAGAAAGTATCGTGTGCACCATGGTGGTAAAGTATTGTTATTCTCGCCTATTTGCAATATTCGTTTTCAGCTCTGTTCGTGAGTTTCACGTTGATTTTCTTTTACGGGCGCTTTCGTTTACTGATTCCAAGTTTTTCGACAGTGACCTGCAGTGACAACCTTCGCACCTTCCTTTTGTTAGATATTTGTTATGCAAAAGAAAAAAAAACATGAATAACAATCAGATTCCATATTGATTTTACATGTCAAGCTAGTTGGCCACGATGATTTCTTTTATCCTCAAAACGTTCTATTGTATGAATCTACCTTAGATTTATTTTGTGGATGTTATGTTAGTAAAGTTTTTTCATCACGTTGTAGATAAAAGTGTCTTGTTATTCTTATTCATCTGCGCAGATAACGAGATTTCACTTTTCACAATTTTCTGTACCTGTGGGCTATTTGTTTTACTTTTGAATTTCATTTATACTCTTCAGTAGCTTTGTTGTGTATCAATAAACGTACTGTATCATAGGTTTTTCGTGTATATCAAAGTTTCTGCACATGAAATCGAATGAACAAAATCTTTCATACACTACATACGATATAAAAATTAATTTCCATAGCATTTTTGAACCGCAGTACCACATACATGCACGGATATACAAATAACGGTATTGAATAGGATTTTCCTTGTCGTCGTGTATCGAAATCTTTGGCTCAACGAGACATCTAGTACTAAATTTTAAGCCAACGTTATTTTTTTTGAAGAACCTTGTGAAATTTTTCTTACATTATTTGATTACTGAGCTGTTATTTTTCTATTCATCTCTATGCTATATTCCCATGAAATCGTTTTTTCATTATGTAGATAATATTGCTCATCAATTTTATACATTTCTACTAAATTTTAATCCTGGAAATAATTTTTTCATATTTTGCTGTTCCAGGTAAAATTATTCACACAGACATAAAACCCGAGAATGTATTAATTTGTGTTGACGAAACTTATATTAGAAAATTGGCATCAGAAGCAACAGAACTTCACTCGTTGGGCTTGAAATTGCCAGTGTCATTGATATCGACAGCGCCAAAAGAGTTTCAAGAGCCCACAACGAATATGAAAATGTCAAAGAACAAGAAGAAGAAGTTGAAGAAGAAGGCAAAGCGACAAAATGAGCTGCTGAAGAAACAGATGGAACAAATTGAAGAAATTGAAGAGCAGAGTAAACTCATTGTAGATACTGTAGAAAACGGTGAAGTCCAAAACAACAGTTCAGATCCAGCGGATGTAAACACAGAGAGTATAGAAGACGTTGCAACAGAGAGCAAAGAATCACCTGACACATTAGATACTTCTGTACCTCAAATAAATATACCACGGACAAATGGTGTTGACGGATTAGCAGGGGGAGAAAAAATGGAGAACCAACCTCCTGATGAATACCAAAATGTTGAAGACATCGTTCTGCGTGATGTTGAAAAAAGTTGCGGAGAAGGTATATTACCACCTGATCAGGAGGAGACGACTGAATGTGGCGAAGGTAATTTATTCGTTACTTTGGTTACAGCGTGTATGTGTGCTACGTCACAATCGTCAAATCTACGGAATTTATATAAAATTTTATAGATTAGTAGTTTGCCTGAGGTAGGCTAATATTTGTTACAAATTTTAAAAACTACAACTCTGCAAACATGTATTGTTTCTTACAGTCCCACAATGAAATGTTACATATATCTTCTGAGGTGGATACTGATAGATTCAAGGCCACCCATGTCGGCTGATATGCAGGTTAAATAGATAGTAGCAGACGATACCAGTGACCTTGAATCTGTCAGAATTCACTTCTGGAGATGTATGAAGGGTATATCATCCAAGTTAAGAATCAACCTAAAAAACTGACAACTTCAGAAAGTCTTTGTGCTTGTTTTTCATTGATACTGGAACCAAGTGATTTGAACAGTGTTCTTGTTGCTCTAAGTTCGTTTCACTCTGTCTATGATTTCTGCCGATTATTTGGTTTTTTAAAACACATTTTACTGGTAATCCTTCACTTTGCAGGTAGTCAACAATGGGCTTTATTTAATGTCATTTTTGTAAACATCAGTGGCGTTGTCATATCAATGAGCCATATCAGCTTCTCTTGCAATACGTTGAGATGATGTTTTAGTATCCTCTCACTTAAAATCTTCTATACTGATGAAGGAATTCATTCTCTTCAGGTTCAAGACAAATCTTTTTCAACCATCTAGCTTATCGACTAAAAAATAAGCCGAAACTATTTTTCCCCTAAATGTAGCAAGGGCTAATAAAAATAGCATCCAAATTGATTGACTTTTGGGATGGCTTTCTGAAGATCTTTTAGAGCTTGCGTAGATTGCACAACTGAACTCAAAAACCCGGCATATTCAGTTACGATATTGAGTTTTGTATCTTCCCTAGGTATGAAGAAAATTGAAAATAGTATGTTATGTTACAAGTGCGGAGAGTGGGCGATTTTTTACAAGTATAAAGTTTTCATGGTGAACCAAAGGCGAGTGCTGGTTTCACACAAATACGAGTGTAAAGTTGGAGATACAAGTACCGGTGTGTATGCAGTACGAGCCAACACGAGCACTAATTGCATGCTATTTTTCGGATCTTTCATTTATCATATCGTTTATAAGTTATCGTGAATGGAGTAGAAATGAAGTGAAAGATTTGACTCGAAGGATGAGTCTGAAGTAAAGAATGAAGTTAGGGGGCACGCTGTCGGACTGACCAGAGGACATGAAAAAATTTCCCAGTTTGAGTTGAAGAATAGGTCAACGTGCTGAGAGCATTCTAAAATGACTGTTTTGTTCGAATCAACCAGTAAGCGAAAAAAGTTTCATCTTACGGGTACACATTACATATTTGAATGAGTTTTGATTATAATTATATATGGAAATTATACTACAAATGGAGTGCCATTGTATACGGTGCGGCAAAACTCCTCCGCCATTCCCCGCATTGACGGCGTATCTAGAGGAATTCGAAATTGGGGGCACTCTGAACTCCAGCAATCAAATTGTTTCTGGTCAATGAATAATATAGCTAAAATGTAGCACAGGGATTTTCCAACCTAATTAATCAGTTGTTTCAAACATATTTTTAAAGTTTCAATTTTTATATCAAAAGCCAAATGTAATTTTCAAATCAGTCCCATTTTCATAATTGAATTATTTTCCAATATCCCTGTACTACATTTTAGCTATACTATCAATTTACACCAAATGATTTGATTTTTGATTTCAGAGTACCTCCATTCGTGGAACCCTGTAAACCGTCGTCAACGCGGGGAACGGCGGGAGAAATTAATAGCACAGCGTACAGCCTGCTTACAATTACTTTTCAATGTTCATATAAATTTGAATCCAAACCCATTAAGAATTACGTATAATAAGTTTTGTATCTACTGGCTGTGTTCAAAAATTCATTGAATTTTAACCTGTTTCTCCAAGAAATAACGATATTATTTCTGTAAACGAGGAAAAAGTTTAAGCTTTTGAATTGTTCACGATTTTATTTTACCAAAATCGTGCAAAATTGGCTCCTGAATCTTTCGTGGTCAAGGCAGAATCGTGTTCATGTTAATTTGTATCCTCCCTTAAGCAAAAGCAGACGATTTTGTATGGTTTGCACTTGTTATTTTTCGCACACGACATGTATTATCATGTCCTTGAAATTTCAATCAATCAAGCTTGATCGAAAATTCTAAAATTGAAATGTTGAAAAAGAAAATAAAAGTTGGTGAGCTATACAAAGGGACAAACCGGTGAACGAGAGGATAAATCACTGACTTGTATTTGATTATTATAAAATATCAATTTACCCAGATAACAAAGTGCATTTAAATGTTGAAGCAATATGCAGCAACGCTTGTAAAGTGCTGCTATTAATATTAGAACAAGGTGTGTCCTCAATTGCTGTCAAAATGCAAGTAAACTGTTTTGAAAAAAGTCCACAATATCCACTAAATGCAAGTAAGCTTTGCTATACTTACACAACAATTATTGTTGTAATGTGCATTTATCGCATAAAAATTATTTTTCGGAAACGTTCGCAGAAACGGAAACAAAAACTGGAATAGACTTTTTGCACAAACACACTTAGTTATCTGGGTAAGCAGAAACTCGAGGTTTTCTTCAAGCGTAATCGACTGGTACTTATATACATATATTATTGTGACGGCGTTTCTCGGTCGATTCGTTTTATCGAGTTACAATGTTAGCCGGGTTCCAAATCTTCGATTGTTTTCTTTCCAACAGTTGCCTGTTAAGTTCGATTTCGAAGTCTGTGGAATGTGTGCAAAGTACCCCGTTTCAAAACAATGCCGTAAAACGACGTTTGCGCATGCGCACAACTGGAATAATTGATTTTACACTGGGGCTTCTTTGGTGCATGCGCACTTTCGAATAACTCAGTTTTACGCACTGTGTCATTACGAACGTAATTTTATTACATGCTGTCCGTGGCACTTTTGGTGCTTCTCAAATCATATTTTCCTTCACAGAGGTTGAACAAATAGCGTATGTACACATGTCGATGGCTGCAGCACTCGCCTTTGTGGCTCATGGTGTAAACTTCACACTTGTCGGAAATCATCCATTTTCTGCACTTGTAACACAATGTAATATTCTTTAACAGGGCAAAACACTGTAACGATCCAAATACTGGTGTTACGGAATTTTTTTTCTAAGAAACACTACTAGTAAACTTATTTATAGTATCTGGAGGTTGAGTTATATACCAGAATTATAATCAAACTTGAAGGCGAAGAGAAAGAAAGTAGTGGTTAATTTGGCTGACCTAAATTTTCTTAGATCATTGTATGTATAATAGGTAATGCATTGAACAATGTGCGGACACTAAACCCTCCAGAGACGAAGCTGCAAATAAAACGTGCATCGGTAGCTCCATTGGATCCGGCGATAGTCGAATGTGAAGTGGAGGTGAAAATTGCTGATTTAGGAAATGCTTGCTGGATCCATAAAAAATTTACGGAAGATATTCAAACTAGACAATACAGGTCTCTCGAAGTATTGTTGGGAGCTGGCTATGACACTTCAGCAGACATATGGTCAACAGCGTGTATGGCTTTTGAATTAGCCACTGGTGATTATCTTTTTGAACCTCATAGTGGCGACGATTACTGCAGGTGAGATTCAAAATAATTTCACTATACGTAGTTCGAAGAAAGATATAGACATAGTTGTTCAAGCATCACTCTAATATCTTAAGAAAAAATTTGAGTCAGTCAAATTTAAATTTTTATAACACTTGCTCGGAAAGTTTGATTTCGAAGTTTACGGACTCTGCATAAAGTACCCTAATAGTGCACATTTACGTAATAGCTGTTTAAATTTTTCAGAGACGAAGACCACCTAGCCCACATAATAGAGTTACTTGGGGAAATCCCGCGGAAAATCGCACTTTCTGGGAAACACTCGAGAATATTTTTCAATAAGAAAGGAGAGTTGAGGCATATTACGGGTCTCAAGCCCTGGAGCCTCTACGAAGTATTGACAGAAAAGTATGATTGGTTGCCCAGCGAAGCGCGTGAATTTGCTGAGTTCCTAACTCCTATGCTTGACTTCGATCCAAGCAAACGGGCTACAGCAGCCGAGTGTTTGAAACATCCGTGGTTAAACCAAGTCAAATGATTACGTTTTTAATCTTTTTATTATCCAATTTTTCAACCCCTCACCCTTTCCGAAATAAACGGGAAAGAAAAAAACTTAAGCTCTCATTACACATAAGAGCGCAGTATCTGAACAGCCACCGTATTTATAAAGTACTTGGAGATATTAAAAGAAAATCTTATTTATGCAGTATATCGTTGGCTATAGTTGCGATCTCGAAAAACTAAAGCCTCAGATGTTCATTCTTTTAGATTTTCTGTGCAAATTGACAAAACAAGACTAGAAAAATAGGTGTCGAATGCAAATGGTTTAAGCTTCTGGAATGTTAAGAAATAAAAATTCCAATACGATTTAAATCATTAGAATATAAATTTGAAATTATTGTGTATAACGTTGTAATAATTTATAATAATAATGATTTAAATTATATATTTAAAAAAGCGAATGACCGCTTTTGTCTATTATTTACATGCCCTATTATAACTTCAGTTTCATTTTTAGGTAATGAAAATATTCATAAAAATTCAATATTTTGTTATCTAACAATGAAATTTTCGTTATTGCAGCGGCAAAAGACTGCACACATCGGGATGATACCTTTCGTAGAAGTAAGAAAAGCAGTAATTGGATAACCTACGTATTAAATAGAAATGTGGCCTATGCCACACAATTAAAGTAATTACGACAAGTATACTTCGCTGGATCTCGAGCGAGCTCGAAGCCTTACAAAGAATAGTAAGATCGTACCATAAAATGAAAAGCCTCGATTACCCACAACTTATGTTAAACCGTGAAAATAGAATTAAGGAAGAATTAGAAAAATTACGACAAACACTTAGATATCAAATTACAGACAGTACGGTACGGGGCGGGAACAGTATAGCAATTCTAATATTCACAATAACAAGCATAGCTGATATGGAATAATTAATTACGCTATAATATTGCGTAATAAATTTCCGAAATAAAGATAAAAACAATAGATTTTGTAAAAAAATATTGATCGGACGGTTATTTTTAACTGAGGCATTCCATTTTGCAAGTAAGCTGCTTCGCGAGACCTCCACCGCTACCACGCTTACTGCGTGGTTTCCTATTTTGTATTTTTTTTTTTATTTCAACCACAAAATCCGCAACTTCATTCATTAATATTTTCATGGAGCAATATAAATTTTATCTGACTCAGATGTATCTAGAAAAAAATGGCTCAGACTGTAAGTCGAACGAATAGACCTAGTTCGATTTTCTGTCTAATAACACTGGATCATCTGTGCGCTGAATTTTCGTCGAGGTAAGGCATCACGACGGTAGAGTGTTGAACAACATCGAAACCGAGGTGACACTCCGAGATATAAAGATTGTGTCTTCGTACGGCAAAACGTCGAGCTGGTTCACTCTGTGCTGATCGGCGCACGTGATCGTCGTCGTTCGTGGCTGTATTCGTGCTTCATCGCGTTCGAGTTTCTGTTACCTCGGCCACTACTGTTCTGTTATTGGCTTTAACGGCTCGTTGTTTGGACTCTCCATCGGTCGCCTTTAGGAAATACACCCTGGCCGTGAACTTACTTGCGGTCTATATGGCTAAAGGCTCCGGCGGAAACTTGATGATCCAATACCCGAATTCTCAGCAAGTTCCATATTTACGTCATCTGAGGCTCGTAGTTTGGCACACAGTACGAGATTGCTATTACCTCGGCTACGGTATTTCTCCGGGACCTTTCTCGGGTAACTACAGTTACAGTTGCGATGCGGTACAATCGGTGAACTTAACTCTGACGCTGTTCCTCATCACCTCGCCGTTGCAGGTCGGGAATGGTATGTACCATGGCATGAACGGTCTGATTTGGCATAAGTACACGATCAAGTTTGACCTCACTTGTAGTATCTGAAAAATTACCACAGCTACAGATTCATTATAACTATTTTGTACAGAATGCTAAGTGTTGGCCTAGTAGATGAATTGCAGATTAAGAGTAAATAAATCATTTTTAGTAATAAATTTTTATTGATTTTACGAACGAGCCTCGTTCCATCGCCAAGCATTTGCGGTCATCCCACCGCGCTGCTGCTTCAGCAGATTCCTCCGGCAATTGGACGAATGGTTTTTTCGTAAATGAGTCGGAATATGACCTATTTAATTTGACGAAGACTGGCAGCTTAGTTGAGCAATACCACGCCGAGGGTGGACTGTGCGCGGATCCTCATTGTGCTCTTCAACCAACGCTAGCGCCGAAATCAAATTCTAGCCGACTTTGAGGGAAACCTAGAGTATTGAAAGGCAGTCTGCATCGACGAAGCGATTGAAAAAAGTGCTCACCAAACTCCCTGTATCTCTGCTCGTTCGCGCATTGCCCTCAGAGCACAAGGAGATCCGCAAGTTCACCGGTCTGGAAGAGGAGAGCATTAATGTATTTTCTGCCAAGATATCCATATCGGGCCATACGGCAAAATGTATGCTGGTCTCCTTGGCGGTGAGCTCTTAACAAGCGATGACCAATCGCAGATCGCCTCTGCTGCCTTATCTACGTTTGACTTCTCGCAGTTTTCGTCGCTGCCGTCGGTGGATGAACGGGTATCAATCTTTAATAACCTCATGAATGAGGTACTGGATCGCGACGTGCCTTTTCGAAACTTACTGAGCGACATTCACCTCCGCCTTAAATATCGTTATAGATATCAGACGTCTGATGGAAAAGCACAACGCCTGCTATCGGCCCATCAAGAGACCTCGCAGTGCGGAATTTTTCGCTAAATATATCGCATATCGTAGAAACATAAGGCGTGCTTAAACAACCGCTAAGACTTTTTACATACAAGAGCGGTTTAATACTAGTGGTGGTGCGTGATGTATTTGGCGTGAGATGGAGAACCTTGGTCTTGCCAAGTGTAAAAAGCTACCAGCTGCTTTGCCTGCTGGGGCTTCGGTTCATGACCCTAATAAACACTTTGTGTCTAGCTCTGTGACTTTGCGGTATGATGGCCCAGCGGTTCAGAGCCCTGCCGAGAGGTAGAGAGAATCCTTCATCTTTTCACCGATCACGAATAGATGTGTCGACAGTGCGCTGGCACGGACTACAACTCATGTATGTGGTCCCGATAACCTTCCGATACAGGCTTTTAAGACATTAAAAGGTCTACTGATACCGTTGATTGTGTATTGTCTGAATTCGCTTCTAACAACGGCATCGCTTCCGTCGTTGTGAAAATCTGCAATTGTTGTACTTATAGCGAAAGTTCGCAATCCCGCTGGCCCGTCAGATTTTAGACCAGTTTCGCTTCTCTGCGCACTCTCTAAGGTGTTCGAATGGATAGTGTATGATCAACTCGCGGTGCATCTAGCGCGCGGTAATTATCTCGATTCACGTCAGACTGGTTTTCTTGAGGGCATACAATCAGCCCTCTTGCTTTTGGTGGGTGACTAGGTTTGCGCTTCATTGTCGCATGGTGACTTTGGTGATGTTTCTGGATTTCTTCAAAGCTTTTGACACAGTAAACCATGCGCTGCTTCTGTCGAAGCTGCGATCTATCGGACTATCAGACAACGTGCTGGAGTGATTCAACTCATACCCGTCTGACCGCACGCAAGTGGTTCGCCATCCTAGTGGTATGACCTCGCGGCTACGTCTTCCCCTGTCAGGTGTACTGCAAGGTAGTGTTCTCGGCCCGCTATTATTCTCACTTTTTATAAACAATCTCCCTCCAGTGCCTTTTGCGATGTCACTATTCGCTTTACGCAAATGACCTCGTGATCTGTATCGAACACTGTCATGCATGAAACACATTTTCTGAAGTGTATAAGCGTAGCGCATCAAGGCCAGAAATCCCTTGAGAAGCGTGAAAAATAGGTATTTTTCGAGAATTTTTTTAAAGGGGATAAAATAATCTAATCATTTTCAAATTTTAACATAATTTTATTGAAGTATTCAAGTTTGGAAGGAATTTTTTTTGTTGCGATGATACACAAAATGGCGGCGTTATTAAGGGTCTTCGGACGCCTGTTTTCCGTGACATCGAAAAGTGCTGCAGTTGTCACTCTTTTGCTGTTGGTCTGAAAAAGATTTAACAAGTGTCATTCGTTTACTGACATATTAAGGGGAAGGATATACCTAAAAAATGATGACTAAGTGCAAAATTGAAAATTTGGGAGCACTTTACTCTAAAGTTCGAATTTTCGACCATTTTTTCGACATACTTGACCCCTAAAAAGGTATTTATTCACACGCTATCTTTCAAACTTTAGGTATATCCTTCCAATAATATTACTGAGTGTGATCTCCCAAAATTTCATCGAAATCGGTCGATAACTTTTGGAGCTACAACACGAGCAGCTTTTGAAAATGTTGTTTCAAGATAATAGCGTTTAAAGTTTCAACATGTGAAAACTAGTAATTGTAGTGACTTACCGATTAATCAGCGATGCCAGGCGCGTACAGCAGACCTTCTTCTTCCTCGAAAAGCTGATTTTCTTCCGCCAGCTGTTTTTTCCGGGCAATACGAGCTTCTTTCGTCTTTCGTCTCGGAAAGACTCAGTCTGTTTTGCCGTACAATTCGCGCCTCATCCGAGGTTTCGGCAAAAACTCTGCAGTTGGTGCCAACAACTATGTCCAATGCATTCATAATCGTTAAGATTGAAGAGAAGCCATCATTGACTATACCAGCAGCGATGTAGGCCGAAATTTCAACAATTTTTAAGCCAGAATGCAAATGTTTTGGAGCCAATCGCCAGATCGTCGAGTTGAAGCTTTCGTTTGCATTTTGGGTATGGCCTCCCATGCACCTTTTTAGCAAATCATCTCTGGACAAATCTTGATAAATTGGCAGGACATGCTCTTGGATACTTTCGTGAAGTAAGGGTGAAAGATCTTCCAATTTTGGATTTTTACCTAAGGCGATTGGTTTTTGCCATTTACACCGGCTTTCAGGTCCAGTCGGGCAGTATTCGTGATTTGGCTTTTCTTTTGTTGAAAAAATGAGATACAAAGTAGCCATAATCTCTTTTTTCATATTTTCAACACTATTTACATTTCTTTGAATGCTCAAACCATAATATTTCGTAAGTTTTTTGACAACTTTATCCGTTAACTCACCTCTTCCGGAAAGTTTTTTTTCTTTTCTCACGTTTCGGAGTCTGGTGCCCATTCTCTTCTCTACGTGGCCAATGCATTCATTTTTTACAACAGTTAACTCCACCATAAGGACTTAGTTCTAGAATGGCCTTAAAAGTTTTTGAATCCCCATCACCTATATAATTGCCATACCTTACGCCAAATTTCTCTTCAGATCTGGAAAACATTTCTATCATAGAATCAACCTCCATTTTTCCCGCGGAGCCCTCGTGATTCTTCATGCTCCTGGAATTCTGCCCCCGACAATCACACCAGCGTCCACTTTGCCTGTGTTTCGTGCTAGGTTACTTGAACTACCTACGCGCGGAAGCGACTGAACGTGTGCGACGAGGGTTATGTGTGGAACATAAGTGAAATCGTCTGATGTACTGTATGCTGTATGATGTACGATGTACGCGGAATGTGGCTGCTCTGTGTATATATGCTTTTCTTTGGATTTGTGCGTATTTACGTTGTGCCAGTATAATGTGTTTGTTATTTTATTTTATTTTCATTTGGTTCACCGATCACCTTACCTTATATTGTATGTAAGTATGTATAATTTCTATGTACCTATATATCTATCTATCGCTGCTGGGGTGTTGCCCCGCAATCAAACAAATACGCATCTATCTATCTATCTATCCTAATATTTGTCCTGCATTATCATTTAGTATATTAAACTTTGTAATACTACATTTCAAACACGGCATTGTCTTATTGTTTCGGGGTATATTCATTGAATGAATCGAGAATGTTATAAAACGGTAACTTGAATGCTGATTTCACTTTCATCCAGTAGCCGAAGATTATTTTACTCTCCCATCAGCTGAAAAATATATGTTAGGTTTTGGTATAAGAACTTTGTGCGCTCTGTGCACATTATTTGAAATGTTTCAGGACGTAATTAGATTACAGCAATACATTACACTGTCACTTACGATACAATCATTATGATAATCGTTAACTAAAAATCTATAAACAAACAAACTATATTTGATTGCACTATTTTTTTGGAATGTTACACATTTTCAATAAATGTCAGTAAAGTTAATATCATTTAATAGTTTATCGTCCATTATCGCCAATAAGTTCACGCTTTCAACACAACTTGCATGATGCAACTACTAGCTGTTTTATCTCTCATAAAATGAAGTTCTTTACTTCCACTAGTTTTTATTCGCTTTTATTTTATATTCAACATAAGTATGTATGACGATAGGTATAAAAAATACTCACGTCGCAAACGGTAGTGGACCGCAGTGGTTAATATGCCAATGCCTGTTGATAACGGCCATTCATTTATTATGTACGACGATTTTTGCCCATTTTGCCCCCCCTCCCCTCACCCCGCTCCTCCACCCACTACTCGCCCGCCAGTAAAAAATTGTAAGACTTGGGAAGCTTACGTAAAATTGAATACTAAATACCTGAAATGTTTTAAATGATCCTAAAAATCGTAATTCTACAGAATCCACTCTAGCGTTGACCTTGCGTTACTCGCGCTACGAGCGCGACGCCGCCCTTCATGCTTTACCAATTCTCTCTGAAATGTTTACTATCGTTATATATACTTATAATTAATAAGTATTTATTTAATGTATGAGAAAACTATATTCATATTCAACAAGATTGTGAAAAAGCGACACATTGCTCATTATTCGAGTTAAATCGTCAATTCAATTTTGCCTACCACGTTGCCAGACCTTATTCGAAATCTCTCAGCTGACATTAAAACTGGTCGATACATCCAGTGTGTTTACGTAGTTTAGATTTGAAGGTAATCATATTCGATATATTTATTTTCAAAACGAACAAGCGAGTTATTTAACAGAAATATTTCATTACTACGTTACTTTTTACATTGTTATCAGCTTTCTATCAAAATGAGGCACTGGTTGATGACTTTCTGGCAAAGTTCGACCGCGTCGTACCCACTTTTATAAACTGGAACTATTTATTGGGTTCAGGAGCCGCTTGGGTTGAATCCATCAAATCGTACTATTTCAAAGATTTCGAAGCTGACGAAAATGAGAAAAAGGGGTTAACTACCAAACAATTGCAACAATAAATTATTGCCCTACAAACGATTCTTTATCGATATCTGACGGAATTTATTGAAAATATTGAACTCTATATATAATTGTCGGTTAGATACTTGTAGAATTTTTTATTGTATTTGTTCGCGCCACTTTACTATTATTATATTAGTTTGTAAATTTATCACAGCAAATACTTTAGTTTCGTTATATTTGTATGTTGCACCTATTTACAACGTATAAGGTGACTAAAGAGTCACAACAGTAGATTTACTTTCTTATTCCACATGACGAGTAGTTCAACGTTATAGTAATTCAAATTACGTACTTATTGCCCACGCCAGAAATTCGTGGGCCGATACTCGAATCGGCAGTTACGTCCGTTCGCTTGGCCGGTGAGGGCGCAGCGCAAGTTAGTTAGTCTCGAGCGCTCGAATAGGTAGGACGTGTTAGGTTTTCCTTAGACACGCGCGTCGATTATTTCGTCTCGCGTAGTTTTAAGATTTATCCGTTTAACACGGTCGGGGGAGACGTGGTTCACCCTCCGGTTGGGCCGGGGGTGTCGCGTCTCCCGGGCGAGCGTCACTGCACTTCAGCGTTGGTTCCCGAGACGTCGGGACCGCTGTTTGCGCGGCATTGGGCCACCCTGACGCTCCCCACTCCCTGCTTCCACGAGTGCGTGGAAGTTGCGGAGCACGGTTTCTCATGGAGACTTAGATAAGTTGGCTTAAGATCATTGAATGATCATTCAATCTAGTTGCCAAGGAACGCACCAGCGGCTGTATTATCCTGTTCTATGATGATCTGATTTGCAGTTAATAAACACTGGTCTTGCTTCGGCTTTTCCCTCTGCACCGTGAGGGTTTTTATGCCGAAGCAAGCGTCCTGTCTTTCCCGCGAAACTGTGTCATTTATTTATTCACCCTCTCACTCACTCATCCCATCCCGATTGAAGTTAGAGAAGAACTCTGGTCAAACGACCAAAACAGTATTATTTAAAGAAATTGGTTCACTATCAAACTATTCTATTTGCACTACAATCATCTACAGACGAACTGCAAACGAGTTCATTAATTATATTATGTTATATTCATGGTTTGTTGGCTAAACCCATATTAATATTGTACACGTACATTTGAAATGGTAATACAGTAAAAATGGGGTAGGGTCATTTGACCCAGTGATCTACATGATCGACATAATAGGTTCGTTCTCGAAGGGTTAAGGTTAATCCAGTGACGGTAAGTAAAGAACACCTTCCCACAGGTGAGATGCTAACCTGAAGTTGCCATAACGTGTTTTGGATAGCAACAGGCACGCAAGGTCCCTAGATTAGACAGGTCAAGACACGCGTGGGCAACAAAATTAGTGAGAATACGCCAAAAGTTTCGTATGACAATGGATGCTTTCCATTTAGAGCACAATATGACACGGTGTAAACATTTCAGGTCTATTCCTTTGCCCGGATTGGCCACTTACAATAGAAATTTGTACACTGTGTCACACTGAGCTCTAAATGGAAAGCACCCGGTGTGGTTCTGATTCCTAACCTGTCACAATGATTAACCTCAAAATATATACGTGCTTCTATTTATTTCGTGAACGTCAGGAAATTATGGGCGCAACTGGTTGATGCTTAACCTCAAAAAAATGAGCAAAATTGGTCAAAACTGGTTAATGCGGTAATGTAAGTTTAATATTAAAATTTTTTATAAGATACTTTTGGGCGAACGCGCGTAGAACATTTTTGCCCACGCGATAGTGGGAAAAACTGGAACACGCGTGTCTAATCTAGGGTCCTTGTGGGCACGCAGCTCAAGCTGCGCCATCCAGCGGTGGACAAGTGCACAAAACATCGAAATACGCGCGCTAACTAGTCGTAGACAAGTCAAACATCAAATCGAAAGATGCAACTAAAAAATCACTATACAAAGTATAACTGAATAACGAACAGGGCTAGGGGATGGAATAGGTACTTGACGTCGTTGACTGAAGAACATAAAGACGGATACCCCTGGGTACATTTTTTGGAACAGTTTTCGGCGGGCAAGTGGGTCCAGGTGGGCCTGGGAGCGTAGGAGAGTTCTGCTCTATCGACTCTACCTAACGAGCTCGCACTCAAGGAGGATGCCTCCTTGCTCGCACTGACATTCGTAGCAGCCAAAGTACTGTCGATATGAAAGCTGGAGATTGAGTCGATAAAAAGAGAGTACGTAAGACTACTTGTAGACTGCGACTTAAAAATGTCGATCAGCTCAATAATCCCCGTAAAAAGAAGCGTAACCGCGTCCACCGCAAGCCACCCCGAACTACCACCGAGCACCGTCAACCACCGCCGACCACCTCCGACCACCATCGTCCTCGTCCACCTCGGTCATCTCCCCCACCTCCTCCTCCACCCCCTCGTTGTCCTCTTCGGCGGCGTCCTCCTCGACCACCAGCAATCATCTCCAAGCACCACCAGACATGTCCTACAATGTCCTACCACCTCCAAACACTTCCTACCGATCTTCATCCATCTCCTGCCACATCCTGCTGCCACCAACCACCTTCTACCACCTCCTACCATTTCCGAACACCGCCAACCACCTCCGACCACCACCGACCACCTTCGTTCTCCTCGTCCCCCGCCGACCGCCCGTCTTCGTCGTCTTCGTCGTCCTTCTCGATCACGACCGATCACCGCCATACACCTCTAAACACCTCCTACGTTGACTGAAGAATATAATGACAGTTGCGCCAATGCGCTCTGGTATGACTAACGAAAGTTGTCGTGCGTTTGCGCTCCCTGAGATGTTCCAACGGTAGAGTTGAGAACTTATTGCAGAACATCGGAGAATTACCGATTTCGACATGATGCTGGCTGCATTCACCTTCCGAGTAACACAGTCTTCACAATGCTATACCCAAGCCAGTACTTGCCCTGTGTGTACTAACCGACTTGTCACCGATACATGAAATTAATAAAGCGAATAAATTTAGTCTAAAATTCGTGACAAAACAGTGATTTAATTGAAGTATAGGTACCCGAGAAAAGCGTGTATACATAGATTATAAATAATAATAGATCAGATGTAATAATGATGTAGAGACCAAAAAGTATGCAGTATCTGCGGTCCATGTACGATATTAATGACGTGATGCATACTACAAATTTTATAATTTTCCAGGATACAAACTAGATTCTCTATAATAATACGGCTATAATATGAAAGTAGAAGAATTATTCATTCCGAAATGGGATTCTATTCGACACGCGCTCGATGTATTCCATAACATTAATATTAATAATTATTTCAGCAACTTTTCATTTGGTCTCTCGATCTTGAATTTTCGTAGGCATAGAATTGAAACGCTGTTTTCGCCAGTCACAAATGGAGTATCTACGTTGGGTAAAGAAGCGGAATTGTTTTTCGATAAGTGTTCGGATAGAAAAAAATTCAGAGTAATTGCATTACATCACGGATGCGCTAGTTTTGATCAGGATGAAATGGATGCTTCGTATATTAGATAGTATTTAACGCAGTGTGCTCATTTGAAGACCTACAAAGGTGAATGTCGGAGATTTTATTTTTTTTTAAATAGGGAGAGACAGAACGGAGCTTCTTAAAACTTCGAGTGTATTTTAACACACGTTTGAAAGGTACGAGCAAACATTCTTATCATCCAACAGTCGCCGAACGGCAGCGTTATTAGCCGACCCGTTATCTGAAGAAAATATCTTTAGTCAACGGCTGACCATCGAAGGGCTGAGCCGCTTGATTCTGGAATCGGCAGGAAAGATAAAGTGCGTATTTCTTGTCTGAAGTGTACAAACTAAAATCATTATACGTCATATCATATCATCATTCATCATACATCAGATATCACACATCATACATCATACCTAGTATTAAAGTTCGAAACTAAAGTTTGAATGTGCGGATGTTCGGATATTCAGAAAGTGACGTCACCCAAAATTTTTTTTTTCTTGACGTCATCGGTCTGTAGTAATCGTCAACGACGAAAATCAGCTAGCCGAATTCCTCAGTCTGGAAACAACCGCGCAGTAGAGCGGACGCGTGAGAATCGTGCTCCGCGGATTTCGAGGACCGGGTTCTCTACCTCCTGGATCCTGCACTACGGGTCCGCTTCCTGGTGCAACTGGAGTGCCAGAACAAGCGCTCCGTAGTTTCTGCGCTCCAGGTCCGCTACCTGGTGAAACTTGAATTCCTGGACAAGCATTCCGTTGTTCCTGCGCTCCAGGTACGTAACTGGTGAAACTCTACTTCCAGGCCAAGCGCTGCGTGGTTGCTGCGCTCCAGGTCCGCTACGTGGTGAAATTCTACTTTCAGGACAAGCGCTTCGCAGTTTCTGTGCGCAAGGTCACTACCTAGCGAAACCCGACTTCCAGAACAAGCGTTCCGTAGTCCTGACTGTCCAGATCCTTGACCTGGTGACTTTTGACCTTCAGGGCTGATTATCCGTAGTTTTCCAGTTTTTCGTAGCTCTCCATTGTTCCTGCGCTCCAGGTCCACAACATGGTAAAACTTGACTTCCAGGACAAGCGCTCCGCGGTTCCTGCGCTCCAGGTCCGCTACCTGATGCAACTCGACTTCAGGGACAAGCGCTCAGTAGTTTCTGCGCGCCGGGTTCACTACACAGTGAAACTCGACTTCCAGAACAAGCGCTCCGTAATTCTGACTGTCCAGGTCATTGACCTGGTCACTTTTGCCCTCCAGGACTAATTTTCAAGTTTACAAATTTGATTATTGAAAACGTCACGTTTTGTACCATCAAACTAATATGCATGCTTCTGATGACATTTTGAATCGGGAAAAGAACCGAACGACCAGGATCAACAAATTGCAATTGCCATTGGGCAATAATCCTTACACAAAAATTTTGATGTGTTTTAATACTGGAAATGTTAATTAGTATCCGAGGTATAACCCGAGGTGATTGGCGGTGGTCGTTCGATGTGGTTGAAAGTGGTCGGAGGTGGTCGCAGGAGGTGGTTGCAGCTGATCGAAGAGGAGGACGAAGAAGACGAGAACGAGGATTTCCGCACGGTGAGTAAAACATTTTTATAACATCAAATGGCAATTGTCATTATATTTTACCTAGAATTTTTCATTCTTGTCACGTTTACAATTAATTATTTCAATTCATTTTTCGCTCATGCCCAAATTCAGTGGCTATCAGTGTGCTAGTAAAATTTCTATAATTTTCCATAATTTTCTCATAATCTTCTTGGTGAAATTTGTCAATACTAAAATTATAACAATCCTTACTCAATATTTTTTATGTGTTCTAATTTTAAAATATTTATTACTATTCCAGGTGTAAGCCGAGGTGGTTATCGGTGGTTGTTGGAGGTGGTTGGCGGTGGTTGGCAGTGGTTGGAGGTGGACGAGGAGGAGAACGAGGAAGACGAGGAAACCAAGGTGGACGAGGATGATGAGGATTTGTGCACTGTGAGTATAACATTATTAAGTAACGAATAGAGTAGGAGTAGAAGTGGGAATAGGAGTAGGATCAGGAGAAGGAGTAGGAGTAGGAGTAGAAGTTGTAGTTGGAGTGGGAAGGGGAGTGGAGGGGAGGGGCGGGAAGGGTATGGAAGGGGGGAGGGGTTTGGGGGGATGGGATGGGATGGGGGAAGGGGGAGGGGAAGGGGGACGCAACTCCCAAGCTAGGAATGAGCGCACGCGCGCTGAGGTGCCGGGAGACCCCCCGAAGTTATGCTTCGGTGGTTCCGGGGAGTCTCTCATCCCGTACCAGAGTGGCCGGTGGGTTTTTAGTGGGGGCGGGTCCCACACTACCCTGTGTTTCTTGCGTGAAACACAGGGTGTGCATAAGGCACTTTCCCATCGAGAGAGAAGAAAAAAAAAAAAGGGTAGGGTAGGGTAGGGTAGGGTTGGGTAGGGTCCCCTATCCTCCCCTCCCCGCCCCGCCCACCCTTCCCCCCCTCCCCGCACCCCACAAAAATATCTCAAACTTGTCATGTTTACAATAAATTGTTTCAATTCATTTTTCACGCAAGCACATATTCAGTAGCTTCAAACGCGCTAATGAAATTTATTACATATTGATTAAATAATTAATTAGAATAATCCTTACATAATATTTTTGATGTGTTCTTAGTCTGAGAATATTTATTACCATTCCAGGTATATCCCGAGGTGGTTGACGGTGGTTGGAGGTGGTCGAGCTGGACGAGGTGGAGGACGAGGGTTCGTGCTCGGTGAGTTTAACATTTTTACAATATTTGATGAAGTAGAATCAGCATCAGAAGTAGGATCAGGGGAAGATGTAGAAATAGGAGGAGAAGTAGGAGTAGTGGTAGGAATAGGACTCGGAGTAGGAATATGAGTAGAAGTAGGAATAGTAGGAGTTAGAGTGGGATTAGGAGTAGGAGTAGGAGCAGAAGTAGGTAGGGCGGGGTGGGTCGTGAGAGGGGAGGGGAGGGGGGGGGGGGCGGACAGGGGATATTATCATATCAAGTTATCAGTAATAAGCAATTGCGGGTAAAATATTAGCTTACTTTTGTAAGTATTTATGAACGTAGCCTCTATGAATATTCCTTGTTGGTATATAAGGTCTGGCAACGTACCTACTTTCTGTAAGAGATGTTGAAGATTTTCAACATAATTATGTTTCAGTTCTGTGCCCCGCCTACTGATCCACTGGTACATATCCTCCGACGTGACATCGCTGTGCTACGTATAAAGAAGAAAAGATTTATTAAGATGCAAATTGCTCCTCTCTTCTTGCCATTGTGCTTTCAGCCATTGTTGTGCCGTGTGTTTAAAATTTAGGACAGTATATAATATAGAATAACAGGTACAGCTACGAATATAGCGCCACAATAAATCTTATAGAAATGAGCTCTCATTGAGATTTCTCTATATTTATAACTCGACGCGAGAAGGCAAAAATTAATGTAATGCCATCTGTAAGGTAATTTGACTCGTGTTTGCACAACGAGAACTCGTTGGGCATTTTGCGGTGAAGTTTGAAAAATTGTTGTACAAGAAATTAAATAACTATAAAAATGGATAAAAAATATTATCTCTAATTGTGAATGTAGCTAATACAGCTTTAACCGTATATTGATTATGTTACTGATCTGTTGTGACAAGATCGGAATTAGATAAGCTCTCTAAATACTCTTTTCTAGACTATTAATTTATATCATGTACATGTAAATGTATACGTCTTTAGTTTATACAATCACTGCACTAGGATTACCCTTGCCACGTTTTATGGTGCGCTTGTGTAATTTGTATATTATTAACCTTACGTTTTACTCTATTTGCGACAAGTTGTGAGTGTTTCTAATTTCTTGGCAATTATTATATATACAGAGATATATAATCTATATACTACATATATTATACTATATACAGAGAGGTATACACAGAGGTTTTAGTATATTCACATACGGATTTCTGTGTATAGGTATACTTGAACTAAAATATCCTTATCTCTAATGCGGAGTTCTTCGTAATTCGCATTTGTTCTTGTAACCCAATGTCCTACATACGATGGCAAAAATCTAGATCCAACTTAACTGAGTCCCAAAACCCTGTTGACATAAAAGCAGCTATTTGATAGAAATTATAGTTTATAGTTTACACAGCCCATTGCATGATATTTCATTATAAATACATATGTTTCAATGTATTTAGAAATAATTTATGAAATGTACAGAGGTCATGTGCAAATAATAAATGAATTCGACCGCAGTTTAATATATTCGTTGGAGCTTTAACAATAAATTTAAGCTTTGTTACTTCTCTTATTTTATTATGGATAATCAAAAACATTTCCGACTATTCGTGCTGTGGAAGCATGGGGATTAAACCAAATGTAGCAAAAGATTAGAAACAGTGTATGTAGAGTACGGGTATTTTTCTAATAATGCAAACACGTGCCGCTAGCTTAGTTTTGACACATCTAGAATACCACGCCTTGCGAATTAGCTTTCCAGACGGAGATGAATGATGAATTTTAAGGACTGCATCATCGTTGTTGAATACTCTATGCCTCATGGGAAACGAAAATCTGTAACGATAAAATTGATGCACCCGATCATCGTCGACTTTAACTTATGAAATGTCCTACCATTTTCGAACACCTCCTACCTCCCCCTGCCACCTCCGACCATCAATGGCCACTTTCGACCACCCCCTATCACCTTCTGCCAGCGCCGACCACCTTCAACCATCCTATTTACCTATATTACTGGATTAGCTATGATATGAAAAGAGAAGAATTATTCATTTCGAAATGGGATTCTATTCGACGCGCACTCGATGTATTCCATAACATTAGTATTCATAATTATTCCAACAACTTTTCATTTGCTCTTTCGATCTTGAATTTTCATAGGCATAGAATCGAAACGCTGTTTTAGCTGGTCGCAAGTGAAGTATCTGCGTTGGGTGGAGGAGCAGAATTTATTTTTCGAAAAGTATTCGGATGGAAAAAAATTCAGAGTAACTGTAATACATCACGGATGCGCTAATTTTGAACGAGATGAAATGGATGCTTCGTATATGAGACAGTATTTAACGCTGCGTAGTGATTTAAAGACCTAAAAAGGTGATAGGGAAAGAAAGAACGAAGCTTCTTAACACTTCGAGTGTATTTTAACACACATTTGAAAGATACGAGCAAAATTTTTCATCATCCAACTGTCGCAGAACGGCAGCGTTGTCAGCTGACCCGTTAACTGAAGGATATATCTTCAGTCAACGGCTGACCATCGAAGGGCCTGGCCGCTTGAGTCTGGAATCGGCAGGAGAGATAAAGTGCGTATTTCTTGTATGAAATGTGAAAACTAAAATCATTGTACATCATATCATATCATCATACATCATACATCGTACATCATACATCATACATCATACATCATATATCATCGTACCTAGTATTACAGTTCGAAACCAAAGTTTGAATTTTCGGATGTTCGGAAAGTGACGTCACCAATCTAAAATCGGCTAGTCGAGTTCCTCAGTCTGGTAACAACCGCGCAGTAGAGCGGACCGTTGAGAGTCGCGCTCCGCAAATTTCGAGTACCGGGTTCTCAACCTCTCGATCCGCGCTTCGGGTCCGCTACGTATTTCGAGTACCGGGTTCTCAACCTCCCGGATCCCGCGCTTCGGGTCCGCTACGCGGTGAAACTCGACTTCCAGGATAAGCGCTCCGTGGTTCCTGGTTCATGTTTACAATAAATTATTTCAATTCGTTTTTCGCGCAACCCCAAATTCGGTAGCTGTCAGTCCGCTAATAAAATTTCTCGACTTCCAGGACAAGCACTCCGTGGTTCCTGGTTCATGTTTACAATAAATTATTTCAATTCGTTTTTCGCGCAACCCCAAATTCGGTAGCTGTCAGTCCGCTAATAAAATTTCTCGACTTCCAGGACAAGCGCTCCGTGGTTCCTGGTTCATGTTTACAATAAATTATTTCAATTCGTTTTTCGCGCAACCCCAAATTCGGTAGCTGTCAGTCCGCTAATAAAATTTCTCGACTTCCAGGACAAGCGCTCCGTGGTTCCTGGTTCATGTTTACAATAAATTATTTCAATTCGTTTTTCGCGCAACCCCAAATTCGGTACCTGTCAGTCCGCTAATAAAATTTCTCGACTTCCAGGACAAGCGCTCCGTGGTTCCTGGTTCATGTTTACAATAAATTATTTCAATTCGTTTTTCGCGCAACCCCAAATTCGGTAGCTGCCAGTCCGCTAATAAAATTTCTCGACTTCCAGGACAAGCGCTCCGTGGTTCCTGGTTCATGTTTACAATAAATTATTTCAATTCGTTTTTCGCGCAACCCCAAATTCGGTAGCTGTCAGTCCGCTAATAAAATTTCTCGACTTCCAGGACAAGCGCTCGTTGGGTCCTGGTTCATGTTTACAATAAATTATTTCAATTCGTTTTTCGCGCAACCCCAAATTCGGTACCTGTCAGTCCGCTAATAAAATTTCTCGACTTCCAGGACAAGCGCTCGTTGGGTCCTGGTTCATGTTTACAATAAATTATTTCAATTCGTTTTTCGCGCAACCCCAAATTCGGTACCTGTCAGTCCGCTAATAAAATTTCTCGACTTCCAGGACAAGCGCTCCGTGGTTCCTGGTTCATGTTTACAATAAATTATTTCAATTCGTTTTTCGCGCAACCCCAAATTCGGTAGCTGTCAGTCCGCTAATAAAATTTCTCGACTTCCAGGACAAGCGCTCCGTGGTTCCTGGTTCATGTTTACAATAAATTATTTCAATTCGTTTTTCGCGCAACCCCAAATTCGGTAGTTGTCAGTCCGCTAATAAAATTTCTCGACTTCCAGGACAAGCGCTCCGTGGTTCCTGGTTCATGTTTACAATAAATTATTTCAATTCGTTTTTCGCGCAACCCCAAATTCGGTAGTTGTCAGTCCGCTAATAAAATTTCTCGACTTCCAGGACAAGCGCTCCGTGGTTCCTGGTTCATGTTTACAATAAATTATTTCAATTCGTTTTTCGCGCAACCCCAAATTCGGTAGCTGTCAGTCCGCTAATAAAATTTCTCGACTTCCAGGACAAGCGCTCCGTGGTTCCTGGTTCATGTTTACAATAAATTATTTCAATTCGTTTTTCGCGCAACCCCAAATTCGGTAGCTGCCAGTCCGCTAATAAAATTTCTCGACTTCCAGGACAAGCGCTCCGTGGTTCCTGGTTCATGTTTACAATAAATTATTTCAATTCGTTTTTCGCGCAACCCCAAATTCGGTAGCTGTCAGTCCGCTAATAAAATTTCTCGACTTCCAGGACAAGCGCTCGTTGGGTCCTGGTTCATGTTTACAATAAATTATTTCAATTCGTTTTTCGCGCAACCCCAAATTCGGTACCTGTCAGTCCGCTAATAAAATTTCTCGACTTCCAGGACAAGCGCTCGTTGGGTCCTGGTTCATGTTTACAATAAATTATTTCAATTCGTTTTTCGCGCAACCCCAAATTCGGTACCTGTCAGTCCGCTAATAAAATTTCTCGACTTCCAGGACAAGCGCTCCGTGGTTCCTGGTTCATGTTTACAATAAATTATTTCAATTCGTTTTTCGCGCAACCCCAAATTCGGTAGCTGTCAGTCCGCTAATAAAATTTCTCGACTTCCAGGACAAGCGCTCCGTGGTTCCTGGTTCATGTTTACAATAAATTATTTCAATTCGTTTTTCGCGCAACCCCAAATTCGGTAGTTGTCAGTCCGCTAATAAAATTTCTCGACTTCCAGGACAAGCGCTCCGTGGTTCCTGGTTCATGTTTACAATAAATTATTTCAATTCGTTTTTCGCGCAACCCCAAATTCGGTAGTTGTCAGTCCGCTAATAAAATTTCTCGACTTCCAGGACAAGCGCTCCGTGGTTCCTGGTTCATGTTTACAATAAATTATTTCAATTCGTTTTTCGCGCAACCCCAAATTCGGTAGCTGTCAGTCCGCTAATAAAATTTCTCGACTTCCGGGACAAGCGCTCCGTGGTTCCTGGTTCATGTTTACAATAAATTATTTCAATTCGTTTTCCGCGCACGCCCAAATTCAGTAGCTGTCGGTGCGCTAATAAAATTTCTATAACTTTACAATCTTCTCATAATCTTTTTGGTAAAATACGTCGATAACAAAATTATATCAAACCTTACACATTATTTTTGATTTGTTCTCAAGCTGAAAATATTTATTAGTATTCGAGGTATAACCTGAGGTGGTTGGCGGTGGTCGGAGGTGGACGAGGAGGAGGACGAGGAGGACGAGGATTTGTGCTGGGTGAGTAAAACACTTTTATAATATTTGATGGCAATTGTAATTATATTTGGTCTGAAATATTACAAACTTGTCACGTTTACAATAAATTATTTCAATTCATTTTTCGTGCAAGCACATATTCAGTAGCTATGAATAATCTTATACGATTTATTATATTATTAATTAATTGATTAATATTCTTATAATATCTGGTGGCAATTGTAATTATATTTCATCTGAAATATTACAAACTTGTCACGTTCACAATAAATTATTTCAATTCATTTTTCGTGCAAGCACATATTCAATCGCTATGAATAATCTTATACAATTTCTTATATTATCAATTAATTGATTAATATTCTTATAATATTTGGTGGCAATTGTAATTATATTTCATCTGAAATATTACAAACTTGTCACGTTTACAACAAATTATTTCAATTCATTTCTCGTGCAAGCACATATTCAGTAGCTATGAATAATCTTGTACAATTTATTATATTATTAATTAATTGAATAATTACATTAATCCTCTCACAATATTTTTGATGTGTTCCTATACTAAAAATATTCATTACTATTCCAGGTATCACCCGAGGTGGTCGGAGGTGGACGAGGAGGAGGACGAGCTGGACGAGGCGGAGGACCAGGTGGACGAGGAGGAGGACGAGGCGGACGAGGAGGAGGCGGGGTGGGTCGTGGGAGAGGACCTCTCCTCTCCTCAGAGGAGGGGAGGGGGAGGGGGAGGGGCAGGGAAGGGGAAGAGGTGGGCGGGGCGGGGGAAGGGACGGGAAGGGACGGGAAGGGGCGGGGAGGGGCGGGGAGGGGAGGGAGGGAGGAAGGGAGAGCGGGTGGGTGGGTGGGTGGGAGGGAGGGAGGGAGGGAGGGAGGGCGGGTGGGTGGGCGGGTGGGAGGGAGGGCGGGTGGGTGGGCACGGGGCGGAGGGGGGGGGGGTATACTGCTCTCTTAACTCTAACGGGCTTGCATCGACATCCGTCCTCCACTCTCTCCCTCCCACCCGCCCACCCACCCGCCCTCCCTCCCTCCCTCCCTCCCTCCCGCCCACCCGCCCTCCCTTCCTCCCTCCCTCCCCTCCCCGCCCCTCCCCGCCCCTTCCCGTCCCTTCCCGTCCCTTCCCCCGCCCCGCCCACCTCTTCCCCTTCCCTGCCCCTCCCCCTCCCCTCCTCTGAGGAGAGGAGAGGTCCTCTCCCACGACCCACCCCGCCTCCTCCTCGTCCGCCTCGTCCTCCTCCTCGTCCACCTGGTCCTCCTCCTCGTCCACCTCCGACCACCTCGGGTGATACCTGGAATAGTAATGAATATTTTTAGTATAGGAACACATCAAAAATATTGTGAGAGGATTAATGTAATTAATCAATTAATTAATAATATAATAAATTGTACAAGATTATTCATAGCTACTGAATATGTGCTTGCACGAGAAATGAATTGAAATAATTTGTTGTAAACGTGACAAGTTTGTAATATTTCAGATGAAATATAATTACAATTGCCACCAAATATTATAAGAATATTAATCAATTAATTGATAATATAAGAAATTGTATAAGATTATTCATAGCGATTGAATATGTGCTTGCACGAAAAATGAATTGAAATAATTTATTGTGAACGTGACAAGTTTGTAATATTTCAGATGAAATATAATTACAATTGCCACCAGATATTATAAGAATATTAATCAATTAATTAATAATATAATAAATCGTATAAGATTATTCATAGCTACTGAATATGTGCTTGCACGAAAAATGAATTGAAATAATTTATTGTAAACGTGACAAGTTTGTAATATTTCAGACCAAATATAATTACAATTGCCATCAAATATTATAAAAGTGTTTTACTCACCCAGCACAAATCCTCGTCCTCCTCGTCCTCCTCCTCGTCCACCTCCGACCACCGCCAACCACCTCAGGTTATACCTCGAATACTAATAAATATTTTCAGCTTGAGAACAAATCAAAAATAATGTGTAAGGTTTGATATAATTTTGTTATCGACGTATTTTACCAAAAAGATTATGAGAAGATTGTAAAGTTATAGAAATTTTATTAGCGCACCGACAGCTACTGAATTTGGGCGTGCGCGGAAAACGAATTGAAATAATTTATTGTAAACATGAACCAGGAACCACGGAGCGCTTGTCCCGGAAGTCGAGAAATTTTATTAGCGGACTGACAGCTACCGAATTTGGGGTTGCGCGAAAAACGAATTGAAATAATTTATTGTAAACATGAACCAGGAACCACGGAGCGCTTGTCCTGGAAGTCGAGAAATTTTATTAGCGGACTGACAACTACCGAATTTGGGGTTGCGCGAAAAACGAATTGAAATAATTTATTGTAAACATGAACCAGGAACCACGGAGCGCTTGTCCTGGAAGTCGAGAAATTTTATTAGCGGACTGACAACTACCGAATTTGGGGTTGCGCGAAAAACGAATTGAAATAATTTATTGTAAACATGAACCAGGAACCACGGAGCGCTTGTCCTGGAAGTCGAGAAATTTTATTAGCGGACTGACAGCTACCGAATTTGGGGTTGCGCGAAAAACGAATTGAAATAATTTATTGTAAACATGAACCAGGAACCACGGAGCGCTTGTCCTGGAAGTCGAGAAATTTTATTAGCGGACTGACAGGTACCGAATTTGGGGTTGCGCGAAAAACGAATTGAAATAATTTATTGTAAACATGAACCAGGAACCACGGAGCGCTTGTCCTGGAAGTCGAGAAATTTTATTAGCGGACTGGCAGCTACCGAATTTGGGGTTGCGCGAAAAACGAATTGAAATAATTTATTGTAAACATGAACCAGGAACCACGGAGCGCTTGTCCTGGAAGTCGAGAAATTTTATTAGCGGACTGACAGGTACCGAATTTGGGGTTGCGCGAAAAACGAATTGAAATAATTTATTGTAAACATGAACCAGGAACCACGGAGCGCTTGTCCTGGAAGTCGAGAAATTTTATTAGCGGACTGACAGCTACCGAATTTGGGGTTGCGCGAAAAACGAATTGAAATAATTTATTGTAAACATGAACCAGGAACCACGGAGCGCTTGTCCTGGAAGTCGAGAAATTTTATTAGCGGACTGACAGCTACCGAATTTGGGGTTGCGCGAAAAACGAATTGAAATAATTTATTGTAAACATGAACCAGGAACCACGGAGTGCTTGTCCTGGAAGTCGAGAAATTTTATTAGCGGACTGACAGCTACCGAATTTGGGGTTGCGCGAAAAACGAATTGAAATAATTTATTGTAAACATGAACCAGGAACCACGGAGCGCTTATCCTGGAAGTCGAGTTTCACCGCGTAGCGGACCCGAAGCGCGGGATCCGGGAGGTTGAGAACCCGGTACTCGAAATACGTAGCGGACCCGAAGCGCGGATCGAGAGGTTGAGAACCCGGTACTCGAAATTTGCGGAGCGCGACTCTCAACGGTCCGCTCTACTGCGCGGTTGTTACCAGACTGAGGAACTCGACTAGCCGATTTTAGATTGGTGACGTCACTTTCCGAACATCCGAAAATTCAAACTTTGGTTTCGAACTGTAATACTAGGTACGATGATATATGATGTATGATGTATGATGTATGATGTACGATGTATGATGTATGATGATATGATATGATGTACAATGATTTTAGTTTTCACATTTCATACAAGAAATACGCACTTTATCTCTCCTGCCGATTCCAGACTCAAGCGGCCAGGCCCTTCGATGGTCAGCCGTTGACTGAAGATATATCCTTCAGTTAACGGGTCAGCTGACAACGCTGCCGTTCTGCGACAGTTGGATGATGAAAAATTTTGCTCGTATCTTTCAAATGTGTGTTAAAATACACTCGAAGTGTTAAGAAGCTTCGTTCTTTCTTTCCCTATCACCTTTTTAGGTCTTTAAATCACTACGCAGCGTTAAATACTGTCTCATATACGAAGCATCCATTTCATCTCGTTCAAAATTAGCGCATCCGTGATGTATTACAGTTACTCTGAATTTTTTTCCATCCGAATACTTTTCGAAAAATAAATTCTGCTCCTCCACCCAACGCAGATACTTCACTTGCGACCAGCTAAAACAGCGTTTCGATTCTATGCCTATGAAAATTCAAGATCGAAAGAGCAAATGAAAAGTTGTTGGAATAATTATGAATACTAATGTTATGGAATACATCGAGTGCGCGTCGAATAGAATCCCATTTCGAAATGAATAATTCTTCTCTTTTCATATCATAGCTAATCCAGTAATATAGGTAAATAGGATGGTTGAAGGTGGTCGGCGCTGGCAGAAGGTGATAGGGGGTGGTCGAAAGTGGCCATTGATGGTCGGAGGTGGCAGGGGGAGGTAGGAGGTGTTCGAAAATGGTAGGACATTTCATAAGTTAAAGTCGACGATGATCGGGTGCATCAATTTTATCGTTACAGATTTTCGTTTCCCATGAGGCATAGAGTATTCAACAACGATGATGCAGTCCTTAAAATTCATCATTCATCTCCGTCTGGAAAGCTAATTCGCAAGGCGTGGTATTCTAGATGTGTCAAAACTAAGCTAGCGGCACGTGTTTGCATTATTAGAAAAATACCCGTACTCTACATACACTGTTTCTAATCTTTTGCTACATTTGGTTTAATCCCCATGCTTCCACAGCACGAATAGTCGGAAATGTTTTTGATTATCCATAATAAAATAAGAGAAGTAACAAAGCTTAAATTTATTGTTAAAGCTCCAACGAATATATTAAACTGCGGTCGAATTCATTTATTATTTGCACATGACCTCTGTACATTTCATAAATTATTTCTAAATACATTGAAACATATGTATTTATAATGAAATATCATGCAATGGGCTGTGTAAACTATAAACTATAATTTCTATCAAATAGCTGCTTTTATGTCAACAGGGTTTTGGGACTCAGTTAAGTTGGATCTAGATTTTTGCCATCGTATGTAGGACATTGGGTTACAAGAACAAATGCGAATTACGAAGAACTCCGCATTAGAGATAAGGATATTTTAGTTCAAGTATACCTATACACAGAAATCCGTATGTGAATATACTAAAACCTCTGTGTATACCTCTCTGTATATAGTATAATATATGTAGTATATAGATTATATATCTCTGTATATATAATAATTGCCAAGAAATTAGAAACACTCACAACTTGTCGCAAATAGAGTAAAACGTAAGGTTAATAATATACAAATTACACAAGCGCACCATAAAACGTGGCAAGGGTAATCCTAGTGCAGTGATTGTATAAACTAAAGACGTATACATTTACATGTACATGATATAAATTAATAGTCTAGAAAAGAGTATTTAGAGAGCTTATCTAATTCCGATCTTGTCACAACAGATCAGTAACATAATCAATATACGGTTAAAGCTGTATTAGCTACATTCACAATTAGAGATAATATTTTTTATCCATTTTTATAGTTATTTAATTTCTTGTACAACAATTTTTCAAACTTCACCGCAAAATGCCCAACGAGTTCTCGTTGTGCAAACACGAGTCAAATTACCTTACAGATGGCATTACATTAATTTTTGCCTTCTCGCGTCGAGTTATAAATACAGAGAAATCTCAATGAGAGCTCATTTCTATAAGATTTATTGTGGCGCTATATTCGTAGCTGTACCTGTTATTCTATATTATATACTGTCCTAAATTTTAAACACACGGCACAACAATGGCTGAAAGCACAATGGCAAGAAGAGAGGAGCAATTTGCATCTTAATAAATCTTTTCTTCTATATACGTAGTAGAGCGATGTCACGTCGGAGGATATGTACCAGTGGATCAGTAGGTGGGGCACAGAACTGAAACATAATTATGTTAAAAATCTTCAACATGTCTCACAGAAAGTAGGTACGTTGCCAGACCTTATACACCAACAATGAACATTCATAGAGACTATATTCATAAATATTCACAAAAGTAAGCTAATAATTTACCCGCAATTGCTTATTACTGATAACTTGATATGATTACTATTTGGTTTATTACGGTTTACTTATTTTCAGACAATCCTGAAGTTGTATTCCAAGTTTTTCTAAAAATTCATCGCTTGAATAACATTACGAACTTCAACCTCATGATAATAACTGGACCGTGAAATATACAAGTGTTTATCTCGCACGGATTCAAGACAAGGTGAAAGAAATCAACCCACCTTTCAATATGTAGTCCGTTAATAATGTGGGCACCGTTGGACTATCCTGATTAATAGCCTTTAATACTGAAAACAAAAACATATTATTAATTTCGAATGAAGTTATTAAGTAATTGTTGGTACTGTTACCAAGAACTTGTAAAACTTACTCCTAGTGAGGACTTGTAAAGCTTGATTATGAGGTGGGCCATTGTCCATGTGATAAGGTATCACTGTTGTCAAATACTGTAAATTTTCAATATATTTTTGTCTGGTTAGGAACTTATCTCATAGGTCTCACAAGATTGACAAAGTACTAATCAGACTTTGCTCGTAAATCTAAGATGCCTACCTTGGAATCCTCGATCACCCGCAACCATCCCATAACCACCTCAAACCACCTCCAACGACGACCGCTAACCACCTCGTGTTATACCTGGAATAGTAATAAATATTTCCCGTATAAGAACACATGAACAATATTGTGTAAGGATTGATGTAATTAATTAACTAATCAATTATATAATAAATTTTATTAGCGCATTCATATTCACTGAACTTGTGCTCGCGCGAAAAATGAATTGAAATAATTTATAGTAAACATGACAAGTTTGAGATATTTTACATAAAATGTAATTACAATTGCCATCAAATATGATAAAAGTGTTTTACTCACCGAGCACAAATCCTCGTCCTCCTCGTCCACTGTGTTCTCCTCGTCTTTCTCGTCCTCCTCCTCGTCCACCTCCAACCACCGCTAACCACCTCCAACAACCACCGATAACCACCCCGGCTATACCTGCCATAATAATAAAGATTTTCAGTATAAGAACACATCAAAAATATTGTGTAAGAATTAATATAATTAATTAATTGATTACTAGTAGAATAAATTTCACTAGCGCATTTATAGCTACTGAATTTGTGCTTGCGCAAAGAATGAATTGAAATAATTTATTGTAAAGATGACAAGGCTGAAAAAGATTAGATGAAATATAATTACAATTGCCATCGAATATTATCAATACGTTAAACTCACCGAGCACAAATCCTCGTCCCCCTCCTCCGGAATCACCTTGATTACCCGCAACCACCCCTAACCACCTCCAACGACCACCGCCAACCACCTCGAGTTATACCTTGAATACTAATAAATATTTTCAGCATGAGAACAAATCAAAAATAATGTGTAAGGTTTAATATAATTTTTTATCGACATATTTTACCAAAAAGATTATGAGAAGATTATAAAGTTACAGAAATTTCATTAGCGCACTGACAGCTACTGAATTTGGGGTTGCGCGAAAAACGAATTGAAATAATTTATTGGAAACATGAACCAGGAACTACGGAGCGCTTATCCTGGAAGTCGAGTTTCACCGCGTAGCGGACCCGAAGCGCGGGATCCGGGAGGTTGAGAACCCGGTACTCGAAATTTGCGGAGCGCGACTCTCATCCGTCCGCTCTACTGCGCGGTTGTTTCCAGACTGAGGAATTCGGCTAGCTGATTTTCGATTGGTGACGTCACTTTCTGAACATCCGACATCCAAACTTTGGTTTCGACCTTTAATAGTATGTATGGTGATGTATGATGTATGATGTATGATGTATGATGTATGATGTATGATGATGTGATATGATGTATAATGATTTTAGTTTTCACATTTCATACAAGAAATACGCACTTTATCTCTCCTGCCGATTCCAGACTCAAGCGGCCAGGCCCTTCGATGGTCAGCCGTTGACTGAAGATATATCCTTCAGTTAACGGGTCAGCTAACAACGCTGCCGTTCTGCGACAGTTGGATGATGAAAAATTTTGCTCGTATCTTTCAAATGTGTGTTAAAATACACTCGAAGTGTTAAGAAGCTTCGTTCTTTCTCTCCCTATCACCGTTTTAGGTCTTTAAATCACTACGCAGCGTTAAATACTGTCTCATATACGAAGCATCCATTTCATCTCGTTCAAAATTAGCGCATCCGCGATGTATTACAGTTACTCTGAATTTTTTTCCATCCGAATACTTTTCGAAAAACAATTCTGCTTCTCTACCCAACGTAGATACTTCACTCTCGACTAGCTAGAACAGCGTTTCGATTATATGCCTACGAAAATTCAAGATCGAGAGAGCAAATGAAAAGTTGTTGGAATAATTTTGAATATTAATGTTATGGGATACATCGAGCGCGTGTCGAATAGAATCCCATTCCGAAATGAAATAATAATTCTTCTCTTTTCATATCATAGCTAATCTAGTAATATAGGTAAATAGGATGGCTAGAGGTGTTCGGAAATGGTAGGACATTTCAAAAGTTAAAGTCGACGATGATCCGGTGCATCAATTTTATCGTTACAGATTTTCTTTTCCCATGAGGCATAGAGTATTCAACAACGATAATGCAGTCCTTAAAATTCATCATTCATCTTTGTGTGGAAAGCTAATTCGCAAGGCGGACCTTTCTAGATATGTCTAAACTAAGCTAGCGGCACGTGTTTGCATTATTAGAAAAATACCCATATTCTACATACACTGTTTCTAATCTTTTGCTAAATTTGGTTTAATCCCCATGCTTCCACAGCAGGAATAGTCAGAAATGTTTTAGATTATCCATGATAAAATAAAAGAAGTAACAAAGCTTAAATTTATTGTTAAAGCTCTAATGAATACATCAAACTGCGGTCGAATTCATTTATTATTTGCACATGACCTCTGTATATTTGATAAATTATTCCTAAATACATTGAATCATATGTATTTATAATCAAATATCATGCAATGGGCTGTGTAAACTATAAACTATAATTTCTATCAAATAGCTGCTTTTATGTCAACAGGGCTTTGAGACTCAATTAAGTTGGATCTCGATTTTTGCCATCGTATGCAGGACATTGGGTTACAAGAACAAATGCGAATTACGAAGTACTCCGTGTTAGAGATAAGGATATTTTAGTTCAAGTATACCTATACACAGAAATCCGTATGTGAATATACTAAAACCTCTGTGTTTATTGTAAAAATCTAGTTTTAAATGTGTGTAGATATGTATATACTCATGCATAAGTATACATATACATATATACACATACATGTACATAAATAATTGCCAAGAAATTAGAAACACTCGCAACTTGTCGCAAATAGAGTAAAACGTAAGGTTAATAATATACAAATTACACAAGCGCAACATAAAACGTGGCAAGGGTAATCATAGTATACATATACGTGATATAAATTAATAGTCTAGAAAAGAGTATTTAGAGAGCTTATCTAATTCCGATCTTGTAACAATAGATCATTAACATAATCAATATACGGTTAAAGCTGTATTAGCTACATTCACAATTAGAGATAATATTTTTTATCCATTTTTATAGTTATTTAATTTCTTGTACAACAATTTTTCAAATTTCACCGCAAAATGCCCAACGAGTTCTCGTTGTGTAAACACGAGTCAAATTACCTTACAGATGGCATTACATTGATTTTTGCCTTCTCGCGTCGAGTTATAAATACAGAGAAATCTCAATGAGAGCTCATTTCTCTAAGATTTATTGTAGTGCTATATTCGTAGCTGTACCTGTTATTCTATATTATATACTGTCCTAAATTTTAAACACACAGCGCAACAATGGCTGAAAGCACAATGGCAAGAAGAGAGGAGCAATTTGCATCTTAATAAATCTTTTCTTCTTTATACGTAGCACAGCGATGTCACGTCGGAGGATATGTACCAGTGGATCAGTAGGCGGGGCACAGAACTGAAACATAATTATGTTGAAAATCTTCAACATCTCTTACAGAAAGTAGGTACGTTGCCAGACCTTATATACCAACAAGGAATATTCATAGAGGCTACGTTCATAAATACTTACAAAAGTAAGCTAATATTTTACCCGCAATTGCTTATTACTGATAACTTGATATGATAATATCCCCTGTCCGCCCCCCCCCCCCCCTCCCCTCCCCTCTCACGACCCACCCCGCCCTACCTACTTCTGCTCCTACTCCTACTCCTAATCCCACTCTAACTCCTACTATTCCTACTTCTACTCATATTCCTACTCCGAGTCCTATTCCTACCACTACTCCTACTTCTCCTCCTATTTCTACATCTTCCCCTGATCCTACTTCTGATGCTGATTCTACTTCATCAAATATTGTAAAAATGTTAAACTCACCGAGCACGAACCCTCGTCCTCCACCTCGTCCAGCTCGACCACCTCCAACCACCGTCAACCACCTCGGGATATACCTGGAATGGTAATAAATATTCTCAGACTAAGAACACATCAAAAATATTATGTAAGGATTATTCTAATTAATTATTTAATCAATATGTAATAAATTTCATTAGCGCGTTCGAAGCTACTGAATATGTGCTTGCGTGAAAAATGAATTGAAACAATTCATTGTAAACATGACAAGTTTGAAATATTTTTGTGGGGTGTGGGGAGGGGTGGCAGGGTGGGCGGGGTGGGGAGGGGAGGATAGGGGACCCTACCCTACCCTACCCTTTTTTTTTTTTCTTCTCTCTCGATGGGAAAGTGCCTTATGCACACCCTGTGTTTCACGCAAGAAACACAGGGTAGTGTGGGACCCGCCCCCACTAAAAACCCACCGGCCACTCTGGTACGGGATGAGAGACTCCCCGGAACCACCGAAGCATAACTTCGGGGGGTCTCCCGGCACCTCAGCGCGCGTGCGCTCATTCCTAGCTTGGGAGTTGCGTCCCCCTTCCCCTCCCCCTTCCCCCATCCCATCCCATCCCCCCAAACCCCTCCCCCCTTTCATACCCTTCCCGCCCCTCCCCTTTACTCCCCTTCCCACTCCAACTTCTACTCCTACTCCTACTCCTATTTCCACTTCTACTCCTACTCTATTCGTTACTTAAGAATGTTATACTCACAGTGCACAAATCCTCATCATCCTCGTCCACCTTGGTTTCCTCGTCTTCCTCGTTCTCCTCCTCGTTCACCTCCAACCACTGCCAACCACCGCCAACCACCTCCAACAACCACCGATAACCACCTCGGCTTACACCTGGAATAGTAATAAATATTTTAAATATTAGAACACATAAAAAATATTGTGTAAGGATTGTTATAATTTTAGTATTGACAAATTTCACCAAGAAGATTATGAGAAAATTATGGAAAATTGTAGAAATTTCACTAGCGCACTGATAGCCACTGAATTTGGGCATGAGCGAAAAATGAATTGAAATAATTAATTGTAAACGTGACAAGATTGAAAAATTGTAGATAAAATATAATGACAATTGCCATTTGATGTTATAAAAATGTTTTACTCACCGTGCGGAAATCCTCGTTCTCGTCTTCTTCGTCCTCCTCCTCGATCAGCTGCAACCACCTCCAACAGCCACCTCCAACCACCTCCGGTTATACCTTGAATAGTAATAAATATTTTCAGTATAAGAACACATCAAAAATATTGTGTAAGGATTAATGTAAGTCATTAACTAATCGATTTTATAATAAATTTGATTATCGCATTGACGGCCCCTGAATTTGGGCTTGCGCGAAAAATAAATCGAAATAATCTATTGTAGCCGTGACGAGTTCAAAAAATATTATTAAAATAGAAGTACAATTGCCATAATATATCACGAAAGTTATTTACTCACCGTGCACAAATCCTCGTCCTCCTCATCCACCTTGTTTTTCTCATCTTTCTCGTCCCGCTCCTCCTCGGTCTCCTCCTCATCCACCTTGATCACCCGCAACCACCCCTAACCACCTGCGACCACCTCCCACCACTTTCAACCACATCGAACGACCACCGCGAATCACCTCGGGTTATACCTCGGATACTAATTTTCATTTCCAGTATCAGAACACAACGAAAATTTTGTGTCAGGATTATTGCCCAATTGCAATTGCAATTTGTTGATCCTGGTCGTTCGGTTCTTTTCCCGATTCAAAATGTCATCCGAAGCATGCATATTAGTTTGATGGTACAAAACGTGACGTTTTCAATAATCAAACTTGTAAACTTGAAAATTAGTCCTGGAGGCCAAAAGTCACCAGGTGAATGACCTGGACAGTCAGAATTACGGAGCGCTTGTTGTTTAGAGAAAAACTGCGAACCCTTAATTCGAGAATGACGCGAGGGAGAAGTGACGGGATGCTTGGGAATGTTGCAACAAATGATAACTGAATACTCGACACGTAAAATAATGCTTCATTTATTAATACATGTTCCTCGATTGAGAGATAGGTTCGGACTAAACGTGGTCACCGCAACAGCTCCGTTGCTGGGCGAAGCACACGCAAACGTATTGTAATAAACGTGAGGATAGAGAAAAAAAAAACAAAATAAGTGTGGTAGAATAGAATCGGCCAATTTTGGCGTTGAAGCGATACTTTGCCATAACACTTGTTCTGGAAGTCGAGTTTCACTGTGTAGTGAACCCGGCGCGCAGAAACTACTGAGCGCTTGTCCCTGAAGTCGAGTTGCATCAGGTAGCGGACCTGGAGCGCAGGAACCGCGGAGTGCTTGTCCTGGAAGTCGAGTTTTACCATGTTGTGGACCTGGAGCGCAGGAACAATGGAGAGCTACGAAAAACTGGAAAACTACGGATAATCAGCCCTGAAGGTCAAAAGTCACCAGGTCAAGGATCTGGACACTCAGGACTACGGAACGCTTGTTCTGGAAGTCAGGTTTCGCTAGGTAGTGACCTTGAGCACAGAAACTGCGAAGCGCTTGTTCTGAAAGTAGAGTTTCACCTGTTACGTACCTGGAGCGCAGGAACCACGGAGTGTTTGTCCTAGAATTCAAGTTTCACCAGGTAGCGGACCTGGAGCGCAGAAACTACGGAGCGCTTGTTCTGGCACTCCAGTTGCACCAGGAAGCGGACCCGTAGTGCAGGATCCAGGAGGTAGAGAACCCGGTCCTCGAAATCCGCGGAGCACGATTCTCACGCGTCCGCTCTACTGCGCGGTTGTTTCCGGACTGAGGAATTCGGCTAGCTGATTTTCGTCTGTATAGATCGATGTCGTCAGGAGAAAAAAAATTTTAGGTGACGTCACTTTCAGAACATCCGAACATCCGATATTCAAACTTTGGTTCGAACTTCAATACTCTGTATGATGTATGGTATGATGTACGATGTATGATGTATGATGTGATATGATATGATGTATAATGAATTCAGTTCTTATATTCCAGACAAGAAATACGTACTTCACCTTTGCTGCCGATTGCAGACTCAACCGGCTTGACCTTTCGATCGTCAGCCGTGGACTAAAGGTTTATTCCTCAGTTAACGGGTCAGCTAATAACGCTGCCGTTCTGCGACAGTTGAATGATAAAAATTTTTGCTCGTACATTTGAAATGTGTGTTAAAATACTCTTGAAGTTTTAAGAAGCTTCAAGAAGAAAAAAAAAAATCGCCGACATTTTTCGCCTTTTCGCAAATGATTAAGGTGGGAAAAATGTCTAAATACTTCTATTTTAAATTTTGGCGCAGCCCTTCTCTATCCGATGCAATCGCCTTTTGTGAACACTACGGCGCGCCGTAATTTATGAAGTTGGAGCAAGTAAATGGCACCAGGTGAGGAATTTATTTTATACTTGAAGGGACTTTCAAATAGGTGATTATAAATGTCGTTATTTTTCACACGCACATACGAAAAGCGTCTGTGTAGCGTCAGTTACGCACCGTTCGCCATTGAAAAAGCACGCTATTCGCACGCCACGTGTTTTTCTACGCTTTATTTAAAAATTTTGTTTATAATAGTATTTTTATCATTGTGCCGTATTTACTTTATTTTCAAAATGAGTGAAAAAATAATTTACCTTGGAAAAAAGGGTCAAAAAGTACTTCCGTTAAAAAAAAAACCGAAAATACCAAGAAGACGACCGTTGAACCGTTATGAATTAGAGGCTCCGGACGATTCGAACGTTAGTACTTCCGCAAAGAAACTGAAAATGATGGAAGATCTATACGACGTTGAAGTGGACGAAGTTTTTGAATATCGCTTGATAAATTTTATTGCAGTTTTTTGTGCTATTTCAAATCTCGTCGTTTGCAAAGTGTGAAAATCGAAAGTGAAATTTAGTGAAAATGGCAGGCAAGGCTTGGGATTTAAAATGGTAGTGTCCTGTGAAAATTGTGAACAAAAAACTATCTCGAGTGGCCCATTTATTGGAAATGACTATGAGATTATCCGCCGAATCGTATTTGCCAAGAGATTGCTTGGATTTGGTCTACACATTATTACAAAGTTTTGTGCTTTTATGGAACTGCCCCAACCAATGTTTCACTCATTTTACGATGAAATTGTTCGAAAAATTTTTACTGCGACTGATGCTGTTTGCAAAATGACTATCTCAAACGCTACAAAAGATGAGAAAGCAATTTGCACTGACAAAGGGGAAATAAATGGTATTACTGTATCACGTGATGGCACGTGGATAAAGAGAGGTTTTTCGTCGTTGTTTGGCATAGTCACTTTAATTGGGTATAATACCGGTGAAGTCATCGATTATGTGGTAAAATGTCAATACTGTAAACCATGTGAATATTGAAGTAATAAACGTGACACTGAAGAATACGCTAAATGGGCAGAAAGTCGTGCAAGTGAATGTAATGCAAATTACGAAGGGTCGGCTGGAAATATGAAGGTTAATGCAGTTATTGAAATGTTTCAGCGCTCTCAATCTTTGCATGACGTGAAATACGCATATTACGTAGGCGATGGTGACTCGAAAACATTCAAAGGAATCGTTAATGCTAAGCCATATGAAAACTTTACAGTGTTCGAGAAAGAATGCGTTGACCATGTGCAAAAAAGGATGTGCACCCGATTGCGATAACAAAACAGAAAAAAGTAAAAGGCTGTGGCGGAAAAGGAAAGTTAACCGGAAAGCTAATGGACAGTTTGACTATTCATTACGGATTGGCAATCCCAAGAAATACTGAATCAGTGCAAAAAATGAGAAATGATATATGGGCCACACTATACCGTAAATTATCGACAGATGAAAATCCGCAACATGATAAGTGCTCAGTAGGAGAAGTTTCATGGTGAAATTGGCAAAAAACAAAGGCTACGAATACTTTTGACAGCTGTAAACACGAGCCAGCTCTCAGTAAAGATGTCTTCGAGGCCATAAAACCTATTTATGAAGAACTTAGCAGTGACAATCTTCTCGTTCGATGTATCGGTGATTTTACTCTCAGAACAGTAATGAAAGTTTCAATTCGACGGTGTGGGCTTTAGCGCACAAATCAGTTGCCAGCGGAAAAATTGTACTGGATATTGCGACAAATATTTCCATTTGTGTGTACAACGACGGCCTTTCATGAATTACGCACATAATGGATGCTATGGACATGAAAATCGGGCCTAACAGCTATAATGGATGCCTGAAGGTGGACGAGCAACGCATCAAAGAAGCGTACAGAAAAGAAGAGCTCGCGCAGAATTTTGAACTGTTATTTCAAAAACACGGCGTTTGTGCAAAAATCGATATATCAAAAAAATCCTGCGTACTTCTGTAGTTATTCGCATGTATAACCGAAAAAAGTTTTTCATTTACCGTGAATTAAAAATTGCAGGTGCAGTTGGTCCGGCCACGCGTCTTTGAAAAAAAGGCTTCGTCGACGAAAAGCTGTGCAGCCGCCATTTCCTTTTACATTACTTTGAAAAAAATAATAATCCAGTTTATGATACGTACAATAAAGCACTTTTTCAGAATTGTGATTTATTTCATTGTCCCGATGAAAAAAATGCCCAGAATATGCATACTTTTTCCGCCGCTACAGTGGCCTTACCTCTTATTGTGGCATACAGTGGCATATTGAACAAACTACGACTTCGAGGTATGAATTTGTAATTTTTCTTCCCCACCTTTTTGAGAACCCGATGAAAATTTTATGTGTTTCGGCCATAATTTTTGATCCGTTGTTTATAGGGTAAACCTTGCTTTTTATGCGATTTTTGAAGACAAATTGGACTCTCAGAAATGCAAAATAGACGTGTAGAATAGCAAAGGACCAACAGCTGAAGAAATACTAAAAAATTTCCTACTATTTCGGCCGCAACTTTTGATTCGTTGTTCGCAGCGTATTCGGACTGCGGTCAATCAATTTCTCTCGCAAAACTACGGGGTTAGCCTTACTTCTTTTTTTTTTGCAAAAAATCTTTCGTCGCAGATTCAAGTTGTGTGACCCTTTCTTGATTAATTACCACCCTCTTCTTTCAGTATGACATGAACCCATTATCTCTCTACCCAACCCAACATTGGAAATCCCAGAAATCGAATCTTCGTTTTTGAGGTTTTGTTCAATTTTTAGGTATTTGGCTGCACTCTGCGCTGTCACTATTTTTGCTGTACAAACGAGAGAGAGAAAATGGATAGTAAGATTGGCGTTGGTAACCTTCACCGATAGTTGAAATGACATGGAACCCCGAATATACATTTTCATCAAGACACTTATGCAACGAAATAGATTTTTCAAAGTGAGGTTTTTATTGTTGTGAAAGAAATTGGGCAGTTTCAAGTTAACTTATAGTATATTTCAATGAAACCGGTTCAGATGACAGCACTTATTATAATTATTCTACAGATCATTATACTTCCACCCAGACAACTGATAGACCAAAATCAATCGTTATTTATTGACGCACTAATCGTAAGAATCATAGATTTAGGGAAGTAACTGATTAGAATAAAAATATTTTTACAAAGCGTAGAAAAAGCGAAAATACTTTTCCAATTAGTTAACATATAGTATGCAGTTTCAGCAAAGCAATAAAACATAATTACAAAATATCTGCCTATAGCTGTTACTTATCACATTATAAAATATTGTTGGTGAAAGCCGTATTTACATCGCATATGATAAACTTTATTTTCCTAATACATGTTTCTTATAGAACCTCCAGGTCACAGTGCCGAATTTCCGGGTGGCTTTTCTGGAATTAAAATATATTATCCTTAATCTTTTGAGTCAATCGTACGGAAACTGCCTCAGCCTCCAATAACAGTTTTTCAAATACTTTCAAGTGAAAGTGATAGGATGTCTTATTTTAATCTATCCATTCCGATGTCTCAAAAATAGCGGTTTACAAATAAGTTTCAGACAAAAGTTTCATGGTTTCGAAAGTGACAAATGTTGGCATTGTTGATTTAATAATAAATGCCTTCGTTTCCATAAATTTTTGGCAATTCAAAGTAACCACCATGTTTTCAATGCAAAGTGACTTTTTCTTTAAGATACCAGTTGTTGCAGATGTGAGGACAGTTCCTCATGCGTCTTTTTTCGTATCTAGCATAAGTTATTATCAAGTTATTTGTGGTGTTTAGGGTAAAAGCATAGTTCCTTCGTATCATAACGCGATATAGGTTCGGAAACTGCTAATGAGTGATAAGACTGCAGTTATGAAAAGTCTAGTTCTACGAACAGAGATATATTGTGTAACAAGGGACGATAGTTGATGATTGCGACGACTGTGAAGATTGCGCCTGAGCGAAGCGAAATCACACGACTTGCGTTCGCCAACTTTTGGCCCTAGTTACACACGATAGCTTTTATAACAAGTAAATGAAAAGTGGTGACGAGACTGAATCTAGCAGCCACAATTAGGAGCCAATCCTTTTAACGTTCATTCGAATAAGGTAGTGAAGTCCGAAAATAGAAATTTTGTGACAAATACCTTGAACCCTCTATACTTTTATAGAATTATGAGGATAAAAATGAATTGCATTTTTTTTATGATGGATGAATTCCAAAGCTAAAATTTGTGTAATTTGATGGATCCATTCACTTGAGTTTTCGTACAATATGTTGCCACGTGCGTTACCTACGATTTGATTTGATTGAACTCATCACTTTAAAGATTAAACTGTACATAACTTCTTGATTTATTTTATAATGATTTCATTTTATCACGACGTTTGCAATGCAAAACAATTAAGATGTTATTTACAGTGAGACCTTGACTATCCGAGTGAAATGGGACCAAGAACAATACGGATAAATGAAGTTCACCGATATTCCGAAAATGACAGACATGGTTTTAAATTTGCAAACAGTTATTAATTGACTCTGTAAGTATCCCTTGTAGTATAATGAGAATAACATTTTTTTTATAACCATTGCATCGTCATTATATCACTAGAAAGATATATATTTATATTTTTAGAGTGGCTTACCACTCTTGGAGTTTCAGTCAGAATCTATTTGCTTATGTGTACAACAGAATCCATCAGGACACATAAACTCTATCTCTCGACGTTAAATAACCGAAAAAAAAATATTTTGCAACAATCCCAGTTAATTCTCATCCCAGATTAATACTCGACCAATCGAGGTTTTACTGCAGCGAAAGCTTAATATACTTGCCGCTATTCTTACCTTCAACTTCAATTCTATTCTGTCGATTTCACCGCCTAATAAATCGACGATGTTTTCTCCGTGTTTCAACAGAAACAATTCAAGTTCATCGATATTCTCCATTTTCTTCACCTCCTGAAATGGAAAATATTCTTGGGACCTTCGAATAAATATTACTCATATGATAAACCTGTTATGAAGTAACCTCCAGCATAGCATTAAGGTCATGCTTATCAAGATATGATCTAGTCAACTCTCGTCCATCGAAATCCAATTCTGCTTTGTACCTCACCAAAGAATTTCCCATGTCAATTCCTTTGACGTCATGTATGGCACGAATCTGAAATCATGGTTGAATGTCTGAGACACCATTTTTTGAAACAAAAACAAAATACTAATTTTAATATACCGATACTTTGAATGATATTTGTAAAATTTACGTTCAACTCAATGTTGTTCTATAAATGCGATGAGAAACGGATGTTAGAAAAAATCATCACCATAATGTCAGCTTCCAACTCAGCATTGATTTTGTCGAGACTTTCTTGAGGTATGCTACGTCCAACTAAAGCTGCCACATTTGTATAAATAATGAAAGATGCTACACCACCTAGTAAGCCACCAACAACAAGAGATCCAATCGCATCGAACATTGGATTACCCAGGTATGACGTTAACCCCATGCAACCAGCAGCAGCCGTCACTCCCAAGACCTAGATAAAACAAGTAAAGTTTGATCTGGCGATAAGCTTGTTCTAAAACGACATTTTCGTTTGCACAATATCAAATGTATACATTCTCCGCGTACGGATTATGCACGGAGAAAAGAAACAGTAGATTTTACTCAGAACTGCAGGAAAAGAGGAACACATCAAAATTTTTGGTAAAGAATATCTCATGTCCCATGTAACTATATTTTTTACTATAAATGTAGCAGATTCCACTCTGCATACAGTGGTGGTTTTCACTGACTCAGTAGTAAATTCTGCATTTTACGAAGTATACTTTACCAAGAAAATCTGATGTGTTCTTCTTTTCCGGCAATTTTATGTGAAATTGCTCTTTTATTCTCTCCGTGTTCTTAAATTCAAAAACGGTGTCATTTTTGTTGAATCAAAAAACTCTCAACACAAAAACTAAAAGATATAATTAAAGTTAATATAGAGGTAAATTTGATCAAAACAATATCGATTGCTAATAAGAATAATTATAAACTGTCTTCGTAAGTTCAATAAGGAGAGGTCCAGGTTGTTTTAGACTTTTTGACAGGCAATTAAATCAAACTAGAAAAACTTCTTGAGTTAGCTTCATGAGCTCTGAAGTTATGACATATTTGGGTCCATAGAAGTTTTGAACCTCGTTCACGTGTAGTAAGGGGGGGTATTTATCTTTATACCAAAAAGTAAACTAAATAATGTAACATTTACAGATTGATGATTCTGATACTTTCGGTGGACTCTATAATTTATGATACTCAAGTATGAAACTCAAATTATCACTTCAAGTTTGAAACTCTCCAATTCCTCAAAAAGTATCATTTGGCTTATCTTGAAAAATGGAATAAATGAAGAGTCACTAAAATTTTCGATATTTCTAGACTTAAAATGGCCAAATTTTCATGGTATTTTGTTTTATAAATTATAAACTCGGATGACGTGACAATGATAACCTTTTTTTGATTCCAAATGGCCCTCAATCACTTATACGTACGTGTGCAGTCGTTGCTTCGCATGACTGGTATGAAACGTCTTTGAACTTGAAAGTGACAGAAGTCTTGAGTTTTCGATACCGATTACAACATTTTTTTCATAATGTTTGTCTCTAAGACAACTATGATTGTATTGAATAAAAAGATAGATTTCCTATTGAAGAAGTTTAAATTTCCTTCAAATGTTTTCGGTAGAGTCATTTCACGTCATCCTTGGAATCCTAAAATTTTTATTGGGAACATTTTTTCCATAAAATCTATTTTTCTAGAGATTGTTTCACTCCGCGTTATGGGACCTCCGAACCCCCACAAGTATATCGCAAAACAGTCGTCCACAGCAAGGAGCAAGGCTTTCGACATGGCCATGCTTTAGTAACTAAACTTAATTTCTGATACTATTTTATATTTTATATCCTTCCTTTTCCTAACACCCTCCACGAGCCACGCATCGAGAGATGGACACGAGGAGTGACCAACGAGGCCAGTCAGGCCGGCTACCGCATTCAGCAGAATAAGAGAGAGAGGGAGAGAGAGAGTACGGGATCTAGGGGTTGAATTGGCACGACGCGACAGTGACAGCAAAGCATCCACCCAACGTCCCACCGCTAGAACCAGTGCCTCAACAAATCTACCGATACAGCCTCCTCTGGAGTCCGGATTCCTCACGACCGCCACCGTCCACTTCTTCGGAGCGAGAAATCGCCACCCGCTAAACCAGGGGCTAATGGAGTCATGCACCTTACGCTGGTTCTTCGAGAAATCCGGACGGAAGGCTACAAACGTTACTTATCTCTATCGGACTTGCAGAGAGAGAATTTGAAGGAATACCCAATCTGCATCGAATCGTCCGGCTGCCGCCCCACATCTCATATTTGATGCAACGCAGGGCATGACGAAGACGGTGGGCACAACTCATCCTGACGTCAGGGCCGCAACCGTTTCCGTTGTCGCAGCTACCCCGAAGGAGGTCTGCATCGGTCTTCACTTCGTCATTTCTGATCTGGGTCCCGACGCGGCTCATGATCTTGCGGTCGACTAAGAAGGAAGTCCTTCGAGCTGCAACGTTGACACTTCTGGAGCTCTATCCTTCCTCACTTTTCATTTCCCTTAATTCAGTTTTTCTTTATTGTTCGCGTTTCAAGTTCCTTCAGTTTGTTTGCTATTACGTTCCTGTTCACCGGTTCCTGCATTTTTCCCGTTTTTTTTTTTGGTACCACGTAAGTGAGTTTTCTGTTACCGTTCGAACTGCCGAATCCTTTTCTTTCATTTCCTTCTTTCTATTATCGACAATTTTTGTCGACGTAGATCACCTCTCGGGTTTTTGTGCGTTTTTCTTGTACTACATCCTAATTTATTTTAAATACCATTTCGTAAGCTATTATTTGATTCGTTATTATCTGATATTCTATTATTCGACAACCTATAACTTGATACCTAGTAGCCCTTCAGTTTGTTCCCGAATCTAATCTCAAAAGTTATCATTAGCTTCTCGCGCATTTACAACCCTGTCAAGTCATACGTCATTGTAATTTTCGGTAGAAATAACTTCCCTTGTTTTATGTTACTCGTAACGTGACCACTCGTGTATGTTTTCCTTGAATCCTTCGCGCGCTCGTCCTGCGTGGCTTGCTAGTACCTATGTATTTCTATCCATAGTCGATCCCCGCTAGGTATTATATCTTAACTCCTGATTTGCGTTACTTGTATGCTAATTTAACCCGTACGTTACACCCGTGTAAACAAGTTTATTTCCTATAATACCTTGTTCTGTAATTATTGCTAGCTGTTAAGCTCCGTTTTGTTACGGAATTTACTCTGGTGTTCATAAGACGCATTACGTAGCTTGCTAGCGACTCACACTCCCCTTGTATATGTTATTTCGCCCGTTTGTATTACATCGAGTCAATTAGCTACCTACTGTAATGTAAGTACGCCCGATTTCCTCGCGATGGAAAGTCTAATCCCTTATTCAAGACTTCGTCTCTAAGTTTGCGTAGCTTTTCTTTATACTTCGTAACTTGTGTACTTGCGTTAGAGTTATTCTGTTATTTATGTCGCGTTCGTAAATTGCTTATCATGTTATATTTTACGTCTACTCAAGGTATTGTACAAAATGGCATAATTAGTTACTTATTTCTTTGCCTCAATAAATTGCTTTCTTTTTTATTTATTACGAATTTGGCATTGTATAAAAGAGTGCTTGATATTTCCCTTCATTGACCCACGTTCCCCTCTAAGTCCCTGAGCTGCCGAGTTTCCTTTTCCTTCCTTTTTGCTAATTTTTGTGTTTCATTATCGCGGTACGATTGTACCTGACACCCAACAAATTTTGTTCAGGTATTAGGTTTAGTCGAATTACGTTACTCCCTCTCTCTCTCGCCTTACGTATTACGTATATGTTTGGCAACCTCCTCGGTGTCTGTACTGTTTTCCCGGGTAGGTAAGCGGGTTGACGGTTGCAAGATATATGATCATGCTACTCAAAAGGAGATACTTTGTATAATTTATCCAAGTAAAAACTATAGCTTATTTCGTCCGAAAATGAATTTGCACAAATTGTGTAATTTCTCCAATGGTTCATTGTTAGTCAGCAAAATAGCATTGCAACAAATGTTCCTTAATCAGTATGTTTCATATCTTCATTTACATATTTTGAGCCTTTATTAGCAACTGTTGAGTCAACTACTACTATTTTTCTGCGTATTTATGCAGTTTTGAACCTTCGAAGTGCACGAATTTTTTTAATGCCTTCCCAAATGGCGCCATAGAGCAAACTATCATTTTCATTCTTTGAAATGAATTTTTCTTTCGAAAAACATTAAATAATTATATTTTTGAGTCAAAATGAGACATTACAAGAATTTTTCTAATATAGGCTGTAGTTATACTGTATAATAAATCACATTGACTCGGTAATTCTTTTCATGCGCGTTTTTTATGCATTGTTTTCTGTACACAAAGTACCTTTTTCTATGACGGTAGAGTGAGTTTGCGAATACGCATGCGCGAAGTATAAAAGATACGAGTTAAAAGTGGCATTTCTGTGCTGCGCGCATGCGCTGTCGCAAAAAAATCCAACATTACGCGACCCTAACCTCAATTTCGTACTTCTTGAACAAATACGCAACATACTCTTGTTATATAAAGAATCATGTTCAACGAGATTGTAACGGTCTTTTCGCCTCGAGTATTTGCAATATTCGTCTTCAGCTCGCACAGCATACCTGTTTTCGGCTTGCATGCGCGCTCACCTACGATTCGTATTGCAAACTTACGCTCGGCTCTAAAAGACCGAGTTCGCTTCGTTGTTACACAAAATACTATTCTCCAACACCTGCCGGAAAAATTCGGCTTTCGAAGTCTATAGAGCGTGCGTAAAGTGCTGTATTTCCAAAGTATACTGTAAAATGGTGATAGCGCACACGCACAACTGACTTGCTCAATTTTACACACGAGGGCTTTTTTGGCAAATGTACACTTTTCTAATAATTAAAATTTACGCAGTGACTGTAATTCACTCTAAGTTACCAAACTCCAATGTTACACGCCTTATCGCTTCTCAAACCAAACTTACCTTTGCAGGTATTGGAAAAAGTAGCTTGTGTCACACGTGCGGATGGGCAATATCTGACTCGTGTAATTACAGCACTCACCTTAGCTCATGCTGCATTCACACTACACTGCGTTCAATGAGAAAACGACACAACAGTGCGACAAAATTCGTCAGGTTTGGGCAGATTCCGCCCAACGTCCCGCACCCATTTTATCCTCTCCACTTTGCCAAACGGGTCGTGCAGCTGGTCAAACCCGGCCACAGCAGACAACGGGGCCCGGGAATTTAATCCCATCCGTTTATTTGATAAATTCCAGCGTTATTTGCTGCGTAATATGGTTGGGCTTTGAGTGATTTATTTTTTTGTTATTTACATTAGTATTCAGATTGGTGCAATGGCAGAAAACATAGATGTGGAAGTCCCCCCTATGTATTGTATGCTTTTAGACAAACAACGAAACTCATTAATAATACTGAAGTTAGAAAGGAGCATGTGAAAATTATTTGAATTTAAAAAAAATCCTTTTATTCCCACCAAGCACGTTTAGAGCTCGTAACGTCCTCTGAAACGAAGACCTAACGTAGTCGTTTACCGACCGGCGCAATTTGGCGGTATTGCGGGGGCAGAGGTGACTTTTTATTGTCCGGGATTTTAAAGGGATCGGCGACGAAAACCGGCATCTGCGCTTTACAGCTCTTCGAGCCAATGTTATTATGCAGATTCTTAGCGTCGAAACGATGCAATACAGAGTACGAATGCTAGGAACGTTGGAAATGGTTCCGGCAAAGATAGCAGAAGCCGTTGAAGAAGCATGTGCACAGTTACTACCAGAAAAATCGAAACAGAATTACGATTCAACGTATAAGAAATTTGCCGAGTGGAAACAAAAAGAGAAAATAAAAGATTCGAATGAAGATATTTTGTTGGCTTATTACAATGAATTGAGCAAAAAACATGCGCCATCCAGTATATGGAGTTTTTTTCGATACTGAAGTCAACGATAATACTTTAAGAACATGTGGATATTTAAAAGTACGGCCGATTACAAAACCTCTTGAAAATGAATTGCAAAAATCATCAGAGCAAAAAATCCAAGGTCTTTACGGTCGCGAAACGGAGACATTTTTTACAGAAGCGCCTGTCGATGTTTATTTAGCAACAAAGGTGGGCGTACTTGCATACAGAAGCGGTTTCTCATGGGATTTATACAATAAATACTGCCTTATATTCAAACAGCTTCATGATAACTAGAATAATAAATTGCAATAATTATTGAATTCATGGTTCTGGATATGAAAAATATAAAATAATATTGATTAATAATTGTATTCGATATTTTTTAATATTTTTAAAATATCAATATGAGGGAGAGCTTGTCACGGAGATGAGTTGGTGAAAATAAAAGTTCACCACATGAAAGAAGAAGGCAGATTGCTCATCATGGATGTACCGGACACCAAACGAAGGAAGCTCGACGATTCGTCATCCCTGAAGACCATACCCGAACACTCAAAAAATACAAAGCTCTGCACCCAAAAAATGTTGCGACTGATAGTTTTTTTTTTAATTATAGAAAGGGCAAGTGTACTGAACAGGTGATTGATAAATATAAATTTGCTACAATGCCTCATGAGATTCCATGCTACTTAAATATTACAGATCGATAAAATTACACTAGACATGCCTTTCGACATACCTCTGCGATATTGCTTGCTAATTCCGTGGCGGACATAAGAGGTTTGAAATGTCATGGGGGATGGAAATCGAGCACTGCCGAAGAGGGGTACATTGAAGAGTCGCTCCAACACAAAATGAAAATTGATAAAATAATTTCATCAACTGTTACATCTTCTGAAATAACGCATTCTGAAAAGCAACCAAAGAAAGGTAAGATACTGCATGATATAAGCATTGATACAACGAACACCAAAATACAAAAACCAACCGCTGAAGTGCTCATCGCATCACCTAATTCGAAGTAAATAAGTTTCAACAACTGTTCCGTTGTATTTAACTATAGTAGCAAGCAGCAATAATTATTGCCGATTTCGTTTTCGTTTTCGTTTTCAAAGACTAATTTTAAGATTGCTCCATAATAATTGAATAAACAAAACTATATTAGGAATTATTATGTACTGATATCACTTCTTTTTCTCCACCATTCAAGAAGGTTTGTATCACATTGTTGTGTCATTTTGCGAAAAACACTTTATCAAAAATTAGATTTTAGGTTGTTGTGAGTCGGGAGGGACTTCGCCCCTGGATCCCGCTTTCACGCACAGTGATCTGCCAAAATACAGTGTTTCGAAGGTCCGTGGACTATTTTAAAGCATTCTGCTTTGTCCCAGACGACGTTACTCGCTCTAAACGTACTTGTTGGGATTAAAATAACGTATGCATTTCGAAAGTTACTCTACCCTTCAATCTGAATGTGCTTTTTTACAGGACTAGTATTCGAATTGCGCGCGCCTTAGGCCCGTGCAATTCTACTACTCGTCTTGTAAACATCATATTCTGAAATCAAGGTTCGCGTAAGATCCTTGGTGTATAATATACTATTATTTGTTCAGATTACATAAAATAAAGAAACTAGTAATGACGACACTTTTGTACTTATCTCTCAATAGTTCCGAACGCTTTCATGCTTTAAAACTCGAATAAAACAAAGTTTTAGCTGACGGAACTATTGAGAAGTAGGTATACGAAATCCGAGCTCGTGGCTAATCCTCTGAGTAGTGGGGGAAGCAGTTCGCGGATGAAACTGGGGAAGCGGAACTATTCAGAGGCACTATTGAGAGGTCGGACAGTAGTACTCAGCGGTGTGACACTCGATGCTTTAGAATGGGACCCTTATTTGACAACCTATTGTAAAAACTTTTGAGTTTTCAGTCACGTTTTTGGTAACACGATTTTTTCGCAACGCCCTCTCGAGATAGCAAACCAAACACATTTCGATTCTTTGTTATTATTATAATCAATGGTACCAATTTTACTAGTCACTTTATTCTTCAACATTTATTTTGGTTGCTGTGGTAATAGAATGTCACAAGTTCTCAAATAAGAAAGTGGAAGGGGAAACTTGTGTCATACCGCTGGTAGTACTCATGCGTCTACAACACTTGGTATTTGTGTGAACGCAGCACTGCTTCGCGGTTCACGCTGCAAACTTCACCGTGTGTATCAATGGGAACTATTTTCACTGGCAACTAACGTCCAAACGTTCAAAATGTCGTGTAAGAGTTTGCCTGCATGGGCTCCCCTGCCTGTGTAGTCGGGTTTGACCATCAACAAGTCAGGTTTGGTGACTTGGAGTGAGTAAAGTGGGCGTTCCATCGGGTGGGATGTGCGCGATACGGACGAAATCGGGACAGGTTGTGAGTCGTTCTCTCCGTGAACGCGGTAGAGATATATTATACAATCATACAAGGTTGTCGACTTAGGTGTAAATATTGAATGATTAGATTTAAAACTGACCGCTGCTAGGTCTTCCATCAGAACAACGTTTACGGAGGGATCTTGGCCACCAATGACGTATTCTTTGAATGATTGTCGCCTTTCCAAAGCACCCTTCTTTATTGAGTTAATGGCAACCAGCAATGTCGCTCCTTCAGATACCAGTGATCCACCCAATATAAAGTATGCCCAATAAAAAGAATCCACAGGCTCGGGATACACCAAACCATGAATACCATGGTAGAAGGACAAGCCTGTCCCGACGCAAAATATTCCAACACCAGAAATTAAAGAGGATACGTTTTTCATGTTCGTGTATCCATATGGGTGATCGGGGTTTGGATTCTAAAAAATCAGATGGTACTGTAAAACAACACCAATTGCAGTACGAAATTGAACTCATTAAATATTTTTGCAATTATTTATAACTAGATTTGTTGGAATGTATAATATTTTCAAATAATAATCATCAGCTATACATATAATGTAAATTAAATAAACCAAGCGTTGGTGACAAAGAATATACGTTATTTCATCAGAAAAAATGTCGTTTTATTATTATATATATTCTCTTAACGGGGGAACCTGGTTCAGAGCATCTAAAAATTGGAATTTCCAAAATTCGTCTTTGATGGTAGCAACTAACCTTAAAATTTTGGAAATAAATTCTAAGTATTTTCCGAATTACAACCTCGAAAATATGATACGTTGAGCAGGTATAACAGAGCTCGGCAAATGTTTCGCATTGAATAGACAAGTCAGTGTTTGTGTCTGTGAACTAGAATCCACGTTTCCAGTTTTTCGTTTGCCTTTTTTATGCATATAGAATTTTCAAGACATCCTTTAAATTGTAATCGCTGTCTCAACCTTCATGGAATGACGTAAGTAGGGCACGTTTTTGAGCGCTGTTGATTAATGTCTACCACTACTTTTCACCAACCGAAGTGTCTGCCATTGTTAATGCTGAATATGAAACATCATTCCCTACTACTAAACCTAAAATTAACGTTAGTAAATTTACGTTTCTCAATTCATTTTTCGAACCTTATATAAAGTTCCTGTGTAAGGCAGACTTAGAATCAGATTTTAGCGATGTTGAGGTGTTACCTTACTTTGACAAACGTCGAAACAGGCTAATTTTTACACGTTAATTTCGGAAAAACTACCGGTGCAATATGAATAAATTTTTCATTCTAACTTATGTACACGTTAAGGGGTGTGTTCAAATATTTTATTGGAAGAAATATAATTTGATAAAGATATGTCTCTTCAAACTATTTTTGAAACGGAAAAAACAAATAATTTTGTATTACAGTAGGGCAGCTCCTTAAGGAAACTTTTCTTAATGAAGGGACGTGAATTTTTTTGTCACCAGCTCTGTGGCAAAAACGTTTTAAATATATCATACCTGTACAGATTTATGAATTCCATATGCTAAAATCAACTGGTTACACGTGTCAGCTGCCGAATGTACACATTCAGAGAACATACTGTGAGAACCAGTGTACAACCAAGCGAATAATTTGAATAGGAAATTACTAGCGTTTCTGAAACAAACAGGATACATAAGAATCGTGAGTTAGATTCATACAAAAGAATTCCTAAAATGACGTGACGCATGCGTTGCATACAATATACGTAATGTCACAATCGAAAAGCTCTTTTCTTTTTCTCTTTGCTTTTTTCCGTGGTGAAAAAACTTTAGAATTTCTTTATAGGTTTCTACGAATCTTCATTCAGTGAAGAAGAACGAACAATTTTATGTGGGAATATATGAGACTTTCCATATCAAATCGAAGCTCCGCGACTTCCCTGGCTCCTTTCGATTTTTTTGTTCTTCAACACGGTTTAAAAACATATTGAAATTATTAGCTATGAATTGTTTTAGATTTTTTGGATCCACGCTGCTTCAAATCGATGTGACTCATGAGGAAAGTTGTTATATAAAAACGTTACTGTTTTCTATGAGATTTTCAATATTACTTGAAAAAAAAATCCACCGCCGTTAAAGTGTATTTTTACCGAAAATCTGCGTAAATCAGTTATAACACGAAACTGCCCTTAATCGAATTGACTGAAAGGCTATAGCCGAGTGAGCATGCCAAAACTGCCTCTGCGTCAAATTTATTCTGCAAGTGGTCTAGTGTTTTCTGTTAATAAATGAATTACTCATACCAAATTTCAGCCTTTTACCCCCATTTTATTCGGATTGTCGCAAGAAAACTTGATTTCTACTCAGAAAATTATTTTGAAAAATTATAGATTCAGCCGACATTTGTTCATACATCCAGGATTTTTTCATATTTTTTGCTACCAAACTCAATCGGCTAAAAATTCATAGACATTCAGATTCCTGATTTCCGGTAGATTTTGAAGAGTGACCACCTCCTGTTTTTCACAGCATGAATACATGGTTTAGGGTGATTTTCTGTAATTTTTTCAGTTTTCCTAAAGGTGCGTCGATGTTTAAAAAAATTTTTTTTTAAATAATGATACTTTTCACCATTTTATGGATATTTCCCAGTTCCTTTTTTGATCTCATTAAAACAGCTCTAATATTTAAGCTAATATTCAGGATTTTACAGCTGTATGTAGTTCTCTATGCACGCAGTCGTTTTTTCTTTTTGAAATTCAGTATTTTTTAAGCCTCCGAACATAAGTAAAAGTTTCACCTGAATTCAATTTATTTTATTTTTTTTAACAACCGCCACTTTGTGAATTTTTTCTCGATACACGGCTACGTATAACGACAACTACATTTATATAGATTATAAAGCTTTTTTTTTGTTTTTCAGACCAAACATTGTCAAGTTATCGACCCGGCGGTTGGACCACGTTTTTTATGCAGAGGCATTATTATACCGCAATAACTTGGTCAATTTTTAATTCTTCTTAATAAACATTTGCACAAAATAAGTTCAAAGCATGCTTAATAATATACCTTCTTCTATAATCCCAAATAAATAATCTAGTAAACAAAAAAAGAAAATGAAAAAACGACCTCTTTGTAACCCGTCATAGCGGTGTCTTCCTTTAAAACCCCAATAAAGCTACTCAGAAGTCTTGTAAAAAGCCTCAGAATGTGTAGAATTGATTTTCGTCATAAATAATGCCCGTGGATAATATTCATTATATCGGTAATATGAAAAAATATCAAATTTTTTCAAGAACTTCAGAATTCTTCCAAACTTTTTTATGTTTAGTAAGGAATTGGTAATTTTGGAATAGTGATAGTATTGAAAAAAATTCTCTCGCATTATTCACATAGAGAACTATTGTTCTTATGGGTCGCAAATTAGGGAACACTAAAAAAAAAAAATCCAGAATAACGTGCCGTAATGTTGGCAACCCGCTTATTCAAAATGATTTCGAAGTCGTATTGGCTGTAATTTCTCCTGAAAATTACTGAAAACACTGGAACTCTTTCAGAGAAGTCCAGGACTCCAGAAAATATTTCTTTTTCGAAGATTAGGTGCCATCTTTACAGACGATATTACCACCAGGTGTGTTTTCGAAAAATTGACACATAATTTAATTTTTTTAGTCATATCTCGAGCCACCCTAATTTTAGGTATTATCCGATGGTTAGATGGAATATTACATGAAAATAATCTATTTTTTCAGTAAGGGGTTGTTTGCTATTAAAGGGGATGCTGTCTGGGTTACTCAACTCTGGTGAACCGTATTTTTGCTGCCTTTATTTAGGTACTTTCAGGCACCTCGGCGCGATATCTCTCAGGGCAACGTAGAACGGCGACCACCGGTAGGGTGGATTACAAAGGTTGGGGAGGTTTTCGAAGCATCGAATAAAAGCTAGCCGTCTACCTCGAAGAGAAAAACTTCCGGCAAGTGGTCGGAGGAAGAGATACCACGATTTTCACCGATCATAAGCCAGTCACGTCCGGTTCCCAACAAAAAACTGATAAGTGCTCACCTCGCTGATTCCGATACTTCGACTTCATTGATTAGTTCACCGCAGACATCCGACACACCTCGGAAAAGGACAACGTCGTCACCGATACCTTGTCGCGGATCAAAAAAGTCGCAGCACCGATCGAATACCACCAATGCCCCACGGCACACTCACAGGAACGAGACAACGAACTGCAGGCGTATCTACACGAGGGTCAGCCTCACAGCTCAGAAAAATACAGATTCTGAGAACCAACATAGCCAACCGTTGTGACGTTTCGATCCAAGCAACACAATCGTTCATGACACAATTAGGGGTGTGCGGGTACTTGAACTAGGGTTCGGGTTTACATTGGGTCGGGTTTTTTGGCCATCCCGAAATCATCGGGTAGTCCGAAATCTTCAAGTACCCGAACTTTTCGGATACCTGAACCAAAAGTAATCCATTTTACCCTACCCGACTTAGAGAATTTCAGTACTCGCACACCTCTACTGATCGATGATAAAATTAATTCACGAAGACGTGTCAATGAAGCATATATGAAATAATTCGAGAGTATATTTCTCGGTGAGCCTCTAGTCTGATTTTTTGAGAATAGAACCTCCAGAACTCATAATTCAAGACGGTTACGAAGTTGTCCTTCAGATCGTTCGGGATTTCGGAAACGACATAAGTTCAAAATTTTCCAACATCTCTGTTCACTTTAGAAATCCCGGTATTTTTGAAGAAGCGAAAACAGCCGTGATCAAAATTTGCAAAAACTCGGCAGTTTTCGGCAAACCCACGATTTTCGGGTACGAAATTTTTGGGTAATCTGAAATTTCCGAGTACCCTAGACACAACCATTTTGACAATTGTTCCTCGATCCGAAGCTCCCAAATACGTCAAGGAACTTAGGCAAAACTTCGCTGAATCTACACCCTACACCCGGAACATGACATGGTGATATATAAGCGTTCGTTAAAGGGCCTAGATAAAGCCACCTACGTGTTTACATGCGTCGATACCCAGAAAGGTTCTCTGCAAAAGCCGTACCGGGGATTTTTTAGTTGAAGTCTGAGAAAAGCATGGCATAGTCTCGATTGACCGACTAAAACCAGTGTATGAAGTTTCCTCGGACGAGGGACTTGCAGAGCAGACAACAAGGGGCGACAATAATCCCGCTCTGCCACTTGTTAAGCGTATTTGTCGTCTTTTTTAGAAATATAGATAAAAAATTTCAGAATTGGTAGAATATTTAGAGAACAAAAGTACAACTTTTTGTTAGACTGCGGTTTTAAGTAACATATTCATGCCGAGTAGGAATGTAAGTGTAATGACTCAAAAGCGCGTTTTATTAGCTACGAGGAATCACTGTGAATAACTAAACTTTCCTTACTCAACAACTGAGGTAAAAATCGCAGAATAAGAGATTGTGCGTGAAAATAGCATTTCTGTTACCTCCGCTAGGTAGCCAACTAGCCCAGAAAAGTTAGCATTTTTCATTAAAATAATTCAGATTTATTCAAATCTTGTTTTCTACACAGGTTCATTTTCATGACAGAAACAGAATCTGAAAGTCTGAGTCTCCGCACAGGGCTTTACGTCAATCGTGTACGGAAAAGGTGTATAAAAATGATTTTTCGTGCATCTGTACGTACGTGTTAAACCTACGACAAAAATAGTAAATGTGAAAAATGAAGCTTGATAAATTTCTTACAAAAAATGTAGGATTCATTTTTCTTCTATAGCTAAATTTGGACCACGCAGGGTTGGGCGTGTAAAATGTAGGATTCCGCTTGAGCACTGTATCTATCGAGCTGGTGATCAATTTGTAGGAAAAGCATTGGAGTCGAAGATTTCGGCACAATGACGACACATTCAAAAACTTCGGAGTGATTGGTAACCATAATTCAGAAATTTGAAATTTATAGCCAAGATTTTTTGTCTGTTTTGAAACGGGCTACGAATACCTTTCGAATCGAATATAAGAATTTCCATCCTGGATCCCAAGGATATTCTTTGCTCTGAACGATGGGTCGTGCCCCATCTTGATAGCTAAAATCATTTTCGAGATAGCAGCATTTTAAGCTTCAAATATTCAAAAAAGGCGTAGAGCTAGCGCAACGTATGTCGCGGTTACGTAAAAGAGACTCATCGAAAAAAGCAAATTCATTAGCACTTGGTAGAAAATACCCGGTTAAGACGATAAAATCGGTGACGGTCACTCAAAAGCGGTCTGCTTGTCGTGAAATGTTACTAATTTTACGAACGAGGCCGTTGTGGAAGCCAATAGAAAAAGATAGAAAGGTGATCTGGCGGTATACGTGAACAATAATAAGTGTAATGTCACAGCGTTCCAGGTAGACAAAAATTTTATACTCATCGGCGTCTCTGACAAAATTGTAGATGCTGTTACAGGCCTTGTAGACTCTAGCCCACAATCAATCTGTCAAGAATCAATAGCAAAATTAAATCAAATATTAGAAGCTCTCGAGTTAGAGTGGCAATACTACTCAACAATAATATTTTAGTAACAGAGTGGGTGATTTACAACAGAAATTCCAAGATTTTGACTTTCACAATCATAACCTCCTAAAGCCGTTGGACAAAATTTGTAATACAGCAGGCAAATTCCTTGTGAATATGATTCATACATATCATGGAAAATAATGTGTACGTTTTACTGATCGTACGAGCAGCAGATGACATCCCAGTGCCAAATACTTTTGTAACAAAAGGGAGAGCTTGGGTGATTCACCTAGTCTGACCTAACCCAAATAACCTGAATAGGATTTTGAATTTTTATGTTAAACATTTCTCAACCAGGTTTTCAACCACCTTCCCGGTGAAGTCGCGTTTCAAACTGAATCACCAAGAACAAGATGAAACAAAACTAAGATTTACAAATTATCATGGGAAAGCAAAGAAATTAATAAATTAAACCTTTAGAGGGCCAACCTGACCCATCTATCTATACTAATATTATAAAGAGGAAAGATTTGATTTTTTGTTTGTTTGTTTGTTTGTTTGAAATGAATAGGCTACGAAACTACTGGACCGATTTAAAAAATTCTTTCACCGTTGGCAAGCTACACTATTCCCGAGTGACATAGGCTATGTTTCATTTTCAAAAAAATTAGGGATGCTTACTAAAACTTGAATAATCTAACCCAAGTTGTAAAAAAATAAACAAAAAACTTCCTTCAACCGCGTGCGCTGCGAAAACTATTAATGATAGAACAAAATGATGTATTACAATTTTTCAGGACATATCACTATCTATAAAAAATGTCGCGACAGCATGTCTCTATCTTTTATAGTTACGTCACAATAAGCGTCCTTTTATTAAAAACTAGCAGCCCATCCCGGCTTCGCACGGGCATATAACAATATTATGTAATAATATAAATGTTATTTTTTTAGAAACTCACTGTAAACATTGTGTATTTTCTTTTATTATATTATTATATGCCCGTGCCTAGCCGGGATGGGCTGCTAGTATGCCATAAGCCTATGGATACATAAATCATACCTCTAAAAAATATCGAATTTCAAGGGAAAAATGCCGGCCCTCTAAAGGTTTACAGATCGACTGACAAACTCTTTGACAGATCCTGTCCTCAAGTCCCATTCTGAATATTTATTCGAAAATACAAACCTAGAGTTCTAGCAAAAAATATAAAAAATTTCTGAAAGTATAATTTTTTTTACAAAATTTTTTTTTTTTTTTGGAAAAACGTTTTTTCAGGAATTTTTCTCGAAGTTTTAATATTTCTAAAGAGATATTTGAAATAAGGGATAGATTCTACAATGTTTCAAGCATATCTGAGAATTTTTTCAAGTTGAAGGGATTAGTAACTTTCAAATGGTTGACCGTGAAATAGTGCACAGGGTTTCACAGACCGTGTGCTTTGTGATCGAAAAAATAGGCGTGTGCTCCGAGAGTTAAGCGCTGTAAATCGTTGAATCATATAATTTTAATACTTCTAAGTATTCTAATTATTTGAACCATGTGAATGATTCGAAACACGTTATATGTTCGAGTTGTTTGAATGATTCGAATACTCGACTATTTGATTCAACCACTATTTAGACACTTCTATAATCCAGATATCAATTTCTGACATTCGCCCACTTTTTCAACCATGCATTCGTGATTATTGTAGGGCTTATATTATTATAGCTTAGGGCTATGAACACACAACTGCACCTTTTAAATGAAAACGTTTGCAAGCAGATTCACAAGAAAAAAAAAACATTATATTTATGCTGTCATCAAAGATGTATTCAGAGTTCATCACGCTGAAGCAAATTGTCCAGCACTCAATTCGACTCCAAAAAATTTGGTATAACAGCTGATTCAGTAGTAATTAGAAACTATTGGTTGAAAATAATCGACAGCATAAATACAGATCAGATAACGCACTCCTTTCCTTTTGTAACAGCAATTATCAACCGCAAAAAGTTCTATGCCAAAGAATAATTCCGTCATTCTGTAAATCCAGACATAAGTGTACATTGCAACGATTTTGCTACCATCCCACAGGACAATATTTGTTTCTCATTCAAAGAGAAAAATCTATCAGAAAATTTCTTGAAGATGCAGTTTGTAATGATGTCACGATTTTTCAGAAAAAATCATTATTTCCCAACTTTAGGATCGTCTAAAATTCAGTGAACCGATGTTACGTCCTACAGAACTCAGTTTGCCTTCCCATAGTCTTACAGTTACTTTATACCCGGCATAATCTATCTATCTTCACCAAGCTGCCTCGATTCTCGTACCAAGTCGGCAGGTTGATCTCTAATTTGTAACTATCAAGTCTTCTACATTCTCTAGACTAGTCACTTCCATCCTAACTTTCACACACGTGACTTTTAATTATATCTCTCCATGCCAATCCAAGCGGACTCTGTTACACTGACCACAGTTATAATTCAAACACTTGAGCATTAATAATAAACCAACGCCTCCCTTACTACCTAGCATCCTTAAAACCGATCCCTTCCTTCTTCTATCATTTCCTGTATTCAGAGTAATGGCACGTAAGCGCATAATCAACATGTAGGAACCTTAAAATAGCTAAATCACACCTTGGGTGGACATAGAGGAGGTTCCGGTAGCCGCTTATCAAAGTCTACACGATCTACCCTGTAACACCGTAATAAGGTAAATCAACTCATATTTTGGAAACTGAACACTTTCAACGTTACCTATTGTGGATTTGCAAATTAGCGGTTCCCTTCTACTCATTTTCTTCTCAAATATTGCATTACAGTAACAATACTAACTTCAACCACGTAAAATTTTGAAAGTGGCAACATATAAGAAATGAAGTATGATCAAGTATCGGCATCATTTTTTCGTCTGAAATTCCTTCAAGTGTTGTATAAATTTTTTCTTTGTATCTTCATTCGTTTTTAAGATATTTGAAGAATAAATGACGACCACCCTATAGTCTCACTGCAGTTTGATACCTAGTACAAAAATTCCCATGCAAAATTGTTGAAAAGTAGTTTTTTTTATTTTGTTGTTACATCCAACATACCACTTCTCTCTATTTTTCCTACTCGCTAACTCTCCCACAGTTCTTACATTAATCTCATGGTCTCTGTCCTGTCCTCTTATCTCTACGTAGTCTCACGCTATTCACTATCACGCTTACTCATCAAATTCCATTCCCTACTCCTAGCATTGTCACACCTTTTCTGCACCCGTACGTTTCACGTCTCGAGGGACACTTCTATTCTAACTCTCAACAACGTCACATCTGAACTTCTTACATAGCTTCATACAGCACACTTCGTTTTTACCGTCATCTGAACTTCCTCGAAATAAATATATTAGTAATATCTCAAACAAACCCTACGTTATTCGATCCTCATCCTGATTTCCGGTTGTCCTGGAACTTAAAAGCAAAGCCAACCAGTTTACTCTTACCGCTCAGGAGTAACTCTAATCACTTACTCTTCATACTCTCTGCCCAAATGACCAGACCTCTCGTGTCACACTTTCCGGTTCAGGCATTATCACCCTAGACGACCTATGTACGGCTAGTACTTCTGAGGTCACTCTCAAAACTTCGAAACGCTCACAATCTACCGAGACCCTCTCCTACGTCCCCAAAATTACTACTTAACGTTCTATTTTTGGTTGTATTGCTGTGGCAGCACCTCTAAAGTTCATCAAACTATAAATTGATCACAACAATGGAATTCGAACTAGACATCAACTTTAGCTTTGAACCATTTAGTGTAAATTCACATAGTGATGAAACTCTGAGGAAAGAAGAGGAAGATTACACTGATCCATGGTTAATGGACGACAAAAATGATTTAGTCGGACTACTCATGGAAGGATCACCTACTAATACATCTACAGTAGAGATCCCAGCTAAAATCACGGATTATAAAGATAGACTAGATTTTATCTTCTACACAAAATTAGGTGATGCTGAAAGCGTCAACAAAATTTTGTTAGAGTATCCGGATTTAAAGCTCAAGGGCGGAAGTCCTAGCGACAGTGAATCTGAATCGGACATAGGAGATCAAGATACCGATCACATCCAATATCCAACGACTCTAAGTCAAATACCTATTCCAGGATGTGCATCGAGAGCTAGTGAAATCAAAAAAGTGAACCAAGATAACCAGGAACTAGTAAGACACTGTACACTAATATCAAGGAAGATTGGCGAAGATACATTAAGATGGCAAACTAATTGTAATAATACAATTAAACCATTAGTCGTCAAAGCACATACCAAGTACAGATCAGTGGAAAAACACACTTACGTAGAAGCCTACCTCACTAACATATGGCTAAAAAACTGGTATCACATACTTATGCTTAGGTATGAGTCACAATCAGCAAAAACATTTGTTGAAGATTTCATAACGGATAAGACGTCACCATCAGAAGAGTGCAGAACGAGGCAGCGCAACAACACAACTTGCACGCAGTGTGGTCGCAAAGGCCACTCAAACGATAAGTGCCGCTCAAATCGGTCCCAATATCCCCAGAATCCAAAATTCCAACAAAATTCAAGAGTTTTCCAAAATAACACTAATCGTCAACAACAGAACAATCCCAATACCCAATATCGAGCAAGAGACCCGACAAACCAACCTTTAGACCAGACGCGAAATGACAGTCAACGCTCACAACAGTATAACACACCAAATCCTTCACGATCGAACTTTAGGGTTAATTACGTAACACAAGACTACTCGAACGAGAATTGCGATACAGGCGTCCACCCGGAGGTTTCATACGAAGCAAAGCAACATCGCGAATATTCAGGCAACGCGAGCCATTTAAACGAGTTCAGGGACGGCCGCGCAGACGCATCGACCTCCCTCAAACCAGAGCAGCGTCCAAACCAAACGTCAGCTCTGTACAATTAGAATCTGGCCCTCCACAGATTCGAACACAATGCCCGCAGTCTTTGAATGGGTACGTGACACTAATAATAGATACTGGCGCTAACTATTATTCACCCACCTACTTCTTCTGTCCTACCCATTCCCAACGAAGTAGAAACCCATCATGCAGTTCCTCACACACCACCTCCGCTTCCTTTAAACCCACCCACCTTACGAAAACCTTATTACAAATAGGCAATTACTATATTGCTATCAAGATCTGCTGTTGCGCTGTCAAACAGACATAAATAAAATAAATACTTGTGTACACTACTGCACTAAAATAATTGTAGTGACGATCTTATACCCTTCGTTTAAAATTAGCCCAAAATATATCTACACTCATAACCGATATCATTGTACAAATAGGTCAAACTCTGTATCTCGATATATCAAGAAAAAAAAAAAAATATGGTATTACTTAGTACCCAGCTAATCAAAAAAAAAAATCATTGTTGTTTAGGCTTAAGTGTACTAACCCGCTTCCATGCGCATTAACCCTAGGCGCCTAGCTTTAAACAACATTATGTAACCATAGTATTATAACTATATGCCTTACGCTCATACGTAATCCAGAATATAAACCATACACTACCTATAATACGAAAAATTGTAAAACTAATTTTAAGCACATACTTTAAAATCATGTTTCACATTTCCACCTTCTTGCTTCCTATATTCGGGACCATACCTACCGCTATGCTCCCTCTGACGGGGGGGGGTGTTACGTCCAACATACCACTTCTCTCTATTTTTCCTACTCGCTAACTCTCCCACAGTTCTTACATTAATCTCATGGTCTCTGTCCTGTCCTCTTATCTCTACGTAGTCTCACGCTATTCACTATCACGCTTACTCATCAAATTCCATTCCCTACTCCTAGCATTGTCACACCTTTTCTGCACCCGTACGTTTCACGTCTCGAGGGACACTTCTATTCTAACTCTCAACAACGTCACATCTGAACTTCTTACATAGCTTCATACAGCACACTTCGTTTTTACCGTCATCTGAACTTCCTCGAAATAAATATATTAGTAATATCTCAAACAAACCCTACGTTATTCGATCCTCATCCTGATTTCCGGTTGTCCTGGAACTTAAAAGCGAAGCCAACCAGTTTACTCTTACCGCTCAGGAGTAACTCTAATCACGGACGTAACATTGTTATTTACTACTGCCTACACCCGCCATACCCGATACCGTACTTTCTGGCTTATTCGGGGCAAGAGAGGGGATGAATCAGTAACAAACATTATGCAGCTACAGCTGACTTAAAATGTTCAATAGAAACACCTGCATTCACACGAGGGATAAGGAAAACTTAAGAAAACCTTGCCCGAGTGTAGTCGGACCTAGTTCAAAGTACCGACCAGCAACTCAACGCCTGAACGGTGTGACCTGTCTTACATTTTTTCAAGCTGTCGTTCAGACCCTCATTGACAGACCAGGGACTTGAACCCGAGCTGTCCTTGGCTTCGTAGACTCGAGTGCTCGCGCCGAGCCGCTACGGTCGGTATGCAAAATTAGTTGTTAGTGGACCATTATTTCATGTCAGATTCCACATATTTATGTAAAAAAATGTAGAAGTGAACTTGTTACGTTAATAATACTTTGAGTGATAAAACTATGCAAAATAATGCCCATTAAGTATCTGTTGGAGATCAGATTGCCATTGTTTTGCTATTAAAGTATTAATATTATATCAGTTTGCGTGGTTCTAAATTTTTATGCAACACAAAATATGTAGAATTTTATATGGAATATTAATAACTAATTTTGCATAACAGTTTCCAATAGGTTTATATGAAAATTTATCCACTAGGTATAGCCAATAAAACCTTGGAAGAGTGGTCAACATTGTTATTTGAACATACTAAATCCAGTTTAATTAATTTTATCACTCACATTATTATTGCTGTGAGAACAACTTTACCAGATCTACCAAAGAGTCCATCTTCTTTAATTGATTTTGCCTGCTTACCCATTTCACGTCTATAATCCCTGAGTCTTCTTTTTACAGTGAAAACATCTGAAACGAAATTTACGGACAAATTTATGAATACTGAATGATTCCAAAACAAAAGAATTATCTGCGTTCAAAATATTAAGTTAAAGTACTGTAGAATTTTTTTTACTGACACATTGATGATGTTTATATTGTTACTAATAGTCATTTTGTCAACTAACAATTTCAATATCATTGGCAAGAGTAATTACTTTGCTGGTATGTTTTTCGTTCCAGTTCTTTTTTGAGGAGTTCTTTCAACAGTGCCTCTCGAGATCCCCATACTTCTACAGCTCTGAAATCACAATTTCCTTTAAAGTCTCATCGATTACATGATAATATGCACTATGCAGGTTTAAGAATGAGAAATAGTACAAATTTGAAGAAAACTAATATTCTTACTTAGCTTCAACATCTTTTCTCCAATAAACCGTTATTGGAGGTTCAAACTCGTGTGGTGATCTCCTTTTCGTTTTGGGTAACGATTCTAAATCTGCTGGCTTCAATAAGAAATCTGACATCGCCCGAATAGGAGTAATAAAATTCCTTTCCAAAGAGGAAACAGATAGATCGACTTTGACTCTCTTCTTTGGTGGGTCTTAAAGAAAGGATACACTAAATCAGTGCTCAGATATGAAATATTTCAGTTTAAGTTAGAGGAGAAAGAAGTGTAGTTTTTACATTAAGAATCAACTTGATTCAATAATTCAAATATCATCTGTCAAAACATTATAATAAATAAGATTAAGATTCATTCTTTACTGATAATTGGCCTGCTGCTGGATACTTCTCTGGCTGTGGCATCCTTGGATTTATCTGGTTTTTTTGTTGTATCCTTAATTGCTTTTTCTTCGTTATTCTCTGTATCGAGAGGTCGTTCTTTAATTTTCCCCAAGTTTTCTGCATTTAATTCGATAATTCTTTCTTTCACCGCAGCCTTAAGTATCTTCTGATCTGCATCGAAGTGCCTTTTCTTTTCATCATTCCCAGATTTTGTTTCTCCATCTGATATACTAGATAAACCAGACGCTGTAACGTATCTCCATCTAGGATTTACATACGCAATTATGTTCAATTTATGTTGTAATCCCAGTTTTGGTGAATTCAACACAAAATTACTGTTATGCTTGCTATTTGCCTTTGATGTTATAAATATGCTTGCATGTCTCTTTGTTTGTCCAACAAGAAAAATATAGCACTGATTCCTATGATGGCAAACAATATTTTGCCAAATGAAACTTTGCAGGCCATATGACTGGTGTAACATTGTTGGTACACTTCAATACAACTAATCTGCACAGAAAAACAATAAAAAATGTAATTAACCTTAGAATAGAATTTTTTTATACTAGTACGATGCATGCTACCAGTTCATGACGGTTTTGGGCTTACTTTTTACCTCAACTAAAATATAAGGTTGAAGTTACTAATGTTAAATTAATAGAATAGTACATGAAAAATCATCATTTTGCAAGTTCGTAGAAACTGAGTTGTATACATAAGGTTCTCTAAGCATTCATTTGAACAAAAATATAAGTGGGGGTCTCTGCTTGATTAGAATTCCCTGAATATCAGATAATTCTATAATTGCAATATACCAATTCTTAAACCTACATTGGTACTTCGGTGTAACTGGTTACTGCAGCATTTTCATCGTCAGCTTGCTTTTGATTCCTTTAAATACACTTTTTATCATTTTATATCTATAAAAATTCAAAAAAATACATATCTATCTTTCGTCAATGTCTGAAACAGATTAGTGGATGGACAAAGCTTCTACGACAATTAAAAATCAAGTGACAGACTAAATCAGTCGCGGGGTAACGAGTTACCTCGGTGTACCATTAGTGGCTACCCCCAGGATGTGTACCACCAGTTAAAAAAAAAATGTATTAAATTAAAGTACATGTCGTTAAGATCTCAGATGGTTGAAAATTTGCCAATGTAATCACAATGAGCATCACACACGTTCATGTGCTATGAATAATGTACAATAATTAGTTAAGACGGATCTAAGCATTCATATAATTCTATAGCTTTCACTATATAGGAACTGCATCAGAAATTTTTCAGTCAACAAATTTCCCATTCAGATGAGAGTAATTTTGATAAGAGCTTAATGATAACGTTTGATCACAAATGTCAACAATCAACAATATCAATTGGTTACCAGAATAAAATTTAATTTCGATCAACCAGACTATAGAATTTTCTAAGTGTATATTTTGGATGCGAACATTAGGAGTGTTACTAAGGCATTTGGAAAATTGTATCTCATGCACAAGTGAAAACAACCCACGGTCTAAAATTTCATGAACGAATTGTTGAGCAAGTAAAAAATTAAAAAGTACATTACCAGCGAGGAAACAAGTGACAACTATTTAACCGAATCTTATGCATCTGACAAATGCAGTTTTTAGTCAAATATAACCTAAAAGCACGGAAATAAGTCTGTTTTACAGTTTTAGATGAAGATATCTCAGAATTGATATATGTAAATCAGAGAAGCTATTATGTCGCTTAATTGTCGAAAGTTCCATAATATCTCACGACGTGAGCGTGTTACACGAAGAAACAGAGAGTGATCAAATAAAGAAGTGAAATCCGTAAAAATATATAAAATTCCAAACACAGACCTCTTTAAATGTTCCGGTGAAGAAAGTTAACCTACAAATTTGACATTGTAAGATACAGCTCTGTGGCTGTAGTACACTGTGTATAGTCCTCCGGAGGTTAATTTTGAACCAAATATTCGGTTTGAAGTACCGCTGGCAAGGAAAAACTTCGGTAGGTTTTTTAAATCTAAAATAGAGGATTAATACGATTAATAGTTGACGGTATGTAACAGTTATTGGCCTCTGTTTATAGTAGGTCAAGAATACTGATAGCGATTTCCACTAGCTGTACTCGGTGGGCAGATGATGCGCAATAAGCGCAATTCCCCCAGGTTTCAACTAGTAAAAGCGAAATAATAAGGGTGGGTTTACATAGGCGCGGTCATACAGTGGGGGTGTAACATCCGACCGGAACGTTCGTATATTTTATCAATTATTATTATTATTATTATTATATGTCACTTTTATCAACTAATCAAACTCGAAGAACGAGTATCTTGTAACCAGAAGGTATTAAAACAACTGTCTAACTATTTGAAATATCCCTAGATAAAAATAACTATGAAATTCATTAACCAGAGCTTAAAACCATGTTACGAGATTTTCGAACTACAAAGAGCTATAATATTATTATACATTATTATATATTATTATTGTATTAACATATCATAATTAAATAACACCATTATATCCAATTATTATGTAAGACTCAACAATGAGTGAGAAGGAATGCCTGCAACCTTTGTTCTCTCTGTCTTTTCACGGCTTCATCTTGATGCATAGAGCGCGCGGTCTATCTGTATAAGACTATGGCTACTACACCAGACGCGTAGGAACGAAACTCGCGGATATATTAGACCGAAAACTTAGTAGACTAATAATAAGTCTCCTGGTCAATCATCTTATTCACAGCTTATAAATTACGAGCAATAATTTCGAAAATCAAAATGACGGATCCGAAATCATGATCACATATGAATTAAATAGAAAATTTTTAGGGCACTTTACATGTGAAGGTTTGGGAAGAAGAGGTTTGGAATAAGATAGTTAATCCCTATTATATAGATACTGAAAATTTATTTCGATATAATTATACAATGTCTAGTCTTACTCGCTATCCGATGAATCCGATGGAAAATCATTATTTTCATCTTTAAATTCATCGCTTTCCGTATTATTCAGAGGACTCTGATTCGATTTCGTAACTGAAGGTGAAATCAATAGTTCAACCGCATCTGTGGTTAATGACTTTAGTTTTTTCGGAGGAACTTTTTGTAAACTAGATATTAGTGGATCGAGCGTTAGTAAAAGCTTGCAAAAAACGTTTCCCATGGTTTTAATTCGGTCACATTTTCGTGAAAAATCTCGCTGGAATTTTTTGATCTCTTTGTTGTACAATTCCTGAGCTTCTGCAGACGTTTATCCGATAGGCAATAACAAATAATCAATAATTTTGTAACCGGGAATGAGAATGTCGTGCACTGATGTTGGCATGTAATATCATCCATGGAAGTCGACGAATTTTCGTGCAGTAATTTCTGTGTCGTCGCGAAATTTGGTTATTTATATTGATTTCGAAACCACAAGAAATTACTTGCAATATCACATGAAATTGCTTTATCAATACCTCATGAATTCCCGTTATAGAAGCAAAAACTTCAGAATTTTCGAAAAACCACCGAGCTATATTGCCGTCATTTGAAGTTCCGTAGCCTTGTTGCGGTTGATCAACAATACGTCTTAATTTTTCACGAAAACCTTGTTGTGTATTTTTTTTCTTTCTCAAGTTCTTCTTTATGCTCTGTGCGCGCTTGCCACTTTTGTATTTGTAATTTGTAAGATACATGCAAGCAACATTTAAAAAACCGTATCCAAGCATGCAGCGACGATATTCCGAATTTGAAGTAGTTTTCACTGATCGGTCTTTGCAATATCTTGTCGATATTACTGAATGCTTTCGACGACACGCCACAAAGGTAGCAACGCATACTTCACGATGTATTCGTAATCGAATTAATAACTTTACCATCTATCATTGTCAACACAAGTTTGAAATAGATGTCAATCTTTTTTCCCTAAATATGTTTTCAAAGAGCACAAGGTTTTTTCTTGCACTTCGATACAATTAACTTCTGTCTTAGTTGCGTCAGCAATTTCGTGCAAAAAAACTGTTCTTATCAGGCGACTAAATCTTGGCGACGAAGGTCTCAACAATTTTGCATGGGAATTTTCGCACTAGGTATCGAATTGCAGTGAGATTGTAGGGTGGTCGTCATTCATTTTTCAAATATCTTAAAAACGAATGAAGATACAAAGAAAAAATTTATACAACACTTGAAGGAATTTCAGATGAAAAAATGATGCTCATATTTCATCATACTTCGTTTCTTATATGTTTCCACTTTCAAGATTTTACGTGGTTGAAGTTAGTATTGTTACTGTAATGCAATATTTGAGAAGAAAATGAGTAGAAGGGAACCGCTAATTTGCAAATCCACAATAGGTAACTTTGAAAGTGTTCAGTTTCCAAAATATGAGTTGATTTACCCTATTACGGTGTTACAGGGTAGATCGTGTACACTTTGATAAGCGGCTACCGAAACCTCCTCTATGTCCACCCAAGGTGTGATTTAGCTATTTTAAGGTTCCTACATGTTGATTATGCGCTTACGTGCCATTACTCCGAATACAGGAAATGATAGAAGAAGGAAGGGATCGGTTTTAAGGGTGGACGAAGGTCGTGAATTTTTCCAAATAATAACCTGTGGATTGACTTTATCATAGATTTGCAAGGGCACAAATGAAATAAAGTAAATGTTGGCATCCGATTCATTGCCGTCTTTATTGCTGAATTTTTGTTTGTAAATGCGTTGACCAGGAGTGCCATCGCATCCCCATTTGCATATCAATTCTAAACTACCAAGTTTGTTTTCAGGAAAACTTCTAATAACGTCCGAATGCGCTATTACTAATCGTTCAGCTGTATGGTTTAACAATGCTTGGAGTCCAACTGTGGCTGCACTTTCAGTTATAGTAATTTCTGACTTATCAGGGTAACGTTTTTTCTTAGCATCTAATACCGTTCGGGTTGAGTTAAGGAGAGGTTATATGTATGACAACGAAAGCTTCGTATCTAAATTTGTTTATTGTCACGATACACTACCGTTCATAAGTATGGAAACACTCGCCCCAGATCCGAGCCACACAAGAAGTTATATCGCTCTTTGAAAAATGAAGATATCTCAATTTCCCAAGTGGTGTTCTAAAAAGGACATATTTAGCTTCATTTACCTTTTTCGGAAAAATTTTTGCGACTTTTTTTGAGCCCGGTACGCACTTTGAAAGATGGTCATTGTTTGGCTTTTTTTGGAGGGTGGAAATTTTGCCGCATATCTCGTAAAAAAAAAATTTTCGACTTTTTTCCATGAAAAACTTGAAGCAGGGAGTATAACCTTCAATCTCATTTTTTGGAAAATTTTTTACGATTTTTTTTCGCAAAGATATTCAACTTTTTGCAAAAGACGACCATATTTATAAGGGGTAGTCTCACTCTGAAACTACTGGGTTTTCGTAAAATTACCAAGAGGGTAAAAGGTTGCATACAATCACTTTGGATGTATCACGTTTTTTCAGAATTAAAAAAACAAATTCGAAAAAAAAAATTTTTTTTCTCAAAATTTTTTCTTAAATCAACGAAATATGTTTTTTTATCGTGAAAAATCGGGTCTCTTACCTCATCTACACGGATTTTTCATCATTCATGTCCGGGTAGACACCGTTATTAATGGCGTTTTTTACTGGCTGCACTAGATGCGCACTGAGTGCGATTTTCCCATTTTTCAACCAACAACACACACGGAATCCTAAGAAACTTGCACTCAGTGCGCATCGAGGGCAGCCAGTAAAAAAACGCTACAAAAATGTTTTTCACAGCTGACTGCTCTTAGTTGAAAAGTGGGAAAATTGCATTCTGTGCGCGCTGAGTGTAGTCAGTGAAAAATCTACAGATAATACAGAGGGTATAACTACCGCAGGCATTGAAAATGTATTTATAAGGGTATAGAATTAACATTATATTAGATTAGATTACATTTATTAGTGACTAGCATACAAGTATATTTATATTTTATACTGGTAACAGAATCGACTTAAATAAAAATCAAAAATTCAAGATAAACATGACATCAAATATTTTCATATTTTGTTGGTAAACAAGGAACATGAATGTATATTTACGCCGATGAAACACAGTGAAATCAACGATTCAAAAAATAAAGTGTTTATTCATCACCTGCCAACGTGTCGATAATTTCATCTTGACGATGACACGGATCGATTCACGGATTCGATAGACTTCATGTTTCGGATTGTTATTACCAGCAGATTGCTAAATATCGTTATCAATACCATAATTATTGCAAAATTCGACCTGACTTCACTGCATTCAGCAGGAATACTAACAGAAGAATAAATTGACACTCGCGTTTATCTCATACAAAGTTGTTCCATCATTGACAAGCATATGCCGCACAGTGAATGCGAGGTGGAGAAAAATCGGAATACTAAGGACCTCCTCTTTTTTACAACATCCTAAACTACGTGGAACAAGGTGTAATTTTTTCTAATATTGCAAATGTAGTTCGGCATTTATTCATAAATAACGATCGAATTGCCTGCCGCGACGTTAGCCGCATATTTTTATATTTCTTTCGCGGGCTTGTGCAGTCATGAATACTCTATAAAATATTTGAGACATGCATTTTCATAGCTTTGAGTGTACTTCACGTCCATGATTTTTCGTTATACGTTGTAACCAATATTATTAATTTTGTGTGTGAGGGTTAAAGAATAAGTGAGATGATTGGTAACCCTACGGCGCAGTTACTAACCTGAATAATTAGATATTGAGAGATAATAAAAGAGAAAGATATGATTGTTGGGCGCCAGACGCACATGCGTCAGAAAATAGATAATTAGAGAAAAAGATATAGATAAAGACAAGATCAGGTTCTACGACGGTTTTGCACAGCTTGCTCAGTATAGACAAGATAATGGTAGAGGGGAGGGGTTAAATCCGATAGATAAAATAAGAAACAGGTGAAGCAGAAATAGTATCGAATATATTGGCTAAGAAGTGATAAATCTTAATAACAAGCAAACAACTGAAGAGATTGAGATACAATTAAGATAGGTGAGATAATCAATTTACAGCCAGAGAAAAGTTAAGCGAGAGATTTAACAAATAACAGAACGTTTTCAGAATAAACGAGAGATATGCGTAGGCTCGCGATACTATGATTCGAGGTAATAATTAACACGGTTTTATAATGAATAGGCAGAACAGAAAAAGATATACGGTACTTAAATTAAGCATTGATCAAGCAAGCCATAAAATATGCGAAGCGATTATAAGAAACATGCGAAATACAAAAATTGTAATAGTTATCACATTACCAGAATTATCAGAAATATAACAGAGGCAGGGAATTATTAATTGCGGGGTAAATTCAAGGAAACAGGTCAAGTACAGAATTATTATAAAATATAGAAACTAACAGATAATACGTAGTCTTTAGTTTTCGATACGTGCGAGAAGAAAGAAAGATAATAGTCGGTACGGTAAAAGATAATTTCGGGATTAAGACAAATAATACTCAAGAGAATTAATGCGCAACATACGACAAACCAAAGAGACTACGGACAACTACGATCAGCGGTATTAGAGAAGAAAATAATGAAAAAGATGTTATTCGATACGGCGCAATACTCTAAACTCAAAAGAACGACGAGCGAGATCGCGCGGCGATGTAAGATCGCTCACGCGGTATACTCACTAAGATAAATTAATCAAAGATAATAGGTAAAGAAACAGTTATGAATTAATCAGAGAAAGTATAATGAAATAGTAATGCTCAATAGCTAAGATAAGAATTGATCATTTAACAGAACACGCTGCTATACAGCGATACTAGATATTTAGGTACTCTAGAAGAGAAAGATAATGAAATAAAGCAATAGTCACTAACAATGCGTAAGTAAGAGTCAACCAGTCGCGAAGTTACTTGCAATAAGAAATAAAAAGGGACAAGATAAGAAACAGTAGAGAATAAGGTACGAGCCCAGGTGGCTCACGCAGACCAACTGCAAGATAGAGAGAGAGAGAGAGATAAAGATACGATATATTGCAAGTAATTTCGTGGCTTCACAAAATAGAAAAGAAACCTCACTTACGTAAAAAGAAGATAGAACAGGCACCGAAGATGCGGTAATAAAGCGAGAACTGAATCTATGGATAGCGATAATAATTCTGGGTACTACGAGAGCACGTCTTGATTGATGGAAAACTGAACGTAGAGTGTCGAGACGAGCGATGATCCTGATTTTCGTCGTGCTGCTGTCACGTGATTCTTCCTCAAATTTGCGTTATTCTAATTGGGCCAGCGGGTCGCGTAGGTCTGGTCTACAGGTAGGCGGCGATAATCCCTCGCCGCTTGTTTTTCTTCTTCCTCGACGACAGTTATCGAGGTATCGGGACGTCGGAAGGTGGTCGGAGATGTTTACCCTCAGCTGTGCTGCATCGTTGGTGAGAGGCGAGGTCGTACCGCTCATGTGTTGCGATACTGAGGTGTGCGATAATATTGCGTCACCGATCCCTTAGACTTGCGACCGATCGTACTTCACTCCTTGCTTTACTGGTACTCCCCTATGTAGCTATTTCGTTGGTGCTGCATCCCGGCCCTCGCTCATCGGAGCCCTCATGCCGGAACGATCTGGTGGTGATGGCCCTCGACCCGGATCCCCACACTATATCCACCAGATCCACGTGGTCAGCATAGTCTAGCCTATTCCACGCCACAGCCCTTCGATAGGACGGTTCATTAAGAGAAAACCGTCCTCTGTTTGATAGACAACGACTTAGTAGATGTCGTGGTCGGTTCAGCTCCAGGCTGAAAGTAACAAGGAGATTCTTCGTTTTGCATACTTATGAGATTCGTGTTTCTGCCCTTAGATGGTGATTTCTCCTGTATGTGAAGTTTTCTTTCTCGAATCCTTACATACAAAAAGCGTTGAAACTGACATTACATTATGGGATATTGAACGGGTATTCGATGCGGACGTGACGACATATTTTCTGTTATATCTGTCATTATCATTTACACGAAAAATCATTGTTATTCTATGGTCTTTTATAATAAACTAAACTTGATGCTATACTACTACGAAACATTATGTTCAATTCATACCTGTTCCTACTTGCGTAAAATGTTATCATACGTACAATATAACATATCTTAATATTCCATTACTTTACGGACTATCATATTTTACACTATTTGTTTTCTTGGATGCCGTTGCTCATCCCAGTTGATGAACATAACTGTAACCATATGTAACAAAATTCACGTTTGATCTTTAATAAATAATGATTTACCAAATCACCCATCAATATTCAATTTCGTATCAAAATGACAGAATATAAAATTGCGAAAAAAGAGTTGTGCGAATTGATTTGGGAATATACAGATAAGTGAGAAACTCACACCGATATGATAATGAACAATATTAAAGAAAAGCATTAGCTTAAAAAACCTAGGATACCAACTGTCAAGTGTTTTCCTTGAGAACTGAGCGTGACATAGATTATGTCCAATCTGTTCAGGTTTCTGATCCTGCATATTGGATCCACCATTTTATTTTTTTATTTTTTTTGGTATTTCAAGTTGATATTAAAAATCAGTAGCTCAACAAACATCAGTATCATATTGCATTTGTGTGGATTAAAAAAAAATTATCTTTGTCTCTGATATTGGATCTGCCATCGTGAATTCATCGGTTCTGAGTTCAGATTCGGAATCGCCGGGCCAAAAACCTTCGGAGTACCAAGGTTCAAACTATTACCCTCAATGTTGAATAAGTTATCGATTTTTGTCCATTTTCCTAAGATTTCACCCACTGTGCGCCGTATGTGAATATGAATGTTTGGTGTACTCTAGTGTTTCTTAAAAGAAAAGAAGCAATCGACCGTAGACGGCCTCTTAAATGTATTCAATATGTACGGGTTCATACTTCTAACCTGTTATATTCAACTCTGATTTTTTTAAATCTATCAGAGCATTAATGATACCAATATGAAAAGCAAACGTTTATCGCTGATGGGCCTGTAATGAAGAAATATTTCATGAAGTTATTTAATTGTTTCTGTTATGTCTTATTTGTTCGATGATATTACACCGTCAATTTCAATGATATTTAAATAATAAGTCGAGATTATATACGATTTTGCATTGAAGCATTTGTGCATGTATGCAGTACGATGTTATTTTCACTTGTACATCATAATTGCCATACCACTTGTAAAACTTCTAACAAGATTTTACTGTACTTACTTACCTTGAACATTTGCAGGATAAATTGTCATAAATTATTGATTTCTCAGCCCTGAAATAGGATTATACAAATAAAAGAAGTTGAAAGGAAATGGAAGTATGCAGAAATTTATGTTGGACACATGTATTCGGGTGATGATATTTTAGAAAAATAAGGAAGTAACCATTGACAGCTTTGCAAGGAATGTGAAGAATTCTAATGCGTAATCTAAAATGTGAATTCAAAATAATTATATTGTGACGGGTTTTGAGTCCGCACGAATAATATGGGTGGGGAAGACAATTAGAGACGGGGCGGATATAATCGGTAAAACTTGATGTGTATATTTGTGACGGGGGGGGGTGTACAGGTGTTGCGATCGGGGGAATGAGTCGACTTAAACTAAGAAAAGTACAAAGGGTTGTAGACTCGAACGGGGGCTGATCACGCCTCAGCCCTTAGCGTTTCTTAATACTAACTTACAGGTACGCGCGCGGGGGGGGGGGGAAGAGTGGGTGAGGTACCGGGGAATGTGAAGTCGGGAGGGTTGGTATTGCGAGGGGATGGGGTGGTGTAGCGTGACGTGGAGTGGGAGGTAGAAAGGGTCGGTATTGCGAGGGGAGGAGCAGATCGGCTGTAGAATGCAGGCTAACCTGGTGTCGTCGGCGTGTGTGTGTGGGTGTCTCGAGGTGTGGTGGAGTGTGGTTGGGTCTCGCTGGTTCCTGGAGTCGTCGGCGTGTGTGTAGCGGGGTGTGTCGGTGTGAGGGTGGTGGTTTCTCTCGTTCTTTCTTTCTCTCTCTCTTTCGCTCGTAGCCTAGGCTGTTTTTGGTCTCGATTCTGTCACGGTCGTGATCGTACTGAATCTTGCGCTCGGCTCTGCCGAGCGTCGGGGGGCTTCGGTGATGTTCGGGTCTTTCCCGACGGGACAGGGCTCACCCGTTCGGCTCTTCCCCGCGGGTTTGGGGTTTGTTGTGACTTGCACTCTAGGTGCAACGTCACAACTCCCCCCTCCCCACGCGGGGCGAGGCCTATAGGGTGAGCCGGTTTCGGTGACGGATTTTGTGGACCTTTCGTCTGTGTATTCTCCTTTTGTTATTTTTGTTGTTTTTGTGTTGTCTGCTCCGATCTGTCGGGGTTAAGGGATGGAGGTTGGGTTGTATTTGCGGGGTGTGTGTTTGGTGTGGGTTGTGGGTCGTCTTATATCTACTTATTCTACTTAGTCTCTTTTTTTCTTATATAAACTTATTCTATTCTTATATTATTTTGTACTCGAATTTTTGAAGAAAGAAATTCGCTCCGTCATAAAGATAGATCGAAGCGTTAAGACCCGCCGAGACGGTTGTCGCCAATTCGCGTTGGATAGTAAGCGAAGCTCTAACAAAATTACCGGCAAGTTTACCCCCTTCGACGTCCATGGTTACAGAAAGCAAGAAAAGCAATAGGAATCCTTTCATAATGATAATAGAACTTAAAGGGGCCGAAAATTACTTCTATGATTGTAAACCTCTATCTTAATCTAATTTTGAGCGGGAAGGGTCAAAGCAAAGTTTCATCCATGCCTCTTGAATAAAAAGTTGACTAAAATTTTTTTGTTTCGCTACTAAGAAAGAGAGGATACGCAAAACCTTTCTTACGTCCGTTATTTTTCCTTTGTATCGTTCGGTGATGCCCTGCTCGAGACCATCGACGATAATCTCATTCAACATCAAGGAAAGTGTGTCAGCGCACGAGACTCTATATTCCTCGACGTGTTCGTAATTACTCATATCACGTCTCCCAAGTTTAGTTATAACTTTCAGCAGGTCCGGTACAAAGTAAGTGTGCGTATCAGTTGAGATTATAAATTTAGAACAAAAGTAAGGTATGGTGTACCTATCCAAAAGTTTACACTCCAAATTAAAAAGATCCGCCATTCTAGAGGACGGATCGTAAAGATCATAGTTACGAAGACCGCTAAAGTACATGACACTATCATCACCTGCGAAAAATCCCGCATAAACATCATCAAAATCATAACACGCGGCCATAGTCATTAGCAAAACCAAGGTATTTCCGAAGAAAGTACTAGCATCGCCCGATCTACGCTGGTAATTCACAGAAATACTAACTCCGTTCTGCCTATCCCTGATTCTAGACGAAACATGAGCCTCGCGCCATATGTCCAAAAGCCAATCATCCATTCCCAATAACCTATACAATTCAATTTCCGCCTCGAAAACGGCTTGTTCTTGAGCCTTATCATACTTTGACATATCACATTCAATCTGTCTTGAATCCTTCAAAATACGCGCATCAAACCTTTTGTTAACCTCGATCTCAAAATCAGCGTTGGACATACCAGTCATTATCATTATCTTAGGTTTTAATATCGCGAGAAGCCTGTCCCTCAAAACGGCCATGACAGGACAAAATACGGCATTGACGTCCTTTGATTGGTAAGCTATAGTCTGAACACTTGCATATTTATCTTTAGCCGAAATTTCCAACGGTGGTTTCAAGTTCGATTTTATCATAAAGTTAAAATCACTATATTTTCTTTCATGTAATGGTGCAATGCTATAAATCTGCTTTTTTACGCTGGGGGGTTGTTTTTCCAGCCAAGCTGCGACGAGTTCGGCATTTATACCGACCTTATCATTCGTGTATTGATCAAAAAGTCCTGCTGTTGGTTGCTGTAAAATGCTTTAACTGCAACCAACCCGGACACTTCAGATGGCAATGCACACAAACACAGAACCAGGGAAACGAGTAAGGATTGACCCAGCAAGGGTGGAGGGCAACCCCACAAACAACACAAACACACCCGAAACAGTAGCACCTACGACAGACAACAACATAACGGAAAGTAGATTCCACATCAGAATCGAAATACACGGTCACGAATTTAACGCACTAATAGACACAGGCGCAACACACTCATACCTAGGCGCAGAAGTAATACAAATACTACACAACACAGACACACAAATAAACAACACACCCGACAGAACAGCTACAATGGGAAACGGAACACAGGTGACGATAGAAGGAGCAGTAACACTCCCAATACGCCTCGGCAACATAACAAAAGAAATTAAGTTCGGATTAATATCAAACTTAGGCTCGCAATGTATCATTGGTAACAGCGACTTAATAAGATTTGGAATACTAATAAATTATGGAAAAAACACATGGTCACTGATAGACGACCCACAGACACACTACCACATGCAAACTAGACCACAAGAACTACCAACACCACTCAAAGAATACACACAAATACATCAAACACGAGAAACACGACACCAATCAACACAAACACACACAAAACAAGCAAAAGCAGCAGAAAAATTAGAAGCAACGAAACAACAAACAAACCCGAAAACAACAGAAAGACAGGAAAACACAAAAAAAAAACAACCATAAAACAAAAACCACTAACACCAACACTACCCAACACAAAGACACCACCGGAAAACACCCCCCAAAAAGACAACCCACAGAACACACAAATCACAAATCAAAAAATCATACCCACAAACGCACAAACAACAGACGACACACAAACCGACAAAGAAACCGAACCACAGATATGCGCAGGAATACAAGAACTCACACAATCACAACACACACAACTACAGACGACAATACAGCAGAAAATCTCAACACTACCAGGCCAACTCGGGCTAACACACCTAATTAAACACAAAATAGACACACAAGGACACGCACCCATAAAACAAAGATACTATATGGTATCACCAAAAATTAGAGAAGCCATCCACACAGAAATACACAAAATGCTGAGAGAAGACGTGATAGAACCATCAGAAAGCGAATGGTCGAGCCCAATTGTCATGATAAGAAAACCAAATAACACATATCGCTTCTGTCTAGACTTTAGGAAGGTTAACTCAGTATCAAAAAAAGACGCATACCCACTACCATACATGACAGCAATATTAGACAAACTACGGACAGCACAGTACATATCAAAAATCGACTTAAGCCAAGCATACTTCCAAATACCACTCGACAAAGACAGCAAACACATAACAGCCTTTACAGTCCCGGGAATGGGCTTATTTCAATTTAAAAGAATGCCATACGGACTGACAGGCGCACCAGCGACATTCCAAAGACTACTAGACAGACTCATAGGCCCAGAATGCGAACCATATGCATTCGCATACCTAGACGACATCATAATAGTAACACAAACATTCGACGAACACTTACAAAGACTAGAGCAAATACTAAAAAGAATTACAGATGCAGGACTGACAATAAACCCAGAGAAGTGCGAGTTCGGATGCGCACAAGTAAAATATCTCGGATACATAGTAGACAGACACGGACTACACATAGACCCCGACAAAACACAACCCATAGAAAACTACCCAAGCCCAAAAACAATAAAACAATTACGGAGACTAATTGGCATGGCATCATGGTACAGACGCTTCATACCTAACTTCGCACACATTACAGAACCACTAACACGACTACTGAAAAAAGACCAGAAATGGCACTGGGGGGAAGAACAAGAAAACGCAATGAACACAATCAAACACGCACTCACATCACCACCCACACTCGCATGCCCAGACTACACACAAACATTCACACTACAAACAGACGCTAGCGGAACAGGGATAGGTGCCGTACTAACACAATCTCTCGATGACGAAGAGCATGTCATAGCCTACGCTAGCCGTGCGCTAAGCGAGGCAGAACGTAAATACTCAACAACTGAGAAAGAGTGTTTGGCGGTACTCTGGTCCATCAAAAAATTCAGACCCTACGTCGAAGGTTACCATTTTAAAGTCATTACAGATCACCACGCACTGAAGTGGCTTAGACAATTGAAAAACCCCACAGGCCGACTTGCACGATGGGCACTAGAACTATTAGAATACGACTTTGACATTACACACAGAAAAGGTACAATGCACGACGTGCCAGACGCACTTTCAAGACGACACGAAGACGAAGAACACATAGACACAATAGAAGACACGACAGACAAGTGGTACACATACAAAAAAACACAAGTACAAACACGCCCAGAGAAAAACGAGTCGTGGCGAATCAGAAACAATCAACTATACTTCCACCGCCCGAACCCCCTACACTCAAACCTCCTACCAGACACAAACCCATGGAAACTAGTCATACCCAAAGACAAACTAACACACATACTACACGAAAACCACGACGTAACACAAGCAGGACACTTAGGGATCGAAAAAACATACCAACGAGTAGCAAAAACATATTATTGGCCAGGGATGTACAGAGACACAGTAAACTACATAAAAAAATGTGACACATGCCAAAGAACAAAAACAATACAAGCGCGACCGGCAGGACTAATGGGCATGAGAATTATCGAAGAACCATGGACAGTAGTAGCCTCCGACATCATGGGCCCACTCCCACGATCAAAAAAGGGAAACCAATACATCATAGTGTTCGAAGACCTATACACTAAATGGGTGGAAATCATACCCACACGCAAAGCAAACGCCAAAACAGTAGAACAGACATTCCACTCACACGTAATATCACGATGGGGTACACCACGCATACTACTGACAGACAACGGCACACCATACATAAACAAACTCATACGCGAACTGACACAAAAATTCAACATAAGACACGCAACAATCCCCCCATACCACGCACAAGCCAACCCCGTAGAGCGAGTCAACAGAACCGCTAAAACAATGATCCAAGCCTACGTAAACAACGACCACACAGAATGGGACATACACTTACAAGACTTACAATTTGCAATCAATACATGTACACACACATCAACTAAACACACACCAGCCTTTTTAAACCTAGGAAGGGAATTAAATCCCACACAATGTCTAAGAAATCAGTTAGAGAACCACGACGAAGTAGAATTACAAGACACAGACAGATGGACAGACCACTTAAGACGACTACAAATACTTAGAGACGAAGTACAGAGGCACTTGATAGAAGCAAACGAAAAACAAGCACACTACTACAACCTACGAAGACGAGACATTCAATTCAAGGAAGGAGACAGGGTACTAAAAAAGAACCACACACTCTCATCCGGACCAGAACGAACGACAGCTAAGTTAAATAAAAAATTCATAGGCCCATACATAATCACTAGAAAAATCTCACCCACAATATACGAATTAACAACAGAGAGCGGTAGAAATATAGGAAAATGTCATATAGAAGACCTAAAATTATATACATAATCAAATAACACACCCCGAAAATAAACTAACATGTGTATTCACTCCACAGAAACACAACATGGAAAATAAACAACCAAGAATACCGGCCCTAATGACACTACGACTGACGAGACCGACGACAATAACAACAAACACAGAGAGAACACCACTACTACAAACACCAGGACAGGCCCCACACTCACACAGATACGGACGCGACGGCACACACCAGACAGAGACCCGACGAACTCTACTACCGACACCCACTACACACACACAGGTAACAAAGACCGCCACGACAGTAACACACACAACAACCATTGCACCCACAACCGCACAGAGACACTCACAAACACACACAACGATGACCACACACACAATTACACCCTCCGGACCAAGGCAATGCTCGAAGTGCAACGGGCTGGTCCGGGGCACCAAATACACAGAACACATACAAACATGCACACAAACTAACACAGACACACCACACCCACCACAAACTATCACACACCCACCAACAGTTATCCACACCACACGAACCACGGCCACACACACGACTACACACCCACCCACCAGGAAACAAACACCCCATACAACCACACGCCCCACACCCACACCAACACCACGGTACACACCACCCCCCACACCGACCCCCCAATGGGCACACACCAGATTCGCGAGACCACCACAGAAGACAGAGGACAGGATCTTACAGACATTCGCTAACATGGACAGACACACAGAATCGACACAGACAAAACAAACATGCAAACAATACACAGGACCACCCCCCGAGATAATAGCCATAATCGCAAGTTTAGTACCAGCAAGCACCCTACACGACGAATTACGAGCACATAAAGAAAGATACATGACCAGACGCGCACACGAACGCACAGACACTGACGAAACAGAAGCCAGCACCTCAACACACCAACCACACACCACACATCAAACAGCACCACACAAAACACAACCCCACAACACACCAGACACCGACAGCGACACAGATTCCACCACCTCCACCGCAGAGACAGTGATACACATCGAAACCACACACACAGGCACGCTACAAACACAAACGACGGACAACGACACAGACAGTAACACCGACACCACCTCACTCACGGACACAGTCGAACATACACGAACACCCCAACCAGCCACACACACCACACGAGACTCAAAACGATACAAAAAACGAAAATCAATACGGAAACAGAAAAAAGAACAAAACAGGAAACACTAGACAAACTGACAACACCAAACGGACGGACAAACAACGACGCACACACAACACGGGACGCAAGACGATACAAAAAAAAAAAAAAAAAAAAAAAAAAAGGGACAAAACAGAAAACACCAAATACACTAACAACACCAAACCGACGGACGAACAACAACAGACGGAGGCCAAAGAAACAGAACACAACCCAAAAAGAGAGAAGAGAAGGGAGAAGAAACCACGAGCCACAAGGTACAAAGAACAACGCAAAAACTCACCAGGACCCACACCGACGAGAGCCACCGTACCAAAACCAAAAATTCGAGTACAAAATAATATAAGAATAGAATAAGTTTATATAAGAAAAAAAGAGACTAAGTAGAATAAGTAGATATAAGACGACCCACAACCCACACCAAACACACACCCCGCAAATACAACCCAACCTCCATCCCTTAACCCCGACAGATCGGAGCAGACAACACAAAAACAACAAAAATAACAAAAGGAGAATACACAGACGAAAGGTCCACAAAATCCGTCACCGAAACCGGCTCACCCTATAGGCCTCGCCCCGCGTGGGGAGGGGGGAGTTGTGACGTTGCACCTAGAGTGCAAGTCACAACAAACCCCAAACCCGCGGGGAAGAGCCGAACGGGTGAGCCCTGTCCCGTCGGGAAAGACCCGAACATCACCGAAGCCCCCCGACGCTCGGCTCTGCTCTCGAGCGTCGGGGGGCTTCGGTGATGTTCGGGTCTTTCCCGACGGGACAGGGCTCACCCGTTCGGCTCTTCCCCGCGGGTTTGGGGTTTGTTGTGACTTGCACTCTAGGTGCAACGTCACAACTCCCCCCTCCCCACGCGGGGCGAGGCCTATAGGGTGAGCCGGTTTCGGTGACGGATTTTGTGGACCTTTCGTCTGTGTATTCTCCTTTTGTTATTTTTGTTGTTTTTGTGTTGTCTGCTCCGATCTGTCGGGGTTAAGGGATGGAGGTTGGGTTGTATTTGCGGGGTGTGTGTTTGGTGTGGGTTGTGGGTCGTCTTATATCTACTTATTCTACTTAGTCTCTTTTTTTCTTATATAAACTTATTCTATTCTTATATTATTTTGTACTCGAATTTTTGGTTTTGGTACGGTGGCTCTCGTCGGTGTGGGTCCTGGTGAGTTTTTGCGTTGTTCTTTGTACCTTGTGGCTCGTGGTTTCTTCTCCCTTCTCTTCTCTCTTTTTGGGTTGTGTTCTGTTTCTTTGGCCTCCGTCTGTTGTTGTTCGTCCGTCGGTTTGGTGTTGTTAGTGTATTTGGTGTTTTCTGTTTTGTCCCTTTTTTTTTTTTTTTTTTTTTTTTTTTTGTATCGTCTTGCGTCCCGTGTTGTGTGTGCGTCGTTGTTTGTCCGTCCGTTTGGTGTTGTCAGTTTGTCTAGTGTTTCCTGTTTTGTTCTTTTTTCTGTTTCCGTATTGATTTTCGTTTTTTGTATCGTTTTGAGTCTCGTGTGGTGTGTGTGGCTGGTTGGGGTGTTCGTGTATGTTCGACTGTGTCCGTGAGTGAGGTGGTGTCGGTGTTACTGTCTGTGTCGTTGTCCGTCGTTTGTGTTTGTAGCGTGCCTGTGTGTGTGGTTTCGATGTGTATCACTGTCTCTGCGGTGGAGGTGGTGGAATCTGTGTCGCTGTCGGTGTCTGGTGTGTTGTGGGGTTGTGTTTTGTGTGGTGCTGTTTGATGTGTGGTGTGTGGTTGGTGTGTTGAGGTGCTGGCTTCTGTTTCGTCAGTGTCTGTGCGTTCGTGTGCGCGTCTGGTCATGTATCTTTCTTTATGTGCTCGTAATTCGTCGTGTAGGGTGCTTGCTGGTACTAAACTTGCGATTATGGCTATTATCTCGGGGGGTGGTCCTGTGTATTGTTTGCATGTTTGTTTTGTCTGTGTCGATTCTGTGTGTCTGTCCATGTTAGCGAATGTCTGTAAGATCCTGTCCTCTGTCTTCTGTGGTGGTCTCGCGAATCTGGTGTGTGCCCATTGGGGGGTCGGTGTGGGGGGTGGTGTGTACCGTGGTGTTGGTGTGGGTGTGGGGCGTGTGGTTGTATGGGGTGTTTGTTTCCTGGTGGGTGGGTGTGTAGTCGTGTGTGTGGCCGTGGTTCGTGTGGTGTGGATAACTGTTGGTGGGTGTGTGATAGTTTGTGGTGGGTGTGGTGTGTCTGTGTTAGTTTGTGTGCATGTTTGTATGTGTTCTGTGTATTTGGTGCCCCGGACCAGCCCGTTGCACTTCGAGCATTGCCTTGGTCCGGAGGGTGTAATTGTGTGTGTGGTCATCGTTGTGTGTGTTTGTGAGTGTCTCTGTGCGGTTGTGGGTGCAATGGTTGTTGTGTGTGTTACTGTCGTGGCGGTCTTTGTTACCTGTGTGTGTGTAGTGGGTGTCGGTAGTAGAGTTCGTCGGGTCTCTGTCTGGTGTGTGCCGTCGCGTCCGTATCTGTGTGAGTGTGGGGCCTGTCCTGGTGTTTGTAGTAGTGGTGTTCTCTCTGTGTTTGTTGTTATTGTCGTCGGTCTCGTCAGTCGTAGTGTCATTAGGGCCGGTATTCTTGGTTGTTTATTTTCCATGTTGTGTTTCTGTGGAGTGAATACACATGTTAGTTTATTTTCGGGGTGTGTTATTTGATTATGTATATAATTTTAGGTCTTCTATATGACATTTTCCTATATTTCTACCGCTCTCTGTTGTTAATTCGTATATTGTGGGTGAGATTTTTCTAGTGATTATGTATGGGCCTATGAATTTTTTATTTAACTTAGCTGTCGTTCGTTCTGGTCCGGATGAGAGTGTGTGGTTCTTTTTTAGTACCCTGTCTCCTTCCTTGAATTGAATGTCTCGTCTTCGTAGGTTGTAGTAGTGTGCTTGTTTTTCGTTTGCTTCTATCAAGTGCCTCTGTACTTCGTCTCTAAGTATTTGTAGTCGTCTTAAGTGGTCTGTCCATCTGTCTGTGTCTTGTAATTCTACTTCGTCGTGGTTCTCTAACTGATTTCTTAGACATTGTGTGGGATTTAATTCCCTTCCTAGGTTTAAAAAGGCTGGTGTGTGTTTAGTTGATGTGTGTGTACATGTATTGATTGCAAATTGTAAGTCTTGTAAGTGTATGTCCCATTCTGTGTGGTCGTTGTTTACGTAGGCTTGGATCATTGTTTTAGCGGTTCTGTTGACTCGCTCTACGGGGTTGGCTTGTGCGTGGTATGGGGGGATTGTTGCGTGTCTTATGTTGAATTTTTGTGTCAGTTCGCGTATGAGTTTGTTTATGTATGGTGTGCCGTTGTCTGTCAGTAGTATGCGTGGTGTACCCCATCGTGATATTACGTGTGAGTGGAATGTCTGTTCTACTGTTTTGGCGTTTGCTTTGCGTGTGGGTATGATTTCCACCCATTTAGTGTATAGGTCTTCGAACACTATGATGTATTGGTTTCCCTTTTTTGATCGTGGGAGTGGGCCCATGATGTCGGAGGCTACTACTGTCCATGGTTCTTCGATAATTCTCATGCCCATTAGTCCTGCCGGTCGCGCTTGTATTGTTTTTGTTCTTTGGCATGTGTCACATTTTTTTATGTAGTTTACTGTGTCTCTGTACATCCCTGGCCAATAATATGTTTTTGCTACTCGTTGGTATGTTTTTTCGATCCCTAAGTGTCCTGCTTGTGTTACGTCGTGGTTTTCGTGTAGTATGTGTGTTAGTTTGTCTTTGGGTATGACTAGTTTCCATGGGTTTGTGTCTGGTAGGAGGTTTGAGTGTAGGGGGTTCGGGCGGTGGAAGTATAGTTGATTGTTTCTGATTCGCCACGACTCGTTTTTCTCTGGGCGTGTTTGTACTTGTGTTTTTTTGTATGTGTACCACTTGTCTGTCGTGTCTTCTATTGTGTCTATGTGTTCTTCGTCTTCGTGTCGTCTTGAAAGTGCGTCTGGCACGTCGTGCATTGTACCTTTTCTGTGTGTAATGTCAAAGTCGTATTCTAATAGTTCTAGTGCCCATCGTGCAAGTCGGCCTGTGGGGTTTTTCAATTGTCTAAGCCACTTCAGTGCGTGGTGATCTGTAATGACTTTAAAATGGTAACCTTCGACGTAGGGTCTGAATTTTTTGATGGACCAGAGTACCGCCAAACACTCTTTCTCAGTTGTTGAGTATTTACGTTCTGCCTCGCTTAGCGCACGGCTAGCGTAGGCTATGACATGCTCTTCGTCATCGAGAGATTGTGTTAGTACGGCACCTATCCCTGTTCCGCTAGCGTCTGTTTGTAGTGTGAATGTTTGTGTGTAGTCTGGGCATGCGAGTGTGGGTGGTGATGTGAGTGCGTGTTTGATTGTGTTCATTGCGTTTTCTTGTTCTTCCCCCCAGTGCCATTTCTGGTCTTTTTTCAGTAGTCGTGTTAGTGGTTCTGTAATGTGTGCGAAGTTAGGTATGAAGCGTCTGTACCATGATGCCATGCCAATTAGTCTCCGTAATTGTTTTATTGTTTTTGGGCTTGGGTAGTTTTCTATGGGTTGTGTTTTGTCGGGGTCTATGTGTAGTCCGTGTCTGTCTACTATGTATCCGAGATATTTTACTTGTGCGCATCCGAACTCGCACTTCTCTGGGTTTATTGTCAGTCCTGCATCTGTAATTCTTTTTAGTATTTGCTCTAGTCTTTGTAAGTGTTCGTCGAATGTTTGTGTTACTATTATGATGTCGTCTAGGTATGCGAATGCATATGGTTCGCATTCTGGGCCTATGAGTCTGTCTAGTAGTCTTTGGAATGTCGCTGGTGCGCCTGTCAGTCCGTATGGCATTCTTTTAAATTGAAATAAGCCCATTCCCGGGACTGTAAAGGCTGTTATGTGTTTGCTGTCTTTGTCGAGTGGTATTTGGAAGTATGCTTGGCTTAAGTCGATTTTTGATATGTACTGTGCTGTCCGTAGTTTGTCTAATATTGCTGTCATGTATGGTAGTGGGTATGCGTCTTTTTTTGATACTGAGTTAACCTTCCTAAAGTCTAGACAGAAGCGATATGTGTTATTTGGTTTTCTTATCATGACAATTGGGCTCGACCATTCGCTTTCTGATGGTTCTATCACGTCTTCTCTCAGCATTTTGTGTATTTCTGTGTGGATGGCTTCTCTAATTTTTGGTGATACCATATAGTATCTTTGTTTTATGGGTGCGTGTCCTTGTGTGTCTATTTTGTGTTTAATTAGGTGTGTTAGCCCGAGTTGGCCTGGTAGTGTTGAGATTTTCTGCTGTATTGTCGTCTGTAGTTGTGTGTGTTGTGATTGTGTGAGTTCTTGTATTCCTGCGCATATCTGTGGTTCGGTTTCTTTGTCGGTTTGTGTGTCGTCTGTTGTTTGTGCGTTTGTGGGTATGATTTTTTGATTTGTGATTTGTGTGTTCTGTGGGTTGTCTTTTTGGGGGGTGTTTTCCGGTGGTGTCTTTGTGTTGGGTAGTGTTGGTGTTAGTGGTTTTTGTTTTATGGTTGTTTTTTTTTTTGTGTTTTCCTGTCTTTCTGTTGTTTTCGGGTTTGTTTGTTGTTTCGTTGCTTCTAATTTTTCTGCTGCTTTTGCTTGTTTTGTGTGTGTTTGTGTTGATTGGTGTCGTGTTTCTCGTGTTTGATGTATTTGTGTGTATTCTTTGAGTGGTGTTGGTAGTTCTTGTGGTCTAGTTTGCATGTGGTAGTGTGTCTGTGGGTCGTCTATCAGTGACCATGTGTTTTTTCCATAATTTATTAGTATTCCAAATCTTATTAAGTCGCTGTTACCAATGATACATTGCGAGCCTAAGTTTGATATTAATCCGAACTTAATTTCTTTTGTTATGTTGCCGAGGCGTATTGGGAGTGTTACTGCTCCTTCTATCGTCACCTGTGTTCCGTTTCCCATTGTAGCTGTTCTGTCGGGTGTGTTGTTTATTTGTGTGTCTGTGTTGTGTAGTATTTGTATTACTTCTGCGCCTAGGTATGAGTGTGTTGCGCCTGTGTCTATTAGTGCGTTAAATTCGTGACCGTGTATTTCGATTCTGATGTGGAATCTACTTTCCGTTATGTTGTTGTCTGTCGTAGGTGCTACTGTTTCGGGTGTGTTTGTGTTGTTTGTGGGGTTGCCCTCCACCCTTGCTGGGTCAATCCTTACTCGTTTCCCTGGTTCTGTGTTTGTGTGCATTGCCATCTGAAGTGTCCGGGTTGGTTGCAGTTAAAGCATTTTACAGCAACCAACAGCAGGACTTTTTGATCAATACACGAATGATAAGGTCGGTATAAATGCCGAACTCGTCGCAGCTTGGCTGGAAAAACAACCCCCCAGCGTAAAAAAGCAGATTTATAGCATTGCACCATTACATGAAAGAAAATATAGTGATTTTAACTTTATGATAAAATCGAACTTGAAACCACCGTTGGAAATTTCGGCTAAAGATAAATATGCAAGTGTTCAGACTATAGCTTACCAATCAAAGGACGTCAATGCCGTATTTTGTCCTGTCATGGCCGTTTTGAGGGACAGGCTTCTCGCGATATTAAAACCTAAGATAATGATAATGACTGGTATGTCCAACGCTGATTTTGAGATCGAGGTTAACAAAAGGTTTGATGCGCGTATTTTGAAGGATTCAAGACAGATTGAATGTGATATGTCAAAGTATGATAAGGCTCAAGAACAAGCCGTTTTCGAGGCGGAAATTGAATTGTATAGGTTATTGGGAATGGATGATTGGCTTTTGGACATATGGCGCGAGGCTCATGTTTCGTCCAGAATCAGGGATAGGCAGAACGGAGTTAGTATTTCTGTGAATTACCAGCGTAGATCGGGCGATGCTAGTACTTTCTTCGGAAATACCTTGGTTTTGCTAATGACTATGGCCGCGTGTTATGATTTTGATGATGTTTATGCGGGATTTTTCGCAGGTGATGATAGTGTCATGTACTTTAGCGGTCTTCGTAACTATGATCTTTACGATCCGTCCTCTAGAATGGCGGATCTTTTTAATTTGGAGTGTAAACTTTTGGATAGGTACACCATACCTTACTTTTGTTCTAAATTTATAATCTCAACTGATACGCACACTTACTTTGTACCGGACCTGCTGAAAGTTATAACTAAACTTGGGAGACGTGATATGAGTAATTACGAACACGTCGAGGAATATAGAGTCTCGTGCGCTGACACACTTTCCTTGATGTTGAATGAGATTATCGTCGATGGTCTCGAGCAGGGCATCACCGAACGATACAAAGGAAAAATAACGGACGTAAGAAAGGTTTTGCGTATCCTCTCTTTCTTAGTAGCGAAACAAAAAAATTTTAGTCAACTTTTTATTCAAGAGGCATGGATGAAACTTTGCTTTGACCCTTCCCGCTCAAAATTAGATTAAGATAGAGGTTTACAATCATAGAAGTAATTTTCGGCCCCTTTAAGTTCTATTATCATTATGAAAGGATTCCTATTGCTTTTCTTGCTTTCTGTAACCATGGACGTCGAAGGGGGTAAACTTGCCGGTAATTTTGTTAGAGCTTCGCTTACTATCCAACGCGAATTGGCGACAACCGTCTCGGCGGGTCTTAACGCTTCGATCTATCTTTATGACGGAGCGAATTTCTTTGACAACGCTGAGGTCAAAGTTTTTAATAACATCCGTTATCTCGAACGTGACGGTAAGATTGCCGTTCTCTCTCGTGCCGCGCAAATGACTTTTCGTACTGGAAACACCTATGTGCAGTACACGACCGACACTGGTGCAGTTGAAATCGAATTGAATTCAGTCATCTTGAAACGGAAAAACTAAAATTAAATTAGATTATAAAATGGGATTAGAGGGCCCCAACAGTTCTATTATTTTTGTTTATTTGATATTAATGTGAATCAATATGTTTATTGGCGTTGACATTCCGAACAGATTTTCGAGGAAGGCGCATAGGTTTATATCGGGAAAGAGGTTTTGGGATTTGTTTTGCGCTTTTGACCTTTACGCTTATTCACCGTCGTTAACTATGAGACTCTTTGACGGGATAATTCCCAGAGCTTTTCGTCTGTCTGATATAGCTTCTTTCCCTGTATGTATCGATGACGTAAAACTTTCATTTGAGAAAACTGTCGAGAAACTACCTTTTGCTGAAGGTAGGTTTGTATGCACTTCTGACTCGACGGAATATGATCATCTTAACTCTCTAAAACCACCTATAGGAGGAGTTCAAGTGAATCTCGACATATGGCGGGCTGTTATGGCGCAATGCGAATGTAGCTCCAAATTGCGTATGATGGTTGCTGTACCGGAGACACTTGATTGCAGTCCTCCGGAGTACGATCACGGCCGTAAAAGCAGCAACACCGTCGAAGCCAAGAATACGAGCGAAAGAGAGAGAGAGAGAGAGAGAGAAAGAAAGAGAGTGAGGCACAAATACACACACACCGATACAACCCCGCTACACGCACGCCGACGACTCCAGGAGAGAGAACCGGAGAGGCCCAACTACACTCCACCACACCTCGATACACACACACACACGCTGACGACACCAGGTTAGCCTGCATTCTACAGCCGATCTGCTCCTCCCCTCGCAATACCAACCCTGTCGACCTCACCCTCCCCGTCCCACGACATCCCCCGTCCCCTGGCAATATCAACCCTCCCTACCTCACATTCCCCGGCACCTCACACTCCTCCCCCCCCCGCGCGCGTATCTGTAAGTTAGTATTAAGGAACGCTAAGGGCTGAGGCGTGATCAGCCACCGCTCGAGTCTACAACCCCTTTGTATCTAGCATTTTACGTCAACTCCCGGTGCAAAAATACACTCACTAAGTTTTACCGATTACATCCGCCCCGTCTCTAATTGTCTTCCCCACCCATATTATTCGTGCGGACTCAAAACCCGTCACAAATTGGCTCTGCCGAGCGTCGGGGGGCTTCGGTGATGTTCGGGTCTTTCCCGACGGGACAGGGCTCACCCGTTCGGCTCTTCCCCGCGGGTTTGGGGTTTGTTGTGACTTGCACTCTAGGTGCAACGTCACAATATTATTTGGATTTTATTCTCATAATGCACATTATTCAATAT